>NC_138188.1:66412074-67858137 GCF_964194105.1 Spermophilus citellus | reverse complement strand
CTGATCTTTGTATATTTTTAAAAATCAATAATATTTTTTTTCTTTCTGTCTTTGGTGCCTCATGCATACTAGGTAAGCACCCTCCCACAGAGCTACTCTCCCAGCCCAAGAAAAGAACTAACCTTGAGTACCTATGAAGGGGGTCTCTCCCATTCCTTGATAAAAGTCTATACAAATAAGGGACCCTTAAACTCAAGTTTTAAGGTAAGTCTGTCCCTGTCACAATTCTTCGGATTCATATGTTCAGCCTCCTGTGCTTCCTGTGGGCATCCTAGAGTCCCACCAGCGCAGCAAGTCTCAAACCAAGTGCACTACCCTCTCCCTGCTGCTGGCAGTGATGTTGTACCTGTAGCATTTGATTGTCCACCTTCTCCTCAGTTACCCAAGTTAAAATTATGACAGAGTTCCTTTCTTTTTTTTTTTTTTTTTTTTGTACCAGAGATTGAACCCAGGGGCACTTAACCATGGAGCCACATCCCCAGACCTTTTTTTGTATTATTTACTTAGAGATATGGCCTTGCTGAGTTGCTTAGAGCCTCCCTAAATTGCTGAAACTGGCTTTGAACTCACAATCCCCTCTCCCTCCCCCGCCCCGTCTCCTGAGCCGCTGGGATTACAGGTGTATTCCACAGCACCTGGCAGATGCATTTTTTTTAAATGGTGTATCATAATTATATAGTGGGACTCCTTGTAACATATTCCTGCCTGCATTTAATTTGATCAATTTCATTTTACAATTGCCTTTATCTCCTCCGGTTCTCCAACCTCTAATCACAAAGTCCCATAACTTAATTCCTGTTTTCTGAATCTATTCTCTTCTTTCCATCACCCACTACTCTTGTTGAGTCCCTGATCACTCTTTGCCCAAATAATTGCAATAACTAACTGCTTTTCTTCTCTCCCTCCATCTCATGTCCCTCAATTTCATCCACTCCACAACTGCATACTCAATGAATTAAAACTCAAACCTAACTATTTATTTCTTTTTTAAAATTTATTTGTGTCTTGTTTTGTTTTGGGGTGCTAGAGATAGAACCCAGTGCCTAGGCAAATGCTCTACCACTGAGATACAACCCCAGCCCCTAATCATATAATTCTAAGCCTGAAATCTTTCAATCTACTGGCAAGGTTTAGGTCACTTGATATGACACACACAGCTGTCCATCATGACACTGCGGCTGTGCACTAGTTCCTTAAGTGTGGTTTGGGAATTCACTAAACTCGAAACTGCTTTCATATTACTAATGGAATTATTTGCCTTGTCACCATCTTTCTTTCATGAGCATATAGTGGAGTCTTCAGCAGTGACAGACACGCAGTGTCAAGTGCAGGAGCAGATAGGAGAATCCAGCTGTCTCCTACTGTGTACAGTAAAAAGACTCGTGAAGATGTTCACCACCACCACACTTCTCATTAATTCATATTCAAGAAAATTATTTTCCCCATAAAATAGAAATTAAGGTAATATGTATTTAAATAAACAAATAACCATGTTTTATATTTCTGTTTTTATTTCTAACATGAAAACATAAATAAATGAGGTTTATATAATCAAAAGCTCTTGAGAAGGGGTCCTCAATAATTTTCATGACTGTGAAGTCATAATACTAAAATGGTGGAGAGCTGTTGCTCTGCAGCGCCCTCTCTGGGCCACCCCTGCATATGGTGCTTTTCTCTAGCCTGCCAATGTGGAGCTTATTACCACGGTTCTGCATGCATTCCACACACGAACCATGTTTTTCTCTTCTTTTTTCTTTTATAATTTTTTAAAACCTTTGTTTTATTTAGTTTTATGTGGTGCTGAGGATCGCACCAGTGCTAAGCGAGTACTCTACTGCTGAGCTACAACCTCAGCCCATGTTTTCTCTTCTGTCTGGAGCCAGGATGATTTAGGTTTTACATTGCACTCAACACGTAGTATGGTATATCTGTTGATGGATCTGACTCCTCATAAAACTAGGATTTTTTTTTTTTTAACTAGGGATTGAACTCAGATGTGTTCTTCCACTGTTCTTCTACACCTGCATCCCTTTGTATTTTTTATTCTGAGACAGGTTCTCACTAAGTTGCTGAGGCTAGCCTTAACTTGGAATCTCCTGACTCAGCCTCCTCAGTCACTGAGATTACAGGTGTGCATCACTGCACCAGGAAAAAATAGGATCCTTGAATGAGGTATTATGTCAGTATCACAGATCCCTGTGCCTGATGTGGTGCCTCTTACCAAATAAACACTCTATAGTCTTTGGCAAAAAACTAGTTGTCTTGTTCTTTAGTTTCATGAAATAAAAAAATTATGCCTGATGCTATATTATGTTTATAATATATTTGATTTTTTTTTTATTTCATTAAGATAAAATCTCTGGAAATTTTTCCACAAATACTTTCTTTCTACTAATGCATTGAAAAATCTCATTTGGCCAAACAATGAAATCCCAGGCTGGGGATTAAGCTCAGCTGGTAGGGTGCTTGCCTCGAATGCACAAAGCCCTGGGTTCAATCCCCATCACCACAAAAGAACAAAAAAAAAAAAAAAGAAGAAAGAAAAAGAAAAGAAAAGAAAGAAAAGGAAATCCCAGTCTACAATAGAGGTTTGAAATTCAAAGCTTTTGCCTCTAGAGGGCGCTCTTAAGAGTCGATGCAATTAGTCACATCCTACACTGCTGTTTTCTCTGGAAAAAAAAAAGGTAAGAAAAGATTTCTCAACAGCTTTCTGATACTTACTATAAAAAGTGAGTGTGCTGTTTCAACACAGAATAAATTAAATTTGTTGTTTTTTTAAGTAGAGAAAATTTAAAATTTAAAATCCTCATGAGGACCTGAAAGAAAAGTGAATTCTCAAACAAAACAGAACTCCTGTTGACCCTTTGTTAAAACATGACTCATCTTTATTAAAACATTACTCATCACTAGCTGCTCTAGTGTTTTGTCTTTTTTTTTTTTTTAACATGTTTTTATTCAAGATAGATATTTGTTACCTATTTGGAGAAAGACTGACAGAAAAACAGTGTTCCGCATTTTAAAGGACCACTTAGTGCAGCAGGAAATATAGGACCTTCATCTTTTTATTGTGTGTGCAGGCAAATCCCATGCACCCAGCAGTGCACAATGCTAGATATGAAGAAACTGCCTTTGGAAACAATGAGTAATGTAGGGCGAGATGGCCTTTAAAAGCCGAAGCACATGTCCAATTCAAACAATATTCAGCAGGGCCGTTTGTGAGACTGCCATGCTTTAAACAATAGATACAATATGGTCCATGACTGAGAGAGAAACTCATGGCACTCAGCTCACATGGAATACAGGCAACTGCATGAACTAAAATTTGGCAAACTAATCCCAGTTCCAGCTTTGCCAGCAAATATCTCAGTACAGTTAGGTAAAGTCTTCATCAGTGCCTTGCTTTCCCTATTTTTAAAGTTACATTTATCAAAATATCTTCCTTACACCACAGAAATGCTTAAAACAGCTTATAATTAAAATATACAATGAAGGTGTGACATAAAAACAGCAGCTCATAGCCAAGAGAAAGAACAAAAAACTGTCAACTGAAGAAATCAGTTTCTATGGAGAGACTTCTGGTTGGGATCTAAGCACTTGCCAGTCAAAGAGTAAAGTAAAAGCAAACAAACAAGCTGGATACTATGGTGCACGCCTGTAATCCCAACAACTAGGGAGGCTGAGTCAGGAGGATTGCAAGTTTGAGGCCAGCCTCAGCAATTTAGTGGGGACCTAAGCAATTTAGTGACACCCTGTCTCAAAAAAAGAAGATTCAAAGATCTGGGGATGTAGCTCAGTGTTAAAGTGTCACTGGGTTCAATTAAAAAGAAGCAAAAATATGGGGCTGGGGTTATGGCTCAGCGGTAGATTGCCTGCCTCGAAAGTATGAGGCCCTGGGTTCGATCCTCAGCCCCACATAAAAATAAATAAAGTGAAGGTATTGTGTCCAACTACAATTACAAAAAATAAATTTTAAAAAAGAAGCAAAAATATCACCACTGATCTATCCTGTATTTCAGAAGACATCTTCTAGTTTCTTTTTTTTAACATTGTATAATTCTTTTTATATGAAATGTCCATAATCACAAGTCCATAGATTCAGAAGGCATATTAGTGGGTGCTAAGGGGTAGGAGGAGGAGGGAGTAATGGGGATTGACAGATAGTAGATACAGGATTTTTGGTGGGGAGTGATGAAATGTTATAGAATTAGGTAGTGGTGGGCTGGGATTGTGGCTCAGTGGTAGAGCGAATACCTAGCATGTGTCAGGTGCTGGGTTCGATTCTCAGCACTGCATATAAATAAGTGAATAAAATAAAGGTCTATCAATGTCTAAAAAAGACGAAGAAGAGTAGTAGTGGTGATCATTGTACAACTTTGTGAATATACTAAAAACCACCATGTTATACACTCATCATAGTAAGTTATATCTCAACAAATAAACAATTTTAAAAGAAAAAAACAAGAGTAATAAATCTAAACAAGCATCAAGTAAATAATAATAATTTCCAAGTAATATTTAATTTAATTTATTTATTTATTGTCACTAGAGATAGAACTAGGGGCACTTAACACTGAGTCACATCCCCACCCCTTTTTCTTTTTCTTTTTTTTATTTTCTTTTTTTTTTATTGGTTGTTCAAAACATTACAAAGCTCTTGACATATCATATTTCATACATTAGATTGAAGTGGGTTATGAACTCCCATTTTTACCCCAAATACAGATTGCAGAATCACATCAGTTACACATCCACATTTTTACATAATGCCATATTAGTAACTGTTGTATTCTGCTACCTTTCCTATCCTCTACTATCCCCCCTCCCCTCCCCTCCCATCTTCTCTCTCTACCCCATCTACTGTAATTCATTTCTCTCCTTGTTTTTTTTTTTTCCCATTCCCATCTTCTAGTTTCTCAGGAGTGACGGTCTTTCTTTAGCACTGAATTCTAAAAGAAAATTCCTACATGTCACTTAATAAATAATGTCTTCAATTATGTTAAAGCAAATGTAGCAGGAACTTTCCATAACGACTTATTTGATGAACTTCAATGAGAACTAAGACCTGACCTTAAACCTCCATGTATCATACATTAAATAAAATGGAAATAATAGCACTCATCGGCCTGCCTGAAAGATCATTAAAAACAAAGACAGAGAAGGGCAGTATTACAAGTGCTATCAAACGTATCCCTCCAGGTGTATGATAACAAGATCTGCTTTCTGTTCTTTTATTGGTACTAACAGACACTTTAGGTACACAGGAAAATTACTAAAGGTTATTTAAGAAACTGTTATCTAGTTATCTGTGGGGAAAGGGAATAGAGTCCTGGGAAAGAAAATCTTTTTCCCTACTTTTGGTCCTCTCTGAAATATTTAAATTTTTTATAATGGCAGTGTATTATTATTTTATACTTTTTAAATGGGAAAGAAAAGCCCATAAGTACTATCCTTTCACTGTTATTTTAGTCATGATGTAGTTTGTCTCTTTGTAGGTTAGCTCTTGCCGAAAGCAGACTTGTTTAGTAAAGAGGGAGTTTAACTGTCAGGGTACGATCAGGAATCTCTTGGATACCCAACATCAAAAAAAGAAGACAGTCTGCCCTCAGAGAGCTCAATACAGAAAATTCAAGAACCCAATATACTTCCTCTCCCTTTGTTTATATTCTTTCTGCTTCTTTCTTTTTATCTTCCCAAATATCCGAATTCTGTCAGCTGATAGCTGACTTCAGCAGGACACCAAGACTGTGTGATCAAATATGACCACGGATGTCGGGTGTGACGGCACCCTCCTGTAATCCCAGTGACTCAGGAGGCTGAGGCAAGTTTGAGACCAGCCAGGGCAACTCATCAAGACCCTTTCTTACATCAAATAAATAAATAAAAGGTCTGTGGATATAGCTTAGAGATAAAGTGCCCCTGATTCAATCCCCAGTATGGGGGGGATGGGGTGAGAGAGAAAGTGAGGCACATTCGGGTGGGAAAGCACCTCAAAATACAGTTCAAACATCTATCCTTATCTGAATCCAAATTTGCCACAAACGTGATCCAGCTATATACAGCAGAAACCCCTCTCTCCCTGTTCCAAATGCACAACCTTCCAATGTCAGGTCCAAAGGCAGCCCTGCTTCCCTCAGACCCGCTTCCTCCAGGAGGTGCACATTCTACCTCCAGATTCCTAGATTCCTATCCAGGTGTAACTTCTCACTATCTTGAGCTGATGCAGTAATCAAAGGTTTTCAATTTTTAGATGCTGCCCCAGAGATTCTGATTCAGGGTCCACTGTGGGACCTGGGCATTGGGAATTTGAACAGGCCCCTGGTCATTTAGGGGCAATGAAAGAGAAAAGATTACTCAGCATTGGGGTGGGGACTGGGTTATAGAGGATGAGGCTCCTTACAGCAAAATGAATATATAATAAATAGTTTTCAGACTTTAGTGTGTACTAGAATTTCCTTGAAATACAGATTGTTAGCTTACTCCTGAAGCTGCAGAATCATTGCGTCTGGGGTGCGTTCAGCAGTCCTTCACACTTTAACAGGGTCCCAAGTGGTGGTGGTGCTGCTGCTCCTGAGCCAATTGCTATGTGACACTATTACTGATGATCACCTACCTCACAGAGAGGCTTGAAAGGATGTAAATATTCAGGGAATAATTTAGGGCTATAAAAATGTCACACAGCAATGGGGGAATTATTCAGAGAAATGGATAGAAGATGGTTTCCATTCTGGCCTTTGCTAATTTTTAAGGATCTGCAACACAAAGGCCAGATTGCGCTGCAAAAGTACTAGACATGGACTCTCTGCACATGTAGCATGTCGGTCAGGTCCTGACAGGAGAGAAAGGGGTTCGTCTGAGGAGCATTTAACAAAGGGGGCAGGGTTTGCAGAAATCAGCAAGAGACTGAACAATGCCTTGGGTCTGAGAGTAGCCACAGGGAGCTCATCTAGGCCTCGTAAGACAGGAGAGGAGTTTCCCACACCAAGAGAAGGTAGCCTTGTGAAGAAAGCCTGGCATCAGCTTCATCCTGAACCACCATCTCTGGTGGTTCAGCAGAGAAGGAGCCAGGGGAAGAATTTCCCCAAACTCCATTCTCTGCTGTCCTTCATTCTCCTGCCTGTGCCTCCCACCTTCTGAACTGAGGTGAGAGAATCCTTCTGAGCCAGATGTAAGGTCAGACCCTGGGCCCACAGCAGGGTACAGAGGGTGAAAAATGTACCTGGAGGGCAAAAGAAAGACACCAGAACTCAGGGTCTGGTGACTGAGTCCCACAGCTAGAGCTTTTGCAGCCTGGGATGTAGCAGTACATATAATGAGGGGAGGCAGATGGTGTGTTCATTTCCATTTCATACAGGTAAATTGTAGCTCTTCCTGCTATCTGATGTACTTACATTAAAAAACACAATAATAATAGAAGTGATGTTTAATGTAAAATGACACCAAGCAGGAATAATCGGTGTAGTTCTATTACAACATCTATGTCCAGTGGTTGTCCTGCCTCAAATTCATAACCATAGTAACTAAAAATACACTACTAGCGCTCTCTCTCTCTCTCTCTCTCTCTCTCTCTCTCTCCAGGGGATTGAACTCAGGGGCACTCTGCCATTGAACTACATTCTTTACCCTTTGTATTTTTTCATTTTGAAACTGGTTCTTGGTAAGTTTCTGAACTCAAACTTGTGATCCTCCTGCCTCAGCTTTCTGAATAGCTAGGATCACAGGCATATGCCACTGTATCTGGCTAGCTTGCCCCTTCAAGTAGGAGTTTTAGGTTCAAATAATCTTTCCTGCCTAGTTCTGAGCACCAATTTTGACTTTGGGAGGGCAATAAAGGACTTCATAAATAACATTTATACAGATGAAAACTTCACATACACTAAGAGTCTATTATTGGTCAATCAAGGAAGATAATTGTACTTTTCTTATATGTCCAGGCAGAGAAGAAATACAAGGATGAAACAATGGGTCAAGTATTGAATCTCAGAATACCCATTGCCCCCATAGTCTGTCATTCAGACATTTGTCCACTTAATAAGTGTTGTTGTGTCTCTACTAAATGCCTGACCCAGGGCCAGTGTCTGGGGGAACCAGTGCTAAGCAAGGCACATCCATGCTCTCAAGGAGATTATAATCCTCCAAGGACTATGGAAAACAGAAAATTTAATGACAATGATCTAAGTATGAAAAAACTGTGAAAAGTGTTTATAACAATCCAAGGTTCACTGGAGTATTTTAAAAACATAGTCTTTTTATTTTAGAGCAGTTTTATTTAGGTTTACAGAAAATTTGAGAAGGTACAGATATTCCAAAATATTCCGTCTTACATATGCACAGTGTATTAGTAAGTTTTTCATCAATGTGACCAAAATACCTGAAAAGAACTACTCTTTTGGACTTGTGGTCTCAGCAGATTTCTTTGCTCTGGGCCAGAAATGAGGCAGGATATCATGGCAGAAAGTCATGGTGGAGTAAAGGTACTCAGCTCATGGCAACTGGGAAAAACAGAGAGAAAGAGAGAGCTCAAGGAACCAGAGACAAGATATAATCCTCAAGGACACACCCAGTTGCCCATCCACCTCAGCCATGTCTCACCTGCCTAGTTACCACCCAGTAGTCTATTCATCAAACAGATTAATCCTCTGATGAGGTTACAGCTTCCATAATCCAATCTTTCACTTCTGTACATTGCCACTCATGTTGCCTAGCACATGAGCTTTTGGGGGGACATTCTTAGTTCCAATTATAACACACAGCCTCTCCTAATACGGTTATCCCATCCTAGGGTGATACATTTGCTACAGCTCATGAGCCTACGTCAACACCTTATTAATACCCCAAATCTACAGTTTACATAAGGGTTTACTGGGTGTTGTATATTCTATGGGTTTCCACAAATGTGTAATGCCAGGTATCCACCATTATAGCATTATACAGAGCAGTTTCATTACCCTAGAGCATCTTCTTTGCCCATCCTTTCCTCCTTTCCCGCTAAATCTTGGCAATCACTGATCTTTTTACCATCTCCACAGTTTTTATTTTTCCAGAACATCATATAGTTGGAGGCTTTTTAGTCTGGCTTCTTTGACTTAGTAATAACATTTAAATGTCCTTCTTATATTGATAGCCATAGTGAAAGGGCCCTCATAACTGGGCCTCCCTAAATTTTTTAATTCTCAAAGTAGTCCACATTGAGCCTCCAGCAATTTCCCTACCCTGGTTACGGTTCCTATGGAGGTTGATGGGTGCCGACCTGGCAAATTGTGATTCTCTGTATATGCCCATTGGTTTCTTCAGTTTGGAGGGGACAGCAATTTACCTTGTAACCTTACTTTTTTTATGGATCTAAGAGGAGTTGTTGATTTTAAGCTTTGTTCAGCTGTTTATTTGTTGTTAGAGTGGAGTGACCGGAGTGACCGCTTGGTACACACCAGACCAGAAACTGGAAGTCCTATCAGAGCGTTTGTTACAGATGTTATTATGGCACAGGATTTAGGAAGTAATTTTTGTTGTCTTGATTTTACAGATAAGTAGCTGAGACTCAGAAAGTTTAAGTACTATGAGAATAGGAAAGACGGTAGAATAAATCAGACATAACTTTCCCATGTTCATATGTAATAACATCACCAGTGAGACTCCACATCACACACAACCACAAGAATGGGATTGTAATCAGAATAATTCATACTCTGTGGACATATAACATGTCAAAATACACTTTACTGTCATGTATTTCTAAAAGAACAAATAAAAAATTTTAAAAAGTTAAGTACTGAAGAAACAATTGGTCGAGATGGAATTGAAACAACACATAGGCTATATATTCCTATGCAAGGCAATGCTCTATAACTGCCATCTTTATTTAAAAACCACATATACCTGGAAGGGTAAAATAGTAAGTTATTAATTCATGGATATAAATAACTTTTAACCCTGATAGGGAAAGAACATGTTCAGAGAACACAGAAAAAACAAACAGGTATATAATAAAAGTTTTCCCGGAAAGGAGGAAAATAGTATAAAAATAGGAAATGAAGGTAAACATTCACGGCTCCGCGACTTGACTCGGGTCTGGCCCCATTTCTTACATGGGTTCTGTGACTGCTAGCCTCAAGATTTGTTTCCAGGGTTGAATCAATAGCCAGGTCATTTATGATCCAGCTTGGATTATTTGTTCCAGCTTTACAGAGAGGGAGCGGAATAACAGGATAATATAATAAACAGTGTTCTATCTGCCCTCACGGTCAGCATTTGTTCTTTTCACTGGGGCCATAATAAATTTGTGCCCCAAACAGCACACGAAGTTCTGTGTAGCCAAATTAAAATGCCCTCTAGTCCCCACACCATGGGTTTTTTTTTTTTTTTTTTTTTTTTTTTTTTTTTTTTTTAGTCCTTAAATTGGCATGACCTAATAGAGTGCTGTAAACAAGAGGGAACACTTTGTCGTCCATCAGTGGAGAGGCATGCCCTACTTCCTCCTTGGCTGGGCTGGCAAAGTTTGATACACCAGAAACCCCAGGAAGATCAGGATGCCTCAAGATTAAAGCACCTAATAGAGGAATACAGCAAACATAAAGCACGAATATCCCAGTGCATTTTAACTTTTATTTAAAGTCTTAGATACATTTTAGTGATTTTAAAAGAAGACCAAACACACCTTTAAGAAATATTACATTTAAGTTCTTTTGACTCATTTTCCATTTATAAACTCATTTCTGTGTTACCTGAAACACTAAGTAGAAAATAATAATTTTTTGGAAAATACCACATAAATCCTGAAGGGAACACTAACAATAATAGATACGATGTATCAACTGCTTGTGGGTGTGACAAGCACAACACAAATGTCTTCCCTAACCGTCTGCAATATTTCATGCTTTGTGAATCAGGAAATGAAAGGTTAATTCACTTATCCAAGATGACATATGTTTTTAGCCTTGGTTCCTCAGGGAAAAGAGAAATATTCATTAAAAAATATTTATGATAAGGAATTGGCTCATGTAATTATGGAGGTAAGAAATCCCCAGGTCTGCAGTTGGCAAAGCTGGAGACCTAAGAGAGCTGATGATGTAAGTTTCAGTGTGAGTCTGAGTCTCTGAGTCTGCAGGCCGGAGAAGATTGATATCCCAGCTCAAAGATAGTCACACAGAGAGTTTCCCCTGACTTAGCACTTTGTTCTGTGGTGAATTTCAGCAGATTGAGGCTGGCACACATTGGGGAGAGCAGACTGCTTTACTCAGTTTACAGACTCAAAGTTACTTTCATCTAAAAACATCCTACTTCCAATAAACAAATTATTTTTGTTTAAACAAATAGATGGGCACCCCATAGCCCAGTCAGCTGGACACATAAAATTAACCATCACAGCATATCTAGAGAAAGTGACTGAGACGGGGACTTTGAACATAGGTAAATTTAACTCCAGAGTCCTGTCTTTATTACATCACATTGTTCTTCCTGAAAGAAGGTGGCTTTTCTGATGTCAAGCTCCACTGAGCTCTGGGCATTGGGGAGGTCCTGCTGAACAATCCTTCTCACCATGTATTTCAGATTCATCGGTTATTATTTCAGTAACATCTGGTCCAAATCCAAGCCTCTGACACACTCCTCTTTGATAATAGCCTGGAAATTCCCATTATATTTCCCTGCTGGCACATTTCATACCCATTTTCCCATGGTGTTACTAAGAATTTCAAGAAATAAATGGTAGCTCATTATGCAAAAAAAAAATTACTTCTTTTTAAATTAAAAACAAATTTAAACATAGCTTGGTACAGTGGCAACATGCCTTTAATTCCAGCTACTAGGGAGGCTGAGGCAGGAGTATTATAAGCTGGAGGCCAGCCTGAGTAACTTAATGAGACCCTGTCTCAAAATAAGATAAAAAGGGCTGGCAAATGTAGTGCGATGGTAGAGTGCTTGTTTAACATGTGCAAGGCCCTGAGTTCGATCCCCAGTACTGCCAAAAAGAAAACATTTTAAGCATAAAAAATAATAATTTCTAAATTAATAACAATTTAATAATAATAAAAAATAAATAATTTTTCAAATTATTTATTTCTTTAATTTTATTGTATATATTTTAGGTGTAAAATATTTTATTAGACATCTACATAGTGAAATGGTTACTACAGTGAGCAAATTTAACATATTCATCTTTTTCCATAGGTACTTTGTTTTTGTTGTTGTTGTTGTTGTTGTAAGAGCACCTAAAATCTACTCTCTTGGCAAATTATAAATATGCAACACAATATTCTTAACCTATGATCTTCCTGTTAAATATGAGATCTCTAGATTTATTCATGCTAAATAACTTGTATACCCTTTGCGGGGTATATCTCCCCACTTCTCGCACCCCCATTCCTGAAGTATTTTATAAAAACAGTTTCCTTTGATTCAAAATCCAAATTTAATTTTTACATTTTTAGCTTGTTCAAGACTTCTTAACAGGTAAAATCTATTTCATAAGGTTTCTCAAATCATATGAAACATCTTTTAAGTAAGAACATTAAAAAATTGAAATGCATACTTTGTGCAAGTTCTGGAATCATATTTTATGTTATCTGCTATGTCATATCCTTTTTTGACCAGTCTCTTTTAATCATATGGAGGAGTATGAAACAAGTCATCTGAATATGATGCAGCCCTGGGCAGGAGCACTCTGAACCACATGGGAGAGCGGCTGCATCTCTGACACCAGTGGACGCCAGACCTTCCTCTCTACCTGTGTGACATTCAGGAAATTTCCTATGAGCACCTGATCCCTGCGGTCTACAGGAGGGCATATGCCTGCAAGGGAGAGCAAATTCATTTCTAGTAATGAATGATCCATTAATGAGATCAGACCCAAAGACAATGGAATAAGAATCCTGCTTTTAGAAATCTTTTTTTTAAATCATTTTTTAATCATTTTTTAAAATCATTCATGAAATGCAGATAAAATCTGCAAATCATTTGCTACAATATCCAGGCAAAGGCAAATATTTCTGCACATTGTCACAAGCTTCCAAGGTTGTTTGAAAATATTTGAAGATGTATGCGTATTTGCCTGCTACATCATTAACTCACTCATTCATATAATGTATATCCATTAGGTATCTCCCACTTTTTAGACTGGGTAGTTTAAGAAGTTTTAAGACAAGTAATTGTAGTGCAGGGGGAAGGGTCAATACCCAAAAAACTGAAAAGCAAAACTGAGCCTTATAGTGCTCACAGGAAAAATAAAAGGTTATCAGGATTCAAAGAGGCTAAAGTGAAACTGAGCACCACATGGAGCAAGTGAGGAAATTCTTCAGGAAGGATAAAGAAGATGCTTTTGCCCTTCTGGCAAAGGGCCAATATGAGCACAGACCTGTCAAAGGAAAGGTCATGGAACAGCAGAATTTGGTCCATGGAAGGAGCTTCAGAGATTGAGTGGGATGATCAGAGCAGAGGCCAGAGAGGCCACATAGAATAAAGAAAGACATCGCTGGTGCATCTATGGTCAGTGCGATGTGCTGGAGTAGTACTGAGGAGTCCATCAGCCTAAGCCCTCGGCTCTGCTCTACTCTGGCCTTCTCTGCATCTTGTGGGGCTCAACTCACCTCTCTGGGCCTCAGTGTCCCTCTACGTAAAGTAGAAGTACTACTCTACTTCCTTCAGGGAGTGGTTATGGTGATTAGATAGTATAGATTATTACTAATTTCCCACCTAGTTTGGCAGGTGAGTTGGTTACAGGTATGCTCTTCAACTTTTGAGAATTCAGAACATATTTTTTTATGTAAAATATTAAAATTCTTGGGCTGGGGAGGTGGCTCAAGCGGTAGCACGCTTGCCTGGCATGTGTGGGGCACTGGGTTCGATCCTCAGCACCACGTAAAAATAAAATAAAGATGTTGTGTCCACCGAAAACTAAAAAATAAATATTAAAAAATTCTCTCTCTCTCTCTAAAAAAAATATCAAAATTCTCATTAAACAATTTTGCAAGACCAATAGAGACAGTTAACAAAAACAAGTTAATGGTGATAAAAATTGCTATATATCTTATGAGATTTTTATATAGATACTATTATTTTCCCTAATTTAAAGAAAACTTGAGAATTACAGAGGGTAAGGCAGTTGCCTGAAATTGTGGATTAGAAAGTGGTGGAGCTCGGTTGGGAACTCCAGAAGTGAGACTTGTATTCAGTGCTTAACACAAGGTAAAGTGCTTTCCAATAAAGCAAGAACAATACAATCTTGCAAATGGTTTTAATACGAGAAATATAGAGACATGCTTTTCAGTGTATATTATTCAAAATAGAATTAGCCCAAAGAAACATACTTTTATTTATTTCTCTCCCCCGCCCCCTTTTTGTACTGGGGACTGAACCCAGAGGCACTTCACCACTATATTCCCAGCCATTTTTCAAATTTTTTTAAAATTTTGAAACAAGGTTCTACTAAGTTGATTATGGTCCCACTAAGTTGCCAAGGGGGTCCTTTCTCAGCCTTCTGAGTCTCTGGGAACACAAGCATGTGCCACTACACCTAGCAATTCTCTTTTATTAATAAAGTATGCAAGAAGGAAAAATGTTTAATATTAATACTGCTTAATAAAACATTTAAGTGAGATGTTATTCTTAGTAGATATCTTAAAACATTATTTACATGTTTTTCTGATTATGAATTTCATAGAAAATTTAAAAAATATTGAACAGCATAAAGATGGCAATAAAAGCATCCCACAATTCCACTATTAACAATTTATTAAATGTTTTTCCAGTTTTTTTATTAAAGCATAGTATTTTTAAGCTAGTTAAATGTGATACATTATTAAGAACAAAAAACATTTACGTTCGAAGTTAAAGGTTCTTCTGCAACAGAATTTTCACTTACTGCTAGCTTTTTCCACTTTATTATATATTTATATAACATATAATTGATATATAATTTGCATACAAAGTGCACAGGACTTGAGAGTACAGCCGTGGAATATCTTCAACACCACAGAAAGCCCACATGTGTCACCTCCCAGTCAATATCTCTCCCACCTAGGATAACTGTGGTCTCCTCTCTACCACTGTTGATGAAGTTTTGTCTGCTTTTGAACATCGCACAGGTCATGCATTATATATTGAGATATCTGGTATCTTTGGTAGATATCTCAGTAGTTCATTTTCACTTCTATGTAGTATTCAATTGTATGAATATCATGAAGTTTATCCATCCATTCTATTTACTGAATTGTTTCAAGTTTTGAGCTATTATTAATAAAGTCCCAGGCATTCTCATACCTATATTTTTTTTTGGTGGACATAGGCCCTTAGAGTAGTCCCCTCATTTTCCACAGGGGATGTGATCTGAGACACCCGTTCCCCACTGGCTGCCTGAAACCACCAACAGTACTGAACCCTACAATGTATGTATATATACAGAAACCTAGAGTATGTTACAGATTCATAACCTTATAGTGTATGTATACATATATGCATACTATATATGTTTATATACATATTGTTTTCATATATATATATATATATATATATATACACCTGTGATAAAATTTAATTTATAAATTAGCCAAAATAAGAAATTAATAATGATAATAATAAAATATTTATTACAATTTCCTGGAATAAAGTTAGGTGAATATGTGCTCTCTGTCTCTCAAAATACCTTGATTCTTCATTGCACTGTAGTAATATTTTCAGACCACAATTGGCTGTGGGTAATTAAAATGATGGAAAACAAAACTATATTTCTGTTAGGTATACATTCAGGAGTAGAATTTCTAGGTAATACATATTCATAGCAACACAATTCAAAATAGCCAAACTATGAAATCAGCCATTCATCAATGGATGAATGGGTAAAGAAAATGTGGTAGATATACACAACTGAGTTTTATTTAACCATAAAGAAAAATGAAATTATGTCATGAGCAGGAAAACCAACGGAACTAGAAACCATTATGTTAAGCAAAATTAATCAAACTCAGGAAGTCAAGGGTTGAATGTTTTCTCTCATATGTGGAAGCTAGGGAGGTAAAAGGAAAAGAAAGTAGAGAGGCGGGGATCTCATAAAATTCAAAGGGACATCAGTAGAGGAAGGGGGGGGGGTAGAAGGTGGGGAGGGAGCAGGGATGTGCTGGGGTACGACATTGGCCAAATTATGTTGTTGTATTTGTACATGTACAAATATGTAACAACAATCCTGTCATGTACAACTATGATGCACCAATTCAAATGTGGAAAAAATAATTACTGGGTAATAGAATATCCATATATTTATCTTTAAATACTATCAAGCAGCTTTCCCAACTGGTTTTACAGTTTGTAGTCTTATCAGCAATTTCTGAGACTTCCAGTTGTACCATACTTACACCAACATATGCTATCCTCAGTCCTTTTGATTTTAGCCATCTGGCACAGGTATGACAGTAACTCATTGAAGTTTGAATTTGCATTTCCTTGATGATTAATGATGTCAAGCACCTTTCCATTTGTTTAATGGTCATTTGGATACCCTCTTTAGTGAAGTGCCTGTTAAAGTCTCGCTCATTTTTAAAAAATTGAATTGAAATCTGGATACAAGTTTTTTAATGGATATATCTATTGCAAATATCTTTTCCCAGTGCATTAGTCCTTTTGCATTACTATAATAACATACATGAGGCAGGCTAACTTTATTTTAAAAAAGAGATTTAACCTTGTATGGGGGTGCATGCCTATGATCCCAACTACTCAGGAGACTAAGGGAGGAGGATTGCAATTTCTAGGCCAGCCTGAACAATTTAGTGAGGCTCTGTCTCAATACATACATACATACATACATACATACATACATAAGAAGCTGGGGGTGTAGCTCAGTGATAGAACAAACACTTGCAAGGCATGCATGAGGCCCTGGGTGGAATCCCTAGTATAGAGAGAGGGTGGGGGATGGGAAGAGAAGAGAAAGAAAAGAGAAAGGTTTTATTCAGCTCACAGTTTTGAAGGCTGAAAGTCCAACACAAGGTGGCCTCTTTGGTTTGGCCTCTGGTGAGGGTCTAATGGCAGATGGCATCATGACAGGGGTACAGTGAGCAAAAGTTCATATCACAAAACAGGAAGCCAGAAGGAAAAGAAGATTCCAGGCTTGCTCCTTTTATAACAACCCTCTCTCAAGAACTAAGCCAGGTGTCTCAGGAGAAATACTGTAATACCTTCCCGAGGGCAGCACCCTCAATGGCCTATGGATCTCCCATTAGGCAACACCTCTTAAGGTCCACAGCACCCCTCAACACCACCACCTTGGGGACCGAGCCTCCAACACATGAGCCCTTGGGGGACAAACCACATCCAATCCATGACACCTAGTTTTTCAGTCTTACCTTTTGATTTAAGTACTATGACAAGAAATAAACTATTCTCTTTACCCATACAAATAATGGATTTAATGAAACATCACTTTTCAATTTTGTCTAATATTAAACTACTAAAAATATCACATTTCCATATATTTATAGCATATTTATAAGAAGAACAGCACAGAATGGTGTTTGACAGAGGAACATATTAGTGAAACTGGTCTTAAGAGGTAATGTAAATATCCCTTCACTCGGACTGGGGAATTACAAGCAAGTGCTCCTCATTTAGGTGAGAGTAAATGAGATTCAGACTAAATCCACTACAACTGGGCCAAGAAATTCAGAAACAAATTCTTTGTTAGAAAAAGTAGAATTAGGGACTGGGGTTGTGGCTCAGTGGTAACGTGCTTGCCAAGCATGTGTGAGGCACTGGGTTCGATTCTCAGCACCATATACAAATAAATAAAATTAAACGTCCAACAACAACTAAAAAATATTTGAAAAGAAAAAGTAGAATTATCAGATTTCCTTCTTATCCAGTTTTTATCACTCAAATTCCTTTACGCCATGATTAAACATGAAGAAATATATTCCATGGTTATACAGAGAGGAAAAGTTTGTCATTACTTGAAACTATTAATCAATGAACCAAATACTCACAGAATTTTTCCTCTCTGAAACAACCTTCCTGCTTAGCTTGAATGATCATCTCTGCCCAAGTCAAAATTTTTCCAATCTGTCTTTTACAAGCTGCAGGATATTTTAAACACCAATCTTATAGACAGCAGAGTTGGATTCTTGCAAATGCAGAATTTCATGAAATTGAATAAAATTTATCTTGTGGAACTGCTTCAATTTCCAGACCTGTATCAAGAGACTGAGTAAAAATTGAAGAAAAATAAATAGATAAGGAATCAGAAAAATAATCATTAAACAGAATAATGAGTTAGGATCATGACACACAAATGCTTCCAAAACAGGCTGGTTAAATAGCAAAGGAAACTCATTAAAAACATTGATTTTAATTTTTTAAAATGTTTTGGTAAAGGGCTGGGGCTGGGGCTCAGTGGAAGAGCCACATGCCTAGCATGTGCAAGGCACTGGGTTCAATTCTGAGCACCACACATAAATAAATGAATAAAATAAAGGTCCATTAACATCTTTAAACAAAAAAAAAGAGTTATTTAAAAAAATGTTTTGGTTAATACAATCCATGGTTGATGGTGTTACACAAGGGTAACATGATTTAAAATATTACAATTTGCCATCCTACAGTTTTGTTCAAGAAAGTGTCTCCTCTCCATGCCAAATCTACTCCTCAACATTCTTTGGACTAAGAATTAGTGCATAGTTGCAGTTAATTATAAAGATTTTGTTAATTCTAAAATAATTATATTCAGTATTTACCTTGAAATGTGCTCCTATTACAACTTTGGCCCTTATGGCTAAGGAGTGTCTTCTAGCTCTGTCTTTTTGTGAAGAACTTTAGAGGTGTAAGTTATTTATTGTGTCCACACTCTTCATCAGGCATTTTGCAGAGAGATTCTTCCCTTTACAAATAACATCATAGAGCACAGAGCAGATACGAGATCTGCAAAGTGGTAGTGTTTGGATTCATGTCTGGCTGTTCCCAGAGCCTATTCTTTTTAGTTCAGTTTGTCTCCCACAACTTCAAAAGTGCATTCAGAAATGCACTGTGATTTCTTTTACTCTCTACTCCTCGGTCCTTTGAATGAGAAAATGATGTCTGGGCTCTTTTAGTTGGTCAGTGCTATATTAATAATCATGCTTTGTGTCCACGTAGGGCATACATAGGTGGCAAAACATCTTCACATACATCAAATTTGGCTCTCACTACCACTGTTTGAAGTAGCAAGAAAGCAAGTAGAGGTCTGAGGCTCTGAGAGCAGAGATGGCTTGTCCAAGGACCCAGAGTCAGTGCTGTGCCCAGGGCTACCTCCTTTATATTATGGTACAGTGTTTTTTGCTCTATGCCCCTGTGACTTTTGAGGTTGAAAAGAGGGCAGGAGAAATCAGAAAAGAAATTTATTAGCAAAGTTAATGTCTAAATATAAGTCCTCATATTATGACATTTTCCAGGTGAAGTATTTTGGTGTCTCCCTTCTAAAAGTCACGCCCACCACACCAGCAAGGGAGAGCTTTGTGATCACGCTTGTCCTCACTGTGGAGAGGTTTCTGATGTATGAACTCTATTGAAAAAAAAAAAATGCCTCAGGGTTCTCTGTCCCATAGAGTGTAATATTTGGAAGATCCATAAAAGGCAGTTAACTAACAGATTCTGTGAAAATTAGCCTGAGTTATTTTCTTTTAGTGGCTTTGCTAGTTTGACTTTCTATTTCTTGGAATTAAGTCTTTATTGTCCTTCTGTGTCCGGGAGGGCTAAGACCATGGCAACCACTCAGCCGAGACCTTTTACCATGCTCACAGAACCATGGGATCTTCAGACCTATACGATTTATTCTAACGAGGCCTAAAATGATTGGATTTACCTCATTCCTGCTCACGTTACCCCTCTTAGCTCACCAACACACATGTCTTCCTCCACCTGACAGGACGGATAATAACCCCAAACAACAGGATTAAAATTTGGACCCAGTAATCACAGGGCAAGGAAAAAACAAACAAACCACAAAATCCTTTGCTTCTGTGCAACTAATAAGGAAAAGCAGTGACCATAAATAAAAACAAAGTACTCGAACCCCTGGCTAGAAATTCTGAACTTAGAGCTCTCTCTCAAGCTGGCTGTTTTACTTTTATTTTTGTGTCCTTTCCCCTCATCTATTAACAAATGAATCCATTAAGATATTCTTTCCATGCATGTAAAGATTTTTTTTTTGTCTTTGTAGGCTTCAATAGCTTTTGTTCAGTTAATTAGTTGCATATGATAATAAGCTAGCCTGTCATCTTGGACTCAGTTCAAAATTCATCTGTAATGTATTCCACCCAGTTTCTGGGAAATTCCAAACTAATTTTCTGCCAGTTTCACTTTCTACTAATCACTGTTGGCCGCTCAAGTGAGCAGTTTCTAATAAACCTGCACAGGTGAACTCAAATGGCTTCACTGCCCTCTGGATTGGCACACTGTCTCTTCACCTGAGGAAGGAAGAGGACGAGGAGTACATGGCTCTTACCTAAGAGAACAGCAAGATAGCAAAAACACTTCTGTATTTTAAGACTCTGTGCTGGGCCAGGTACGGTAGTGCATGCCTGTAATTCCAGAGGGTTGGGAGGCAGAGGTTAGAGGATCACAAGTTCAAAGCCAGTCTCACCAATTTAATGAAGCTCTAAGTAACTTAGCAAGACCCTATCTCAAAATAAAAAAATTAAAAACGAGTGAGGATGTTGCTCAGTGGTTAAGCACTCTGGTTTAAAAAAAGAAAAAAAAAAAAAAGAATATGTCCTGGGCATAGTAGCACATGCCTATAATCCCAGCTACTCCAGAGAATGAGGAAGGAGGAGCATAAATTTTGAGGTCAGCCTTGGCCTTGGCAATTTACCAAGAACCTATCTCTAAGTAAAAAGGGCTTGGGATACAGTTCAGTGGCAAAGCACCCTGGGTTCATCCCCAGCACTGCAAAACAACAGCAAACCAAACATTGAAATTAGGACATGCCCATTTTATGTTTATCTTTTTTTTTTTTTTTTTTTTTGTAATAGGAATTGAGCCTAGGGACACTTTACCACTGAGTATTGTCCACAGCCCTTTTTATGTTTTGAGTTTGAGACAGGATCTCCCTAAATTTATGAGGCTGGCCTCAAACTCCTCCTGCCTCAGTCTCGAAAGTCACTGGGATTACAGACATGGGTCACTGTACCTGGTTATCTTGGTATTTATTTTGCTATCTAGTTGTTAAAGTAAGATTTCTTTCTTCTAGTGTTATGGTTTAGATATATGTCCCCCAAAAGCTCATGTGTGAGACAATGCAAGAAGGTTTAGAGTGAAGTGATCAGGTTAGGAGAGCCTTAACCCTACCAGTGAATTAGTCCCCTGAAATGGATTAACTGGATAGTTTCTCCGCTCCAGCTCCAGAAGGCATGTAGGGTGTGGTGGAGGAGGGGGGCATGCCTTTGGGGTATATATTTTGTCTTTGTTGACCAGAGCTCAATTTCTGCTTTTTAGTGTGATGTCTTGAACCACTTCCCTCTGACACACTCTTCTGCCATGATGTTCTGCCTTACTTGGAACCCCCAGGAATGGAGCCCGCTGACTATGGACTAAAATCTCTGAAACCGTGAGGCCCGAAATAAACTTTTCCTGCTCTAATAATTTTAGTCAGGTCTTTCAATCACAGCAGCGAAAAAACAGACTAAAATATCTGGAGAACCCAGAGTGTTTTCTATCTGCATTGTCTTTGGGAGGGTGTGGAAAATTGGAAAAGGAAGAGGAAGAAACTAATGGGGGAAAAGTTCATGTAAAGTCTCTTGATGAATTGCAACAGCTTGAACAGGAAATCCTACCTCTGTTAGACTTTGAAACTGATAGAAAAACACCACAAATTGCAACTGTAAACAACCTTCGCTGTCTTAAGTCACATAGAGTGTTTTGCTTGGGTGGAATTCTGCAGTTTCTAGAAGTTTAAGGTCAATTTTTGCTTGGTCTATGCTGCGCTCAGAGCAAAGCCAACACCATCCTCACATCCCCAGGGATATGTTAGATAGTTTCTCCGCTCCAGTTCCAGAATGCTCCTTCCACAGCACACACCACCATATACATTACTGTGGCTCAGACACATGGACCCAAGATGCTCCCTTTTGTTGGGCAGGAAAAGGAAGAGGAGCAACCAGTCTCTGGCTTCTGAACCCCTGTATATCTTTCTGCTGAGCACTCCAAGCTCGGAAAGGTAAGGGCTTTAGGAAGAGTCTGCCATCTCAGGCTCCAGTGTTTAAGGAAATCCCCTGGGATATTTAGTGGACATGTTGCCAAAGCTCAGTCCTTGTCCCCAATGCCAATCCAATAATGAGGATATGGTTTTGAGAAAAGGGAAAAAGAAGGTTTATTGCTTTATTAGCAAAAGAGAAACACAGGGAACTCCTGTCCCAACGGCTGTGATTCTGCCCATCAGCAGGAACAGGGAGCTTTTAAAGAGGTGATTCAAAGACTTCGTCCCACATGTTCTCTGTCTGGAGTTGTAATCCACTTGTGAATTTGGGGGACAATCATTTCTGAGATTTTCTTGTGCCATCCCCAAAGTCTGGATTATTTAGTTCCTTGAGTGTGTACTCAAGGACAGATAAATCTGCCTAGGATGGGGAAGAAAGGTAATCCTGTTTCCCCTGAGATTAGGGAGGGGGAAAGATCAGGGAAGAGCAGGGAGAGAGGAAGAGAAAAGAAACATGTCCATTTAAAAAATAAGTTGCAGTGGCAGAACAGCAAGGCCTATATTCAAAGCATAAAGTAGACCACTGTTCAGGCAGAACTTGACATTTCCTTTCTATTTCAGTTTTAGATCCTCAGGACAGAATACCCTAGGTAGCTGCTGCTGCTTAAATCCGAAGTTTTCAGTTCTGCAGATATTCTAATGGAATTGACACAAGTGCAGTCAAATAAATTGGAAACCACAATTTAAAGCTTATCTATATTATTATATTTATTAACACTAATTAATATTATTATAGTATAATCACTCTATTATGATTATCTTCTTACTATTACACAATTGCATGTTATATACTATATAATTACATTATGTATTACATATTATACATTATATACTGTATTTAAATTTTTGCAGGGATTCCACATCTGTGACAATGGGACAGAATGGGTTAGTTAAGGCTACTCTACCTTCCTGTAGCAGGAGCTCTGAGTGCCAGAAAGCCCTGCTTCTTCACCAGGGCTGAGCAAGACAGTGATAGCTATACGTAGGAGAAAAGTAGAAATATTGATTAACTGTTTTCTGTTTCTACCCAAGCAAATAGGAACTAAAATTGTATTCTTTTAATGCTTTGCCTTTCCTGTCAAGACTTAGTACCTTCTTCTTTGTAAAAACAAAAATGTCACAATTAAAAGGATTCAGTTCTAATATTTTTAACACCCAAAGGTCTCTCTGAGAAATTATTATTTCAAAGAAAAAAGTGCACTGGGGGAAAATAAATAAGTAAATATTTTTTCTATGTCAAGAAGAAAAGTTGAAGAAATGTCTGCTTTTTTTCTGAAGAAAATTTACTATATGGGGGCTGGGGATGTGGCTCAAGCCGTATCGCGCTCGCCTGGCATGCGTGCGGCCCAGGTTCGATCCTCAGCACCACATACCAACAAAGATGTTGTGTCCGCTGAGAACTAAAAAATAAATATTAAAAAAATGGAGTATTATACAGCACTAAGAAATGACAAAATCATAGAATTTGCAGGGAAATGGATGGCATTAGAGCAGATTATGCTAAGTGAAGCTAGCCAAGCCCTAAAAAACAAATGCCAAATGTCTTCTTTGATATAAAGAGAGCAACTAAGAACAGAACAGGAAGGAAGAGCATGAGGAAAAGGTCTAACAGTAAACAAAGACGAATGGGGGGAGAGAAAGGGAGAGAGAAGGGAAAGCATATGGAAATGGTAGGAGATCTTCAATGATACACAAAATTATAAGAGGTTATGAGGGGCAAGGGGGAGGGGGAAAAAAGGGGAGAGACTTGAACAACAGCAGGGGAGGTAGAGAGGGAAGATGGGAGGGGAGGGGAGGGGAGGGGGGATAGTAGGGGATAGGAAAGGTAGCAGAATACAACAGTCACTAATATGCCATTATGTAATAATGTGAGTATGTAACAGATGTGATTCTGCAATCTGTATTTGGGGTAAAAATGGGAGTTCAAAACCCAATTGAGTCTAATGTTTGAAAGATGATATATCATGAGCTCTGTAATGTTTTGAACAATCAATAAAAAAAAGAAAATTTACTATATTCTTGCCATGTTTTGTATTTTCTAGCAAATACATTCAAAAGGTGTTGTTCACAGACACAGAACTAAATCCTTACCTTGAATATTGTCTTTTTATTTCTTTATTTCTCTACTCTCTTCTCTACTTTCTTTAATTTTCATCTGTCTCTAAAAATAGAGTCAGAAAGGGGGAAAAAAAAGAAGAAATAACATGGATATATGTTAGCCACACTGGTAAGAATTTCCAGAATATGTGTTTACTAGAGTAAGCAAATACGTAAACACATAAGCCCAGGCATGCCTAGATCATCAGGCAAAACCTGCCTTAAATATTGTCAGTCTGGTCTGAAAAGATTCAGTTACTAAAGGTTCATTTTCCAGGGAAGATGCCAATAACACTGTCTCACGCTGAGTTCATCAGACCTACTTCACATGAAAACAAAGGGCTTTTCACCAGTGTGTGTGTGTGTCTGAGTGTGTGTGCAGGTGAATAGTTATTTACTTACTACTTACTGTCTTCCTTGCCAAGTTTCAAGGGTGTGCCTGTTTTATGGGATTTACAGGAATCGGCATGCTTTAAAGGAGTGTATTGCTTTTTACTAGTTCTTTCATTTTCACTTTTCCTTATTCCAAACAGATCATAGAAATTTAGAGCTCTAAAGATTCCAACCCTCTCATTTTATATAAGCAGAAAATGAGGACTAGTGGCTCAATCAAGCCTTCCTGAGCTCCACACAGAGGTTGTTTATTTATGACTTTATTCCAGCTTAAACATTAGATAAAATGCCATATTTTTCCAATATTTGATTAAAGTTTAGATGTATAACTACCCTGGGTGCCATACAGGAGTCAGTTATATATTAAGATTATTGTCCAAGAACCAAAAAAATATATTCAAAGGACAACATAGACAAATATCCTCCTCCCAATTAGACATGATGTTCAAAATATCTAACAACTGGCAGAGAGAGCATGGACCTACCTGCTGATGCAGACAATAGCTGTAAATGCTCACTCCAAGTGAATCATGCACACTGGGGAAAGGAGAATCCTATTTCCAGACTTCCCCCGAAAATTAAGAGTGTGGTGAAATGAATCAGAGATGGCTACTTCAAAGGAATTGACAAAACTCTAAGGAAGAGAGGATGTACCAGGAAACAAGGATGTATTGGGGACTAAAAAATCAAACTTCTCTAGATCTCAAGTTTCTATTGGTTCATGATTTCAGGGTCTCAGTCCAAGGTCAGCTGACTTACTCTCTGGGTTTAAAGTGAGGCAGCATGATGAAGAAAAGCTACTCACCACATGGTACCCAGAAGCAGAAAGAAAGAGGAAGGACCCAAGGGGCAGGAGATATAATCTCCAAGGTGTACCCCCAGTGACCCACCTCCTCCAGTCTTGACCCACCTTCTTAGAGTTAACACCCACTAGACTAGTCTTTTCAAGTTATTAACCCATCAAATGGATTAACCCACCCATTAGGTTACAGCTCTCATAATCTAATCATTTCACCTCTGAACACTCCTGCATTAACATGGAACCCTAACGTGGAACAACAGGAAATTTTATTCATTGTTGATGGAATTGCAAAATGGTACAGCCAGTTTAGAAGACAGTGCGATGGACTGAATGTTTATGTCTCCCCCAAATTCATGAGCGTAGATCACTCATAAATGGAATTATTGCTCTTATAAAAAAATACCTGAGAGAGATAGCTAGTCCATGCTGCCATGTGAGGACATAGTTAGCATCTACTATCTATGAACTAGAATAGACCACCAGATACAGAATCATCCAGTGCCTTGATGTTGGACTTTCTAAGCCTCCAGAACTGTGAGAAACAAATTTCTGTTGTGTGCAAGCTACCCAGTTTATAGTATTTTGCTTTAGCAGTCAAAAAAGCCTAAGTAAGACAGTTCAACTGTTTCTTACAAAACTAAACATGCTTTTAGCATCTTATTAAGTATTCGTGAGCTTGGTATAACCCAAGGAGTTGAAAATTTGTGCCCATGCAAAAACCTGATCATAGATGTTTAGAGCAGCCGGATTCATATTTACCAAAAGTCAACCAACATATACTTCAGTAGGTAAAAGGATAAATAAACTGTGGTACCTGCAGACAATGGAATATTATTCAGTGCTAAAAGAAATAAGCTATTATTTTGTGAAAAGACATGGAGGAAATTTAAATGCATGTTAGTAAAAGAAGACAATCTGAAAAGCTTACATACTATGGATTTTCAATTATCTAACATTCTGGAAAGGCATAACTATGGAGACAGTAAAAAAGATCAGTGATTACCAGGTATTAATAGAAGGGGATGGATAAATAGGCAGAGCACAGATGACATTTAGGGCAGTGAAACTATTCTGTATGATACTCTAATGGTTGATCCATGTCATCATACCTGTCAAAATCCATAGAAATGGATAGCCCCTAATTCGTGAGTCCTAATGAAAACTAAAGACTTTGAGTGATAATGATATGTCAATATAGGTTCATCAGTTATAAAAAATATGCCACTCTAGTGTAGGAGGTTTATAGTAGATGTGTTGGTTTTGCACCTCTGTGATCAGAATACCTGACAAGAACAGGTTAGAAGAGGGAAAGTTTATTTTGGTTCATGGATTTAGACTATGGTCGGTCAACTCCATTGCTCTGGGCCCAAGGTGAGGCAGAACATGGCAGAAGGGCACAGTGAAGGGAAATGCTCAGCTCATAGCAGCCAGGAAGCAGAGAGAGAGTAAGGAAGGGGCCCCAGGGAAGATGTACCCTTCCAGGGCATGCCCCCAGTGACCTACCTACCTCTAGCCACATCCCACCTGACTACAGTCACCAACCAGTTTATCCATTCAAGCTAGTATGGACTGATTACGGCTTTTATAATCTGATCATTTCACTTCTGATTATGCCTGCATTAACACAGGAGCTTTTGGGGGTGGGGGCACCTCATATCCAAACCATAACAATGGGAAATGTTGTACAGTCATTGGGGGCAGGAAATACACGAGAACTCTCTCTACTTTCTGCTTAACTTTATTGTGAACCTAAAATTGCTCTAGAAAGTAAAGTCCAGCAAAAAAACAGCAGATAATAGTTGGTTACTTTGCTATCACCTTCCAGGAATCTTCCCTCCTCATCCAGGATAGCCATCATTTAGGGTCTGGCTCATATAAATCCTCATTTTCACAGACTAACTATGACCTTTTGAGATATTCAGAAATCCAACTGGGGGCTTAGTCAAACATGTATTGGCTTATGTAACTGAACCGTCTATGGATGAGTCTGGGCTCTGGCTTAACTAAATCCCAAAACAAAAGATACAGACAGACATCTCTCCACCGCACTCTTTCTCCCTACCCCCCCACCTCTTGCTCCACTTTCTCACCCTCACTTTCTCTTTTCCTCTCTTCATCTATACCCTCCCCCATCTGTGTTGACCTCATTCTCATGAGAGCTAGCTCTGCATGGAGTGATCACATGAATATCAGCATCTCTAGAATCACATTCAACCAGTGAGGCCATCCTTAGAAGAAAGAATGATTCTTTCTCAGCAGAATACAAATTTCTTCTTTCTCTTTAGAATGACTCTAGCCATTTGTTCATGGTAATCACAACCATTGTTTCCCAAAGTTCTTTTGCAAGTCATGGGTGTTCTATAAGATGATTGGGTAGTAAGCAAATATTTATTTAGATAAATGGAAGATATTGGGAGGAGAAAGGCACAAACAGGCAGAGCACAGTGAATATTTAAGGCAGTAACATTCTTTATGATGCAACAATGGTAAATACATATCATTATAGATTTGCCCAATATGTAATTCCTTGTAAATTTGCATGTACAATCAAAATAACTACTGCATCAGATTTCTTTTTTTGTTTGGGATGATGCTGAAAGAGTAAAGAAGGTAGTTTAAGGAATCTGATTTATATAGCTAGAGTGAGCTTCAGGTAGGGTGGTCAGGTGTGTTTATGAACATCCTCAACTTTGTCTAATCTGAATTACCTACCCCACCATGACTTAACCTGCTCCATGTAGGTAAAGGTGTTGCATAGACAGAAAAGTCTGGCCACTATTGTAAAGTGAGAGACATTTTTAGGTTCATTTATGTTCCTCAAGGACTCTGGAAAAATCTATTCCATGTGGTAATTCATAAGGAAGTTTTAAAAAGAAGTTGATATAACACATGGTATTTGATGGCTTCACATTCCATACCACAGTTGACAAATTAAAGATTTACTCCTGTAGAATGTAAAACTCATTCATATTGTCAATCTTTCAACACTTTGAGTGTTTGAGCCAATGAGATATATAAGCCCTTAACTTTGAAAGTCTTTGAGACTCCTATGAGAAGAAAAAGTATAATTTTAATAGCAAGTAAAACTAATTATATGACTATCATCTCCACCATAGGGTTCTTTGTAAACCAAAATTATTAATCTGACTTTTGTACATCAGACTTGTTTTGATTTCATTGCTTTCTAAGAGGAAGCGGACTTCCTTACTAAATTACTAAATTATTTAACTCAAATTCTATTCCAGGAACAAACAGAAGCTAAGTTTCTTTTTCAAGTTTTTTTTTTTTTTTTTGTTAAGGGGTATCTTTTGTTTCTCTGTGGTTTCACTATACGAAGACACTCAAAGAGGAAGAAGTTGTTATTATATTTCTATACTCAAATGTGTTCTTAAAATATTCTTCAAATAAGAATTGTATGCGGCTATTATGTAATTTTTACTTGTATGCAATAAAACAAAACTATGAGAAGATTCTGAGAAGATGATGGAATAGGAATCAATTGAATTGGCAGAGTCACACATAACTTTTTTCAAACTCTGAAGTGGATTGGAAGTTTCTGTTATGGTTGTATGGTTTAGATACGAAGTATACCTAAAGGCTTATGTGTAGAAGTCTTAGTCCCCAATGCAACAATGTTTGGAGGTGGGGCTTTGGGGAAGTGACTGCATCATGAGGACTCTGACCTTGTCTGTGAATGAATCCTCTGCTGGATTAGTAATTTGGTGGCATTATGGAGAGGCAGTGGAAACTATCAGAAATGGGGCCTGCTTGCAGCCAGTAGGTCAATCTTGTCCCTGGCCTCTTACACTCTCTCTTTATTTTTATCTTTCTCTCTCTCTCCCTTTCTCCTTCCTGGCTGCCATGAGCCGAGAAGCTTTCCTCTGCCATGTCCCTCTGCCATGTTCTGTCTCCTCTTTGGCCCAAAGCAACAGAGCCATCCCACCATAGACTGAAAACTCTAAAACCATGACCCAAAATGTCTTTCCTCTTCTAAGTATTGATGTCAGGTATTTCAATCATGGTGATGAAAAGCTGACAGACCGTTTTCAACTTCTAAAAGAAGGTTTGGGTGGTATATTGTTACCTAATTTCAGTTCTAGTTCCCCACCTTCAGACACTTGGTAGGGGGCTGTATAGGTATTCTTGGAGCAGCTTACTTATGGGTTTCAGGATCCTAAGTGGGAAGAAAGAACACTGTTTTTCAATCATTGGGATCTGTGCTCTGATTGCTGATTGTGAATAGTGGAAAGTATCTCTTAAAACTGAAAGTCTATACAAACATCATTTATTCATTCATATTTTGCTCTTACCCAAGCATCCTCTGTATAACAAGTTGTAAAATCCAGTGTGGAAATAACCTGGGGGCCAAGCAAAGGTACATCTTAAGGCCTTCTGTATATACATAAGAGCAAAGAACAACTATTGGCTGAAATTCTGTAAAGGCCATTGACACAGAACAACAGTGCACATTGAGTCTGAAACAAGGAATGGTATTCCCACACCTGGCAATAAGTCCTGCAGAGGTTGTGTGGGCTCCTTAACTCTTGTTGATGAAGACTTTCAGACCCAAGGCTCATTATTATGTGACTGAATGAAATTGAAAGATGGCATGCACAAAACTGCTTTTGCCAACATTCCAAGTCTGACCCTTGCTCAGATGAAGAAAGAGCAGATAAAGTATATCAAATGTGGTAGGATCATCAACCAGCTCTGAACTTGGAGGCAGAGTTGGGCTCCATGGGATCCATGAGTAACCTGTATGGATCTGGTTTGTCCCAGAGCCTCCCTGTCAACTGAAACAGCATTTCATTAGCGTTACTAGGAAAAGCAGGCCCAGGAGGATGGCCAATCCTGAAGAATGGTCTTCAGCCAGAAACCCCAAGTACCTGGATACTTGCCAAGGACTTTAGCCAGATGAAGATGCCCCAAAAATGAGTCAAAGGGGGACTATGAATACACAGCTCATCACTATTCCATCTGAGCATGGATCTTTTCCAGTCAATCTTGTCTTCTCTAAATTACTGACACATGCACAAGAGGTGTTGGCTATAGCACAAAATGTCACGCTGTTCTGCCAATTAAGGGCTATTTGGTCTTCCATCACCACATTGGCTGGTGAGTGTGGGGCATCTCATTGGTGTTGAGGAAAGTCCAAGTTATTTTCACTGCCAAAGCCACTACAATGGGTGTGTTGGATAAAAGGGACATCAGTCTGAAATCCCCAAATTCAGAGAGGTCTGAATTTGTCTCATCTTGTCAGAGCTGGGCTGATTCTTATCAGAGTGTTATTATGCAAGGCACATCAGAGGCTTCTGTAGGGATGAGAAAAAGAAAAGATAATGCCTGCATCCCCTCTCACCCCACAGATCTCCTGGGGTTTCAGATGTTCTCTGCTCAAGAATACAAATATTATCTGTCTGGCCTTACCCAGGAGTTATGATTCTGCCAATTTTTACTTCCCAGTCACATGTGGTCACCGAAGCCAACTAGATAGGTGATATTGGTAACTACCTCATCATGTCCCATGACTTCAACTGTCACTTTGGCTGCATAAGTGATAGGTAACCTCCTCTCCACGACCCCTTGAAAGTCCCTTCTAAGAAATGAGAGGTCACTGGGAATATAGCTCAGTTGGTAGAGTGCTTGCCTGGCATGCACAAGGCTCTGGGTTCAATCCCTAGAACCACCAAAAAAGAAGGGGGAGGAGGAGGAGGAAAGAGGGGAAGGAGAGGAGAAGGGAGAGGAGGAGGGAGAGGAGGAGGGAGAGGAGGAGGGAGAGGAGGGAGAGGAGGAGGGAGAGGGAGAGGGGGAGGGAGAGGGGGAGGGAGAGGAGGAGGGAGAGGAGGGAGAGGAGAGGGAGAGGAGGGAGAGGAGGAGGGAGAGGAGGAGGAAGAGGAGGAGGGAGAGGAGGGAGAGGAGGAGGGAGAGGAGGAGGAAGAGGAGGAGGGAGAGGAGGAGGGAGAGGAGGAGGGAGAGGAGGAGGAGGAGGAGGAGGAGGAGGAGGAGGAGGAGGAGGAGGAGAATTCCTTAAGAAGTGAGAGGGCCAAGTCAGGGAGGTTCTACTGGGTAACATGACTTCCAGGTGGGAGCCTGGTCATCATGTAGGGTAGCCATTCAGACTACTTGCTACTCTTCAGATTTCCATTCCAATTGGAAGAAAGAGAAAAGGGTGGTGAGGACACATACAGAATATCAACAATAAGACCCACATGTATACAAGGTGCTTTTATCTTCCATTTTTATTATTTTCAAACAAGTAATTTCAAATTGTGGTTTCTTTCTGCTGCATGTTTGTATTTAGGGTCCAGACAACTTTCTTCAATCTTGTTGTCAAACCATCAGGGATACCCTGTGTAATCCTTAGTTGCTTCAGCCTCCTGTTTGGGACATCTCTCATGACACTGGCTTGAGGATGATGTGGGGCTTGTATCATCATCTATCAGATACCATGGGATTATGTCCATTGTTGAGTACCTCTACTATGAAGAACATTCCATGGTCCATTTATATGCTATGGGGTATTCCAATACTTGGCACAGGTATGTCACAATGGCTCAGATGGTAGTTCCCATATCCATAGGGCAAACCATCTTTCAAATTTGGAACAGCTGTTCACCACAGTAAGACATCATTTAATTTCCAACCGGGGATGGGAGTGAAATGAGCCTAATGTGGTTCATTTGTCAAACTTGGGTGAGAGCTAGGCCAGGCAAGATGTGCCCGATGTGCTTTTTTAGGTTCTTTGTTTTTCTTGGAAGGAGTTCCCCGTGACCACTGTAACTTTTGTTTTCACAAATGAAAGCCCTCAGGTGTGTGTCCAGTCCTGCATGTGGGCTGCAGTTTCACGCTCCATTCACTGGTGGACCCAACAAGTTACAGTGGCTAACAGCCTGGAGCAGCCTGCATTAATCTTCTTGTTTTAGTTGTTCTTGGTTGGATAAAGGCCTTTATTATGTCTATCCACTTGGGTGACACATATTTTGTCATCTCACTGGACGAATTTTTTTTGCCATGAATCTTGTCCCCTACATCAAGTGTTTTATTTAGTTTGGTTTTTGCTTTTTTGTTTTCCATTTTCCTGACCCTATGGCAAGGGTCCATGACACAGGGAGAAAGGAAAATGCCCAGGTATGAATCATGTTCTCCCCGGTATTCAGATAGCCTTACCAGGTATTGTGCTTTCTATTTAGAGATTGGGAACACTCTTGTCAGGAGTTTATTCTTAACCTTGGTTGGAATTTCCCAAGACTCTGGCTCAAATCATGTCTGAAACAAGGTGATTTGTTGGTCTGGTCCTTCCTTGTTGGTCTGATCCCTGAATCTTATCAAAATACATGACCAAAACATTTAAGGTCATTTCCGGTATCACATTGCCTGGGTTTCCTCAGATGTTTTCATCTGAACCAACCAAAATAGCATCATAAATGTAATTTAGACAAAGGACCTTGGCTGGATTTCAGCATTATGTAAGTCCAATCATACTCACTGGTGACAGATGGCGGGAAAGCTCTGGGGGGAGACAGTAAATATTTGCAGCATCCCCAGCCACGTTAAGGTGAAATGGTCTTGGCCAATCTTCCTTAAGGAAATGAGAAGAAAACATTGGTTAGGTCAACAGCAGAGTACCAAGTGCTACTATATTTGAACAAGCACTCTCTGAAATAATGTCATTAAGGTTGGAGTAAGTGGTGACACAGACAGCTGAGTTGGCAGTAGTTTGTTACAAGACTTTTGTGTCTTGGACACTTTTCTTATAGGCCCAACTAGGCTTGCAGTTAGGAAAGTTAGGAAATTGTGGGCCACGAAAGACCTCAGCCACCACTAACTCAAGTCAAAATAGTTATATCCTTTTCTGCATGTGAGATATGACATTGTTGATCTGGACCACTTTCTGTGGCAGAGGCAATTCATGTGGTTTTTGAGAGATAACATATTCCTTGATGATCACCCCAATGAAACCATTTGGTGGAACCTATCCCCAAATCAGTGATGTGTGCCTTGTGTACAGGCACTTAGCAGTGGCAACCACAGTCACTGATAATGCTAATTGTGCCAAGGAAACTCCAGTGCATAGTGACTTTCCTTCCATGTGTGATAAAGTTGGTTCTGAATCTTTCATGGTCCCTTGACATCTTGGGCCCACAGAAGAGGGCAAGAATGATAATCATGACCTGAGTTCCTGTGTCCAAAAGACCCGTAAAAATTTGCATATCATACTTTCCTCCTTCCATACTCAGGCGTAGGCCATTGATCCCTGGTAAGGGTCCTAACCCTCATCCCCATCCCTAGTCTGTCTCCTTAAAAAGAGTCAGATCTGGATTCAAGGTATTTTTCTCTCCCAGGGATCCTCTGTGGCAGTGGCATATATGTCTGCCTTTGTGTCCCTATAGGGTGTTGGCAAGGACATATAATGTAAAGACCTAATCAGCAAGATCATTCCAATCAAAGGAGCATTCCTCCTGCCATTTGATTGTTCAAAACTAAGCATTTATCTTGAGCTCAGAAGGTGCTCCCTCAGCTTAATATTGGGAAAATTTAACAGGGAACCCCACTTAGCTCATTTGTGCTGAACTATTATATTATGGCAACTAATTTGTGAAATATTTAAAAATGTGGAATACAAAAATCACAAACTCAAGTTATAATTTTCCTTTGATCTTGAAACATCTAAAGAAAACCATCAAAAATGTTTCTCTTAAATGTATGTGTCTGTGTGTGTGTGTGTGTGTGTGTGTGTGTGTGTGAGAGAGAGAGAGAGAGAGAGAGAGAGAGAGAGAGAGAGAGATTTATGTGTGTTGGGGGAGATGAGGCTTACTACCAAATATCCAAGACCTCATTGGGAACGTTGAAAAAAAAATCTTAACAGATAACCTCCACAGTTACTGTAAAATATCTCTGGAAAATGAACCAAAGACTTACCCTGGTCTCTCCCCACCCTACACCTCCTTGATCAGGGCATAAATGAGATCAACTAAGTGTCTCTCCTCCTCTGCCCTCAAATCCCCTACAACTTCCCTATACTGAATCTTCCTGAGCCTCTTAATTCTCTGTCTTCAAAACTATCAGGATACTGTTCATCAGGTTGTCTCATAATAAGATTGAGTCCTTAGGCATGTGGCTAAAATCCCCTTAATGAAGACCCAGTCTGGAAATAATCAAATCCAGAACATTTGATCTCTGTAGATGGAAACATGTCAACATGAAGTAGCTCTGTCTTAACAGTAAATCTAGCTTGCAGAAGGCAAAGAATAAAGCAATTGCTTGTATTTAAATCAAAGAAACTAAATCTAGTAGGAAGTATTGGTACTGAAATTTAAATTGGTGTAACTGGAAGCAATTTGGTACATATATGGGGGGGGGAGGCAAACTTTGCTTTAAAATTTTCAAAGGTCTTTTTTTTCCAAATTTTTATTGGTGCATTGTAATTATACATAATGGTGGAATTCATTGTTAAATATACACAATATAACAATATCATTTGGTCAACATCATGTATGTGTGGGTGAATTTTTTTCTAGATATAAATTTTTATTTGCACTTATATTTGCACTTATCCAAATCCAGTTTGTGAATTATATTTTCATTTCCTGATGATGAACAAAACTTAAGATAATGTAGTTTTATTTATCAATCTTCTGCTTTATGATTCATACTTTTTATGCTTTGTACATGAAGATGTCCTTCAATTTATTTGAACCTTTGCTTTTCACATTAAAATCTTTACTAATCCTGAAATTGGCTTTTTGTGTGTATGTTATGAATCAGGGATTAAATTTTTTTCTCATTTGAATTTCCTATTACCTTAATACCATTTCTTGATTAGAATAGATAGATAGATAGATAGATAGATAGTCATAAATCACTCCACTGAGAGTCATAAATCCACTGTCATAAATCAACTCATTTATGTGAGTCATATTTGTGATCTCTATTCTTTAAGTCTACATATCTTTAATACCATATCATTGTAATTAATAGAGTTTTTGAACAGATCTTTTAAGATAATCTAAGTACTCCAATTTCTTCATAAATATTTTTCCTTCATCCAATCACATTTTAGGAATCTACCTAAGATTACATGTTTATACCTATAAAACATGCAATAAATTTAATTTTAATTTAATTTAATTTTGTTGCATGGTACCCAAATTAGCTCTTTTTAATTTTTTTATTCTAATTTGTTATATATGACAGCAGAATGCATTATAATTCATATTACATATATAGAGCACAATTTTTCATATCTCTGCTTGTATATACTAAGTATATTCACATCATTCATGTGTTCTTCATACATGTACTTAGGGTAGTGATATCAATCTCATTCACCATCTTTTTTTTAACCCTCTTGTCCCCTTCCTCTCCCTCCCTCCCTTTTGTCCTATATAGAATTTGTCTATTCCTCCCATGCTCCCCATCCCAACCCCACTATGAATCAGCCTCCTTATGTCAGAGAAAATGTTCGGCATTTGGTTTTTTGGCATTAGCTAATTTCACTTAGCATTATGTTTTCCAACTTCATCCATACCTGCAAATGCCATGATTTTATTCTCTTTTATTGCTGAGTAAAATTCCATTGTGTATATACACCACATTTTTTTTATCCATTCATCCATTGAAGGGCATCTGGGTTGGCTCCACAGTTTAGCTATTGTGAATTGTGCTGCTACAAACATTGATGTGGCTGTGTCCCTGTAGTATGCTATTTTTAAGTCCTTTGGGTATAGACTGAGGAGTGGAATAGCTGGGTCAAATGGTGGTTCCATTCCCAGTTTTCCAAGGAATCTCCATACTGCTTTCCAGATTGGCTGCACCATTGTGCAGTCCCACCAGCAATATATGTGGGTTAATTTTTAAATTCTGTGCCATTTTTTTCTACATGTCCATTTTTATGCCAATATTATATTGTCTTCATTAATGTTAATTTATTGTAAAATTTGAAATCAGGTTTAAAAAATAATTTGGTCAACATTCTTCCCCAGATTTTCTTCTTTTCCTCCTGTCCTCCATCCTTTTCTCTACTGGTGTCCCTTTTATTTTCATAAGCTCACACACACACCTTTCTTTTCCTTTTTTTCTCTCTAGCTGATAATCTTGACTTTGAGTTTGGCTTGTTTTGCTTTAGGTAATGTTTTTAAGATCCATCCATTTTCCTACAAATGACATGATTTTATTTTATTTTTTTTTAATTTGGAATACAAAAATCAAAAATAAACTCAAATTATAGTTTTTCTTTGATTGATCTTGAATAAACTAAAGAAAACCATAGAAAATGCTTCTCTTGTCTTAAATAGATAGTGTATAATCTGTTTGTGTGCATGTAGTGGTAACCTGAAGGTCTCCCACCAGCCATACCTACTTGGGGCTTTGTCATTTGTTTGGGGTTTTTGTCTCCTCTATTCTTTGCCTTAAAAGTATCATTGAAGTTTGAGCGCTGTTAATTTGTGTGTGAAGCACGTTATGCTGTCTTGGCTGAGTTTTGGATACATCTCACTAGCAGAGTCTCTACCCTGTGAATTTGTGTTGTCCCAGTAGATTCCCAGAACATCACATAAAAGGAGCAACAAACAATAGGAACAATAGCAGTGAACAGTATACAGCATTAAAATAAACTCCCATTGCCAACTAAGACCTTTACAACCTTAATTACCTCAAAAACAGGAATGGCAGGGCCAGGGATTTCCAACAGCAATAAAAATAGGGAGCTATTAAGTAGATCTGGCATTAAAGTAAACAGCAAGTATCAACTATACAACAACATGAATGGTGGGAGCAGGAAATTTATAAACCAAATTATTCTAAAAGAGACTAAAACCACACTTATTCAGAAAAGAAAATGTGATGGGAAAGTTAAAAAAAAAGAGTTGAAATATTCCAAATGTGAACAGAGAGAAAGCAGAAGAGACTTAGCAAGTAATGGTTGTGAAGAAGGAGGAGGAAAAACTGGGGGAGGTAAATTAAGAAACAAAATAAACAGGGAAAACAAGGGAATTTGGCTATTAGAAGAAGAAACACAGGAGAGAAAGAGAAACAAACAAAAACAAACCAAAAAATCCCAAATTAAACAAACCCTAAACCTCCAAAGACAAGACAAATGACAAACATAAAAATGATAAAATAAGAAGAAAAAGATGCATGTGTATGTATACCCGTAGACCAAACAGTGCTGCAAGAACACCAAAAAATTTAAAAAGTGGAGGGAGAGGGAGGTGGGAGAGGAAAGAAGAGCTGGAGATTGTTAAATTCTTCCCCTTTTTGTGTTGTTCCCCAAATTGCCAGCTAGAGAGGCCTAAATCTGACGCTAGTTGTAATAGCTCTCAGCTTACCCTCACCAGTATAAGGTATGGGAAGTACCGTCGATTGGAGTTTTGTCCTGACGGACTGCATAATACACTCCTGGAGTGGGGATGCTACAGTACCAAGGCGGGAGCCTAGCTCTAATCAAGCCTTTGAGACTTTATTGGGTGCCAAGTTTAAATCAGCAAGTTTAGATCAGCATACCCCTAGGGCTTAACAGATGTCAATCTCTCTGTTGGTGTCTGGATCTCAGGGTCTCTCCAGAATTCTACTCATCAGGTTGGGGAGCCACCCCTCCACAGGTCTTGGCTCTCCCAGGCTTGGTCCCAATGTATAATCCCTGAGTTTAATCATGCCCACCTATTCCGTTTTCAGACCCCCTTCAGCTGGTGATGTGAGCTACAATACCCAAAGGGAAAGTGAGTTATACCCACCTCCACATCTTTGACTTGAATCCCTTTTGTGTAGTCTCCTCTGTGTCTATTTCAATCATGTTTTGCTGTATACATTCTAGGCCACATTTGTAGGTGCTTGCTGGGATACTATGGCAAAATTTACTATGATCTCTTGGGCTCCTAGCTCACTGTGCAGGCTGTGGTTCAACTAAGCTCAGAGTGCTTTTCTGTTCTATAGGTGTTTCTCTGTGTATTCTCTTTCTCCTGTTTGGTAAACTAGTGTTACTGCCACTGCTGCTGCTGGCTAGGCTTCAATGTGTTCTGTCTTTTCCTGTGTTCAAGGTATCCAAGTTTCTGGGTCTCTAAGAGTTTCTAACTGTCCCATATTGAATTTCAGTGAATTCCCTCTTTCACCCACTTTGCCAAGAAGCAGTACCCCTGTTGCTTGAACCCCAAGCCATGGAGACACTGAAAGTGTAGCCTTCCTCTCATCTGCTATCTCAAATTTGGAAGCTGACTTTATTCAGATATGGCCAACTATTCCAATGTGTCCTTTATAACCAAGGAAAATCTTGGATCATGAGGTGCATTTGGTCATCTTGTTGTTTTTTTTTATCGTCATTAATATTGAATAGTTCTATGGTCTTTCTGTTTTATTACATTGACATTTTTGAAGAGTACAAACTGGTTATCCTGTACAGTGTCCCTCAATTTGGGATTTTTTTTTTTTTTTGATGTCTCACCATTAAACTAAGGTTATGCATCTTTGGCAGGAATGTTGCTCAAGCATTGTGTGCTAGGCTCAGTCATGATGCTAATGTGTCTCTAGACTAAAGATGTTAACTTTAGCCAATTGGAGAAGCTCTAGTAGAAGTTCATTTCTGTATGCTTTCTTTTTATGCTTTAATTTTCTTTGTTGGGGCTTGCAAAAAAGACCACTAATTCGCATTTGCTAGGGAGGTAAAGGGGAAAAAAAAAACGAACCAACAAAGTATGCCAGAAAAGATTATGTATGAGAAAGTATTATGCACACTGGAAAAACAGTTAAATAAATACAAGGGATTGTTTTTCTTATTTTTAACAATGATTCCACTTTTACATTCCCCAGGGGGGGAAATGACTTTGTGTAGAAAGGTAAGCCTCTCTTTTTTATTCATCTGGATTTTGTCAAGTAAAATAACCACATAAAGGGAATAACAATTCAAAACACACTAGAATGTCTCATGAAGAAAACTTCCATTTTTCCCACTTTTATGATTTCAGTTTACACCTGTCAGTTCTTCACCTTGGATAAATTACTTATAGTCTCTGAGTTTCAAGTTCTTCTATAAGAGAGAGAAAGAGACCCACATTATAGAATAGTTGTGAATAGATACAAAATACAATGCACTTAGCATAATGCTTAGCAAGGTTAATGTGAAAAGGAAGGTAAATTATTGTGGAAGTGGCCCTCATTAGTATTCCCTGTGGGTCCCCATGACGTGGGTAGGACAAGTATTTATTATTATTTCCATTTTAGATATAATTATCTCTAAGATCACATAAATCAAGCCAGACATGAGGCTGCTCATGCTTTTGGGTTACCATTTATTGTTTTTTTTCCTTTATTTTAGCAATAACCTTGTGTGTTCTGTTGGAAGAACTCATTTATATTTAAATGCATTTGCAGTTTTGTTGACATTTCTCATAGATTCCACTCAGATCAAAACCTGACCATGTAAAAGATAATAACAGCTTTTATTTAATATCAATTAAATTAATATATTCTCTTATCATTTGTGTTGAAAAGAAAGTTCCCAATAGCATGAAAGGTGACCTGAGTATAACTGCAAAACAAAGTCATATATCAGTGTTGTAGGCACTAGCAATAAACATTTTTCTAATCTGAATTCAGGGGCATTCTCACCAATCAGCCTGGTAGAATGCAAAGCAACAATTCTTTTACCCAGCATAACCTTCACTTTGACCCGTGACCATAAAAACAACAATGATTCATTCCACTAGAAATATATCACATGATAAAACTCCTAGAGACAAAATAAGTCCATTTCTCTGTCAGTTTTCTAATTGCAACTTCACTTTTCCCCCCCACTATTGGGAATTGAGCCCATAGTGTTTTAACAGGGTTAAATCCCATTTCTTTTAATTTTTTATTTTGAGATGGAGTCTAAATTACCGAAGCTGACCTTGAACGTGTTGGTATTACAAGCATATGTCACTGCACCTGGCACAACTTCATTTTTACCAGACCTTCTTTCAGATCTAGAACAATTAAATTTTAAATACCCATATCAAAATGTGTAAAAAAGTTTATTCATTTTCTTTGGTTGATCATTTTCTTTAGTTAATGTATTATACAGTTCAGAAATCAAAGAGAATTAGAACATTGTTAAGTAGTTAGTTTAAATTGCAAATTAGTAGGAAAGAATGCAGACAGGAAGCTCTAAAGGCAGGTAGAATTTTCTTAGTCTCAGGAAATCCAAGAAGAGGGTTACAAATTGACACAAGCATAGCACTTGAATTCATTCTCATTCTCTCTCTCTCTCTCTCTCTCTCTCTCTCTCTCTCTCTCTCTCTCTCTCTCTTTCTTTCTCTCTCTCTCTCTCCCTCCCTCCCTCCCCTTTCCCTAACTCATACTTTTTGTGGAAACAACTAACATTAAATTTTTAAGAGTGATAAAGCAAATTTATTTTAAAATGTTAATATTTCCAACCCACTGTAAAGCACATCCTTTGTAACTATTTAAACTTGTCAGAAAGTATTTTAGACGTCAATTAAAACATGTGAAGGAGTATGTTGGTTTTTAAAATTCTTTTAGGGTCTAAACAAGCAGATTGTTTAGAAAAGATAAGTTTCTTTTCTCTCAATATATTTTAACTTAACTTTGCATATGACTCAGGTGATTTACCAACTGCCAAAACTGACACTTTAATTTCATCATCAAGAAGTAAAATACAAATCATCTCCTATAAAAAGCATGTAATGACATGAAGACTTGATCATCAGCAAAACCTTCAATAGCTTAAATGGCTACAATATGGAAATCCAGGCTTGCAAATCTGCTTAACTGTAATTGAAATAAATTTTAAGTGAAAAACACAAGCAAAACTCCTAAATTTCCATTCTCTCTTCCAAAAAAGTTGATTACAAACTTTTAAAAACTATAATAGCTAATGCATTTTTTTAAATGTGGTAACGTAATATAAAATTTAACATCTTAACCATTTTTTACATGCACACTTTAGTACTGTTAACTATATTCCATTGTGTACAACTAATCTCCAGGACTTTTTCATCTTGTGAAAATGAAACTTGAGACCCATTAGACAACAACTTTCCATTTCCATTTCCCTCAAGCTCCTGGTAACTACTGTCTTTATAAATTAGATTACTTTAGATACCTCATATAAATAGAATCATATGGTTTTAGTCTTTTTGTAAGTGGATTATTTCATTGAGCACAATTCCCCAAGTTCCATCCATGGTAGCATGTGACGTGATTTCCTTCTTTTTAAGACTGAATAATATTCCATTGTATGTACATGCTGCATTTTCTTTATCCATTCATCCATTGATAGACACTTAGATCGACTCCTTATCTTGTCTGTTGTGAATAAAGCAATAATAAGTATGAGAGTGCCAATGTCTCTCTGAAATACTGATTTTAATGTGCTTGATATTTAACCAGTAAAGGAATTGCCAATTCACATGGTAATTCTATTTCTAGTTTTTTGAGGAATCCCCATACTATTTTCCAAAATGGCTACTAGTTTGTATTCCCACTGAGAGTGTATGAGATCCTCTTTCAGCTTTCTTATCAGCATACATTATTTTCTGTCTTATGGATAATAACCATTCTAACTTGGGTGAAATGATCTGTCATTGTAGTTTTGATTTGTGTTTGCCTATTGATTAATGATATTGAGCATTTTTTCTTATCCATTTTTTCATTCTCCATTTGTATTTCCTCTTTGGTGAAATGTCTGTTTAGGTCAATTACCCATTTTGAAATTGAATTTTTTTGTTTTTACTATTGAGTTGTTTGAATGCCTTCTATATTCTGAAGATTGTTTCTTTGTCATATAAAAAGTTTCTTGTGGCTTCTGGACAATCTTTGGCATTTCTAAATTAGAAACATTACCCTAATCTACAACTTCATCTTTACATGGTACTCTGCGTGCTTATCTGTGTCCCAATTTCCCCAACATCAGTCTCCGAGGGTTGGAACCCATCCTAATGATCTCATTTTAACTTAATTACCTCTTAATACTCTCCAAATTACATCACATTCTGAGGTTAGAAGTTTTACATAAGACTTTAGAGGGACATAATCCACCCCATAAATAATAACATCTCTAACTGCTTACTTCATATGTAGCAAAGAAAATATCACAGAGAATCCTCTAGGCCAGCTTCCTGACACAGAACACCCTCAGTCTCCTTCCTGCTGCTCTGTGTCTGTTACCTGGCTTTATCCCTGTGTCAGCCCGAGGATCCACATTTTGAAGGATCTGTTTGATACTTAGCTTCAGCTTCTGTGGAGGTTACCAGAGTGCAGGTGCATATTCAAACCCACCCACTGGATTTCAATGGATGCCTAACACCCCCATCTGGAGGCTCTAGACCCCAAAACACTTGAGAAGGGATTGTGAAGAAGAAAATTGACCGAGCCTCAGGCAGTGATTTAAAATAGCCTGGAAAGCAATAAACAAAGGTGGTGAGGGATTTGGGGAGAAGACACAGAGAAGCAGAATACCACCCCAGTTTGAAAAAACTTTATTTTATCCATCTCTGCACCCCATATCCTGCCCAGCAGTTTGTTTTTATGCTCTCTAGGATGCTTAGATGATGGAGAGTTCTTGGTCCAAAAGCAGTCTCCTGGATTTCACAAGCACAGAAAAACTGTCACCCAGAATTGGACAAGAAGACCAACTCACATTACCTCAATCTTTTGGGAACCCTGGTTTAAGAACTAATTCACTTAACTGGGAAAGCATGATTTTCATTTGTCATTTAAGAGTGTTGGTGCATTGAAAGATAGGAATTGAGTAACGTATACAAAAAGAGATGATTGCTTTTTAAAATTTTTTTATTTTTGCAGAATGCCCTTTTTCCTTGGTGTGTTTCCGATTGATGTGCAGTATCCCAAAGCACAGTTAGAAATGGTATTTTCCAGAGCCAGCACTGTGGTTACCATGGCAAGAACAAATTTTTTTTTTTTACAGTTACCTAGGGAAATAATAAAGGATCAGGAACGTGTGCAGTTTGTTAAGTTCTAAACACTAGTATAAGGGTGTTTTATTTTTCAGAAAAGGAGAATTTAATGAAAAATAAAACTTTCTATCCTGAACCAGGCCTCCCACAAGGGATTCCCATTTCAAAACAAACTGCAAACATATTGGAAGAAATGAGAGCCTGCATCTTGAAAAAGGTCAGTGAATATGGTCTGGGGACTGTCACCTCCCTGTTAGGATTTTTTTTTTTAGGATTGTTGGGGTACATGAAGCCATTCTCAGCTATGTCCCCCTCCCACCTTCAGGCCCCTGTGTCTGTAAAGGCTGCTTCTGTTTCATGCTGAGCCAAGCTTGACACCTCTTGCCTCTTTTTAAAGTTGCAAAAGAAGATTGATTCACTTGCACAGAGGCATTCTATACTTTCTGAAGATGTCAGAAGGGAAATGAAGAAGATGAGTTTGCACTGCACAATCTCCCCTTCCTTCAATTAAATAAGAAACTATTATTTCTATTTGTAATGTTCCTTCTTTGGCTGTCATTGCCACCAAAGACATCTCCCAAGGATTCTTTCCTCAAATGGAAGCAGGCCGACAGGCCACTCTTTCTCTTTCTCCTGAATTCCTATTCACTGTTATCCCTCTTCCCATCTACTGTGCAGAATTCAGCTCTGACGAGTCCTACATCCAATTTTTCACAATCCTAACCATCATGAGACCTAGCAAAAGTCCTCTGTTTCATAAGAATTAGATACCCTTTTCTGCTAAGAATCAAATCCAGTCTGCAGGGCACAGTTAGAGGCATCAGTTAGAGCGTAGCAATGATCAGTGTGTACACGGGAATGTGGCTGCAACTCAACAGTCACTAACCACATGCCGCTGTATGTATGTATGTGTATATATATATCTGGGGCCAGGCACTAATGAACATAGAAATAAATATAGGCATGGATAAGCAAACATAAATACCTGTAATTAAATTTTTTTTCTTAAGAGAGAGAGAGAGAGAGAATTTTAATATTTATTTTTTTAGCAGACACAACATCTTTGTTTGTATGTGGTGCTGAGGATTGAACCCTGGCCGCACGCATGCCAGGCGAGCGTGCTACTGCTTGAGCCACATCCCCAGCCCTGTAATTAAAATTTAAGTGAAAGAAATGCTTTAGGACAGAGGTAGTGTTGTAGAATGGTGTCATGGTTTAACTATAAGAGCTCATGGGAGTGAGAGTGTAAGAATTTTCAGAGGTGAAATGATTAGATTATGAGAGGTAAAATTTAATGGGTGGATTATTTCAGTGTAGTGAATTAACCGGGTGGTGACTGTAAGTAGGTAGGGTGTGGCTGGAGGAAGTAGGTCACTGGGCCTTTGGGGTTTATGTTTTGTTGCTGGTCAGTTGGAGCTCTCTCTGCTTCATGGTGGCTCTGTCCTGAGTTGCTTCTTCTGCCATGCCCCTCTGCCATGATGCTCTGCCTTACCGAGTCCGCCAACTGTGGCTTGAACCTCTGAAACCATGATCCCCAAATGAACTTTTACTTCTCTATGTCCTTCTTGTCAGGTATTTTGGTCACCATAACAATGAATTGACTAAAACAATGGCAACACTTAATTTCAGCTAGAGTGCTGAGGTGACACTTACCTAGAAAGTGGCATATAAAGGAAGAGAGAAGTGTTCAGTATTTTTTCCCACCTGGATGCTAAAGAGATAGGCCTTTTAGTCTATGGGTTCCTGTGTTCCTTCCGCATCCCTTGCTAGATCTGTTTCTTTCATTCTGAAAATTCTTAGATTTTTTCCCTGTGGCAATTTCTATGCCATCGTTTTGTTCTGGCGGGCAGTTGCTATTCTTGCAGATTGGCATGATCTTTTTGAGGTTGCTTTTAAGATTTGGGGAGAGTGTCGAGTTGCAATTAGCTTTAGGGTTAGATTAACCATAATCCCCAAAGATTGTCTTTCTGCAGTCTCCACTCTGCCCCGAGTACACAGAGAGGTCTCTGCAAGCTGAGTAGATGAACTAGAAAATCTTCCAACTCCCTGGGAAATTGAATAGCAATTCAGTTCACAGATCCCTCATGGATATTCCTGCCCCAGTAACAATTACTTCAGCCTCATGAAGTCAGCGCCAGGGAATGAGCAGAGCACTCTGCAAAGACTCAAGGGACCAAGATGTAGATTTCTCTGTGCTGCTCACATCTCTGGTATTTAGCTCAGTGAGATGACCACACTGCGTTTGGATTCCCTCTCTATGTACCCAAGTCAGAAATATGCCTATAAGCAGAAAATTGGGGGACTGCCTTGCTTGTTTCCTTAGTTTTAGGGATCACAGCAATTGACTGTTCCACATCAGAAAAGTTCTTTCACACCACACCCAGCTGTTTACAGTGGAGGTACTACTCCAGTACCAGTTACTTCATTATAATTGTAATAGGAAGTTTTGTTAATTCATGTAAATCTGCATTCGACCTTAATTGAGAATATGCTCTAGGAATTTATAGTAACTTTTATAACTACAAATCCTTATGCACTTTCTCACTGTCCCTCATCAATAAAAGACCTAGTTAATCACCTAACATCCAGAAATTAATTTTTTTCTTTGGTGGAACGAGTGATAGTCAAGATGTTCTCTGGGGATTTCATGTCATCCTGAACACGGTGTAGTATCCAGTAAGCCCAGTAGCCCACACACTTTGTAATGGCCCTTCAAGTTCAGGATTCGAGTTGCCCCAAGGATTGTTGTTAACTGACTCTAGGAAGCCAGCTGAATCCCACTGCTAGAATTGTATTATGTTTACCTGAAGTGAAACTTCCATGAAAGATATGGATTGGGCATGTGATGAAACATTTGGATTTCATCAAACTAATAGGAACAGATAGAATGATCATTGCCCCCAGATGTTTGTCTGTGTTTCGGAATCTTTCCTGACCCTTGATTTTATTGTAGTCTGGAAGCTAGGTTGTGAGAGGAGGAGGCTTCTAGTCACAATTTCTTCTAACTATCTGGGAACCTGATTTGTATTTTTTTAATGTTTTTTAGTTCAAAACACCCACTAAAATATTAAAGAGTTCAAATTTTCCATCTTTTGTTTAAATCCCCTGGGCTCTGAATTTTAGATGCATTAACATGACAATGGCTGGCTTTTTTCTCTTTTATAATTTTCTTCTAGACTTGAGAAGGTCTGTAGGGATTGTAGAGATAGAGATCCATGACTAATTTCCAGGCCAGTATACCATACAAGTTCTCAACAGGTTCATTTTCTCTAACCATGTTCCATTGCCTGAGGTAATAAAAAGAGAGGAACAAAACATAACTATCTGTATACTCAGAAAAAGTCCTTTTCCTTAATGTTATTTGGAATTCCTATCTCAAAAATTTCCTTTTACTTACATATCTTGTATTCTCCAATCCACCATGCCTTATTTTTTTATATACCTTTATTTATTTTTGGGGGGTGCTGAGGATCAAACCCAGTGCCTCACAATGTGCTAGGTGTGCTCTACTGCTCATATGATTTTGTTGCAAAGAAAACTTGGAGAATTCCTGACTTTTACAGGTTTTTTTAAGAAGTAGATAACGTTGAACTTATAGAGAACTTTTGGTAATATCGCCATTTTGATGATGTTAGTTCTGCCTATCCATGAACAGGGTATATTTTTCCATCTTCTGAGGTCTTCTTCTATGTCTCTTTTTAGGGTTCTGTAGTTTTCATTGTATAGGTCTTTCACCTCTTTTGTTAGGTTGATTCCCAGGTATTTTATTTTTTGGGGGGATATTGTGAATGGAGTAGTTGTCCTCATTTTCGTTTCAGAGGATTTGTCGCTGATATACAGGAATGCATTTGATTTATGCGTGTTGATTTTATATCCCGCCACTTTGCTGAATTCATTTATTAACTCTAATAGTTTCTTTGTAGACCCTTTTGGGTCTGTTAGGTATAGAATCATATCGTCTGCAAATAGTGATAATTTAAGTTCTTCTTTTCCTATTTTTATGCCTTTAATTTCTTTCGTCTGTCTAATTGCTCTGGCCAGTGTTTCGAGGACTATGTTGAACAGAAGTGGTGAGAGAGGGCATCCCTGTCTTGTACCAGATCTTAGAGGGAATGCCTTCAATTTTTCTCCATTCAGAATGATGCTGGCCTGTGGCTTATCATAGATTGCTTTAACAATGTTGAGGTATGATCCTGTTATTCCCTAATTTTTCTAGAGTTTTGAACATAAAGGGATGCTGTACTTTGTCAAATGCCTTTTCTGCATCTATCGAGATGATCATATGGTTCTTATTTTTAAGTCTATTGATGTGGTGAATAACATTTATTGATTTCCGTATATTGAACCAGCCTTGCATCCCAGGGATGAATCCTACTTGATCATGGTGTACAAAATCCCAACAGCATTTCTTGTAGAAATAGATAAAACAATCAGGAAATTCATATGGAATAATAAAAGACCCAGAATAGCAAAAACAATGCTAAGCAGGAAGTGTGAATCAGGCGGTATAGCGATACCAGACTTCAAACTATACTACAGAGCAATAGTAACAAAAACAGCATGGTACTGGTACCAAAACAGGCGAGGGGACCAATGGTACAGAATAGAAGACACAGTAACCAATCCGCAAAACTACAACTATCTTATATTTGATAAAGGGGCTAAAAGCATGCAATGGAGGAAGGATAGCATCTTCAACAAATGGTGCTGGGAAAACTGGAAATCCATTTGCATCAAAATGAAACTGAATCCCTTTCTCTCGCCATGCACAAAAGTTAACTCAAAATGGATCAAGGAGCTCGATATTAAATCAGAGACACGGCGTCTGATAGAAGAAAAAGTCGGCTATGATCTACATACTGTGGGGTCAGGCTCCAAATTCCTCAATAGGACACCCTTGGCGCAAGAGTTAACAACCAGAATCAACAAATGGGACTTACTCAAACTAAAAAGTTTTCTCTCAACAAAAGAAACAATAAGAGAGATAAACAGGGAGCCTACATCCTGGGAACAAATCTTTACCCCACACACTTCAGATAGAGCCCTAATATCCAGAGTATACAAAGAACTCAAAAAAATAGATAATAAGATAACAAATAACCCAATCAACAAATGGGCCAAGGACCTGAACAGACACTTCTCAGAGGAGGACATACAATCAATCAACAAGTACATGAAAAAATGCTCAACATCGCTAGCAGTCAGAGAAATGCAAATCAAAACCACCCTAAGATACCATCTCACTCCAGTAAGATTGGCAGCCATTAAGAAGTCCAACAACAACAAGTGCTGGCGAGGATGCGGGGAAATGGGTACACTTGTTCATTGTTGGTGGGACTGCAAAATGGTGCAGCCAATTTGGAAAGCAGTATGGAGATTTCTTGGAAAGCTGGGAATGGAACCACCATTTGACCCAGCTATTCCCCTTCTCGGTCTATTCCCTAAAGACCTAACAAGAGCATGCTACAGGGACACTGCTACATCGATGTTCATAGCAGCACAATTCACGATAGCAAGATTGTGGAACCAACCTAGAAGCCCTTCAATAGATGAATGGATTAAAAAAATGTGGCATTTATACACAATGGAGTATTACTCTGCAATAAGAAATGACAAAATCATAGAATTTGGAGGGAAATGGATGGCATTAGAGCAGATTATGCTAAGTGAAGCTAGCCAATCCTTAAAAAACAAATGTCAAATGTCTTCTTTGATATAAGGGGAGTAACCAAGGACAGGGTAGAGATGAAGAGCTGGAGAAGAAGATTAACATTAAACAGGGATGATAGGCGGGAGGGAAAGTGAGAGTTAAGGGAAATTGCATGGAATTGGAAGGTGAGCCTCAGGGTTATACACAATTACATATAAGAGGAAAGGAGGAGTAGGAGAAAAATTATATAAGTGGAAGAAACGATTTATAGTAGAGGGGATGGAGAGAGAGAAGGGGAGGGGAGGGGAGGGGGGACAGTGGAGAATGGGATAGACAGCAGAATACATCAGTCACTAGAAAGGCAATTTGTAAATCAATGGAAATGTAACTGATGTGACACAGCAATCTGTATACGGGGTAAAAATGGGAGTTCATAACCCACTTGAATCAATCTGTGAAATATGGTATATTAAGAACTATGTAATGTTTTGAACAACCAACAATAAAATAATTAAAAAAAAGAATAATAATTGGCTCATTTAAATATTCTTAAGTTTGTCTATGCTATCAAATGTCTTACATAGATCGATCTCCATGCTTGTCTTATGTTAATTTTTTAAATAAATTTGAGAGCTAGTGGTTTAAAAAAAAAAAAGTAGAAGATAACGGTAGTTATTGAAACAGTTTGATGTAAGTGAGGTTCACCTGCTCCCCACAACCTTGATACCAGATTATAATAAAAGTAAGTTGCAGACCAAATTTTTATACATGCAGACAAATATTCATTGGCATGCACAGAATGATTCACATTCTTTGGAAAGATTGATAAAATCCAAGCTTTCTGTTCTGGAACTAATGTCTTATGTGAAAGACTCACGAGGTGGATGCAATATTCCCTTTGCTCCTACAGTCAGCATGAGGCAACCAGAAATCCTAATGCTGGGCATAAAAATTCAGTGTCCAAATGCATAACTAACAGAGGATGCGGGCTTTGGCACCATCTTTACAGATGAAAGCTAGAGGGCTTGCTAGATTCGTATATTCTTTTCCTGAAAGAATGGTGAGTCTTTCTAAAATACTAGATTTTAGCCCATTCTCAAATCCTAAATACCTTTAATTTTACCAATGAGAACTCGTTTCCTTCATTGATCCTTCTACTTTATCAAGAATATTTCTAAACATTTTCAATGCCAAATAGCAAAGTAGAAGGAAAATTTTGAGGTGCACATAACACAAGTATTTGAAACGACCACTTGTAAAGTTTAGAATGCTAGCTGACCCCCTAAATGTCCATATTTCTTTAAGACCATAGACTGAGTGTATGCAAATTATCTGAAAAATTATAGCTATCTTAACATATTTTCAGACCTAATCATAAGTATTTCCACAGTAAAAGCCTGTGTTGAATAAAACTACATAGTTCTGGGAGTTCTAAAATGTAATGTGAACAGTAAATTCCAAAGAGGTGATGAGGGGCTGGGGATATGGCTCAAGTGGTAGCGTGCTGGCCTGGCATATGCAAGACACTGGGTTCGATCCTCAGCACCACATAAAAATAAATAGATATTGTGTCCACCTAAAACAAACAAACAAAAAAAGATAATTTTTTTTTTAAAAAAGAGATGATGATAAGAATTATGGTTTGGATATGAGGTATCCCCCAAAACTTCTGTGTCAATGAAGGAATTAGACTATGAGAACTGTGACTTCATCAGTCCATTCTAATTTGAAAGGACTACTGTGCTATTTGGTAACTCTAGGCCAGTGGGTCATGGCTGGCTGGAGGTAGTGAGTTGCTGATTGTTGCCTTTAGGGATTATATCTTGTCCCTAGATCATACACACACACACACACACACACACACACACACACACACACACATTCCCTCTTTCTCTCTCTCTCTCTCTCTCTCTCTCTCTCTCTCTCTCTCTCTCTCTCCCCCCCCCAGCAGCTTTACTTCATCACACCCTTCCACCATGATGTTCTGACTCACCTTGAGTACAGAGAAATGGATTCAGCCAATCATCTCTGAGACTATAAGCCAAAATAAATATTTCCTCCTCTAAGTTGTTCTCATCAGGTATCTTGGTCACAGTAATGAAAAGCTGACTAATATCATAGGGGTGGTGGTGGGTACAGTAGGCAGTATTTCCTAAACTTAGTTGACCATGAAACCCTTTTTGGTAGAGCATATCATGGGATTACTGTTCCTTAGAAGGCATTTTGGAAAATGCTGGTCTAGCTGAATCATGTAAATATAGTTCAAAGGAGCAAACCTAAGACCGGGGGACTGGGTATGTGTGACAATAAATATGAAAAAATAAGAACCTAATGAAGGGTGAGAAAGTGAGAAATTTCAGAAAATCTAATTAGACATTTAAAAGAGAGAAATAAAATAACTTGATTCCTTTCAAAATAACTTGATTCCATTCCTGTTGAGACAGGTAAAGCTTTTGAGCGATCCAGAATCCAATTTGATATTATTTTTGCTAGTCAGCTTTCTCTTGTTCTGACAAAACACCTGACATAAATAAATATAAGAAGGAAAGATTTATTTTTGGCTTACTGTTCCAGAAGTTTCAGCCCACAGTCAAGTGGCTCTGTTGCTTTTGGGTCTGTGGCAAAGCAGAAAATCTTGGCAGGTATGTGGTGGAACAAAACTGCTTACCTCATGACAGCCAGAAAACAAAGAGAAAGAAAGAGAGAAGGGCCTGGTCCCAGTATCCACTTCAAGTACACACCCCCCAGTGACCCAACTTCCTTCTGCTGGACCCCACCTCCCAAGAGCACCCCAGGCTGGCAACCAGCCTTCAACTCAATGGCTTTTGAGGGACATGAAAGATCTAAATCATAGCATTATCTAAAAAGCTATAAGTGCTGTGATCTATCTAGACAGGAATAATATGAAAATAATTCACTGCAGAATCTAGGAGTAAATAAATTGGTTGAATTCAATCAAGCACTGAAGCTGTGTGTTTGTGTGTATGTGTGAGATAAGGTGTGTTGCAAATTCAAATTCAGATTTACTACCTTTACAACACAAGTCCTCAGAAGAGTTATGTATTTTCACTGTATCTATTTCTTCTCTTCCTATCTAAGCTTGCACGGAAGGAAGTCTTGTCAGCGTCACTAACTGCTTATGATGGCCAACTTGAATGGGCAGTTTCCCATACTCTCTTACTGAGTGATCTCTCTCCATGGCAGGCAGAGGATTTCCCCAGTCCACAGGTCAGTCTTCATAGGAAGGATAAAAAGTGGCCGGGCATAAAAGATGCTTAGACATTATTATGCATCCCTGAGACAATGCAGCAAGATAGCATGGCTGGTAGTAGGATATGTCCAGAACCCAAATTTAGCTCCAGGATGTGTTATGTTGGAGTTCTGGGGTGACAGACCTTGGCGGGGAGGAGATCTTTTGATTAAAGTGATTGAGGCTTCCAAAACATGGGAACACTTCACTTTAGACAAATGTATATATATTTGTTCTGATCAGTTATACGTGACAGTAGAATGCACTTGGATACATCATACATCAATGGCGTATAACTGCTCATTCATCTGATTTTACATGATGTAGAGTTTCACAGGTCATGTAATCACATATGCACATAGGGTAATAATGTCTGATTCATTCTATTATGATTCTGACCCCATTGTCCCCTCCCGTTCCTTCCCTCCCTGTGCTTCGTCCTCTATTCCTCCCCGCCCTCCCACCCTTATTGTGAGTTAGCATCCACATATCAGAGAAAGCATTCAGCCTTTGTTTCTTTGGGACTAGCTCATTTTGCTTAGCATAACATTCTCCAGATCCATCTGGAAATGCCATAGTTTCATTCTTCTTTAAGGCTGAATAATATTCCATTGTGTATATATACCACAGTTTCTTTATCCATTCATCTGTTGAACAACACCTAGGTTGGTTCCATAGCTTAGCTATTGTGAATTGAGCCCACACAAGTTTCTTCTTGGGAGAGTGGCAGAACCAGACTCATTGAATATCACCCAGCCTGGTCTCTCCTGAAATGCTCTGTTAAGAAGGCACCCTGTCAATCTTCCTCACTAACTGCAATTTTCGTTACATTTATGCAGCACCAAAGTGCTCATTTTCACCAAGTTTTCAACCCCAGTATTCCTTTTTTTTTTTTTTTTTTCAGTTCTGGGATTGAACCCAGGGCTGGCCTCATGCACAGGAGGCAAACACTCTCCCACTGAGCTCTATCCCCAGCCTTCAGTCTTTCTTCACTTGACTTCTGCAACATGGTCTTCCTCTCACCTCTGCTTCTTCTTTTGCAATATTCTTCACTGGATCTTTTCTTTCTTCTAGACCTTTCCATGTGGAAGGCCCCAGGGCCCCATCCTCTTCTCTCTTCTCAAGCACTTTCTAGGCAACTTCATTCACCTGGAAAAGTTAAAATCTATAGCTGATAATTCCAAATGTTATCTCTATCTCTGCCTCCTACTTCAGACTCACATATTTAACTGACAACTTACTAGATGCATTATGGGCATCTTACACCTAGCATGTTCAATACTAAAATCTTTATAACCCCCCTTCATCAAAATCGCCACTCCAAAAATTCAACATTGGCAACAAAACTGGATAGATGGAATTATCATTCATCCAACTACCCATAATAAAAACTTTGTATAATATTTAACTTCTTTTCTTATAGACCATAACATACCCATGAAGAAATCTTGTCTGCTTTACCTTCAGACCCTGCATCATGGCCCTTCCGCCTAATTTGAGCCACTGTCGCCTTTTCCAGGTTGCAATAACCTGCGGGTTGGTTGCCTAGCCTCAGAGTTTCCCATCCCTCCCCCAGAGTCTGTGATCCCCACAGCAGCCTGAGAACATCAATCGCTTCATATCTTTCATTTGAGCTCGACCCTCCAATAGATTCCTGGAACCTTTAGAATAAAACCCAAAGCCCTTTCCTTGGCCTACAAAGCTACCTGAGCTCTACAGAGCTACCCCCACCCCTTCCCCATTGCTCACCACTTTCCCTTACTCTGGCCTCTGCTGATCCTCAGTCTCTCCAGATACACACCTTCCTTGGGGGCGTTTACACAAACTCTTCCCTCAGCCTGGGATTCTTTTCCCACAGATATTTTTACTGCCCCAGGCAACATAAAATTGGGTGTTTTACATATATAAAAGGAGAGTGTACTTATAAGATGAAAAACTTGAAACATCACAAGTACTCCTTAGATAGTATTTAGACACTAGATAAGGCCTAGTGTCTTTACTTCAGTAGTTTTACCCTTTGAAGTTTAATTCCATGCAATTCAACTAACAATCCAAAGCACTGGCATTTGTAGACAATGATAACGTGGTAGACAATGATAACTGTGTTAGTCAGCTTTCTGTCACTATAACAAAATACCTAAGATAATCACCTTAAAAAGAAGAAAGGTATATTTTGGCTCATGGTTTCAGTGCATGGTAAGTTGGCCCCATTGTTTTGAGATCTGTTGTGAGAAAACACACCTGGTGGGAAGCACTTGATGGAACAAATCTACTCACCTTAAGGGAGACAGGTAGTGAAAGAGGAAAAGGAAGGAGTCAGGGTACCCATATCCTCAGTGACTTAACTTTTCCTGTTATTAGGCCCCACCTCTTAAGGATTCCAATACCTCCTAATAGTACTGGAGACCGTGGACTGGAGACCAAGGCTTTAACAAGGGGCCTTTGGGGGCATTTAAGGTCCAAAATATAGCAGTGGCACTTGAGGGCTGGTATGAATGACAAGATGCTTCCACACTAGACCCCGGCAGCCACTGTGATCAGGGCCAATTTTCCCCTTAGATAGAGCACAACCCTTAGGGCCCACGGTACTTGTAAGGGTCCATGAAAATGTTTTGATTTCTTTTTTTTTTTAAACAGTTTTCGTTCACTTTTTATTTTTGTTAAAAAACCCTATGTTGTAGCTACAAATGGAGGCTGGGTCCTCTCTACAAAGGCTCTGCTTGGGTTTTCACAAGATGGTCGGTGAATTCCTGATAGGGAGACTTGGTGAACACAGTCTCTTTCCAGAGATGAGGGTCAAGTAGCTGTAAGTCTTGGAGATGGCATCAAAGGTGGCCCTGGTGAAATTGCCCAAGGTGGCAGTGCAGCCCCTCACTGAAGTGCAGCAGTCATCAATACCATCCATCAGCAGCAGCTTCTTGGGTACAGGGGCTGAGACAATGCCAGTACCTCTGGGGGCAGGGATGAGTGGCACCAGCAGAGAACCACAACATCCTGTCACCTTGCGAGGGACAGTGTGGGGCTTGCCAGTCTTGTTCCCCCAGGAGCCTCTCCTCACCGGAACAATGTCAAGACACTTGATAGCAGTGGCTACCTCCTTGGAGTACTTTACCCCCAGTCCAATGTGACTGTAGTCCCCGATAGCTACAAATGCCTTGAACCTGGTCCCTGGCTAGCACGAGTCTGTTTCTGTACAGACGTGATCTTCAAAACCTCATCCTTGAGTGATGCTCCCAGGAAAAAGTCAGTGATCTCAGACTCCTTTCCTGGGGCCAAGAGAGGAGATGGATCTCCTCCAGGGACTTGATCTTCATGTGTCGACCAGGCAACCCAGCTTGCTGACCAAGATCCACTCCTTGTCATTGGCCGTGCCTCCACGAGCCCCACGGCCATGGTCCTGGCCCCAACCATGGCCTCGGAGACCCCTGCAGAAGCCTCCGTGGAAGCCACCCATTCTGGGCCCCTGGGACCCCTGCTGGGACCTCCGGGACCTCTTGCTAGACCAGCGTCATTCTTCATTTGGTGTTTTCCCAGAGAAGAAGCGTTTTGATATCTTTTAAAAATCAAAAGAATAAAAATGAAGCTTTTAGGTTGAATAATACATTTTATTATATACTATTGATATATTTTATGACCATTGGTAAAATGACGACTATAACAGTGTTATGTGTGTGTATGTGGTGTGTGTGTGCGCGCGCGCGTGAGTGTGCACACAGGACTGAGCCCACAATACAAAAGTGCCCTTTAAGCCAGTAAAGCCCTGGCCCTGGCCCCTGGGAAGGAAGTTCTTTAATCTGACTACCAGAGAGTGCTGTGGAGAGATGGCCTTTTAGGTTTCCTCCTGGTAAAAGGAAAACACTGCTTGGAAAACACCCCCATAAATTGACTCTCAGATTGCAAGGTCATTGTCATAACTTATTGACACAGTGTGGCCAGCCGTCTCCCTCTCAGGCAGAGGGCAGAACCCCCGAGCAGCCAGAGCTCTCTGGGTAGATATGGAGTGTGTCAACACAAAAAGAAACCCAGGGCAGGCTCAGGGCAGCAGCATCAAGCTTTTGTGACTAGAGAAACACACTTATATACATAGTGATCTGGCACCGGGAATTATAGGGTAGGGAGGTTCTGAGAAGTGTGCTGTACAGAAATAGTATACCTGAGAACGTTGCTGCCAGACATGTCCCTGACTGAATCATTCTATCCACCACCTTCTCAGAAATGGAGTGGATTCTAGGCCATCTGCAGAGATTTTACAAAATGAAAGAAGCCTCTGGGAGTTTAGCATTCCCCCTCCTCCAGAGGAGATTTTATGACTTCCCCTTATTATACATCCCTGTGTGATTAATCAGCAGAAAAAATACTGATAAGTGCTGATATAGAAGGCAAAAAAACAAAAAAACAAAACCCTGAGATACTGAGAACCAATATTTCCTTATCACTTAACATATCCAGGGACTGCGTTTTGCTTTACATATTTTAACTCATTTATTTCTCACAAAGTTCTTACAAGGGAGTTATTATTACTATTGTCATTTTATCCATAGAGAAACTGAGGTACAGAGAGGTTAGGATGCCTGACTAAGGCCTCAAAGCCAATAAGCGGTGGTGCTGGGATTATAGCCCAGAACCTGGTCTGGAATTTGTGCTGTTACTAGTCACTGAGTAGAGGAATCCGTAGTTAAAATGATAACTGCACATGTTAAAATACTCGTCCACGTCAACTATTTAGCAAATCTGTATATTTTATCAATAGTGCCATTTATGTTTCTTTCAATCTTTTGCTTTGTAAGACTCTGGAAAGCACTCCCTTCATCAATACTGAATCAGGCATTCTGAAATCCTGGGTGGATCCCACCATCCTTCTGATGGTGCCTTGTGACTATCTTGTGTCGGGAAAAACTTGCCCAAGTATGAAGTAACTACATTTGTACTTTTAAGATGACACGTTAGAAACAAGTCTGGATTTATTCATGTTTCGAATCATTTGCTGTAGTGTTTCAACATGCTTTTACCCGCGCCAGTGGATTACGGAAACCAGCTCCAATAGATTCCTCAGCAGTTGGATCTGTACTTAGGTTCTCAGGATAATACCAAAAAAATGTCTCTAGTTCGCCATTCATGGTCCGCTGCAAAAAGGTATTAAAAACTACTGCTCAAAAATAAGATAAAACAGTTTTAAAACCCTATGGCTTTTGTTCTCTTTAAAGTTTTTTTTTTTTTTTTCCATTTCTCTACCATGAACTTGAAGAAGTCGCAGGAACAGCACCTCCTCTGTATTCAGCCTTCACCGCCCTGCCTAATGCACTGCTCCCACAACAGTCTCACTGCTTGGCCCAGTGGGTCATCCCTGTGTCCCTCCTCAACCCAGAGAGGATCACACTTCTCAGTGAAGAAGAATGTCCTTTTGGAAGGTTTCCCTCTGCAAAAGGTATTTCAGTCATCTGGGGAGCACAGGAATGCCTTTCCTGAAGGCACACCTTCTGAAGACACCTTCTAGTCAACCTTGACTTAAGGGTGGGCATTAGAAGGCTTTATATTCCTGATGATCCACCCAACTGCAAAACAAAACAAACCTGTGACAGAACTGTGACAGGCATTGAGGGGAAGCAAAGTACTTTTTTTCAGAGCTATAATGGCTGGGGAACATTCTTACCAATTCTCTTTACTGAAGGATGAGTGTGGTGTGTGTGTGTGTGTGGGGGGGGGGTATTTGGTGTATTTTTACAACTGAGAAAATAATATATAATTATCATAGCTATTGTCAGAACAAAGCAAGGTACAAAGATGAATATAAAATAATCCGTAGTCCAAAAGTCAGAGATAATACTTGTAAATCAAGTTCATGCCCAGCCGTACTTCCATCTAGTTACTGAACAGATTCATTGTAGTCATTGTTTTTGTTGTCCGGTTGTTTTTACTCTGTTAACCAACGTAGAGTGATTTTATCTCACACCATTTAGTATTTTTCAACTACATGATTCTTCATTGATGCATCTCATTTATAGACCATACCCAACATATCTAATTTATAATGTAAAATGGTTACTTCATGGGTTTAAATTGTCAAATGTCATCAACTGTATGTTTTTCAACTTGATATTTTCCTATTACTGGATTCTTAGGTTATTCCCAATTTTTTGTTGTATAAACAGTGATGCAATGAACACTTTACACATAAATCTCTTGGTAAAACTGTGATTGTTTTTTTAAGATAAATTCCTAGTAGTTGAAATTGCTGGGTCAAGGAAGATAAAAGCTTTTATGCCTTTTGAAACATGCTTCCAATTTTCCCTCTACATAGTACTGATCTATCTATCATCTCTTTGGCATCTTCCTGATTTTTTATTTTTTAACTCAATTATACTCTCCAGCTGACTTTGGTGTTAATACCATGAAATCATGTGACTGTTAGTTAGCTTCCCAGCATTGACTTCCAGATTATATTTCATCAAACAGTATTTTGCATGGTTAGAACCCTTAGCAAGACAAAGCTTGCTTGGATCCATTTCCTGTGGCAAGTGGTGATACAGTAATAGAAAGATAACGGGATATGGTGTAGATGTGTGTGCCCGTATTTGTGCATATGTGAGTATATATCATGTCAGGGAGTCCCCACTCTTCTACAGGTAACATTGACCGGGTGTAAAGGAATGATGTTATTCCCTCTAAAGTACCAAGTGCTAAAACATGAACCAGGGTCACAAACTTGGTTGACAAAACCTGTTTCTAAAGGGTTGCTTGCTTTAAAACCTCTTTGTACTTCGGAAATTTTCATACGAGATCTTAAGGACATGATTGCATTTAACTTGAAAAAATGTCATCCAAAATAAGGACATCTAGACAACTTAGAATCAACATCTTGCAAAAAGAGGAAGCAATTTTTTCTCCACATGTTGTCTGGGTCGATGGTACTTCAGTTGCCACTTTCTGGGCTTTCTGAAAATCTTTTCTGCACAAATCATAACTTACCAGCCCCAAATGTCTCATTTTGCCAGTGGACCTTATCTAGTAATTGCTAGTTTTATAGTTTTCAATTGCTTTCAGGAAATTACTTTTTGGAGACAAGAAAAAACTGTTACGATCTTTAGACTCAGATTAAACTACTGAACTTTGAAAGAGAAGCCTACACCAGGAAGTTTAAAACACGACAGAAAGTAAATGCACATAATTTGTTTTTACAGTAAATGAACACCATGCACATTATTGAGATATTCAGCTATTTCTTATTATTTGCGTTATTGGATCATGTTAAGAAATTATAGTCAATAATCTTTCGCCTTTTCTAGAATAGGCTAATTCATACTAGGTGTCTTTCTGACAAAGAATGTATTTTAGAAATCATCTACACATTTCTTCCAGTAAACTATGCATTTGTAAATTGGAAACAACAGATGAGCAACAGCTCTGATCATCAAAGTAGAAATGGAATTTATAAATTAAAATACTTTTAAAACAATACTGAAATAATAACTATCAAATCAGTAAAGATTTTTTTTTAAAATCCAACAGTGAGATTGACATTCTTATGCAAATACTGGGGAGAGTGTGAACTAGTAACACCATCATGAAAACAACTTGACAGCATGCTTCTAATATACTTTAATTTTTTATACCACTTAACCTAGTAGTTCCATTAAAGGGCAGTTTAGATAAGTGAGAAAAGATTTGTAAACAAGTGAAACACAATTTCATTTTGATCATAGTATTATTTAGAAACAATCCAAATGTTGTCAGAGAAATGGATAAAAGAGTTATATCATATAATAGGACATTATATGGTCATAAAAATGCTGTCCTTGGGTTTTTTTTAAATAAAAAATGAAAATGTGAAGTGGGTAAAGCAGGATATATATATATAGTGTGTGTGTATGTGTGTATCTAAATATCTTACATTACCCATTCCTAATTACAATTTTTTTAACATCAACTGAAATGAACAAACAATAATTCTTGAAGGAAATACACCAAAAAACAACAACAACAACAACAAAAAAAACCCATGTGGTTTCACTATTGATGATTATTGCCTTTGGTCTCATTTTTCTGCCTGTTCTATTTCCTCTAAAATGACCATATATTAACTTTTGTAAAATGAAAGTTATTGTATAATAAAAAAAGAACAAAAGGAGAAAAGGATTGATTGATTTCAGAATGGTTTAGAAATAAGTTATTTTGTCTTTTAAGAAAAATACTATTCTAGAAAAGAATAAAAAAAAATTGATTGTACTGCTGAATGTGGTCATAGAAATACAGATGCAATTATTTTTCCTTTCAAACAGATTCATAGTTTGCCTAGCATGCATGAAGGCATAGGTTTGATCCCTGAAACCACACACAAAAAAAATAGGAAAAATAATAATAATGAAAATAATTACATGTTTCGTTTGGTTAATTTTGTGCTGGGGATGCAGCTTTGTGGTAGAGCACTTGTCTAGTATGCACAAGGTCTTGGGTTCTGTTCCCAGAACCACAAGTGAACAAAACTACTGTTTGGTGTAGAAGGAAGAAAGGCTGATGAGCAGACAGACAAGAGCTAATCATTCACAGAAGGTGACCTTAGACTCTGGAGTTCACCAACAAAAGATAAGGGAGGCAAACATGATGCCAGGGTGGTTTGGTATTTTCAGTAACTATGGGTATCAATCACTTTAGACCTAGGTTCAAGTCCCTCTTCCTTAGTGAGGCCCTTCCCTGACTGGTGAGGTTATGTGAATCCTTGTCCCACGCATTCATCTGACACTCTGCTTACTCTGTCTTGCCCTGATATTGATCTTTCTAGGACCATGGTTTATATTTTTCTGTGTCTGTTGCCTGTTACTATCTACTATGTCAACTGCTTGATTAATGATAATAAATGCATATATATTAGTCTGGGCTCTTTGTTGCAAAAACAGAAACTCACCCTGGATGACAGTAAGGGGGAAAAAATTAATGGGAGAGTCAGAATCAGAGAAAAGAGCAGAGATCAGGATTCTAGTAGGAAGCAAAGGAGGCTCAGCAGAGCCAAGAGTTTTCACATGAATGGCCACTTAGGACATCATTACTATGGCTAATAAGAGTCTTAATTGAGTTTCTCCAGAGACCCTCACCATAATTGTTCTTATTAACAGAATATCAGCAAACTCAGTGTGATTTAAAACTTCCTACTTTCTGTGAAGACTAAATTGCTCTGTCTTGCTAAAGCTAAATTTGAGCAAAAACTTGGTGATGTTATTTTTGCTTTTATGGTAAAACTTGTAAAACCTCTGACTAATCTAAAAAATGAGACAAAAAGCATTTTCTGTGAATTAAAAAAAAATACTTTTATGTAGACTCCTACAAAAATGTAGACCTCCAAGCCTCTCACCTCCCAGTGGGTATAAAGTTCTAAGAGTTTCCAGACTCATCGTTCAGAGAATTTTAGGTGATAGCCCCCTGTGGACCCTGAAGCTAATAAACAGGCTTCCTGAAAATTCCTTGGGTGTCCAGCCTCTTCTGTCCTACATCACTGTCACCATGTTTACACTGGCCAGCTGTGATCTCACTGTTGCTGCCCTCACAGCCATGGGTGTGGGGACCAGGCCTTCATGGATGCAGCTATAGTGATTAATGGCTGACTGATTCCATCTTGAGAATCCAGAAATGGAGAAGCTTCTGCCATTCTAGCTACTGGGGCCCAGGTAAGACAATATCCATCTTCTCTGGCTTTTGGTACAAGCCTGACCTCTTGCTATTGTTGGGAGTCTCCCCAAATAATAAGAGTTTTGTGATGGTTGGCAGCCAAAATGTCAGATATCCACTATAAACAGTAATGGTGACAGGGCATCATTCCTTGAAGGGTCCTCCAGCTGCTGATGGGAAGTTGATTGGGTGAGATCCCTCATCCTGGAGAGGGCAGTATTTCTGACTGGGTAAGGATTTGCCTTTTTCACCTGTAGAATCTCAGTCAGCATCACAGTTCAGCAGCTAATCTACCAACGTGGGATCCCACAGAACATCACCTCAAACCGAAGGTCTCCTTTATAGTATAGAAGATAAGTTGGTAGAAAAATTACAGTGGAATCCACTATCACATACTGCACCATCCACAAGATGCTGACATGATAGAATGGTTGCTTTGTTTTTGTTATATTTGGAGATGTTGCTCAGACTAGCCTTGAATTCCTGAGCTTAAGATATCCTCCCTCCTCAGCCTCCCAAATCACTGGGAATAGAGATACACACCACCACACCTATCTTCAAATGGCTTTTTGAAGATGCAGCTGTGGCAACAGAATGGAGATAACACCCCATGATGATGTAGAACTGAACTCTAAAGTACAGCATATACCTTAAACCAATGACTAATATATGATTCTGAACCAAATAAGTAGAACACAGGAGTTCTGGAGGTAGAGGTAGGGAGAGGCCCCACTAAGCATCACTTTTCAGTGGCCCTTTGGGAAATTCCTACTTCTTATTCCTGCAACTTTAGTCTCTGTGGGTCTTAACATCCTGGTTCCCAAAAAGGGTCCAAGATACCATGCACATGGTAAGAACATCACTAAAAAGCAAAGCAAGATCAGGTTGTTTGTTTTAATTGCGCAGCAGATGCAGTATACCATTAGGACAAATTGGCTCCGATGATCACATGAGGGTAGATCTGATATATCTAACAAGGTCGGGAGAAATATATTAGATTCTTAGGTGATCCACTGGGCATATAGCAGACTGTCGTGTACAGTTTTAGTCTAGATGGGCAGGTATGGCAACCATAGCCTGGTAAAGCCATGGTAACCAGTGGTACGGAGAACCCACATATGAAGATCAAGGTGATTTCACCAGGAAAACGACATAGACAAGCATAAATACTTGCAGAGACAGTAATACAGTGGAGGAGGAGAAGAAGAATTGAGCATCAGTTATCACTCCACACCCAACTGCAGTAGTGTGGATTAAATTCATGCCATCAGTCTACTCTAATAAATTTCTCCAGAAACTGACCAATGAAGATGCTGAAGAATATATGCTTAAATGATGTGACCGTCACATAGGAAGCTAGTGGATCTGACTAGTACATGGGGAAGATGTAGTAGATCAGTCAGATCCCCACCCATCCACCCACTGAGCTGGTGCCCCAGTCACCACCCAGCTGCTGTGCTGAAATCTCCTTTTCCAGAGAATTGTCTTCATTCAGCAGGATATGCCTCCAGGACCCCGACGTGACCCTAGGAGCATTGCTCAAGGAATGACTAACTGACCTAGGAGTAAAAGCCAGCTCTGCAATTCATGCTCCAGAGCTGCCCCGGGCATCAGCCTGAAGTATTGCTCCAGCTGAGCCCTCATCCCTGCCTGGCTTTCTTCTCTGCTCTCTCCTGCTTTCATGATGTCCCCTCTGCTGCCATCACTTCCCCCAGAATCACATGCACAAGAATTCCCTTCTAGGGCTGGGGATGTGGCTCAAGCGGTAGCGTGCTCGCCTGGCATGCGTGCGGCCTGGGTTCGATCCTCAGCACCACATACCAACAAAGATGTTGTGTCCGCCGAGAACTAAAAAATAAATATTGAAATTCTCTCTCTCTCTCTGTCTCTCTCTCTCTCTCTCTCTCTCTCTCTCTCTCTCTCTCCTCTCACTCTCTCTTTCACTCTCTCTTAAAAAAAAAAAAAAAAAGAATTCCCTTCTCAGCTCTGCTTCCAGGGGACCCCAGTCACTACTAAAATTTTATTTTTAAAAGACTTTTTAAAAATTAATATTTCAGGTGGCATTTGTAATTCTGTACAAAGATCCTTTCTACCAATTAAAATTGAAATATTTGGGCCATTTTTCTTTAGTTGTTAAGGTTTTTCTAGGGTGTGATTTATGGAAGGCAAGGGTTTCAAAATAATCCACCACTTGAAAAGAAAAAAAAAAGAAAGAAAGAAAAAGATTTTGTGTTGAATGATTTGAGAAACTATATGCTACCTTAGGGGATTCACTGAGCATGTTCACTATGAAAGATTATGAGGTAGTGCTGCCCATGTTGTTTAAATGCCTCTGGAAGATATATTCAAATCCTATCTCAGGACCATCACTTAAATTTTTTGTTCCCAAGTTTCTCATAAGTAAAATAAATTAGCATATGCTTCATAATCACAACACAAGAATTAAATGATAAAATGCACTTAGCAGAGGGCTAGACACATGGTATGTTCCATGAATCATAAGAAGTCAAAGTAAATACATCAGAACCTTGGGTTGCGGGAGAGAGGAAGGGGATCATTTAATTTTCTTGGCCATAGATCCTTTTTCGTTTCCTGCACACAAAACAACAGACACAGAAAAAACATGAAATGCAATTTGCAAAATGCTGAGTGAGTGAATTTCAGTAATGCTGACTCTACACAAAATGGAGGGGGTTATCTCCGAGCATTTGAGCTGTGTAAAGAGTTATGCAAGATAACTTCAGGCAAATGACCCCCAGGACAATCCAGAGCTTTTGAATAAAAATGCTGCATCAGGCATCGAATCAGAAACCAGAAGAATCAATTTTTCAAATCTAAGAAAATAAGTATCTGCCTTGCTCATATTTTTCAATTCTACATTAATTTTCTACCTTTGGTTGCATGATATTCTGGCCAAAATAGACTTGTTTACTCAATTATAGGTCATCTGTCAATTTGAAAAATGACAACCTTCCTGCATCTTAGGTCTGGGGACCTTATATTTATGGCATCTACTCACTTCTGGCAGGAATCCCAGAGGGCACAGGAAAGTGGGAGGTGAAAGGCTTCATTCTTGGAGGAAGGATTTGGTAGAGTTAGTTTTCTTGAAGCTGGTAGCCAGAGCCCAAAGCAGCAGGCACTTATGCTTATTCAGTTAGTACGAGAGGCTTTATACAGAATATTTTTTACAAAATGAAGACAATAACACATCCAGAAAAATAATAAGACATGTTCAGAAAGGGACATTGGACAGGTATTGTGTTCGTTTTCTAGGGCTGACATAACAAAATACCACAGACTGGGTGACTCGACAACACATGCTCACCTGGCTGCTTTCTGGCTGTGTGTTCACAGGGCCTTTCCTCTACCTGCCTGATGTCTCTTTCTCTTGTTACGCAGAACCAGATCACATTGCATTAGGGCCCACACTTAGATAAAGACCCTATCTCAAAATACAGACACCTTCTGAGGTACAGGCGGTTAGGACTTCAACATGGAAACTGGGGAGGAAGCACATTTCCACAACACGTGTTCATATGGACCAAATAAATTGTGCTGTACTGTTTTTGTAAGTTCTGCCTCCTCAAAACTCCTATCAGCCTTGAACTCCAGACAGTGGAAGAGTTGTACCTTGGAATATTTTCTGTGTTGTCCTACACGTCACACTATCCCTCCCCCATGCCCTAGGCTAGAGCTCTCTTCATTGGAAATAATTGCTTTAAAATCAATTAATCATCAGGATCTCCACCACAGAGACTTCACCAAATGCCTTCCCCCAAATACCATGGGTCAGTTTAATAAATTTCTGTGTGGAGAAAGACCCAACTCAGAGTGCAGACACAGCAGCCTAGTTATAGTTTTACCTCTGTTTAGTTAGGTATGGTTGGTTAACTTACACTTCCTTAAGGCAGAGAGAATAACCTGGAGCCTTCACCTCAGGAAAAGGTTCTGTTTATGTCCTTTTCTCTTAGGTTCCAATGTGTCCAAAGGTCGCTGGTGCTTCCCTGTTTTCAGGTAGCTCTTTTGAAACCACATATGACCTTCAAAGGGCACACAAAATAGCAAACAGATCGCCATGGCGAGTGCCAGGCTCTGCTACCTGAACAAGATACAGAAGTTAACAGACCCAAGGAACTTTATCTACAATTCAACAGAAGAGAAAGGAAACCTGAGGAAGTTCATTTCCTCTCGTGCAAAGATGTGATGGAAGCCCCTCCCTGTTCCATCCAAATTTTCTTTAAACAAACAATAAAAACTATCTTTCCCCATTTTTTTTCCTTGTTACTATTAAAGGAAGATGATGTGTGATTTGACTGCCTTCGCATGTCAGGGACCAGAAGGACTTGTTGGATGGCAGCCACCATGACCTGAATGTGCCTGTCTTCCCACTCATATGCTGAAATTCTAACTTAAGGTGATGGTACTAGAAGGTGGGGGCCTTTGGAGAGTGATTGGGATTAGTATCCTTATAAGAAACCCGAGAGAGTTTGTTTGCCCTTCCTTCATGATAGGATACTTCAAGAAGTCACCATCTGTGAACCAGAACAGCAGGCCCTCACCAGACACCACACACTGCCCACATCTAGAAGTAGTCAGAGGCAACACTGAGTCATTGTTGTCTCCCCAGATAAAATATGTGCTCTTCTAGACCAAAGGCAGTGAGTGACTCCTGCTTTACATACCCTTCAAACCCCAGACAGCTGCTGGGCACAAGTCATACAGATGGCCCTCCATGTCTGTGGGTTCCACATCTGCAGCTTCAACCAACCACAGGTCAAAAATATTTGAAGAAAAAAAATTGCATCCATTCTGAAGATTTACAGACATTTTCTTGTCATTGTTTTCACCTCTTCTATTACTTTGAATTGAAGCTGCTGGTATTATCACAGTTACAACTGCCAACAGCCATAACCACGTTATGATCTATTGGGCTCTAGGCACTTCTGCCTTTGAGGCCCTTTTTTTCATAAGAATATTAACAATTATATTTTAGACTACATTGGTAAAAATAAAAATATAATTCAGGGGAGGGTTCATTATTATTATGTTCATTTTTCTTCTAACGTTCAAAGAAATTAAAATTAAGACATTTCCATGGACCCCTAAAAGTTTTATAAGCCTTCGGCACTTTGTCTCCTGTGCCTAATGGGTAAGTTGGTCCTTCTAAAAGCAGCTTACTTTTGCTTAGCCCTTGCAAATGTTGGCCATTGAGTTAAGTCAGTTTCATGTGTTGTCAAAATTAACCATCATGTGACACTTATGACGTAAACATTAATTTTAGTTGGGTTCAGTGAAATGCACTGCAGTCCCAAGTACTTGGGAGGCTGAAGCAGGAGAATCTCCTGCACACAGGAGTTCAAGACCAGCCTAGACAACATAGTGAGACCCTGTCTCAAAATAAATGGATATATTTGGTAGATACTGATATTGATATTATTCTCACTTTACAAATGAGAAACTATAGCTTAAAGAAGTCATGGAGGAGATAACTACAGAGCCCAGAATCAAATCCAGCCTCTTCTGATTCCAAAGCCCATGAACTTCATCACTATACCATATTATTTCCAAGAACTGATAGCCAATAGGTCGCTAGCCCAAGCAATGACCTGAGTACCAGCCTAGACTAACCATGGAGGCTCATTCCTGAGCTATAAACACTACCCTAACTTCTTCACCAGATTAAAAAAAAAAAAAAAAAACACCAGCAATAACGTCTTATTGACTGACTCCTTGCCAGGAATGCAGATAATCAGACATGACTGTTCATATACCAGAAGTCTTCCTTGAGCAATAAAATCTAGAGTTGCTGGAATTTTTTTTTTTAAATCTATAACTGTTAGTTCCTTATAATAAGTGCTCTTTAGACTTTAACTTAAAGTTAAATTCACTTGGGACACTGAAGACACTTTCAGTGTACAGTCATCATTTCTAGACATCCCCTTTCTCACCGCCACATGTAAGTTCTTGACATCATCTCTTGCTGAGCCAGTCTGGTAAGCAAGTGCCAGAGACTGCAGGAGGACAGAGACACTGATCCGATGCAGAACAGAGAGCTATCTTACAGGCAATGTCAAGGTAGAATCCAGAAAGGTGGAAAGAAAGTTCAAGACACCTTTATAAAATAATACAATGTCTGCCGTAACTCAAAGGAAAAAGGCTAACAACACAAGGGAATCAAGAGACAAGCAAAACAACTTAGCCTGAGTTCCCCCAAATACAACTGTTGGAGTGATCAACCTGAGTCCCACACAGATATAGTGACCTCCATTAGTCAGATAATGGAGGTGCAAACAGATTGCGTGCCTTTATTTCCTGGCCAATTACACAGCCCTATTTTCCTCTGCATGCAACAGAAATGACCTGAAAGCTTTTGAGGCACCAGTTAACAAGGTGTCTAATACAACCACCCTTTAAAAATTATTTTGTTCTCACATTTCTTCGGGGGAAAATATTCCACAGCCAAACTGTGTGGCTTTGTGCCAGAGGCAGAGCTTTCTTCACTGACTCCATTGGTAGGAAGTGAAAGAAAATTAATCTACTATCAGTGCTTCCAGTTGAACTTCCTCTAACAGCAGTTTCTCCTCCTACAATGGACTCCACAGTTTAGCTCCTGTAGTTCGGTGAGTTTGAGAGCGGAAGCAGAACTTGTCACTTTTCTTTCCAGAAGAAAGAGGAAAGGTTGCAAAACCCACAGAAACTCAAGAGAAGCATTTTTGAATTTTAAAAAATTTGCAAATATTGGCTGAGCATCACTAAGTACTATAATACTGAGTTGTTGAGATAAACTGAAGGAGCTCTGCCTTTCAATGGCTCATACAGCTACTTAAATTTGGTTTTACCCTTCTCATGACAACTCAAAGAAATAATGATGGGGGCCAAGATTTACTCATCGAGAAGCCCCAGACTTCCTTCCCACAATGATATGTACATAACCAGTGTAAGGAAAACAAACAAACAAACTAGCCTTACATCCTCCCAGATTTGTACCTGACACTGGTCTGGGCAAATAGATGTGATCTTGCGACCAGCAGCCTAATCAGGGAACCTGCCTGGATCCTGGCTGGCTGAATTCAGCCATCCACCCACAGAAGAAATAATCAAACGATGTAAAGAAGAAAAATGAATTGAATACAGTTTGGTCAAACCTGGGAGAAGCAGCTAGATTTTTTTTTTCTCCTTCAGGGCTACAGAAGCAGTAACAATTAGTAGAAAACGAATTGAGGAGATATACATAGGTAGATTTAGGTAGGCTCTGCTATCCAGAGAATTTTCCAGTTTTACCTTCCTTGGTGCCCACTCAGGCCAGGTGGTAGGGTTTTGTTTGTTTGTTTTTGGTACAGAGCTTTTTTAAATATTTTATTTAGAGGCAGGGTCTCACTGAGTTGCTTAGGGCCTCACTAAATTGCTAAGGCTGGCTTTAAATTGAAATCCTCCTAGCTCATCCTCCTGAGCTACTGGGATTACAGGCATGCACCACCATACCCAGATACAAGCATTAGTTTTTTAGTTTCTATTCTCAGTAAGAAGTAGTTCTGGAGCTCTCAGTTTCAGTCTCCAGGACCTGGCATGGGCTAAACTACCAAATGGGATAGGTCAAGCTATTCATCCCGTCAAGCACCACTCCCATTCCCTGACTCAGACATTTTCAGAAATGCCCTCCAGTGCCAGGACCTGCCAAAGAGGCATCATTTCCTGCATAAAGTTCTCCCAGCACCCACCCAATGCCCTATACCCACACCAGCACCACTACATGGGATTCCTGTCAGTTCCTCTCTCTTCCCCTCCATCCCTTCCTATCCAACACCCACTGCTTACTAAGTGCCAGGAAGTTATAGTCATGGCAATCAAGAACAGTAAGATGGGCCTGTGACTGTTAGCAGACAGGCCTATGGAGGAATACATCTTAAGACAAAATTTAAATGCAATAGTGTCGTAGGTTCCTTGAAAACAAAGGAACAGGAGGGGAAGGGGGGAAGGGAAGGACAGCAGCATAAAATAGACATTATTATTGCTGTATGTATATAGGTGACTGCATGACCAATGTGATTCTGCAACCTGTACACTCAGAAAAATGAGAAATTATACCCCATCTGATTCAAATGTATGATATGTCAAGATCACTGTACTGTCATGTGTAACTAATTAAAACAAATAAAAATTTTAAAAATTAATTAATTAATTAATTAATTAATAATTTTAAAAAAGAAAAGAAAAGAACAAGGACCAAAGTAGTTGAAAGAAGGCTAGCTGTGTATCTATGTGGGCAGAATGACAGGAAAGTATCCCTCAAAGACATTTCAGGTAAATGTCTAGGTCCTTCTTTATCATTCCCTAGCCAAATCTAACAGCACCCTAGCTGGAGTGCTAATGGCAGATGGCCTAGAGAAAGGGTAAGAAGTTTTACTCTTGCCTCATGTGCATCCTCAGGCTTTCTCAGAAAGCCATTTAGCTGCTGGGAGCTTTACTTTCTAGAAGAAAAACTTGGGATCTGAGAAATTAACTGTGCTGCCCAAGAGGATATTGCTCATAAGTTCTCCTTCTAAGTTGGACAACCAAGAACAGTCTCTCCCAGCTCCTTGATTGTGTTCTACTCTCCAAGCCTGACATTTCTTCACCATGGTGTCATTAGATTCTGTTATTGAAGTATCTTGGTTTGTTTGGGGTGATTTGTTCCCTTGCTTTTTCATGTTTTTTGTGTGTCTACCCATCTAGTGGTATGGATCTGAGGTAGTAGAGTTTCTACCCTGTGGATTTGTAGTATCCCTGAAGATTTCCAATACCTCACCATTTAGGGGGAGACAAATAATAACAACCAATGCAAATAATATACTGCATTAAACCAACTAGTTCCTACTATGACATCTACAATGTTAATCTTCACAATAAATAGAAATGATGTGATCAATTATTGCCTACAATAAAACTAGCAAGTTTGCAAAAGGGTTTACAATTTCAAATGGTGAAGGAGGATAACAGAAATGATACAGGATGTAATGATTACGATGAAAAGGAGAGAAGATAGAAGTAAAAAAAGGAAAAGTGAAAGAGAGAACAACAGAGATTGACTGTTAGTGAAAGAAAAGAGAGAAAGAGAATCAAGTGAAACAGGTAAATGAAAAAATATATAAAGTAAAATTATTTTAAAAAATTAAAAATAAAAATAAAATAATTCAAAACAAAGTTAAAATATCCTAGTTCTCAAAAAACTGATCCATAAAAAATGGCTTCAGAAATGCTAGAAACGAGGGGGGAAAATATGAGTATGTATAAATGTCCATATGTTACTAAGGTAACAATTAAACAGAAAAGGAAAAAAGAGAGAAAAAAAATCTCCATCAAAAGTGCTAAATGCCAATTGGTCTGGAGATTTTTAAATCAGTGTGCCTCCAGGTCCTGGTAATTTCTGGTCCATGCTAGAAGATTGTATTCCAGGGATCTCCCCTGGGTTCCACTCATCTGTTAGAGGAGCCAATTCTTAGTCCCCGAGGTCATCTAAGGTCCCCCATTTCCTGCTTTCAGTCTCCAAACTCAATCTCCCCCCCCAACCCTTCCCCACCCATCCCAGTTCCCAGACTGCATCTCTCCCTTCCATTCCTGCAAGCAGCATTTTGGAGGGGGAGGGGTAGAGCCAAGTGGGTTTCCACCACCAGCTGTCCCCTATGTAAACCTCTCTCGACATTTGATTTTTCTCCTGGTCACTTAAGCACACTCTATGCTGTGCAGTGTATGTTTACTGGGCCTATATTTTGGCCCAAACTCAGGTTTGCCAGGAATTGGCTTCCTCAGCTGCTGGCCCCAGGTTGCAGCTGCAAAATAGTTCCTTCCTGTGTCCTCCACACTCTGCCTGGAGAGATGGCGGTTTCTTTCTTGCAGAAGGATGTTGTGCAGCAGTTTGTTGGGCAATGCCCTTGTTCACTAAATACTCCATACCCAGACACACCTCAGTTCTCCTAAAAATGCAGATTCCTTTAATTCCCTTATCCCTGTACTTTGCTCACAGAGGGACCACTCTGGCTAGTGCTTCTGGCCTGGCCATGGCAGTGACCATGCTGCTGGGGATTTTTTCCTTATTTTATTATACCAAACCTCCTGAGTCCCCGATCTGCTTTAAATGTCCAGTTTTAAATTCCAGTAAAGTCCCCCCACGTTTTTTTTGTTCACCCACCTTGCTGAGAAGCTTTCGGTTTTCACTCCTTGGAGCAGCCAGGAAAGCAACCTTCTCTATTCCCCCATCTTGAAAAATCCCAGGTGTTTTCAGTTATTATCCTCACTTAAAATATATATATATATATATATATATATATATATATATATATATATATATATATATTCATCTACCCACTTCTGTAATCAAGATGTATTGGTAGGGAAACCAACCTTCCCAAATTGCTGAGAATGTTCCTACCTTATACCTATTATCCCAGCATAGTGTTAACAGCACCCCTTTTATTATCGAATAAACTAAGTTTGGGAGATACATGATTTGGTCCCTTGGTGAGTGACATCTGAGAGATTACTAGAGTCACCTGTTAAAATTTGTCTAGTCCACACAAAAGGACCACAACAAAGATTAAACAGCCATCTTCTGAGGGGCATGACTGAGGAAGCATGCTGGAGAGCAGCAAGGAGGTGAGGAGACCTGCTGGAGTGGAAAAGCCTAGAGAGCAGAGAGAGTTATCTTGCCTGTCCCACATGTATCAGCTCAGAATCAAGAAGGACATCTCTTTCATGGGGAAACAGTAGGCTGAAGAGCCCCAGTGGTCTACATCACCACTGCAGGTGACTATGCCAGACACACACGCATCTCTCACAGTCCACGTTGGACAGCTCCCATCTCCTGTGACCTGAGCTCCCATGGCCCAGTGCTCTCTTGAAACTGGATTAAAAGAACAATTGTTTATTCTTGCCACCTGTGGCTTGCTTGGGAATCAACTGATCTAGGCTGTGTTGGGTTGACCTCGGCTCCAAAATGTACCTGGGATTAACTTTAGATCCAGATATCACTCATCCACCTTGAAGGACCCAGGGCTTTTGTTCCCAGGGAAATTAGAGCTGGTAAAACCAAGTGTGCAGTTCTAATTCAGGCCGTCCCGTGCTAGCTCCACTGACATCCCAGTGGCCTGATCACATGATTAAGCCTTTCAGTGAAGCAGGAGAACATACCCTCACACTTGACATGAACTGCACGGACACATGACAAAAGACATGAATAGAAGGAGGGATGAAGGCTTGGAGACAGTAAGGATCAGGCACATCAACCATGCATCTTGTCATTCCAGTTGCCTCATTCATTTTTCCCCTTTATTTTGAAAAGTCCTTCGACTCAGGACTTAAGAGTGTATGTTTAAAAATTGTTCAGTTTACGTAATATCTGAAACTGATTCCTTGTCAATCCATCTGTGCCCAAAAGGAGTTCGCATTTTAAAATCTGGAATTTTGACAGAAGCCAACTTAAGACTTGAAAAATATTTTAAGATGTGGATATAGCTAATTGATCTCAGCTCAAAGGCCAGGGCAGGAAGGCAGGATCCAAGGGTGAACAATGGGGCCTGTCTAAACTCGGGACAATAACTAGGATTCACTCTAGACAAAGGTTCCAAATTTAGGTTCTGCTATAGTCTGGATCTGAAATGTCTCCCAAAAATCTATGTGTCAAAGGTCACCAGCCTGTGGCAGGGCTAGGAGACGGTGGAACCTTCTGGAGGTGGGGCCTAGGAGAAGAAAGTCAGGTCATTGGGAGACATATTATTGAAGGACAAATTGGGACCAGCCTCTCCCTTTCTCCCTGCACTCCCTCCCTCCCCCCAACTTCCTGACTGGCATGACATGAGCAGGTGTCCTCTGCCATGTACTCCTGCCATGATGTGCTGCTTCACTAGAGTCCAAAGGCAATGGCAGCTAAGTAACCCTGGACAGAAACCTCTGAAACTGTGAGCCCAAATAAGCCTTTCCTCCTTTTGTGTTGTTTGTTTCAAGTATTTTGTCACAGCAATGAAAAGCTGACTAACATAGGTTTCAAAGGATTTCTTGGAGTATTTGGTGAAAATACAGATTCCTAGGCTCAACGCCAGAAACTCTGATTCAGTGGGTCTAGAATAGGTCATGAAATGCTGAACAAAATATAGGGACTACATATAGCATAGTCATCATATGGTACCTACTAGCTCCAGATGTGGGACTGGTTCTACATTTAAGGGTAAATAATGGCATAACCCTGAGCAGGAGTTTCCTGAGTCTCCATTTCCATTTGGGAAAACATCAGTGCATTTTTCCCCCTCTAACTTCTGGGTATGTTAGCTATTTCCTCCATCTCCAGTTTGACTCAGTAGATATTACCTTGTTAGGGCGTTGGGGTGCGGGAAAGAGACGAGAATTTGTTTCAGAATGTTTGCAAAAGGAAAGACATGTTATTCTGCCATTCAAAATAGGGTTATGCAGAAATATCGTTGTTATAAAAGGATTGCATTTTTCTTTATTCACTCTGGCATAAACCCTCTTCTACACCTCAGGTAACAGAAGGGAAGCCAGATATGGAAGTTTCAAGTCATAAGAATACTCCTATCATTTAGAAAGATAGTGCTTCTGCTAATGGCAGCCAGGGTGAAAGGCTTAGGGCTCTATAATTGAATGAGGATGTAATAGGAAAAATAAAATAAAACCCCAGTCATCTTCAGCTGAGGGGATTGTAGAAAGAAGGAAAGCAAGAAAGAGAAGAGGGCAAAGGGAGTTGAGGACAGAGAAGGGCACAGTATATTGGGCGGGGTATTGGTCTCCCTTCTCCCCGTCACCACCATGATGCAAGCTTTATCACTTTGCTCTGTTCTAGCCTCAGAGGAATGGGGGTAGAACAGAGGGCAGGTTCAAGGGATGTGAGGTGGAGTCCAGGCAGCAATACTTTTTAACATATTTCCTGGTGATTTTTTTTTCTTTTTTTCCTGTGCTGAGGATTGAACTCATACCCTTGCACATTGAATTTTTTTTTAATGCATTCACCAACTTGATACCTGACATAGTTATAGAATGGGGAAAGCCTTTGGGACTTTTACTTCTGCTCCTGCTGGCTTCCCCTAGTAGTGTTCTGTGAACTTCATCGTCATGTTGACAGAAAAGAAACTAAAACAAACGAACTCCACCCCCGTGGTTTTTGTTTCCTCATAGTAGCCTGCTGCTGCCTGGCTGACATGGGACGATCAGACCCTCACAGGATCATGGCCATGATGCAGACCATGGCGAGCTCCAGTCCCGGGCAGTCCTGCGTGCTGATTCTGATCTTCACAGTGCTCCTGCAGTCCCTGTGTGTGGCTGTGACTTACATCTACTTCACCAATGAGCTGAAGCAGGTCAGTAAAAAAGGCAAGTCTCAGCAACTGTCAGGTGGCCCTCCTCTCTACCTCTCAGCTCACTGCTCCTTGAAAACTTTACTATGGAAGAAAATATCTTTCTGTGTACAGATTCTAACTGCTAAAGTTTATCATTCCCAAGGACTTCATGGAGGTGTAGGTTCAGTAGACTGTGCAAAAACAAGCTCAGTTACAGAACTGGCTCTACCAGTTACTAGCAGATGCAGGGAACAAAACTCCTAAGGGTTTTTGCTGTTGTTGTTTAGTTTTATATGCATTTGCTTTTTTAAAATTGATACCATTCTGCAGTGCTTCCTGCGAAATGCTTGAATTCCTGTGGGTGAGGGCATCAGAGCAGAGGCTGCATCTGCTTCTGACACCTCTACAGCCTGGCATATGGCTCCCATTCAGGTGCTCTCTAAATACAGGCTATATAAGTGAACAACCATCACAAACATGGTGGGAGCCACTAAGAGACAGGCAGCAAAAAGAGAGTTGGGGCTCAACCTAAACCCAACAAGTAAACCCTTAATGAGGTTCCAGCTGAGGTTAATTCCAGTGGACCATAGAGAGACATGGGAAAACATTCAGAAGTGAGCCCTGCATAAACACCTATGTACTGTTTGCTTATGCTCAGACTTCATGCCAGCCTCTCTCTCCCACTCCTTTTGTTGTTGTTGTTGTTGTTGTTGTTGTTGTTTAATATTTTAAGTTAGTAGATAGAATTTCTTCACATAGACAAGCCAGACTTTTGAAAGTTAGCAGGTAGAATAATCTGCATCTGAACTAAAATCAGAACCAATGTCAGGTTTCTCATTGCTCCAAGAACAAGTGAGGGGTGGAGGAAAACTTCCTTGAAGTGCATTTTAGCTTCAGAACTATGGCATTTCTGTGTTGACAATAACAAGTGTGAATACAAAGGACTGGCTTTCTGCCTACCCCGGTGCACAGATGTGTCATGGGTAAAGTCTGTAACAGAAAGACTAATAGACTCAGTATTTGACTATTCATGAGAAATTAGTTGAAAAAACAATTGTCACTTTATGCTCAGGCTAGTCCAGGTGAAAAACAGGTATGAATACAAAGAAAAAGACTTAGTGTCACTTTAGTTTATGATTTTTCAACTATCTAAAACTTTTGAAACTGTGAATGTAAATTAAACCAACCACAAATGCCAACTCAAATAAACCAAGTCAGTTTTTAATTTCTTATGTATATTTTTGACAAATTCTATCTTATATAATAGAGAATTGAGAGCTGGACAAAATTTTGGATACCTCTCCCCCCAGTCCCATCCTCATTTTATAGATTAGGAAAGCAGGACACCCACCCCCAGAGATATGTATTACCCAAGCTTACACGGGACGAGCTAGCACCAGGACTGTGAATGCCTAACTAATGCTCTTCCTTCCACAGCAGCATACCCATGGTCAAAACTGTGCAGCTCATGATGTACATCCTGCAACACCAAATCTGCTGGTGACTAGGAAATGCAAGGCTGAGTCCCAGAAAAATATAAATGCATAAAAGCTATAGAGTGCTTTCTAATTGTCTGTTAGGGAAATGCAATTTGTATACCCTATGGAGTGTAAATTTGGTTATCTCGGTTGGGAATTTTTCCTTTGGAAATGGAAGAAGTAGACTCTTTTTTGTAAGTCATTATGAAAATTACGTTGACCATTTGTGAGAAAAAGTCTGGTGGTCCATTTTCAGAATATAGTATTTAGCCTTAAATGTAAGATTGGGATGTAAGAAATGCCTACAGAGGGGAAATAGAGCAGAATGGAAAGTTACACAATAGCACCTTAGGCTATGGATTTCTTGAAATAACCCTTTCCTTTGCCCACTGCAATTTTAAAATTAGCCAGTTGCAGAGATTGTAACCCCAGGCTCTTCCTATCAGAGCAAGGGGCAGTACTGCACTGGGGATAAAAACAGGCAGTCAGCTCACTCATGTGCACTTGCTTGGCAGACTTTGTTCAGTAGCACACCCTTCTGCAGAACATTTTGCCTTATGAAGCTACTTCTGAATATATGTCTGATTCCTCATGACACCCTAGGATTTCTAACACATTAGATGACCTGTAAAGAAGGCTTTATTGGAGGGCATGTTGAAGAGTTTGTGTATTTCTAGGAAAATAGATATTACTATAATCATACTTTAAGTTTTAAGTCCACATAAGAGACTGGAAATCTGCTACCCATGTTTATAGCAGCCCAATTCACAATAGTCAAACTATGGAAACAGTCTAGGTGTCCATCAATCGGTGAATGGATACAGAATATGTGGTACACAGACACAATGGAGTTTTATTTAGCCATAAATAAGAAGGAAATTATGTCATTTGCAGGATAAATAGAACTTGAGAGCATTATGTTAAGCAAAATGAACCAGAAGGTCAAGGGTCATGTTTTCTCTCATAGAAGCTAGAGAGAGGGAAAAAAGAAAAGAAAGATGAGGGGTACCTCATGAAAATTGAAGGAAGAGCATTAAAAGTAGAAAAAGAGACTAGCGCAAGGGAGAAGGGGAGGGAAAAGAGAAATACTGAGGAATGATATTTGCCAAATTATATTGTTATATTTGTGTGCATGCATGAATCCCACCATTATGTATAATTATAATGCACCAATAAAAATATGGGAAAAAAGAGACCAAAATGCTGCTACGTGTACCATTCTGAAGCCAGTATTTGAAGCCCTTTGTTAACTTTATAGTATAAAGAGAGTGAAGCTATTTCTCCATAAACAAGCGGCTCTATCAGTTATACACATCATAAATTGGTCTGCTTATTTAAGACTGAATAAATCCTCTGCTGAGCTGATTTATGCAGTAGCCTGTGTATAAAATCAAGTTTTTAAAACTTCTACGTAAAAAAATGAAAATTTCAAATAAAGCTTAACATCTCCCCACTTATGCATATTTTTCTTGACTGCATAGTTACATGAGCATACACATGCATAAGAATTAATTGAGAGTAGCACTATAAAAGGAGAATTAACAGATATTGAACAATTATTGCATGCCAGAAACTTTGATAACTATTACACTGTGTCATACTCATAACCATCTTATAAAAATCAGTATAATTATACCATTTTATAAGTGAACAAACTAAGGCTTAGGGAAATCAGGTAATTTTTTTTCAAGATGACAAAGTTAGTAGAAGATAAAGCCCAACTTTTGAAACTGGCTATTAAGCAAGTGCTCAATAAATTTAGCCATAGTAATTTCTGTTGAAAGATTTTTTTTTGAAGGTATCACCATCTTCATCAGGAATTTTTCCAAGGGGAAATAAATCTGAATTTTCTTGAGAATCTGTGCAGAATTTGAAAAAGCATATTCTGCATAAGCCGCAATTTCCTAAGACAGATTACAGGTTTCTACCTTTGAAAATTTGCAGAAGATTCAGTAAGCAAGGTCTATAGGATGGCGCATGTGTCAAAGAAGGTCCGGTAACATTGACTTGGACCATCACAAGAAGCCTGTAGACCAGCGAGTAGGAGGCACGTATGGAAACTCTAAAGTCTGTGTCATTCTGTGAAAGTTTCATGGCAAGGAAATGGCCCATCACTCTGACATCATAGACGGGGAGGGAAAAGAGGATCCTTCTCTATAGATCCCTGTGGGAAGCCATTCTTGCACGTGATTGGGCATCTCCTGGATTGGGTGTGAGGCGTTCTGGCCAAACTGTGTCGGAGCTATCCCCACCCTCTCCAGGTGCGAGAGCCTGTCAGTGTGGGGGTGTGACTGACCACTGACCCTGAGACCAGTCACTGACCCTGACCTTGGAATGCTGCCCCCCTCGACCTTCACTGGATGGAATTTTCCCCTGAATTTCTTGTTCCCCAATAAAAGGCCACTCCCTGGCGTGCTCTCTCTCTCTCCTGCTAGTCCTGAGTGAGCCTTGCTGCCCCACCGGGTGGTTCGAGGTGAGAGCCAGAGAGGAGAGCCGTCTTGGACCTGGTCATAGAAAAAGGTAACTGAGTCTGTGTGTGTTTATTTTGATCTCACTAGTTAACTTCTATGCCATGAACCTCTTTAATGAAACCAGCATGCTGGCCGCCTGGTGGAGATCCCCATAAATGATTCTTTATGCTATTTGTGGTTTGCCGAAAATGATGATCAGAGACTAATGTTTGAGGAGCAGGGAGGGCCAAAGCTGTCAACTTAAAATCTCTGTGACAGCACAGGAATCTACCTTCCTGATCTTAAGCCCCACCAGGACTGGTTGGCCCTGGCCTAGGCAGCTGCCATGCTATGACTGCACCAAAGCAGTCACCATGGAAATCCACTTCTCAGGACCAAGGGCTTCTGGAGCTAAAGAACAGGAATTGGTACAAAGCTGTGCCTCCAGGGGCCACAGGAATGAAACCTGAACTCCTGCATCCCCCAGCCACAACACCCACATGTGGTTATCTAAAGAACAGTCCAGTCTGCAGTGAGCTGCAGGAAGCTCATACTTTGAGACAGAAAGGATGTGGGGGGGAAAAGGAGGGCAAGAGACATCTGATTAATCATTGTTGGACTCACCACAGCACAAACTTGCCACACAGTCACTAGAACAGGCCAAGACCTGCAAAAGAACAACCAAACATCATAATACAAGGAACACATGAGGATGAGGAAGGTGGTGAAGCATCCTCTCTGGATTTTTTTTTTCAAAATTCAATATTTATGTATAAAAATGTCTAGAAAGACAAAAGCCAAAATGTTGATAAGTATGCTCTCTAGATAGGAGGATAAGAGGTGCCCTCCACTTTGTTTTTCAGGATATTATACATTTTCTATAGTGAATCTCATAAGAGAATATATGCTACCATGCGTGGTTTTCATGCAAATTTAAAGAATGTGATATTTGTGTGTAGTCTTTGGTAGGACACTTGGGGATTGAACCCAGAGGTAATCTACCACTAAGCTATAGCCCTAGTCCTTTTTTTTTTTTTTTAATTGCTGAGGCTTGCCTCAATCTTTCAATGCTCCTGCCTCCACTCTCCAAGTTGCTGGGTTTACAGGTGTGCATTGCCATGCCCAATTTGGATATTAAGAGAAAACAACTATATGCAAAAATTGTATACAGGCAGTCTGATAACCCTGTAAACAAGAGAGAGCATCCAAAAGTTAACTATGGGGTGGAGTTGTGGATGCTTTTAGTGTTTGCCTGTTTGTTCTGTTTTATTTATTTTTACTTTGGGGGAGTATTTTGTTTTCCATTTATACTTTCAAAACATGTTCTTTACTTTTCTATGTTTCTCTGGCTGCCAGTGTATTTTGCAAGTGTCTAGGCTGCATTTACTTTTGAGCCATAAGTAACACGAGCTTGTCAATCTCCCAGGAACTTACTCAGTTTTCACAGTTCCCCCTTCCACCTCCTGACAGATTTTCTAGAAAACCCAAGAGGTATCACAGGCACTCACTCACAGTTGGCATTAGCCTGAACTGGCCTCTGCTGTTTGGGTTGTATTTCCACCCTTCTCAAATTCCACTCGGGGTCATAGGTTGCTGCTAACCCCTGTCAGGATACTGGCCTGACCCAGAGGCAGCCAACTCTGCCTCTCCCTGTCTGTCAACACTCTTTCCTGTTGAAATAGCCTGCAGTTTCTGGGAAGTAAGGAGCAAAGTGATCCCTCCCTTCTTGTCAGGCACACCTTTGTACCCCAACAAGTTACCAATGTTCATGAGCCTGCTGATTGGGTTTCATAAAACCAAAGCCTGGCAGAACTTCCTCAGACTGGCTGCACTGAGACAGTGACCAGGAAAACTTGCTTTTCCTATAACCATCTTCATCCTGTAGCTCATTCCAGCTCTTCCCTCTTCCTCCCTGATCCCTGTCCCCCATTTGCTAGATAAGGTCTCCTGCTTCTGTAACTGAAAGCTTGGTCCTCGTCCCTGAAGTCAAAATAATAATGAGGACACAGTTTTGAGAAAATGGAAAAAGAAATTTTATTGCTTTGCTAGCAAAGGAGAAACACAGGGGATTCCTGTACCATAGTCTGTGAATCTGACCAGAGGGCTTTTAAAGAGGTAATTCAAAAGCTGCATTTCAGGCGTGCTTGGTTGGGGGGCTATAATCTACTTGTGGCCCTGAGAAGTAGCCATTTCTTAGATCTTCTGAGACCATCCTGAAGTCTGAATTAGTTTATTCCTGTGGTATGGGTTTGCTCAAGGACAGATAACAGCCTAGGATGGGGAAAAGGGTAATCTTGCTTCTCCCAACGTTAGGGACATTGAGAGGGAGAGGAAGAAGAGAAATCGGGGGGAAATGTCAGTTTTAAAATCAGCCACAGTGGCAGAGCAGCAAAAGTCATGTCCAAAGCACAAAGTGGTCCCCTGTTACGCTTTTGAGCCATATGTGACTGAATTCCTTCTCTGAAAGGCTATTCAACTCCTAAGGTATTTGGAGAGGCAACTTGCTGTTCCAAACAGAGGTGTGTGGGTTGGGCAGGTGTGAGGTAGGCTGTCTAATTCCATCGCCAGACACATTCCACCACTCAGGTGGGTCCAGGTGGCCATCCTCAACTGCATTTATGAGATTCTTCTACTCTTTTTTTTTTGGTTGTTGTTGTTTGTTGTTATTTCATTGGCTACTATTGTTTAATAAGTAAGGTAACCAAAAACACCTTTATTTTTTACAAGTTCCTTTCTTCTTTTTCCAAAATAATCATGATTAACTTAAAAAATGGTTATACAATACATCTTCAAAGCATTTCCCTATAACAGGAAACTTGAGAAAATCCAAAAGATTAAAACAATTCTATTGTGCTGTCATTATATAACAAAACTGAAACTAGCATAAGTCAAGGAAATTCATTCCTACTTCAGGTTCTTCTCCTCCAGGAACCAATATTATTATTTCCTTTAGCAAAATCTGAGCTAATATTGAGTGATCCTTGTTCCTTCTGGTGTGATTCCAGCACAGTGTTGACAAAGTCATTAAATCCAAGAAGTGTACCCATCATTTCCTTATTACTTTTGATCACAATGTAATTTTTTTTAAAGAGAGAGAGAATTTTTAATAATTATTTGTCAGTTTTCGGTGGACACAACATCTTCATTTTATTTTTATGTGCTGCTGAGGATCGAACCCAGCACCCCGTGCATACCAGGCAAGCGCGTTACTGCTTGAGTCACATCCTCAGACCACAATGTAAGTTTTTGATCCTGCACACCTGTCCACAAGCTCTAGGAGCAACAGCTGTGATGGTTGGGTTGGTAGTAGCATTAACCACCATGACTAAGCTGGAAGTGGCCAGCCCAAAGTTCTATTCTTAGAGTTTTTTTTTTTTTAAAGAAAGAAAGAAAGAAAGAAAGACAGGAGGCTGAGGCAGGAGGATCACAGGTTCAAGGCCAGCCTCAGCAACTTAGTGAAGCCCTAAGTAAAAGGGCTCAAAATAATAAATTAAAAGGAATGGGCATGTGGCTCAGTGGTTAAGCCCTCCTGGGTTCAATCCCTGGTACCAAAATATAAAATAACATAAAAATAAAGAAAGAAATTTGAAAAAATAAACGTTTGTTTAAAAGTAAAGTGTTCTGCGCTAGGGAATGTGGAAGGAATTTATTAACTCAAATCTGTACCTTTACACTTGAGCGACCTTTATCAAAAATCCAAGGGGTACATGGCTGAGTCATAAACAGGAAGTTTTGTTTAAAATGAGATTGTTTTATGCATAAATTAAAAGATTGTCATTAAATTTGATTGCTCCTTCAAGCATTGCAGTAAACTAACTTCAAATAACAGATAAAAATAATTATTTTCCCATTTATTTCCCCAGATAAAGGTAACTCAACTAATTTTTTACAGGGAAATAACATCTCTTAAATTTCAATTGTTAGGAAAATAAAATCAAAAAGGAAAGAAGGAAATAAAAAGAAAAACTTCTGTTTTTCTTAATCAGATAACAGCCTGGAATGTTCTGGATGGTTGGTGTGTGTGTGTGTGTGTGTGTGTGTGTGTGTGTGTGTGTGTGATCTAGCAAGGATTTGTTGACAAGGGTGAGGACTTTGTTGACAATGATCCGGCTGTATAAATATTTACTCTCAATCAGAAGAAACAGCAAAACTTCAGATGGTATTTCAAGTCTCTGCAGACAAGTCCCTCGCTAGTGTAAACATCTAATGAGGCACCATGGAGATTTCTGGAACAGGTCCAGACAATGCCACCCAGACTAGCAGAAATCACATCAATAACAGAATCTCCTCAGCCACCTGGGTTCTGATTAAGAAAAAGGGGATTGCCCATACATCAAAGGGTCTAATTTTTATTTAGGATGCTGGGATTTGAACTGACCTCCCTGCCTATTCTGTATCTAGGTGGCTTTCCAAGTTTAGAATGAGATCCAACTACAACAGAGCTGGAAGGGACCCAAGACATCACCATGTTCAAAGCTCTGCTTAGCAGCACCTAGGGAAGAGAGGAAGCATGGTGGAGAGACAACACAGCTGTTTAAAGATGAGGTCAGGGACGGCACCAGGACCCAGGATATCTGATATGTGTCACAACCTTTCCCCCTATATTCAACTGCTTGCTTTTAGCCAAAGAGCAAAGGACAGCAGGCCTACTTTTATCCAAGGTGCTGTAACTTCTCTGAATCCGCCATCCGTTTCCATTGTTTTAACTTCCAGTTGGAGAAAGACAAAAAGCTGTGGTGTATAACATTGTGGTATATTCCATTTTAACCCAGATGCAGGACAAGTACTTCCAAGGTGTCCTTACCTGTTTCTTAAAGGAAGATGACCAATTTTGGGACCCCACTGATGAAGATTCTATGAACAGCCCCTGCTGGCAAGGGAAGTGGCAACTCCGCCAGTTTGTCAGAAAGGTAGGTAACCTCCCTCACAGGTGCACAAGGTCAGAGGAGGAGGAATCCTTAAGCTATCAAGACTAGACTCTGCATTTTGCAAAAGAGGAAACTGAGGCCCAGAGTGTTTAAGTGATTTTTCCACAGATTCACAGAACTAGGAAACACTGGCGTAGCACAAAATGATAGGTCCTGGCTGATTTCTGGTATACCCCAGAGCCTCCTCCTCTAGTCTAAACTTTTAATCTCACTTGTGGAAACTGAGGCACAGACAAGGAAATGTGTTCAAGGTCTTGCTGTGTGGTGTGATTTTTTTTTTTTTTTGGTCTTCATTCAGAAGATAAAGGAAGCCAAATAATGATGTTTTATATGCTTCCCACATTATTGCTCTCTGGAATTAAATACATATTTATTTATGCATGCACACAGTGATGAAGAAAGAAAGGAAAAGGGAAAAAGAGATACTTTAAGAACCAAAGGTGAAGATATCTCAGTTCACAGTTAAGTGACAAATTACAAAAATATACCTATTTATATAAGTTGCTTAAGAGACCTCTAGCAGAAATATTGTGTTAGCTAATAGTTAATTTTACTAAATGTGATTGATTTCATTTTTGGCAATGTGACTTCGATTGAATCAATTTCTTCTCTGGCTGCTCCCTTCTCTGTACGATGGCATTTAAAAATATTTGCTGAAAACATCAGATAAGAGCACAAATATCAAAACAAGCCCATGTATGCTATTATTGTTTAAAGACATACTGGGGAATTCCCAGTGTAGGAGGAGGATGTGTTTTAGATATGTTTGTAAAGTCCATTGTCTGGTGTACACTATCTAGGTGGGTTTCCAACTGTAGAATAAGATCCACACCACGTCAGAGCTGGAAGGGACCTCAGACAACATCGCATGCAAAGCTCTGATTGGGAGCACAGGAGAAGAGAGGAAGCAGCGTGTTGAGAGACAAAGTCAAGTTCAGACATCACCACGATGCTATTTCCACAGGAAATGAAATTGCATCTCCACCTGGGTGGCCTAGGAACGCACCTGCTCTGTGCCCACCCTAGAAATGTGGTCTTGGCTGCCCCTCCCCCCGCAGTAGTACTGAGCAGCTGTGATTCCTTCACTTCAAATGGCAATGAGTGGGGGGGGGCGGGGGAGGGGGGGGGCGGGGGAGAGGGGGGGCGGGCAAAAGCTTGAAAAAGCACCGGCTGTGGAAGGCTCCAGAGGAACCTCAGAAATGGAATTCCAAAGTCCCTGGGATCTGGAGGCTGGAGGGCAGGACGAAACCCAGCAACAGGGAGAGATGCAGAACTGTAGTAGACACCTGGAGACTGAGGAGTCTTCTGGAATGGGGAGCAGCAGTGGGGAGACAAGAGAATTTACATGTGGGTTTCTGCAACTCTCCATTTCCCCTTCTTAGATTCTGATACCAACTAGAGTAGAAAGAAGCTGGAGGAGGACATGGAAGGTGGGGACCAGAGTGGGGAAAGAACTGCCCCTTATATCAGATGCATCACAACGGTTAAACATTTTATTTCCAGTAAGCAGTCAATGCCCATTTTGTGTTATCTCATTGAATCCTCACAGCAGCTCTCTGAGGAAGAAATCATGGTTATATGTATATATAAAATCAAAGTTTTATGCACACACACACATAGATATTGTTTTGTGTTTTGTTTGCTTTTGCTTTGCTTTTTAGTACCAGGGATTGAATCCAGAGGAGTGTAACCACTGAGCAACATCCCCAGCCCTTTTTTTTTGAGACAGGGTCTAGCTAAGTTGCTTTGGACCTCACTAAGTTACTCAGCCTCCGGAGCTGCTGGAATTACAGGTGTGCACCCCTGCACTGGGCCATATACATTTTTAAATAGATAAAGAAATTGAAGTTCGGATCAGCAAAGTAACTTGAGCAGACTCCCAGAACTAGTATTGGCAAGATTGGACTCAGGCTATGCAGCGACACTTGCAGTCCCTCATTTTGTTTCCCACACTGCGAGGCTGACCTTTCTCCCCTTCACTTGCTTCCCTCCCTCCTTCCCTTCCATTCTGTCCCAGAATAAGAGAAGGAAAGAGCAAGAGTGAAAGAGAGAGACAAACAGAAACAGAGAGAGAGAGAGAATGCTCACTTCCCCTCATTCCCATCCCTACACCAGAGCCCACAGGACTGACTCCTAGCCCTATCCTGGGTTAGGGCTGGAGGCAGAGGGAGAAGCACAGAGCCTCTGCTTTGGGGTGGGGGTACAGAGAAGGCAGGTTCCAGCAATTCCAAAATTAATGACAGTGATGAGGAAAGGAAGGCAGCGATGGCCCAAGCACTCAGGAGTGACTGAGCTGAATGAAGGGGGTCCAGAAGCCATGAGTGAGCCTAGCTGGGTTTTGCTTGTTAAATACAAAGGTTCAATTTTCACTTTCTTGCTGTTTTTCCCCATTGGTTAGCCCAAAGAGGCGGCTTTAGTGAAGCTAGATGTTTAGTAAAGCTATGGCAACTCAGTGAAATATCTTTATGTACAGTATATCTTGACCACGTTTTCAGAAATGAGAGAATGACATGGTATTGCCAGGCCATACCCTGGTGGGTGTGAATGTCTGTGGGCATCATAAGAGAGAAGTATTCATTACATTTTAAGATTTGGATCTGTCCAATAATTTCAAGCTGCTGGACTCTGTCATGTCATGCTTTTATACACACACATGTGCCCCCCCAACAGAAAGTAGTATGACATGATTATCACAGGGGGCCTCATGGAAGCCTGGGGGACTTTAGGCTGTCCTGACTTGGCAGATGGCCTCTTTGACCTGCATCGTTCCAAGTGTGACCTTTCAAAGACTTCATCCAGAAACAGAACTTTCCTGGGCAGAAGACCCTCCCTTCGTCATTGCATAGGGACCACTATCTCATTATTCATCCCTGCCCTCGGCCCTCCCCATACAAACACTGAGTTCAATCAACAACTTAAAGCTAAGTTGGTATCTTATATAGAAATGTCCTTTTAGACATCAGCAAGAAGAGCCATAGGCATATTCTATATCGGGTGAAAACTTGTAGAGAATTAACAAGCTTTATTCAATACTATTTGCAGATGATTTTGAGAACCTATGAGGAAACCATTCCTACAGTTGAAGGTAGTGATTTTTTTGTTGTTGTTCTTCTAATTTGTCAAATTCATGACAAGGTAAATACCTTTCTGTTCTCCTCTTTGCTCCCATCTGCCCACCTACCTCTGGCCTGCTGCCCAGTGTCTCAAGCCACTTACTGACTCTATTTTAATCTTTGCACCAATAGCTGGAAAGTTCAGAACCAAATCTGTGGCCTACCTATAGCCAGAACTTTACTTCCTCTCAATTTTGTTTTTCCCATATGAATTTCCTTTTCACCTCAATTTCTTCACTTAACTGGTTTTTACCTTATGTTTTAAATAAGCTACCTTAAATCTTTTCTGAAACCTGGCAGGAAGTGAAGTAGATAAGATTCCCCCAAAGTTACCCATCTTCTCTGCATCTGACCATGAGCAAAAGCCCCTCCTGCATCATGCCTCCCCTGAACATCTTTCTAGCCAACCGCAATCTTCATCCTGTGGTCTACCTTCCTGTTCATGATCAGCAGCCTTCTCTTGACCCACATTCCCCAGCACTGTGGTAGCCCAGGCCAACTTCTTTACCCTTCCATCTGTCATCTTCCATCCCGGGCTCCTCCCTCTTCATCATGGATCATCTAACTGTCGCCTCTTTACAGAGGATTTTCCTGCACCTGTCTAAGTAAGGTTCCCTACACTGTTATTTCTATCATACTCACCTTGTCCATCTCTTCTATTTTTATGTATTTTAAAACTACTTGATGTCTGCTTCCCTACTGGGTTCAAGATCTGTAAAGACAGAATACATTTCTGTTTTCTTACTTCTCTATACCCTGCACCTAACTGTACACCTCAGGCCTAGTGATTCTGTCTTCCCACCCAGCCCCTTTATTGTACTACTTTAAGTCTGTGTGTGTGTGTGTGTGTGTGTGTGTATGTGCGCGCGCGCGTTGAATTAAATTCACAGAGCACACAGTTAACCATTTAAAAGTGGACCATTTAGTGTATTCACAGTGTGCTAACACCACCTCTCTATCCAGAATGTTATTCATCATAGTTTTGGAATGAATAAATGAACATGTAAATAAAATGACTGAATTAAATTTGCTACTTCTTTGCATTTGGCTCACCATGTCCCCATTTTTCCATATGACTGGCTATACATGACTGAACACATATGCCAGCAATCTGGTAGAGAAGAGACTGTTTCTTAACCTCCCCATCATGTGAAAAGTCTCATTTTTCTTTATTAAATATGAATAACAAGGCCTGGTCCCGGGATCTAAGCATTCTTTCTGATCATCTCCCCAAAGGTAAAAGCAGTTGTCAGCATGTTGGACATGCCACCAGTTCTGATAAGGCTCACTGGATCCATGGGCTATAGTAGGTGCACATACTCTTTTTAGTGTTGGAACAGTATTCTTTTTACTCACCCCAGTAAAGCATCCCTCCCTTCCTACCTTCAATGGCATTGCATTTTCCTTTTGCACATGTGTCCAATCTTCCTTTTTTTGTAAGGTTCTAAACCATGTACTTTCACTATGAATCACTAGGTGCTCTGCATGCCCATATGTATCGGTGACACCCAAATACACATATAAGCAAGTTTTTTCTCTAGGAGATATTTGTTATAACCAGAAGGAAATTCCCTCTCTTTTAAAATTTGTTTTCAAATCTTTTTTCCCATATCCTTGCAATGACCTCAAATGCAAATCGAATTCAGATACTGAATATTTAAAAACATTGTGTTAAGGGTTAGGGCAGGCAAGGCATCATGAATTATTTAACAGTCAAGGTTAAAGGTAAATGGACACATCAACCTTGAAAGCTGAGCACTCTGAGTCTAATGTGTAATCGACTATGCATTTCCATGCTACATTTGGACTTCAGTATCATATAAATGGCCACCCATTCTGAATCATTTACAACTAATACCAGATAGATGGAAAGGATTTTTGTTTTGTTTTGTTTTGTTTTCCATTCATCCTCCTCTGTGAAATTTCAGCACTCCTATTGGCTCCCTCTTCTCCTAGCCTAAATTAAGGCCTACTGTGCTTGTCTCAGTTATAATTATCTGTTAACTTGCCTGCTAGCCTGCAGCCCTCTCACCTTCCCATCCATCAAACTTTACCATGACATAAGGGGGCTTAAACTACAACGTATACCTCTTCATTTCCCAGGATACCTTTCAGTCTTCCCATGTCCTATTAAGTCAAGATCTTCAATTCTTGGATGCCTCATTCAAGCTTGCAACTGAACTCCTCTCAGGACCATGACCCGGGAATGTTTTGTACATCCTGCTCTGGGATTCTGTTCTGTTTTGCCAGAAATGTCTTCTCCCATCCCTGCAGCCTGCCCATCCTCACCCTGTTAGATATTGATCTTTGCATTATAACAGTTTCTTGCATTTCCTTGCTTATAATTCTTTTTGTCCTGGACAATGCCTGGCACAGGTGTGGTGGGCACTTTGGTTTATTTGAGTAAATGAAAGAAAAGACCTTAGCACCATCTCCTCGACAAATCTTCCCCTTACCTCAGCTCTCAAATAACTAGGAGTCTTTCCTCTTCTACACACCTGTCACCTTTTATTTCTACTTCTCATAGGTAACTTTTCACTTTCTAATTCATATCTCTCATGAAATACTATTAAGTCCCTTGAGGACTCAGTCAATAGAATCAATGATTAATTCATGTAACCTTGTACAGTGTAGTGCAGGGATAATCTGCCAATATTTGTTTGACGAAAGAATACAACTTATTCTAACAATCAATGTGAGCATATTTGGGAAGTTGGAGCTGATATTTTTAAAGAGAGTAGGGTTTGAGGGATTTTTTTTTTAAGTTGCTCTCAAGTACTTTGGATGGTGGTCAATAAATCCTATTTGTTATGATCTCATGAATCAGCAACTTATATGTTCTTGGACTAAATCTTGGACCAGCATGTCAATTCCTATTTTTTTTTTTTTGGTGGGAGTGAGGGGGGTTTGGGGATGACTATTTAGATACTAGTTTGTAGCATCTATGAACAATTGCTATTCCACTCCTTTAGCATCAGTAGTACCTAGCAAAGAGGAAAATACAATTGAGATGGAAAAAATTGGAGTGGAAAAAAAATGCTACCACTCTAATTTTTTCCATATGTAACTCAAAGAGGAAATTTGCCAATATATGATTATTTGCACACGTTAAGTCATTCAGCATGATTATTAGAAGTCCACTGTGTCTTTTTAATTTTTGTTTGTTTTTGTTTGTTTGTTGCCTTTTGTTGTATCCTACTTGGTCCTTGCCTCTGAGATGCTGATAAATTATAATTCACATTAGTGCTCATTCTTTCTGGCTAAAGTACTTTTCAAATCAAGCATAGTTGAAGTAGATTGACCATCCTACTAAAACATGGGCTTTTTATGAAACTCCTAGAATCAACTTTGGAAGCCCAATGTGCTTCTTGACTGACAGCACCTGTGAGCAGAACTTATTTGAGGACTAGTTTGATCAGTGCTGATGAGTCTTTGTCATTTTTCTTTTAGAAAAACAAGCTATTTCTTCCCTAGAAAGAGAAAGAAGACCTCAGAGAGTAGCAGCTCACATAACAGGGACCACTCGGAGAAGCATTACATTCTTAGATCCAGGTAAGAAAAAACAACAAACATCCAATTTAGGGTTGGGATGTACCTCAGTGGTAGAGCATGTGCCCAGCATGCATGAAGCCCTGGGTTTGATCCTAGCACTGAAAAATAACACCTGGCCTAAGGGTAGCCAACGAAAGCATTGTTCCAAGGAATTTAATTTATCTAATTTCTACCTAAAATATTTATTTGGCAATCTAGAAGATGCTTGTAATAATCAAGTTTCAGATTGACTATTTTCAGAAGCAAAATTACAGACAAAGAGCTCAATTACTGCTGTGGCAAAACTGGCTTCGGGGAAAATATGAAGGGAAGAATTTTGTCTTTGAAATTTCTAGGCTTCCATTTTTTGCTATTCTTCTTTATCTGTAAAGTGATATCCTCCCTCCCCTCCCCACCTTCAATGGCATTGCATTTTCCTTTTTTTGCACGTGTGTCAAATCTTCCTTTTCTTATAAGGTTCTAAACCATGTACTTTCACTATGAATCATTAGGTGCTCTTCATGGCCGTTGTAAGTTGAGTCATAGGACATTGCCAACATAAGAGCATATTTCATTCACAAAAATGTCAGTTCCATACAGTTTACCTAAATCCGTGTGCTACAGTTTACCTAAATATGTTAAGTCCAGTTTTTTTCTGTAGGACCGGGTGTCAATGTAATACTGTAGGAAGTGCATGGTTCTGACAGTATAAATACTAAAGTGTGAATACTCAGCTCCTCCTCACCTAGATATGTTTAGAGCAAATTATTTAAGCAAGTCAAGTTTCAATGTCTTCATATGCAAAATAGAGATCATCCTTAACTCATAAAGTGGTGAAGATTAATAGTAACACATGCAAACTGTCCAGCCTACTGTGAGTACTCAATAAGTAGTCACCTTTTTTTTTTTTTTTTTTTTTTTTTTAGGAAAGATTTTATCCCAGAAAAAGAAATTTAAGAATCACTTAAGAGATGAAAAAGCTGTTTAGGAGAGTTGTTTATATTCCTGAGCAGTTGTCTCCTTGGTATTCCTAAAATCATGTTTTAGAAATGATTGACATGTGCTACCTACAAGTAAGATTTATTACAATGTTACTGTTTGTTATCTATCAACAAATTTGATAATTGTTTTAAGCTCTTAAAAAGCTAAATTTTGCAGTAATCAGGAAGATGAAACCAAAGTTTAAAAATGTCCATATTTTTATAGAGCTCTTTTTCACTCAAAATCTTTGAGAGTTAAAGATCCAGGGATCTGAGGATCTTTAAATATAGGCTCTTTTGTCCAAATTTGTGCCTTTCTCATTTTTTAAATTAAAAATGCCTTCTGCTTGGGTGACATATTTGACTTTGGAGAACTGTGAAAGACCAAGGAGGAACTTAAAAAGACCCACCAGCACAGGAAAGGAGGAAAGGGGGGTTAAGACAGAAGCTCTGCTCAGGAGTAAAAACTGCCACCTGAGTGGATCATGCCCTGGGTTACTATTCAGAGCTGAGCGTGTCAGGTGTGGTATAAGTAGATGAGCTACAGTAAGGCAGGGAACTTCCAGAACATCACAATGATGCAGGAACCTCCTGCTTCCTATATGACTAGAATTTATAATCCACATAATATTGAAGGGGCAAGAAATTCGGTATTAAATTGAAATCCATTGTAAACCCAGCAAAAATATCAGCTGTGCAGAGCTGCTGGGGAAGTCCTTGCTTTGCTATAATCTCTCCTCTGTTAACTCTCTGTCTCTCATCTTCATCCAGACTCCAAGAGTGAAAAGGCTTTGGGCCAGAAAATAAAATCCTGGGAGTCATCAAGGAAGGGACATTCATTCCTGAAAAATTTGCACTTGAGGAATGGAGAACTTGTCATCCATCAAACAGGTCTTTATTACATCTATTCCCAAACATACTTTCGATTTCAGGAAATTGAAGAAACTTCAGGAATACTTTCAAAAGATACCAAAAAGAAAAGCAAACAGTTGGTACAGTATATTTACAAATGTACGGACTATCCTGACCCTATATTGCTGATGAAAAGTGCCAGAAATAGTTGTTGGTCCAAAGATTCTGAATATGGACTCTATTCCATCTATCAAGGGGGGATGTTTGAGCTTAAGGAAAATGACCGAATTTTTGTCTCTGTAACTAATGAACACTTGATTGACTTGGACCAAGAAGCCAGTTTTTTCGGGGTCTTTTTGATTGCTTAAATGATCTGCAGAGGAGCGTCGTTTGAGCCCAGGAGTTAAAGATCATCCTGGGAAATTTAGCAAGTCTCCATCTCTGAAAAGAAGGTACACAAGGCAGCAGCTAAACCAGTGTCCTCTTGGAACAAATGGAAGCCTGGCTGAGTCCCAAATGTTCACTTTGGTTTCTCTGGTGTGGGGAGACTAGGAAGGAGTATACGCAGGGCCACTGAGGGATCATGGCCCGGCTGACACCTTGATTCAGACTTCTAGCTCTGAGGCCAGAAGAGAATGAATTCCTGTTGCTGAAAGCCACCTAGATTGAAACACCTTGTTCCAGCAGTTCTAGGAAGCTGACACAGCCTTTCATGCCTTGTTCAAGAAATGTTGCCACTGACAATCATACAGATATGGATACACACACACACTCACACACACACTCACACACACACACACATATACATACCCTGGATTGAACCCAGGGGCGCTTACCACTGAGCCACATCCCCAGCCCTTTTTTTATATTTTATTTAGAGACAGGGTCTCACTAAGTTACTGAGGCTGGCTTTGAACTCTCCATCCTCCTGCCTCAGCCTCTCAAGCCACTGGGATTACAGGTGTGCACCACTATACCTGGTCCCCAATCACCATATATTTTTTTCTAAAAGTTTTCTAGTTAGGCCTTCCTAGTTCCACAGTGTCATTCAACTTTAATTTAAATTCTATGTGATGTGATGTTGGAATTAAATGTTACCTTTTACCATACAAATATCCAGTTTTTCATCCCTTTTTTTAATAGGCCACCCTTTTCCCTGCAGGTTTAATGTCTCTTCTTTCATATACCAAGATTGTATAGGTCTGTCTCTGTGCTCAGTTTTTTTTTCCCTATTGTTCTAATTGTCCATCTTGTACCCATGTCACCCCCTTTTCTAAAAATTTGTTGTAAAATATATGTATATATAAAACATAAAATTTGTTATTTTAATCCTTTCTCAGCATGCAATTCAGTGGCCTTAATTATTTAAATTACTACTTAATTTCTCTAAATTTAACTATCTGAGGTACTCAAATAAGTGAAATTACACAAATTTTGTCATTTTATGTCTCATTTATTTCTATTAACATGTCTTCAAGATTCATCCATGTTTTAGCATTGTTGGAATTTCCTAGCTTCTTGAGGCTGTTACACTGAGTAGCCTTCAGTTAATGTAATGGAGAGTTTTGAAATCTGAGGCTAAAGAATGATGACCACAAAATTTTGGCAGCTAGAATGCAATGTCATTATGAAGAAGAGATTATTGGGGGGAAAAAAGCAGCCAATAGATACTGTGATGAGAAATGAGGGTCAGGATAACCTGATCTTGAAGCAACACTTCATTAGTGCTACAACCCAGAGTGATAATTCCCAAAGTCTGAACCCCAACTGCAGTAGGGCTTTTAGACATAAGCAAGTTTGGGTACTCCAGGCAAGGGTATTGGTGCAATTCTATTGGAGGCTGCGTCTTACATTCCTTATATGGGTACAAGTTTGTCAACAGCCCAGGGGATTTCAGCCCAGAAAGCTTGGGGACTTTTACTGCACTAAACCTGGGGGTGGGGGTGGGGGTGGGGGGGCCTTTTGTCCCAGTTATTTTGTTTTCTGCTTCTGCTACTATAGTCACCTTGATACAGCTACCTGTCAGCTGCTGCAAGCATCTCTGATTAAATGCCAATGAGCAGAGCTATTGTGTGCCAATGTGTGAAACCACAGCCTGTCAGCTCTTAAGCTGCTAAAGTTTCTATTTTATTCTACCACAATACCACTAACTTGAAAGAACTGGTGGCAATGTAGATGGTATTGGCATTTTAAAAAAGACACATTCACCAATGGAACAGACTAGAGAACCCCAAATTAAATCCTCTATCTTTGGCTAATTCTCAACAATGGTGCCAAAAATATACATTGGAGGAAGGCCAGCCTTTTAAACAAACAGTGCCAGGGAAACTGTATATTTCCGTGTAAAAGATTGAAACTAGACCTCTATCTCTCGCCCTATATAAAAATCAACTCAAAATGGATTTAAAAAAACCTTAATGTAAGACCTGAAATGCTGAGACTTCTAGAGGAAAAGGTGGGGAAACATTTCAATAAATTGGCAAAGGCAACAATTTCCTGGACAGGATTCCTAAACACAGAAACAAAAGCAAGAACTAACAAATGGGGTTATATCCAGTTAACAAGCTTCTGCACCACAAAGGAAATAATCAACAAAGTGAAGAGACAACCTTCAAAATAGAAGAAAATCTTTGCCATCTATTCATCTCATAGAGGATTAAATCTAGAATATATAAATAATTCAAAAACATTTAACAACAATAACAAAATCCAATTAAAAATGAACAAATGGTCGGGAGAGATAAATCTCAAAAGAAGAAATATAAACGGTCAATAAATATATGAAAAAAAATGCTTAAAACCGTTAGCCATCAGGGAAATGCAAATCAAGACTACAATGAGATTCCATCTCACCGTAGTTAGAATGGTTATTACTCAACAACAACCAAAAAATAGCAAATGGCAATGAGAATGTGGAGAAAAAGGAGCCCTTATACACTGTTGGTGGGAATGTCAATTAGTTCGCTATGAGACACAGTGTGGAGATTCTTCAAAAACTAAAAATAGAGCTATATAATCCAGCTCTCCCATTCCTGGGTGTATACCCAAAGGAAATGAAATCTGCATATCCTTATTTATTGCAGCCCTATTTCCAATAGCCAAGAGAGAGGAATCTGCCTAGGTGAATGGATAAAGAAAATATGATCCATATACACAATGGAGTGTTATTTAGTCATCAAATGGAACAAATCCTGTCATTTGCAACATGCATGGAATTGGAGTATATCACATTAAGTGAAATGAAGTAGACACAGGAAAGACAGGTCTCATGTGTTTTTTCTCATATGTGGAAATTAAAAAAACAAACAAACAAATTGCAAGAAGCTAAGGGAATTAGCTATTAGGAACTGGGAAGGGGTGGCAAAAGAAGGGTGATGGATGTGATCGGTGCTTCCTCTATGAATGTATGGAAATATCACAGTGAATCCCATTAGTGTGTACAATTAGAGAGCATTCATTCATAATTATAATTTTAAAAATCATATTCACCAAAAGCATGAGGAACATAAAATGATAAGTGGTAGGCTTATCTTCCAACAGTGGAACCCTTACTGTGCCCCCTGGTGGATGCACTCCTCCTGTAAGCACTACAATAGCTTGTGTTTCTCTAACTTTGGTCAGTATCAGAATCACCTGGAGAACTTGTTTCAACAGATTTCTAGAACCCACTCTGAGTTTTTGATTCTGTAGTCCTGGCCTATGGCCTAAGAACTTGCATTTCTAACAAATTCCCAGTTGATGCTAGTGCTCTGGCTCACAGAACACTTTTTAAATCTGTTTTTAAATGTATATTGTAAATTGACCAACTATTAAGAATATGAGGTACAAGATGATGTAATTTTTAAGACAATATGGAAAAATTTAATCAACCTAATTAACATACTTAACACCTCAAGTACTATTTTGGGGGGTAGGATTATTTGAAATTACTGAGTGATTTTGAGATGACAATACACTAGTATTAATTATATTTACCACACTGTGCAATAGATCTCAAAAACCAAAAAGAACAAAAAATACCCCCAAACAAAACAAAACCCCCTAAATTCCTCCTGACTAAGGCTTTGTACCCTTTGACGATCATCTCTGTCCCCCTTCCACTACCTCTGATAAGCCACCATTCTACCCTCTACCTCTGTGAGTTCTGTTGCTTTTGATTGCAACATATATAACTACGAATATGTAGTATTTATCTTTTTGTGTCTGGCTTATATCACTTAGCATAATATTCTCTAATTCCAATCATGTTGTCACAAATGACAGAGTCTCCTTCCTTTTTAAGGCTGAATGGAGTCCCATTATGTATGTATACCACATCTTCTCTACCCATTCATCCTCTGATGGACACTGAGATTAATTCTGTACTTTGGCTATTATGAATAGTGCTGCAATAAATATGGGAAGTGCAGGCATCTCTTTCACATACTGACTTGAAATCTTTTTGGTACATACCCAGAAGTAGGATTTCCAGATCATATGGTAATTTTATTTTTAGTTTTTGGGGATTCTCCTCACAGTTTTCCACAACAGTGTACTAGGGTACCCTTTCCTGCACATCCTCGCTAGCATTTGTCATCGTTTGCACAGAGACTTTGTGAATGAAAACTGTAAATCACTGTTAGAGGGATAGGGAGCAGGGCATTGGGAATGTATACTGATTACACACAAGGAGATATACACTTATTTAAACAGTATGAAAAATGCATAAACAGTGAAACAGTCTCATTGGTAAGTTTAATGACATTAGAATTAAGAAATTTTCTCACAAAAAGAAAGTTAAAATTTCTCTTAGCCTTTGGTTGATTCATGTTTCAGATGTAATGTTGTATTGTTATTTGTGAAGACCCCTACCTTACCTGAGATAAGGCTCTGCTCCTACCTTACTCCATGTTAGAATGGCTTCAAAATAGACTAGACCCCAGCTCATTTACAGTTGTGCTCAAAAGATTAATTTCTGTTGTAAAGATTATTGTGGTTTCAAATAGAGTATGTATTATATAATTGAGTAAAGGTTAAAAATTATAAAAGTCATTTTTCTTGGTTCATATCTATTACATAAACTGAATATGTTTTTTCTCTGTTCATTTCATTTTGTATTTTTCCTGTCAACTTTATAACTGTTGCCTATTAGTGTTTTGCAGAGGTACTACTTCTAAAAAAAAAAAAAAGAACTTGGGTTAATTTGAGATAATAAACCATCATCTATAGGACAGATAGTATATAATGCTATTACTAATACTAACCAGTACCAATACTAACCACAATTAAATGAAAGGGGTAACTGTCAAATTATAGATATTGAAGTTATAACCTGTTACTCCCTCTTTAAGACTAGTGAAACTGGCTTGCTGGGTATTTAGAATCAAAAACTTGATGACCAAAGTTAAGGAAGTAAAATGGCCAAGGAAAAAGCAGCCAACACGTTGGCCCTGACCCTCTAAGGTCAGCCAGGACCCAGAGAATGACAGGACCCCTCTGTCCCCTGCAACTCTGGTGAGCCACCAGAGTTAACTGATCAGGGAGATCAGGAGAATGTTAGAGAACAGGAAGCCAACCAATGCACATTCTGCAAAGAGGAGGGTTATTAGAGAGCAAAATATCCCTGATGGTTCCAAGAGAAGCCACGTATGGTCAGCAAGACTATGACCCATCATGGCAGATGGCACCACTAGTAGAGTCAAGAGGCTAAAGCTAATGGAGTCAAGAGGCTTCACAGACATCCCCAAGAGTAAACTCAGAGGAATTTCAGCTGATTCTTAAGAGTAGATAGGAACAATGTCAGTTTTGACCAATTTGGTCTTAAACACCTGGCAGGAGAGCATAGCCTGAGCACAGTCCTACATGGACACTTAAAAGGAAAAACAATGTTTTTTTTTAATGTAACTTAAGATGTACAATTGTACCTGTATATGTACATTAGCTTCTACCATTTTATATTCTTTCATATGTTTCTCAGTAGTCTCTTTGCACTTTATACAAATTAAAAGCATTTTTAACACTTCTTGATTACTGTAAACTCTACTAGGTGCTTTGCCAACTGAACATATTAGAGGACCTCAGCTACACTGATGCCTTATTTGGAACTTTTAATGATTTTTGTTGTTTTTGAGACAGGGTCTCTGTAATCTTGAACTCCTGTGCTTCAGTGATCCTGCATCAGTCTCCTGAGTAGCTGGAACTACAGGCATGTATCACCATGCCTGGCTAATGTGTTATTTTTTTAAAATACTAGTTTATGACCATCAAAAATTCAATGAAATTGTGACAAATTAAGAAAAATTACTGGCTATTCATCTAGAACTTTTTGATTATCATTTCATTTTTCTGTGCTTTTTAAATGGAGGTGAGATTTGTATAACATAAAATTCACCTTTTTTTTTTTTTTTTTTGTACTGAGGATTGAACCCAGGGGCACTTATCACTGAGTCACATCCCCAGCTCTTTTATTTTTTTATTTTGAGGTGACAGGGTCTTGCTCAATTGCTTAGAGCCTCACCACGTTGCCGAGGCTGGCTTTGAACTTGTGATTCTCCTGCCTCAGCCTCCTGAGTTGCTGGGATTACAGGCATGCGCCACAACTCCACCATTTTATAATGTCCAGTTCAGTGGCAATTGGCATGTTCGCAGTCTTGCATGGCCACCACCATTCTCTAGTTTGGAAGCATTTTTATCACCCCCAAAGGAGACCTTCAACCTGCAAGCAGATATCCTCCATCCCATCTCCTTCCGGCCCTGCAGCAACCATTAGCCTGCTCTCTGCTCTAGGGTTTTATCTCAAATTGCATATTCCATGTAAATAGAATCATATAATAAGTTAAAAAAAAAAGATGTACGTTTCTGTCAGCCCTCCCAAAAGTAAGCAAAAGTGGAGGTTATAAAGGAAGGGTCCTTGTGTGGAATGCCTGATAATAATGATATTCTTTGTCCTGAGTTAATTTGAGCCTGATCTCATAGACCTACAAATCTTCCTAACCTCTACATTGGTAAACTTGATCTGTTTTTCACTGATATGATTATGAGTTACTGTCTTCATGGGTTTCGGAGACTGTCTGAAATATAATTGCTTTTTTGCTAATTGTTTACAAAATTGTTTGCTGTCTTATTTATTGTTGTCATCTCATAGCATGATCCTTGCCCTAGGTATGACTTGTCCAGTCACCTACCATCTCCCACTGTGGGCCTCTGAACTGCTCTGATTCGGAATAGTCTAAACTGTCCACCTCCCACCTGATAGAGAACAAGGACTTTGGGTTACTTCCAAAAAACTTTGCCCCCTTTCAGCAGGATGCAGCTTGGAGATACTTCCAAAAAACTTTGCCCCCTTTCAGCAGGATGCAGCTTGGAGATGTCATCACCCATTTTTCCATAGAAATGAAATGTCAAAATTGACCATGGAAAAATATAACAGTAGTCCACTTTATGATCTGAATGTAGCTCTTGCTGATTTGCCACGGCAATTGACTTTTCAAATGGACATGTTTCTTTCTCTTCCTCTCTCCCTGCTCCTCCCTGATCTTTCCCCCCTCCCTAATCTCAGGGGAAACAGGATTACCTTTCTTCCCCATTTTAGGCAGAGTTATCTGTCCTGGAGTTCACACCATCATAGGAACTGTAATCCAGAGCATGGTACCAGAAGATCTCAGAAATGACTGTCTCACAAATCAACAAGTGAATTACAACTCCAACAGAGAACCCCTGGAATGTGTTTAGCCTTTGAAACACCTCTTTAAAAGCCCTCTGTTCTTAATGATAGGCAGAATCACAGCCTTTGGGACAGGAGTCCCCTGTGTTTCTCCATTGCCAGCAAAATAATAAAACTTCCTTTTCCTTTTTCCCAAAACTGCATCCTCATTATTGGATTGGCATTGAGGACAAGAACCATGCGTCCGGAAACAATCCTGTCACCTGCTTTACTTCTGTTACTTGTATTTCTAGCAAGGTTTTCAAGGTTAGTATGTCCAAAATGAACTTCTGGCATGGCCTCTGAAATCTGGCTCTCCATTAGCCACACATCTTTCATGACAATCTCAATCTTCCTGTTGCTTCAGCAAAACCTTGTCATCACCCTTGACTTCTCTTTATTCACCCTGAAAGGAAAGTGACCACAACACTTGGAGCGACCAAGAGATCTTTATTGAAGCAGTGCAAAACAGGAGAAAAAGAGAGAGAGAGAGAGAGAAGAAAGAGAGATCAAGAGAAGAAAGAGAGTAAGAGCAAGAGCAAGAGAGCCCCCCCCCCCGCAGGAAGGAGTTTTTATAGCCCAAATCTAATGGGGTCTCTGGGTCTGCAAGCTGCTTGTTGGCATAGTGATTGGATCATATAGTAGCATCATCTTCTGCCTCAGGCAGACGGGGCAGGGGTCAGATATGGGTTTCTGTTGCACCAGAGCAGTGGGGGTTAAGTGTTCAGCCTTGAGTGGGGTTGAGTGTTCAGACTTGACGCAAACAGGTGATAAAGGACGAGACAGAGTGGGGTTTGAGTGCGTGGGTTATCCTACAGCTAACATTTGTTCAGCCTGCCCTGCCTGCCGACAACTTAGTTCAGCCTGTCCTGCACCTAACACACCCAAATATGATCCATTTGTAAATCCTCTGGGCCCTAACTTCACCATTTCCATTGCCTTCATCCTGATCAGAGCCACTGACATCTCTCACTTAGAAAACAGCAATACCCTTCAACCAATCTCTCTCCTTTTGCCCTGCTCAATCAAATCTCAGCCAGATGGCTCCTGTTAAAACCCAAGTCATGTCATTTCTCTGCTCAACCAAGTTCAATGGATTCCCTTCTGCTACGAGGTGAAAATTGTGGCTTTGACTTAAAAATTGGTTTCCCAAAATCCTTCTGTTGATTTATAACCATTTCATGATGTACTATCATTTCCTTTCTCACCCTATGCCCCTGAAATTCTCCCCATCCATCACTGCCCTGCAGCAACATTTGGTTCCTTGCTGTTCCACCAACAAGAAGGCATTCTCCATCCATGTTTTTTTTTTTTTGGGGGGGGGGGTGTAGGGGGTACCAGGGATTGGATTTAGAGGCACTGAACCACTGAGCCACATCCCCAGCCCTATTTTGTATTTTATTTAGAGACGGGGTCTCACTGAGTTGCTTAGCACCTTGCTGTTTTTTGCTAAGGCTGGCTTTGAACTTTGGCCTACCGAACTGCTGGGATTATAGGTGTGCACCACTGCACCTGGCCCCATCCATGTTTTTTAACTTCCATTTCTCTGTTCCTGGGAAGTTCTTCCTCCAAACATCTGCATGGCTTATTTCCTCAATTTCAACAGGTCTTCACTCAAAAGTCACCTGCTCAGTGAGGCCCTTCCTGGCCACCCTATACATATCTGCAAACCCTCCTCAACATCCAGAGGCTTTTATCTCCTTTCTTGCTTTTTAAATCTTTCTTCTTTACACATCACTCTCTAATATACCTTTATTTTATTTTATTTATGATCTTTCTCCCCATTAGAAATTTCCATGCAGGCCGGATTTTTTTGTGTATTTTATTTCCTGCTATATCCTCTATACCTAGAACATTGTCTGGCATTGTTGAATGAATGAATAATTTCTAAAAGCCTTATGCACAAGTGTGTGTGAGAGTATGAAGCATCAGAATTTTTATACAGAACAGATGGGAGAGAAATTGGTACAATCCCTGTGGAAAACATTTGACATTCCTTAATAGCATTGATCATGTGCAAGCCTACAGTTCAATGACTCTTCTCCTAAATATATTCTCTGGAAAAACTGGCACATGAATAACAGCAACCACAAGAATGTCCAGTGCAGTGATACCTGGGAAAAAAGGAAATTAACTTGAGGACATTAACAGTAAAATAACAACTGAAAGTAGACCATTCATGAAATATTATGCAACAGGAAAAAGAAACTACAGCTATATTCATCAATCTGACCAAGATCATAAGGTTGAAGAAAGTTTCAAAAACAATAAGCATAAAGTGACTCCATTCATGCAAAGTTCAGAAACATTTTTTAAACACTAATTGTTCAGGGATACTTATGTATGATGAATTTATAAAGAAAATCATCAGGTTGAGGGATGCACAATTACAGGGTGAAGGGAGTGAATGCATTGAGATTTCACTAGAGGATTTGAGGGTCTGGGAAGCCTCTGTTCTTAGTCTGCTGACGGGCTTGCGTGTTGATTCTCTTCAGCATCACTTTCACACCTTACACATACGTTATTAGTATTTTACAACTTAAACCATATGCAAATGATGTTGGGAATCATGCCAAACCAGCAATTTTGATGGAAATTCATTATTCTTTGCCCAATCAATGTTTTTAAAGTTTTATTTAATTTCTCTTATAAATTGCAAGAGAAATTTATGCTCTTTGTGATTAGTAGAAATTAAAAATATTATGAAGAAAAACTTAAAATCAATTATCCACCAGCACCCCTCCCCCAGAAGGATCCAATGTCAAATGGCATGTCCTTTCACATCTTTCTCCTTACTCCCAATTATTTTTTTCTTTCTGTAAGTGGGAAACACATACATATATGTGTATATATGCATGTAGGTGTATAAAACTCAGCAACTTGCTGGGCGCAGTGGAACAGGTCTATAATCCCAGCTGCTCAGGAGGCTAAGGCAAGAGAATTGCAAGTTCAAAGCCAGCTTGGGCAGCTTAGATCCTATCTCAAAAATAAAATGGAGGTGGGTGCGGTGGTGTAATCTCTGAGGCTCAGGAAAATCACAAATTCAAAGCCAGCCTCAACAATTTAGTAAGGCCCTAAGCAACTTAGTGACCCTGTCTCAAAATAAAAAATAAAAAAGGGCTGGGGATGCAGCTCAGTGGTTAAGCGCCTTTTGGTTTAATCCCTGATACCATATTAATGAATGAATGAATGAATTTAATAAAAAGGACTGGGGACATCCTTTAGTGGTCGAGTGATGCTCAGCATGCAAGAGCTCTGGGTTCAATCTCAAGGATCACACACACACACACACACACACACACACACACACAAAATATCCTCAACAATTCATTGAGTTAATAGTATCTATAATATATAGATACCTTTCAAAAGCAATATATACAGATTTAATTGGTTCTTTTTCAATATTATATAATACTCAATTGAAAGCATAGATCATAAAATTCCACTATTAGGTTCTTCTTTGTTGTTTGTTACTACAAATAATGCTCTAATAAACTTCCTTGTCATTGATCCTTATATTTGAGGTCCTAAATTGGCAATCTAATTTTATCTTTTATTTATTGTGTGGTGGTGCTAAGAATTGAACCCTGGGCCTTGCACATGCTAAGCACACATTCTACCACTGAACTATACCTGCAGCCCCAACATTTTAGATGTTAAAAATAACTGATTACTTTCTAAATCTTTTGCAGTGGTTTATAGTCTCAACAGCAGAGAGTGACATACCATGCATGGTCCCCACGTCACCACCAGAAGGGAAGATTGACTACTTTTCTTCTTGTTTACCAATGAGTGAAACAGTATCTCATCTTTCTGTCAATGGCCAAGTTTCTTTATCTGCTGTTTTCGTGTTGGTCAGCAAAGGTAGTGTAGTGGCACTGGTCCCCCCAAGGTCACCACTTATCTGTATTTTAAAAAGCTAATGCCTGGATTTCATCACAAACATACCGAATCAGAATGTCTGGGGCAGGCCTAGGGATGTGTGTGTGTGTGTGTGTGTGTGTGTGTGTGCGCGCGCGCGCGCGCATGCTTATAGTTTAATTTCCATAAGTGATTCTGATACAGCTAGCAGGGTACACACACGTTCATCAAAATTTCAAAAGCAGTGGTTTATGAATTAAATACTTAAGAAAATGGCATACCCAGGTCATCATTATGATTAGAAGTTCAAAAATTCAATTCACATACAACTTTTTAATTTCATAAATTGTTTAAACAAGGAATGCCTGCATGTTCCTTCCTTTGCTTTAGAAACTAAAGCCCAAGACGTGGAGAGCAACTATGGAGTGAATATTCTAGAATGACAATTTTCTGGTCAACTGTGAATCTCTTCTTAAAAGGCATAAATACTGATCTTTTTGACTAAGAAACAAGGTCAGGGGAATTCTGGCCTCTCTTTGAGACTTTGTCCCATCAAACCTAGAATAATTGTGAAAGATCTTCTCCTCTAGTTATCAGGCTAGACCCTGGCAAAATAAAGTGTTTTAAAACACATGGGCCCCTGAGGAGCTCAGCTTTTGGACAAGTGAAGTCTTAGCAGGACCTAAGCTTTTTCTTGGCCCTCCTGGAGATCAGAAAGGGGCCACCTTATTGTCACACACACCGGGAGTAGCCACCAGATGGCGAGGTTCCCTTAATTTCCTCAAAGCCTAAAGTAATTTAAAGGTGAGAGAGATTAAGTGACTTTAAATTCTCTGATTAAAACAAAAGTGGAGTGATTTACATCTGGACCATGAGTAATCAGAGCTGCTGAGCATTCTATCAAACATGTGCCCTAATTAAGTTCTTCCAAGCTCCATGCCATAGCTAGAAATGCACACCTTCCTAGAGGTCTATGGTTTGTCCAATTTCTCTGTGTCTTCAGTGCCTTGCTCATTTAAAGAGGGACAATAGCAGAACCCACATTGCAGGGTGATTATAAGAAAATGATTAATATATTTGGAGTACTGGCAAGTTTTTGTTGTTATTGTTTTGTTTTGTGGTAGCAGGGATTGAATCCAGGGGCACTGAAGCGCTGAGCCACATCCCCTGCCTTTTTTTTTTTTTTTTTTTTTTTGAGACAGGGTCTTTGGGCCTCAATAAATTGCTGAGGTTGGCTTCGAATTTGTGACCTTCCTGCCTCAGCCTCTAGAGCCACTGGGATTTCAGGCATGTTGTGCCCAGCTCTCTGCCAGTCAAGTTCTAAGTATTCAGTAAGCTGTGTGTGTAAGAGAAAGAAAGAGACAGAGAGAGAGATAAGAAAAACAAGACCTCTGGTTTTAAAACTTCATTTTAATTACTTTTATGTAGAGTTCCTTTCAATTTCCCGCCCATTCTTAGAAAGCCACACAAAATGTCAAAACAGATCATGACCTTTAGATACATAAGTAGAAAAGGGAGCTCAGGTTTTGTGAAAAAATCAATGTACAAAATCCTCAAGTTTTTGAAAAGATTAACTCAAGATTTGCAAAAGAGTATCTTAAAAGGAGATTCATCATGATGTTCCTGGAAAAGGAAGGTTTTTTTTTTTTTCTCTGCATGAAGAATTTGATTCCATGTATAAAATTCAATTTGCTCCTAACTAATTGCTCTATGAAGAGAGGGGAGGGAAGCCTAGGATAAATTGAGAAGCTGGTAATTTGGCTCTTGTCCTTTTTGTAGATTTTCCCCTTTCCTACAGACTCCTGTGCCACCTGAAGTTTACCCTCCTCTGTTTCTCAATCCTTCCCCCCTGGAGGGCCAAGACAATGGATGAGAGATAACAGAGCACACTCCATTGTGTCTGTTGTGCAGACCAAGGGGCTGAGGGGCTCTGCTCTGCCTCCCCTTTCCCTCTGTCTCCCTCAGGAAGCTCCCACAGGACAGGAGTCTGTGAGTGACCTGAGTGTGGTACTGTTTGCGCCTGGGCACCTTTCTGGGTGGGGGCAACTCTGCTTCTAAAGAGAGAATGATGTAGAAGAGCAGTCATTTATTGAGTTTTCTCTATTCTAGGTACTCTTATTTGAATGTTCATTTAATTCCCACAAAAACTCCCTGACTGAAGTTTTATCATGCATTATCTGAGGCCATAAAACTATAGATAAAAGAGTTCAGGTCTTGACCTTAGGTTTGTATGAGTTAACATATATCACTCATGATGTGCAGTTTCAGTCTTCATGTCACATTCAAATGAATGCAATCTGATATACAAAAGAAAACAAAAGCGATTCCAATCTTTATAGTCATCTCTCCTAGAAGGTTATGTGGGAACTAATTCCAAAAGCCAACAAAGGGGATAGGTGTGGGGAAGGAGGCCTATGGGCCAAATACAGGAGTTTCTTAAAATTGGTATCATTTGAAAATAATCAGCATACATATGCAAAGTTACTGCCTGTGACCTGATGTAAGAGGTAATAGACAAATAAATATTAGTTTTCTTGCTTCTTATTTTACTGACTTGCACGTTCTCTATGTTCTTCTTTAGGCAAACTATCTCTGGAAATATCTGTTTCCTCCTCCAATCCCCCACTGCCCATCAGCAAGCATAGGAGCTCTTTCTATAAAATCACAATTCCTCATAAAGATGGTAATGCAGTGGGGAAAAGTCTCGGCCAGGAACCAAACAGTGGGGGACTCTTGGGCCGTTCTCTACGTTGTCCTCAATGGCAACCTACTAACATAGTAGACAAGCTGTTCTTGGCCTTGGGCTCCCTATTGCAAGATGTTTAGTAACCTGAGCGTCCAGGTACTACGTTCCTGGAACACTTCTCTAGGCAGATGACTCTGTTCACTAACAGTGGGATTTTATCCACCTAGTCCACTTACCTTTTAGTAATTTAAAAACTTCTTTTATGCAAAGTGTTTCCTCCTTGGGATGTTTCTTTTTATGTAGTGTGTGTGTGTGTGTGTGTGTGTGTGTGTGTAACTTATTTGTTTATTCATTTATTTTTATTTTTCAGTACTCGAAATTGAAACCAGGAATGCTCTACCTCTGAGCCACATCCTCAAGCCTTTTTGTTTTGAGACAGGGTCTCACTAAATTGCACGGATTGGCTTCAAACTTGGGTCTTGAATGGCCTCAGTCTCCTGAGTAGCTGGGATTACTGGAATGAGCCAAGGCATCTGGCATCCGTCTTGGAATGTTTCTTATTTGGGGCACTGCTTTTGTCCTAAAATAATAATAAGGATCAGGGGCTGGGGATGTGGCTCAAGCGGTATTGCGCTCGCCTGGCATGCGTGCGGCCCGGGTTTGATCCTCAGCACCACATACAAACAAAGATGTTGTGTCCGCCAAATACTAAAAAATAAATATTAAAATTCTCTCTCTCTCACTCTTTCTTAAAAAAATAATAAGGATCGTGGATTTTATTGATAATTAAAATATAATTTTGGAAATAAGAACTAGATATAGAAAGTCTTGGTGAAAAGCCTCACAATGAAACTTATTTATATTCACAAAGCACATAACCAGATCCCAAGGTCTTCAATCATTTTAACTTTATTAACTAAATATTTGAGATTCAGAGAATTTTGTTTTATTTATTTGCCTCTCCTCTCATTTTACGTTTTTCCTTTTTGTCATAAGTGTATTTACCTCATTAGTCATTTTAAAACAAGATTTTGGTTCTAGTAATGGTTTCGATTTTTTTTCTGTTCTGTATATCAATAGTATTTCCCCCTTTATCCACATTTTTTCTCCTGATTGCTTTTTTCTATAACTTATTCTGTCTTCTTGAAATGAATTTTTAACTCAATTTTAACATATGACTCTTTAATGGCAAATCAATTCTGTAATTCTTCCTAAATATTACTTTAACTGTTTACTGTACATTTTGACCTATATGATCAATAAGTGACCTTCATTATCAGTAAGAGATAAATTTTACATCACCTACCTTATGATATTCTCTTGAAGCTAAGGGTTTGATAAAATCTTTGTTTAGTGGTGAGACACATGAAATATTTAAGTGATTGTTTTTGGTTTTGACTTCTAAATCATTGATTGAAGTCAGAGGACATATCTCCTATTGCTGGGGACCGAAAATCAAGTCAAGATGGCACCTGGCAGTTTGCCAGGAGGAGTGGTTTGTGAGGCAACACCACCGAGCCATTAAGATGGTGGGGATTCCTTATTGGCTGACTGCTGTATCAAGATGATGCTAATTGAATCAAGCTGTGTGTAATCAGTTGGGTATATATACCTCTGCTGTTCCGCAATAAAGTGGTTCCCGTTACCTTGGGTTCCCTCTACCTTGAGTTCCCCCGCAATAAAGCAGTTCCCATTTCAACCTTTAAGTTGCTTGTCACCTCCCCCTTATTTTGCCCAGCAGGACTTCGGCATTCTATGATGTTGATTATTTCAAATTTATTGAGGCCTCTTTTTTTTTTCACCCTGTGAGAGAATTCTTTTAAACCATCGACCTCCTCTGTGATCCCTGGTGCTCTCCCACCCCAGTCCTCATTCTCCGATGCTGTTCCCCCATCACAGATCCCAGCACCCTCTGTGATGCTGTTTCATACTGTTGTGTTGATTTCTGAGTACGGTTGACATCCATCAATCTCTCCTTCTCACCCCTGGGACGTGACCAGTGCTGAGGTGAAAATAGGTCAGAAGGGTAGGTATGCTAGTCGCCATCTCATCCAAAATCAGAAATTTTGAATCTGTTTTATGTCCTTCCTAGTGTTATGAGTAGAAGCAAAAGAAGAGAAAACACATGCAATAGTTCTCAAAAAACATGTTCATGATGTGTTGTGGAAGGGTATTCTTTCCCCTAGAATTGTGAATGAGCAAGAAACTTGGAGAAGAGAAAAGCAGTAACTAAGCTCATTATGGCAATTTTGTACTATTTTCTTTGAGGTGAGTGGCATCTTCATGATTGGAATATTAGAGAGAGCTTTTCACTTCCTTCTCTACTAAAAATGGTGATTTGAATTTTTTAACACAATGGACTAAAGAATATGCTTCATGACGGGATGGCGACTGGAGGCAAAATCAAAAGTCAATGAGAGTTCATTTACTCTCCCAGGTTGCAAAAGTCAATGAGAGTTCATTTACTCTCCCAGATTACCTGTACTTAAAAATGAACAGTGATTCATTAGAAAGATGATAAGTCCTGCCTCTCATTATTTTGCTCATCTTTTCTAGATCAAGTTTTCTTTAAAACTAAAAGTATAGAGATGGTAAATTTATATTATCTTGGTAAAAATGAAGTATTCTATTTAACTTTATAAGAATATGATCATTGATATGCCCTTCCAAAGACTGTTTTATTAAAGACCTAAATCAAATAAATATAAAAACATACTATATGCTCCTTGAATTTCTATGAATCACCACTAAAATAAATGTAAACAATTTATTGGAGTACATACAGAATGTACTGTGTTCCTTATACTAATAACAATTAGCTGTATTATTTCTTTGTAATAATACAATATAAGGTCGTTGTCACCACATTTTTGAGGGCTCTAAAATGTGTACAAACAAAAAAAGAATCAACAAATATTTCACTTTCAAAGATAAAAGAGGGAAAAATAGATGCAACATCAGAGGCTTTTTAACAAACTTTAAATATTTTCTATTTGTGAAGATGGAGTACAAAGAGCAAATCACTTTACCTAAAACTGATTCTCATGTTTTGCTTTGATAATTAAAGAATACTGAGTTAAATAACACCGAACTACCAGATAATGTGAGTAAAACCATGATAAAAAGTCAAATTATCTCATATCTTTTTCTAAATTTATTTAGACACATTATTTTTGGGGATCAGCTTATTTCACTTAGCATGATATATATATGTAATATATATATAATTTTTTTACTGTAATCCTTGGCTCAAGTTTTAACAGATTGATTGATTCAACAATCTACCACTTAAAGTATCTACAAATTTTAATTTGTCCAAATTTGTAAGACATCTTGTCTTATTCATTAAGTTTGCTTAATGTTTTGAAGTAAGTGTGTACCCATGGAACCTTTATGGATTCTGTAAAATCATTTACCAGTGCATGGTATATAGACTACCTCAGAGGGAGTTTAAGGTGTAGAAACATGGCCCTGTATCCTCTTAACCTCTTTGTTCCAGCAGCACTGAACGTAAGATCCAATTCAATAACCTCTTACAGCATAAAAGGCTAAGGCAGGGTTATGCCAGGCTTAGTCATGCCAGGAATAACTGAAGCAGGGTCTCCCGCCATCACTGAAGCAGGGTCTCCTCACTTCTGCTGCTCTTTGCTCATCATGTTGGTTTTTGATCACAGGCCTGCAGGATGGCTGCAGCAGCTTCAGGTACTTCACAACAAGCAAAGGCTCCCTTTGATCCTTTTTTTTGTTTGTTTGTTTTGTGACTGAGAAAAACTCCCCACAGCCACAGCTTAAAATTGCAGATATGCCCATTCCTAAGTCATTTACTGGCAAAGAAAATGGTATTTCCATGATTGGCTTAGATTAATCAAGATGATCCTCCGTGGGGCTGGGCAAAAGTCCAGCTTTTTCAAAGTGTGCAGTCTCCTGGTAGCTGAACAAAATCAAGATTCAGATTGCAGGAAAGAGGAGTGGGCAGAAGAGCTGCAGGACAGGAGGCCAACGGTGTCTCCTTTGTTGAATCAGAGGAAGAGCCAAAAAGGAATTGGTTCTCAAAGCAGGGTTGGTACTTCCAGGATACTTACCTGGTGGGAAGAGAATAAATTCAAGACAAAACTGGACCCTTTCTTTCCTGATTTGATATGGTAATCTCCATCTCTGATGATTTTTCAGAGAAAGATTAAATACTCTTCATATGTTTCTGGAGAAGCCTGTGGTTCCATATTATATTTGTAACTAAATGATATTTTGGAAAAAAATATAATTGAGTCAATTAGGACACTTTCAGCTTCAATTTATAGAAACCCTCTTGCTGATGGACTACATAATAGGAAACTCACCTTTTTAAAAAAATTTATTTTACAGTAGAATGCATTTTGACATATTGTACACAAATGGAGCATAATTTCTCATTCCTCTAGCTGTATATGGTGCAGAGCCACTCCAGTAGTGTAATCATACATATATATAGGGTAATAATGTCTGTCTCATTCTACCATCCTTCCCATTCCCACAGCCCCACCCCTCCCCTCACTCTCCTCTGCACAATCCAAAGTTCTTCATTCCTTTATTCTTCCCTACATACCCCCTTCCCTCTATGGATCAGCATCCACTTATCAAAGGAAACATCTGGCTTTTGTTATTTTGGGATCGGCTTATTTCATTAGCATGATATTCTCTAGTTCCAATCATTTACCTGCAAATGCCATAATTTCATTCTTCTTTGAAGCTGAGTAATAAGGAAAACTCATCTTTTATCACAGAAAGTCCAGAGGTAGGGCAGGCTTCAGGCTCTTTCTGTTCCTTGATCCTACCTTCCTCAGTATCAGTTTTATCCTCAGGCTGGTGGCTGTTAATGACTCCAGTTGCCACAGCCCTTCCAGACACTGCCCCAAAGGGGCAGGCCAGCAGCTCATTGAGAGCAGGAGGACTTTTCCCAGATGTCCCTCAAAATACTCCTGCTCCTGTTTCACTGACCAGAGTAGGGTCATATGCCCATGCTTGGGTCATCTCTGCTTGGAGGATTTGCTTAGTAAATATGTAGGATGAGAGAGTTCTGATTGTAAATTTGTTTATATGAGACTAGGGTAACCAATGTCCTCTCACCTCTGTAACTCTCATTTAGATCAGAACCGCAACAGATCTGAACCACCGCATGGTTGTGCAGATGAAGTCTCAATTGAAACTCATTCCATCTATTTCTTGATGGATTGGTGGTGGCAGTTCTCATGCTACAATGACAGAGTTGAGTATCTGTAGGACTGCCAAGTCCCCCATATTTTTTTCCGTCTGGTCTTTTACAGAAAAAGTGTGCCCACCCTGATCTAGAATTAACTGTAGGACTTCCTTTTATTTGCTTAAAACTACCTTATGAAAGTACTATCTTTTAATTTTATTGTTCATTTCACTATAGTTGTGTAAGTAGAAATATTTTACCCATGTCTCTGCATATTTTTCCAAACTCAAGAAATCTAATCTATATGAGAGAGCTATATAAAGTCTAGTGATTTTTTTTTTCCAACAGAATTATTCTGCTTACATACTGACTGCTCCAGCAATTGTCATGCAGGACCCAACTCATACAGACTTGCAAGAGAGAGTGTCAGCCTTGCTTTCGAATGCTGCCTTCAGTAAACACCTTGGTAGTGTGAAATTGACCACAGGGGGAGTAGTTAACTCAGAAATTGGCAAACATTACAAATTGAAGCTTTGGCTTATTTTCCCTGAAGATTCGGTTGTTGAACATTTCCCAGCACACCATGGCTCCAGCCATTTTTAATACATTCTCCTTACCAAGGTCGTTATACAACTATGCAACAGAGAATATCTGCCCGTGATCAAAGCATTGGCAATACATTTGTAGCTTAGCATGAATTTATCATCTGTAATGATCAGTTAAATCCATCTTGCAATGAAATGATGTAGCCTATGTTTAAAATTTTAAAATTTTGGTTTATGTAGGGTTTTTCCTAAGTAAATATTTGTATTAGATTGTGCAGATGAAATCAAAGAAAAAATATCTTCTCTTTGTACTTTCTGAAGCTACGAGTATATTTATATTGTATAGTTCATGTAAACCACTTATGTATGAATAAAGCAGGATTCAGCATACAAGTCAAGTGCTTTGAATCTCATGTTGTTCTGGGTTGGGAAGCAGTGTCACTGAGATCTGAAGAGCAGATTTAAGTTTAATATAAAAAGTGCACTAAGCCGGGCATGGTGGCACATGCCTGTAATCTCAGCAACTCGGGAGGCTGAGGCAGGAGGATCTTGAGTTTAAAACCAGCCTCAGCAATTTAGCGAGGCTCTAAGCAACTCAATGAGACCCTGTCTCTAAATAAAATACAAAATAGGGCTGGGGATGTGGCTCAGTGGTCGAGCACCCCTGGGTTCAATCCCCAGTCCAAAATATATACACACACACACAAGCACGCACACACACACATACACACACACATACACACACACATAAAAAGTGTGCTCAATTATTTAGCAAATATTTATTAAGCATCTATTAAGTCCTAGATGATGATGATCTTTTAAAAGGCTTGACCCTTGTTCACATAAGGGAATTAGACATTATAATCACATAAATGAGGACAAAATTAACAGGGGAAAAGAAAGAAATACAAATCTTGGCCAGTATGGGAATCTGACCTAGCCTGGGAAGAAGTCAGTCAGGGTCTAGACTGCACAGTAAGAAGAGACTTCTGGGTTGAAATCAGGAAATGTATTGTCCAGGAGATCTTGGAAAAACATGCCAGCCATTGTGGATTGAAGGATTTTAAATAAAGGAGTGTTGACATTAGACTTGCGTTTTCAAAAGATCGCTGGCTACAGGATGGCAGATGGGTTGTGCAACAAGCAGAATGAGCCCGTCCCTTGGATAACTCAGCAGTTCTAGTGAGGGTTTGGAGCATTCACAGTGGAAATGGTGAGAAGTGACTGAACCCCAGGTGAACTGATGGAGTTCCCCATGAAATGCTGAAACTATCTTCAAGGAACTAATGACATCACTGGAAAGATGATGACGCACAGGTATCAAATCCCAGAAACCAAGTATCATCAATCATGAAGTAAACTGAGAAGTTCAAACTCTGAGTACCACAGGAGTTAAGAACAGCAAATAGATCACGACCCCCATAGTTAGGATTTGGATGCAGAGGCCGGAGGCAAGAGGTGGCAGCAGGCAGAGAACATGGTGAGTGAAGGCTCCTGCAGGACAGAGACAGCACTGTTGGATATGAAAGGCGAGGTCAAATTTAAGACTCAACGTGAGATTAAAGAATGAACTATTTAAAATGTTTTACGTGAGAAGGATACAAATTAAAACAAGATTTAATTATACTAAGAAGAATTTGCCATCTGCATGACTACTGAGTGCAGGGCTGGACTTAGACGACTACAACTAAGAATGGACATAAGAGACGGGTTTTAGGATATCGGCCATTAGAACTTGTATTCCTCCTGCCTCAGCCTCCAGAGTTGCTCAACAATTTAGCAAGGCCCTGTCTTACCATTCAGCAGGTTGGAGGTAACATAGTTGCTTTTGACACGTTGAACTTGAAATGTGGTAAGTTCTCCAGTAACAGATATCCAGGAGGCAGTATAACCTGGATGATTTTATTTGCATTCCTCTGCGCTGTTTCCAATCCCATGTTATTCTCTTCTCATTAGCCTTCCCATAGGGCATGTTCCATGATTTGTACAAAGGAAAAATTCGGATTGCTAATGCACCTGGGAAAATTTCATGAAATGAAGTATTTTGTTATACCATCTCAGTCTCATATTGAATAATATTTTCATACAATAGAATTGAATTGCCCAGATTTGTTTGTATTCTTCATTCATTCTAATAAATAGCTACTGGCTTTTAGAAACTCTGACAATAGTAATTTTAAGAATTTTTAGCAGAGTTCTCTTTTAGTGACCTTGGTGAGATGAAAACAATTTAAAATACTTTCATTAAAATTAATACATATGTTGCAATCTATATTCATTTTACAAAGAAATTCAAATACACGTGTCCCATTTGCAAACTTTTTCTGCTTATTAACATTGACCTATCCTCTCTTGTGTCCTTTTGACTGGGATTAAAATACTCTTTATCTCTCTGTTTTCTTGCCCCTAAGCTCTCCTGAAACAAAACAAAAACTACCACCAAAACACCAATGTAGTATTTTTGTAGAAAATCTCAAGTTTCAAAAGCCCAAATACACTACAAGTGAAAAATACCAAAAGGACAATGTCTCTGCTATAGCTTAGCCTCAGAGAGGACACCAACTGTTGGAGGCATCTGCTAAGTGGGATTTTTAATTTGATGGAATTTGTTATAACTCTACCAGCGAAGCTCATTCACTGGGCACCATCTGTTGAGGCGTTATGAAACTGCCTTGCTTATGTAGAACCAGATGTAATGATTGCAGCCTTTAAAAAAAAAAGTACTTTTTTTACTAATTTTTTTCATTTGTTTTCTAATGTTTTCAAAATCATTAGAGGATAAATTGGTAAGAAAAAAAACTTTATCTCAAGAATCAGAGGAACAATGCAAAAACAAAAACAAATAAATAAACAAACAAACTGTTTAAGAAATGGGCAAAGAAGCCAGGCAAGATGGTTCACACCTACAATCCTGGTGATTCAGGTGGCTGAGGCAGGAGGATCACGAGTTCCAGGCTGGTCTCAGCAACTTAGCAAGGCTCTGTGTCAAAGGGACTGAGATGTACCTCAGAGGTAGAATGCTCCTTGGTTCAATCCTCAATAATGGGAGTACGGGGGGTGGATAGAAAAGGCTAAAGACCTTGAACAGAAATTTCTCCAAAAAGATACATGAATGGCCAATAAGCACATGAAAAGATGGTTCATATCGCTGGTCATTATGGAAACGCAAACCCAAACCACAGGAAATATTTTTTCACATACATTAGGGTGGCCATTATTTGACAAAAGAAATAAATAAACTTAAAATAACAAGTTTTAGAGAAGTCGTAGAGAAATGTGAACCCTTGTGTACTGCTGGTAAGAATATAAAATTATACCACTATAGAAAATCATACGGTGACTCCTAAAATTTTTTAGAATAGAATAGAATAGATACCATATGATCCAGCAATTTTGCTTCTGACTATACACCTGAAAAAAATGAAAGCAAGTATTAGAACAGATATTTATACACCAGTGTTCAAAGCAACATTATTCATAATAGCCAAAGATAAAGTTAAAAAAAAAAAGCATCCAAATGAGTGGATATGTAAAGGAAAATAATGATACAAAATGATAAATAATTATACATAATATATTGTATATAATGATAAATACATAAAAGTTTTGGGGGCATGTTGTATATAAATTTCCATACCATTTTTAATCAAATATTATAGTTTAGGTTATTAAGCACCAGTCAAAAATATTTAAATGATCACATAATATTCCTTGCATGGTTGAACCATAAATTTATGTACTATTTCCCCTATTGTTACTTTTTTTTAAAAATTATTAAAACTCCTTTTTGAATTAGGGAAACTCTACCCCCATCTGAATTGTGATAGAAAGAAAAGCTCATGGGAGAGGATGAGGGGACATCCTGGAAGCCCAGGGACCAAATCTTCTAGCAGACCTTCTTGTAGTTAGAATATGGGCCAAAGACTTAATAAATAAGATACACCTACCCCAGAGTTTGTGCAAGGAATCTACAACCTGCAGAACTTGCAACAGTAGAGAACCTGTTGTCTCCAAGGCAACAAGGGCTGCAGCCAGGGGCAGTCCAGCAGTCGGTCAGTCAGTGGTATCAGGTGGGGGCTGACATGTACTTTGACAATGATGTCTTTCCTAAACAGATTTCAGGGCCTGGTTTTGGCCACAGTGTTCCCTGCTACCCAGTCTGCCCTCCACTGGCCTGTTTTCCAGGCCTGACTTTCTCTCTTCCTGGAAATTCTTTGAGTTACTTAATATTTGTTCAATAAATTCCTCCTTGATTTGCATCTGCCACAGTTGCTTTCCCTTGCTCACAGCTAAAAAAGCTGCCTGATAGAGCTATTAATAATTTTTTTGTTGTTTACATAAATTGTGTGCATGGTCATCTTTGTACTTACATGCAGTTGTAGGACTGGGGGTGTAGTGTGGTAGAGTGCTCACCTAGCAGGTACAAGGCCCTGGGTTCAATCTCTGGTTATTCTAAAAAACAAAATTCAGAAAACAAAAAATAATAATAATAAATAAAACAAAAATGCTACAAAATAAATGAAGTTTTTATCCCTTTGACTCTGTTCTAAGCCAGTCATCAAATGAATTTTGGAATGATGGTATCAATCGACTTGACAGAACAGTGAGTCCACAAATGATTTAGAACAATTTGGATATTCAAATCATATAATATTAAATAAAGCAGTGTTTAGGCCTAAGAAGGTATTGATTTTTGAAAGTGATCACATATTTAAAAGAATCTGTGATTGACTTCATTTACATGTGAAAATGTAGACAAAAGTCTAATATCTTCATGGAAGTTTCTCCTAAGAAGATTCTTTTACCCAGGCCATTCATTGAGTTATAGTCTTTCTCATAGTCTCTCAGTGTGATTAGAGAGTAAGTCACAATCTTGCTTAAAGGTTAAACTATCATATTGAATTTATAGAAATAATGCACATACCACTTATTGATTCCTTCAGCTAACATGCACTGAGAAAATACTATGTGAGAAGCACTATTCAGAAGCTGGGAATTCCAAAAGTTCTAATGCAAGATAGGCATCAATCAAAGAACCACACAAATAGAACTGTTGTGTGGAAGGCACAAACTTACTTGACACAGATGGTAAGAGAAACTTCCTTGAGGAAGTAGTGGCCGAGGTGAGATCTGAGTGATACAGAAGCCTTAACCTAGCAGAGGAAGGGAAGAGGCAGGGAGATTAGTAGCACTTTCTAGAGAGAGGAAACCCAGAGTCAAGAACAAGAGGAAGCATAGTCCTTCCAAACAACTATGTGGTCATTATTTTGTGCAATAAGTCCAGAAATATAAGTAGGGAGAGCCAAACCAGTGATCATACAGGCATCTCTTAGAGATCATCTTAAGATTTTGTTTTGGGTTTTTTTTTTCTATAAAAGCAATAGAAAAAAAATTGACAGGTGTTAGCCCATTGCAGTAGTTGGAAGGATGACATGATCAAATTTGCTCTGCCGGCAATGTGGAGATTGAATTGTTTGGGGTTCTCATGGGCTGGAGGGTATTAAGAGGTATGGGTGATAAATTAAATATGAGTATTAGAAAAGAAGGAGAGAAGGGTAGAGAAAACGATGGTTTGGTCTACAGCTTGCATAACTGGATGGATGGTGATATCATCATTGAGGTATCAGACACATCCTAAGGCCATAGTTCAGTGTGGAAAAATGTGATTTTATGATCCACCCAGATCACAAATTGTTTGGGCTATGTTGATTTTTAGATACTGTTGAGGCACACAAATGAAGATGGTGAGGAGTTTCTATATTGTTTAGAGCTCAGAAGAGTTATAAAGTTAAGGCATGTCAGTGAAGAGGTCATAAAGGAACGAGAGGGCATAAATGAGATCTTCTGATGGAGAAAAGAGAGCTTGGGAGTAAACCTTAAGGTACTAATATTTAAAGACTGGATTTAAAAAAACGTCTTTAAAAAGTGAGAGTAGAACTCATTGGAGAAGTAGGAAGTTCAGATAAAGAGCAGAACAGTGCCATGTCACAAAAGTCAGAAATGAAGGCCCATGATGTTGGATTACTGAGAAGTGACTTGTGATAAGGACCAAAAATTAAGCAGCAGGAGTGCCTATGGTGACATGAGCAGGAGTGGTGCTGGGCAAGTGGGAGGCAGAGGTGAGATGACAATATGCTGGAGTTCAGCAGGTCTCACAGTAGCCGGGGACAAGAGGAACAAATGCAGAGTGAGGAAGGGAAGGATCTTTGGTTTGTCTTCAAGTTAGAGAGTCTCAAGCATATTTAATAGCAGGTGGGAGGATGAGAGAGAGAGAGAGAGAGAGAGAGAGAGAGAGAGAGAGAGAGAGAGAGAGAGAGAGAGAGAGGTGGTGTATAAGAGAAGGCATAGGGGCTGGGGTTGTGCCTCAGCAGTAAAGTGCTTGCCTAGTATGTGTGAAGGCGTAATAGGAAACATAAGTGTTAGGAGAGGTAGAAGATGTAACCCAAACAAAGGAAAAGCAACAGCTCCTCTAATAAAGGGTGACAGAAAAAACTAGCACTGAGGTACCCAAGTGGTAACTATGTACAAGAGAAACTAAGTTAGGGAAGCTGTGAGAGTTCATGTCTTATGGCTTTTATTTCCAAAAAAAAAAAAAAAAAACAGGCAAATTTATTTTTCTGCTGATTATGAATAGGAAGGTAGGAAGCAGGGATGGAAATCTGAGAAATGTGTATTTCTTTTAAGGTCACTGGCTGAGAATGACAGGGGAGGACTTGATCAGGAAAACGTAGTAAATTTCCAAATAGTGTTGAGGGCTTGCCAGAGGAAAAGAGCAGTCTGGAGAGCTTTGGATATTATTAAGAGTGTTATTAAAATAATAAAGTATGAAATCCAAGCTGTAAAACAGAAAAATGAAGGCAAAAAGACAGGATGGATTAGAAGGAAGCAAGGGTCTAATGGAGAGACAGTACCCTAATACAACCTTCTAAACCACCCCTTTGTCTTTGGAATTTTTTTTGGGGGGGGTAGGTATACAGCCCTATTTTGTATTTTATTTAGAGAGAGGGTCTTCTTTAATTGCTTAGTGCCTTGATTTTGCTGAGGTTGGCTTTGAACTTGTGATCCTTCTGCCTCAGCCTCCCAGGCCGCTGGGATTACAGGCATGTGCCACCGCACCCAGCATTTAGAGAACATGTATGTGGAAGTATTGTAATTGCAGTTCAATTAAATAATGTATTTAAAATGTATTTTCAAGACACAGTAAAAGAAACAAATAGGCAAAACATTGATAACAGTTGAAGCTTGGAGATGGGTAGATAGGATTTCATTATACTGGAAAAGAACAGGGCTGGGAATGTAGCTCAGTGGTAGAGCACCTGTCCAGCATGCACAGTGCCCTTGGCTTGATACCCAGCACCAACATTAACAGAAGGAAAAAACAGAGACCAAAAAAAAATGACAGATAATATTTCCAGAGCACTGTGAATGATATTGCACTCATGAACCAGAAAGAAAAGAGCAGATGACCTGTTAGGAGTCCAATATATGAATAAACAGACTCTCAAAAGACTAGAGAAAGTGGAGAGGAAGACAAACAACAAAGAAATAATTCAATCAAGTTTCCTGGAACTGCAAAAAAAAATCAATTGAAAAGCCAAAAGAGCACCAAGCACAATGAAATTGGAAGAGATCCTCACCAAGGCTCAGCTGAGACACTTGGAAACAAAGAAAATCCCATTGACCTAACCATCTTTTTCAGTCCCTTCCACTCCTCCTATCTCCTGCTATTTCCTCCAATTTAATTTCAATAGTCAATAATCTCAATTAATTCTTTGGATAAAACCTCAATATCTGTGTCCCTCCTGTACCTTCTCATCTGTTCTGTGCAAAAATCACAACCCTGGTTAAATTAAATTTTCCTTCCACTTCATTTCAGCACCAGTGCAGCTGAACAGAAAAACGAGAAAACAAACAGTCATACCAACTGGGGTTACTCTAAATTCACAGCCATTAACCTGGAGTGGGCTCTTACTGCTGCCCAGCAATCAGACAACCTGACCCACTCCCATCCCCGCCACTCCCTCAGATAACCATTTCACACTGGTGTCTCTCCTTCATCCTCCAACATGCCTGCCCCAGCTTCTCAGCTTCCTGAGTTACTGATAAGGCTGAAGCCATCAAAGGACAGTTCCATAAGCCTAACCTTACCTTAACAGGTAAGGATACTTACCTGTCCTTCTACATCTGTGCCCATGTATCTTCATTTTGTTCTGTCCCTTGGGATGAATTAGCCATTGTCCCCCCTAAACCTGACCCTTCTGTGTCAGAAGCCATGTATGAATTATGGGTTTGTTTGAGCCAACATAATGTAGGGAAGCTGCTCTTCTGAGCACTCCTGGGTGAAATTCCCCAGTTTGAGAAAGCCCAGATCATGCTGGCGCTCTGCCTTAGCTCACCAGCCCAAGATCAAACACAACTGTCTGGAGATGGGCATAACCTGCCAAGTGCCAAACAACCCGTTTACCTCAAGATCCCTGCCACACTGAAACCTTTGATGTACTTCCCCTTAAATAAAGCATCGGGGCCTTTTTTTTCGGTAGTTCAGTTCCAGTTCCTATCAGGGTTGGAAGACCCAGCAGGCACCTGACTTTTAAATCTAATTTCTGACATGGTCTTTGATTCCTTACTGATTATTTCAGACTTTTTATTTTCCCAGGTGGCTCACATCTCTGAGCAGGAATCTGCTCCACCCGGGTGCTGGTAACCTGGCATGCTTCTAGACCCAGCTCTTTTCAGAAACATTACTTCAGTCATTTTTCATTTCTACCACACTGTTAACTTCCTCCTTTATAGCATGTTATTCTCAACAGCATACAAATCACTGTTATTTCTCACTCCTTTAAAATAAGAAATCCCTATCCCACACCCTCTTTTAGCTACTACCCTGTTGATCTCCTTCCCTTTGTAATAACATTCTTTAAAGGAGTTGTCGATGCCCACTGTCTCCAAACTATCTACTTTCACGCTCACTTGAACCAAATAGGCTTGCCCTCAACAGACCACTAGGACCATCAGTTCTCATCTTACTCAACCCAAGGAGAACATGATATACTTGATCATCTTTCTTCCTTGGTATACTTTCTTCACTGCCTTTTAGAACTCCATGCTCTCATATTACAGAGGTGATGGTACACATCTGTAATCCCAGAGACTCTGGATGCTGAGGCAGGAGGATCCACCAGTTCAAGGCCAGCCTGGGAACCTTAGGGAGTCCATGTCTCGAAATAAAAATTAAATTAAATTAAAAGGGCTGGGGATGTAGCTTAGTGGTAGCAACTCTGTGTTCAATCTCCAGTACTGAAAACAAACAAACAAGTTAAAAAAAAAAAATAAACCTCTCCTGGTTTTAGTTCTCCCACTGACCACTGATGAGTTTCTTCTCATGCCTCTGACCTCTAAATGTTAGAGGGCTCCAAATCTCAAGAACTTTGGACATCATCACTTTTCTAGCAATATTCACTTCCAAGATTATCTCAACTGGCTTCCTGATTTCAAATACTACCTATTTTTCTGATAACTCCCAAATAGTATCTCTAGCCTTGAACTCCATACTAGTATACCTAAGGGCCTTCTCAAGTTTTCTACTTAAATTTCAAATATGTATCCAATTAAATATATCTAAAATTCAGGTCTTAATCATTCCTTCAAAACCTTTTCCACCTTGCATCTATCCCATTTAGCCACAACTTCAAACTTTCAATTGTGCTGGTCAAGAGACATTTATATCTGGTACATAAACACAATATATAGGCTGTACCTTTCAGAAGTTCAAAATTAAACTGAGCTTCACAACTTCCAGGACTCCACTCTGGCCCAAGCCACCAACACTTCTCACCACATCAATGCCTATATTATTAAAATAGCTTCCCAAAAGGCTTCCTAACTCTGCCCTTACCTCCATTCTGTCTCTCTCTAAACAGCAGTCAAAATGATAGTACCATATAAATCAGATTATATCACTCTTTTACCTCAAAATCCTCCAGTGACTTTCATATCAATCAACAAAATCAGAATCATAACTGTGAGCATCAAGAACCTTCACCACATGGTCCCATTACCTCTCTTGACTCATCTTCTTACCATTTTCCCATTGAATCATTCCACTACAGCCAGTTCCTATTGTGCTCTAGTGTAAGGGTTTTATCAAAGAAACAGAACCACCAGTGGTGATATAGAATGAGAAATTAATTTTATGTATTTGACCTTATGCACTTCAGGCAATTGGTTCTGTAGTTTACAAATGTCTTTACTTCTACATACAATGCTGTTTCTGAAGCCAGCAGGGCAGGAAGTTGGGAATAAAAGACAGACATAAAATGGGGGCGATCAAGTACAAAATGGGGCTTTTGAGGAGGTACTAGAACTGATGATGGACTTGAACCCAAGTCTCTCTTCAGAACCTCCAAACTCTGGCTTCTGTGTTGTTGGTGACTTGCAGAAGTTAGTGTCATTTCTCATGGAGCTAAATATGAATCTGGCTCAGGAACTGGAGAAATTGAAGAGGACATCCACTAAGACCTGGAAGAGCTGTGGACTGGGCTACTGCCCAGAGGTGAGCCAGCCACTGCCAGACAGCAACAGCACCTGACCCTACATGAGTGTTCTGAGCACAAAATGCCTGCTGCTTCATTTTCACCTTCCCAATCTTGGGTGAATTTCTTTTGTGGCCAATCCTAGCCAAGAACTGCGTGTGGCAGCTGTTTCAAATTAGTTCATCTAAACTAACACAATGCAAAGCTACCTACCTTCATCAGAACCTTTGCACTTTGTTGTTCCCTCTGCTCTTCAATACCCACATGTTCTTAAAAGCTTTATTCAAAAGTCTCCTGGCTATTTCATCTAAAATTTTATTTATTTCAAAAATTTTACTGAAAATATTCATGGAGCAATTTGTCTGACATTCTGAGGCAAAATTATGTTTAAAATAAAATTCCATAACTCTTCTTTTCCACTTTTTAAGATTTGTTCTAATTAGTTCCACATGACAGTAGAATGTACTTTGACACATCATACATAGATGGAGTATAATTTCTTATTCTTCTGGTTGTACATGATGTAGAATTGCACCAGTTGTGTAATCATATATATGTGTACATAACTCTTTAGACTAAATGTTTGTGTGTCCCTCTCTCATAATTCATATTTTGAAATTATGACACCCCCTGACCTATTGTGAGAGTATCAGATTGTGAAGCCAAGTAGGTGAATAGGACATGACAATAGAGCCTTCATGTATGGGATAGGACCTTTGCAGAAAAAAAGATCCCACAGAGAATTTCCACACCTCTCCCACCATGGAGGATACAGTGAGAAGATGACTATCTCTGAATTAGAAAGTGGGTTCTCACCTGACATCCAAATTGTTTTGATCTGGGACTCCAGCCTCTAGAACTGTAAGAAATTTCTGTTGCTTATAAATCACCCAGCCTAGGTACTTTGCTATAGCAGCCCAAGCAGACAAAGACACTAAATAAACTCTCAATAAATTACTATGGTAGAATAATAATATATATGAAATAAGAGGTCCTCACAACTTTACATCCCATATACCCTTTCTCCGGAAGTTATTGAAGAATGTGCTCCTTCTGAAGGCAAACCAAGAAAGAAAAAGACCTAATATCCATCCAGGCAAAGGAATTACCCAAGATATCAATGGGGAATTTGAATAGTGATCTGTATAGCACACCCAGAAAACATGAGTCCAGATTGGAGTAGGAGAGTGGCATCTCCAGAGTTGTTGTCTCTATGAAACAGTAAATTCTTAAAACAATCTTTGTGTCAGATATTTTTTGAGGAGGATTAATGAGAGTGACATAGAAACTAGGCAGCCCATCCAATGAGACAGTAACAACACCAAAGAAAACAAAGAGTATTTCAAGAAAGGAGAATGTGATTATAAAATATATATAGATTGGGTTTACTATTATCTACATCAGCTTAAAACGTGAATGTTGAAGATAGATCTAATCTAAAATTACATTATGTTTGCATTGGATGATGAAGGGAGAGGAAGTTTTGTGTCAGGGGGTGCCCATATACGGGTGATATAAGGTTTGAAAGTGTACAAGAACTATAAACTCTTCTTTCTAACAGTATGTCAGTAGAATAATGCACAAACCACTGTCCTAGTGCTTTAATAAGCCTTCTAGAATTATTTGAAACTATAACATATATATGGGTGTGTATGTATGAATGTATTCTTGTATTGATTAGATTTAAAATAACTAGGTTAAAATAATAATGCTTAACATCAGACATAAGACCAGTTATGTGTATCTATGAAAATACAGGAAGTCACACGGGAATATCTACGGGAAAAGTCAGGAAGATAAAAGTGTCGGGGATTTCTTAACATGCTGAGTTTTTAAGAACTATACATTACTTCTCTAATTAGAAAATTATAAATACTTATTAAATAAGTTCCTAAACCAAGTAATTATTGATTATTCAGTATAATAACTCAGGATAATATATCTCATTAGCTAATTTAAAAACTTTTTAAAGTACCTGAATGCTAAGATTAAAATTTTTCTAGCAATATAACTTTTTTATTCCTCTATTGATGTACTTGATATTAAATCTGAATTCTTACAGCTTGCTAGTATGGAAAAAGTGATGTATACTTCTTTTTGAAATATGTGCATGTTATTATTTAAATGAGGCTATAAGATGTGGTAGAAAAAATACAAGCAATGAAGCCAAATATACTAGTACATTATGTATGAAGCCTGAAGGAAACATTAAAGTAAATGATAGTAAAGTAAAATCATTAAAGGTACAACACAGCACTTATATTTCCTATGAGCCTTTTTATGTGTCCTATGTTTACATATGTGATTTTAAATCAAATGCTAATTTAATCAAATTGGTGAATGTGTTGTTTTAAGTGCTATATCTGCAAAGACATCAGTGCAGTCACCAGGTCTTAGGGGTCATGTAAAGAAGAAAAAAATACCTTTGTTTTCAAAGTACTTGCAGTCTGCCTGAAGAAACATGGCAAAGACTGTACTTGTTTATGCAAGTTTAGAACCCTGGGAATGATCGTGTATCTTCTGTCCTTTATAAAATTTCCTTTCCTAATCTCTCTTGAAGATGGAGTAAGTCAATGTAATAGACGTGAGGGTTTTGAGTTGGACTTAAGAAAATCTTCTTTCCCTCCTCACTAGCTTCTTGCATAGAATTCGTTTGAATGATGAGCCCCAGCATCAATCTTGAGCCACACAGCAACCTTGCTCTTGGAATTCTTTCACAGAGGATGGGGGAGCAGACAGGCAAAGTGAGCATGAGTTCCTCATATCAACCCTGGATATCCCATAGTCTGATTTCTTTTGGATGAAAAATAAATCTATAAACTTCTGTCTTATTTTAGTCTCCACTTTAGATTTACTGATGTATATATTCAATTCTAGTCCTAATTAATACAAGAAATAAAATCAACAAGTAAATATTTTAAGAATAAAATAAAAATACAATTACAGTTTAATAGAAGAAATGACTCATGGATGGTACAAATCAAGTCTGAAGAGTATAACTGTTGAGTCTGGGCTCTGAAAATACATATAGAAATTTGAAATAAGATGAAATAAATACCGTGAATTATTAGTAAAAAAATAAATTTTTAAATAAATAATAACTGGTTGGAAAAAAATTAAATTGGATCCATACATCATTTCATGTACCAAGATCAATTGCAAATGGATTCAGAATATAAATGTTAAAAGAGCCTCAAAATAATAGAGCAAAACAGAGATAAATGTCTTTATTACTTGGCAATGGGAAAAGCTTTTATAAATATGATTCAAAATCCAGAAGCAATATCAAGAAAGAATGTCATTTTGATGACACATAAATTTAAATCTTTTGCATGTCAAAAAAGGGGGGAAAATCTCATAAACAAAATTGAAAAGAAAAACCCCAAGGCAAAATTGAAAAGACAAATGAGTAGCATATTAAAATATTTTCAATTTATATTATCCCAAAAGGATATCTTCACAACACAAAATGTTCTCCAAAAATCAACCTTCAAAAGCAGAAAAATGAGCAAAAGTAATAGCCCAAAAGTTCATGTTTAAAAAGGCAAATGGCCCTTAAGTATGTACGATGCTTAATCTCACTCAATATAAAATGCAATGTGCAACGATCAAATCAAATAACACTTCCATCTCCTTGAACATTAATCATTTCTATTGGGAATTTTTCTCCTTTTCTTATTAATTTGGAAATATATCTTAGAATGTTGCAACCAATCATTACCCGACTATGTTACAGAAAACCAGAACCAATTCCTCATGTGTTTGGTTCCTTCATCTAATCTCTTTCCATCCGATCTCCCAACCCTGACCTTCCCAGTTCTAGTGACCACTATTCCACTCTGTTCTTCTATGAGAACAACAATTTTCCCCCAAATGAGTGAAAATGTGTGATATTTGTCCTTCTATTTTGGCTAATTTCACTTAAGAATCGTCTTGCTGTGGTACACTTGTCGCCCATTTGTATGTTTTCTTTGGACAAATGTCTCTTTAGATTTATAGCCCATATCAGACTGAATTATCTGTGGGGGGTGGTGTGAAGTTTTTGAAGTTCCTCATGTACTCTGGATATTAATTCCTTGACTAGTTGGCAAATATTTTCTCCCCTTTTGTGATTGTCTCTTCATTCTGTTGTCTCCTTTGCTGCTCAGAACCTTCTTAGTTTGATTTAATTCCATGTGTCTGTCCTTATCTTGTTGCCTGTGCATTTGATATTCTATTCAAAGAAGCTTTGCCTATATGGATGATGTCGTGAAGTATTTCCTCTGTGTTTTCTTGTAGTCATTTAATAGTTTCAGTTCTTACATTTAGGTCTTTGACCTAATTTGAGTTGATTTTTGTGTATGGGGAAAGTTGGGACCTAGTTTATTCTTCTATATAACTATCTATTTTTGCCAGCACCATTTATTGAAGAGACTGTCCTTTCTTCAATAGATGTAGGTTCTTGACACCTTTGTCAAACATTAGTTTAAAAACCGGGTTTATTACTATGTTCCATTGCTCTATTTGTAGGTAGGTATTCATGCTAGTACCATGTTGATTTGGTCAAGTATATCTTGAAGTCAGGCATTGTGATACCTCCAACTTGGTTTTGTTTTTTGCTCAGGATTGCTTTGGTTATTCTGGGTCTCTTGTGGTTCCACATGAATTCTAGGATTATTTTTTCTAATTCTGTGAAGAATGTTATTGGTATTTATTTTCCTTTTTGATTAGTATATTATGATTATACATAATAGTGGAATTCATTGTTACTTGTTTATACATGCACACAATATAACAATATAATTTGGTAATTTTTATTCCCTGGTATCTCCCCTTTTCTCTTCTCCTCCCCTAATCCCCTTCCTCTGTTCTCCTGGTTTTTCTTCTTTTACAATGAGATTCCCCCAACTTTTTTCCTTTTTCCTTTCTAACTTCCATATATGAGAGAAAACACAAGATCCTTAACTTTTTGAGTTTTGCTTATTTTGCTTCACTTACTGTTCTCAGTTTCCATCCATTTTCCTATAAATGACATAATTTTATTCTTGTTTATGGCTATATAAAACTCCCTTGTATATACATACCACACTTTCTTTATTCATTGGTCCATTGACAGATGCCTAGGCTGGTTCCAATGTTTGGCTATTGTTTACTGTGCTGCTATAAACATGGGTATGCATATATCACTGTAGCATGCTGACCTCAATTCCTCAGGATAAATACTGAAGAGTGGTATAGATGGGTCATATGGTGGTTCCATGCTAGACTTGTGAGGAGCCTCCATATTGATTTCCATAGTGCTTGTACTAATTTACCATCCCAACAACAGTGTAAATGTGTTCTTTCCCCTCATCCTTTCTAGCATTTGCTATTATTGAAATTTTTGATGATTGCTGTTCTAATTGGGGTGAAACGATTTGATTTGCATTTGCCTAATTGCTAAAGATATTGAAAACTTTTTCATATGTTTGTTGGCTATTTGTATTTCTTCTTTAGAGCATTTTCTCCATTTTACCCCATCTTATATAATACTGACTATTTGGGGATTTATTTACATAAACTATTCTTCATTTTGAGTTTGTCTGATGTTTTGCATTTCTAGCTGGAAGGCTATATAAATGACACTGCTCTTCCTTGGGTATATCTGTGGTGATGTTAGTTTTGATGTTTTGCTTAGACTGTTTTTGATTTATCTATTGTATTATCATCTATGACATCACCACCATAATCTTTTTCTTTAAAGAAAAAAAAACATGTATCCTATCTCTATCTACAGAAAGCACCATATTGCTGCAGGGGCCAAAATAATGTGTCTCTTCAAATGTACCTACAAAACTGAACTAAAGCTACTTGTATAACTACATTCTCTCCCTGGACTATAAGTGTATAGATGCAGCATTATCTGGAATTTATTGATTTTGTGATTCTCTATGCTTAGCACATAATTAAAGACAGTTTTATATATTTTACAATAAAATTTTGTGTTATAAATAAACATCAGTTTCAATAGTGCCTTTGCTTCGTCTTGATCATACAATACAGATTCATCTATATTTTAGAAAATGGTTGAGTTTATCTGCATCATGAACAATATTTTATTACAGTAGTTTTTTGAATTTTTTCATCTTTCTCTTCCCATTTATCAGCCATAGCTTTAGCACTGACTAGAAGTATGTCCTACAGTCTTTTCCTGATTCTCATTCTTTAACAATAACTTTATAATATTTTGATTTTTCAAGTTCTCTCTGTGTCCCCACACATAAACCTGATAATGTAGAGCTGGGAGTAGTGAGGCAGATTATTAACTAAAAAAAAAATCCTCTAAGTAACTGAAGGTTTGACTTGGTTGTAACATTTTTTAAATACTAGTTAGAAATAAAGTTTTTTAAAAGTCAATTTTGTCCAAAGTGTGTAACACAGCAGTGCATACAAGCTACTACATGTAGTCTATTCACCAGTATATGGTATGAATCAAATTTCTCTCTTGCAGTTCCTCATAGTGTGGGATCTTTCATGCACATGTGCACAATCCAGTGTTAGTTTTCAAGCGTCAACGACTTGAAATAATAAAGATCTTGCAAACCATCTGTCAAAGGCATGTGTAAGCATACTCCAGTATCTGAAAACTCTCATATGCATGTAATGGATTTTTATTAAAATCAGGGCTGATGAACACTGATGGGTTTGGTTAAGGCAGTGGATTGATACTCAAGTGTGCCTGGGAGAGGAGACTCTTCCCCTCTACTCATTGGAGCCCGAGAGAGGAAAGGAAGCAGAATACAACAGACACTAGTATGGCAATATGTAAATCAGTGGAAGTGTAACTGATGTGACTCTGCAATCTGTATACGGGGTAAAAATGGGAGTTCATAACCCACTTGAATCAAAGTGTGAAATATGATATATCAAGAACTATGTAATGTTTTGAACAACCAATAAAAAAATTAAATAAAAAAAAAAAAAAAAAAAAAAGAAAGTGCGGGCGGCTGGGCAGTATCTCCCGGGGGTGCTGCGGTGAAAGGCACTGACCGCTGGCCGCGGTGCTGAATACTTTCCCGGGCTGCCGGCAGGAACAGGCCTGTCTGGCTCCAGTTCTGGGACCCCCTGCAGTGGTTTTTACAATATTTTCGCAATTAAACAAACAAAACCTAAGTTCAGAAGGTTAAAGACCTGCCCCAAGGGAACACAGCTACTAAATGGCTGATATCTGTGCACGCTCGACCTGTACTAGTCTCACAGCCTCTTCTCTTCCTCTTACTACCTATTAGTTACATCTTCCTCTCCTTAGTTTACATCAGGCAAAGCTAATCCCTTATACTGCATGCCCCCTACCAACGCCAAGTTGGAGGTGTGTACAAAGACTGGGACCCAGGACAGGATTACTCATTCGTCTGGATCCTACCCTCTTCAGAAGTCCAAACCTAATGGATGATCCAACTCTGGTCTTCCAGATCTTGAACAAGGAGTCAGTCACATCTCTGAAATTTTTTCTCCTCGTGAACAAGATGGTGAAGCTCTTCCCAGGTGCGCTCCTATCTCCTCCAGTTCGAATACAATCACGAGGTCCTTCTTTTTGCTTCCTACCCCTTTCTCAAATGAGGGGGACACGCTTGCTTTTTCTCCCCACCAAGTTCTCAACCAACTCTACTCTTGTTGAGCAAGAACTCAGGTCCCAGCTACTGAAAGGCATGATCCCCTCCTCCGTCGCCACGTCCCCACCCCAACCCCCACTCCTGGAATGACCTGTCCTTGTGTGCCACGCTAGCGCCCGAGGCTCAGGAGAAAGCCACTCAAGCTCCAGCTTTGCACAGCCCCGACTCTGCGGAACTCCCGCGCTTGGACGCTTGGGGAAGTGCCAGAAGCAGCTAGAGCGAGACGGTGAATGCCAAGCGAGGCTGCTCCGGTGATAGGTATGTGTACGATCTTTGGTCAGAGGCTAGGTTGGGAGAAGGGGATTTGGAGGAAGAGGGTGGAGGAAAGGGGAGGTGCTAGAGAGAGCAGCGGGTCACTCTCCCTCTCTCCTCTCCTTTCCCTATCTCACCTTTCCACTAGACTTCTGCTTTTTCCGCCCCGGTCTTTCCTCTCCAAGCATCTTCCCTGCGCGCCCGCGGCTGCTGCTTCTTCTCACTCTCCCGCGCCTAAGGAGCCAACTTGATCCAGACTCAGCACAGTTGCGTCCCGGTGCCATTGAAGCTGAGCCTGCAGCATGTGGAACGCGACGCCAAGCGGGGAACCGGAGCCCAACCTCACGCTGGCGGACCTGGACTGGGATGCTCTCCCCACTAACGACTCCCTGGTGGACGAGCTACTGCCGCTCTTCCCCGCGCCGCTGCTGGCAGGCGTCACAGCTACCTGTGTGGCGCTCTTCGTGGTGGGCATCGCGGGCAACCTGCTCACCATGCTGGTGGTGTCGCGCTTTCGGGAACTGCGCACTACTACCAACCTCTACCTGTCCAGCATGGCCTTCTCCGACCTGCTCATCTTCCTCTGCATGCCCCTCGACCTCGTCCGCCTCTGGCAATACCGGCCCTGGAACTTTGGCGACCTGCTCTGCAAACTCTTCCAGTTCGTCAGCGAGAGCTGCACCTATGCCACGGTGCTCACCATCACAGCGCTGAGCGTCGAGCGCTACTTCGCTATCTGCTTCCCTCTGCGCGCCAAGGTGGTGATCACCAAGGGCCGGGTAAAGCTGGTCATCTTGGTCATCTGGGCCGTGGCCTTCTGCAGCGCGGGACCCATCTTTGTATTAGTCGGGGTGGAGCACGAGAATGGCACCGACCCTCAGGATACCAATGAGTGCCGCGCCACCGAGTTCGCGGTGCGCTCTGGACTGCTAACAGTCATGGTGTGGGTATCCAGCGTCTTCTTCTTTCTGCCTGTCTTTTGCCTAACTGTCCTCTACAGTCTCATCGGAAGGAAGCTGTGGAGGAGGAGACGCGGAGATGCAGCGGTGGGCGCCTCGCTCAGAGATAAGAACCACAAGCAAACTGTGAAAATGCTGGGTGAGTATCAGCGCACCCTCGGGCTTCCTCTCCCGGGCTCTCTCCTCTCCCTGCGTGCCTTCCCACTTCTCTCTGATTTCCAGTTTCTATTTATTTCTCCCCGAGTCTCTCCCATTCCTCTGGGTCTGTTTCTCTGTGTGTCCCACCCTTTCCTAACTCCCCCCTCCCCATTCCCCTCCTTCCAACCTTTTCCCCCTTCTCCTCCTGCCCCTGACCCTCTAGGTAATTGTAGTCTTGACATCTCTTTTAGTCTCTCTCTCTTTGACCTTTCTTCTTGTGTCTTCTTTCTCTTCTTCATGGGAAAAATGACCCACCTTTGTCATTCCCTAAAATCTATTTTATCTCAGCCCAGAAACGTTTCAAAACTGAGATATTTCACAAAAGGTGAGGTTAAGCTTCCTGCTTCAAATAGAATTTGTGTCATTCTATTAGACATTATTATTACTATGTGTATATAGGTGACCACATGACCAATATGATTCTGCAACCTGTACACTCAGAAAAATCAGAAATTATATTCCATCTGATTCAAATGTATGATATGTCAAGGTCATTGTACTGTCATGTGTAACTATTAAAACAAATAAAAAATTAAAAAAAACAAATAGAATTTGTGAATATCAAAGTTACATCAAGGAAAGCAAGCATTAAAGCTAGAAAGTATTCATTCAGTAGCAAATTTAACCAAAACCATGATCCCTTTGGATGATTCTGTTAGAGATGATTCATTCTTTTTTTTCAATTTTGTGATTTGTTTTCTGCCCTGCATTTTCATGGGAAAATCACATCAACTCTGTTAATCCTGCTGCTATTTATATGGCTTTGTAAGGAAGTCAGTGACAATCAGTGCTTAGGTCTCCTTATGTTTGATATCATGATTATCTGTCTTTCTAGGTGGCATAAACTAGGGTAAGGTAGAATAAACTAGAGTAAGCAGAGCTCCAACAGCAGAAAGGGAGACCATGGAAGCTAACAGGACTTACTGCCCTTAAATGGCCCTCCAGGAACATCTGGATGCAGTGTCACAACTAGTGTGCTGAATGTTTATTGCATGAATTCAACCTCTTTAAAGATGTGTGTTTGATACAGGTGAAGTAGCAAATGGAAACGTGTCCATATCCAAGCAAAATATTAATTCTGCTTGCTTTCTCAAAATCAGCATCTGATATTATGTTAGTTGGTGTTTTAATTAACATTTCATACCCATTGGCATATTTAATGCTTCAAAGAAGTTATTCCAGGATGGTTTCATATTTGTAATTTTATAAATCCAAGATCCTGCATATTAAAGTTATGAGAGTTTATTTAAGGAATGTCAGATTTTATTTCTAGACCAGTGATTCTCCCTATGTGAATCATGGATTGTAAACCTGCTTATGTCCTCCAGGGTACTCCAAGCTCTCACCTGTGACATTCTCGTTTCTGCTATGGTAGTTCAGTTGTAGTTCAGTTGTTACTATGTAACTTAGTTTTGAGAATAAGTTTAGTAATTTCCTACAGTTTTTTTTAAGCCATTAGTTGCCTCCTTGGTGTCTCAAAATCAATATTAATTTTCTTCTTACTTGACAATTGAAGGGGATCACTAAAGTAGTGCAAGGATTAAAACATTACTTTTTCCTTTGCTTTCTGAATTTTAAAAACTTACTCTAAAAGTTTAGAAGTCTTGGAAAAAAATCTTAAATGAGCAAAATGAAGTTTTGGATGGATGATAATGTTGATTAGTTTAAAGGCTTTTTCTACCTTATTTAGGTCTATTGTAGGTGACATAGACATCTCAGTGGTTTTTAATCTTGTTTCCAAAGACAGAAGGATTCCAAGTTTGAGGTGAGCCTGGGCAATTTAGCAAGACCCTGTAAAAAGGGCTGAAGATGTAGCTCAGTGGTAAAGCACTCCTGGGTTTTCAATCCCCAGTACTGCAAAAAAGAAAAAAAAAGAAAGAAAGGAAGGAAGGAAGAAAGGAAGGAAGGAAGGAAGGAAGGAAGGAAGGAAGGAAGGAAGGAAGGAAGGAAGGAAGAGTCAATCCTCTGTAAAACTTAAAAAAAAAAAAAAAGGAAGCTGGACAATGCGATGGCCCATTCCCCCCTCAGTCCCAGCCACTTAGGAGGCTGAGGTGGGAAAATCACTTGAACTCAGGGATTCAAGGCCAAGACCAGCATTGGCAAGATTGTAAATCCTCATCTAGGGAGAGGGGTGGAGAGGAGAAGAGAGGGAAGGAGAGAGGAAAGGAGGTAAGTACCCTGCTCTCCTTCCTACAGATTTTAATACTGCAAGTCCATATTATATCCAAGGAATCTATATTTTTGAAGCACCCAGGAAACTCTGATTCACAGATACGGTTGAGTACCTTACCTGATATATGTTTCTGTCCTATCTAACACATTTAAAATGATGGATTACTGTGAAAAATTGGCTTCAGCTGAGTCAATATGTCAACTCAATCACCAAATCAAATAGCTCAACTAGAAGTGACTGGGAAGTTCAGTAGGTATCTACTGTTGGTTTAGTCAGTCAGTCTTTGTTAAAATGGAAGAGGGGAAAAAAGAGCACAGCGTTCCTCCATGTCAAGAGCAGTACAGAGTGTTTCTCAGTGTCCACCTTATACATACTCAAAACCAACGAAGTTTTAAAAATAGAATGTCATCTGCAGTAACATTTCTGGAAGTGACGATCTCTCTCCCATTTCCTTTCAGCTGTAGTGGTGTTTGCTTTCATCCTCTGCTGGTTGCCCTTCCACGTGGGGAGGTATTTATTTTCCAAATCCTTTGAGCCGGGCTCCCTGGATATTGCTCAGATCAGCCAGTACTGCAACCTAGTGTCCTTTGTCCTCTTCTACCTCAGCGCGGCCATCAACCCCATTCTGTACAACCTCATGTCCAAGAAGTACCGGGTAGCGGTGTTGAAACTTCTGGGATTTAGTTCCTTCTCCCAGAGAAAGCTCTCCACTCTGAAGGATGAAAGTTCCCGGGCCTGGACAAAATCTAGTATTAATACATGACAGACACATTGCTGAGCAGTCATCGCTTATTATTCTACACTGGAAGCCATCGCACAGCGGAACTCGGGAGGAAAGCTGGAGGTCGGTTGGGGAATTAGGGACACTTGGATCTGGAAACCGTTAGGGGAAAGAAAAGAGAATTTGTAGGGCATGAGCAGTTTGGTTTGATTGTACACTCATCAGTGTTCTCACACGCTATTCCTGCATCTCTCCCCTCCCTCTATGATTTGCTTTCTGCAGCTGGTGCTTTGCAATTCAGAGAAAGGAAGAGGTCATAATTATTTGGCTAAATAGAATGACATTAAAATTTTAAAACATGACTTTAAAAAACTAGCAATTTTCCTAAAGCTCTAGAGCAGTGCTGTCCAAGAGAAAAGTAATACAGGTCACCTAAGTAATCATTATACAATGATTCATGAGAAATTTACATTCTATTTGTCACAGTAAGTCTTTGAAGTCCAGCACGTTTTCACACTTACCACTCACCTCGATCGGGCTATGAAGTTTTCATCAGTAACAGTGGATGCATTTAGATTTCATCAAATGTAATAGATGAAAAAGTAGATTCAACAGCTTAAATTATCTAAATACTCTTCAAAATTTTCCCATAGCTAAAAAAAAAAACAAGTTTTTTAAAAGGTGAGTTAAAATTAAAGATTCAGTTTTTCAGTTGTACTAGGCACATTTCAAGTATTCAAAAGTTGAATATGTTCACCATAGTTGACTATACTAAATAGGGCAGCTCTAGTGTATTTATTTTAAATAAAATTATCATTAATCTTACATAAAAGGTTTTTTTAAAGTTTACCCCTTCCCTGAATATTTATACAATGAATTAGCATAGCAGAATTTTAGAGTGACAAGTCCTAAAAAAACATACTTCAGTGTCCCATTTTTCATGTTTTGAAGAGAAAGGGATGTTAAGAGTGTATAAGATACATTTTTAAAGTAATTGTACATGTTAATATTCAGGAAATAAAATTTTACAAAAAGTGCAGGTAATCATAAACCATCTTACTTGGCTTAACAAAAATACTTAAGCCAATCATAAGGCTTTGGTTTGTGAATAAGAGAATAATTATAACTTATACTGGCAAGCTTAGAGGAAATGTAATGAACAGAAATTTTTGAAATGGAGAAGGCAGGCTCATGTGAAAGATTCAGAATCCCTAAATGTTACTGCATGCTGATATTCAAAACTTTTTAAAATCATGAAGTCACTTATTTCAAAATATCTATGCCATGTCCTGTCTCCAAATTAGTTCAGCTTTTTACATCCCTCTGCTTATCTGATAGATATGTTTATTGGAATTTTTAGTTTCCCTCTTAATCATAATTATGAATGAGTCGACACCTTCAATTAAATCTCATACATATCAGTTATAAAGATAAAAGTTTCATTTATATTAACATTGCTCCCTATATAGTCAACACTTTGCATTTTAAATGTGTTATTCCAAAAATGATTTCTTCATAATCCTGTGCAATACTACCATATAAATAGCTTCTCCCTAAGATTATTGGTTTAACTTACGGAACTAATTAAGTCATTTAGGGAAATGACTGCCATGATTGTTTTCCACCCACCCAAAGAAAAGATTACCTTGCTGAAATAATTGATTGACTATTTTTAGAATTATTTCTCTAGAGAAATATTTCTGAAATCTATTTGGACAATAAAACTGGACCATAAATTTGGTCTAAATATAGAACTTCAGCAAATTAATCTTTCAGTTATTTCTTAGAATCTCATTGATATTTTTAAAAAGTACACTGATGCATTAGGTACATGAGATATTATTAGGACATTTAGCATTATTATTCTAAGCAGTGCTCAGTAAATCCCAAAGACGAAATAAAAAACAACTTCAAAGCTTATCCTCTATCTCATAGTTGATTGCCTTGGAGAAAAACAAACCCACTTCTAATTAGTTTCTTCACCTACTCACTGCCCCCCTCCACCACCACCATCACCACTGTCCTTCACTGGTCCATCTGGGGAACTCAGAACTCAGCCGATACATTTAGAGAAAAGAATCTTTAATTTGTCTTTTCCAACCATTGCTTTTATTCTTGTAGCCTTATATTATTGTATTTCACATATTATTTAAGACTCAGGGAAAAGAGGAAATTATCCTGAGGAAAATTGTTTCTAAAGGTTACACAAACATTTAGTATATGCCTGCTATGTTCTAAACCTCTACAATTAACAAATCAAGGATTTTATTTATCTCTTGTGAGCTCACAATCATTTGAGAATTTGTTACAGTAGGTAACTGATAAGTATATTTAAATTACAAAGTAAACATCTCTAGTTATTCTGTATTAAATGGCTCCCCATGTTTCAAGGGGCTCTTTATTTCACCGTGTTGCATATTTGGCTCAACATAAATTCAAAATTGACTGCTCCCATGTGAACCAGTAAAATTTGTAGACACAATTAATGTGTTTGCTAGTGATGATCAAACTCAGAGCATTCTTTTTAATGTAGAGAAAACAAAGAAATTGGCTTCTTTTTAAAATCTGACCATGTTTCCACATTCCTGGTTAAATAGCAATGAGGTTTCTATCCCCACATCTTGCACTGTCTCAAAATCAAACGTTGGATCATTTTCATTTTAGGGAATGACTGTTATGTGAGCAAGAACTCTCCAATGATTTCTTTAAAGCAAACATTCATTGCCATGAGTTATTTAACTTTGGAAGTTTTGTGGTAATGGAATTTTAAAAAATGCTTCTAGTGCTTGGTCACAGCTTGAAAACCATCTTAGAGTCGTGTGTGTGTGTGTGTGTGTGTGTGTGTGTGTGTGTGTGTGTGTGTTGCTAGGAATTAAATACAACTACTCTGTCACTGAGTTCCCCCCTCAGCCCTATGGTGAACTTTCTATTGTAATGAAGATTGTTGTGGTGGGATTTGACTTCTAATACCAGTTTTTTTTTTCATGCAAATGCTTTTATTATAAACCTGAAATCATCATAACTTACAATTTTTAGTGCAACATTAACAGTTTCGGTTATTTTTTTTCATTTATCCTCATACTTGAATTTAATATTTTCAAAAACTGTGAGATATTTTGCAAGACTGGTGCCTGAAGACACTCTTCTTGTCTTTTAAAAAATGGTGTGTACATATTTAAAATGTGACATACATATTTACATATGTAAAATGTTTTTCATCAGAATGTATAAGTGAATAGCATAGAACTACCTTGTATCTAATGCAAATAATGTCGTTATAAGATAAAACTATGTCTAACATGGTTCATCAGCTAATGAATATCCTATGATTTTTTGCAAATTTAAATTACAGTATTAACCAGGATGTATAGGTGATTGTGAACAATTTTTTTTTTTTTTTACCCAGAAAATAAACTGCAAGTCAAAAATCAACAGAAAGCAACAGCTCACTGCTTTCTGGTCACATCACTTATATATTCACATGAATGAATTTATTCATGTTAATCCCTAGCAATAATCTTAAATTTGAAGCAGATGAGGAGGAAAGTGTGGATGAGGCTTGTTATTGAATTTTCCATTTACTCTAGCAGGATGCTGGAGCTCAGCCCTTTTGATTGGTAGAATTATCATCATCCTAAAGAAAAAAAAGAAAATAAGCTGCCCTGTTTACTTGCTTCCTAATTGTTTGGCTATTTACTAGAATTTCAATTAATATTTAATGTTGAAACACTGTATATATCTTTGCTCAAAGGACTGTCAACTAACCTTAAAACTGGCAAAATAATCAACACCTTCAAAACACATGCCTCATGTAAAAGCTCAGAAAGTTGGGCCCAAATGTTTCCAAATGTTCTTTCCACAAGAATTCTTTTCTCTCTAGCCACAGAGAATGTATCAGGGAAGAACCGTTTGAAAGATTTTGTAGTGTTTTAATATCTCAACTCCAAAACATATCCCTGGCTCAAACAAACACACAAAAAACTCTTAGCAACATAGATTTAGAATTCTAGAAAACATTTCCTAGTGTAAATAGAGCCAAACAGTATAACTTCCTGTTTCACTAATATATAGTGTAGTCTAGATTCACATAGATTTTATTACATAGTACTCGCTTGGTTGACTTGTATTGCCATAACGTGTCAGAAATGTTATGCTTTGCCTTTCTTTCTTTTTAAGGTTTTTGTGAAAGTTAAAGAAGAGTTTAATGTAGCTCTCATGTATCTTCTTATGAAATCAGCTTTGGTTTTTCTTCCTTTGAGTGTCCATAACCAAATATTTGCTTAATAAATATCTTTTTGAAGGGTGTGCTGACTTTTTTTACGTAGTGTCTGGGATATTTTATCTCACCTCTGGTCCCAGATCTAGTTTGTCCTTTAAGGTTCTGAAGTATACAGTTTACAACTATAAGGTGTTTGTTGTAATGAATTTTATTTCTTCAAGAGCTCCCAATACTTTATAATGAATGAACCACCGCCTGAATTTTAAAAAGTAGGGGACCCTGTGATGTACTGTGATCCCTCTCTAATCCTTGTAGCCTGCCCCTCACTAAACTGATACACCATTGACTCAAAGAACAGGAGCCCTTTGCCTTAGGGGAAGGGAGGCTTCCTGCTCCTCATGTACTCAGCTACTACTCATGAATGTTGGTTGGAGAAATGAAAGTTTAAAGACTAGATTACATATTACCCCAGCACTATCTTCTAGACATATGGAGTCCAGCAGTGTTTTAGTCAACTTTTTCTCCACTATGACCCAAGAGACCTGACAAGGAAAAGTTTTAGAGGAGGAAAAGTTCATTTGGGGCCCATGGTTTCAGAGGTCTCCGACCAGCTTCATTGCTCTCAGCTAAAGATGATGCAGGACTTCACGGCAAAAGAGTTGGTGAAGGAAAGTATCTCAGAACATGGCCATCAGGAAGCAGAGAGAGATGAAGCTCAGCTTATTAGGAACAAAATATATACCCCAAAGGCACACCCTCAGTAACCTACCTTCTCTAACCACACCCCACCTGTCTATAGTTACCACCCAGTTAATCCATCCAAATGGATTAATGCACTGATTACATTAGTGTTTTCATAACCCAATCACTTCATCTCTAAATTTTCTTGCATTGTCTTACACATTAGCTTTTGAGAGACACCTCCTATCTAAACCATAACAAGGGTTCAAAGCTACAATTAGAGAACCAATAAAGGTGGTCAATTTTTTTTAAAGAGAGAGAGGGAGAGAGAGAGGGAGAGAGAGAGAGAGAGAGAGAGAGAGAGAGAGAGAGAGAGAGAGAGAGAGAGAGAGTTTTTTAATATTTATTTTTTAGTTTTCGGCGGACAAAACATCTTTGTTTGTATGTGGTGCTGAGGATCGAACCCGGGCCGCACGCATGCCAGGTGAGTGCTCTACCGCTTGAGCCACATCCCCAGCCCAAAGGTGGTCAATTTTTATTTGCTAATTAAGAGACCTTAAGATAGTCTACTGCCTACCTAGCACCTGTCACTTTCTTTCAGGTTCATTCCCACATTCGACCCTGGGGTCAATCAACAAACACTGGGTGCTCCTTGCTTCATTTTGGGCCTCCTTTCTTAGGTGTTCTGCTACCTAGAACACTTCTCCAGGCATCTCTGTCTGCTATTGACCCCAACTGGGCAGACTTCTTCTAGCAACTTCATTGACCATGGAATTTACGAGAGGTTAGTAAAAGCTGCTACAAATTTAGCTTTGGCTGAAGCACTGACAAGGCACCATCAGGTTTATCAAAATGCCACCATTCTACTTTGTAGTAATCCCTTGGATCCTCTCCCAGGGGACATTTTGCACCTTTATTTATGAAATAAAAAAATAATAATTTCAGAGTGGGTCAGCAGGAGGAGGAAAAGGATGGAGATTACAGAGTCTTCTGGGTTCCTGACAGTCCTGGCCACAGTGTACCACCCAGACCTCATTTACTGCTTCAGAACCTGTATTGAATAACTTCTTCCTTTCAGAATTGTGTTAGGTGATGTTGTGTGGCAAAAATACCTAACAAGACCAACCTAGAGGAGGCAAAGTTTATTTGGGCTCATGGTTTCAGAGGCTCCGTCCATGGTGGGACAACTCCATTCTCTGGGCCAAAGGCGAGGCAGAACATGGAGTGAGGATGTGGCTGAGGAAGTTGCTCAGGACATGGCAGAGACAGAAGTGGGGAAGGGGCCACAGTTGGTGGAGGAAAGTATCTCAGAACATGGCCATCAGGAAGCAGAGAGAGATTTAGCTCAGCTTATTAGGAACAAAATATATACCCCAAAGGCACACCCTCAGTAACCTACCTTCTCTAACCACACCCCACCTGTCTATAGCAAATGCACCCTTCCAGGCCACACTACAGGCCATACTCCCAGTGACCCACCTCCTCCAGGCACACCCTTCCTGCCTACAGTTACCACTCAGTCCATTCAAACCAGGTGACAGCTCTCACAATCCAAATATTTTACCTCCCAATATTCCTGCATCAATACAGCAGCTTTTCGGGAGACCCTTCATATCCAAACTATTACACAAATTTAACCTCCAGGAACAAAGCACGTGGAGTACACATCAACTCAGAGGCCAAACAGTTGTAGAATTACTTGTGGCTGCACCATCTACAGCCATGTGACACTGGACAATCACTTCACATTAACCTCTCTCAGTCCCAGCTTGTTTACTAATAGGATAGGAATGCCAAAAATACTTGTTCTTTTCAACTGTTGACAAGATCAAACAACAACGCATGTACACCAACAGCATGTAGCACACAGAGGAGCCCAATGCATGTTGACTCTGTTCATTACCACAAGTGATCAGGTTGTTGACAACCTACTATTTCTAGTTTGAGTTTCTTTAAAGCAGAGCAAGAACTTAAGCCAGGTGTGAAGAAATGTGAATGTGGAATCCTTCTATAGCTTTAAGACATCTCTACCCAGCTTTTGAGAGTAGTTTCACCCATATCTGATTAAATGAGCTTTATAGTGACTTACCTTTGTAGAGCGTTTCCAGTGAATTCAGTATAGTTTTCAGAGAAACAGTGATTTTCTTTTTGCTATCACATTCCATCAGTTCATTTATATCTAATTAAGTAGTTACAATAACAAGTGCAGTTTGGCCTAGACAGATGTGGGAACAGACAACTTGTTACTTGTGGAGAAGTCGAGAGTGTGCTAGAGTGTGACTGTCTACCACACACTCCTCTAGTGTGGCCTGAACATCAGGGAGGGTCCTCAAGAGAGCAAGCAGACAGCATTGGACACCAGCGATAGATTAAAGAGCATATCTAAGCCCTTTTTAGAAACACAATAGGGAGGATGGTCGGTTCCCTTCATACAGAAGAAATCCAAGCACATGACAATTTATTATATATTTCATAAAGAATTAGGAGTCCGAAGCTTCCCAACACAAATGGTAAGGAGAGGGAAATGCTAAATATCCTGATTTGATCATCACTGTCCTCTTTACTCTTTACTGTCCTCTCTTGTCACACATGGCTCTCACTGTGGCCTTCAAGATACTGAAGGCCTCAGATTTCCAGTCAGCTGGGTTAGTGGGAAGCAGGGAATATTCTAGATCAGGTGTCCATGCCATAGGTGCAGGAAATAGAGGTAGAGTTGCCCTCCTTCAGAGGATCCACTGAACATTTTTGTTACAATGGTAACAAGTTTTCAGTTTTGGTATAAATCTAACCAGGTTAGTGATTATTTTAAGAAAGCTTCACCTGCTGGGTGCAGTGGTGCACACCTATAATCCCAGCAGCTCAGGAGGCTGAGGCAGGAGGATTGTGAGTTCAAAGCCAGCCTCAGCAACTTAGTGAGGCCCTAAGCAACTTGGTCTCTAAATAAAATATTAAAAAGGCTCAGGGATGTTGCTAAGTGGTTTAGCACTCCTGGGTTTGATCCCTGGTACAAAAAAAAAAAAAAAGCTACACATAAAGATAACCATTTACACATCTTGCTACAGAAAGTCCACTTACATTTTAGTATGCACAGCATAGTTTTCCATTTAAATGAAGTGATTTCTCTCTCAAATTAATTTTACTCATTTTGAGTTCTATAGTTCAATTTGTATCGATGCCATCAGACAATTGAAACAAAAGATCAGCTAATCTCCCTAATGGGTTGTTTTTCATCCAACTGATGGACTTGACGTGAAGCTTTTGGAAGTCTTCCTGCCATAGTGAAATATTTTACATTATTGAGAACATAATTGCAATTTGGGTTAAACAGTTCTCCATTAAAATTGGATGTATTTGGGGCTGGGAATGTGGCTCAGGCGGTAGCGCGCTAGTCTGGCATGCGTGCGGCCCGGGTTCGATCCTCAGCACCACATACCAACAAAGATGTTGTGTCCGCCAAAAACTGAAAAATAAATATTAAAAAATCTCTCTCTCTCTCTCCTCTCTCACTCTCTCTTTAAAAAAAAAATTGGATGTATTCATTCTGGAGTGATAATACAAATAAAAATTGGGTGGGTCATAGTGTCAAGATAACAATGTTCTTATCAACTTTCAAATCCTGAGGAAAAGACAACAGAGTTTGGAACTGATTGTGGTCCCCACTGATTCATGATTCATCCCAAGAAGTTGTGATATTGTAACAACTAAAATGAAAGCCAAAATGCCAAAATTTATTAAAAACACACCCATACGTCTATATGCACAAACACACACAGAGCAACTGAAACACAAGGTAAAATATCTCAGAATGGCAGTACCCATGTTCTCTTTTGTTGTCCATTATCAATCAGAGTTCAGAAATGCTTGTGGTTTTAAAGAATAACTTTATAATTAGTATCCTAAAATGGGATTGTGAGTCTCCTAATTTGATTGTCTTTTTATTAAAATCAGTTGAAAACTTTGATTAGAATAGTCAACCAATGGAGTACCAAAAAACTTAAAAACTAAAAACCAGCTTTTGAAGCCTTAGAAATGTGCAAACTTGCAAAAGGAAAACATTATAATATATCCCCACAAAATGGGGAGAAACTGAACAAATTACATGCTGAGGCCTCAAAAGGGTTATTGATGTAATTTTTCAATTCCATAATTGATTTTTAGAATATTTCAACATTTAGGTTGTGGCTTTTGAAGGAATGAAATTGAGAATGTCTAAGATTTTTAAAGATCTAAACATGGTAAAATATTCAAAAGACTCAAGGAGCCAACCTTTTTGACAAATTTTGTCATATAAAAATACTTGTGTGAGAGAAGTCTTCTGAATCGAGACAAAGTAACAGTGTCTGCTTAAAAAAAAAATCTCAGACCAAAATGAAGCGTTTCAATAACAAAAAAATAACAGAAAACCATTCCTCCTTGGAATCGGAATTTTCTCTGAGCTTACTGAAAGGCGTAATCAAAGGTTTTGAATTTCAAATTTATTAATCACAAATGCAACATAGATTTCAAGAAATTTTATTAAAAATGAAGATGAGGTTGAGTTGAAAAATTGCATTCCTAGTAGAGATAGCAGTGATAACAGCATTAGAAATAGATATGGCATAAAAAAACCTGATTGAAATATGTAAATATATGCCAACAATAATTTTCTCATTTATATTACTGTTTAAACATTCACATAATTAATTGGAGAAGTCTTTTGATTTCATGAAACAGAATTTTTTTTAAATTTTGATCTATTTATCCATTTATTTATTTATTTATTTATTTTTGAGACAAGACTTGCTATAGTGGCCGGCTATGTTCCCAAGTTGGACACCTGAGACCCTTCTGTCTCAGCCTCCCAAGCAACTGGGACTTTAGGCACCTGCCTCTGTGCCTGAGACTGGCTTCAGATTTTATTTTTTAGAAAGAACTTTGAAAACAATTTTTAAGTAGAGCTATTTTAGAGTTCCACCAACAAAACAACACTAATTTGTTAGACAATAAACTAAAACTTTCATAATCAGATGCTTCATTATTTTGGTATTCACTTTCACTCTCCAAAATGTCCTAGTTTAAAAAATAAATTTTGTTGTCATTTGATTTTAAAGTTATGCTTGACTTCTACAGCAAAAAGTACCATGATCTTCTAGTGACACTTGCCTTGAGTGAGGGAGATCATTGTGGGGCATTTTCTAGTGTTGGTGATTCTTGCTGGAAAACTCTAGTACATTTAACTAAGAATCCCACCTTTCCTCATATGAAAGAAAAATGATAATGTGATAATAGTGTAGGCAGTGTCAGGCTCTCAGGGAGGATTTTCCCAAAGGTTTCCCATACTGCTGTTGTGATAAGGCAAAGATTTCCATTTAGCCTAGGGAGCCAAGAATAAGAGTCGATATCAGATAAAAATCAATGTCACCTGAATTCTGTGATTTCAATCACTGTGTAACCCCCTTTATCAGTTTCTTGCTTCCTCTATCTTTTTCTATCTCTGCACTTGCACTAAAGAGCTTCAAGATGTGAAGCATTGATGGGTAAAGAGAGGAGGAGCAGGAGAGATTGACCATCTCCCCTGGCACCTATGGTAACTAATAGGCAGCCAGTCTTGTGTCACAGGAAGATCTGCTGGGTGGAAACTGGCCTTGTGAAGATGCAGCTCTGTAGGGGAGGCTGCTTTGGGCTTGACTCATTCTAAGCACCAGATTTTGGCTCTCACCAACTGATTTCTGTCAATGTTTTCTCAATTTCTGGTCCCTTTACCACTAGACCATCTCAACCACTCACTCCCAAGGTTATACAGTGGATGTTGGCATTGCTATGGACGGCTCCTCCTCTGAAATTTTGCATTAACTATCCTATTCTGTGACCACAGCCTTTTACCATTCCATGTATTTCAGCAATTATTCCCTGTACCCAGTTCTTTAATCTCTTTACGTTCTCCCTGTCACTCAGTCCCTTCCCATCTCCAGGACCTTACTATGATCCATGACCCTTGCATTAGCCACTTGCTACCTGATGTTCTCAGTTCCCACCTGCTTGCCACCCCTATTAATTTGCCTGGATCAAGGCTGGAGAAACATCTCTTGGCACCAACAACCCAGTGCCTCCAATCATCTGGGTGAGCAGACTCTCCTGGTCCATCAGCTTTCTGTAGCAGGGTTATAAACCAGTAGTTTATAAACAACAGAAATGTATTTCTCACAGCTCAGTAGTGTGGGAAGTCCAAGATCAAGGCAGACTCCGTGTCTGGTAAGAGCTAGCTTTTTGGCTTACAGATGTGCCTTCTTGCTGTGTCCTCAAGTGGTTGAAGGGAGGACAAGCTAGCCTTTTGGGGTCTTTAATGAGGGCACTAAGCTCAATTATGAAGGCTTTGCCTCATGGCCTAATCACACCACAAAATCCTCACCTTGGCGATAATGAATTGGAGGAGGGGACACATGCATTCAGACTATAGCTGCTCTTTCTTATTTTCCACAGAATCTATTCAAACATTTTTCATTTTTCTCAAAAAATACCAGCCTCTTGGCAGACATCCATGCATGCTACTTCAAAAAGGGAATCAAAAACCATTAGTAGAGAGTCTTCATAGCTCATTACCAACACTGGAAAAGTTCACATGTCCCTTGCTTCTCCTCCCTTGTCACAGAGGGAACAGTGTCTGTCTCCCTAAATGAAGCCATCCTCTCTAACAGTACTCTGTTCCCTTTCTCTTTTTACCTCCTACATTAACTCTTCTCTCTTCTGAATCATCGTTTCTCTCCTACCATCAGCATTTAAACCTGCTCAGGACTTCCTACCATAAAAAGTCTTCACTTAATCCTGGCTGTGGGCCAAATTGTGACAACCCCCAATCCATATGTTGAAGTCCTAATACCCAATGTATTGTGTCTGGAGATGGAACTTTGGGGAGGAAAAGAGGTTTAGATGAGGTCATAAGGGTGGTGTCCTTATATGGAGATTAGTACCTTGGACAGGAAAAGGAAGAGACAAGAATCCTCTTTCTCCCCACCAAGTGAGGACATAATGAGAGGACAGCTATCTACAATCTAGGAAGAGTACTCACACCCAAAACCAACCATGCTGGTATCTTGATCTGGGACATCCATCCTCCAGAACTGTGAGAAATACATTTCTGTTGTTTAAGCCACTTAGTCAATGGTATTTGTCACATCAGCACAAGCCAGCTAAGACAACAGCATGGTGCCCTCCAACTCCCACCTCAGCTCTCTCCTCCCCTTTGTAACCAAACTTGTTGAAATATACTGTCTCCATTCTCACTTAGTTCACTCATGTCTTAACTTGCTAACATTGTAAGATGAATTGTACTGAAAAAGAAAGTTCAAGTAAGCCTCATAGGCGAGCACTATGCTAGGACTAACTTGGTCTGTCCAGTGAGAAAACTAATGTTGAACAAATAATAATTGCCCTATAATTATTTCATTATAATTGGGTCGTATATCATAGTAGAGAAGTGCTGGGTAGATGCCCCTAATAGTTGCCCAACTTGGGCTGGGGCATGAGACTGAGGAGGGTGTCACTGCAGAAGTGATATTTACACCATAAATGTGAAGGATGAGTGGAAGTCTGTTATGGTTTTATTCTGGAATGTCCCCCAAAGCTCATGTGGTGAAGACTTTGTCCCCAGTGCAGCAATGTCTAAAGGTGGGGTCTTTGGAGAAGTGACCGGATCACGAATGCTCTGAAAGAGGGTTCTTGTCTCTTCCTTCTCTATCAGTGGATAACACGTGGATAGCCTAATGGGCTACTAGGAGCTGTTGGAAACAGTATACAGGTGGGACATGTTTTGAGGAAGGAGGTCACTGGGGGCATGCCCTTGAGGGCTCTATATTATCCCTGGCCCCTTTCTCTTTGTCTTTCTCTATCTTTCTGTCCCAGCTGCTGTGAGATGAGCAGCTTTCCTTTGCCACATGTTTCTGCCATAATGATCTGCCACATCTCAGACCCAGAGTAATGAAGCCAGCTGAACATGGACTGAAACTTCTGAAATCTTGTGCCAAAATAAACCTTTCTACCTCCAAGTGGTTTATATCAGGTATTTTGGTCATGCAGAGCTGATCAGATGGCTGAAAGGAGGAGGGCAGTTCTGGACATAAAGAACAACCTGGATAAGGTCTGAGTCAGGAAGGAGCATGATGTATCTGAGAAGCTGAGGGAAGGTCAGAGGACTGGAGGGGAGCTGACAGGGAAGAATGGGGCCAAAGGTGGACACTGTCCCAGAGATGGGCAGATCCCTGAAGGCAATGCAGTGAATTTTTATTTTATTCTAAGAATAATGTAGAACCAATGAAGCGTTGGGAGTGGGAGGGTCATGGGATGATATTTGCAATTAGAGGAGACTACTCTGATGCCCGTGAGGTTGGACTGAAGGGGATGGGATGAGTGACAGGAAACCTCTTCAATAATTATTTAGGATTCGGCCAAGCCCGCACTGACCCCCGGGCTGAGTACGGGATTTCGGAGGGGGAAGGAAGCGGTACAGTTCTATCCCCCACAACGGGAACAAAACAATAGAGTGCCGGGGTCCCCAATAGACACCCTCCACTCCCAACAAACGGCAGGTCCAGAGTACAGTTTGAACTGCCGAGAGCCATCACTCAGGGGAAATCTGGTCTAGCAGGAGAAACCAAGACTAGCAGGAGAAACTAGGGGACTAGAGGCCAGGCCCTCGCGACTGGGTGGCTGGAAACCGCAGGCCCGCCGGCGACAGTTCACCCATTGCCCACGTAACTGGGCGGTAGGAGAATGCCCACCCGCCAGCTACCGACCGCAGGATGGGGTGCCTAGAGATCGCCCGCCCACCGGCGACAGCCGGCCAGCTGCCCGCGCGACTGGGCGGCTGAAGTCCACTCCCCCGCCGGCGACCGATCACCCGCCTGCTGCCTGAGATATTGGGCGGCTGGAGACTGCCCGCCTGCCTCGACGGGGAGCTGAAACCAAACAGAGACAGTCCAGTCACACAGCCCCATTAGGACACCCCAGCAAGGAGCCTGGGGCCCGTCATAGCAGAGTAGTGACGTCACTGGAGCTCGGCCGTCGGAATTCCTTCCCAGCAGAATCCACGTTAGCAGGCACAGTTTAACAACACAAAGAAGAAACAACAGAGTAATACAGAACCAAAACAAATCTATAGAAGAGAGCAGAAACACAGCAATCAAATAGAGCTGGAAAGTAACGTGGACAACATGAGAAAACAAGGGAAAAAAGGAGTACAAACAATACAGGACAACTTAATTCTACAGGAGGACATAGAAACATCAGAAGCAGGGATAGGGAATGAACTCAAGGCCTACCTAACTCGAATGGAAAGGAATATTAGGGAAGACATGAGACAGCAAGTCCAAGCAATAAAAGTATATTTTGAAAATGAATTAAACAAACAAGTTCAAATGGCAAAGAACGAGCTCTACCAGGAGATAGAGATCTTAAAAAAAATCAAACAATAATCCTAGAGTTGCAGGAAAATATAAACCAAATTAAAAACTCAAACGAGAATATTACAAACAGACTGGATCAAGCAGAAGTCAGAACATCAGATAATGAAGACAAGGTTTATCAACTTGAAAAGAATATAGTCAACACAGAAAAGATGCTTAAATCCCATGAGCAATCTATTCAAGAGATATGGGATGTCATAAAAAAACCAAATTTGAGGGTCATCGGGATAGAAGAAGGCACAGAGACTCAAACCAAAGGAATGGACAGCATATTAAATGAAATGATTCTAGAAAACTTCCCAGAGATGAAAGATGAAATGGATTGCCAAATCCTGGAAGCCTACAGGACCCCGAACATTCAAAACCATAATAGACCAACTCCAAGACATATAATTATGAAGACAGCCAACGTACAGAACAAGGAGAGAATATTAAAAGCTATGAGAGAAAAGAGGCAGATTACATTCAGGGTTAAACCAATTAGGTTAACAACTGATTTCTCATCACAGACTTTGAAAGCGAGAAGATCCTGGAACAATGTATTTCAAACGCTGAAAAATAATGGATTCCAACCAAGAATACTGTATCCAGCAAAATTAAGCTTCAGATTTGACAATGAAATTAAAATCTTTCACGATAAACAAAAGCTAAAAGAATTCGCAGCCAGAAAACCAGCACTGCAAAGCATTTTGAGCAAAATACTACAAGAAGAGGAATTGAAAAATAGTGCCCAAAACTATCAGCAGGAGGTGTCTCAATAAAGGGGGAGGAAAATAACCAAAAAGTAAAACCAGCCAAACTAAAATAAATAAATAAAGAAGCATGACTGGAAGTACAAATCATATCTCAATTGTAACCTTAAATGTTAATGGCCTAAACTCACCAATCAAGAGACATAGGCTAGTAACCTGGATCAAAAAAACAAATCCAACAATATGCTGCCTTCAAGAGACTCATATGATAGGAAAAGACATACACAGGCTGAGGTTGGGAAAAATCATACCACTCACATGGCCCTCGGAAGCAAGCAGGAGTGGCCATACTCATATCGAATAAAATCAACTTTAAACCTAAATTAATCAAGAAGGATAAAGAAGGACACTATATCCTGTTAAAAGGAACCATCCACCAACAAGACATAACAATTATCAATTTGTATGCACCAAACAATGGAGCTGCAACGTTCATAAAACAAACTCTCCTCAAGTTCAAGAGTCAAATAGACCACAACACAATAATTATGGGTGACTTCAACACACCGCTCTCGCCATTAGACAGACCCTCTAGACAAAAACTGAATAAAGAAACTATAGAACTCAACAGCACAATCAATAACCTAGACTTAACCGACATATATAGAATATATCAACCATCATCAAGTGGATACACGTTCTTCTCAGCAGCACATGGATCCTACTCAAAGATAGACCATATATTATGCCATAAGGCAACGCTTAGTAAATATAAAGGCGTGGAGATAATACCATGCACCATATCTGATCACAATGGAATGAAATTGGAAATCAATGATAAAAGAAGGAAGGGAAAATCCTACATCACATGGAAAATGAACAATATGTTACTGAATGATCAATGGGTTACAGAAGACATAAAGGAGGAGATGAAAAAATTCTTAGAGACAAATGATAATACAGACACAACATACCGGAATCTATGGGACACAATGAAGCAGTTTTAAGAGGAAAATTCATTTCTTGGAGTTCTTTCCTCAAAAAAAAAAAATAACCAACAAATAAATGAACTCACACTACACCTCAAAAACCTAGAAAAGGAAGATCAAAACAACAGCAAATATAGTAGAAGACAAGAAATAATTAAAATTAGAGCAGAAATCAATGAAATTGAAACAAAAAAAACCATTGAAAAAATTGATGAAACTAAAAGTTGGTTCTTTGAAAAAATAAATAAGATAGACAGGCCCTTAGCCATGCTAACGAAGAGAAGAAGAAAGAGAACTCAAATTACCAACATATGGGATGAAAAAGGCAATATCACAACAGACACTACAGAAATACAGAAGATAATTAGAAAGTATTTTGAAACCCTATATTCCAATAAAATAGAAGATAGTGAAGATATCGATAAATTTCTTAAGGCATATGATCTGCCCAGATTTAGACAGGAAGACACACACAATTTAAACAGACCAATAACAAAGGAAGAAATAGAAGAAGCCATCAAAAGACTACCAACCAAGAAAAGCCCTGGACCAGATGGGTATACAGCAGAGTTCTACAAAACCTTCAAAGAAGAATTAATACCAATACTTTTCAAGCTATTTCAAGAAATAGAAAAAGAAGGAGCTCTTCCAAATTCATTCTATGAGGCCAACATCACTCTGATCCCAAAACCAGACAAAGACACTTCAAAGAAAGAAAACTACAGACCAATATCTCTAATGAACTTGGATGCAAAAATTCTCTATAAAATTCTGGCGAATCGAATACAAAAACATATCAAAAAACTTGTGCATCATGATCAAGTAGGATTCATCCCTGGGATGCAAGGCTGGTTCAATATACAGAAATCAATAAATGCTATTCACCACATCAATAGACTTAAAGACAAGAACCATATGATCATCTCGATAGATGCAGAAAAAGCATTTGACAAAGTACAGCATCCCTTTATGTTCAAAACACTAGAAAAACTAGGGATAACAGGAACTTACCTCAACATTGTAAAAGCTATATATGCTAAACCTCAGGCTAGCATCATCCTAAATGGAGAAAAACTGAAGGCATTCCCTCTAAAATCTGGAACAAGACAAGGATGCCCTCTATCACCACTTCTATTCAATTTAGTTCTCGAAGTACTAGCCAGAGCAATTAGACAGACAAAAGAAATTAAAGGCATAAAAATAGGAAAAGAAGAAATTAAATTATCGCTATTTGCGGATGACATGATAATATACCTAACAGACCCAAAAGGGTCTACAAAGAAACTGCTATAGTTAATAAATGAATTCAGAAAAGTAGCAGGTTATAAAATCAACACACATAAATCAAAGGCATTCCTGTATATCAGCAACAAAACCTCTGAAATGGAAATAAGGAAAACCACTCCATTCACAATATCCTCAAAGAAAATAAGATACTTGGGAATCAACCTAACAAAAGAGGTGAAAGATCTATACAATGAAAACTACAGAACCCTAAAGAGAGAGATAGAAGAAGATCTCAGAAGATGGAAAAATGTACCCTGTTCATGGATAGGCAGAACTAACATCATCAAAATGGCGATATTACCCAAAGTTCTCTACAGGTTTAATGCGATGCCAATCAAAATCCCAATGGCATTTCTTGTTGAAATAGATAAAGCAATCATGAAATTCATATGGAAAGACAAAAGACCCAGAATAGCAAAAGCAATTCTAAGCAGGAAGTGTGAATCTGGAGGTATAGCGATACCAGAGTTCAAACTGTACTACAAAGCAATAGTAACAAAAACAGCATGGTACTGGTACCAAAACAGGCAGGTGGACCAATGGTACAGAATAGAGGACACAGAGACTAATCCACAAAGTTACAACTATCTTATATTTGATAAAGGAGCTAAAAACATGCAATGGAGGAAGGATAGCATCTTCAACAAATGGTGCTGGGAAAATTGGAAATCCATATGCAACAAAATGAAATTGAATCCCTTTCTCTCGCCATCCACAAAAGTTAACTCAAAATGGATCAAGGAGCTAGATATCAAATCAGAGACACTGCGTCTGATAGAAGAAAAAGTTGGCTCCGATCTACATATAGAGGGGTCAGGCTCCAAATTCCTTAATAGGACACCCATAGCCCAAGAGTTAATAACAAGAATAAACAAATGGGACTTACTTAAACTAAAAAGTTTTTTTCTCAGCAAGAGAAACAATAAAAGAGGTAAATAGAGAGCCTACATCATGGGAACAAATTTTTACCACTCACACCTCAGACAGAGCCCTAATATCCAGAATGTACAAAGAACTCAAAAAATTAAACAATAAGATAACAAACAACCCAATCAACAAATGGGCCAAGGACCTGAACAGACACTTCTCAGAGGAGGACATACAATCAATCAACAAGTACATGAAAAAATGCTCACCATCTCTAGCAGTCAGAGAAATGCAAATCAAAACCACCCTAAGATACCATCTCACTCCAGTAAGATTGGCAGCCATTATGAAGTCAAACAACTATAAGTGTTGGCGGGGATGTGGGGAAAAGGGTACACTTGTACACTGCTGGAGGGACTGCAAAATGGTGAGGCCAATTTGGAAAGCAGTATGGAGATTCCTGGGAAAGCTGGGAATGGATCCACCATTCGACCCAGCTATCACCCTTCTCGGACTATTCCCTGAGGACCTTAAAAGAGCGCACTATAGGGATACGGACACATCAATGATTATAGCGGCACAATTCACAATAGCTAGACTGTGGAACCAACCTAGATGCCCTTCAATAGATGAATGGATTAAAAAAATGTGGCATCTATACACAATGGAGTATTATGCAGCACTAAGAAATGACAAAATCATAGAATTTTCAGGGAAATGGATGGCATTAGAGCAGATTATGCTAAGTGAAGCTAGCCAAGCCCTAAAAAACAAATGCCAAATGTCTTCTTTGATATAAAGAGAGCAACTAAGAACAGAACAGGAAGGAAGAGCATGAGGAAAAGACTAATAGTAAACAAAGACGAATGGGGGGAGAGAAAGGGAGAGAGAAGGAAAAGCACATGGAAATAGTAGGAGACCTTCAATGATACACAAAATTATAAGAGGTTATGAGGGGCAATGGGGAGGGGGGGAAAAAGGGGAGAGAATTTAACAACAGCAGAGGAGATAGAGAGGGAAGATGGGAGGGGAGGGGAAGGGAGGGGGGATAGTAGGGGATAGGAAAGGTAGCAGAATACAACAGTCACTAATATGCCATTATGTAATAATGTGAATATGTAACAGTTGTGATTCTGCAATCTATATTTGGGGTAAAAATGGGAGTTCAAAACCCAATTGAGTCTAATGTATGAAAGATGATACATCATGAGCTCTGTAATGTTTTGAACAATCAATAAAAAAAAAAAAAACTCAACTCAAAGTGGATCAAGGACTTACGAGTTAAACCAGAGACCTTGCACCTAATGGAAGAAAAAGTAGGCCCAAATCTCCATCATGTCAGATTAGGCCCCAACTTTCTTAATAAAACTCCTGTAGTGCAAGAATTAAAACCAAGAATCAATAAATGGGATGGATTCAAACTAAAAAGTTTCTTCTCAGCAAAAGAAACAATCAGTGAAGTGAATAGAGAGCCTACACAAGCACATCAGATAGAGCACTGATCTCTAGGATATATAAAGAACTCAAAAACCTTAGCAGCAAGAAAACAAATAACCCAATCAATAAACGGGCCAAAGAACTGAACAGACACTTCTCAGAAGAGGATATACAATAAAAAACAAACATATGAAAAAATTTTCAACATCTCTAACATTTAGAGAAATGCAAATCAAAACAACTCAAAAAGATATTATCTAACTCCAGTCAGAATGACAGCTATTAAGAATACAAACAACAAGTGTTGGTGAAGATGTGGGGGAAAAGACACACTCAAACATTGCTAGAGGGACTGCAAATTGATACAGCCAATATGGAAAGCAGTATGGAGATTCCTTGGAAAACTTGGAATGGAACCATCCTTTGACCCAGCTATCCCACTCCACAGTTTATACCAAGAGGATTTAAAATCAGCATACTACAGGGACACAGCCAAATCAATGTTTATAGCAGCACAATTCACAATAGCTAAACTGTGAAACCAACCTAGATGCCCTTCAGTAGATGAATGGATAAGGGATATGTGGCATATATATACAATGGAATATTCTCAGCAATAAAAGAGAATAAAATCATGGCATTTGCAGGTAAATGGAGTTGGAGAAATCATATTAAGTGAAGTTAGCCAATCCCAAAAAACCAAATGCCGAATATTTCTGATATAAGGAGGCTATTTCATAGTGAGGTTGGAAGGGGGAGCATGGGAGGATTAGACAAAGTCTAAATAGGGCAGAGGGGAGGGAGGGGAAGGGAGGGGGGAAAAGGGGTAGGAATGATGGTGGAATGAGTTAGACATCATTACCCTAAGTACATGTATGAAAACATGAATGGTGTGAAAATAGTTTGTGTACAATCGTGTCTTGAAAAATTGTGCTCTATATCTGTAATATAAAAGGAATTGAATTCTGCCATCATGTATAACAAATAAGAATAAATTAAAAAAAATAAAAAGAAATTTTTCTTTTTAAATTTTATTTTATTAAAAAATAAAATTCTTAAAATTTTATTTAAAAAAATTATTTAGGATTTCTCAAAGGGAAAAAAATCTGCAGGATAGTGCAGTAGTTTTTCCTATATGGTATGACCAAAAGGATGGTCCACAGAAATAATTCAGTGGCCTGTGTTTGCTTACACAAGCCCTCAATATATTAAGTACAAAGTCCTGGATGGCTGAAAACAAACTATATTCCTCCTGACCCCAGGGCTTCAAGTCTATCTTGTGTTGGCATCAATGAGTCTGTGACTTCCTGGGTCATCCTTATTCTGTCTTCACCAGGGCAGCCGCCATGGGAGTCAGCACAGCAGATGGTGGCGCACAGATTGAAATGGGGAAATGGAAACATTTTCACTTTGTTTTCTGGACCTCCATCAACCAGCAAGTGAATGTTAAGCCCTAGAGTCTTAGCTGCCTTGAAATTTTCCATCAATTAGGAGCCCCAAAGAAGATGTCTGAATGTCTTGTTTATTCGTGGGGAGTATTATTATTATTTTCATCATCCTCATTATTATTACTGTTGTAGTGAAAGATGGAGCAGGGCACTCTTCAGCCCATTGTGAAATTATATGACATCCATCCTCCACTCCCATCATGAGAAGTGACCACATGTTTACTGAAAACAGTTTTATGCTGTGATTCAAGTCTCTACCCAACTAGATCTGTTCAGATGTTTACTGTATCTCCCTTGCTTCCCCACATGCCCCTGAATGCCTGCACTCTGGACAATCATGTGGTCCCTGTATAGACTCTGCATTTTCTTCTTTCTTTTGTTCATTCACTCACCCAGAAGATATTTATTGAATACTTCACATGCACCTAGATAGCAGGGATAAAGCATGGAACAAAGCAAAGCTCCTGTTTTCATAGAGTTTACATTCTAGTGAGAGAGTCAATAAGTATCAGTCAACCATCTTTGGTTTTAAGGTGTGTGAGAAAGTACCACTGTGAAGACTTGGTGACCATCTTTTCAAAAAAAATTTTTCCTGGTGCATTATAATCATAATTACTAGTGGGGTTCATTGTTACATATTTGTACATGCATGCAATTTAACAGTATAATTTGCTCAATTTTGTTCCCCAGTATCTCCTCTTTTCCTCTCTTCTTGATCCCCTGTGTGATCAAGAAGATACCTTTTCAAGAAATGTCTTTATAGGTATTTCTCTATACCTACATTATTTCTATATATGCACAAAAAGGCATGTAAGCACACTTTTATATCAATAGAATAAAATTATACACTTGCTGTTTTGAACTCAAGAAATTATTAAAGAAATCTTTCCATGCTAAGTACCAATAGAGATCAATTTTCTTAATGTCTGTAGAGTTTTCTCTTGTATGTACTGACTATAGTTTACTTACCCTCTCTGATGGTCTTTATGCTACTTCCCTTCCCTTTCTATTTTTCCAGCCTGAAATGCTCCTTCATTCATTAACAAATATTCACATGACTCAATGCTTCAGGCATTTGCTCAAATATAAGAAAGCCTTCCCTAAATCTATACAACATTGATCTGGGTAATGATACTTTGGACTTTACTCCCCAAACTCATGCAATGAAACTAAAAATACACAAATAGGATTGCCTCAAACGAAAATGCTTCTTCAAACAAAGGAAGCAACAGAATGAAGAGTCAACCTATGGAGTAGGAGAAAATATTTGTAAGCTATATATCTGATAAGGGGGTAATACCCAAAATGCAGAAGAAACCCAACTCAATTGGAAGAAAATAAATAACCTGATATATTAAAATTGGGCAAAAGACCTTAAAAGACATTTTTTTCAAGAAATACAAATGGCCAACAGATACATTTAAAAATTATCAACATCCCTAATCACTAGAGAAATGCAAATTAAATATGCAATGAAATATTACTTCATATGGATCAGAATGGCTGTTGTCAAAAGGTGAAAGAAATTTTTGTGAAAATGTGGAGAAAAGGGAGCCATTGCACCTAGTTGATGGGAATGAAAATTAGTACAGCCGCATGGAAAGCAGTATAGAGGTTCCTCAAAGAACTAAACACAGAGGTACCACAGAATTCAGCAGTCCTATTTCTGGGGGTATATACAAAGGATTTGAAATCAATATGTTTAAGAGGTATCTGAAATTTCAGGCTTCTTGCAGATACCTCTTAAACATATTGATTCCTAGCAGCCAAGTTTTAATAAACCTGCATCCATGAACTGATAAATGAATAAAGAAGATGTGGCACATGTACACAATGGAACACTACTTAGTCTTAAAAAAAAGAGGAAGATCATGCCATTTGCAATGACATGGATGAAACTGGAGGGAATTATGCTAAATAATTCATGCACAAAAAGACAGAATATTGCTTAATTTCACTTATATGTGAAAGGTAACAAGAATCGAATACATAGAAACAGAGAGCAGAATGTGGTTACCAGAGCTAGGGAATGGGGGAGGGACATGTTGATATCTCACCTAACTTCCAACATGAACTTCTTTAAAGTTGCAAGTATTATGGTAATACAGCAAGATTAATTGATTTTGATTTTTATTCATATTCAGAGACTATATTCATTATTTATTTTTAAGAAAGAAAAAAAATTAAGAATTGGAAAATCCTCATGCTGTGTTGTTACAAAGAGCTTACCGCACATCTTGTGAATGCACTGAATACCGCTGAATTGTACCATTTAATTGATTTTTATATTGTGGGAATTCACCTTAATTAAAAAATGCAAAAAAAAGATAAAAGAAAGAAAAATGCTTTTTCCTGGGAGATAATTTCAAAATTCTCAACATACAAAAAAAAAAAGATTAAAATTAAGTTTGTAAAAGGCCTATCTTGGGACATTTGACTGTGCCAATAGGGGGATTGTTCCTAACAAAGGCCATCCTCAAAAAAACTGACCTAGGCAGCAGCCACTTTTCTATATGGAAATGTGTTCTTTCTAGACATAGATGTTTGAACCAGGGATGATCATTGGACCCAACAGCAGCTCATGCCAAGGCAGCTGATCTAAGCCAACTTGATTTTTTTTGAGATTTTTAAAACTACTATGTTCAGAAAGCAAGGTGATTTTGATATTAAGCATGAGACCTTAGGAATTATATGGAGTCAGGACAGAAGTTAAAACAAATTAAACCATGTATAAGCCAAGTTATAAGGGTCCAGAAGTTATGGCTAAGTAGACAAAACAAGAAAGAGGTCTTCTTAAACCACATGAAAATAACCCGGGGAGAGAATGAATTATAAATAGAAACCCAGTCCCAGGTCCATACAGATAACATACTGAGATCAAAATAAAACCCTTGTGCTGTGGACTGCTGTAGTTTGTATCTTGTGTGAGCCCCAAATGTTGATGTGTTAAAGGCTAAGTGTCCAGAGAATAGAGATATTGGGAGGTAGTGGAGTCTTTAAAAGGTGGTGCCTAGTGAACCATCTTTAGGTCATTGGGGGCATGCCCTAAAAAAAAGATTGTAAGACCTGGTCTCTTCCTTTCTTCCACTTCTCTTCCCTAAGACAAGCACTTTTGCTCTGCCATGTGCTCCACCATGATATATCTCAACTCAGGTCTGTGAAACCAACAGAACATGGACTAGAACCTCCAAAACTGTGAGTTAAAATGCATATCATCTCTTTATAAGTGGACTATCTTGGGTATTGATCATAGTGATGTAAAGCTGACTAACATGTGGACTAACTTTGAACCATCATTTCCAGAAAACCAATGGGAGTGGGGCAGGGTCTCGGGCATGGAGACATGTGAATCTCAAGTTGGGCTGCACTCATTTCAAAGATTTCAAGGAAAAAGTCTCACCCAGGATGATCTATCTAAATTAAGGCATGCCCAGGTCAGTCCTTTTCTTCTTTAACTCCCCATCATCTGCAAGATCATATCTGAGCTCCTCAGATATGAAGTAAATGTGGTCTCCCATGACCTGAAGTCCCCTGGATCAATTCTGCTGTGTTTCTTCTACTCCAACCAACCTATTTGCTATCCTCAAACTTGAATGCTTGTAATTTATTTATGGAATGTCCCCTTTGCTTCCTTATTCCCTAGCTGGGCTTTGCCTTCTAGGAATCTTATTACTAAGTAGAACTGCAAAATTCCATCATGCATTCATTCATTATTTTCTGAGTGTTTACTTTTTTTTTAAGACACATCTTGGCTATTACTTCCTAATATCTATCACCTCCATCACCAACACTACTTCCTCAACTCCAATGAGGTACAAATATCTGGAATGTTCTTCTCTTGTTTATCTAGAAGAAGCAAGTATTCGTTTATATGTCTGGCTCCATCACTAGAGCATGGACCCACATTATGCGGGATCTCCTTCTTAGTTTTTCCTTTGCATTTGCAACAGTCCTTGCCACAGCGAGAGTGAATCAAGTGTATGCATAATGATTGAGGGAATATTTACTGATGAAACCATGATTTTTAAATTATGAAACAGTACTAGAAGTATCTGTTTAAGTCCATGTGGCACAAATCTTACAAAAGCAAGACTGACTTATAATGGCCTGCCATGACTGTTATACCCTACGCCTTTTAAAGAAATGAATCTCCAGTTTCATCTCTTAATTAAAAATTGAGCATTGCCACCTACGTCATTCTTTTCACAGAACTTTCACACTTCCTCTCCTAATTGTTCCACTATGACCCTGTGAAGGAGGATCCCTCCATACAATGAACGTGAAGCCCTGCACAGCTCTGTAAGGTGAGGTGACTTGCTGAGGGTTAGGCAGATTTGTAAGAGAGGAATCAGGATTAGAATCTGGGATTAGAGTTTCCATGTTATGAAAGATGCTCATTATGAAGAGATCAGTTTTATTGACTTTGAATCAGGGTACTCAGGGAAAAACAAAACTCACTAAGCCCTACCGACTGCAGAATCCAAGGCGGAAAGAGCCATGGGGAAGGTAGAGATGATGTCACTCAGTCATGCCATATTTTCCGTCTGATTTCCTGAAACTGCTCTGCCACCCACAAGGAAGGAATCAAAAGAGGATTCAGTTATGCAGTGTTTCAATTCACATACACTTAGACTCATAAATGTTGATGGGCAACACAGTTCTGGACCTAAGATTTGGGGACTTAACATTAGATGATGTGGGAAACAAAATGAATGGGCATTCTCTGACATCCAGGGCCTTAATATATAATGAAAGTGGCAAGTAAGTAGGTGCATATAAAGAATACCATATGGCAAGCATTATCCTATGTTTGCATATAAATTATTCAAGAACTATTTACAGAGTGCCCCCTATGTTCCAAGCAATATTCTAGGTTCTTGGGATACAGTAGTAAAAAAACAAAGTCTGTGTTCTTGTAGTACTTCTATCTTATTGAAGAAGACAGACAAGCAATTAAATAAATTAATAAGGCAATTAAAGTAGCTTTCTATGCCATAAAAGATGATTGTTTGATATGTGTTAAAAATAACTAAAAATTTGATTATTTCAATATACATATATAGTAAAAGCATTTGACAGAATTTAACATCTGTTCATGATCAAAACTCTCAGCACTCTAGGAAAACATGATGAAGCACCTATAGCTAATATCATCCTTGATGGTAAAGGATTAATACTTTCTCCTCCAAGATAGGGAGTGAGGTGAGAATATCTCATCTCAATACTTCTAATCTGTATTGTATTGGATGCCCTAGCCTGTACAAGACAGGGAAATCTATGAGGCATGCAGATTGGAAAGAAAGAAGTAAAAGATTGTTTATTCTGAAGTGGCATGTTCTTCTACATAGAAATCACAATGAATGTACACACAAAAAGCTACTAGGACTAATAAGTGGGTTAATCAAGGTAGCAGGACATAAAGGCAATATCCAAAAATCAAATGTATTTCTCTTTACCAAACAGCAAGCAATTAGATAATAAAAGAAAAAAAGTGCTATTTGCAAGAGCTTAAAATGGATATAAAATAATTATAGAGGAATTAAAGAAAATATGTGAAGGACTTGTATCCAGAAAGACTATAAAACAAGCATGGGAAAAAATTAAAGAAGGCTCAATTAAGTGAACAGACTTTCCTTGACCATGGGTCAGAAGATTCAATATTGTTAAGAGGTAAGTTTTGCCCCTAATGAACAATCCCAGTTCAAATATCTGCAGTGTTTTGTTTTTGGAGAAACTGGCAAGCAAATTACAAAACTTATATGGAAATACAAAGCACTTACAATAACCGAGATAAGTTAAATAGAATAGAACTAAAGGACTCATATTACCTGATTTAAAAGTTTACAACAAACTGACATTAATGAAGATGATGTGATGTTGGCCTAATAGTGGACATGTAGAAAAAATGGTACAGAATACAGAATTCAAAAATTGACCCACATATACATGAATTGATTTTGAGCAAAGGTGCCAAGATAATCCAAGTGGGTATAGTCTTTCCAACAAATATTGCTAAAATAATTAGACTTCCATATTAAACAACAACAAAACTGAAATTCCTTGACACTTGTCTTACACCAAATAGAAAAATGAATTAAAGTAATCAATCAAATCACTTAAATTATACCGGCAAAATGGATTTATGAATAATAAAATATAACATCCAGAATATAAAAATCTTTACACTGCAAAGTAAGAGAAAATTAATTTTTAAATGTCCTAAAAATTCAGATATTGCATGAAAAGTAGTAAGACTGGGTTAAAATGATACAAGGCCCATTGAAACTAAATAAAAATGGAAGTACCTTTTAAACTTTGTGGGAGGTTTCTATATTAGTTCTTAGAGGAAAATCTATATCACTAAAACCTATACCACATAAAAAAATAATAATCTATGCTTCTACCTAAGAAACTAGAAAAAAGGGAAACTTAAACCCAAAGTCAGTGGAGAAATAAAGTAGTAAACACAGGAATAAATGAAACAAAAATCACAAAACAAATAGAGAAACTCAGTGAAACCATGATTGTTTCAGAAAAAAAAAATTATTTTTGAAAAGCTTCAAGCCTTACTGACTGATTTAGGAGGGGAAAAATAAAATAAAGGGCTCAAATTGCCAAGATCAGGAATGAGAGAAGTGACATCATTATAGATTTTTAAAGGGGATAATATGAATGTGTTTATGCTAAGAAAATCAACTTAGATAAAATGCACAAAATCCTTGAAAGACATGATTTATCAAAAATCAGTGAAGAAATAGAAGAAGAAATAGACAAGCAAAAGAGCTCCACATCTATTACAGGAAGTGAACTTATAATTAAAATCTCCTGAAAAAGAAATTTCCTTGTCCAAATAGTTTCAGGTAAGATTTAATGCTGATTTTACACCAGCTAACCCAGAAAATACAAGAGAGGACATTTACCAACTCCTTTATGAGTCCAGTGTTACCTTGATTTCAAAACAAGACAAAGATATTTTTAAAAGAGAGGGAAGACAACCACATACCAATATCTATCATGAATAGAAATACAAAATTCTTAATTTTTTTAATTTTGGGGGGTGGATACCAGGGACTGAATTCAGAGACACTGGACCACTGAGCCACATCCTTAGCCCTACTTTGTATTTTATTTAGAGACATGGTCTTACTGAGTTGCTAGTGCCTCACTTTGCTGAGGCTGGCTTTGAAATCGAGATCCTCTTTCAGCCTCCTGAGCCACTGGAATTATAGGCATGTGCCACCACACCTGACCAAAATTCTGTATTTTTCAGCAAATGAAATTCAACAATATATTGCCATGACCAAGTGGTATGTATTCTAAAAATGGGAGATTGATTTAGCATTAAAATGTTAACAGGGATAGTTTATAACAAATTTAAAAAGAAACTCTATGATCATCTTAATAGCCACAAATTCACTAGGAAAAAACCCACATTATCCATTTCTGGTAAAAACTCTTGGCAAACTATGAATATAAGAAAACTTCAACTTCATCAAACCCATCTAGAAAGACCTGAAGCTAAATTTAAACTTATTGGTGAAATAAAATCAGAACAAAGTAAGGATTTTCTGCTCTCATTTCCAACCAGTACAATCAGGCAAGAAATGAGGCCTTCAGATTCATTGTATCAACTGATCAGATGTGAGATGGTTGAGCCCTGTGGCTGCAGCATGCAAGATGATAGAACCTTGAAAAGCCTCCACTCATTCCAGAGCCATGGTGATTGTCATTGAAATTGGTTTAGTATTTCATAGTTATTGCTTCACAAGCTTTATATGCATATCTTAAAATTACCCCATGAATAAAATACTATTATCATTATCTCAACTATTTCAGTTGAGATAAATAATCTCTTTCAATGGAGAGAGGTTAAGCATGAGGGCAATTATTGCCAGCCTGCATAATAAACTGCATTGAAACTTTAACAGAATCAGCCAGAGAGCTTAATGACTTTTACCCAAAATTGTCAGGCCAGCCTTCAACTTGGCAAGTGCCCCCAAATTGACAAGGAAATCAAGGATAAACACAACTCTTGTAAGAAAACTCTTCTAAAACATGTGTTTGACCCTGAAAGTAATCACTTGGTCACCAATTATGAGATCTCTACAGTGTGAACTTCCCAAGTCCCATGAGGACAGTAGGAGCCATATATCTCATCTCAGGAAGGGCAATTCCAGGAGTTGTCATCTGCGATAACTGACGACCCATGCGCCTCTCTATGATGTCCCTCTGCATTGTGTATGTCTGGGTTTTGGTCATGAAATGCTGATGAACCTCGTTTTCTCCCACCTTCTAACATTACTGTTTTCACGACAGATGCTTTGATCTGTCCTAGTGTCAGATGCTTTCATTTGCACTCAGTAAAATTATCAAAGGGTCTTAAACAACCCAAGAGTTTCAGTGGCTTATTGGGATAAAAATTTACTGTTATCACATGAAACTTTCAGTGCTGGTTTTTCCCCTCAAGTGGCTCTCCTTGAGTGGCTGTCCTTTAAAAGATAACTCTGAGATCCTAGCTTCTAAGTCACACCATTTTTCAGTGCCTCCTTAGAGTCTTCAGCTGGGTCTTCTCAGTCAGTCATTAACCAAAAGAGACTGAGTTAGGGTTACACAGTATGTTTTACAGCCAGAACTAAAAATGATAGATAAAACTTCTACCCACACTTAATTGCCTAGTCACAGGGCTTCAACCTACTTGCAATACAGTTTTCTTGTGTGCTTGGGAAGAACCAGGAGTTGTATATGTATCTGCCTTAAATAAGTGTCTCAGGTTAACAGCCAGCAATGACAAAGCAGGATTCAAAGCTCAACAGTTTGAATCCAATTCCTTACTAAATTTTAGGCTCCTTCTATTTTTCTAAAACATAAAATTCTAGGAATTAAAAAGGAAACCCAGTATTCAGTCATTAAGGGCACCTTTGGAGAATTGAAAGCAAAACAAGATCAATCTTATCATAAGTAAAAACAGATAAGTCCTATCTAATCTCCACAATTCATGTGATTTGTGATATTCTGTCCCCAAATCTTCAAATCGGTGAAATAATAATAATAAACATCAAATAATGAAATTCGAGACTTACAATCATATGATTATTCTCCAAGACCTATTCTGCTTATGATTATCAAATGATGCATGTTTGTTATTGTGCAAAAATATCTCAATTCTCTAACAGGCCAAGTCTATTGTTATCTCAGGAGACTTAAAAAAGCAGAGGACAAATTGAAAAAGGGGAAAGGGAAAGAGCAGGATTCAGGGATGTGGGGAAGAAAAACTGGCTGCTGCTGCTGGCTTTGTACAGCCATTGCCCTGGCCCCAGATTGCTGGTATGGGCTCCAGATCCTTCATTCTTCTCTAGTAGCTAGTGCAGGGAAAACAGAGCAAAACACTTCATCCCTCCTGAGGCTGAGCTCCCAAATAATGACCACCTGTGAATGATGTTGTGAAAGATGATCTTAATCAAAATGGTCCCAATTGCTCATGTCAAGATTATAGGTATGGTTTAGGAATATTCGGGAAAAAAATCTAGCAATGATATAGTATGAAGTGGGTGGAGTGTTAGAGAAATAAGACTTTGTTTCCTGTTGTGATAAAGACAAGTTGCCCAGTTTGGACCCTAGCTAGTGACAAGGGAGTAGCAGAAGAAACGAAGTCAGGTACTGACCAAATGATACTTAAGACAACACTGGAGACTCAAGAATAGCCTTGTTTTCTTAGTTCAGTAGTAACAACTCAGCCCTGTAGGATTCAGGAGGAAAACATCCAACCAGGAGCGGTCCCATGATCTTGGTGTGGCTTGGATTTCAATTCAGGCAGGGTTTGTGACTTCACCGGATAGTGCTAATGAAACGCAAGGCACATCCACTCATTTCTGCTTGACATTTAACTTGCTTCATGATGCCTAGCATATTCTGTGGTCTGTTGATATACATGCACTTTCAGGATTAATAGAGCCCCAGAAAGGTACCTTATTGTTTAAAGAGGTGGCAATTCTGAGAGAAAGCTCATGAAGTGTGTGAGATCCACATTCTGCACAAATTCAAACTTTCAAGTCTGTTTAACTCATGATTCTATCACAACAGGTCGCCTATTCTCTCCAGGCTTATTGTGATTTGGGGTCTCTTAGAGTTTAATACACCTGGAAAAAATCCAAGAGAGGTGTGTCAGGACTCAGGTTATTTCTAATTAATATGTATAAAAGGAAGTAACAATAATTTTCTCAAATCTTGTAAATGTAAGGCTTTTTGATTCACCAGAACATAGGAGTAATAATATGTGATTGACTGTATCCAAGATTTACTTGGCAGTAATATCATAGCAGCTTTCATAATGATGCTGTTTTAGCAATGTCGGACAATAACACAGTATGCCATGTAATTTTGTAAGGAAATGGAATAGAGAAAAGAGGGGTGAGGAGAAGACATCTGAGAAGCAGGAAGAATATTTTTTCTAGCATGTTCACCAAGATCTGTGAATCTGTGCTAGACGCAGGGAATGTACAAAAAGAAATGTGAAGGAGAATGGGGGGGTGATGAGGAGCTGGGCTGAAGAAGCAGACAGGCTCTGTTCCCCGGTACTGGTGTGAGGCTATTCTGATTACATTTGCTGCATAACACCTTACTCCAAAACTTGAATAGGCATTCCATTTTGCTCACAGTTTTGTGGGTCAGAATTTCAGGTTTGGGCCAGATACAGTGGCACATGCCTATAATACCAGCAATTGGGGAGGCTGAGGCAGGAGGATGGCAAGTTTCAAGCCAGCTTCAGCAACTCAGTGAGGCCCTAAGCAACTTATCAAGACCCTGTTCCAAATAAATAAATAAATAAATAAATAAATAAATAAATAAACAAACAAACAAACAAACAAATAAATAAATAACAAAAAGGATTAGGGATTTGTCTCAGTGGTAAAGCACCTCTGGGCTCAATCAACAGTACAAAACAACAACAAAAAACCCCAAATCAAAAAAAAAAAATTCAGGAAGCACTGAGCCAGGTAGTTTTAGCTTGAGGTCTCTCTTGAGGTTGCAGTGAGATGCCTTCTGAAAGTTCGTCCAGGTTGAACCAGATGTGAGACAAGCTGGCTTGCTTACAGCTGAAGCTGGCTGTGAATTGGGAACTCACCTATGTTCAGCAGGAGCTCCAGCATGGTGGCCTTTGGAAAGTCAGAATTCTTACATGGTAGTTCTCTTCTGAGAGCAAATGTGCCAACAGAATCAGGTGGTAACCATGTGACATTTTGTATAGAAGACTTAGAAGCCACAGAGAGCTATTTTGGCCATATCCTATTGGTCAAGGCAAGTACAACCTGTTGGGCAGAGTTCTGGCCCTGGAAGACAGATTACAGATCCTGGAAGGTAGAAGATGCAAGACGCAGTTGAGGGAGTAGTCATTCTTCTTCTTCTTTTAAATTATTTAAATTTCCAGTGGACCTTTCTTTATTTATATGTGGTGCTGAGGATCGAACCCAGTGCCCCACACATGCAAGGCAAGCACTCTACCACTGAGCCACTACCCCAGCCCAGTAGTCATTCTTTATTCAGGTGGCAGCAGCCTTCCTTCAGCCTTCAGCCTTCCACCTTCAGCCTCCAACTCCAGCCCCAGCCAGTTCCATTTAGCCCTGAGTCTTTCCATATGCCTTTTTAAAAATATGCAGCCAGACAAAGAAGACACATTGCCAACAGGTTACATAAATGCACACATGCTCACAAGCAAATGTTTATGACCTTGAGTACATATGCTGAATCGGGGTGTTCATGATCTTGGCTACGTACTAAACACATTGCCAACCTTGGCAAGAGTTTTAGTCATCTTTTTCACTTCTGTGACTAAAAGACTGACAAGAACAATTTTAGAGGAGGAAAAGTTTGACTGTTCATGGTTTTAGAGGTCTCAGTTCATAGACAGCTGACTCCATTCCTTGGGGTTCCAGCTGAGGGAGAACATCATTGTGGAAGAGTGTGGTGGAGAGAAGCAGCTCACATGATGATCAGGAAACAGAAAGTCTACTCACCAGATACAAAATATGTACCCCAAAGGCATGCCCCAATGACCTACCTCCAGGCATTACCCTACCTATCTTTAGTTACCACTCAGTTAATCTCTATCAGGAGATTTAATTCACTGGGTTGAGGCCCTCATTAACCCAATCATTTCATCTCTAAGCCTTCTTACATTGTGTCACACATGAGTTTTGGGGAGAGATCTCACCCCCAAGCTGTAACAGCTAGGGAGCCTAACTGTAGTCATTTGGAGCATGCCTTGCACAACCCCACACAGATTCAAGGGTCAGGGTATTAGACTGCACCTTTTGAGAATGGAGTGGTAGGGCCACATTGTAGGGGATGGAGCTGGGATGCAGTCATCTTTGAAAATATCTGCCACTGTGACATTGAAAAAACCACTTCTCAGTTTCTCATCAAATGAGAATTGCCAGGATGGGGGCAGGGGCTGTGGCTCAGTGGAAGAGCGCTCGCCTAGTACGTACGAGGCCCTGGGTTCGATCTTCAGCACCACATAAAAATAAATAAATAAAGGTATTGTGTCCAACTACAACTAAAAAATAAATATTAAAAAAAAAAACAAAATGAGAATTGCAATATCTTAAAAAGGATTGTTATGATAAGGAAATGAAATACTGCTTAAGAGGCTTGGCTCCATGCTAGGAACCCAACAAGTGCTTAATGCATGTTTGCTATTAACATGGAGTCCTGGGCTTCCTGGTGCTTAGTCTAGCTCCCATTTTACACCTGGAAATTGTTCTTACAAAGGTCTCCTGATTGCTTTAAGTCCATCTCTTTATAATATTCAAGTCATAAGTACCTCTGACTCCCCTCTTGCACATTCTTCACAAGATTTTTTTTCTTTTTTGATATTAAGATGCTCACTCAGTCCTGTTCATCCACTTCTTGACACTGCTCCTTGGGCCTTGTCTTTGCTAGAGGAAATTGCTCCTTGCTGATAGGCATCTTCACAAGAGCTGCCTGGCCCTTTTTAAGAATCTCTTCCTGTTCTAAACCCTGTCCCCTCTCTCCTCACCACGACCCCAGGCTTTTCAGTCTAGGGAGATGATCTAATGACTGTTTCATCTTTCACTGAAAGAACAGAGGCTCTTCCAAACATGAATTTTCTCAGCCCCCTCCATTTCTGCACTGAGTCCTACAGGCAACCATTGTTTTCTTCTCATCTTTTGTCTCAAATGAAGACATGCCTCTTATAGTTTCTATGATTAAATGCTTCCATTGTGCATTCCATTCTCATTCATTCCTTTTTCTTCGAAACTTTGCTCTATCTATCATACCTTCCCCTGTATCTTCAATTGCCTCCTCCAGGCAGATACCTTCCCTTGGGTCTACCAAATGCCTTTGCAATTTCACTGGATAAAGACCAACCAACAAACCACACCTTTCTTTAACCTAGCATTCCTGTCCAGCTGCTGTTTTTTTCTTTTCTCACTACTCACAAGTTCCATTGCTAATCATTCATCACTCCCTACAAACTGTCTCCTACTCCATCTTTCTGTAAATTGTTCTTACAAAGGCCTCCTGTTTGTTTTAAGTCACTGAGTTTTGAGGTGGCTTAGTATACAGTCATAACTAATTCATGGTGGTGACTGCAAGGTTCACTGTCTTTCCATGTGAGCAGGTAATGGAGAATAAGACTAATGCAGTTATTGTGGGAATTTTACTTTCAAATGAAGGAGTCAGAGACTAGAAAGTATCACATCAGGGAGTTTTGTGGGTACAGGAAATAGGGGACAGGATATCAAAAAGAACCAATCACCTGGAGAGTTTTTTAAAACACATGCCTGTTTTCCCTTTCTTCCAGCTGTTTTGTATTTGCCTCCTTGTACTTGGGGGAAGTTTGTAAGTCTCTACATCCTTGTTGTGATCCATTCCAACCAAATGTTTTGTTTTTACAAGAGAAAGAGGCCTAGAGTGTCCAAGTGACTCACTTAAGGTTTTTATTTTTTAATATTTTTTTGTTAGTTTAGTTGGACACAATACCTTTATTTTATTTATTTATTGTTATGTGGTGCTGAGGGTTGAACTCAGCGCCTCACATTTGCTAGGCAACTGCTCTTCCACTGAGCCACAACCCCAGCCCCTCACTTAAGGTTTTAAACCTGCTAAAGGCCAGGATTTTGCCCTCACTTTTATGTGTGTGACATTTTTATATGTTCCTTTAAACAATGGAATAGATGTTTATTGCAAATCAAGCACTACCCGAGTCTTTAAGAAAACATTTCTTATTCTCCTTTTCTACTTGATCTTGAGGTAGTCAATATTAACAGTTTGTTAATCCTCCCATACTTTTTAATTAATATTTATTTCATCTTGTCATAAATGTGGGATATGTTTTCAGGTCAAGAAAGAAGGTTGAGGGGCTGGGGCTGTAGCACAGTGGTAGAGCACTTGCCTTGCACGTGTGAGGCCCTGGGTTCAAACCCCAGCACCACATATAAATAAATAAATAGATAAATAAATAAAATGAAGATATTGTGTCCATCTACAATCAAAAATTTAAAAAAAGAGAAAAGGTTGAATTCATTTTCTCATTTTGAGATATAATTGATGTAGCATAAAATTTCACCCTTTTAAAGTGTACCGTTCAGTGGTGTGGAGCACATTGACAGGTGTGCATCTGTCCCATCTCTAATTCCGTAGCATCTTCAATACCCCAAGAAGCAGCCCTCCATTCATTTTCTGTAACCCCTGCTCATCCTCCCCTTGGTCCTTGGAAATTACTATTTCTTTTGTCTCTATAGATTTGTCCATTCTAGATATTTCATATAAATGAAATCATACAATTCATATATAGTCTCTTATGTCTGACTTTTTTCATTCAGCATAATGTTTTCAGGGCTCACCCGTGTTGTTGCAAATATCATTACTCTTACATTCACTCAAACATGCCTCATTTTGTTTATTCATTTACATTTTAGACATTTGGCTACTACAAATAATGCTGTTATGAACGCTTGTGAACAAGTTCTGAGTGGACATATTATTATTCTTGAGTATAAGCCTAGGAATGAAACTGCTGGGTCACACGGTAATTTGATGTTTAATTTTTTTTTAAGAATTGCTAAACTATTTCCCAAAGCAGAGGCACCATTTTATATTTCTATCAACAATGCATGAGGGTTCTAATTCACACCTTCAAAACTACTAGTGAGCATGGAGTGACATTTCACAGTTTTAACTGACATCCACCTAATGACTATGTGAAGCTTATCAGTCCATTTCTTTCTAAAAATATCTATTCAAATCCTTTTTTTAATATTTATTTTTCAGTTGTAGTTGGACACAATACCTTTATTTTATTTATCTTTATGTGGTGCTGAGGATTGAACCCAGTGCCTCACACAGGCTAGGCGAGTGCTCTACCGCTGAGCCACAACCCCAGCCCTCAAAGCCTTTGTTGGTTTATAACTGGTTATTTGTCTATAGTTGAGTTGTAACAATTCTTTATATAACCTGGATACAAGTCTTTTATCAGTTGTTATTTGCCAATGTTTTCTCCCACTCTAAGGATTGTCTTTTTACATTCCTGACATTCTTAAAGCACAGTTTTAAAAGTCTGATGATACCCAAATTTATCTTTCTTTATGTATTTTTGGTGTCATATTTAAGAAAATGTTACCTAATTCTTACAACTTTAATTGTATGTTTTCTTTTAGGCATTTTATAGCTGTCATTCATACATTTATGTCTGATCCAATTTAACCTTTTTGTATGTGATAATATGTAGGGGTCCAAGTTCATTGTTTTACATGTGGATATCTAACTATCCCAGCACCATTTGTTGAAAAGACTTTAGCACCCTTATCAAAAATCAGTTGAAGTTATTTATATGAGTTTATTTCTGGACTCTTAATTCTATTCCATTGATTTAAAATTTAATCCTCATGATAGTACCCAAGGATCTTGACTATTACAGCTTTATAGTAAGTTTTGAAATTAGGATGTAGAAATCTTTTGACTTTATTGTTCTTTTTCAAAATTATTTGACTTTTCTGAGGTCCCTAAATATCTACAAGGATTTTAAAAGCAGACTGTCAATTAAAAAGAAAAAAAAAGAGCAGGAGAGAGATGTCTGGAGATTTCACAGGAATTATGTTGAATCTGTTGATTAATTTTAGAAATATTGGCATATTTACATTTTAAAGATTTTTATTTTCATGAACATATTATTTTCATTTATTTAATTTTTAAACTAATGTTTTCTGGTTTTCAGTGTACAAGTCTTCTTTCATTAAATGTATTCCTAAGTAGTTAATTCTTGATGTTATCATAGAATTCTTTCCTTCCCCTCCCCCTCCCCCTCCCCCTCCTTTCCCTTTATTTTTCTTCAGTACTGGGGAGGGAACCCATGGTGCTCTACCACTGAGCTATATCCCCAGCCAACCCCCCTTTTCCCCCTTAATATTTCTTTAGTTGTAGATGGACACAATACCTTTATTTATTTTTATATGGTGCCAGGGATCCAACCCAGTGCCTCAGGCATGCTAGGCAAGTGCTCTATCACTGAGCCATAACCCTGCCCCAGCCCTTTTTATTTTGAGACAGGGGTTTGCTAAGTTGCCCAGATTGGCCTCCAATGTGAGATCTTCCTTTTTCAGTCTCCAGAGCAGCTGAGATCATAGGCACTGCTGTGCCTGGCTTAGAATTTTCTTAATTTCATTTCTTGTATTCTTTACTGCTTGTGTATAGTAAAATAATTTTTGTATATTGATATTATATCCTTCAACCTTACTGAACCTGTTTATTACCACTAATAATATTTTTGTGGGTTCTTTGATATTTTCTACATACAAGATCATTTCAATAGCAAATATAGTCTTATTTCTTCCTTTCCAGGCTGGATCCTTTACTTTGTTTTGGTTTTTTTGTGTGTGTGCGTGTGCACACACATGTACATGTTGCTAGGAATTCAGCCTATGGCCTTGCATATACTAAGTAAGTACTCCAATAGTGAGTTATGCTCCCAACCCCTTTTCACTTCTTTTATTGCTAATTACTCTCACTAGTAATTACTTTACTACAGTGTTAAATAGAAGTAGAAAGAATAAAAATCCCTGCCTTTTTCTTTTATTGTCTACTCCAAGTTTGAATTTTTTTTTTTTTTTTTTTGGTGGATGGGGGTTCTGGGCATTAAACTCAGGGGCTTTTCCATTGAGCTACATCCCCAGCCCTGATATTTATTTTGAGACAAAGTCTCAAAACAAATACTGCACCCAGTGATAATATTTTTTTGTGTGTGTGATAAGTACTTTATCATGAAAGATGATTGGATTTTGCCAAATGCCTTTTATGTGTCTATTGAAATGATCATATTATTTTTGTCCTTTACTTTATTAACATGGTGTATTACATTGATTGGTTATAATTTGTTGAACCAACCTGGAATTCTTGAGATAAATCTGTTTGTCATGATTTATAAACGTTTATATGTTGCTAGATTCTGTTTGCCAATATGTTGAGATTTTTGCATTTGTATTCATCAGGGATATTGATCTATAGTTTTTTGTGATGTTAATTCATTTTCATAGTCCTCCAACTAGTCAGTACTATAAAATTTATACCCTTTCCTTAATAAGTAGACTGAAATGAACTTTACACATATCTTTACATATTCATTTTTTCTTCTAAATACAAGACTGCTTTTTAAAAGCATATGTTCATTTTAAATTATAATATTTCTAGATTACTTTACAAAAGTGTTGTAACTTATGTCTTCTCAGAAGGATATGTGTTTATTTCTAAATATATTCTTTAGTGTAAGATAGTGATCTTTTAAATTTTGGCCAAAGGTTTAAATATTTATAATTACTTGAATTTTAATTTTCCTAACATGCACCAGGGTTAAACACTGTTCTCCATGACTAGTAATTTACTTTGCTGCACATGATGAGGAGTTTCACTGGTCATGTATTCATATATGCACATAGGAAAGTTCTGTCCCATTCATTCTACTGTCTTACCCATTCTTCCCCCCTTCCCTTTATCTGCTCCAGTGAACTTCTAATTTTCCCTCCCTACCGTTGTGTGTCAGCATCTACATATCAGAGAACATTTGACCTTCAGCTTTTGGGTACTGGCTTGTGTTATTTAGCGTGATAGTCTCCGGTTCCATTCATTTACCAGCAAACGCCATAATTTGATTCTTCTTTATGGCTGATTAATATTCCATTGTGTATATATACCATTTTCTTTATCCATTCATCTGTCGAAGGTCATCTAGGTTGGTCCCATAGCTTAGCTATTGTGAATTGAGTGGGCAGGGGCTTTTGATGTAAGGATAGCAAGGATATTAATGATGTTTTCAAATTATTTTCTCTTATTTTTAATTAGTTAAATGTGCCAATCTTTTCCTTTCTAGCTTTTAGATTTTTAAAACCACTATTTTCCATTGCTTCAGCAGCAAGTTTACACAAATGCCTTCAAACTGAGTGAGTTGAATAAACCATTCCAGAAAGATGCTTAGAAGGTGCTTGTGAGAAAACTGCTTTGACAGAAGGAAAGAATAGTCTCAGGCTTGGTTCTGAAGGGCTTGACATGCTGCAAAGATGAAGACCTCACACAGAAGAATAGGTCCATTTTCTCTAGGTCAAGAACCCTTGGGGCAACCCGACAAGAACTCACAGGATGCCTGGGCAAACTCCACTGGCCCTCCAATGCCATCTTCAGATGCATTACTGCACGCACTTTTTACATCCGTGGTGCCTCCTGTTTACCCCTTTCTATGACCCCTACTCTGAAGCACTTGAAATGAGCTTTGTGGAAATGTAGTACATCCCCTGTGCAGTAGGAGTACTGGGGTTGACTGGGAAACTCTCCTTTGTGGCAGATTTGCAATCCAAATTTCAGATACTCACAGTGATGGGTGCTAATTTTTTTCTGCTACAGTTTGAGGCTGCACAAACATGCAGGACTTTGCAGACATCCCTTGATGATTTCAATCAAGGGTTTGTAGTTTGGACTGAGGTCTATCTACCTAGAAGTCCAGTCTTCACAGCATCAGAGTTAAAGACACTGTAGGTGATACAGTTCCATTTGCCCTGCACTGCAGGAAGTCCCCGATCTCAGATCCCAGAGCTGTGACTCCAGGGAGACTCACTCTGTTTTTAGGGATGGTCATCCCTTCATCAACCATGTGACTTGGATGAGTATATATGGTGCCTTTTCTTTCATCGGGAAGGGAGAGAATAGATTCCAACCTGAAGGTCAAAGTTACAGCTACTAGTCTTTTGATAACTATTTGAAATGTATTTTAATACCATCACATGAGACAAAATCCAAGGCTGGTCTCATCCTTGCTTACATCAGCTAACATACGATGACAGAAGAGATCCTGAAGGGTGTTTGTCAGGGTCAAGTACACAAGCCTCTGAGATTAATTAGAGCCAGGTTTAAGTTTCCTATGAACACTTTTCTGCTTCACCTAAGTAACTTTGGCATCCTATCTTTAGGGGTACAGACATACTTGATTCAAAGGGTGGTTTTGAGGCATGAACGAGATAATGCATGTCAAATCTCTAGGTGCTTTAAGGGCTCATAATAATTCTCTAATTCGGCACTACTTTTAATTTTAATAACCAACCTATAGCTTTTCCAAGTTTAGTTCATATTGCCTGAAGGGAAAAATTAAACAAAAATACAAAGAAAAAGGCCTAATCAATGCACATCCGATACAAAAACCTTTTGAGGTTGTGAGTTTTCCGCACAGGAAAATTCCACGTGGGACATCGTAAATGCTTGCTGTGCAGTTGGGAAGCTTCTGGACCCTAGTGTCAGAAACTCAAGCATAATGGGAAGTTGATCCAAAGGAAACTAGGAAAGGGTCTTAGCAAACCTAAGGACAGAATGAACTGGGCCTTAAGCAGGATCTTGTATTTCTGTCCCACCTCACTTTTTACATTTTTGCTTCTCTCTTCCTGCTGTCTTCATTTTCTTCCACTTAACACTGGCTTTCTCTGCCTCAAGAAAACCAGCTGCCCAGTATTTTAAAGATTTTCATCTTATGGGTTGAGTCTGTGCAAGATCTTGGAAGAATACAGCAATTTCTGGAAAACCAAATGGATGTACTTGGGGTCTGGAAAGAGTGTTTGCAGCTCACTGTCCCATTATACTTTAGTTCTCTCTCCTCAGGCCTTCTACAGAACCAGACTCTGTTTTTTTCTCCTCTCGGGCCACTGTAAAATATCCTTAAACAACCTTTAGGATTTGGGAGAAAGAATCTTAACTTTTTAAAAACCAATTCTCACATAAGTACTGACCATGAAAACCTATGCACAGTAAAACAGAAAAGTCAAAGTAGCTTATTGAGGATGTCATATGGCCCACTACACAAACTTTCCAAATTCATCAATTTCCACTTCTGTGTGGATGCTGATTCCTACTCCCTCTCTCCTTCTCTCTTAAAGCAAAATTATTTTCACCTGGAAAAATACAGGATGTATTTGCAGGTGCTATAAATGTGCTGTGTTGCATGACCTATTTGTATTTCAGGAGGCAACATTTCCAGTTTCTTTGTTTCCTTCCTCCCCTATGATTTCTGCCATATCGGAGTAGCACCTGCACTATTAGGTACTTTTGCATTTCCATTATAAACTCCAATATCCACTTTAATCTTACCTGTTTTTTTTCTTTGGTAAGACAGATACATTTTTGCTTATACAGATGATAGAAACCACATAATTGAGCACGTTAGACATGTGGCCACTTCCGGTTATCTCGTCTACCTCCTCACAGTGGGAAATTCTGCTACAGTAGAAAGTCTTATGTACTCAATGGCTCATGAGTGCAAGAAAGTTCATTTATCTGAACTAAACACATTTTCTTATAACTTGGATGGAAAACAAACAATTCAACTTTGGTTAACTTTCAGAGTTCTGAAAAAGTTGATTTCTGCACTTCTTTTTTCTTGCTAGTATTTTTGCTGCTTTTGTGAAAAAATGGAATTATGGAGATCTTGACTCCATCATCCTGGATGCCCTGTCTCAGGTTCACTAACTTTTGATGGAGACATGGTATCAGGAGATTTTCTATTAGAAGAGATATTGTTCATATTCACATCAGGCATAGTGGCAAATGTCATCAACTATAGAGCAAATGCCCTAACCAACAAAGTTACCCACGAATCCTGTTGATAACCTCCATATCCTTGCACACCTAAGTTGCCAGGTATTCCAAATTTCAATAGGATCTAGAATTTTGGTATTCTGTGTGAAGTTTCCATGTTTAAAGATACTGACACTTTCTATTAAAAAAATGTACCTCCAAATAACACAACAGTGACAACAAGAATAAGGGTCGGAATAGCAAAATCTATGAATCCCATCACTATGTGAACTTATCCCTACTAAATTAGTTAACTGAGTTTAACCTGATGAACTTTCTTTGATTTCTATTTTGCCAGGCAATGCGCCCTTAGCTGCAGTTAAAATGAGACTTGCAGGCCATCTATGCACATCCTCCTTCTCCCCAGCTTTTGAGGAACTTATAGTCTAGCAAGGAGGTGGGAATTATTTTTTAAAAAGTCACCACCCTGAATAAAGATTTGTTAGTTCCACTTAGCCCAAGGCAAAGATACCCTGAGGTCTCTTAGTCATTTAGTCACAGGGTGACTGGGGGTGCAGAAAGGGTAAGAGTGAAAGTTGTACAAGTCCTTTTGTGGCAACCTGCCAGAGAACTAGCTTCTGACCTGAAGGAAAAGTACTGGCGGTGGGATTCCACGGACTCACCTTCCTGGCTTCATTCCTTGTAGGGGAGAACGGGTTCTCTAGAAGCTTCCCGAGAAAGGGTGCGGGGGAGGCAAATTTGCATGATCTTGCATTTCTGCAAATGTCTTCATGGTGTTTTACTACTAATTTCTTTCAAAATCTTGAAGTAACTGCTTCACCGACGCTCAACTTCCAGGATTGCTAGGAAGTCTAAAACCACTCTTGATTCCTAATTCTATGTGATCAGCTCTTTTCCGTTTTTGGAGCTTCCCCCAGCACTCGTGTTGGTATTTCAGGACGGCCTGGACTTGGTGGGAGCCTGTTTCCTCCACTGTGCAGAGCACCTGGTGCCCTTTAGTTCTGGAAACTCATGTGTTTGACGACTTCCCGGACATTTCCTGACCTTTCTAGAGATCCTAGTACTGGATACCGATCCTTGTTCTATTTGGAAGGATAATATTTGCTTAATTTCGGCTTCAACCCTCCTATGGCAATTTTCCAAGAACATTTTCTTGTTCTTTGTGTTTTTTCCAATGGCATCCTATCCTTATTTCACAGGACATTTTGCCTGTTCTCATTTTTCTGGATATATAATAGTTTTCTGAAGCTGCTTCTTCCTGTAGTCAGATTCTCCCAAGTTGTTCACTTTGGGCTTTTCATTCATGCCAGAAGCTTTTTTTGTCAAGTGTCAGGTTGCCCTTGATTAAGGAGAACTAAGAAGCTGATACAGTACTGCTGACTCAGCTTCCTTATAGGGCAGTGGCTCTTAGTCTTGGCAATAATCACCTGGGGAACTGATATCTCAGTAATACCTATGGGTGCAGGATCTGGGGATTTTGAGAAACACCCCCCAGGCAATTAATGTGCAGCTAAGGTTGCAAAGTACCACCAAAGGGTACCGGAAATGAACTATTTGACTGAAGATATTCAGATCTTTCATTTTGCCCCATGGAGCAATTCAGGCAAGACTTTAACAATCATTCTCGTGTATGACCATCTTCACTAAATCTCTCTTGACTTCATTTTCAATTGTGTTTCTCCATCCAGAGATTTTCTTTTTTAATATTTTCCCAAGGATAAAACTCTAGGGTTCTGCAGGGGAGATGAAGGGAAAGCTAAAAACAAACCAAGGTGCTGGGAACGTGCTTAGTGGTAGAGCCTTGGCTAGATATGCAAGGCCCTGGATTTGGTCCTCAGCATGCATGAAGAGGGGAAGCATTTTATGGATCTAACTGCACTTTAAAAAGCTTTGAAATAAGGGCTGGGGTTGTAGTTCAGTAGTAGAGTGCTTGTCTCGAAGGTGTGAGGCCCTGGATTCGATCCTTAGCACCACATAAAAATAAAGATATTGTAAAAAAAACCCCAAAAGCTTTAAAACAATACAATTTGAAGGTTTTTCTGTCCTCTTCACTACCACTTCAAAGGGACATGCTGCTGTCAATTTTTGAGCTATCATGGTCTGCATCGAGATGTGAAAGACTGAAGTGGTATCCATTTTCCCTCTGTCAAATTAGAGTTCAGCTTTCTTATGTCAAGTTTCCAAAAGTTTGGTGTTAATGACTTCTTTCCCACTCTTTCCAATAGTGAGGGGAGTTGTGACCTTAAGGGGGGGAAAAATCCTTGAGTATATTTTCATTAGAGTATCAGACTCATGAAAAATTTGACAGGTATTTATCAGCTTTACCCAAAAGAATGATTCCCATTGTTTATATATGAAAGTGAACTTTTGAGTTATAGACAATTAGTTTTTCCATACAATCCCTGCCCCCCCCTTCCCTCCCCCCCCCAAAAAAAAAGAGAGAGAGAGAGAGCTAGGATTTCTAGCAAAACAATCTGACCACAGTGATGGAATCAGGGTCACAGCAGGAACACTGTGCTTTAAAGCTATTGTTGTTGAAGAAGGAGTTGTGTTGTTGTGCTTTATTGCCATTGTTGTTGCTGTTGTACCTGGAGGAAGAAGATTCAGATGGTTATGAGTTTGTCACAGGAGAGGAAGCACCCAGTGTGCCAGGTAAGCAGAGGGAGACGAGACCTCCTGAATTCAGGCATACAGATAAAATGTTTGGCAAACAGGTACACTGTCCACACACTCTGACAAAGAATTAAAGAGGCATTCGTGGGCCTAGAGAGTCCACAATCATGTTTCAGCCCATATGGAGAAATCCAGATTTTTCTCTTCCTTTGAAGTGTATCTGTGGCCAGCAGTCCTTCGAGACCTGAGCCAGGGGCAGCCAAGTTGCAGCGGCCCCTTTCCATGGCACTCTGCACCTGCCTGGCCTCTAACAGCATTTGATTTGGCACTCTGGGGATGTGGTGTAAGCATTTAAAAAGTAACAGCAACAATAGCAGCAATCCTACTCATGGTAGAAAAACCCTACTTAAGTCAGAAAGAATTAAAACATTTATTGGGCATAAATATATTACATATACACTACAGATACAGTTAGGTATTACATATAGCATAGTATTTGCAAAATCTATACATTAAAATTGATATGGCAGTTTTAATACAATGTATATGAAATAGTCTAAAATTTACAATACAGGAAAACATATGATTATTTTTTTTTCTCCTAAAGTTGAAAAGCTTGGAATGTATGTCCAACAGTGAGGTAAAACATTTTGTCTTTCAATTTAAAGAATTGTGCAAGGATAACATTCAAACACATTCAGTTAGGGCACTTTTCAATTTTGACATGAATACTGAATTATTGTAGCCAACAAAACAAGGTTAGAAAATGCCAACATTTCAAGTTGATAAAAAACAAGGCAGATAATATGAAAAAAATCTTTTTTTTAAAAAAAGTTTCCTTTTTAAACAATTTCTTTGAGGACAAAGGGTAGTTTGCTTCACATGACTGGAATTTCTCGTGTCAGGCTTTCACATACAGAGAAGCGTCAGAGCATCAGACAGCCCCTCACTCATTCCTACATACTGCAAAAGGGCAAAGAGATCAGGTTAACAGAACACTTTATTTTATTGTTCATGTGTAATGGCAATATATATATAGTTATATACCCATATCACATATACAGATTTGTGATACAAAACAGTGCTGCAGAGAGCAATAATTTTCTGACTGAAGGGATTATACTGAATATGACATAATGGAAAGCAATAAAATAAAGTGCTGTCAGCTTGTATTTCACACACTTCAGCTTCTGATGATTAGAGGAAGAGTATGGAAACCTCAAAAAGATCAACTCTGCATAGCAATTTTGGCTTAAAGTATCATTTCCTTTAAAAAATACAACCAATTCAGAGAATTTCTTTGTAGCAGCAGTTCTGAAGTGTTTATAAAAGGACAAACATTTTTCCCCTGCAAAAAGGGTTTCTTACTCAGTTGAATTTTCATTGCTTAAAAAAACGCCTTCTCCCCAAAACATCTGCGTGAAATTGTCTCAGAAAATGCAGATGTAATGTCATAGTGGGTCACATCACATTTAAATAGGGGATGAGTTTTTGGAAGGCCAGAACTTTGGCAAAAATATATCTACCTTGATATCATCAGTTTGCAAGAATTAAACTCATTATTGTAGTCAATATAACAAAATACAGAACTCTCTAGTACTTACTACATCAATATAGGCACACAGAATAATTCATTGATCTTAGCACTCTTTCAAGAGATGATTATGTTTTTTTGGGTACATGTAAACCTTTCAATCACTGATAATGGATTTTTTTTTTTTTTTGGCATTTAATGCACTAGATGCTCTTACCTTTAAAAACACAAGAAAATGTCAGAAGGTTAATAATACTACAGATGTTGCCAAGGAACAAGACTGACCTAAAATTACAAAAGTATAAAACACAAAAAAATAACATGCTACAAGGGAAAATTAGTACATAAGTACATTTAAAATTTTTACAATAAATAAAGATTGCACTGTAATTGGCATTTAAAGTACTGTATGCAGAATATAGTATAAATAAACCAAAAACAAAATAATGTTGGTTTCCCCATGACTTTGGTATGGGAATATTATAAGCTAGTACAGGATACTTACTGCATCTTAGACAACATAGATCAAGCACAAAGTAGCTATGATCAAGAAAAACCAAGTAGCAAAAATATACAAAAAACGGGAGCAGGGGGATATGCTGTGTCTGTTGCACCCTTTTGGAATATATTTGCACCTCCAACTCTTAAGTGTCCCTGAGGTACTCGAACATTATGGACTTCATATAAATAATCCAATGACTTTGGGTTAAAATTGATTATCTCATGACTCAAACATGTAAGAGTAACGCTTTGCACTTCAATAGCACCTGTTGATCAAAGATCTCAAAGCACTTACAAACATTAGAATCCCCATTTTATTTTATTTTATTTTTCATGCATGGGAAAACTGAGGCACAGAGAGGTAAAGTGACGTGTTCAGGTCACGCAGCAAGTTAGTGACAGATCCAGGGAAAGAATCTAGGCTCCTTGACCCCCAAACACCCTGTGCTTACCACCAAATACAATTCCCACTCCAAACATGGCCAGATCAACCCCACAGTAATAGGAACTACAAATTCAGATGACTCCCTTTTGGGTTGTATCAATTTTCATCTGCTGTTACATTAGTATTATGGGCACTGAATTAAGGTATTGAAATTCAATCACTTCATTGATACCTCAAAGAACAGCCTAAAGGCAAATCTTTCAAAAGATGATGAGCTGACACATAAGAAGACGGCTCACATTAGTGTAAGTCATGGACAATGGGCAGAGGCACTAAACTGTCACCAGTTCTTGTCAGATAATTCTGGTCAAACATAACAGAATATATAATAACTCTAGTGATTAGATTAGAAGTAGTTATATACAAAGACAGACAAACAAGGTAAAGCAGCTTTTAAAATAGCTGAACAAGGAAACAACTAACTATTGCACAATGCCCTCTTAAAGTTACTGCTATGAATCAATGTGGTAAAATCTACAATGCTCCATAATTTATAGGTGCATTTTGGTTACTTGATTTCTTATACAGGCAGCTCATAGTGTTAAAATCATAAGAAATACAGATTACTAAACATTTTAGATTAAAGTACACATTTTGATTTAAATGGGCTAAACACAATTAAATAACTGAGTGACACGATGGTTTAGGGCAGCCTTATCTGAGTGAACACATCTTCGGTACGTTGCTATGTGGTGATACCCTGACAACGCTTGCATGAAATCCTGGCCCTGTACCTACACACACTGTGATTCTGGTTACAAATACAGATGATCAAGACAAAGAAGTGACTGGTGAATATAAATTACTAAACTAGAACATAAAAAAATATCAAAGGCTTGCAAAAGACATCAGTGAAAATAGAATAAAGGTAAATTTGAAAATTTTAAAGAAAATATAAGAAAGCTAGCTTTTGGTATCTGGTTTGCTTTTCTTCTTCTCTTCTTCTTTTGCTTCTTTTTCTTCTTCTTTTTTTTTTTAAATCCAGTTTAACCTCTTCCTAGTTTTGCATTTCAAAAAGGTGCACCAAAACACTGACATTTTTTTTTTCCTAGCTAAATCTGTAAAACAAGAGAAGTAAATAAATCAAAGAACAAAAGGCCTTAAAAAAGGGGAGTATCTGAATAAATGAGTGTATTAAAATGTGTAGCATTAATTCGATTCATACCTCTAGTTTCACTTGGTTTGTTTACTTCATTAAGAAGTACTGTAATATAAAGGCAAATAAAATGGACAAAGTTGCAAAGCCAAGCACAATGAGGGCTGCAAACTGTTCATCAGTAGGCATCATGCTCTTCATTTTGGGATCATCTAAGCTCCCCATGTCCCCTGTAAGCATGACCTCACTTCGTTGTAATACAAAAGCCACAGAGGGGCTGAAAGCTCCGCTTAGCTCCTGAGAGGTGTCTAAACAGCGACGACACGCACACACGCGGAACCTGTAGTCTGTGTTGCTCTGGAGGCCTGAGATTTGGAATGTGGCTTCTTCTCCCTTATACACCTGTGAGAAAAGGAAAAGTCCCAGTGATCACCATGTAACATCAGGAGCCTTGTGGACACTGGCTTGGTTTAAATTCACTCCCCATCAACAAGAGTGACAGAAAAAGGTATATCTCCCAATCTGTTTCATCCACCAGAAAAGGCATTCCAGCTCACTTTGGATAAAATAACAATATAAAATTCAGTAACTCCGATGGAAGGAAATAAGGCACTGAATAGAAATGCAACTGACATTTTAAGTAATAAAGATTTATCTAGTTGAATTTTAATAATTCAGGCTATAAATCAGAAGAGGCCTTAATAAAAACAGCTCTATGTTTTCAGTTCCCAAAACAAAGTAATATTTTAAAGCTGAAACAATGAAAAAATCATATAAACAATAAAAAGCAAAGTTTTCAGTGGATGATTTTTTTGACACGTAACACTGACTCAACAAGAAAATCCACTTCCTCCTCCCTAAGAGGTACACTCTGTTCTGTAACTTTTTCTGTCTATTCTGAGTTCATACAGATGGAAGCAAACGGATTCCCTGGCGCCTTAGAGATTCACCTTCATTATGAGTGACTCAGTAGTTACTCCTTTTGTTGCTGTTGTTTCACCATAGAACATACCTCAGTTTATCCTTTTTCTTTTTGATTGACAATTGGGTTGTTCCCAGTTTTGGGGTTTTATACAATAAGAATGCTATGAACACGTTGTACAAATCTTTGAGAATTTAAGTTTTCATTTTTCTTGGGCAATTGTCTAGGAGAAGAAATGCTAGGTCACAGGGTAGGGTAGGTGTATATTTATCTAGGTGAGACACAATCTTCCCAAAAGACAAAGACTCAACCACTCTGTACTCCTACCAGCAAAGTATGAGAGTCTGTGTTACTTCCCATCTTTGACACGTTATCCACCGTCTTTCATATTTCAGTGGCACCTCATCCCATGATGTTCTGTTATTTTTTTCAGGTGCTTATTGGTCATTCAGATAATCTCTTTTATATGGACATAGACAAGTCTTTTGTTCATTTTTAGTTTGAGTGTTAATTTGTACAAGCTCTTCATACAGATATTCTTTGGCAGATATGTATTGTGAATATTTTCTCAGTTATGTGGCCTGCCTAATTGTTTTCTTGAGGAGTTTTTTTTAAAAAATGTAACCCAATTTATCACAAATTAACATTTAAAATAATTCGGTGGCCTCTCTCTCTTGAGTGTTATCTGTGCATATGACCAACCTGCTTTCTTTCATTTCAGATCTGGGATGTTTTCTTCCCTTTAGTTAACCCTAACATAATCATCAGGAGGTTTACTATTAGGACTTGAGAACTACTTAAAAATTATCACCCTTTGAATTGAGTGAGCGAAGGGGAGGGAAGCAGGAGGCCTGGCAAAGTTCCCCCAAATCACAGTGTTACTGAGCTTCAGCTAGATCTTAGAAGAAATGCTATCACGTTAAAAGTTTAAACAGTTTAAATTAGATGCAATGAATAGACACAGGAAAAAATAGCTGCAACTAAACCAAATTATTGAGATTGGACTGATGAGCAATTAAAAAAGGAAATACAATTAACTGAACCCTTTCTACCTGAGTAGCACTGAGCACCTAAAAAGTGCTTAAACACGCCTGGTATGCAACACTGCATAGTAAAAGTTAGCCATTATAATCGTTCTCTTTAAAACCTAAAACCAATACGAAATGTACCCTTTAAAGTACAGCAATTAAAAGTAACAGAGATGGGTATTTTCAACTTAGTAACAGGTCACCTTAATAAAGCTGTCAGTTTTGCCCCTTAATAAAAATCCCCTAGAAATGAAAAAGTGTTTGTGACAAGCTCAATTTTATCTGAAATATCCGCCAGCTGTTCAGAGTTGTTGGAAATCTACCGATGTCTCTCCATGTTTCTAAAGCCCGATGTGTATGTTTGCAAACTTCTAGGAGGAGGTAGAGCCCTCCTTAGTGAACACAAGCATACAGATCTTGTGCCCAGTGATGGGCAGACTGAAAGACAGCAAAGGATCTTACACTTTAAAAAGGCAGCAGACTTCCATTGTTCATTTGATATTTAGCCTTTCTCTTAAGATTTTCCTCCCTTATTTTCAAATCTTACAAGCAGACTTTAAATGTCTTAATTACTGTATTTCTGTTTGGTGACTGTGAGTCCCAGGAATTCAATTGTTTGCTTCTTAAATACTTTTTCAGAATTCTCACTGCTTTGCTATTCCCTTTGTGAGACTGTAAGCATGTTCCTCTTGGCAAGTTACCCCTGTTTCTTTACAAATTGTGGTATGTGCCTTAGCAACAGGAGTTACAGAGCCAGGCCAGAGCAACCAAGAAGGAAAGAGCTGTAAAGAAAACCCCTATGGTACTGAGAGACCCTTTCTTGCCATTCACTGTTCCAGTGAGTTTAAATGAATATATTAAGATGAGTTCGTTGTCATGGTGATCACTCCAAAGCACACAGCCAGCTATTGAAGAGTTCAGACCATACCTCCATGGAACTGCCTATTTATAAGTTACCAACATGTGGGAGGTCTCAGGAAAACAATGTTTTTTTTTTTTTCCCTTAAAGAGAATTCTCAGTTGTTAATGTTCTTGTTCTTTACTTACTTAATTTCTTAAATCGAAAATGTTCAAGTTGGAATTTTATGAGGAAAAAAATTTTTTTTAAATTGCTCATGAAGGGAATGATTTACAACCTCTGGGAGTGGTACACCAGTTTGACGAGGCAGGCCCCTTGACTGACTGCCATCTGGGCTTTGGTTTCCCTCTCTGCTATATCACAGGTACACAATTCATTCTGACGCTCTATGGTGGTATAAGTTAATGTTGTGGTATTTATCAAGTTGGAAAAAGCTGCCATTGAAGCCTCTCTCAATTCTTTTAGAGGAAACACCTTTTGCAATACCTGTATTTACCAAAGGGTGGAACAACTAAGCAGTTAGTTCTTCCCTGTGAGAACTGGGTCTGGACTGATGTGGTCACTGGGAGGCACTAGACGTGCTCCCAAGCACAGCAACTAAAAATAGGATCCTGGCTAAGTCCTTGCTCTGCCACTTACTAGGTTAAATAAAAGCCTTAAGCATTAGTATTCTCGTTTTTACTATGGGGAGAGTAACAGTACACTACTTCTGAGAGGATTTGCAGATATCAAATGAGAAAACATGTGAAAATGTTTTGTAAAAGGAACATGTTGAAGATAGGTCAATATCATTGAATTTAATGCTTCACATTACACTGTAGGTCAATATCATTATTTCCATTTTCGAGATGAATGAATAAAGGCTCAGAGAGGCTGTTAATTTCTTAAAATCTCACTGCAAATAAGGGAAGTGGTAGATTCAAGGTGAGACCCCACCTAACTCAGAGTTGCTCACCACTGGAAATGTTCCCGTTGTTATCCAATCACATGGCATGACACTGTCACCCACTTAGTCCCCATCTGAGGATGAGTGTGACTGGGTGCAGTCTCTTGGCCTGTGTTTTCCCACGGGACTTTCACATAGCTCCACCATCTCCCTTGTGTATCCATTAACGACTTCCAGATCCCCTGGTCTGGGTCTTGCTTTTCCCTATGAGAGAAAACACTGCCTTTTCTTTTTCATGTTATTGAAAGTTGCTCCCGACTCAGTCTGTGCCAAAAACTTGGGCAGTGTTTTTGTGATTTCTTAATTTCTGCCATCAAAGGATGATGTTATTGCAGAAAACTACTTAAGAATCTATTCCCACAGATGTTTTAGAGACTTTTGGAAAGTGGATATAAATGTGCACTTACATCTATTTAAAAAATTTCTCTGGTTTTCAGAATTTGCATGACTACATCCTTTTAAGAAAATCAGTCCAGAGTGTATTTAATTTCCCAGAAACCCAGTTCAGAGAATTTCAAAGAGACTTTCTATATTAATTTTGATGGAATTTCTCAACCCTACCTCCTCAGAGTGGTGATCTTTGAAAATGTACTTAACAGAACAAAGGAATACTACTATTCTTTTACCATTAGGAAAAAAGCTTAATGAAAGAAGTAAAAATATCTAATAAGGGAACTTCATAATGACAAATCCAATAGAAATTTAGGCTTTAATTTTTCCATGTTTTTACTTTAGCCATTCTTGTTATTTTAATTGGACACCACCCATCTTTCACAAGCATTGCCAGTACAGTGTGGGATTGTGTTCTATTGCCTCCATAGCGATCTGCATAATGGGTTGTCAAAATAGATGCTCAGTGATGTTCTCCAATTAAAACTTCCAAATACTCTAATAGACACTCTTATCCCATATTGTTTGAAAAGAGCAAATAACTGCCAGAAATAAGTTCTATGAACATTTAGCATCAGAAACACAGAAATCATAAGGCAACTGAGAGACTTTAGTATAGGCACAGCCATCACGACAAAAAGTGGATTGATAACCTCGATTAAGTTATTTTCAGTGTATTGATAAAAAATGTGGCATTTCTGATGTATTTTAGAAATATCCACTAATGCTTATTAAACTAAGCCTTTTGGATTAATTCTTAGCTGAACAAAAGCTTACCATTCCTAATGCCCCATTTCCTGAGGATTCTGATCTCATGAAGTTTGATGAAAATTATTGCTTTTGTGTAAACAATCATAGTCACATGGGATCGACCACATTTGTTACTCTATATTCCACATGATACTGATCCAAGGCTTGAGAATATGTTTTACGTACTGTCATTAAAAAAATATACATCTATATTTTTTAAGAACAGCAAAGATCCTCTAAAGGAGAGAGACAAGATGGGAGCAGGGAAGCCTGCGCCTTCCAGGTCTCAAGACACAGTGGAAAGCTACAGTAATGAGGACATGGTGACACTGGCACAGATGTGGACAACTGTTCAATGGAGAGTCCAGTAATGGACGCCAACGGAGGCAGCCCCCGCAGCGACTGTGATATGGGTATGGAGGAGCTGAGTGCTCAGGCAGGCCCAAGGCAGAGGGACTGCAGACAGCAGTGGAGAGTGGATAGTGCCCTGCACCTGGAGTTATCAGCATCTTGGCTGAGACCCTGGGAGGCTCACATAACCTTTCTTCCTTAACAGCCTCACCTGTGAAAAGGGTCTAACAAATTTCAACTCTCAAAACTGCCAGAAGATGTAATGAGACCAAGTCCGGGGTGCAGCATGCAAGATTGGCCCACTGTAGACAGTCAGTGTTTCTCTGGTTTTATTTAATTAAGCTCTTTATAACCTATATTTTAATAACTGCTCAAGACACTAAATTTTATATCTTTCCTAGTATTAAAAAAACTCTGCATGAAATATCTTCATTTTAGCAGTTTAAAGTGTTTCTAAATAGGTCTCAAAAGGAAAAAAAAAAAGGTAAATAGTTTTTTTAAAAAATAACTATTTTTTTATGTGGTGCCAAGGATTGAACCCAGTGCCTCACATGTGACACACAAGCACTCTACCACTGAGCCACAATCCCAGTCTGTGAATAGTTTTTGAGATGTTTCAAATAGTAAAACTTACATCAAGTGTGTGAACATGTGTACTTTAGAACTTCTCCATCCACGGTCTGACTATAATGTCCTTACACCAGCAAATTCACATGAGCCAGTGTGGTGAAGCTAGTCAAATCTCATAGCAAAGAAGTGGAGATTTTTCCAGAGAAACACATTAAGGATTTTCAAACAAAGTAAGGGTGGTAGGCTTTAAAATGAAATGTCTCTCTCAATTTATTTTAATTTTTCACTATTTATATTTTGACTATTATTTTCAAATATGTGCTTTCTTGCTATAAGTAATAACAATTTCTCAAAATGTGCTTCTCCCTCAATTTTTAACAAACAAAATGAATGGATGTAGAATAAGTCAATCATATTTTGTACAACCATATGAAAATAAATTATTTGTATCATTGTATTATTATACTTGTAAATCTACCTTAACTATAAACTGGTGGGTATTTAAAACAAAAATACAGATTCAAAAGCCTATGGTACTATGAAGAAGCCCCCAATTCAACATTTTTGTAACATTTGTGCCTTAACGGTGCTATGCTTCCATCCTCCAAATGAAGGAAATACCAAGTCTCATGGGATCCCTGATAGGATTAAATGGGATAGCACAGAGCCACCTTCTTGGACAGAGTCTAGTATATGGTAGGAATTTAAGAAATGCAGCATAAAATGGCACCTATGGGATTGTACTTCCGGAATCCCTTGCAGGAAATGCCTAGGACTCCAGGGCAATTACTTGGTGTCAGGTGACCTTGGAGCCTACAGCACACAATACTTGTAGGAATCCACATGGGGTCTGGGGTCCACAGCATGTCTATTGCCTAACAGGACCTAGGGGCTGATAGTGCCATAAAATCACCAGATCATCCAGCCTGCTGCACAGCTGTGCCTCCACTGGGGTCACTTTCTGTGGGACTATGTAGCTGTACACACGGGAGCTGGCCATGCTTCGTGATCCTTTGTTTTCATTGACAGGAGTGCTATTATGGACTTTTTCTTTTGCCTCCACCCAATTTAAAAGGCAGAGCTCCACTTAAGATTTTCTTTATTGATGTCACCAATCATAATATTGTAAATAAGTATATATGTAGCATTGTTTTTACAAAGACTATTTCTGTTCTTGATTTGATGAATAATATGTTTTAAAGCAATTTTGGCATGTTTATTCCAAATGGGAAGGTATGAAGTATTATTGACCCAGATAACTGAAATGAAAAATCTATAAGCCTTAATTCTGTATCATGTGCTGTATAGTTGGAATCCTGTAGCAGCTTTTTGGGGAGGATCTGAGAAGAGTACATGCCCGGCTGCAGGAGGCTTACCGGTACCTCTTTCCTGACACTGCCCTGTCTCTGAGAATAGAAAGGGAGATGCAATTGCACCATGTTATCATTTAAACAGTTCCTTCTCATGTCTGAATGGATGCAATGCTCATAATAACAATCTGAGTTGGAGGATTATTATTCTTGCTCTTTCAACAATTAATTCCTCCAAAATCACAGAAATATGGGAGGGCAACTTGTTCTCATGCCACCCTCTGGCTCAAGAGGGAATCTTGCCAACCTGCAGGACTTCTCTGAGGAGCAAATAATGCTGGGCAGGCAATCGTGTTCTTGAGCTGAAGAAGACAGGCCAAGATACTATTACTGACTACTAAACTGCTTCTTGTATATATGCTTTTTTCAACTTAATTGGCCTAAATACTCTGAAAAGTACTGTTAGGTACCCTCACAATCCAAAGTACCTAATAGTTTCTCAAAAAAACAAAACAAAGCAAACAAAAAAACAGGGTCCTATATCTGGATGCTATGAAACTCGATATAAATTCATTTTTACATGAAATTTTAAGTGAATGCACATATGAAAATTTTTTCTGGTGTAAGGGCTCATGGACACTTAAAGAATCTATAAATCTAAAAAACAAAACAAAAACAAACAACCCCTCCCCCCCAAAACCCCCAAACAAACAAAAAAACACCAGTCAAATAAATTACTGCTTTTTAAAAATCTTCATTTTGATCTATTTTTATATTATTTTGAATTTGACCCTTTAAAAAATGCTGTAAGACACTCATAGCCTCACTGTTTAATTTCTGTGTTGAAAGTCACTGAAATATATTGTGACTCTAGGATGTGCTATAGACTTCCAAGACAGTTTGATGAAAAGAAGATTTTCCTTATAGAACCTTTTATAATACTATGAAGAATTAATACATGTCTCAATATTAAATTCCAAAGATGATATAAGATATATTTACTCCGAGATGCCATCCAACTAAAGGTGGAGCTCCTATGACTTCCAGATGCCTCAAAGGCTCTCTTTTTAATACAATAAACCTGAGTACTGATTGCCACTAGAAATGATTTCTTCTAGTTTGTTAGACAAGTTCTCATCCTCAATGCTTATATTCATTTTTTTTCTGTAAAAATGATTACTGTCTGAAGAGGGATATGAACAAGAATAATTTTGCTTTATTTCTTACGCATATATTAAAGTGCCTGTGCAAAAAAAAAAAAATCAGTTACATGCACAGACACAATTTTCATCCTTTTCAAGAATGCTTTGCAACTAACTACCAGTATGTGAAAAGAAGTTAAAGCTTCCTGGGGTGGTGGGGTGGGAGTGGGGACCTCTATGCTCAGAATGTGTATGAAATGGTGGAAAGGCCAAATAGATGTATTTATGCATTATAATGCAGAATGAAATTTTAGATAAGGATTTAATGCTTATTTATTAAACCTGTTGCTTGTCCCACCATCATGAGAACTGAATACATGAGTACTAATCAGCTAGAACCAGGCCAACTTAAGTCAATGTTTCCAGCAAAACATCACAGAAGGCCATGAATACTTGGGAAGAACACTCTCCTTTTATGAGTTGTGTTTTTTCACTACATGATAAATGTCAATCTATATCTTGCCCATGTTGAATTTACTCTCACCACCACTACAGGTACAAATAGCCCTATTTCTTGGAAACTGCCTTTTCCATGAATGCAGGAAACATTCACCGAGAGCCTATGTACCAATCTTAGGGAAATGAAAAGCAAACACAAGCTTATTAGCAGGCCCCGTCTGATTAGTGCTATAACTGACAAGGTGCACCACAGGTTCTGGGCCCTGCACTGATTGGTATTACCTCTCCTTTTTCTTTTGCTTTGCTTCTATGAATTCAAAGCCCATTGCCTATTATCCCTGAACTACAGTCATTTTAACCATTGCTCTGCACACATAATAAAAATAGCCTTCATGTCCAGAACAAGTCAAGGGAGTACTCAAAACATCATGCTTAAGTTAACGTTTACTAAATAGGGAGAAGTGATGACAACAAAACCCACAAAAACAAAGCAAAACAAAAAATACTAGTACAAACTGTCCCTGACTGAATTATAGCTTCTCACGTACTATTGCTCCCCTTACTTTTTTTCTTGGCAAATGTCGGAAACACATGGACATGTGTTTATAGCTGTTTAGAATGAGAAAAATATTCTGTGGCAGATATAAGATTGTGCATTATTCAACTGATGTTTAAATATCCATCGGTCTAAATATACAGCATTAAACAGTGGATTGAAGGTAGCAATCTACTAATAAAAATCTGAAATCACTGAATTCTGGGCATTTTCACTGTGAAACAGTAGTCACTGTGCTTCCAGAAGCAGAACGTGTTTACAAGAACAAATAGAAAAGCATGGTACATGGAATAAAAGTTTTTTAAAATATAACAATGAACACGGAATGAACATACTGTTGGGAAATGAATCATCGTTGAGTGTCGATAAGCTGTGGAAGTTCCTAACAGCTCTCATTTTAACCGTTCAACACTGCTATGGAATGAGACGATGCTACTGGTGTTAAAGATAACCAAATCTAATGGGGAAAATTCTCTTTTATTTGAGCTGAGACCCTAAGAACAATTATATCTTTCTGATAAGATGAAACACATTGTGAAATTACTTATGCTGAAATGGGATGTTCATATACAATGAGACAGGAAAGGGAAATAAAAGTATACTGCCTTTGTATTTAAGAAGAATGATGGAAACTTTGGGGACATCATCACTGACATCAACCAATACTGGTAAACAACAGATTTAAGATACAGTTTTGGGAAAATACATTTAAAACAATTTAGTCTTTTATTTGACTCAAAGTGTCCAGAATTTATTTTGATTTTAAAACACACTTTATTTGCAAGTATTCTTTATTATTACCTAAGAAACACCAACAAGCAACGTCACACAAACTCTGTATTGAATTGTTTTCACTTCTGTATTTGGAGCATTACTAGCTGAAAAAAAAAAGGTCTTCACAAATTATGCTAATGTTTCAGAGGACAGGTGACATTTATTTTCATTTATAAGTGCAATATAAATGATGAATTGTTATAAGTGCCACTGAAGAATAAGCCTTGGTTTTCTTAATGGAAGAAATAGTATTACATTGCTACTTCATTAAGTTCCAGAGGATGTGATGGAAACCCTAGAGTATCTGAATCCATCATGGTTAGGGGCCTGATAATGGGTGACTTAGGAAGAATTAAGGACCACAACAGGTGTCTGACTATATGCCAAACCTGTTCTCTTAAACAGGTTTATCATGTGATTGACTTAACCTCACTACTCAAATTACTGGCCATGGTCCAGCAACATCAGTGTCCACTCCAACAGCCAAATAAGAATCTGCATTTTAATAGATTGCCAGGTGATTCCTATGCACAGTAAAGGATAACCAGCAGGGATATAGAACTTCTGCGTCACAGGCCTCAGGGCCAAAGGATCATCTCCCTATCATTCCATTGTAACTTCTATATAACAAGCAGAAAGGACAGTAGTTAGGTTGGGACTACTTTTCCTCTATAGTAAAATCACTGGCACTTTAGTTTTCAATTATATGCAGATGTCGATACTTGCAAATATCATGGTCAATATCAAATGCAAACATACAACTTAAAACTGTTTGCAAGACAAGCTTATGGTTGAGAACTGAAAATTAGAATTTATATACCCAGAAGAACTGGGTAACAGGTACATGTTAGACAGTTTCAACCACTGATATTTAAGAAAGATGTAGTTCTCTGAATCATTTATGGCCTTGCACAGAGGCAAGGAGCCACACTGAATCCAAAGCTTTCTATATGACATACATACTGAGCCTTACCTGTTTATACTCGGATTCTCTTCCAACCAATACTTGTAGTACGTAGTTAACAGGGTCACCTTTCATTGGTGGTACCGTTTCCCATAAAATTTCACATGAATTTCCTTCTAACTGTGTTACCCGAGGTGCTGAAATACAAATCCACATATCCAAGCTTAAAATTTGAAGTACCACATTAATTGTCGATATTCTAGTACTAATAATGAGAACTCTAGAAAGAGAGACTAGCCCTGTTTCTGCCCCGAGAGGGGGTTTATTTGCCCATTCTTCTGGGAACGTAGCAGGGTGCCCTTTAGGTACAGAGCAGTTACTCCTCGACTAGAAAGCCACTCATGACAAGTCCTCTCTCATTATCCCATTAGTACTTTCTTGCCACAGGATTCTGTTTTTGTTATTTTTTCCTGTGGTTACTGAGCACCTTCTATGACATAGGTCCTTAGGCCAGGTCCTCAAGGGCATGCAGGAATAAAGATAAAGTCTGTTTTCAAGGAAATTAAGATCTAGATGAGGGAAGGGGCAGAGCAGGAATGGAACAGGTACAAAAAGAAATAGAACAATAGGCAGATCAATACCAAAGGGACAGTGTACCTCTTGGTAAGAGTCTAAGAAGGTTTTGAAGAACAGGTAACATTTGAGAAAAGTCCCAGAGAATAGGCAGCATTGAAAGGCTTTGCAAATCAAGCTGTAGTTACAGTTTTAGTTTATTTTTAGTTCACTGAATTCATCATTCTTGTTTAAAGCCAAATTATATTACTCTTTAGTAAAGTACTTAAACTTACAGATTTTTTTTCCTTTGGTGGTACTGGAGATTGAACCCAGGCCTCATGCACACTAGGCAACTACTCCAGCGCTAAGCTATACCCTCAGCCTTAAAATGTTAAAGATTTTGTAAGAGTTCTCATAGCTTATGCTATCTCTACAACATACTTCAATATCTGCTATGTTTCAGAATGTGCGACTCATCTCTCTGAACCCAATGACACTTCAATTTCTAATTACATGCAATTAATTCTTTACAGGAGTTATTTCTACTTGCCATTCTGTAATGATATGATACCGTTTAAGAAAATAAAGGTTTTAAGAAAACAAACAAAGAAAGGAGTTGGAATTACTTGGCTAAAACTCCCAAGCAATTTGTGGGAAATTAAATAAGGAATCTTAACAGACTAAACAGTCCTTGAGCCAAGACAACAATTTCCTGAATCTAAGAGTGGGAGGAAGACAGCCCGACAGTGTGGCAGTGTGGGGAAACTGCCCTTCTGAAATAAAATCACCATAAAGTGCAACTGCTCTTCTAGGTTTCCATAAAATAAATCCCCACCAGGCATTTCAAGACACAAAGACACAAAGTTAGTGCCCCTCAATATGGAGAGGACCCTTGAAGTTGGTAATTGGTAAATGTGGCAACCCGTTATTGGTACCCACAAACCAACTAGCCACCACATGCTCAGGAATCATCTTTGTTAGAGCTGAGAGATGAAGCTGCATCAAAGGGTCACGGTGTCTCCCCTAAGTGACCAGGCGAGGCTGGACATGTTATGCAAATTTATACTAATATTTTAGTCACAGAAAAGGAGCTGTTGCAGAGCCTGTGGGGCAGGGAAGAGGACAAGGCATTTACCATAAACTAGCCCTCAAAGGAACTATGAGGAATCTTTGCAGAGTCCAAGCCAGACCCCTCAATTTCCTGTAACTGACTCAGTGCCCTAGTGGGAGGAGACTCGGTTCCACATGAGTCCTAGGGCCAAACATATAGAATCTTTTCCACAGATTGTATTTATCATCCTGCCATCAGCCTCAGGGCTGTTTTGAGCAGCAGCTGGATAAAGCCACTAGAAGCTGTCCCCACTCCCCCACCAGGCAAGCAGCAGGGACCTGGCAAGAACAATGCTGTTTTGGGTGAGAATGGCTTGGCCTCAGGTTTCTTGGCCTCAGCTTCTGTCACTGTCTGCCCTGCCTTGCAAGTTGGCTGCCCAGTCAGGCACAACTTTGTGGCTGGAAATAGACAGGCAAACCTCTCCTGGAGAGATGTGGGAGAAGATTTGGATATATAGGGGTCTCAGACTCAGCGACACCTGACTCAATTAAGGAGAAAGAGCAAGAAACTAGTTCCTCACAAAGCTCAAGATAATACTGAAAGTGGCTGCTTAAGCTTTCCATAGGCAGTTCTCCACAGTGAGAGCAGCGGGCCTGGAGGAGAAGGCTGCTGAAGTTGCCCGCGTTGGTCAAAGCACCAAAGTCACACGGAGATGAATGCCAACCTCTGGTCCTCTGAATGCACTTGGGAAAGGAGGGTCTCCAGCCTTACTCAGCAAACTGTCCTAAGAGCTCTAACTCCAGAATTGACCCCTGTTTCTGACCCAAAGTCTGTCACTGGGATCTGACCCCTTTTTTAAATCATCTGTGGGAATGAGAATGTCTCAGGTTTATGTTATTTTTGCAACAAACATACGTGCACCCTGGAGCTGTTATCTGCAGACCCTGTCTTTTAAGAGCTCACATTTCCCCCAGATGACCCATGGCCCAACCTTCTCTTTTAGAATATTCTTTTGAGTCTATCATACTGGCATTAGGAATATCAAGAATGTATTCAAGGCCAGAACTGAGCCTCCTACTCCAAGTTCCAACATTTTCTTATTCTCGAAGGACAGTGACAATAGTCCACTGTCTACAAACCTTTGATGGTGGGGGGAACACTTTTGGTTGTGCTGAAGGTGTAAATTTCTGAGAAGGGCCCTTCCCCAGCTTCACTCGCTGCCTGGATTCTGAAGGAGTAGCAAGTAAATTCCGTCAACCTCTGGACCTTGTAGGTATGGCTGGGTCCCCTGTAGATTGAAATAAACCTAGATAAAGAAAAAGAATCCATTAGTTGTCTGAACTCTTAATGACAAGAAATAAATTATGATGCAAATTAATGGAGTAGAGTTTGCCAACTCAATAAATGCTTTTCATGATCTGAATCCACCAGTTGCTATGTTATGGTCAAATTTAATATCTAATATTTTTCCTAAAAGAAAGACACAAATTTAAGCCATATAAAGAATGGAATGGATTCCTTTAGTTATTGTTTAGATTCTAGAATCATCAGTTGTTCCTGTTTTTATTTACTAATATTTCAAATATTTCATTACGATTAAAAAAACCTTTTTTTGTCATTTATGGACCTTTATTTCACATATTTACTTATATGTGGTGCTGAGAATTGAACCCAATGCCTCACACAGGCTAGGCAAGTGCTCTACCACTGAGCCACAACCCCAGCCCATTAAAATATGGAAAAAGTATATAAAATCTGACATTGTTAACTTACTTTATATTATGCACTAGGCAGTGAAATTAATGTTAATTGGGCACTTCAGAAATAAGATGACCTCTTAACCCAAATTTTCCAAATAACCCACATTTAGGAAATGCTTTTAAATTTAACATTTATTTATTTTAAAAGCTTTTAAACCCCCTTTCCTAAACTGACAAGAAGACATTTAGAATATTTCCAAGAAACCTTAGAAGGTGAAAAGATTAAAAAACAAATAATGTATGGCATTTTAGATGTTTTCTCACAGTGTTTTGAAAACTTAATATATTCACAATGAAACTAAAGTAACTAAAACAACTATAACCATTTTTAATACCACTTTTTAAATAACAAAGTTAACTGTAAAATTTTGGAAATGATATAACTTCCCATAAATCATCCAGGATCCTTGTTAGATTCAGGGTCTGAATCACACTGGTCCAAGGGTACTCTGAGAACCAATCCCTGAGTTAATCCAACCACAATGCCTTGTCCTCCTACACAGGCCAACTGCTTCCCACTGCCTGTGCTTTGCTGCAGCCTCCAAGAACAAGCCATTATCTTCAGATACCACCGGAAGTCAGTCAGTAACAGAATTACAGTTCCAAATGCCTGACTCTTGGGCTGAATTGGCCTAAAGAGTAAGCACAATTTATGCACAATTCATTTTGTACCAGTTCTTGAACATCTGCAGTGTGCTAGGTTCTGTGGATTTGGAGATGAACAAAGCCTGATTCCATGGGTCAATTTGTGCAGTGTGGGCAGGGCTTTCTGAAGGCTTTTCCATTGCTAGGGAATAGTCTTGAATGGATGAATGGATGGAGAGACAGAAAGACTAAATTAACCTGCTTGTTTTTAACTTGTCAGAGTCAATACTTACATTCAGGCATGTGGTAGCTTTTGCAATCAAGTTCCTGAGCCCTCATCATGTCACCTATTTAATGTCTGCCTGTTTGGCTTGTGAAAGAAAGTACCTTTTACTGAAGGCTGAGCACTTTCAATTTCAGGGAAAGCCAGAGTCCAGGCTGAAACCCACAAATACCATAGCAACCTGCATAGCACTCTTGACACATTACCACCTTAATGAAGACATCCTTGCTAATGCTACAGGCAAACAGCTATTAACTCAGCCTCAGATTCTGGGCCAGAATCTCTAACAGGGATAATTGCCCTTAATTATATCACAAATGGAAGTCCAGTTTAAGAAGCGAAAGTGTTAGATTTTCATTACAAAATTGCCATAAAGCTCCATTTTTTTTTTCTTTTAAGAGTCTGGAGAACAATATTAGGAACAGTACTGCTTTCCTGGCATGCTGTGCTCTAAGCAGAGTATTTCCTTTTGAAAACAGGTTCAATATATAATTGTGCCCAAATTCAATGATACATGTAGGCAGTAGTGCTCACTGTCACTAAGACATTAACTGAAGCACTCAGGACTCTCATTTTGCAGCGTAATTGAGCAAATAGCACACATACAATTTTCAAATACATCAAAACTTGCTGTTTCTAGACTAGATATTTTGCTTTTGTACTACAATGTTTTATTAATGGTTTAAAGCTGCATTCCAATTTATAAAAAGCATTGGGGAAATAGCTGATAGTAATGACAAATTTAAAATGTTGCCATTAGAGAATTTATTCATGTCCCAAGATAGTGTTACTTAAAAACACAAAAAAAGTAAAGTTGCATTTGTGTTTAGAAAAAGAAAAGAGTGACCAGGAAGCTTCTGAAGATCTTAACCCTCACCCCCCTCCACCACCCCAGTTTGGGTTTGAGGTTTCACCATCTTGCTTTCAGTGAAGGCAGAGCGAAGCAGCTGCTGGAGGCCTACCTCATAGCTGTTTCCTTGGAGAACTTGGGAACTGTTGCCTGGTACTCCCAGCAGAAGGAGCTGAGAATGTGAGAGAAACAGTAGTTTGTTCTTTCTTCAGCCTTTCCTAGAAAAGGCACACGTCTGACCTGTCCTTGATTTAGCCCACTTCCTACTGTGGCAGTAATAAATCGCGGCCTGCTTCTTGTTCTGATGAGAGTCATCACTGTTTTGTCTTACCTCTCTCCCCACAAAATGGGCACGGGAGGAAGTTATGGGGTTCAGGGTGGGAGGGGAGAGTTCCCCTATTTTGTTCTCAAAATGTGTACGGGAAGGGCTGAAAAACAGATGGCAACAGACTCCTATGTCACGTAATTAACCAGGTACCAAGTCCTCAGTCAGTGGAGGGAAGAGATGGTAGGCAAAACAGGATTCTCCTGAGTGAAACACACAAGGAGAGACATCGGGAATCCTGAGAGTTTTGGGAGAAAGCCCAAGCATCAACAGAATCAGTCCCACACCAAACTGTCACCTACAGAAAGAAATGGCCATGTCCTTGTCAGCCTGTGTTCTAAGATGGCCACTGGGGCCCAAGGTCAGAAAGGCTGGGCAGGAAGACAAGAGGGTGATCCAATGTCTTCTTGAGAACCTTTCCCATCATCTCACTCCTGTGAGCAGAAGCCACACACTGGGAGACATTAAAGACAGATGTCAAGAGACTGCATATTATTTAAGAGATGATGCTTTTTGCACTTGAAAAGGTATTTTTTTTCTTTTTCTTTTATTTTCATGTGGTGCTGAGGATCAAACCCAGTGCCTCACGCATGCTGGGCGAGAGCTTGACCTCTGAGCCACAACCCCAGCCCCATTTTGCCTTTTTCTTAAGGCAGGGAAAAAGAGGAGTAGAAAGAACAGCAAAAATGAGAACATCGAGAATAGGGTAAAAGATGAGAAAGACTGGGCATTACTATTTTTTCTGATAGGGAAATTATTTATCTTGGTCATTTCTAACTTTGTGTCATTTTACTCAATTCAATAAGAAAATGCATTAATTGCACGTGCATGTTCTAAACTTGACATATGAGTCAGCTTATAAACCAAAAATGCAATCTGCCATGAAATCTCACCTCTCTACTTTAGGTTTCTGAAAATAGGATCTTCCTGTGATAACAATTTGGTATTTTGTTTCAAGGGTTTGAATTCTGAAAACTTTAAGGGTCACAGTGGATTTGTTCCTTTTATCTCCCCCAATCTGGGTACCTCACAAGCTTCCAGTCAATGCAGTTCTGAGATGAGAATCAGCTGCATGGGCTACAAAATACCAGCAAGCTCTTGAGTCTCTGGGCCTCAGTTTTCTCATCTACATAAAGGGTAAGGACGGAGCCTACCCCATGGAGCTGTTGTGAGGTTTAAATGGGTTAAATAAAATGCTTTGCCTTGTCCTGAAATGTAACAGTCAACCACTCATTTTTAGAATGCTGAGGAGCCAGGGTTTTAAAAAGGACCCCAGTCTACCTTCTAAGAGACCATCCACATCACTGTTGTTGAACATAGTGGTTATTTTACTTTCTCTGGGTGTAAAGCTGGATGTGAGCTGTGGGGGCTTCATCCCTCACGCTGGCCAAGCACGGGCAGGAATATCTCCTCCAACACTGTGATGGGTGCTCAACTTGAGACGTCACGTAAAACTGCCAGCCCCTGAACAGAGCAGGCCTCAAGCAAGTGCCTTTGATCCTAGATGTCTTTCTGGTAGACCTTAGCATAAAATATTCACCTGACAGCAACTTCTGTTTTCCCTTCTCAAATTCCAAATTACAAAGACCAACCAAAACAACAGAAGCACATAACTCAATGAGAATATAATCCTTCTTCCAACCCTGTTCTGTAATTACTAACCACCCTTTCGGGAGGTGGGAAAAGTGAGATTCTTCTTACTTCAGAGCCAGTGATTTATGGCCATGTGCATGTGTCTAGCCTTGAAGGCTCTGCAGGTTAACACCCTTGTAGCTAGAACCACTCTGGGAGAGATTAAAAATGCTCATCAAATATGTTTTACAAAGACCAACTTAATTTTCTTCATTCTCTTACATCTTTTTTAAAAAGATCAACCTAATTTTAAAATTCATTAATAAGTAAGCCAGAGACCTCCTGTGATAGTAGAATTAATCATAATAAGACACAGTGACTGAAGACTTTAAGTGCAACCAAGGACTGAGAGCTTAGCACAAGCTTTGCCATGTGACAAGGTAGGTTCCCAGGCAGCTTTCCCGATCCTCCCTCTCCCTCAGACTGAGAGCGCCCAGGTTGGTGCTTGGACCCTCCACAGGTTGATGCACCCCAGGTCCTGGGACATAGCAGAGGCATACAGAAGGCCCGGGTTCTCACTTCAGTGTGTACTGCCCTCGGCCTGGGGAAGGAGGAGACCCTGAGTGTTTCGAATTCAGCTGGGAATGAGGACTCAGAGCAGTTGGGGTGCCCATACAAGGAGCCAGGCACAGTGGAAAACTCTGGGCCCTTGATACACTGGCTCTGGCCTGGCAATAGGGAAACACTACACGAGGAGTGACACTTGCTCTACCTTGCCGCTCTCCTATTCTATGCTGCTGCTGAGGTGGGACATCCCTCATAGTCCTCCATGCCCTGCACACTGCTGGGGAGTTGTGGGAGCACAAGGACTTGGACCCAGGAAGACCTAAGCAGCAATCTCAGCTCTCTGCCCCTTACTGCCAAATCAACTGTCCCTGCAGAACTTCAGTTTCTCTCTTCTGTAAACAGGGGGCAGTTATCTACCACACAGATTGTTTTAAGAGTCAAACACAGTAATGTGGGCAGAAAGTTCAGCACAGCCCAGTTCATGGTGAAGAGTCCCATACATCATATTATCCAACAGCTCCGAACCCAGTGTCACAGACCAGAGTGCCACAGACCACCCTTCAGGTAAAGGACACTGAGGTCCCCTATGGCTCTCAGCTCCTACCATGCAGGCCTCTATCAGTGGTTTATGACCTAGAAGGAACAGTTCAATCTAAATTAGTGATATTCTGCTGCATCTATTATGGCCTATGGCACACATTCAGCTCTCCCCCAAATTACCAATCTAATTTGGTGAGCAAGGAGTACAAATGAAATGTCCACTCTGTTATTTTCACCACGAGTGCTCCTGCACTGACAAGAGCAGCACTGAGATAATACGTAAGCAGGCAGCTGGTTCCTGGAATGCATTACGTGCCCAAAACTGAGGTCACCAAGTCATTTTAGTATTAGTTCAGGTGGAGGTACATATAGCCCCAGCACTTGCTGTGGCATCACACATGGATTCTTAGAGACTGCCCGGAAACTGTGGGTCGCAGTGGCCATACTTCTGAGGTCATCTACCCCACCTCCAGCCCCACTGCCTGTTCCTGGGGAACAGACATCAGCCTCATGATCCAGGGCTCCCATGGGGACAAGAGGCCAGTGAGGGAGCACCTGTGAGGCCTGCTGCAGCACAGATCCCCTGGGTCACCATCCTCTATGGGACAACAGAATAACGGGAATAATAATAACGGAAGCTCTGGAGTCAGCAGGCCTGGGCGGAGTTCAGCTGGTGCTTGGGCTGTCTAACTAGGCGAGCCATTTCCTCAGCTATGAAAAGGCACGGTACTCCCCCTGTGGGGTTGTTTCGAGAACTAAATGAGAATAAAGGGAGAATCCATTAGCACTTAGGAAGCATTCAGTAAAGAGTACTGTCTTTAATACTATGTAAACATTGTAACGCTAATATTATTAATGGCAAAGTACTGAGGTTGATGAATGTTTCTTGTTTTCTGATGTTAGAGAATCCTGAGGATGTCCCCAGAATGGCACCCCTCTTGCCCACATTCCCTGAGGCTTTTGAGTGGGGGAGAGAGTGGAGCAGCATGTAAATGCTATGTACCCTGTCCTGGCAAACCTGAGCCACAAATTGATGAGGAAAACACAAAGAGGGACAGACACAGACCTCAGCATTGCCCACTGAGTTGGAATTCTGGGCATTTTTACTTAGGGAAAAGAAAAATGGGGAGAAATGCTCTCAAGTTCTAAAAATATGTACTTGGGAAGGGGAAAAGAGAGAAAAAGATTAGATGGGTCATTAAGAGTCTAAGTAAATTCTTGATAGCTCTGTGTCCCTCCTCCCCCACCGCCCCATGCTACAACTTTGCCTGTTTGTATCTCCTAGAAACAAAACACTCAGATGATAACAAACACACATGGATCTTACTCTTAGTGATTTGCCAGTGATTTAAGAATTTGTTTAAAATTCTGTACTTAAGAGCAATGAACTATTCTGTGTGACACTGTATTGGTAAGTACAGGTCGTCAAACATTTGTCCAAACCCAAAGAACACATAACATCTACAGTGAGTCTTAATGTAACTATGAACCCATGCACCCTTGCATGATGATGATGTGACAATGATAGAGGTCATCAATTCTAACAAATGTACCTGTCTGGTGGGGAATGCTGCTCACATGTCGGTGGGTGAGAATACTTGGGAAATCCCTGTACCTTCCAATTTAATTTGCTGTGAACCTAAAACTGCTCTAAAAAAAAAAAAAAAAATTGAAAAATGTTCCGCATTTCTGTGAAGCCAAAAGCCAAAACAATTTTTTTTTTTAAATTGTGCTTGTCATAGTACTCCATGGGGGGGTGTGGCAAGTTTTAGGAGCACAAAGACATATTGAGACCTTGGCCATAGTGCAATCAATCTGTAGCATTCACTATGAACTTGAATAAGTCAGATAATATTCCAAGGCTAAATTTCCAGACAGTGATCACTGTCTTGATCACTTGACAGGAATCAACATCATCCAAGCAAAATTCCAAGCAAATTCTAGGATTACTTATTGAATATGCAATAGAAGGTAAAACAACAGATTCTGGACATTTTCAGAAAATTCTAGGGGAAAGCTATATTTTTGATTTCAGTTATTTTAGGTTTTAACACTGTGAAAGATGACTTTTAGTACTCAAGTACAACTGATAGAAGTTCAGTCACATTACATCTTTACATTTCCTTAAAAAAATCATTTTAAGGAAAACAATAATATGTAAAAAAATCAGTTTTAAAATGTTTGCCTAAAACAATTTTGTTTTGAAAAGAAATATCGAACAATGCTTTGAATAGCTTATGACTTAAACACACAGTAGAAAATAAGCCTTCATGCCAAGAGTTTTGTTTACTCCCTTGCTGCTATCTTATAATCCCTAGGCCTACTACAAGCTAACCACAGACCATTGATATTAATTATTCATAATAACTTAACCTGCTGACCTGAAATGGCTGGGAGTCTATTAAGGCTGCAAATGGCATCTTTCAAAATATGTTTCACAATATCATAAATCAACAGCTGTTCAAAAGCTCAGTACAACTATATTCATCAGTATAGCTATATTCATTAAGAGTGACATGTCATGTTTTCCCCCTTTTACTTAATTTCCCTAGGTTCCATGGTGTGTGTGTGTGTGTGTGTGTGTGTGTGTGTGTGTGTTTCCTATGTTACTCAAGTGGCATTTGGGGATGAAAGATATTCAAAATAGGAATGAAGCATATCTACCTTTAGTCTGTCAAGAACACAGAATTCTGCCATATCTGGGTAGAAGCAAATGGTACCACGTGGGGACACCTGAGGCAGGGACGGTGTTTCCTAAACTGATTTTGATGTTGGTGAAGTCCCTATTTACGGACTGGTCATTAAAGTGCCAAGAGCTTTTTCCAAATAAACTAATGAGAAAATGGGTTACTTTCTTATTCTCTGTTCCTAGCTGGATGTTGGCCTCTTTATGAGTGACTAGGCAGCAACACTTCTTGGTTTATTGATTGAATTTCTACGCTCCTTTTCTAAGAAATAAAATTTCACTATAGGAACTAATGATGGAAACTCTTTACAATGATTAAACAAACTTTAAAAAAATCTTACTTTCCATTTTTTGTTGTTGTTTACACTTTAAACATCATAAAAGTCCTATTTTTAATTTTTAAAAACTGTGCTTGGTATATTAAGAGATTCACTTGTACTCAAATGAAGGTCAGAATTTTTTTTTTTTTTTTTTTTTTTTTTTGTGTGTGTGTGTGTGTGTGGAGGGTACTGGGAATTGAACCCAGGAGTATTTTACCACTGAGCTACATCCCCAGCCCTTTTTGTTTTTATTTTGAGATAGGGTCTCACTAAGCTTCTGATGCTGGCCTCAAACTTGTGATCTTCCTCTCAGGCCTATGCTACCATGTCTGACATCAGAATCTCTAAAGACCACTAGAGAAGCTTGAAACTTCCCACTCTGCTTTCAAATACATGAAGTGAATCTTATCTTCAAGGTTACTATTTGTCCACTTCTGTTTCAGTGACCTTGCCTCAATTTGAGGAAAATGCTGTTCATTTCTATTCTACCATTTATTTATTTTTTATTTAAGTGAGAGGTTAAGGACTAATTTGGATTCTATTTCTGGTTCAGTTAAAATCTCAAATAGCTTATTTACCACATTTTAGCCTGAGGCTGACAAAACCAGCAAAACTCTTTGTTTTGTAGACTTTTAAAATGTTCCTTTTTTTAATAAATAAAAATGTTTCTGATTTTTTTTCTCCTGTTAACTAGGGACTGGAGACCAGAATCACTACTTCATTTTATAGAAGGGGAAACTACAGCAAAGAGAAGTTAGGGGATATGCTTCTATCATCTTGAAATTTAGTGGTAGATTAGGGATTATAAGAGATTTGACATCTGCGTCAAGAACCAGAGCTGCCTTTGGGGGGTTGAATTATAGGAATGCCATTCATCCAACCAGAATGATCACGTGGACTGGGGTCTAATCCAGAGAGGCAAAGGAAACAAATGCTGAGGGTCTCTTGCAGGCTGGGTTGTTGCCTCACATCTGTGTCATGGAACTTGGCAGCACACTAAGAAATGTAAGCAGGAGTTTGTTTTATAACAGGCAAACACTGAGAAAATCCATTCTTCCCTCAGTTAGCATGCATCCCAGCCACCTTTGCTAGTTAACATGTATTATTTTGCGTTTGAAGAAACACCAAAACCACAAAGATGCAGGAGTTTTCTTCTGCTAAAGGCCAACAGGCATCATGCTGTCAACACTGCAAATCCCTTCCACTTTTCCTGGCCTAGGGGAAAGTGTCACGGGCCAAGCCAAGTCAATAGAGAGCAAGCAACAATTATCTACTCTGTAGCCCAATTTCGCTTTGCTGGATACTAGCTTTAAAAAATACTGGCTGTCTGACTAACCCTGAACAACAGATTAACCACAAATGTGTTCCTGGAATTTACGGTTCCTTCCTCCTCAGCACTGTGTATAATTATCGGGGAACATGGACCCTGCGAGGGTCAGGATTGGCATCAACTCCAATTCTGTCAGGGCAGCACAACATTTCACTGCAGTAACACAGACAAATGCAAAATAATTGCTACAATACTACAATCTTAGAACACATGAGCTGATCCTGTTATTCTAGTGCCTGTATTAGGTTAACACAGCATTATGAAAATGCTTACTTGGGGCATATATTTTTCTTGCATAACATGGGAATGAAAGCCATTCAGATCTTCTGGGTTGGATCTGTTAAGAATAATAGACTAAATCACTATAAGGCCAAACTAATCTGATTTTTGTTTATCTGTTGAAATTAAGCAAAATTTCCTGTGTTGTCTGTTCACTGTTTAATGTTAATTCATTTCCTCAGCAAGATAAGCTCTTATAGCTAGGTCACATACCTCATAGGACCTAACGCATAGCAGCAATTCAAGAAAAACATTGCTGATTGAATGAATACTCATAATCTAATCTCTAAGTAAATCTAGTTCTGTAAGTATAAAGCACAGATTTAAAGCTGCTACTTAAATGTGGACTGGAGACCTTACAGGTCAGAAACTTGAATACAAGGGAAATAAATGTCCTAGTCAAGAGAAGTGAAACTTTCCACACAGCAAGTTCAGATGATCTGGGGTGAATTCTAGGGTGATTTACCTGGAGGTAGGGGCTGTGGCAAGAAGCCCTGTGGGATCACTTCAATCTATATGAAATAGGCTTATCCTTAAGAGAGGGACAGACAGACGTAGGGACAGAGAGAAAAGTGCTAGCACATTTCACTTTTTACATTTTACCTTTTATTTGAGAACTAAAATAACATAGAGAAAGCTGTTAGTGTTTGGTACTTTGTAGGTGCTCACTAAATAGAAGTTTCCTTTACAAAGTTTAAAAATATTATTTTTGAGCAAAAATTATTATTTTAAGTCTTGGGGGCATTTTCTATGGTTTGAAAGGCATATAAATAAACATAAATGAGTACATCACACATGCAACAAGATCTTAGGGGTTTTAGACATTAAGTAGTCACTCTTAAGGTAAGTTGGTATCTTTCTTATTTTCTTACTTGTGGAATGCAAAAGCTCAAAATATGAAGATAATTAGATAACGTGCCCAAATCATTTACAAGGGACATATTTTTGCAAAAAATTTAGTTCACACACGATTTATAAAGATTCCTTGCTTTAAGGTGGAAAGGTGGGAAGGACACCAGAGATCATTATCTACTTTAAACTCTTCATGGATAAAGAAAGAGAGAGTCATGGTTTAGGAAGCAAAACTGATGCAACTCTTTAATCTGACCATCACCAAGCACGGAGTTATTAGTTTGCACAGTGGTTACGAATACTTAAATAGCTGGCAAGGACAGCTGTACAACTCAGACATCAGCAACTCTTTTCTCAAATGCCCAGTGACGAGTTAGTAATGTGGTCATGGCAAAACAAATATTTTACTAGGAACCTTTTTGGGGGGTAGGAGGTACTGGGAATTGAACTCAGGTCTTGCTGATGCTCGGAAAAGAGCTACCTCTCCAGCATGAAAGAAATACTTTGAGAGCTGACAAGAAAGAAAATAAAACCACAACTGAACCTATCTTTGGTTCTCACCTTGGCCTCAGCAGGATGTATTTTTTTTTTGCCACATTCACAGCAAGAACTTGGTTAATGAACTTAACGTGCATGCTGTAGAACACGTGCAGAGTTCCTGCCAGCCGTGGCTAGAAACTGCTCTAGCAACTAGCTTGCTGAAAAAGCCAGCTGCTGCCTGGGAAGAAGGCACTGCTCTTTCACCTGGCGAGGCCAGGCCAAGTCCCAGTGACCCAGCTGAAGGCCAGAATTAACAAAGCGAGGCTAACACCAAACGTTATGATGAGTCCAACTCAAATGGCTTCTTCCTGATCCTCAGGAGTCAAGATTCAAATCTAAAGTCTTGGATTCAAGGTCACTCACTCCAAGAGTTCACTTTCAAGATACAGAGGAAGGTCATCTTCCAACTAAAACTAGGCTGTCTCATCCTATTAAATCCCAGAATAAAATTATTCCACAAATAGAATGAGAATTTATTAAGCTCTGTATTCCCATCACTTTAATAACTTTCTGAGAGCACTGGCAAATCTAATTTAGAAAAGATAAATTTGGATCCTAGCTCATGAAATTAAGAAAAATATTGTTTGTAATGGTCAGATTTCTTAAATTGTCACTTAAATTTAGCATCATTTATTTGATGAACAAGGCCAGTCAGGCTCTATTTATTTGGGGCGGCTGTGGGGAGAATGTATTGATCACTAGGTTTCTGCACTGTTTTCTGCCTGGCATATTTAAATGCCTCACGACAGCACACTCATTTGGTTGAGTGCTTGTGGAGCTTTTGTTGTGTGCCCAGGAGCTGTTCTGTATCACATAAAGTCTTAGATTGGATCTGTAGAGTTCTCCATGAGCCACCATGGACGGCTGCCCCACAGGGAAGGACTGCAGCCAGATGGGGGTGCCTGGCCTCCTGCCTCCCTGGAGGTAGCAGCAGAGGCGGTGTGAGTATGAGGCACTGGCTGTGATCCCAACTCGGCCATTAGCTTCTGTGACTCTTCTGTGCTTCCCTTATTCTACAGATATTCTTTTTATACAGATATTTTTCTAAAAGATATTCTCTAAGGATGGTTCTTTCCATCATCAATGAAGCCTGGGGAAAAAATGTAAGACTCATTTAAAATTCACCCCCAAGGCTAGCTTTATATACTTATCGTGGTTTCTCTTCTGTTCTCGCCAGCCTTCTCCAGTTGAGGAGTTCCTCATAAGAAAATAATCATCCTATGAAAACACATCCAAAGAAATCTAGCACCATGGGATGAGTGATCTTGTGCATGAGGGAAAATGAATTTAATCTCTAATGAACCTGTCAGGAGAGAGCACTGCTCTCTCTGTGCTTTCTATACCAGCACCAGTTTCCAATAGGGCAGTCACTTTTTGTTCTCCTATCTTCAAACTATTGGATCTGCGAGGCATTTCAAAATCAAGTTCAAATGAAACCTTCCCTGTTCTTCGTGCCTCCATCTTTGGAGGACGGCCACGGCTCCTCCTAATTCCTAGACCCTTTTCCCTGTGGTACTATTTGTTCTATCATTATTCGTGAGGATATTTTTCTTCCTTCCTACTACCCTTTCTTCCCCCATCCTCTTTTTACTAATAAGACATTGTACTTACTTAGACACATTCAGAATGTCAACAGAGTAACTGCAACCTTTTTTCCAATTACAAAATAATACTGTTACCAGAACAATAAGTATTTCATGTAAGCTGCACCAGAGACTTCTAAACTTGAAAAAACACTGAACTCATATATAACTAATTTGTGCTGAACAACAAGTTTCCACGTGAAGTTATATTCCCCATAACTGTACCTGGCAAGGATCACAGCTACTGAAAATATCACCAGGACAGGGCTACCTAAAGACACATTTGGTAGTATGTTTGGCGCATTTGGTAGTGTGTTAACTACATACAAAAGGTCATTGTACAATCTAAAAACAAATCTACCACAGCCTTACATTTCAATTCTTTTTTTTTTTTTAAAGGAATGAGCCATGTTCAAGGAGTTCCACGCTTTACAGACAGGGAAAGAGCTTCACAGGAACCAACTCAAGCACAATCACCTTATCTTCACACCTCCCTCCTTCCCTTCCTCTTCGTGGTGCCGTTCTTGCCTCTTTTTCCTTTTTCAGCCTTGATGACTCCCTTTCTTGCACCAGCTTTCTCTAGCTGGGTGTGCGGCTGCATTCTTTCTTATTTTTCCTTCAGCTCCTTCTTTTCCTGAGGCTGCTTCATCTGCAGCGGTGTTGTTTCCACATCTCTCCCAGCTTCTCTGCAAGCCCACCATTGCACAGGCCGGGCTCCTCTTTGGATGATACTCAGAGTAGAACAAGAGGGTTGAAGGAAGTCTCGTGGGTGTGTTGGGCCCTTGAACTTCTTGTTTGTTTCCCCCTTTAGGAGGGTATAGATTTTCAAGGCTCTTTCATCATAGGCCTAGTCCGTCTTTGTCATGTCTTCAAATTTCCCTTTCTTCTTAGCAATCATGGTCTCCCATCTCTCTAAGCACTTCCTTGAAAGCTCTGAGAAGTTGACTGGAGATATCAGGGGGCTGCTTCTTGAACTCCTCCCAGCAAGTTTGCACAAAGAATGCGTATGATGACATTTTGTCTTTCAGCTACTTATGACCTTCTTTGCCCATGACAGATTGTTTTTCCTGGTGCCTGGCCAGCCCTGATGTGGCCTGGAGCTGTCTCTATGAAGCTCGGTGTACTGCAGTGGCTGTGAGAACAGGAGCCAGATGTAGCAGGCTCCCTTGTATTGCTTTGAATCTTGGTCTTCACAGAAGGCCCCCAGACTCCACTACACCCAAATCAATCAAAATGCCTGATTACAGAGTGGGAGACTGAAATAGGATGGGGAATCCTGTGGGAACTAAGACCCCATGTAAACAGAATACTACAAAGCACAAAGAGGAAATTCCAGAGATGCTTCCATTCCAGCACTGGTTCTGTGCTTCAGTGGCAAGGGGAAGCATGCTGTTTCCTCCATTGCTACCTTAGTTGTATGGTGATCCCCCAACCCCAGTGCTTGACTCTCTGATCAGGACCTTTGGCGATGGAACATTCTGTCATCATTAACTTTCGCTTAGCATCTGATCATCCCCAAATACAGTTCAGTCGCCTATCTTCTGATTGGCCATTTTCAGAGGAAATGAAGTTAGGTTAAACAAATAATGTCACAAAAGGCTGGATTTGATTTCTATAGCCACAAGTGTTTTCTGGCCATGGAAACACTCATAAAATATCTCCTATTTGCTCTGGTTAATTTGATCTTGCATTGCCCACAGTTACAGAGCAAAATCCTCATCTGTACATCATCCACAGATTTGTAAACATGTTGTCCCAGTGGTCGCTGAATATTTAAAGAGGTAACATCTCTTCCTGATTCTTATCTCCCTCTGTACTCGTGACTAATATACATTATTTCATAGAGTGAAATGACAATTTCCTTTCTTATTTCTCGCCATTATTTGGCTTTATGAAGGGAAAAGAACACATATACTACACATACAGGGAAATCAGGATCTTTTGAATGCTTAGAAATTCTAAATGGAAAATGGAGGGGACAACTTTGGGAATAAAACAAGAGTCAAATACACAGCCCCTTATTTGAATGAGAAGGAAGAGTGTTTAAGAGTAAGTGAGTAAGACAGAATGAGTTGAGACTTCACCCCATGCCAAGGCCAAGAAGTCCCTGGCATGCCCTCAGCCCCGTACCTCTTGTTTCTGTCCTCCAGCTGCAGAGTGTATACTATGTCATCGGCAGTGTGCGTCTTGGAGTTACTGTCTCCCCATTTTAGCTTCAGGCTCTGAGGACCAGCTGCAGCACATTCTAGCCTGGGAGGTGAGGGTGGTAATGGCCGAGTTTTCGCTTTAATGAACTGACTAAATGGTCCAGCTCCAATTTCATTTATAGCCTGAATTCTGATCCTGGAGAAAGGGGGGAAGATGACAATACAAGTTTAAGAAGCAGCAATTCTTCAATCAAAATAAACAAATCAAAATCATCGAACAGAGTATTTATTACTTGTTCCTAAAGCAATGCTATGGAATAAAGAAGAACAAAATGAGTAACTCAAGACCAAGACCTGGGTAGCCCAGGATAGATACACTCCCTTTCTCCAGCCTCACCTAACAACTCTGAAGTCATCTGCCACAGCCCCTTAAGCAGCCACTGCTATAGCAGGACGCCATTCAGATGTGTAAAAATCCCAACTGGGAGTTTCCTATGTGCACAGTGTTATGAAGAGTAAAGACATATTAACATCACCTTTATGGTCTAGAAATTCAACATCTAATACAGTTAAAAAGTACAGTGGGAATATTATTCCTATCTTCCTTGTTCCTTTACATTTCCTAACTAGTTGACTGAAACAAATCCTCCAGACCATCAAATGCCCCACTGATGAGACTGCTGTCCTTTCCCTCAACCCCCTGTCTGTGTGGACTGCACATTTTGTTAGCTTCCCACAGGTCTGGAGTCAACCCAGGACTGTGTGAATGCTAAGCAAGTGCTCCACCACTGAGCTACATCCCCAGACCCAAGGCACCTTCTTCTACCCTGTGTTCCTCACTGAATGCAGCTATTAAACCTGTACAAAGAACTCTGGAAATCATATCATAGGTGGCAGATCTGTGGAAGTATATAATTTTAATTTTACCAAATCAATAGAGAACTTGCCATTTCCCCCTCCATTATTTTCTAGCCTGAACTCATGAAGACTAAATTCAGGAGTGGATGTGTGCATAGACAGAGTTCTACGAAAGTCTGCCTCAAAGCAGAAGGGATGTCTCTAAAGGTTCAGAGAATGGGGGAAATTCTCTAGTCTTCTTTTCTTCTCTTTTCTTCCTGTTTTCTATTCTACCATTTCCCCCATCATATTGATAGTCTAAAGAAGAAAAAACAGATTATATCAACTGATAAAGGAAAAGCATCTGACAACATCCAACATATTCATGATAAAAATTCTCAGCAAATTAGGAATAGGAGGGAGCTTCTTCAACCTGAAAAGGGCACCTACAAAAATACCCACATTACAGTAGCCATGAAAGATTACATACTTTCCCTTTAAGAAAAGGAGCAAGGGTGCCTACTCTCATCACTCCTGTTCAACAGCACTAACTAGACATCCCAGACAGTGGGACAGGGTGGAGTAGGTTGTAGAGTATGGGATGGAGGCAGGTAACACACAGGAAAGAAACAAAATAAATGGAAACCAAAGACAATGCTGGAATACTAAATACCTATCCAAATAGAATCATATAGTATTCATGAACTGGAAGACTTCACAATAAAATTATTAATTCTCCCCCAATTGACCTTTAGTGGCCTCTCACTTCAAAACAGTCAAACAAAATCCCCCACAGGATTCTTTTGGTTCTTCTGGGGGTGGTGAGGGTGAGGCAAGATACTGAAGATTGAGCCCAGGGCCTCCCACATGCTAGGTAAGCGTTCTGCCACTGAGCTACATTACTACCCCTTTTTTTAATTTTATTGTGAGACAGGGCCTTGCTAAGTTGCCAGAGCTGGCCTCAACCTATGATCCTCCCGCCTCACCCTTTGGAGTTGCTGGGAGTACCCTGGGGTTACAGTGTTGGTCAGTGCACCCAGTTCACATCAGGATTAAACGAGGAGATGAGGACAAGCCGATTCTAAAAGTTATGTGGCAAGTCAAAGGAACTAGTTAGTGCAAATTTGAAAAATAATAATAAATTTGCAAGAATCACAATACCTGATTTTAGAACTTACCAAATACTACAGTAATCAAGGCAGCATGGAAGAGAGACAGACACACAGATCAAGGCAACAGAACACAAACTCCAGAAATAGACCCGCACAGATGTGGCCACTTGATCTTTGACAAAGGTGTAAAACTTGTTTTATGGAGAGAGAAGAATCGTTTCAATACATAGTGTGGGAAGAAACAAATAAACCTCAACTTAACCTTATACCTGATATAAAAGTGAGCTCAAAATGGAACATGAATTAGGTAAAGAGTTTTTATAGATAGTAAATAAGGACACAAAAGATGTTTGACATCACACACACAAGAATAAGAAGCAACTGGAACTCTATTATTTTTCTAATGAGAATGAAAAATGGTTAACAACATTGGAGAACAGAGTTCCTTTACAGCACGAAATGTACCACTATCATATAACCTAGCAATCCCATTCTTAGGTATTTACTCTAGAGAAATTAATATGCAAACCTTCACACAAATGTTTATAACATCTTTATTCGTAGCACCCACAACTAGATATCTACCTCATGGTGTGGAATTTAGCAAATACTTATCTGTGGTAAAGTACAGAAAAACCCCATTACAAAGGGCCTTACTTTTCCTAGATTCTGTTTTACTGGGGGGTTGCATAAGGTCTTTTTTATAAGCAATTTAGTCTTTCGGAGTAACACTAAAAGATTAAAAAACTCTTGCTTCTTGAGTCTCATAAAATTGCTTTAATGATATTAATATAAGGTCTTCTTCCCACAATTGGAAAATAACAAATGTTCTTGCCACTGGAAAGGAAAAAACTTTAAAAGTCATCATGATAGCAGAAATGACTTCCCTCTTTCTCTTCTCAGGAAGAGAAACCAGACAGTAAGTTGTGGTTTTTCCTCAATGGTATAACAAATTTCCTCAACTACAAGATTTATCTTAAGGTCCTTCCAGTGTTCAACCCACCATTCCTTTCCTTTACCCTAGGCACAGGTGCAAATATAGTCTAGATGTCAAGGTGCTTTCCTTTCTACCATCTGCTGGCCCACAGTCCTTCTGAGACGAGCTCATTTTGTACTCCAAGCAGCCTTAGCCTTTCTTTTGCTCTGTGCGTCTTAAATAGTCCTTAGCTACTTTAACACAAAGGAAGTGAGGTCATTAGTTGCTTAAAACTGCTGTTCTACTCTGCTAAACAAAATAAAACGAAGATTATGAGATATGAGTCATTTTGAAGGATTTCTTTTAAAGATCAGAAAATACAAGTATCAAGATGATTTGATTTCTTCTGTGAATTCACTTATTTCCCCAAAGCCTCTATAGTTCCTTATGTCTCTAGCTCTATGATTCTCTGACCTTTCACTCAGAAGCATTTGCTAGGCATATAATCTTAGCCTTAAAAACACAATCCTCACCATTACCCACCACCACCAAAACAAATAACGTGGCAGCATTTTAATTCTCTTTAGGAGTGCAATTTCTTTGGGAATCCTGCTAGTCACTTTGGGGAAGGAATTCAGGGAAATTATCTAACATCTTTAAGCAACAGTTTTCTCATCTATAAGAAGGGAACAATATCATATTTGCCACACTGACAGAATTATTTAACTAAAGGACATTGGGGATATCTTTTAATTTTTTTTTAATGTGTGTATGTGGTACTGAGGGAGGGGTTGAACCCAGGGGCGCTCTATCACGAGCTACATCCCCAGCCCTTCAAGGTCTTGCTAAGTTGCCCAGCTGCCCTCAGGTCTGCCATCTTCCTGCCTCAGCCCCCCAAGCAGCTGGGATTATGAGCATGAGCCACCGTGCATGGCACTAATTTCTAACATCTTATACTTTAAGATACAATCAGAAAAGGATTCAAGCGGCCAAAAGCACTTTGGTGAACTTTAAAATGCTAATTTGCAGAACTGTTATCCTTCTGATTTCTTCAGAGACTGTTATTCTTCCAACAGAGCAGGAAGTGTGCTGAGCAAGCAGGAGGAAGGGCACAGTGCTGGCACACACAGGTCCCTCTCCTTCCTAGCCCACGACGGCCATGCCTTACTCTATGATGTGACCAGCCTGCTAATAACATGTTTCAGTCCTTCTTCTGAATTATGGCCAAGAGGACTGGCTTCCTCCTAAACCACCCCCTGGGAAGCAGTGTGGATGAAAGCCCAGGGGTGGATGAGAATAGGAGCAGTGAAAGCATCACAACCAACAAGCTGCAAACCACGCCACGCTCTGGAGTAGGAACTATGATCTCTGCTTTTAGAGGTAATGGCACTACAGTCAACTCAAAGAGCTTAGAAAGGTGACCTAATGACATAGCAGCTACTGTCTATGCAGTTTAGATCTGATACATGCAATACTGTCTCTAATTTCTATTCTGGTCCAATGAGGCAGGATCACTTTGTCCAGTTTACAAGCAAAGGAACTGAAGCTCGGCTAAGTGCAGGCGGTTAACCTTGATTTTATGTTGGACACGGGTCAGATGGGTCAGACTGGGATGTGGAGTTGGTCCCTTGGGGTTCAAAGGGTTCAAAGGCCTTCCTGTGCCCACCACACTTTCCTGTCATAACTTGGACCTAATACGGTACAAATCTGACCAAAAGATCATTTCAAACCATACTTTTAATTCAACCGCTGCCTTTTGCCAAATGAAGCAGACATTTAGAAAAGTCAACAAATTTGCTTTCACTTTATTCAAACAGTGTGTAGTCCTGAAACCAAACACCTAGACTCTAAAATACTCAGTTCAACCTATCCTTCCATTTTTATAAAACTACATTTTTTTCAGTAAAAAATTCATGAAAACCATTTTCCTGTGCAGCTGATACAACTGAGCTAACATTAATTAGTTTTAATGACAAAGGGACAATCAAAAATAAAATAAAACTGAAGAACTGATAAAATAGGATGGTGTCTTGTATCCTGGGAAAAACATGAAGAACTCTGGGTACTGAAGGCTGAGAAAGCTGAAGGAGGTGAGGACAATGGCAAGTATTGTCTCCTTTGTTTTAGAGTGAAAAATGGTAGTGTGTGAAAATAACTTCCCAATCCTCATAACAGGGAATGATGACATAAGACTGTTAAGAGCTAAGAAGCAAATCTGGCAAAGTAGCAAATTATAAAATCAACATACAAAAATCAATAGCTTTCCTATATAACAACAATGAAGTCTTCTATAGAAAATCGAAGAAGGCCTTAGATGACAGGAAAGACCTTCCATGTTCATGGATAAGGAGAATTAATATTATTAAAATGGTCACACTACCAAAAGCAATATACAGATTTAATGGAATCCCCATCAAAATACCAACGACATTCTTCAGGGAACTAAAAAAAAAAAAAAATCTTAAAATTCATTTGTAAGAATAAAAGACCCGAAATAGTCAAGGTAATTCTAAGCCATAAAAGGAATGGTAGAGGCATATCAAAATCTAACTTCAAATTATACTACAGAGCTATAGGAACAAAAATTGCATAGTAATGACATCAAGACAGACACATAGACCAATGGTAAAGAACAAAAGACACAGAGACAAATCCACACATTTACAGCCATCTGATCCTTGACAAAGGTGTCGAAAATATACACTGGAGAAAAAGATAGCCTTTTTAACAAATGGGGAAATTGCTTATTCCTATGTAGAAGAATGAAATTAGACCTTTATCCCTCATTCTGCATGAAAGTCAACTCAAAATGGATCAAAGACCTAGGAATTAGGGGAAACCTTAAGTGTCTTCCATCGCTTAGAGCAAATGCTATATAACTCCAGGTCAACACTCCAGCATATAGGCATAGGCAACAAATTTCTCAATAGGACCCCTAACACTTAGGAAATAATGCTAAGTTAATAAGTGGGATGGTATCAAATCTGAAAGCTTTTGCACAGCAAAGGAAACAAGAATGTGAAGAGAGAACCTATAGAATGGGAGAAAATATTAGCTAGCTACTTTCCTGACAAAGGAATTAATATGTACTATATAAAAATTTTAAAAAAACTTAACAGCAAAACCCCCAAATGACCCAATTAATAAATGGGCAAATTAATTACATATACTTCTCATAAGAAATAAAAATCGCTTACAAATATATGAAAAAATGTCCTACATCATGAGCAATTAGAGAAATGTAAATCAAAACTAACACTAAGATATCTCATATCAGTCAGAATGGCAGTCATCCTGAATATAAATAATAATGAAAGCTAGAGGGATGTGGAAAAAAAGGAACACTTTTACACTGTTGGTGGTATTGGTGCTATCTATGGTGGTTCCTCAAAATACTAGGACTGGAACCACCACATGTCTAGCTATACCACACCTAGATATTTATCCTAAAGAATTAAAGTCATCATACTACAGTGACATATGCACACCCATGTTTACAGGAGCATAATTCATAATAGCCAAACTATGGAACTAAGAAAATGTGGTCGGGGCTGGGGATGTGGCTCAAGCGGTAGCGCACTCGCCTGGCATGCGTGCGGCCCGGGTTCGATCCTCAGCACCACATACCAACAAAGATGTTGTGTCCACCGAGAACTAAAAAATAAATATTAAAAATTCTCTCTCTCTCTCTCTCTCTCTCTCTCTCTCTCTCTCTCTCTCTCCTCTCTCTCTCTCTTTAAAAAAAAAAAAAAAAGAAAATGTGGTATATATACACAATGGAGTTCTACTCAACTATAAAGAAAAATGAAATTATGTCATTTTCAGGAAAATGGATGGAATTAAGAACCATTACATTAAGTGAAATAAGCCAAACTCAAAAGGTCAAGGATCAAGTGTTTTCTCTCATATATGGAAGCTAGAGAGGAAAAAGAACAAGAAAGATGGAGAGTGGATGGGAATCTCATGAAAAACCAAGGGAGATCAGGTCAGTGGAAGATGGGGAGGGAGGAAGAAGTATTACAGAGTGATAGTGACTAAAGTATATTGTTATGTTTTGTGCATGCATGGATATATAACAACAAATCCCATCATATGTACAACTATAATGCACCAATAAAAAACCTGGAAAGAGAAAAAGAGGGAACGATGAGAAACATACTCACCTGAGGAACAATTCTAAGAATTCACCTTAGAAAACAAAAAATGAGCTTCAAGTTCTGTTTAATTAAAATCTATTTCAAACTGAAACTTAAGAAGTTTTCCCTTTAGCCAAAATAAGATTTTAATCTTGAAGTTTAGGTGGGACCCACAAACTTTTTTTTTTTTTTAACTTGTATTCCATCTGTTTTTGGAATCTTAAGTACAAGGGAAATAGAATTTTACTTTCCAATTAAAGGCAGTGATATAACCCAAGCATATTGTATTTTGTCCAGGGTACTGTGAAAAATCTCAAGTTTGTAGGAGTCAGCTATATTTATCAATACAGTAATACTACTGATTAAATAAATCAAATTAAGAGTCATATCTTTTCAAATTTTGATTAAAAATTCACTGCTAAAATATCTAATTTAGATGTCAAATACATTTCTATAATGTACTTCATACATAGTCAAATTCTAAACACTAAATATATCAAAAGAAGAATAACTTTCAAAACAAATCATCTTTAACTGGGGAAGATGACTTTCCCTATCATGTCTAGCCACACCAGTACGCAAGATGTCCTAGGCCCTGGGGGAAGGGGTGGGAGACAAGAGGCCTGAGAAGCCAGGTTGGGCTTTTCACAGCTCCCTCGCCCCGGCCCACCACCTAATCATCTAGCTAAGGAAACTATGAGAACCACTGTCAGGTAACTTCCAAATGTCATATGAAATGACATCCTAAATATGAAAACAGCTTCTGATCAGAGTACTCAGAGACGTTCTGTGGAGGAGAACCTTGGCCTTCAACCAAGCTCCTTCTCCTGACAGGCTGCGGACAGCAGTGCCACCGTCCCTTCTGTAGGCCCCGAGACTTGCTTTTCTCATGTCCCTCCTTGCTGGGGGAAACCTTAAGTGTCTTCCATGGCTTAGAGCAAATGCTAGACGTCCATGCAGGAGCCAACCTACAGCAAGGTGGTGACCTGCTTTCTGACTCATTTCTTCCCTACAAATGTTACTAACAGATAATTCACTAAATGCTTATGTTTTGGGCACTAGACTAGGTGCCTGAAATCTTATTAATACACAACAACTCTTCCAAGTAGTTAAAATTGTTACCATCATTTTACATTATAAGGAAATGGAGACACACAGAGTTTAAATACCTTGCCAAAGGTCACAGAGACAGTAAGTGAGGGATTGAAGTCAAGGGTAACTCCAGTTTGTTACTTGTGAATTATTCACAACTTGCCTCCTAATAAAAGCCATCTCATCTTGTCACAGTGAAATGATCTATGATTCACTTACATAGCACTTATCACATAGTAAGGAAAAAAATAATGTTTTCATTCCCTTTTTACTCAGCAAAAAGCATAAATGAGCACAAGAAATAAATCTACATTTGGGTTGTTTGCCAGCTTATCATGAGTCAGACATATAATGAGATTGCCAAAAAAGGGAATCTTGGGCAACTTTACTAATAGCTCAGGATACAGAAGTAGGAAGGTAACAGCCCTGTTTTGCTCTGAGACCGTCATACCATCCCCAGAGATCTAAGCACCACAGATGGAGAGGTCATCAGGAAGCAGGAATTGTTCTGAGCTAAGATTTGAATGATGGTGACAGTTCGCTGAGAGACAGCTGACATTTTATAAGACGATGATGTTTAGTTCCCTTCTGGGCCTACTAATCATGGTCTACAAGAGTGGGACTCAGACACTGGTATTTGGCAAACACTCTCTAGGCAACTGATACACACTGACATTTAAGAATTATTGCTCTAGGGTAGTGGTTTTCAAATTTAACTTGCACCAAATTATCCTGAGAGGCCAATAAAGCACAATACTAGGCCCCATCCCTAGGCTTCTGATTCTGCAGTGCTGAGGCGGGGCCTCATGATTGGTATTTTAATGAGTAAGTGTGATGCTGCTGCTGCTGGTCTAGGAGCCACACCTCGAGAGCTACACTCTAGTCCTGGGGTCTGAGTTTAGATGAAGCTGGAACAATACCCTGATCCCTAGGGATGCTCGGCCCAGAGCTGAGAAGGGGCTATACCAGGAGACCCAGGCCTCCTTCACCTCACAAAGGTTATGTATAGCTCTACATGGCTGGACCCATTCAAAGGAAAGCCATTTCTAGTAACTTTTTTCCCCTTTTCAAACTAAAACAGAAATTAAATTTTAAACTCACTTCTACACTTGAAAGTAATGTCTTTAAAAAGAACACCATTATAGCAGGGGTGCACGTTTGTAATCCCAGCTACGTGGGAGGCTGAGGAAGGAGAATCTCAAATTTGAGGTCAGCCTCAGCAACTTAGTGAAACCTTGTCTCAAAATAAAAAAGATATAAAGGGCTGAGGATATAGCTCAATGGTAGGGCACGCCTGGGTTCAGTCCCCAGTAGTGTAAAAACAATAACAACAAAAACCAGCACTGAAATTCCAATCCAGGGCCTGTCAGCAAACCAAGGGATAAATTTGCGGATGACATGATAATATACTTAACAGACCCAAAAGAGTCTACAAAGAAGCTGCTAGAGTTAATAAATGAATTCAGCAAAGTGGCAGGTTATAAAATCAACACGCATAAATCAAAGGCATTCCTGTATATCAGCAACAAAACCTCTGAAATGGAAATAAGGAAAACCACTCCATTCACAATATCCTCAAAGAAAATAAGATACTTGGGAATCAACCTAACAAAAGAGGTGAAAGATTTATACAATGAAAACTACAGAACCCTAAAGAGAGAGATAGAAGAAGATCTCAGAAGATGGAAAAATGTACCCTGTTCATGGATAGGCAGAACTAACATCATCAAAATGGCGATATTACCCAAAGTTCTCTACAGGTTTAATGCGATGCCAATCAAAATCCCAACGGCATTTCTTGTAGAAATAGACAAAGCAATCATGAAATTCATATGGAAAAACAAAAGACCCAGAATAGCAAAAGCAATTCTAAGCAGGAAGTGTGAATCTGGAGGTATAGCAATACCAGAGATCAAACTGTACTACAAAGCAATAGTAACAAAAACAGCATGGTACTGGTACCAAAACAGGCAGGTGGACCAATGGTACAGAATAGAAGACACAGAGACTAATCCACAAAGTTACAACTATCTTATATTTGATAAAGGGGCTAAAAGCATGCAATGGAGGAAGGATAGCATCTTCAACAAATGGTGCTGGGAAAATTGGAAATCCATATGCAACAAAATGAAATTGAATCCCTTTCTCTCGCCATCCACAAAAATTAACTCAAAATGGATCAGGGAGCTAGATATCAAATCAGAGACACTGCGTCTGATAGAAGAAAAAGTTGGCTACGATCTACATATTGTGGGGTCGGGCTCCAAATTCCTTAATAGGACACCCATAGCCCAAGAGTTAACAACAAGAATAAACAAATGGGACTTACTTAAACTAAAAAGTTTTTTCTCAGCAAGAGAAACAATAAAAGAGGTAAATAGAGAGCCTACATCCTGGGAACAAATTTTTACCCCCCACACCTCTGATAGAGCCCTAATATCCAGAATGTACAAAGAACTCAAAAAATTAAACAATAAGATAACAAATAACCCAATTAACAAATGGGCCAAGGACCTGAACAGACACTTCTCAGAGGAGGACATACAATCAATCAACAAGTACATGAAAAAATGCTCACCATCTCTAGCAATCAGAGAAATGCAAATCAAAACCACCCTAAGATACCATCTCACTCCAGTAAGATTGGCAGCCATGATGAAGTCAAACAACAATAAGTGTTGGCGGGGATGTGGGGAAAAGGGTACACTTGTACACTGCTGGTGGGGCTGCAAAATGGTGAGGCCAATTTGGAAAGCAGTATGGAGATTCCTGGGAAAGCTAGGAATGGATCCACCATTTGACCCAGCTATCGCACTTCTCAGACTATTCCCTGAGGACCTTAAAAAAGCGCTCTATAGGGATACGGCTGCATCAATGATTATAGCGGCACAATTCACAATAGCTAGACTGTGGAACCAATCTAGATGCCCCTCAATAGATGAATGGATAAAAAAAATGTGGCATCTATACACAATGGAGTATTATGCAGCACTAAGAAATGACAAAATCATAGAATTTGCAGGGAAATGGATGGCATTAGAGCACATTATGCTAAATGAAGCTAGCCAAGCCCTAAAAAACAAATGCCAAATGTCTGATTTGATATAAAGAGAACAACTAAGAACAGAACAGGAAGGAAGAGCATGAGGAAAAGACTACAGTAAGCAAAGACAAATGGGGGGAGAGAAATGGAGAGAGAAGGGAAAGCACATGGAAATAGTAGGAGACCTTCAATGATACATAAAATTATAAGAGGTTATGAGGGGCAAGGGGGAGGGAAAAAAAGGGAGAGAATTGAACAACAGCAGGGGAGGTAGAGAGGGAAGATGGGAGGGGAGGAGAGGGGGGATAGTAGGGGATAGGAAAGGTAGCAGAATACAACAGTCACTAATATGGCATTATGTAAAAATGTGAATATGTAACAGATGTGATTCTGCAATCTGTATTTGGGGTGAAAATGGGAGTTCAAAACACAATTTGAGTCAAATGTATGAAAGATGATATATCATGAGCTATGTAATGCTTTAAATAATCAATAAAAAAAATTAAAAAAAAAAAGAGAAATGACACATCTGCTGAAAACCCATTTCTGCCTCAGTAGATTCATTACAGAGGTTCACAATCCTCTCCTCACCACAAGGAGAAAGAATAAGCTCCCTGTGAGAACAATGTGTAACTGCTGAAAGTCAAAAACAAAACAAACAAAATTAAAAAAACAAAAACAAACAAACAAACAAAAAAAAAACCACAAGTCTTTCCTTTATCAAAGCTCCATGGCCTGCTTAAAACGTTTCAGTCTACACTTTTGTCTAGAAAATCACGATCTGTTCACTTATATTTCAATCAATTTATGGGACAGAAAAGGGTGAGATAAAAATTGATTGGACCAAAATTATACCCCTAGTTCCTTGAAATACTCATTTTGTATGTCACTATAACTATTGCAAGTGTATTTCTGAAACATAATATTACAAGACTGTGGGGATGACCAGAATTCTACCATATAGTACTTAGAGAACCCAACCGTGAACAGAAAACTAAATTCCTAATGTATAATGGTTGAACTTAATTATTAATTATTTTAATAGCCTAAAATAAAAGACTCGGGCCAAAATGTTTTTTGTTTTTTTGGCCAAGAATCCATGCAATGATTAGGACTAAAGATGCGTCTTTCCTATAGCTATTTAATTTTCATGCAATCTGTCTAAAACAGGATCTCGTAAGTCATCCTGTAAAGCTAACAGGTAATATCTCCAAACATGACTTTCTCTCCAGCTCAGTATACTATACTAGCCCTAGCACAGTAGTACTAAATTATTTATACTGGCATTAAATAAATTTAACTTTCTAATCTAAGCTTTCCATAGTTCCTATATTATTAAAGCATTTCATCTTCTCCATAACAGAATTAACCTCTGAGGTACTAACATGTTTTCACATCAGCCACTTACAAGGAAGACATTTTTTGACCATTTGAACTATAATTGGTTTTTCTGTAAACAGACTCTCAATATCCAACATTCATTTGAGTCTTTGAGCTCTAGATTTCTTTTTCTAAGTCATTTGATTGTAGATTGATTAGCAAATCAACAGACCGCCAGTGTTACCTTACACAAATCTTAAAGTTTTATAATTATTTAAGCCCAGTGTCAGGAAAAAGGGAAATTCTTGGGCTAACACCTTGCCCCAAAGTCCCTTTATAAACTTAGGACCTGAATGTTCATAGGACTGATCTAAGGCTTTGAGCCCTCTCTGGGGTAGAGATGGGTGCAGACTGGAGAAGACAAAAAACTTCCTGTAAGTCTGTACAAGTGTAGCTTTTGCAAAGTTCTGGCCTGAGGGATCAAGGTGGACAACACTTGACACCCGGTCTCCTAGAAATAGCTGGGAGATGGAATCCCTCAGTCACTTCCTGCAGCAGGTTGACTTCATGGTCAGATATTCTTAGAGCATCCACACTGGGAAATTCCCTGAGGTCAGAATCTGGGTTTAATCATCTCTGGATTTCCTGAGCACCTGAACCCAGTGCTTTGGACACAGGCACTGCAAAATTGGTTAACAGGGGTGAAAAAGGTTTTCTGGGATTGGCTAAACACTAAAAATGAAACAGTGCCCTCATCCTGCCTCTTTGTGTATGTACACTCCCTTTATTCAGTTTCCATCTCAAGTCTTACTTCTCTCTTTCTCTCTTTCATGTGTGTGGTGCTAAGAATCAAACCCAGGGTCCTATGCATGCCGGGAAAGTGCTCTTCCTCTGAGCTACATGCCAAGTTCTCAAGTCCTATCTTCAACCATCCTGACCATTCTGAAGCAAGGATCATCCTCTCTGAAACTCCAATAGGTCTTTGTGTACAATGTTATTTTCACCAAACGATGAAAATAACATTATGACCACCTCTTGGCTTGTACTTAAGAGTCCCTCAAATCTGTGAGTGCTCTGAAGGCTGGCGGAGAGTGTTGGATAAAGCCACAGTGCACACTGAGCTCAACTGCAAGTTCTTAAAAGAATGAGAGTGTATAAACAAACAAAAAAGCCTGCCACTGTTCTGGAAAGCAAAACAAATACATAAATTACTCATAAAAGAAAGATCTGGTAAGAGGGAAACAGAGGCAAAAATAATACAATATGTCAGGTGGGATTTTTGTTATCTTCAGCTGATTAGCTGATTTCTTTCTTTAGTTCCTGGGGGGGGAAAAGCCTAGTCTATTAGACCACAGAATCAGTAAGCTCTGCAGAAAAAAAAAATAAGTAAAATGATAAGCCCCTCTTTTGGCAGCAAGTTAATCTCTTGCCCTTCACTCCCCTGCCCTACTGAAGAGAGCTAATTTTTTTCTGGATGAGGATCTTGATGTTGATCAAACTATAATGTTTCACTGATGAGCACTTGCAATACCCTGCTGGGCCCTGTTAGAAGCATTTGATACTCACTTACTTACTCTTTACAAAATGATGAAAAAGTAAATCCTTGTTATCATTTTGCAGAAGAAACTGGGACTCACAGAATAAGTTTATTGCCTAGAGACATCTAGCTCATGGCTGGAGTCTGAGGCCATTCGCTCTCACACCTCCTTAAAACACAGGAGCCCTTCTGGGGCACACTTGAATAACCAGAGATGGTTCCTGCACTTCTTCTAATGATGTGGTCTTGCTAATTGCAAGCTTTTTGCTTTGAGTGGGCTTTAGCAACCTGGGGACAGAGCTGAATTATTTGAAATTTTGAAGGGCCTCAAAGGAGAAACAGGAGTGTGAGAAGAGGAAGGTGCTCCCAGGTTAACAGCTCTGGGGGAGAGAATGCAGATGTTAACTGGGGTTTGTGCAACTGCGTGTGAGGTAATTGTTTTCCCAGGCCTCTTGTGAAATTATGAGTAAAATCTATATCATAAATGCTCTGTAACACTGTTATCTGTTATGGGGGACTGAGAAGAATGGGAGTGCCCTGCTTCCAGGTGGGGACCAAGGTGGCCACAGAATGAGATGAATCACTGTGAAAACACACAAAGAAAAAAAGTGATGGGCTGTCTGTGGTGGCACACGCCTGTAATCGCAGTAACTCAGGAGGCCGAGGCAGGGGGATCACAAGTTTGAAGCCAGTCTGGGCAACTTAGCAAGACCTTGTCTCAAAAGCAGGAGGGGGTCCTGGGGTGTAGCTCAGTGACAGAACAACCCTGAGTTCAGTTCCTAGTACCACAGAGAAAAGAAGATGGTCAAGAATTACTGATTTTAAGTGGCAGTTAAAATTCTCTTTGAGATTAAGAATTGTATGAATTTTTAACTGACTCAATAAGTAGAAAGCAATGCAAATTTTTAAGCCATATTTGCAGTTAGTATCCTTCAGGGTAAGAATGGCTAGAATCCTTGGCTTTGGCTGTTAGACTTCAGGAAGTGCAGCCCCCAGGGCTGAGCAGTCAGCATGGTTTTACTTCTACTCTCCTGCACTCACCGGTAGGAGGTTTCTGGAAGGAGACCTTTCACAACATGGGTGGTGGTGTTGCCCACGGTAATGCTGGCATCTCCAAGGTCAATGTTGTAGGCGAGGATTTCAGACCCATTATTGCACGGCTCTTCCCAGGTCAGTACAAGGCACACGGAGGGTGAGTCAGGGGAGGCACTGAGAGGCTCTTCCTCCAGGACACAGAGAGTGGAGACGGGATCAGGGGCAGATGCTGGTGTCTGGCAAAGGACAAGTTCACTGTACGGCCCTGCTCCGGCTTGATTGAAGGCCTAAAACACAGAAGAGGGAGGCAACGGCCACATCAAACCATGAGCACATTTTAGGTAATGTAAAGTAGTCTGTTCTGTTTCTAGACATGTAATAGAAAGAGAATGTTTATTTTAATCTAATAACCACTTTCCAAAAAATGCCAATCACATCTTTCTTCCATTAATAAAGCAAAAGACAATATGGGTATATCATCACCTTTAATCATTTTAAAAAAACACTTTTTATTTGCACGGCCCACTTTAGCTCACAGATCATAATGTATTGTCTCCACAATAACATTCGGGATAGACATTAAATGGTAAGTTCAATCCCCAGGATTGAACTTGGGGCCTTGTGCCTCCTTGTCAAGTGCACTACCACTGAGCCACATCCCCAGCCCTCTTATCTGTCTTTTAAAGTGCAAGGACCTCAGTCAGATTAAATGATTTTGGCCTCGGATTTAGAGGCAAACCTTGGACTGGAATCTAGTTATCTTACTTCTAAAGCTAGTGCTGCCGGGGAACAGCAATAGGGATTTTAAAATAGCATTTACCATTTTCCACATGAACGATAAACTTATATCTGAAGGAAATTCATGCTGACCTTACTGGACAGCAGTAGCTGACCTGGTGAGCAAGCCTGGCTCTGGCAACACAAATGGACGCGGTTTTCAGGACACCATGCTCTTGTTTCTCCTGCTTTATCTGCTGCTTCTCCTCAATCTCCTTGGCTGGTTGCTACCACTGCCCTTATTCCTGCTGGATGCCCGAGCTCAGGACTCTACCTCTTCTTAAACTCTTGGAGGTCTCATCTTGTCTAGAGCATGAATGTCATTAATATTTTACCCTCAGATTCAGATGTGTAGCTCTGACCTCAGCTCTAACTGCAGACTAATGTAGCTGTATCCAACTGCCATCGAACATCTCCATTTACATGTCAAACCAGCATTTCCTACTCAACTATCCAGAGGGCCCCTGACTGTACTCCACTCCTCCTTACAAAAGTTCTCACTGCACCTCCTGTGGTCTTCTCCATCCTCCCTATCGCTCAAGTCATAACTCAGAGTTTCCTTGGATGCCGGTTTCTCCCTCATACCTTATGTCTGGGCCACAAGCCCATCTGGTACTATCCCAGGCCTGCTACGCTTTCTCATCTACTTAATGTAATAACCTCCTTACTGGTTTCTGTGCCAGTCCCTGCCCCAAATCTGTATTCACAGCAATCAGACTGATGCGGTCAAGGTTTTTAGTTCAAATTTCTTCTGTGGCTTTCCATTTTATTCAAAATAAACTTGAAAGTCCTTACAAATGCCTACAGACCCTATCTGCTCATCAGCATCCTTCTAAAAAAAACCCATTAGCACTCTGACTTTATTGCCTGCTACTCTTCCTTTCACTTACTCTGCTCTATCTACAAAGGTTTCTTTGTAGTCCCACAGGGACATTAAATTTGCTGCTGGCTCAGGGCCTTTGCATACGCTGTTCCCTATGTCTAGATAGCTTTTACCCCAGAATTCTGCACAGTTCACTCAATCATCTCCTTCAAACCTTCTCAAATGGTACCTTTTCTGGGAGTTCTCTCTGAAGCACTTACTTAAACTTGCAATTGCCCTTGCACTCCAATCCTTGGGATCCTTCTTGTTTTGTATTTCCTTTGTTGCTTTATATTTCATTAAAACACTGATCATCAACATAGTAGATAGTATGTATTTGCTTCTCTGATTAGAACACAGGTTCCATAAATGTGAGATTGCCTGTTTGGTTCACTGTGTTATTTCTGAGAGGTGGAACTGGACCTGACAGAGTATGTGCTCAATAGATGTCATAATTATTTTTTTCTTAAACATTTGGCAACCTTCTTATAAACCTCATTCTCTTTAACTCCATAAGAAAGCTATAGAGAAAAATCATAAAACTAAAGGAAATAAGTCTAAGCTCTTAAATCAAAAGTCTAAAACCAAACATAGTATGACTCCTCTTTGTTAATTCAAAGAAGCAAGTTAGCACACTCACTCACTCTCAAATCATCGTTCAAACTCTATGGTAATATTTTGTGATAGCTAATCGTATTTCATGAAAACATTCTGACTCTCTTTTGGGAAGAATTTTAACATCACAAATCATTTCAAGAATCTATATTTTGACATAATTTTTTTTTTTTTGGGTGGTGCTGGGATCGACTCAGTGCCTTGTGCATGGTAGAGATTTTATTTTTGGATATAAATTTATCTCAGACATAAAATAAGATGTTGTGGAGCCCAGTGTTCATGTCAACTAAGTCTTTGCTTATATCATCATACAATATAAGGAAAGGGACACGGCTTTTTAGATTTGTAGTTAGTTCAAACGTGAGTCTATCATTTAACAAATACGTAACCATAAGCAAGTTACCCTGTCTGAGAGTTTCCTCAGACACAAAATGGGGAGTGTAACATCTTATTCACTGAAGTATTACAATGATTAAACTGGGTAACAAGCAAAATCATGGCCGAATGGCAGACCAACAATAGGTACCTCCCTTCCTTCCCACTGGGAAAATCCTGAACAAAAATAGCATTTTTCCTATTTTTTCAAAGCTCTTTTTATTTTGAACTGATTTTAGATTTACAAAAATAACAGAGGTATTTATATATATATATATATATATATATATATATATATATATATATATATATATATATATATCTCACTTTGCTTTCCCTAATATTAACATTTTATGTGCCATAGATATTGACCTCAACCAGGAAATTATCATTGGTACAATCATATTAACTACACACAGACCTGATTGAACCTTGCCAATAATGTTCTCTTTTCCTAGTTATGTTCTTTTTCTATTTCAGGGTTATACCCAATATTCCTACTTTCTTTTACTAGCTTAATTCTTTCTTGATTTATAGTACTCCTTCTTAGCAGTTTTCAAAGGAAAATAAATTTAAAAGCATCTTTTACTAAGTAATAGTACGACTACAATATAAATCTGCCTCATAGGACTAGAATTACTTTGTTACTTCTTAAAAAGAATTCAAAAATTTAAAAAATCCTTGGTAAAACAAGAAGTTTCACTCAATTTTTAGAAAACCCATTATAGGTTATTTATTTTTTATTTGCCAAATATTAAAAAAAATCAGATTTAACATGACTTACTTATAGGGTTTAATCTAACTTTACAGTAATTTCAAATGAACACAATGCATATGTGGTCCACAGATTCAAGAAACCTATACAGATGGAAATTCTTTTCCTAACAACACTTCTTTAGCAAACCAATGTGGTCTTAGGAGTGCTATCCCCTTTCTCTGGGTCTTATTTTATAACAAGTACAGACATTTACAGATATTTTCTACTCCTGATTGTCAATACAGAGAGGCAAGGTTATTATGCAGGTTCTATTCAGATCACTGTATCTTTTGGAGAGTCATGCTAAATGAGAACATACGCCCTGAAAAGAGAAAGGGAAGTAGGAGAACATATTGAAGAGATACCAAAACTCAAAAAGCTCTATGTGGTGGCAGACAGCTCTTTATTTATATCTAGTCTGTTCCAAAAGCAGGAGAATGGCGCATAATTTAACCTTTCCCAATGACTCAGCACCAGTTTTATAAAGATCAGATAATATGCAGGACACTGACTCATGGACAGAAGGTCAATGACATCCCAGGTGCTGCACTGGAGAAGGAAGGAAGGATGCTCCCAACAAGAGTTTAATCAGAATTGTTTTGAGATAAAACAGGCTTCAGAGTTAACAAAAAACAAAAACAAAAACAAAAACAAAAACAAAAACAAAACTTAACGTTGATGGGGCAAATTAACATCTGAAAGGAATACCTTCTTCAAAAAGGCCACTTCAAAAACACACTGGGTATACTACCAACAAGGAGCGTGACCCATAACTTAAGTCAGGTGGGACCCTAAGTCTCGCATCTTTACTCCCCTATCCACAAGTACATGTGTGTGAAGAGAGAACTCTCCCAGGTCAGCACCACATCTGATTCATCACTCTGTCCTTTGATCTTGGCACAAAGTAGTGCCAAGAAACTGTGCTGAACAAATGGGAAGAGACCAAGGACCCTGTTTTCTCAGAATACTAAGGATTTACAAAGGGAAAAGATCATTAATCCAGGAGGATGAAGTAAAAGTAAACCCATGATTACTATCACTCTAAGACCCCTGGCTCCTGATGCTCCTCTACTTGGACTCCCAAGTGGAAGCTTATAGACAACCAGCCTTGAATGTGGTCTAAAGCAGACAGACTGGTCTAAATTACTCTCATATTTGGTTTTGGCCCCATATTCTGTCTTTTGTCATTCTAAGTGGCTTTCCCACTGAAGTGTATGCCTCAGGGCAATCAGAAGGCATCCTTCCTAAGGAGCCCTGTGCCACCTTCCTTTGGACTCAGTCATTCAGTGAACTGAAAAACCAGCAAGTTCAAGATACTTCCAGTGAGAAGCATGGCAGAGAAGAATCTGGTTTTGTTCTTACAAGTTAGAGCCTCCTAGAGAAGCAGAAACTAACTGCCAAATACCAAAACAACCACATTTACTTTTATTTAAAAGGACTCTTCCCCGCCATCATCCCTCCTGACAGCCTTTGAGTTGATTTCCTGAAGTATCCTTCCCAGAAGGCTTGTCCTTGTGAGTACTGTCTGCATAATGTCTACCTACCTGAAGTCTACAGCAGTACTGTGCAGCAGGCAACAGATCTTTTATCTCAAAGCAGGTGTCCGTTCCATGATAAATGAGTTCTAAGGATTCTTCGTCTTCTCCCCATTCCAACCTGTACTCTGAGATGTCAGCACCAGAGCTTTCAGGGCTCTGGAGAGCAGAAATTCATGTAGTTAACAATCCCATTGAGAAAAACATCCTACCATGTCCACGTTCAACTAACTTAACTAGGGATACGAGCAACACACCCTGGATATTTTAAAAACATACATAAAATAAAGGCATGAAAGACACACTCAATCTAAATGATCATTTTTACAATTCTAAATTAAATGACACAACCAAGTGCCAAGGGAGATTACTATATACAGAGTGGGGAAAAAATCACCTACACACATTTGGGCTTCGTAGATTCTTCATATTCCCCATGTGGGGTAAAGCAGAAGGAACACAAACTGATGCAGAACATGTACCCAACTTACCTCCCAACTCACTAGCACACAGCCCTCAGGTGTAAAAGAAACACAAGGTGCTTTGCATTGTCCAGGAGGCCCTGTGGCAGTGGTAATCTCTGACACATCAGAATAGGGACCGTACTGAAAGAGAAGAACACAAATATGCTTTTATATGTGTGTGTATTTGTGCATTTGTGTGCATCTAAAAGGGCTAGCTAACTAAATAAAGGCTAGGGTGACATCATCAATACAACTGATTAAAAAATATTACCTAAAGGTGTATATCAGGTTTTCTCTTGCAGGTAGTTCCCTGAGAGGTAGATAGATGTCTATTACACATGTCTATGTTTTTTATTCAAAAAAATTAGAAAGCTGGCTTACTAAACATTTTTCCCTTATTAAGACATCTGGGGAAAAAGTTAATTCTTTGCAAAACACAGCACTCTGCTTTCACATTTCTCCAAGGACATCCAAGATAACTGAGTCAGATGCCCACTGCAATTTAATTTTAAATATATAAAAATATATAAAAAAATCAACTTGGAAATGTTGGTTATCAAATTCTGGGTATTTCTTCTGGTTGCCAGTATTTTCTATTTTGAACACTAATGCTCCATTAAGCCTTCTCCGTGTGCTCACCAGCTCCAAGGTTTATGCACCAGGAATCTTTCTTTATGTTATCACTGGTGACCATGCTGCTCAGAGCCAGGTGTCCTTAGAGACTGAGCATATTCTGAGAGAGATACAACCCACTAAACCCACCCATTTTGATAGTGCAAAGAGTTGGAGCAAAGACTAAAATGATTTCCAGGTTAAGAAAGTATGTGCCTGTGCTTTCAAAATGGGCGACGGGTGGAGGTGGGTGGAGGATAATTTAAAACAAAACAAGACTCGGGAAATACTCCAGATTGGAGGGAAGGTCTGAACTGGACCTCAGAAGATGACTAGTCACACACACCATGGTTAACTTCCAGTACAATAGGAATGAACCAAGGCCGAAGATAATTTCTTTAGACAATATATCAGTGAAAGGGGCAAGAAAGGGAAACTCAGGTCAGCCCTGCTGCACGTGGGTCTTTGTTATGGCAGAGACACTGGGAAAGCCGATGGGGACAAGGGTGAGCACAATGGAGAAAGTCTCTGCAGCACTGACTGTGACCATCCTCCTTCTTTTCATGTACCTAACTGTATGTTTGGGGTCACAGACTTTCTTATTTCCCCACCAATGCTCCTTTCATGTTTAGACTTTTTTCCCTCTTGTTTAAATATCTGCTGGGCTTGAAGTTCCTTCCTAATGGGAAATTTTATTATAAGAAATCTAGCTCCTGTACAAACTTGATATCCTACTTTAAAATCAATCATTTCCACAGCCAGCTGACATGGAACTGACTATGGATAAACAGGCTTCACCTCTGAGAGGCTTGAGAAAACCGCTATTAACTCTCCAAGTCACTGGTGATGTTCTATCACTATCATCTGTCCTTTCTTATTTTTAAACATTTTGTCAATTAACTAAGTCTACTTATTTGCGTGGCGTTCACCTCGACAAAACACTGACCGTTTTGGGAGCTGTTACCAACAACTTGCTTTACCTACACCCTCTGTCCTCTGTTGTTTCTATCTCTGACACAACCAAATCTCTCACACTTTCTGGGCCATCTCCTTCTCATTATGAATCTCCCTCAAAACCCAGATAGCTCTGCGATTTCAAAGAAAAAAAGAAAAACCCATTGTGAGGACAACATAGACATATCTACTCTCAGCTTCTGGAAACTTCAGATGGAGCAGAAGAAGGAAGGGCCAGAGAGTTCTAGAGTTTTCACCTGAAACAAATATAACAAATACAAGCAAGCTGGCCTCCCTAGCCTTTACCCTGTGCGTTTTAAAAACTGACCTGAGACACTGTTGACTCACAGATAACAACATAGTAGAGAACTTTTGTCAGGATTAGTGTTATTATCATCCCACAAATGATAAAGTTAATGAGAGAAAAGGAGAATACCCTAAAAAGTCTCAAAAGTACATACACGGAATGATATGAGGTCTACCTGAACCATGCAATATCAACTCAGAAGTAATATTTTATGTACACTTTAATGGTTGGTAAAGAGGAGGGAAGACACAGAAATGCCAAAACCTTGCATTGTGGTCTGGTGCCCAACCCTACTCACCCCTCCGTCATTCAGCGCCCTCACTCTGAAGCGATACACAGTTCCCGGGAGCAGGTTGCCAACTGTGCACTCCAGCTCAGGCCCGTGGTACACCTCTGAAGCTACGTCCTCAGGTTCCGTCATCTCCACACTGTACTCTGACACCTCACAGCCACTTTCAGATGTCGGAACATCTGGGAACGCAGAATTTCTTGACCTTAGGACATTTCCGTGCTTCTGATTGACTAAATCACATCTGATTTTTTACAATGTCTTGCAAAATACCATGTACGTGGCCTGTTCTTGAGTTTCTCTTAGAAAGAACCCCCCATCAACAAAATGTAAAAGTTCCCGAGTGATGTTTTTCCTACTATCCAAAGCAAATATGTTTAAATGTATTTAATATATTTATAAAATAATTCTCAAATAACAGAAGTGTTCGGCAAACTGTTTCACATTTTAATATAAGATAAAGTGAAAAAATGGAAAAAAGAATCTTCCCTTTGAAATCAAGAGTCATGATGAATTTGGACACAGAACCCAAAACTAGTACCATAGTTTATTCCATTTTAGATGTAAGTGGTGGGAAAAAATAGTCTGCTACAATTGTTCTAGACATTTGCACGTGCAATTTACATGTTGTAAACTGCTGGCACAACAAGAAGTACAAATGCAGCCGAAGTTAATGCTATAAAAATACCAGGACCCACGTGACAAAGCAGCAGGGGTGGTGACACACAGAGGAAGAGGAATTCACAGTTATCCTATGAACTATTTCTTGGCTTAACCTCTAAGTAGAGCACAACTTTTCTTTATAAATAAAGTTGAAATGTCCTTAGAAAGAGGCTATCCTAAACTCCTTAGAAGAGTGCTCTCTGAAGGGTAAAGGACAAACAGCTTGTATGCCACCATCAGGAAGAGGAGGATGAGTGACAGCAAGGGAGGCAAGGAATGGTGAAAACCCAGCCCAACATAGATCAAGAAGAGTATGGACATCTCTGGCAGGAAAAAAAAAAAAATTCAGTTTTCAGAAGGAAGTCTTGAAATTTAAATTACAAAGCATTAAGTCTTAATCTCCAGTGTCTAAGCTGCCAATGTCAATGTGAAGATTCGTTCACTCACCCCACTCTAAGTGGACTTCTTTGTGCTTTGGTCTACCCAAAACCCTCGGTGGTCGACACTGACCTGGTGCAATACTTAGTGTGCGAACAGGGAGACTTTCAGAACACTGCAGGAAAAATACCAGAGAGAATCATCTCTTAGTTACTATGAATTTATCAGACCTCTATATTCCAGGCAAATTCTACCCCATAACTGTAAATGCAAACAAAAAAGAACTCCATATTGAATGTGTACACACTACTATATGCTTTTTACACTAAAAGATATTTACGTGAGTGGTGTGTGTATGTGTGTGTGTGTGTGTGTACTTCTACTGTATCTTATACTATATACGGCATTGGTTAAAACTTAAGAATCATTCTTTCTCTCTTTTTTTGGGTGGTAACAGGGATTGAATTCAGAGGCACTCTACCACTGAGCTACATCCCCAGCCCTTCTTATTTAATTTTAAGACAGGGTCTTGCTAACTTGAAGAGGCAAGCTTAAACTCGAGATCCTCTTGCCTCAGTCTCCTGAGTAGCTGGAATTACGGGTTTGTACCACTGTGTCTAGCAAGAATGGTTCTTTTTGAAGTCAGAAGAGTAGGTTTGAGAGTTATATATCCTAAGTTCATAATTATTTTCCTTTAAATCAAAATAAGAAAGAGCCTTCATGAGGAAAGAAGAAAACACAAAATGACAGCTGGATGAAATTTCAGAATGGTGCCATCAATGGCCAGCCATTCAGACAGAGCAGAAAAGCAAAGTCTACTAGTATTAACCAACTGAATCTGACATTAACCAGCAGGTTCTGTTAATGCTACAATAAGTAGGCCTTCTTTTTGTAGGACTTGGCTGAAGAAGGCTAGTGGTATGGAAGATGACCCTCTTGTTGAGATACGGGCCAAACTCAATCTCCCTGAGAAGTGTGCACAAAATGGACTCCATACATTCAAGCAGTACAGCCTTCTGTGCTGCCCCATGCAGCCCCTCATAGGTTTAGACAGGAGGCACCAGCTGATAATCTAAGGCTTTGATTGGCATATACTTCATGCTGGAAGGCAGCACAGAAAACCACAGTACTGCCTAAGAAATGTCCTGGTTAGGACATTCCTTTCAAGGGCATCTGTCTATATGGGCTATCTAGACATCACAGGACTGGGGTGGGTGAGCAGAGGGGCAGTGGTGGACATAAATGAAAGAAAACATTAGAAATGGATTGATGGGGAAAAATTCAGGCATTTAATTGGCAGGCATGCTCTTGAAAAGCCAATCCAGCACAGGCCTTCAAGGTACCATTTCTCCTCTCTTAACTATTAATGGTATTAAACTATCATGTTAAATATCTCTACAATGAAAACATGCCTTACCATCATGCCTTGCACTCACTTTCCTGAATACAAATTAAAGCCATTTAGACAATTATCTCATTTCTAGAGCACTTCATGTACATTTGTTAAGTTACACTGAACCTGTGAGAACAGCATGTAGTTGAAACTAAGACTCCTAACAGGGTAACTGGCTGGTCTAAGGTCATACAGACAGGAGATAATGTAGGCTGTGGCTTACAGGTGTGTACACGGGGTACTGCACATTGTACCATGTACTTTCAGCTCAGTCATAAAAATATGTCATTTTCACAGTTTCCCAGCAGATGGCAGTAAAGAACCTTGAGGAAGGTCTGTCTCCAGTGCTCACCAACTGATAGCTGTGATAAAGAAGAGCTGGGCGGGAGGTCTTATCTTGCTGACTCTAAATTCTATACCTTTCTTGTCTCTCATATTTAGCTAACGCAAATCCCAGACCATTTTCAACTGTCACATGTGATTATGGCCAAATCTTCTGGGAAATAACTAAATGATAAATGCACCTGAAAGTATCACAGTTCAGCTGAGAATCATTTGGGTCTATTTTTTCTGTCCTCTAAAGCACAATTTAAAAAGGTCTATTTTTCATTTCCTAAAGTGATAACATGGAAGGCTGCATCACCAAGATGCATTTTTAAACTGCAACTTATTCTGATCTTTTAAATTCAGCTAGTCCAAATCTGATCAAAGATGTTTTCTTTTATCCAGAAACAAACCAACCTGACTGTGCCCACCGGTGCTGATGCAGCATGCTCGGAGTTTGTACAAAGTGCCTGGTTTCAACTGGGTGAAAGTATATTCTGTAGCTGATCCACTGTATGCCACTTCCCACTGATTGGCTGTAAAACAAGACTTGTGTGAGTTCATGCCTTTTGTAAAAATGTAATACCAAGCATTACTGATAAGAAAAGCTGTAAGTGGTTGCCATGAAAACAAATATCACCTATTTTTTGTTAGTGCAAAGGAGTGTCTTTCCATTTCCCTGCTAAGTTAAACCCTAGAATAACATGGAGTCATTTCAGTACTTGGTACTGTTGGTTAGACTACTCGCCATCACCATGATCACACTGATGGCTCTGAGGTTTGGGTGTGGGAAACCACATGACATCTGTAGCTGGCACAGGAGGGGGGTGGTGGTGGTGGTGGTGCGGGGACAGTGTTGAGCACGCTGTGAAATGCTTAATGGTGGGAGGAGGCTGTGGGACCAGCTGTGTCGTGCTATCTGCTCAGCAGTGGGGCTCCTGACAAGTCTGGGCACTGCTGAAGGCTTTCTACCCAGCCCTATCTGCCTGGAGGTCACAGCAAGCAATATCTTCCCACTACAGACTGAGACCTTTGGATAAAGGATGGCTGTCTTCATGCAGCCCCACTTAAAAGACAAAATGCCTGGGAGGGTAACAAATTAAAGATAAAACACGTGGTGTAAGACAGGCTATCCAGCCACTTTTCAGGACAGAAGAGAGAAAGATGGTGGCTGATGCCATCGGGGAAAGGCACCATGGGCTACTTCAACCCACTGCCTGCCTCACCAATCTGGGCCACTGGGATGTCCTCCCGCCTGTTTGCTCCCACTCAGGCTGTTCCCAGTTCACTACTTTACGGAAACCTTTTACTCCAAGAAGCTGTTTTAGGGGGAAAATGTATATTCTATTACGTGATATTTTACTGATGTCCACAAATTCCCTCAGCAGCTTATTAGGTTAGAGTTACAATAAAAGTACATGTACTAGGGCTACCTGGGAAGGAAATACTGAAGACAATTACCTAACATTAATGGTCAGAAAACTGAAAAAGGGACTGGCATAAGGACAGCTAAGAAAGATACAATTGGTCACTCTCCCAGGTACTGGAAAAGTTTTTAATGTTAAGTGCTGAATGTTTTATGTTAATGTAAAGTACTTTAGATTTGTCTTCTGTAGCTCAGAGAGCCAGGAGAATTCAAAACATACATAAATTTTTGCAGTGAGCCCCTGGCATATGTACAACTTCTCTCCCACGTAAGTTTTCTGATGTAAAATACTAAGTAAGACTTTTAGGATAGAATATGATTTTATGGTAAGAACAGCTGTGCCCATGTCAAAGAATTCTCATCTCTCAGTTTAAATTAAGAGCTGATAGACTTAACCAAAAAACTCCAGGTGGTGTCATGGTACAAAATAAAAAGCAAGCCACATACCAACACTACTTGTTTGTAAAAGTTACTGTCAGTCTCTTCCTTTCTTTCTTTTGCCAATATGCATGTATATTATTATTACTATTTCTACAGCTACTATATTATTATTATGCAATACTGGGGATTGAACTAAGAAGTGCTCTACCACTGAGCTACATCCTCAGCCCTTTTTAAATTGTTTATATTTTGAGACAAGGTCTCACTAAGTTGCCCAGGTTGGCCTTGAAATTGCTATCCTCCTACCTCAGAGTCCCAAGTCACTGTGGTTACAGGATGTGCCACTGTGCCCAACATGCTTCACTTTTTAAAAATGAATGATTATCAAAATTATAGAAGATAACATATCCTTTTTAAAGTTCTGGTAACTATACTTTCTATTAAAGCCTAGTCAATTCTATTAGAAAATATAATATTTAAAAAGGCACTAACCAAGGAATTTTGACTTCTTCTTTTATTTATTTATTTATTACTTTAGTTGTAGTTGGACACGATACCTTTATTTTATTCATTTATTTTTATGTGGTGCCGAGGATTTAACCCAGCACCTCACATGCGCTGAGCCACAACCCCAGCCTTGGAATTCTGATTTCTAACACTGTTGACGAGTAATGGGTACATCCTCTAACTCCAAAGTCACAGTAGAGACGGAAAGACTTTCCTACACTTGTTACTAAAGTGCAACACTGGTCATGAGCCCTTGATCCGGTATGCTGTCTGTCCTGCGTGGCAAGCTGTCGAGGACTACGCTCCTTTACTCACCCTATCTTATACTTCCTGGAAAGTTGTTTCCAACACTTTCCTCATGAGAATTTGCAGAAAAAGTGTGTCAGATTAGGGATGAAAACCTTAAATTTATTTATTCTATTAACTAGGAACTCTGATTTTAAAAAATAATAAGATTCAGAAAATAGAAAAAAAACATGACAAAAAGGTATACTTCAAGTAGACTCTCATCTTTGGTGCTGTGTTTGAAAGAAAAAACAGGTAATATGTGGATAAAGTTTGTTTATTGTAGAGGGCTCTGTATTATTAGAATGAATGGCTGCCTGCTACTCTATAAAGATACTTAATGTATTAGAAAATATGGACAACTACTGCAAAATTTGTATAAAAACATTTCCAAGAACTTCACCTTCAGAATTTCCATCAGTAATCTCCAGCAAGTACTTAAGGATTTCTGAGCCACCGTTGTCCTTGGGAGGATCTGAAAATAAGCACATATCTGATTAGCAATGGGCAATACTGATTTTTATTGGCAAATATAATTAGAAAACACAAAATCACATAACATTATGCCATTTTAATTCTAGACTTGACCAAAAAGTGTAATAATTAATTTAATTCACTAGACTCCTTCCTTGAAAAACAAAGGAAATAAACATACCAAGAAACTCTAAATATTATCAGACTATTCAAAATTCTCAGAGCTAGAAATGTCAGAATTAAATTTATTTAGCAAGATGGGAACAAAACTCAAAATATGAACTGATATTTCTAAGAATTATATTAGTAAATTTACTTAGAGAATTCCTTAGGCAGCTCTTCAATATTTGGTGATTTTCTAAAAATATAAGATGAAACAGCCATATATTGCTTTTTGTTTTTATTATCTTATTGGTTCTTTTCATTTATTTTATCAGTAACTAGATTCTTTTGCCAGATAAAGAAAATAGAAGTGCAAAATAATCTACAAAATAAATAAAACCTCAGAATGGAATAAGTCTGTCCCATCAGCTTTCTCCTAAGTAGCCGTCATGTCTCTGCTGAACCTGACATGAACACAGAGCTTCGGATCAACAAGGACGTGTGCTCCTCGCAGACGGCACCCTGGGTGTGTGTCTCCTGGTGACCCTGCTCCTACGGGAGTTTTATTTTCTGAGCAGAACAACACCTTGCATTATAATTTTACAAGTATGGAAAAATTTGCCTCTGTCAGTCTACTGCCTCATATTATTAGGCACAAAGAAAGTTCTTCTAAGAGACCTGGAGTTTGCACAGATAGATTTAGGGAATTCACCTTACCTCTGCTTTTAACTGGTATTTCCATTAACATATATATATATATATATATATATATATATATATATATATACACATACATACACACACTTCAATAACAGACATTCACAATAATAATTATAAAGCCAAACATTATAGCATAACACTAATCAGGGGGAAAGATCCTAATAATTCTGTCTCAAAAATTATTAGGTAACTTGAAATAGTTATGTGTCTTGAATGCTGGTCTCCTTAATATTACATGGTTGTGAGGTAAAATCTTTTTTTGTTTTGGGTAGTGGAGCTTTAACCCAGGGGTACTTTACCAGTGAGCTATATCCCTTTTTATTTTTTTATTTTGAGAGAGGGTCTCACTAAGTTGCTCAGACTGGCCTTGAACTCTCCTTCTTCAGCCTCCCAAGTTGCTGGGATTATAGGTAGGTATGTGCCACCAAACCTGGCATGAGGTAAAATCTTATTTTAGACTACTATTTTTTAACCTTTTTAGTTATAATTATATGATACTGGTGAAAATTACAAACATAACATCTCAATGTATAAAATGTTTATCAATCTTCCAGTTGTATTCATTTCAGTGAAATATTCCAAATTACATTGATGAGCCACATCCTACCAGACAACCCCAAACCCCACATGAACTTAAATATGAAAACTTCCTGTAGATCAAAATGGTGGTTATATACTAACAATATGAAAACAAAACTTATCGTATCTAAATGTAACTTAAACATACTATATATCAAAATTACTTAATATGGCATACCAAAAATTTGAAATTCATTTTCAATATTAACTTTATGAATAATTTTCTTCCTATTAAATACTGTTAATTATTTTTAGGGTGAGTTAGTGAAGAATTAATTATATATTCAGAAATTACCACATTCTAGTCAATAATAATACATTAAAAATGAAGGAAGAAAAACAGGTTAACATAGGAGAATCATAAAGAGAACGAGATACTATTAAAACAGTTCATTTAAATTTCCGTTAAAATTTAACTAATGTGTGCTGGGCAAGGTGGCGCACAACTGTAATCCCAGCAACTCTGGAAACTGGAGGCAGGAGGATCATGAGTGTAAAGCCAGTCTTAGCAATTTAGTGAGACTCTGCCTCAAAATATAAAATGGAAAGGGACAGGGATATAGCACAGTGGTAAAATGTCCCTGGGTTCAATCCCCAATACCTCAAAAACAAACAGAAAAAAGGAGAACAAAATTTAAACATCTATCAAAATTTCAAATTAGTGGAACTGTCCATTCTAGTTCGTGGAATTCTTAGGAAGTTTCTCACATGTATATTCTAAATGTATGATATCAACACAAATAATAGTGTCGATAGTGGAATTAACCAATTTTTAAAAATCTGTCAAAAAAGGAAGCAGAAGCAACAAGAGTGAACATACCCCATTTGACACCGAAGCCGTGAGATGTGACTGGCCCTTTAATGAGGGGTCTGGTAGGAGGTCCAGGCCTGTCAGGACTGGTTGTACAAACCAAAACTTCACTTGGACAGCTTTTCCCTTCCATATTAGAAGCAGTAAGCTGTAACACAACCAAGAAAACATTTACATGCTTTAATTACCAGGTATTATCAAATCATTGACTTATGGCAAGACCAAGGTATCTATAAACTCACATGCGTGTGCACGCACATACACGCTTTCTAGCTGCAGACATAAATGCTGATCTTTCATGATCACTTATTTTTTTTTGTATATTTAGTTATTAAAAATCAGGAATAAAACCATAAGGCAGATTTTAGTTAAAGACATTTTTATCCTTTCAAGAAGACATAATACAAACAGTACTTTGTACTGTTTTATACGAGTAATATATGGGACAGGAAAAGATTAAAAAAATCCCTTCACTTATCTATGAGCAGGGCACTGCCACCTGGTGGAGAACTGCTAGCAATACGGCTGTGTTCTCAGAGTTGGCATCAATAATAAGGGTTTTAATACACCCAAACTACTATTTTCCTCAAAAAGTTACACATAACACAGGAAAATCTGACAATATTTATCAAGTGACTATTATGTGCCAAAACACATCACTTGGCCTTAAATTTAGAGGAGGAAGGGTGGAATCAGAAGGGAATCTTCTATCTCCAAAGTCACACATGCTTGTCAGATTAGAAAATGTGCCCTGCACAGGACCAATGAATAGAGATGAGCCATTGTACCACAGCACTTTCTCTCTTAGTGACCACTGAGTTGTATTCACTCTTTGGGCTCTAAGATGAAATCCTATTGTAATTCTAATGGTGGTTGCTTTTTCTTTTCTCTCTGTGTATTTTTTTTTTTTTTTTTGTACACTACAGTTGTATAAAATGGTAGGATTTGTTGTTACATATTTGCACATGTATACAGTATAGCAATATAATCTGGTCAGTGTTATTCCCTAGTATTTCTCCTTTTCCTCCTCTCCTCTTTTCTCTACTTTCCTGATCTCCCTTCAATTTTCATGAGATACCCTTCCCCACCGAAACTTTCTTTTCCTTTTTCCTAACTTCCATATATGAAAGAAAACATACAATCCTTGACTTTTCTGAGTTTGACTTACTTCACATAGCATAAATAAGACTCAAGTTCCATTCCTTTCTCTACAAATTTTGACAATTTCATTTTTCTTTATGGCTGAATAATACCCCATCATGTATATATTCCATGTTTTCTTATCCATTCATCTACTGATGGACGCCTGGGCTGGTTCCATAGTTGGGCTATTGTGAATTGTGCTGCTATAAACATGGGCATGCATCTATCACTATAGTATGCTGACTTTGATTTTGATTTTTACGATAAATATCCAGGAGTGGCATAGCTACTCCTATGGTGGTTCCATGCCTAGTTCTCTGAGGAGCCTCCATACTGACTTCTATAGTGGTCGTACTAATTTACAATCCCACTAACGGTGTACAAGTGTTCTTTTTCCTCCACATCCTCTCCATCTTAACAGTGATTGTTTAAGTGGGGAGAGAGTGGATAATAGGAGAGAAAAACAACAACAACAACAAAAAAAAACAGGTTAAGAAAAAGACCAGGGTATAAGAGCAAAGGACAATGGAGAGCAAAACAGAAATGTGACTACAAGGAGAAATGCAGAATAGAAAGGAGTTGGATGCTAGTGAGTGACAGGTGCTCTCCTTAGCATCTGGCCGTCCTCCTGAGCTAGGGCACCTGGCCATGCTGGGATGCAACTTATTAAAGCACATTACGACAGTTTTCTGTCTCAAAAGTAGATTTTAAAATCAAAGTATGGTGTGCATTTTTAAGTATAAATGTTACTGTAAAAATGTAGAGCACTGTGAACTTCAACATTTTTTAAACTGTAGAGTCAATTTGAAATGGTAAATGTGAAACATTAAACAGTTTCATTTTGCAGTTCAGGTACCAAAACGATTGACTCACCCTGAATTTATACTGTGTGCTTCTTTTGAGATTTTTCACAGTACAGGTTAAATCCTCTCCAGTGTATTTTGGGTGGAAAAGGTTATCCTGAAAAGGCAAAGCCAGAAAGAAATATTAGTATCACAAAATCTGGGCTTTCAATTCCTTTGTATATGGGATCTTTACAAGTGTCTCTTCCTACCACTGCCAGTGAGCCAAAGGTCTGGCAGCTACTGCAAAGAATCAGAAGCCCACGGTGCTGTGGGTAGCATTCAAGTCTTAAATAAAAATTTCATTCTATCACATTATCATTTCTCCTTGGCCTGGACAACTTTATTGTGACAAAGAAGTGCTTTTTAAAATTACACTTAACAATACACCTGTCATGAAAAGAGCCTCTGTTACTGAGGTCTTCACATTCACGCCGCAGAGGGCTATGCAATTAACTGGAGCTGAGGTTCCTGAGCATACAGTGTCCTCTTCTGGCCAAGAAAGAGAGGATGCTAAGACAGGGAAGGGTTTCATTCTTTGCAAGGTAAAATCATCCCACTAAAAGTTGAATGCATAGAATTCATTCACTAACATTCTCTATCATTTACTCACTCATCAAATACTGCTGAGTATCTTCTATGCATTAGGCTCTCCTCTGGGTTCTAGGGATTCAGCCTTGCCCAAAACACACGGAACCTAACCCACAAGAAGCTTAAGCTAACTTGGGGAAGGGATTAGAGAGAAAAAAGAAACCCTACATGCAAGTAGAAAGCATGTCATGCAGTGTTAAGTGCTGTGACAAAACTAAAGCTGGTAAGAGGGTGGAGTGTTGGAGTAGTGAGGCGCTGCTTTCTATAGCTGCATGGGTTAAGCACAGTATATTTTATTTATTTTTTTGTTACTGGGGATTGAACCCAGGGGTGCTTCACTACCAAGCTAAATCCCCAGTCCTTTTTATTTGGCAACAGGGTCTCACTAAGTTGCTAAGGGTCTTGCTAAACTGCTGAGGCTGGCCTCAAACTTGTGATCATTCTGTCTAGGCCTCCTAAGCCACTGGTACATGTAGCTCTTTAAAATCAAATTTCATACACAATTAAAAATTCAGCTCCTTAGGCCCCTAGCTGTATTTCAACAGCTTGTAGGCACGTGCATCTCAGTGAAGCCTTGATGAACAGCAGAAACTGCAGAACATTTCCATCACTGTGGAATGTTCTGCTGGTTGGTGCTCTTCTATAGAGTGGTCAGGGAAGGGCTGTCCTAGGAAGTGATGTTTGAGAGGAGACCTGAAGGAAATGCGGGGAGTGAGTCAAAGGTGCCTGGAAGGCAAGGAATGCAAAAGCCAAGAGGCCAGAACACACCTGGGGTGTCCAAAGCACAGACATGCGGCTATGAAACAACAGTGGAGGGCATAGCGGCAGTGGAGGAAACCTAGCCACCTAGAGCTGTGTGCACACTGGAAAAGCTCTAGCTTGTACTCTGGATGAGGGGACAGTACTGTGCAGAGAAGAGACATGATCCATTTGTATTCTGCAGGACCACTCAGGCTCTGCATGGATAAAGACTGTCACAGAGTATGGGTGAAAATGTGGAGAATATTAAGAGGTCATTGCAGTCATCCAGGGGTGAGATAGAGGTGACTAGTAAAAGGGTATGTGAAGATGGTGAAAAATGGTTCAATTTATGGATAATTTTAAAGAAAGATTTGCTCTGATCACATATGGGAGTCAAGGATGACTCCAGGGGTTCCGATTTCCCCATGTGGAAAGACAGAACGCCATTTACCAAGATGGGGAAGAGCAGGCTCCTGTTGGTAGTGGTGGTGGCAGTGGCACAGATTAAGAGTTTGGTTTGAACTGAGGTAGCTAGTCGACATTCACAGTACCTTGTGGGTATGATAGTGCTGACTTACACAGGACACATGTGGAGATATAAACCTGAAAAACTTACATTTTCGTCCTCCTGAATTTCCAGGGTGTAGGTAATCACTTCCTCAGGTGAACAGCCCTCTGGCTTATTCCACTGCAGTGTGACCCATGTGACACCAGCTCGAACGAGTCTGGGGGCAGAAGGCATCTGAGGGATGTTTCCTAATGTGTAGCACACCACCTCTTGGCTGTAGCCACTGCAGAGAGATGAACACAGGAGACACACACTGAGGAGCTTGTGAGGAGTCCTGATAAGGGGAAGGCTGGGCCTGTACTTGCCCACTCTGCTTGGGTTGAAAAGTTGGGGTTGGACAGATTCAGTCAGAAAAGGCAGGCAAGGACCCCTTGTGTGATATCCCCTGCTGTAACCTTCGACTTGCCCTATCCCCCACTGCCCCACAGTTTGCTGTTAGAAAAGCACAGCAGTCACAGAACTTAAGAATTTATTTTACCTCCAAAAGCACTGAACATAAAGCACGGCACACAGTATCATGTTTATCGAGCTTTGAGTTAAAGCTCCCAAAGTGCCTTCAAATCAATGTGAGCACTAATAACTATTGATGAAATAAATGTTTCACAGATAGATACAGTACGGGTTTTTCAAAAGTTTACAGAGGCTTCCAATTCATTTAAAAATCCCTGAACCACAGACACCTTTATCATTATGACTTTTTCACCCAGGGAACTCTGTCCATAGGGCAGTTCTGCAAAACTCTGTGATGTTGGAAAGAGGTTCTTCAGGCTGGAAAGGTTGGGGACCACTGATGGGCTGAATCTTTTGGAAGATTTTCAACAAACAGCGGTGAAAGAAAAAGATTTTTCCCTTCATCAAGAGTTAAAGTGTGGCTGAAAAGTAGCCTTTTCAAAGCCTCTTTAGTCAACGGGTGCCTGGCAGCACACTTGTCCTGGCGTTTCTCCTGCAGCCTGGGGCAGGCAGGGAATCCAGGACAGCCCAGGTTTCTCCAAGCTAGGAATATCTCCCTAGGCTCCATGACAATGGCAGGCCCAATACACTTCTCTTTTTGTCATGAAATACTCAGAATTTAAAAAGGCAACCAGGACAAGATTGCTTAAAAAGGGAGGTGGGGGGGGGGTGCTGCAAAAACAAAACAAAAAAAAAGACCATGATCTGAAAAATGAAGCCCCATAAGACATTCCTTTCAAAATCTGTACTTCATCTTGGTTCTGAGACCCCTCATGGGGCCTTCATTATAAAGTTAACAGACTGCAAAGGGGCCTTCCCCACCGAGTATTTCCTATTCTGAAAATCTCAAGCTGGCCCAATGTGGAGTAGTGGACTCCCTCACACCTCCCAGCAACAAGAAGAAAGGTCCAGAATCACCACCGAAAAGCTGAAGGGCAAGAAGAGAAGGAAACATTATACCTGGTGCCAATGTCATTCCGAGCAGCCAGCCTGAACGTGTACCCCATGGCTGGACAAAGCTTTGTCAACTTGCAGTGCTTCTGGCTCCCAAAGAAGCACTGTCTGAAACCACTGTTTCTTTTTCCCTAAAAGAAAAAAATACGACCTTCTATGTAATTTTTTTTTAAACAACTATGAGAAAATGAAGAAACATTTATTTATTTATTTATTTATTTATTTATTTATCTATTTATTTATTGGTACTGGGGGTTGAAACCAGGGGTGCTTTACCATGGAGCTATACTCAGAGTTTTTTTTTTAATTTTAATTTTGAGACAGGTTCTCACTAAGTTGCAATCCTCTGCCTCAGCCTCCAGAGTCACTGGAATTGTAGGTCTGTGCCACTTGTGCCCAGCTAGGACCATTCTTAATAACTGTTTAATTTTTTAGTTTGTGTGAATAAAACAACAGAAGGAAAGCTTATAGGGAAGATCCATGTTGCACATAAAGGGTTGGCAGTGAAATCTCCTTAACATAAAGGCACTGCATAAAATTCCATAACTAAGGTAGGTAATCCATAGTACCTGGGGTGTTTCAAAAGTAGGTTTTGGTTAACAAAATAAAAAAAAAAAAAAAAAAAAAAAAAGCTCCTTTCAGGCACGAAGTGATGTTCTGGTTAAAGATCCCAATCTATAAGGTTTGGTCAAAACCGCCCAATGTGATCAACCAAGAACTTGACTGCCATCAGTGCTCTAAAACCACACAGACTTTCCCAGCAGAGTTGCTGGAACTTTGGGGTCAAATTTTAGACATAATGTCTTAGTTGGAAGAGGTAAGAATACAAATATTTCAGAGTTAAAGAATTACAGCTTCATTGGCAAATTTCTAGAAGTCACCGAGACTAAAACAAAAATAAGAGAAAGTAGGATAACAAAATATTTCAGACATGAGAAAAGGTTTTGAATAACAGAATATTAATTTATGGCATGGAATTTAATATAAAAGGGATATCTGGAAAGAAAAGACTTAATATTCACAAAAGTCATCACGGCACAAAAGTGACCTCTAGCTCGAGGTTAGCAAGTGGAGACAGACAAGGCCATTGGCTCCAGCAACCAAATGCAGTGGCCCATGCATCCTGCTGGCATGTGCACCATGCCAGGCTCTCAGATGGCTCTGAGGGATAAGCATTAAGAGTAAGCACATGCTGTAAGGTACAGAAGAACTAAGAATCTGTTGGTAAACCAAGAGAGATTGCAGGTTACAAATAGTATTTACAAGTAAAATATTACCTGGTTCTTATTGATTAGCACGGGGTTAGGGGGAAATAATAAAAGCTAGAAGATTGCTTTAGAAGATTGAATACTTCTATGAACTGACAGGAGTGATAACATGTTTGTCAGAAATTAAATGTGTCCAAGATGTTATTGTCAATGAAGTTTTATAGATGGTACAACATTCACGTTTTATAGACAATGTGGCTCTTAATGATTTTGAGAGGTTATAATCTGTGGCATATTCCTTCTAATAAAAGCTAACTCAAACTTTACAGGATAACTGAGAAATGCTAGCTTTACTTATTAAACTTTTTTTTTTTTTTTTGGTACTGGGGATTGAACTGAGGGTACTCCACTAAGCTACATCCCCAGCCTTTTAAAATTTTAAGATAGTAGTCTCACTAAGTTGCCCAGGCTGGCCTCAAACTTGCAATCCTCCTGCCTCAGACTCTTTGAGTTGCTGGGACTACAGATGTGTGTCACTGTGCCTAGAGAAAACTGAGTTTTTAATAATGCAGTCTGTCTTGTGCTAACTTCCCTACTAAAGCATGGCCTTAGTGGAATGGAAAACATCCTAACCCTTTTTAGGTCTGCTATGATCAATAATCTGGTCAAACACAAGTAGCGGGGCAGCCTTGACAAGGCCTAATTCTTTTCATCCACTCCTGCTGGGCCACTTGTGGTGTGACACAAGCAGAGACTAAGGGCCACAGGGATCCAAGGGCCTAGGAGTTGGCTGGACCACAGGGATGAACCCCTAGTTCACCTTGACTCTCTGGGGCCTTAGAAGATTAGGTATGCAGTACACAAGCACTCAGGATCAGAACCTCTCTAAGGTGACCTCTGGAGTTCCTATTTGTGGAAAGGAAGGGAAAGGAAACTTCATCAATTAGAGAAATGGGTAAGGGGACTCAAAGCCCATGCCACTGGTCATTCTGGAATACACCTAGCCATAGGCTACTGACCTACTTTGACATGAATCAATATAACCCCTAGCTGTGTTCTGGCCTCACTTTCTATTGCCAGAGCCTATGAGCCAAGAAAAGGGCAGACTTTCAGGGTTCACTGGCTTGTTTCCATCTCATAATCTTGGGCAAGCCCAAATGCTTGTTTGTACAGCTCATTCAGAGTTCACTCCAGGGCAAGGTTAATCTTTACTAGACTATGAAGAAATCTTGGAGTACAAACCAACTGTGCAAATAAAACTCAAGGTGCTCTATTTGGTGTGGGGTAGTACATTACAAACTTGGATTGTGTCCTTTTGCAAGCTGTTCCTCTTCTCACTCAACTGAATTCACAGTTCTTGCTCATCTATCATTCCTCATCCACATCTAGCTTGTGAACACCAGTTTATCATGGTGGGGAACTATTTCCTGATCGGGGCCCAGGCACTTGCCCTCTATGTCTGATCCAAACTGCTCTCTAGGAAAGGACTCTGCTTGCCAGCCAGTTGGCTCACGTTCATGTCACCTATGCCATCAATCCTTCCCAGCCCTGAGCTCCCTGCTTTGCCTCTTTTCCCTCCTCAGAACAAAACCACACTGTGTGTTATCCACATGCTGGACACCCCTATGCCAGCTCATTCCCTATCTCCTCCACTATTCAGATAGCCCAGGCCCTAATGTCCTTGCATCTCTGTTACCTGGCCTAGGCTGGACATCTCACTTACCTAAACATGGACAAGCAAGTACCTCTCTTCACAACTGGACTGACACAGTGAAGTTACTGTATCTGTGGGAAAGTCCCAGGCTTAGAACACAGAACCACATCTGCATCACTGCTGCACCGGCAGACTCGCTCACTTTTTAGAGGGGTCACATTTCTGGCTACAAGTCCTAGTAATAATGAGAGTCCAGGTGTTGTTCCAGGTCCTGCACCATTCCAGCTAATTCTGATGAGTGGCAATAATCTCCAACCTTTTGCCAGACTGTGAAAGGACAGGGCTGAGAGGAGGGAGCTTGGGAAGCATTTAAAATGCAGGCTTTTCAATGGTAGCTTCATGGAAAATGACCACACCCTGCAGACTTTAAGATGAGACTTTAAGATCTTTCTCCCTTGAGGGGAAAAATGTCTTCCCACAGTATTATCATTCTTTGAAATAAAATTTGGGGATAAACTACAAATATAAAAGATTTCAAATATGTTTAGGAACATTTTTCCCTTTTTTTTTTTTTTTTAAAGAGAGAGTGAGAGAGAGAGAGAGAGAGAGAGAGAGAGAGAGAGAGAGAGAGAGAGAGAGAGAGAGAGAATTTTTAATATTTATTTTTTAGTTCTCGGCAGACACAACATCTTTGTTGGTATGTGGTGCTGAGGATCGAACCCGGGCCGCACGCATGCCAGGCGAGCGCGCTACCGCTTGAGCCACATCCCCAGCCCAATTTTTCCCTTTTTAATCCTTCTACCTACTTGAATATTTTTTCATTTCTTCCTAACTCTATAGTTAAAAAATAAATTTAGCTATTAAATGTGGTACCCTCAAAAGAGTAATTTATGCTGGGTGTGGTGGTGCATGCCTGAAATCCCAGTGACATGGGAGGCTGAGGCAGGAGGATTGTAAATTTGAGATCAGCCTTAGCAACTTAGTGAGAGCCTGTCTCAAAAAGGAGGAGGGTTGGGGGAAAGGCTGGGGATGTAGCTCAAAGTTAAAGCCCCCTTGTTCAATCCCTGGTACCACATGAACACAAAAAGTAATTTATAATCCAAGAAAAAGAAAGGAAGGAAGGAAGGAAGGAAGGAAGGAAGGAAGGAAGGAAGGAAGGAAGGAAGGAAGGAAGGAAGGAAGGAAGGAAGGAAAAGAAGAAAAAAGAAGGGATGGAAGGAGGGAGAGAGGGGAAAAGAAAGAGAAAACAAAATCCTTTGGCTGAATTTTCCCAGTGGGAGGTGGTGGGGGACACAACTGAGGCACAGACATTGACCCAACAGTATGTGTTTATCTTGGTGGGCAGGCACAGGCCTCCCATCTGTTGGTGGAGAAGGGCAGAATCCGAATGCCGCTGCTGCACGTCCCTCCAGCCAGTTGGATAGCACTAGGGAGAGGGTCTCAGCCCTACTGTAACAGTGTCCACTCTATACTTTGAATACAGCCCTTACTGCTCTGCCAGTGTAACTTACTTGTAAAACGGACATGTTTCTTTCTCTTTCTCTCTCCTCCCTAATCTCTCCCAGTCCCTCTTGTCTCCAAATGTCCGATGCATGGCTGTTTCAGGGGAAACAGGATTATGTTTCTCCCTGATCCTAGGCAGTTATCTGTCCCTGAGTACACACCCACTGTAGGAATTAAGTAATTCAGACTTTGGGGATGGCACCAGAAGATTTCAGAAATGACTGTCTTCTAAATTAACATGTGATTTACAATTGGGACCTGAGAACATGTGGAATGCAGCCTTTGAATCACTTTAAACTCCCCCTGCTCCCCCGATAGGCAGAATCACAGCCTCTGGGACAGAAGTCCCTTGTGTTTCCCTGTGCTAGCAAAGCAATAAACCTTCTTTTTCCTTTTTCTCAAAACATGTCGTTGCTGGACGGGCACAGGAGACAAGGACTGAGCTTTTGGTAACACCATCCCATCACTGCATTTGTATATGTACGTTTTTCTTCCTTCTCCCTCTCTCCGGAATCCTCAAAAGAGAAACAGCGGTAGGAAAAATACTTAGGTTGTACTTCAAAGTTTATGCCCTTGTAGCTAAAAGATGTAGGGCACAGTATCTAAACACCACACATGCTATACGATGATAAAATAGAAAAGTATAACAAGGACTTAGACTCTTCACTTCTCCAAATGTCTTATGGATGGCTAATGCAGGATGTAAGACTCCATTTTGCAACCATCTCCTTTCCTCTGAGTCACTTTGGGTTCCTGGAAGGTCTGACCCCATAAACATCTGGTAATGTGTTAAAACTCTACCCCAGGCAACAGCAACTTCTCATAGACACGGCCCCACTTAACCAACCCTGAGATGATGCTGGATAGACCAGACGGGATCAAGATCACCAGCTTTGGTAGGTGAGAAGCTTCAGCTACACCAACTCCTGACCCTTGCACTCATTCTCTTTCTATAAAACCTCAATATCATTGTCAGTCCCTTAAAGACAGGTCTAAGGACGTGGGGTCCTTCATCTTCTTAGTGTAGCTACACAGATTAAAGTTCTTTTCATGATTTTTCACTGTTACCTGTTCTGTTTGGTTTTGATTAGCTGGATCCCCAGATGAGTCATCTGGGGGAGTCCTCGTTCTCTGGCCAAGGACTCTAGTAACAATAGGAGTAGAGAGAAGCCTTACATCACAATTTTAAACATGTACCAGAATTCCTGGATTCTCTTGTGCTGAAAAATGGTACATTCCCTTTCTCTTGAATGTGACTCTCTAGTAAATGACAGAATGGAGTGGAAATTAAGCTGGGTGACTTTGCTATGCTGGGTCTGAAAAGGTGACAGTCTCTGCCTCTTTCTGGGACCCTCACCTTGCAATTCTGACTACCCTGAGGCTGCCATGCTACGAGAGAGGCCCAGGCCAGATGGAAAGGTTTCTGGAGGGCTTTGGGTAAGTTCCACCCAGACCAGCACTGGCATCTAGACCTGTGAGTGAAGATCCCTAGAAAACTCCTGTCCCCCATCAATGAGTACCCCGGCTGAGACTCCAGACATTACAGAGCACAGATAAGCCATTACCTAATCCAGAATCTGGGCACAAGAAAGCGATTGTTTTAAGCCATTTAGTTTTGAGGTAATTTGTTATGTGATATTCCACTCGTTTATTTTAATGTCCATATGTTTGTAGTATGAAGTTTTACCTCTCTGAACCTCAGTAAATTTTTATAAATTTCTCCCACACTGTAAATAACCAGGACGTGGGAGAGTGAAATATGTGGGATAGTACCCCAAATGCTTAACACCTGCTTGAGTAAAGAATTCTATTTTCTATTTGCCCTTAGTATAAATGCATGTTCCCTCAAAGCCATCCAACAAACTAGATACTTAAATTTATTTTTTAATGGATATTTTAAAAATTATTGCTATAGAAGCTAAAAATGTAACTAGATTCCTAGACAACAAAGATCAACCAAAACTGTCAGGCAAAGGCAATGCAGTTACTTTAGCATGTAGAACTGCACTTTAGATTGAATTAAGACTTTTAATAATGGGATCCCCAATTCCTAGAACCATGAGGAGGTTCTTAGATACAGACATAACAAAGACATAACTCTTTGGAGGACTTTTTGGGTAGGGCACAGTCTAAAACAAATAGAAATTTGGGCATTCAGAAAAGGAAAGATAGACGTCTCAAAAGAGAAGTCTCAAAAGAGAAGTGCCACCGAGCCCCTAGATGCAGAAAAGGCCCACAAACTGTTGAAATGCAAAGCAAGCATTAGCCAGCAAACTCAGCCCATGTCCTTAGCCTGTACCATTGGCCCTTGCCCCTCACCCCTGACCTGTGCCACTCCCTGCAGAAAAGAACCTGAAGGCGAAATGTCTAGCAGGGAAAATTGGTACAAAATTTCACAGCTCCACCCTGCCTCCACCTCCAGTCCAGCTCCTAGCTGCTGTCCCTCTATCAACAACAACACTCCACACCAAAAGTTTGCGGTCCCTGCCTCTGGGGATGGCCCACATGCTCCCTTGATGTGCCTCTTCTTTTCTAAATAAACTTGTGTCTGTGTGTCTGGCACTTTCCATCAGGTATGCCAAGGACCCCACTTGTCCTGAGTAGAGAGGAATCCTGGAGTCTCCAGTGACAAAACCACAGGAGTGAACAAACAAAACAACCTTTCAAAGGACCTCCACATAGAACCAGGTTTCCATCTCTCTCTGGATATCTGTTTACAAACGATGGAAGTCAGTTCCAGCTGAGAAACCAATTTACAGATGGGTTTGCCTGTTTGAAAACTCATAGCTGAGTATACAAAAAGTATTTCTTTGATTCAGTTCATAAAATGTGACTGATTTTTAAAGTTGAAAATGTTTAAACACAACACATCGTTGTTCGTGTTAATTTGGAAAAGAATGTAATAGAAAGGCAGAAACCCAGAAAAACTTTGTCAAGTCAGTTTTTCTTTCTCTCCCAGAATTCTCATGGACAGCTGTGTCCAGTACTTGGAAAGAGGAATTCCCTCAATGGACTAGTTAAGATTTCCATGGCCAATTCTCTACATAACTCCCATATATCCCAATTACTTCAGGCTAGTGTTTTCCTGCCAGAGTAATTCTGTAGATTGTAGGGCAGTGGTTGCCCTGGCTAACGTCACCAATTAACCTGGCACTGACAACACTGCCAGTGGGTTTTCCAACACTACTGGCACTGATAGATGAAGTTGGCTGATATTTTCAATTGCTTTAAAATTAACAGATTGGAAATGATTCTTCCTGTTCCTTTTTACAACATCTTCAATCCTGGCAAAAAAGGATAGCCAACCAATATGAGACTGCTAGAATCCATGGGGAACTGGCTCCCTCTGGCCATGTGCTTGTAGCCTCTCTGGTGCTTTCTTGATCTCTGCCCTCCTTCTCTTAAGAGGTTCTCTCAGGAAGAGCTGACTTCCTCCTGAGTTGTACTTGCCAGGTTGGATCATGGCCTGCTAAATGAATGACATGAATTTGGTTATCAGTTGTCACGTGCTGTGGCCCATGGCTGCTGGATCCAGACATGGGCAAAATGATTCTGGGCCGGGCACTCTCTGTAACAACATGATCCAACCTGTCAGAAACACAATGATAAATCAAATAAAAAATAAAGCTGGCCAACTGAACTGCAGCCAGGCTCTGAGATTTAGTCTGCTCGTGCGTCTATATTTAGAAGTTGTTCCAGCACTGGCTGACCCTGGGCAACATCAAAGGTAAATGTTGGCTTGAGAAAAAAAAAAGAAAGAAAGAAAGAAAGAAAGTGCACGGTGTGTTCAGCATGACTATATATAAGACAGGGGTCATAACAGGGAGGTGGGGACACTCCACATCTGGGTGGATTCACAAGTTCCTTGTGCCAAGCCCCACCCTCCTCTTAGTGATGCCTCTTTCATTTTACCAAGCACACTGGCACAGAAGATATTTCCAAGGTAAGAAAAGGCAGTGGAATGGTTTGTGGTTGCACGCTATTAAATAATCACTGCGTGCATTTTATGTCCTAGAATACTAGCTGTTCTATTAGCAGGCAAGGAGTGGCTACTTAGAAAAGCCAAGAATGATCAGCAGGTCCCTCTGGTTCAAATAAGCTAACAAAGTTTTCCTATATGTCTTTCCAAATACTGGTGTTCATCTGATGTCAAGTGCTTTGATAATATCAGTGTGTTGAGGCTGTCCAAGTGAAAGGAGAGGAAAGGAACAGTGGGGTAACTTTAGAACAAGCACCTGTACAACTTAAAAGTGAGCCAAGAGATGGATGGGCTTGGGTTTCCCACCTAGCCAAGGCCCACAGCGGCCACGTTCCAGCTGGTAACCAGCAGGCACAACAAACACAAATTGATAAAGTGGGTGCCGGGGCCAAGGTGAATATTTGTGATTTAGCCTCAGATAAGGTCCCACAAGGTCTACGGCCCACACCCACAGTTCCAACTTGCACATACAGTGAAGAGCAGGGAGAGAACCTGCTTCAGGTGTGCCATGTCTGGGACTGTGGTCCCTAAAAAGGGGGGTTCCTTTTAACTATGCCTTGATGCCTCTGAGTTATGCCTTGCCCAGCTGCAGCTCTAGTGAGGAGAAACAATTTCTCTGGCTCTCTAAAACCAATGGATGTGACAGTGAAGGCTGGTGGTGTGGACACTCACTGTGCTGGGTGCCAGCTGCAGCTTAAGCCATAGTTGAAAGCTGGCCAATGATGAACAGAAAGCTGGCCAATGGCAAACAGAGTGCCAAATGATGCTTAGACCCCACTCTCCAGTCCTTATGAGTGCAGTCACAAAAGATCACAGGGCCTGGGCAAGTGCTAACCTTCCTGGTACATTCCAGTCAGGCACTGGCATCACTGAACCAAGACACTGTTTCAACCCAAGGGAGTGCCACACCTCAGAGATACAATCCATCAAGTTCTCAAGGTAGCTCTCCTCATCCATTCCCAGGGACTCAGTAAGCCATTCTGCTTGTGATGCTCTTCTTCCTTTATTAATAAAATGACTGTCATCTAACCAGAAAAGCCTATGTGCAAAGACTTATGATAAGAGATTATCAATACCAATGAGCCACCACCCAAGCTGCACAGGAGTCTGATAAACAGCTACCAGATTCCTCCAAGGGGGCTAGCTCGGTCTTTTGATGAGCTAGGCTGGCTCCATCTGAACCAGATGTTTGAGAAGCTGTGGTAGGGGGCTGCCACCCACTCAAGGAGGTTTCTGCAACAGAATTGATGGGCATGGCCTGACCTGGCCTGGCTCCAAATGCTTCCCCCAGGGACTTCTGGGCTCTAAGCTGCTAGGCTCTTCTCTTCTCTTGACTTCACATTATGCTTCCCTTGACTCCTGAGGCATTTAGTTTATCCTTAGTCTCTGGGCTTCACAGCTATGTTGGCTCTTCAGTCACCAGGAAACCAGATATGTACTTCCTTTTGGGGCTAGTTGAGTCACATGTGAGGAAGATTCTTAGGAACTCCCTAGTCACATTCCCACAGACCTATTTTTTTTCTGGAACTTCCACATAACCCCTACATGTCATGGCCAGAAGCTAAGCTTATAATAGCCTGTTTGCAGCTGTATATGGCACTGAAATCAGGCTTTGTTTACTTCAAACCAGTAATGCTAACCTCAGGGCTCCTGTGTAAATTCTTAAATAAGAATATCATATTCCTTTCACACAATCCTTCCAATCGTTGACTTTTCCTACCTCAGATTTTAACGTCTGCTTAGGCAGATTCTCATCACCAACATGGACCAATCATGACACTGAACCTGCTACTGCCCTCATTATCTCATCCAATCTTAACATACTTTTGAGATAATGGACATTATTTTTCAGGTGGATAGACTGAGGTTTATGTGTCAAATTTTTCATGACCAGTTAGCAACCATTAATCCAGGCCTCTCTAGGTGAATACCATTTCCACGGAGCCATAGCACATACCCACAGCAAGTTCCAGGAGGGCTGTGTTTGGTCTGAGTGACCAGCTGTAACAGTGCCAGTCAGCATTCCACATGGCACACTCTATCTAAGAGTGTAACTTACAAACCAGGTTACCATAAATGCCTTCTTTTCAGAACTCGTTTTTTTCTATGTAAAAGAAAGTTCTTATCTGTCCACAAAATGCACTCCTTTTTTCAAGTTTTCAAAGAAAAGGCCAGATCACTATCTATTTAGGAACGTTAAAACAGACTGGGAAGGCTTTTATGAGAGGGTCTATCAAAAGGTTCCCAATTCCTTTTCCTAAAAGGCCCTCTCTACCTGAGAGCCTCTCTAGCCTCAAGATCCTTCCTGGACAGCTTCTAGAAAAAAATCTTCCACCCACCTCTGCTGGATATTGATGTCTTCAAGCAGGAAAGAAATCTGGAGGTTACTTTAGCTGGAAAGAATGCCCAAAAAGAGGACAGGGCAGTCACAGTGGTCAGCCATAGAAATACCTCCATCTTTCCCCTCCCACCAATCTCTCTCACTGTGGGAAAGAACCTCCATCTTCAGAGCTCTATCATATAAGCACTACTTTGCTCTTTAACAAGTTAAGCTTTTCCCCAAGATTTTTTTTTTTAAAGTCAGCACTAAGTATAATACTTACATCTAGCAAAAAGAAACTTGCTTTCTGCCAGAATGACCATTACTTGCAGATTAAGGCAAATTGGTGGGGGAGCACACTGTGATCAGAAAGAAATTAAAACGTGATGATGACTCAACCAACAGCCAAGTGAAAAACCACTTGGAAAATGGGCTTCTGCCTTCCTGCTCACAATGGGGAGTTTCCCCAGGAAGGGTCAGTGGCTAGGGATCTGCAGAAATGCAGGGCTGGTTCTCAAACCGGTGGCTCTGAACTCATAGGAGAGTTCACCAGTCATGACAACATGGATACTTGGCTAGGAAAGGCCATACCTTTTTGAGTAATGAAAACTAATCGGTGGCTGGTGAAAATCAAAATTTGATACTACTGATGGAAAGTAAAGGCACCTGAATGTTCCATTTATAGTTGCTCATTATCTTTTCATAGCTAGTCATTCCACATTAGTTTAAAAATTAAGGGACTACCTAGTTAGTTATTAATGGAGAAAAATAGGAGGTTAACTCTTTTTTTAAAAATAGAACTATCATGAGTAGATTTCAAGTGAATTCTATGAAACAGTGATGTGAAATTAATGACAATGAACTTGAGTGAGAGATGATGTATCAGCTTCCCCCTGCATTATGCCCTGTTCTGTTTTCTGTTTCCCACTAGATCTCCCACAGGGCCTAGTGCTTAAGAGACCAGCATGTGGTTAGCTATTCACTAAGGTGGATCTTCCCAAGAAGAGCAACTCAGCATAGCATTTTCAACCTTAGCAGAGAAAAAGGCTGCTAAGTGTTTCTAAGACTTTCAAAATTCTACATCAATCACCTTTTTGGATTGGTGATTACAAATTTAGCGAAAGAAAAAAGTGAGGGCTGAGTCCTCCTCTTGAGCACAACATTGAGACTCACCTGTCTCCCTCTCAGGCAGTGATCTGCAACTCCCTGTAGCCCACAATCTTTCTGCACTCTAAGTTTGTTTCTACAGTCCCCTGGACAACAGAGAGGCCATGGGTATGTGGCTGGGGCAGAATGTCCTTTCAGGGGGGTGTGGAGTTCTGGCTCTTGGGAGAATTGGGATGATTCCAGCAAAACATCCCGTTCCTATTCTCCTGGCCCACTGGGTTCACTAGGGCAGGGTGTGGAAACAGCTGCAGGTACCACGTGCACCTGGCTCCATAAACCACCAGCAGTAAGTTGCAGAGGGACAGCCAGGGCCTGGTGCCTACACACTCCCTGTGGGCCAGAAGATGCTCTCCTTGCTGCAACATTTCCTTTCCTTCCTTGGAGCCAAGCTTGGGTAACACAGGTATATGGAACCAACTCAAAGACCAACTCTAGTGAGCTGTCCTCAAAAGGGCTACTGATCCCTGACTAAATTCTAAACACAGTCTACCAGACGGTTTTGTCAGAAACTTCATTTCCAAAATGACAGGATGGGCAGGAATGAACTGTCTACTGGTATATAGATTCTCATTACCAGGAAACTCAATGGAACCCTTTTTAAATCTTTTCAGAAAGACCAGAAAGAAATATGTTATAAAGAAGCTACTGAACAGAAAAACCTGAGCAGCATGTGGCTGTCTGTTCTATCTGTATGGGTTCAAAAGTACAAAAAGATAAGCATACATTAGCTTTTTCAGCTATCGCAGTAAAGACATTATCTTTCCTATGCATACATCATTCACAAGACAGTGTACAACATGTAGGCACTGAGGGGTATGTTCTATAACTGCTGAAATAATTAATAAATGAGTAGGCCAAACAATAGTGAAAAAGATTCCAAAAATGTCTCCTATCTGAGAGGTTAACAGTAAATACTCTGCTTTGAGATATTAAAATGGTGTCAATGCATATGAACCAATGGGCTAATCTAAGCACTCACTTCGCAGATGGGCAAACTGAGAACCGAGAGCTGAAGCTGCTTAGTGTACAACATGTCTTTTCACGTATGGTTGTTGCCAGGGAGCTCACTCCACCTAATGGCCAAGGGGGGCTTTCTATGGAGTCTGAATTCTGGCATGTTTTCTAGCAGATGAATATGAAGCTGCAGAAAAGGAAAAAAGGATTCCTGTGTTGACAAAAGGCTTGTGATAGGTGAGAGCTAATCTGGAGTCTCCACTAGGACTCAGCCAAACCAATGTCAGCATGGATTTGAAGGTAGGAGAGAAAATAAAGAGAAAAACAGACGGCAGAGATTTAAGACAGAAGAGAGGAGAAGACAGAAGACTAAGTAGAGGAAAGGTAGAAAGTCCCAAGATGGCCATTTAGAGTTTTCTGAGTCGCTGCTGAGAACAGAGGGTCATCAGGGCTACTGTGGCCCAATGATCACAGGAGGAGGTGGCATGTTTCCATTTAGCATCACACCAGGGCACCTTCATTCTAAATTCTAAGGGAAGGGGCTAGCAACTGGGTGTCCCTGCCATTTCCTGCAGCTCCTCATTTTCCCTTAGAGGTTGCCCATCCCAATAGTCAACCTCTCTGACCTTAATTTGGAAGGTCATGGTCCTAGGCAGAAAAGCAGCACGCATACACACATACACATAAGCACAACACTTTCATTCACTCACTCTCACCTTTCAGCTCTCAGAGATCTAAAACGAAAAACAACAACAAACGAATGGAAAAAAAAATCTCTTTACTGGTAAACTCTACCTTGATATCAAACTTTAAGACCTGAGGGGGAAAAATCAAGTCAATACAACAAATGCACACACACAAAAAGACTTTATCATTAGACTCTCAACTTGTCCTGGAATGAAGAGAAAGGAAGATGTTACCATGAGCTCACAGATCAGCCATGTTCCTTTCCAATGTTCTTGATTTTTTGTAAAAATACCTAAGGGCTATAGAAGTGGTTTTATTTTCCAATGAAACCACTTTAAAGTGAAGTCTACCTATTCTGTAAAATGTACCAGGTTAAGTTTGAGATTTCACCATCTGTACAAAGGAGTGATTTGTAAGGATCCTAATAACATTGTCATTGGGAACTTGGAACTAAAGCTGTTCAGATGCAACCCACATGGGAAAATAGCCTTCAGCAGAAAGCAAGGCAGGGTTCCTCTTTCATATCAAAATTTCACCAAGTTTTCATTTTACATTTGATTAAAATATTTTTCTATACGTAACAAGTCACTTTTCTAAATCTTTTACTATCCCCCCTTATGCCAATTTTAGTCACAAAGACTTTTGTTAACATGCATTTCTTCCCAAATTCTACATGTTCTGTGATTGAAATCTTATTTGCTCAACCACAGGAAGATAAAATAAAACAAAGGCAAATGAATGGATGTATTAAGATCTACAGGAACAAAAAGCTCAGCTGTGATTTAGAAACAAACGGCTTCCATATCAAATGTTTCCTGCCTGAGATTTTGTGCGTGTCATCAGCACAGGACAAGTGCACGGGCTCACCAGTCAGCAAAGACAGGCTATGAGAACAGAGACTCCATCGTGGACAGCATCCCAGGGCTTCTGCTGATGGACAGAGGGGCCTGTGATGGGGTGGTCCAACCCAGAAAGCAGTGAGAGCTTCATATGCTGGTCCACTCTCCCACAGGGACACTCAGAAGGGTCACACCAGAGTACACACATCACATTCCAAAAAGGAAGAACAAATTATGCTTCCCATCCATAGTGCTTTACCTATCAAAACCATCTAGGCAGTCAAGATCACTTTTAAAACAGATTAGTGGCTGAAAAAAAGCATTCAAACTAGGTAAGACCCTGTCTTTTCTTTCAATGGCATTGCTTGCAAAAGTTAGGTAAATATGTTGTAATGCGCAATTCATTACACTATTTCAATTCTTCTTCCTTTTCCATAACCAGTAACTACTGATTTAAATTGTTCTCCAATTTATATTCCTTTTACTGCCTCCACCTCCCCCGTGTGTTTAGCCTGATAAAAGAATAAGATGGTATTTGTTCCACAATCTCATTTTAGATGAAAGAATGTGAAAATATGCTTACCTCATCCCATTCCAAAAGGTAGTTGGTGATTTTTGAACCATTGTCAATTGGTGCCTAAAAAGAAAAACAAAATGAGATTGGAGAAAGCTGTTCATAGACAACAGTTCTGAGCTACCGTTGCGGTTTAAATACAGTGTCTATTGTAGCTCTGTGCTCTCCCCTAAGAGATAAACCTGCATTTCTTTGGTCAGACAAATTTTATTTATTTATTTATTTTTATTTTTTGTTTTGGAGTTTGAACCTAGGCTCATTTTACCAGTGAGCTACATACTCAGACCTTTTTATTTTTTGAGTCATAGTACCACGAAAAGTTGTTGAGGTTAGCCTTGAACTTTGCATGCTCTTGCCTCCCAAGTCACTGGCATTACGTGAATTTCAATACAATTCAACCAAAAGAATCCTCATTACTAATAAATTATTCCCACAAAGAACAAATCTGCCTCCTCTCACCACCTCTACCTTGATGCCCCACAGTGCCCTACCCCCCCTCTAGGGATAAAACTTTTTAAGAGGCACTTTACAACTAAGCTTAGAGGAAGAAAAATATTACTGGGAAACATAGGCATTGTTGAGGGTCTGATTTAGATTGTTCTCCATTTACATTGGGTCTAAAAGGGTTTAAATTTTTGTAATTTCCCCCATACAGTTTTGCTTTTTATTTTTTTCCAAAGTACTTAATACTAGAAAGCCATCTGTGGCATTGAATCCCCTGCCCCCATCCCTTTTTTAAAGACTAAAGAAAAAACAAGATCCTCTGAATAGATTACCAGAGGCTATTAGCCCTTTACACTCATCATTTGCTTTCCTCTTACAAGCAAGCTGAGATCTACCTCACTGAAAAAACAGGTTCTGAACAATGGAGAGGAACTTTGGAGAAGAGTGCTTTATAGAATTAGACTGCTAGAGGGGTGCCAGAGGGGTAGAGCACTCAGGGAAGATCTCGAGAGAAAGAGGAACAAAGAGGTGAAAAGCAGGAGCATGTCTCCTGTTTCAAAACCTTGTCTGGGCCTGGTACTTGTTTAGGAAGAAAAAGGGGAGCCCAGTGAACTGCAGTGTGCCTTACCCCTTGTGGAAGGAAGCTGGAGCTTCCACAGCTGCATCTGTATCCCAGCTCTGCTGTGTGTGTTTCGTGTGTGGTCGGCTGCTAGTATCAATGTCTAATTTCTTGTTCCAGGAATAGGTAAGTGTGATAAATAGTTGGGAGACTATACGTAAATCACCTATTAAACTACTCAGTTTTACAGAACACACTTAACAAACAGTAGCTGATACTCTATTATTGTTAAGACAAAAACATTATCAGGGATCAGTAAGTGCGAAGATAAAAAAGAAACTCTTCTTTTGGTCCTTTTTTCCTCCCCCCTCTTCTTTCTGAGTCACACAATCTGAGTCTCCAACTCAGATCTCAGGTGTGTACTGTGAATCCTGCACTGTAACTTGAAGGTTTTGTAGGCTGCAGTTGCAGAGCAGAATAGGGAAGCATTTAACATTTTTAACTGACAAAAGTTTTAGATGAGAACCCATTTCTAAAAAAGGAACTGCATTTATGACCAACTGCAAATTCCTCTAGAAAGTGTTCTTTAGTAGTTTCTTCAATATGCTGCCCCTCCAGTGGGTCTTTTATCCCAAGGATGCAAACTGCCTGGACTTCTGTGACTAGTACTGATAGGCAGGAGATCTTAAGCTCTCTCCCTGGATTCAAGGACAGGTCTCAGTACAGGCTGCAGCCAGAGAACATTCCCCTGTCCTTGAGCACTATGATCAGGAAATCTGCACTAAGGACATTCAAATAAAAATTGAACTGAATCCAGGACTTTCATGTCTGAACATGACTGAATTGAACAAGAGTATTATTTCTGATTCACAATGGAATTTTTTCTTAACATTGCTGGTCTGCCTGCGACCTGAATTTCATCTAGGTTTTAAGCAGAGAACGTATCAGTGATTCCCAACTTTAGGTTTATAAGACCCCGGGGTCCCTCAGGCAATCTTAAGCATATATATGTTTTAAATGGATTTTAATTCTTTTCTTAAGAACAGATATATTTACAAAGTATAAATATAGCACATAGGTTTAGATGGATGTATATTCTCCAAGGAATTAAACAGTGATGACCAGTTGGGTATTAAAACTCTGAAAAGGTGGGAAATCACTGACCTGGATTATCCCTGGAAGCCAGGAAGGAAAATAAAATAGTTCAGATGCTAGGCCGGTTCAAACTTTGCCTACGTCCAAATAACATACTCATGGCTAGCAGCGGGGCATGAGAATGCAGGTGCCTCCAGAGGACAACGGGAGCCCAGGCTCCACTGCTGCCCACTGCTCTATGGTAAGCACCCAGACACCTCCTCTTTCACATATTAGTATTCTCCCCCCCAAACCATCAAACTTCATTATCCCTACTATTTTACAACTTAAATTATATTCTAATAAAATATTATTTGAAAATACTGATATATAGATATGATTATGACAGAGTCTGGCAATAATATAATTTTTTTTTGTAAACACACAACTACGATTAACATGTTAAGCACACACTTTAAAGAAGGTACAACAGGCCTCCTACTTTGGCAACAGTTATTTTTGGCTGGTATATTGTACTTCAGAAAAACTACTTTGCAATCCATCCTTTAAAAAATATTTAGTGATCCTGACTGATCTAAAGCCTAATTAGTGAAAATTAATGAAGTCTTCATATAGTTTAGAACATTATACATTCGGAACGATTTTAAATATTAAACATTTCAGCATTAGCCTTGGAAAAAGCCAAATGAACCATAAGCCTACTTTATCTCTAAATCTTTCTTTACAAAAACTTTATGCTAAAGTCCTTGAATGTTTGTTGAGATGAACTAAACTATTACAAAGTGATGAAATTAAGGTATTTTAAATATTTATATCACTTATCAAGTACTGTTTATGATCCGAGGAGATTTACCAAATTCCCCTTCAAAAAGAGCTAAAGCAGGACTTTACAGGTCCCTCCTCCCACTCATTTGCCCAATATTATAGAAATATCTCATTAATTAGTTTCACATAGCTATTATGCAGAAAACCAAGCACTATCACAAAATGAAAATATTGTCAAATAAATACCTCGACAACTTTAGCTACCCACCTTCCACTGCAAGGTTAGTGAACTTTTGCTCCTGTGTGCCAGCTTAGGAGGGAAAGGACATTCAGGTGCACAGCTGTGGGTGGTGAAGCTAACTGGCTCGGAGCAGGACCCCTTTACAGAATTGTACATGGCATATACCCTGAAACAAAACAGACAGACATAGTCAGTGCAGTGGCTCAGCACAGAAGACCAGGGTTCTCATTTCCACTTTGCCCCAGGGTTTTCCATAGGTGCACAGAATTTCTTACATAGGGAGCACTATGACTCTTATTCTTATTGCTAGGTTTGTCCTGACCTAGGTATGGTCAACAAATACAGGGGACAATTATCCCAACAGAGTTATTTGTTTCAGTGTTTTCCATTCAGCCCCATTCCATTCAGCCCATTTTAAGATAGGCAGGGTGTAGAGACTGGAAAAGAATACTCTATGTGAGAAAATAAACCTTAATCCCTAGAATGGTTTCCAAATATACATTTTAAAAACCAAAAGCTACACCCTGGTTGACTTTGTCAAGGAAAAGGCGAAAAGCACAGCTACGAGTTGGGCGAAAAGGGAAAAGATGCAGCGATCACAGTGCACAGGCTGGAGAGAGTACAAAGGGGCCAACAGGGTGAAGAGTATCTGAACTCTTTAGAACACTGTGTGGATTTGGGTAAAAATATGGATGCTTCACACATAGAAACACATTAGCTACTGCCAAGGGTATTGCTTTCTGATTTTAAAAAACAGTGTTCAGGTACAGTTTATCCATGTGAGCATTTCACTTTTGCACATGGTGCCAAGATTAAAGATGTTCATTCTGCACTTAAAACACTTGGCTCAAGACTCAGCATGTGTGCCTGACTTCACCAGGGAAGCTGTGAAGGAAAAGCATACAGTGTGCTATTATTATACCTTACTCTTTTCAAATTGCAAAGAGCATAAGTTGATTTTTATCATCTTCTTTTCTAGTTTTCCATTTTTTTTTTGTTATTAGGAATTATTTTTAAAAATTGAAAATATACTCTTTTAAAATGATGACAAAGAAGGCTTTGCTACCTAAAAAGGTGGCAAAGATTAAGCTATTCAGAGTTGGTAAATATATTATCAAGCCCATAGTCCATCTTTTTTTTTCCTTTCTTCTTCTTTTTTTTTTTTTGTCCTAAATTGCCCAGGCTGTCCTCAAACTTTCAATCCTCCTGCTGTAGGCTCCTAAATTCCTAGGATTATAGGCATGTACCACCACACCCTGCAAGGCCCTAGTTGTAATAACCACTCTTTGGTAGGGAACTCTTATTACCCCATTGTTGACAGAGAGTAACTCAGATGAAATAACTGTCCCAAAGATACAACTAGAAAGCCAGATCTAACCATTCTACAGTATGGCCAGGCTTCCTTGTTCACCCAATCATGTTTCTCCACGCACCTACGATCCACTGCCCTTCACTCTATCCAATAAGCACAAACATCAGCTAAGGTAACAACATAAGGGAAAATAAGTCCCAATTATACATGTGAATTTCAAAATCATTGCTCCTCCATATCCATTACAAAAAATTCATAGAGGTCATGTAAATCAAAAGTACTAATAGAGCGGGGCACGGTGGTGCATACCTATAATCCCAGTGGCCTGGGAGACAGAGGCATGAAGATGGCAAGTGCAAGGCCACCCTCAGCAATGTAACCAGGCTCTAAGCAACTTAGTGAGACCCTATCTCTAAATAAAAAGTTAAAAAAGCTGGGGATGTGGCTCAGAGGTTAAGCACCCCCAGGTTTAATCTCCAGTGTCTCTCTCAGTCAAAAAAAAAAAAAGTATTAAAAGAAATGTAACTACTTTCTACCCTAAAAGGTAAAATACATGTGAATTTTTCACTCAACTTTTTTTGCTTTATGGGATGACACTATAATATTGGATGCAAACAAACAACACTTATTGTTAGGGTGCTCTCCATGTAACTTGAGATGGGGGAAATCCTTTGTACACTCAGAATAACTAGACATATGATGATATAAAGCTGAATGGTAGGTCTGACAAGATCATTTCCATGTGTTAAGATGGGCTCACTGGGAGTCAATTATTTAAAATGAATCACAGAATGTTCCAGTTCTAGGCAGGGCTCCAGCCTGGAGTTAATACATCAGATTTCTCTAACTGGTAGCTCACAGTTTGCATTTAGTCAAGATACGTGTCGGTGGTTGTGATGAATTTTAGTATACAGGAGGTTATAATAATCATCATCATCACATAGACTAGATACTCTGTATTTCTAATAAAAGACTACTTCTCTACCTTTAAATTATGCTGCCAAAAAAAAAAAACAAACAAACAAACAAAAAAAAAACCCTCCATCTGGACCTGATTAAGCCTCCTTACCACTTTCCAAGAAATACAGAGGACAGGGGAACATATTAAGCAACACAATAAGGATGTAGTCAGCCAAACTCACATGTCTGGAAAACTCTACTGGACACACACAATCTTCAACAAATAAGTTAAAGGGGAGGAATGGGAAAAGAGGAAGAAAACCTACAGAGTCAAAAGAAACTTAAGACAAATCAATCCAACAGCATACCAAGATCATATTTGAATTCTCATTACAACAAAGTAAAAAAAATAAAGCCTTCGTTTTTAGGACAATTGAGGAAAGAGAACAGTCTCTAAATTTTGAGAGCATTAAGAAATGATTATTTCTTGTTTGTTTTGGGTGGGCATGAAATGACAGTAATGTGATTTATAGGTGAAATAATATAATATCTGCACTCTCTTCAAAATCACGGCTAGAGGAAGAGTAGTTGAGGACACTGAACAATACAAGTTGAATGATGGGTCCATGAAAGTTTCTTAAACTAATTTCTACTATAGACTATATCTGAATAAAAAATGTTAAAATAAAAATTAAGCCCAAACTAAAAAATACTTAAGAGCTCATAAAAAATAAGTGAATCTCTGGCTTCTCTAAAAACTGGAAATTCTAATACTCCTCAGCACTAGAACTCATTTCAGCTGACTTTTGCCCCATCTGTGTGGGTTCCCTGACTCCAGCCAGCAGGCATTTCAGTTTGCAAACACTAGCATTTCCCTATAAATGCAGAATCATACACAGGCAGACCAGGTCCTGGATATTCACAAAAATAGCTGGTACCAAAAATCCATCTGGATTAGAAAACAGAAAACAGCCTGCAAGGTACTATTAGACGATTATCTGAGGAGAGGGCAATCTGGACTCAAATTCTTTGCTCCTGTTTTATCAGGATTCTGGGAAGTCAGAAACTCATACAGCTAGAGTAGAAAATCATGAGTGACAGAGGCACCTAATGGCAAAGATGGGAGGAGTTGGTGGAGATAAAAGTCAAAGAACCTGATGGCAACAAGAATATGTTGAGGTAGTTATACGGAGCCATGTTCCTTGACTTTAACTCTGAAGAATGTTTCTTTTGCTGGGAGTGTAGCTCTGGGGGAAAGCACACGTTTATTTAATCTTCAGGGGAAAAAAATACTTAATGAACTTTCATGTACTGTCACGAAACACACATGTGCATATATAGTTTGTCTTAAATTAGGGTTCAATGCTTTTCACACATAAAAGTATATCAGCCCAAGAAACAAGATCTATTTTTATGTGGCAATATAAATGTGCTGCATACAGTATAATTTGACACAATATCTAGGTATACCATGATTACATTTGTCAATTAAAATTCTTCAGTAAACAGAAACCATTTATAATATATCTTACTAGTAATTTACATAAAAGTCAAGTTTCTAGGAATGATGCTATACTTTAAATGCTGCAATTTTTTTTCCCCACATGATGTTAATAGGTTTTCTCTAAATATTGTCCTGTGATAGGAACATTCATAGAAAAGGGTCAGTTTCTTGGGTTAAATAAATCAACAGATCCCGAGTTTCTTTTGCATTTATTCTAGGAAAAGAAAACATTTTTTTCTAACAATACAGTGTAATTAATTTTGTGTTGGGTTTTCATATTGTTTCCTTTTAAATACTATTTAAATGCCCATGAAACAGGTACTCCAAGCCTTTCAGAAATATACCTCCAGTTTCCTCCCACATATCTGTAACATACTAGCAGCTGCGATTTCTAGTCAATAATATCTATTTCCCAACCTTGCACTGTGCTGGTCAAACATATTTTTGGAAATGTTTCTTCACATAATTTTTCTGGGAAATGACATTGCATGATATCATCTCTGAGCAACCTCTTTAACAAACTGCTTATGATGATGGTTGGAAAATGATATTTCGATTTTTGTTATGAAATCATTATCCATTCCATCACTCAAATTCATGATTTTCCTATTACTGATAAAAATACAAAGTTTTTATTTCCACAATAAAATGGTTATTTCAATACTATTGTTAGATTTAAAAAAAACTACCAATTAAAAGAAGAATATACTTTTTTTGGAAATGCATAGGTAGCATAAATTTGTATATATGCTAATAGAAGTAAATATATATGTACAAATATTTACGTAAACCGACATAATATAGGCAAATTGCTTATTTTGCTTAGATTTTTTTATTTCTGCCATTTTTTCCTCACATAAAATACCCTACCACACAAGATCTTTGTTATCAGTGGCTTTATATAATATACAACACAATATAATTTATGAAAACACTATTCTTTGACAACTATAAATTATTTTTTTAAACACTGAGTCAACATTAAACCAAAAAAGGCTATCTGTTTAAGAACTGAGTAACAAATAAAAAGGTGATTATCAAAATCAAGCCAAGACCCAAGACTTAAATTTTGCAAATTAATGGATAAAAGAATAGAATAGCATTATTTTCTTCAAATCACTACAAGAAATAAAAAAGGAATTGTAGTTGAATACATGTGTATCAATGATACAAAAAAATTATAACAAGGGGTGAGAAACATTTTTCAAATGTGAAATGTCATGGGGCATAATTTTACATATGGAATTCAGCCTCCAATGGCACAGCAGATGCCAATACAAACAGCACATGACCTGCAGCACTATCCAAAGGATGACACTTGTCTCAGTAAATCCCCAAAGCAATGAGAAGAGCTGCTCTTACCAAGGGGCTGAGTTAAGCACCAAGCTGTTCGATGACAGGACTCAATGAGTCAGAGACTGCTACTTAAAAACGTAAATAAACAAACCAAACTAAAAGAAGGTTTGTATATCTGATTGGTGAACTCATATAACACTAACATGTTGGAGCATGAAGATATTGGACAATAAGTGTGAACAGGATGGAATCAGAGCAGCAAAATCAAAAGTAAAAAGAAACTTGAGAACAGAAGCCCTAGGGGAGACTGCAATGCACAAAGTAAGGAAGACGTATTTTTGAACTGAGACTTCTGTAGGTCTTAATCAAAATATGCAATATTAGTAATCAGAAGAGAAAATGCAGCCTATCTGGAGCTGTAAAATAAATATCTTAACTTTCTTTAATGACTCTATAAACTTCCACCAGGGTATTACTATCTAAGTTGGTAATGCACATACATTTAAAAATGGCCATGGATTAACTGCCCATCTTGCAACTGTATAGTAACTGAATTCTTTTGTAGTAGCTGTTATGAAAATTTAGTAAGAAAGGTACTTCCACAGAGTCTTCTGAGGCCCCACCGATGACTATTGAATTTGAAAAGTTATTTGAGCTTACTTTTTCTGATAAAAAGCTTATATTGCTGCAATCGAGACTTTGAAATCGTTAACTATATCTTCAATAAAGGAGATTTTGCTCCTTCTTTTCCCAGTGGCAAGTACGATATATTTTTCTCAATTAAAAAAAAAGTGATGTGGTAAAACTACAAACAAGTTCAAAGAACTGTGTCACAAAGTCCTTTTTATTTTGAGACTAGAAAAGCTGCAACAACCTTGGAAAAACAAAACAAGAATAATACTTATACAATATTACAGGTTTACACCAGTTTTGCACATGTAATTCACTTTCACATCATCTTTCTGAGGTTGGTGTCAACATTATCTTCATATTAAATATATGAATACAAAGCCAAAGAAGTTCCAATGGCTTACCTATGCACATCCCCTCAGTAAGGCCAGACCATTAAACCCACATTCCAAGCTATGTCCACTTTGCACCACACTGCCCCCCATCCAGGAAGGTCCAAGGAAGCTAAACCCAAAAGCTGGAAGTGTTCAGATTCTTCTCTAGTTTTTTTCCTGTTGTTGTTCTTTTTTTTTTTTCCATCTTTTTTAGATATACATAAAAATTTAGAAAGTATTTTGATGTATTTCTTCTCTATTTTGAGAAAGGGAAACTTTAAATGGAAAGTTCTATATGGATTGTGGAATAGGCAGGGTGAAAAGAAAAAATTTGGACTATTAAGGTTTTTATTAGAAGAAAAAGAATTTTAATATACTAACACAGACCATCAGCATGGAGAGGATTTTCTATTTCTCTGGAAAGCAGAGAACTAGACCAAACAATATGTGGTAATGCTTCGGGTTGTCTATGAGGTATCATGTACATTTCCCATGTCACAGATGTAGAGTCCCAAATGTGTCGGGAGAGAGTTCAGATTAGATTCAAAGGCTCTACATGGCAACCACTCATGCTCCTATTCCTTTTGGAGACTATTGTTTCTTTTTTCTACCCAGAAGTTCAAGATGTTCATAGAACACGGTAATAAAAATAAATGATCAAGTGTTCTCAGAATTTACTTTTTGTAAAAGGGATCAAAAAGAAATGAAGGGAAACAAGAGATAGGATGATAAATAAAGGGCAGACGTTTTATAACATTTACATTTTTAAAAAGGATATTGTATGCTCACGAATGAACAGGAAATTAATAAAATAAGCCTTTAGTAAAGCAATAACAATAAACTGTTAAAACATGGAGAAAAAAGGAAACATATGTTAACAATGAATAATGTATAACATTCACATGACTCCTTCACTATACGGTGTTACATTTTTTGGTTTGTTGTTAAATCAAGCATTTTGAAGAACAGTTAAACTGTTTCTACTATCATCTTAACTTCACAAATTATTCAAATCTTTTTGTTTATTCAGATTATATGAAGTTTGGGCAGAAGCTAACTGACTTAAAATCCATAAATTTTGATTTAAACAGGCAGAGATGGTTGCAGTGGAGCTCATCTAAACAATGCAATAGCTAAGCAGATGTGTGCTTTATGACAACATGAAACAACTTGCTCTTATATATACACACTGTGCTAAACTTAAGTTTTAAAGCATTTCTGTGGCTAATAAGATATAACTCAGCACATCCCTGTTTTCTCACCTTTTTTTCTTCCATATTTTATACTGGTGCATTTTATTTATACATAATGGTGGGACTCTTTGTATATATTTGTACATGTACACAATATAAGAATACAGTTTGGCCAATATCATTCCCACAGGGGAATGAATCCAGGGGTACTTTACCACTGGGCCATAACCCTAGTCCTTTTTATTTTTTATTTTGAGACAGGGTCTTCCAAAGTTGCTGAAGCAGGTCTTGAACTCATGATTCTCCTGCTTCAGCTTTCAGAGTCTGGCATTTTAATCATGTACCACCACACCCAGCTATTCCTTCTCACCTTTCTTAATGAGAAAATTATGGCATAGAACTTCTAGGTACCTTGAAGTCAAAATAGCCAATGTGTGCAGCTCCAAACCAGTACTCAAGCCTCATGATAATTAATGGGCCACATTCAGAAACCTGCTTATTTACAATTTGATGGACAGATGTACCATTAAATAATTGGATGGTCTCTGTAATAATTTAGATGATGCTTTCCTCTTCACAGGTCTGTGGTTGGCTGGATTTCTTCCTAAGATAAACCCCCAATGCACCCACTAAATAGGCATAGCAGGAATTCTGGAGAAATCATAGTAAAGAATTCAGACTACATTACGTTATTTGGGTTGTTTTGTCAAACTGAATCAATTCTTGTCAGAGATAAAATAATGTTTGCATTACCTATTTCAAAACCTTTTGGATTTTAAAGTTTAAAAGTGTTCTTGCAAAAAAAGAAAGGGCTTCTTCTGTGATTTGGCCTGAATGTACAGTTTGTATGTATGGTCTATAATAAACAACTGATGTATCCATAGTAAAATGTATATATCTGTATAAAGAAAATACTACATGTTATACAACACAGTCCAATAGATCCGAGAAGACCTTGTAAGATAAAAATTACTTTAAAAAATTTTTACGATGTCTGTTCAGAGCATCATCTACTTTTCTGTCCTCAGAAGCACAACTGAGTCTTCCCAATCACTGTTCTTCAGAGTGCCAGACAGCAATGAATAGCCAGTGGGCCAAAGGCCCAAAATTTTGTTAGGCAAATGCCATTCACCAAACGTTTTTGAAAGCGGGCACTTGATTTACTTGCTCAATCTGGACTCTCCAAGACAGTTCAGTTCTTACGTCCTAACTTACCTCACATGATAATCAGTTGCTGGTCTCAGATCTTTCAGGTTACATTCCAATTCTTCTCCACTACAAAGAAAAATCATTTGTTAGTTAATAATACCAGTTTTAAAAGTAAAACAGGTTTTGGATTAGTGACTCATACTTATGTACAGACAATAAGACAGAACTATTAAATATGAATCCACCAAAAACCAGAAATAAACTTCTTATTGGGTATTACTATTATTATTATTTTTGGACTTAAAAGTTACATTCCTTTTAATGATGCCATCTTTTATCTGGGAAGTGACAAAAAATTAACTTACTAATAAAATTCCAAAAATTTTGTTACTTCTTAAAAGAAATCCACAAGAGTAAATAAGTGAACAAATACATCAACAAGTAAATAACCAATTGTCAAACAAAGGCAGTTCCCAGATTTATCTTGGCAGGAACCTTGATTCCCTCAACTTTGAACCCTTGATGAAATCACAATCTGCATCCCTCACAAACCAACGCACTAAATAGCTATCAGATATAAAATTAGATTGTTTATCTGATCAAAAGGTACAACTGAACCTCAACTTAAAGTATGAGGAAACAACCAATACAAAAACCAGAAATGTTCCATTAAGATTTTTCAATAGGTGTGTGTGGGGTAGGGGTGGGGGTGGGTGCAGATGTGACTTGTTTTGTATTCTTCAAAAATGTGAGTGTTATGGAAGAGTTCCTAATTTACAACGGCTAAGAGGGGACACAACTAAATGCAATGTCTGACCTAGACTGGATCCTGTCCTGAGTAGGAAGAAAAATGCTATAACATTTTTCAAAACAGCAGACATTATTCAGATCAGCTGATGAAAACAGAATATGGACAATCATTAGATAAAAGTACTGTATCAAAACATTTATGAAGCTGATAATGCACTGATTGTAAAAGTATTCTTATTTTGAGGAAATATACTGAAATATTTAGTGATAAAAGACTGTGATACATATAACTTTGGGAGGGGGCAAAAACTACAGATAGCAGAGAAAAAGGGAGAGAGAAGAATTCAAATGGTTAAAGAAAACACGGTAAAAAAAGTTAGTAATAGGCAAATCTGGATAGACTATACTTCATATATCTTGATCTCACTATTTGTGCAATGTTTTGTTTGAAATTCTCCCCCCCCCCAATTTTTTTTTTTAAATTGTAAACAGGAAGTTATATCCACAGCTTGCCGGCAGCTCTGCTGTTTAAACTTGCACTACACCTTTAAATATCCTAGTATTTAAAACACTACTTTAAAATGGAAAAGTTAACATTAATTCAGATTTTCAACCTCTCATACAAAAAACAAACCAACAAAAACTCTAAAAAAATCAGCAAATTTAGGCAATGTCTAAGACTAAATGCCAAGTGTTCTCTCAGACAAAGAAATTCTCATTTCCAACTTTAGAAAGTAGAACTTTTCTTTCTTTTGTTACCTGCCTTGCTCCTCAGGGAACTTGAGGTCCTAGCTCCTGTCACCCAGTGTTCATCCTGCATTTGTACAAACTAGCTAGCCAGGTGTGACGGCACATGCCAACAGTTCCACTATTTGGTAGGCTGAGGCAGGGAGATCACCTGAGCTCATGAGTTTGAGATCAGCCTGGACAATACAATGAGCCCAGTCTCAAAAATATCAAATTAATAAATAAAATCCATTTTTTGGTGAAGTGGGGGAAATGACTCTCTGGAGTTCTTAATCTGATTTTTCAAAACAGAAAAGTCTGGTTGTGAGCCAGAGTGCAGAGTCAGGATTTCACTCAAAGTACAGAGGGACTCACTAGAGTTTTTTTTTTTTTTTGCAGGGTAGTGATATGGATTGACATGTTTCTGCGAAGTGGATGCTGGGAGAACCAGGGGATACTGCAGGAGCCCAGCAAGGACAGAGCAGAACAGGAAGCCAGAGGAGGCTCCTTATCTCTTCCCCTTTTTTTGTTCAGAAGACCCACTGAGGCAGCAAGTTGTGAAACAGGAAGTAGGAGGGGGAGATACATAGTCTGTGGCACTCACAGGGAAGGAAAATGAGAGACAAAACAAACACCTCTGGCAGAGAAAGAACTGCAGTGTGTGTGACCACATTCCCCTGGCATGGGCAGGCCTTCTGGGGCCACTTGCAGGGAGGTCGAACAAGTAGTGAAGACAAAACTGACTTGCTGATTTCCTGCTCTGCACAAGTGAGCTGTGCCAAGCAAGTACAAAGGGGAAAGAACTTAACCCTAACATTTTTATCACGTTTGAACATGGCTATAAATCGTCTGAACTGTTAATTACATGGAAATCCACAAGGCAGAAGGGGCCAAGTTCTTATTCTGTGAGCTCATGTTCTGACCATTTAAGAAAGCCTTGGAATGATCTGTTTTAAGTACAGTCTGGAAAACTACCATGGCGAGTGAGATGGAAGCAAATGATACTACAGATCTTTTTAAAACAGGACTAGAAAAAAGCTTGGGTCTAAAAAGTTAAGAGATGATCAGATGATTGTTTAAAGTGAATGTAGACACTAAAAGACATAGTCACTGTTTGGCCTGATAAATAATAGTGGAAATTTTTCATTAATACCATACTGATAGCTAACATAACCAAGTGATCTATTTCACCAATACCAAGTAGCTCTATACCACTCAGTTCTGATAAATAATTACTTGAACAAAATTAATTCTTGAGATAATAACTAATTCTTAAAATGAACTATTTAAAGGAAAACTTGCAAAGCCTATACATTTTCCCTTTGTTTTCTATTTTCTTTAACAACACTAATATTGCAATTTTGCAGCAAAGAAAAACATGGAAACATACACTACCTGTAAATTATCTTGTATTTTCCATCTCGTCCCTTGTCTGATAAGGCAACCTCATAACTGTAGGGGAAGGAAAGACCACTGTGGGGTCCACATGAAAGTCCAACAGGGGGAGCCCAGGACAACACAACAGCTCTTGCCTGAATATTGGAAACCTGAGGAGAAAAACATGGGACAGAGCATTTAAATCCATTTCACTTAGATCAGACTCTTATTTCCCCTGGAAATTACTAGTCGTATAATTATAAGTAGTGAAACAAAACTGGCTAAGAGTTAACCCAAGGTAAACAATTATAATGAAAGAAATCCTATATGGTGTTCTTGTGTTGAAGTCTTGAGACCAAACCACAGCTGCTGCAACATCTGTCCTTATGACGTGAACTTTTATCCAAGAGCAGCGAGCCTTCCAGAAAACAAAATGATCAGTCATACCCAAGGATTTCTGTCCAGATGAAAGATGAATGGGAGATTTCAATGCTCTACATGTAGGCCACTGCCTGATGTGCAAAGAGCGGAAGCCTTCAAGCCTCACTTGGTATCGAGTCCTCCTTTAAAGCTAACACCTTTCATACCATTCCCTTTGAAGTCCTGTGATTCCCAGGAGAACCCAATGTGAGTCGGGAACTAGAACTAAGGACTAGGATTAGGCCAATATGGGACAGAAAATGTCCATGGAAGTAAAGATTTCCCCTCTCAGAGCTCTGCTTTTAACTCTTTGATTTAGTCTCTGCTTAAGACTTCATTTGAACACATGACTAAGACATCAAATATCCTAACTTTTCACCCTTACTTAGCACTACTCTGAGGCATGTTTGACATTGTCTCCCTGGGTTATACTCAGAAAAGTCCTCAGGTCCCTTCAGTGGGAACCTGTTAAATGAACAGACCCTGTATTGCCTGCCTTCCCTTCCCTGTCCACTGACGTTCTGGGTCCCCTACCCAAGTAAAGTATTACTACTCAAATCATTATTTATTTATCTATTTATTTAGTTATAGCACTAGGGATTGGACACAGGGGTGCTCTACTACTGAGCTACACCCAAGTCCTTTTTCTTTATTTTGAGATACGGTGTCACTAAGTAGGCTGGTTTGAAACTTGTGACTCTCCTGCCTCAAACTCCCAAAACACTGGATTACAGGTATGAGCCACTGCAACCAGCTCTCAAAACTTCATCTCAGAGGTTCTTTTTAATAAACCCAATCTAAACTACCCTTAGAATAAGGGTAGTCTAATCCCTTAGAATAAATCTAACAACAGAAATTTAACGTTTTAATTTTGTAAAGGTTGTTTATTGCTAGCTGGACATTGGTCTGGATAACACATTAGAAACAAATAAGAAAAGGGGATGGTCATCATGAAAATCAAGGGACATCAGTAGAGGGGGAAGAAGGAAGGGAAGGAAAGAAAATACTGGGGAATGATACTGGCCAAGTTATATTGTTATATCATGTGCATGTACGAATATGTAACAACATTGTGTACAACTACAATGCAACAATAAAAAATATGGAAAAAATAAAAAATAAAAATAAATATGACATACTAATGTTTAATGTTCACAAAGACTTTATAGCTATAGATTATTTAGTTAATATATGCAAATGTGTAACCTATTCAGTCACTGATTTTATCTTCCATTTGTGTTACTGATTTATATAAGGAATATGAAAATATAACAAAATAATTTGAATACACAAATAATAAATACGGAAAACAAATACTGAGTATCCTTTTTTAGTCTGTCATTTATTCTACTTTTAGCAGAGATTATTTCACACCATTCTGTTCTATGTAGGTAGAACATTGTGATATATTTAGTTAATTATTAGTGAGACTCCTCCACATCCTTTCAGACCCTAGCTGGGCCTAATATGTCCAAGTAGCCTTCTCTCACTCATCCTCACTCCTGTGCTCCACAGAGCCTCGTGGATATACTGTCATTGCTGATCCTGTTTATGTTGTTTGTCTACCCCACCCCACCCCACCCACTACACAGAGGGACTTCCGAAGGGCACAGCCTAAATCATAGTCAAATAGAAAATAAAGCAAAGGGAATATGACAGCCTAGTGGCTCCTCTCACTGTGCCTCTCCACTCCCCTCAGGACCTTGTCACTTAGCTGTGGACTTTCCTACTTTCTTGGTTTTAACTAACTTCCAGTCCCAGTTCCACGCTGCCTTTGTTTATTCATCTAATTACCACGTCACTCTGTGAGGGGCTATGGACATAAGAATGATTAAGATATCATTTTTGTCCTCACGTAGTGCCAACCAGGTGAGGAGAAATGGTGTGTGAGGGACTCAGGATGGATGCACACTGTAGAGGCAGCCTGAGCACTGAGACTGGTTCAGGAAAGGGCTCTGAGCTGCCCTTCCAGAGCCCATGGTCAGAGCAAATCACTGCTGCCTTTGTGTCCCAGCCACATTTCCCTAGTACTTCTGTTTGGTGTTTATTTCATAATACTGAGATGACCTGATTTTTTTTTTTTAAGTGTTTCCTTCACGGGATTTGAAGACAGAATTCCTTCTGTACACCAGTGTATTTGCTGATTCCTTTACATGTGTTGATGAGCAATCCTGAAGGTACTGGGTATCATATTTGATTTGTAACTTAAAGGGAGATATTTTGCTGTGAAAAGAGTTCAGTTTATAGAGGCTGATTAGGTTCTATGAAATAGTCACTAAGGTGACAAATGGCTGCTTTGCACCATTCCCAGAACACAGCATGTAGTGACACTGATTCTATGAATGGCAGTATGAAGTCCCAGTGTATCTCAAAATAGCTCGGTCAGATGCTAGCGTTCTAGATACTGAACAAATATCCATAAATTCAAAGCCTTTTATACTTTACCTTTTGTGATAGTTATCACAAATCTACTTTTTTTTTCTTGAAAACTTGCTTATCATTCAAAAAAACAGAGATGTAAAACATTTCCTAAACTGTAAGCAAGGCTTCAGAAGGCAGATTGCTATGTGATCATGGTACTTGTGGTCATGCAACCTTCCCATACCAGCCTATCAGACATGTGCTTTGGGAACTCAGCATTATTCTTCAAAGAAAAGTAGTTTCTGTTAATTTCTTTCTTGAATTAAGCTGACTAACACCCATATTACGACCACCTCTGGGGCCAACCCCTGTCCATAATCCTGTTCCCTCCCTTCCATGACTCCTGCCTGACTTCCAGTCTCCCTTTTTTAGGTACTGGAATCCTAAGAGAAAGAGCTCTTGGCCTTAGTTAAAACTTGGAACTCACTACCATTTCAAGGCTGATTCCAGGAAATCACAGTGTGTCTTTCAAGAGATTGTCACGTAGGGGTGAATCTCCAGCAGCTGATGTGTTTACTCCAAGTGTCCTGGGAGGTGACACCTTGGTAAGAGCTCTGGAACTCTAGGAACTCCTTTAGGTTCAAGCCTAATCAGGGCAGGGGCACTCATTCAGGAATTTCACATTCCAAGTTTCTCTGTGCTCAAAGTTTCTTGCCAGCGTGACCAGTGAAGTGAGCAAGGGTATACTAGTTGGATCATCACAATGATCATCATGGCTGTTGATTCCTCCTCTGAAAGTGTTCAGCAGCATAAAACTAACTGGCTTGCTGATGTTTAATTAATGTGCCATAACTGGAAATTGAACTCCCTTTAATGATGATAAGTGTAGATCTCTAGTTATGAAATTATTGGATAAGATGCAATCTGATATTGTTTCTGTACTAGAGACATAAAGGGTCTGTTATGTAGTATACTAGTGTAAGTCTGCATATGAAATGTTTAAATTAAGCTGATTTTAAGTACAAATTATCTATTTCTTTTAAAAAAATTTTTTTAGTTGTAGTTGGACACAATACCTTTATTTTATTTATTTTTATGTGGTGCCTTGCACATCCTAGGTGAGCATTCTACCACTGAGCCATAACCCCAGCCCACAAATTACCTATTTCTAAATGATCAAAATACTGATTAGAAATCAGTCCTTGCCCATATATTTATTAAATATAGATCTTAACTTGAAGCCAGCTGCAGTGGTATATAACTGTAATAGCGGAGACTTGGGAGGACGAGGCAGGAGGATCACAAGTTTGAAGCCAGCCTCAGCAACCTAGACAGACATTGTTTCAAAATTAAAAAAAAAAAAAGTCTGGGGTTGTAGCTCAGTGGTAGAGCACCTCTGGATTCAATCCCTAGTACCAAGAAGGAAGAGAGGGAGAGGGGAAAGCCTCCTGGCAACTTAAGAGTAGTTCTGTGTGTGAATTAGAAAACTGCATTATCTTATTACCTTGAAGCTGTTTAGCAAGTAATCCTGCCCTCTCTTTCTCTTTGTGCCTTCTCTTCTGATCAACTTAGTATTTTAATACTGTTCTGTAAAATTTTACAATTTTTATTCTCAAAATTTATTATATGGAAATGATATTCATTATTTGGATCAGAAACACCATTTTCTTTCATAGTTACTAAATTGTTACTCTTACATCAAAAATACTTCTTTGTAAGTCAATAGCTTCTAAATTAGGTCTGGCCTTTGGATTTAACTATGTAGGAGGCCTACTGATCTGATGAAAGAATATGCTAAGGAAATATTACCACAGAAATACTGAATTCACTTTTAAAGAATCATCACAAGAAATAACAACACAAAGGAATATAATTGAAGAAGGAAAAGGTCAAAGAAAAATGATACTCAGATCTAAAAATGTCACCATCCTCTGCTTCCATAACTTAAGTGCTCTGCACCTCCAATCATTCCCCAGGAGCTGCTGTTTATCTTTCTAGGAGCTGCCTCTCAGGGAAGCATGCCTCTCAGCTCTCACTTCTAAAACCAGACAAATCAATTGTTTCTACAAGCTAAACATAAGTGAATAGAAACAATGTAGCACCACAATTCTAGGTTACATTGACTTACATCCAGAAAATAAACAACCCACCAGCATGTGGAGACTACATCTAGCACCACCATCAGAGTAATTCCCCAACCACTTAGGAAAACATCAAGTGTATTCCTCTAGTATACCAGTCTTCTCCTCCTGGCTGCTGCCTTGCGCTCTGACACCTGGCTGTCCCAGCATCAGTCCACACTGGCTGAGCCTCGTACTCTGATGCTACCTGCCAGAATCTAACTACAGCCACTGCAGTCAGTCACATTTATTCAGCAAACATCTGTTAAGGGTTGACTATGTGCCAAGGAGAGTGCTAGGTAATAGCACAAAGATAAGTAAGACACCATCATAAATAAGAACTTCAGAGAGAAAGAATAAGAGGTGGAGAAAAAGGAAGGGAGAGACAAAAACTATATAAACAACTCATTGGGCTGGGAAGGATGAGTAGAAGGTATTAATGAGGAACAGTAGCAGGATAATAGGCAGAATGAACCCCGCTCTTGAAGATACCCACCCTCTAGACCCCGGAGGGACTGTCTGGAACGCCTTCAACCTGGGCAACCTGGATATGCTTACCATGCCATCCAGTGTCCCTGACACAAGAGGGTGGTTGGCATCAACCACCACCCACATATCGATGACACCACTTTTTGTCAGGTTATGCAATTTTTATCAAATTTCTGAAAATGTAGGATGCCAGTCTCACTGTCAAAAAACACTCGATAAGAAAGCTGATTTAGAGTTTGGAACTACTTAAGACTTTGTTGTTTCTACTCATCTCCCGAGGGTTCCTCTGCCTGGCTTGTCCATGCTAGACAGCATGCTGCCTGCAGAGCAAAACTGACAACTCCCGCTTTATAAGACTGAGAAAAATCTGTGGCTCCACTCACTGTATTTGTACCCCCCTAAACTATGCTGATATGGAAATGTCGTCTTTTGCCTGGATTTCTAGCCCCAAAGCCATTTTATGAGTTTGGTGTAAGATATAAAAAGGGTCACATCCAGGTAAGATGGTGGCCCCTGACACCTGCCATTACCTGTGGTGTTTACCTGAGTGAATATAACAGGTCTGGCTGTCTTAGACTTAGACACTCAATCTAGTTGGCACCCAGAGTCAGTAACACTCAGCAATGGTAAAATAAACTAACTATAAGACTTACAGAACCAGATATATAAAATCAGATCATCAATCAACTAAATTTATAGTGAGAAACAAAACTATCTGGTAGACAAGGCAATACTATCAACCTGCCTTACATATTCCTCTCTACCAAATTCTCAAAAGGCTACTTTGTGGGCAACAAATGAGAACAATGGGTACTTGCTACATTATTCAAGGGTAAAGGGTACTGAGCTCTGACCAGCCAATACTCTATGATTGTGACACAGTTGCTTGGCCAGGGTGGGATGGCACAACCAACATGTGTCTGCTCTGTGGTCAAGCAATCCTTGTTCCCAAGTGACACAGACAATAGTTCTCAGATGCTGACAATCTTACTATATTATACAGTATATCATAGCTATTTACAAAAGGGTATCTGTCTACCCTGGTCTAAAAACTGTGAAGATCATGGATTTAATAAATGCTAGATCAAGGTAAAGGACCAAATAAATATTTTCTTTATTTGCTAGCACACCACGTCCACAAAAACATTGCTTGTGCTACTTTTGCAGTAGAGAAATAACTTGGAATACCTGCAAGAAAGCACTTCTGTGCACACACGACTGAGACCTGACTGTCAAGTCTTGTGAAATCTGGGACAATGAAAGAAGGTGTTGCTCTGCCTTCTTTCTCTCATTTTGACTCCTCTGTCTTCCTTATGGATTTTTGTTCTTTCTACTGTACTATAAATAAAAGTTTTCCCCATGATTCCACCCATCCACTTTTTCTATCTCTCCTTACACACCCTCTCTCACCCACAAAACTATCACCCACTCCAACAACTATCATCCCTATGCACATGATCCCCTAATCAGTGCCTTGATCCTCCTCTCGCCACAGCACGAAGTCCACCAGACACTTGTGACTGCCCACTACATTTATCTTTCTGAATGCTTGGCCAGGGGAACAAACAACACATCCAAGAATGGCACTGAAGATACAGAAAGGACATAGAGATGAACCTATCCTAGAGGAACTGCAGACAACTGTAAAAGATGCATAAACAAGCAGATGAAGTATGATGTATTAAATACAACAACAGAGATCCATTCAGGGCACAGTGAAATGTTCGTAGTACAGGTGATACTAAGCAAGAACCACGAGGAGTATTCCACTTGAAGAGCATGGAAAGCAAATGTGAGACATGTCTTAGAGGATGCATTTCCCAAGAGGAAGCATCTAGACCTGAAAGTCCAGTTATTCATGACACTAGATAATCTAATAGGTAATGGCTATGGTTTAGATATAAGGTGTCCCCAAAAAGCTCACTTGTGACATATGCAAGAAAGTTTAGAGGTGAAATGATCAGGTTATAAGAGCCTAAACCTAACCAGTACATTGATCCCCTAATAGGCATTTACTGGATGATAACTGTAGGCAGGTAGAGTGTGGCTGCAGAAGGTAGGTCACTGGGGGTATGACTTTGGGGTGAGAGTTCCCTGGTGAGTAGAGCTCTCTCTGACTCCTTATGGCCATGTTCAGAGCTACTCTCCTCTGCCATACCCTTCTGCCTTGATGTTGTGTCTCACCTTGGGCCCCAGAGCAATGGAGTTGGCCTTCTATGGACTGAGATCTCTAAACTAGAGTTCCAAATAAGCTTCTCCTCTTCTGGGGTTGTTCTTGTCAGGTCTTTTGGTCACAGTGGCCAAAAAGCTGACTAAAGCACTTAGAAAGCCCTACTGATTCATCTCTAGAATGGCCCTAGTCTCTATCTAGCCTCTCCTTGACATGTGTGGCCCCACTACCCTAATTCTGAGTCCCCAAGTCTCTCACCAGGACTGTAGCAGTAGATTCCTAACACTTCCTTCTTTCTCTAACTCATTTTCCAACTGTTTGATCATTCTGAAAATGCAGCCCAGGTTACTCTGTGCTCAAAAGCCCCGAGTGGCAGCCTGCTCTGTCTCAGAGGGTACATGTGCACACAGACTCCCCAGCCCTCACCAAGGCCCCACTGCTCCACAAGCGCCCTGCTGTGCCCCTCCTCCAGCACACCCATGCTTTCAGGTTTAGTCAAACCCAACTATGTACCCTGGGGCATGTTTGGCCACTTCTGTGAAAAAGCCTCAGTATTTGAAACACATGAAGAATCAAGGTTTTCCAATTCAGCTAGAAAACACTCCAAAGAACTTTGGCTCTCTAATCTCAAATGAAAGGCTGAATCAACATTCTGAATTTTTCACTTGAATTTCAAAGCACCTGGCAAAATCAAACTTAAAACTTCACAGTATCACAGCTCCCACTAATTTTTTTTTTCTTGCCCCTGCACCCAATGTCCTGAATTTATTTTTCTCAGCTAATACTTGAATATCTTTTTGAAATTTACCTGGAAAAACAATTGGGGTTTCTGAGATTTTCAAAAATTATTATTACTACACTTACATAGGTAAAAGGAAATTATCAAATGAAAATTGCTCTGTAGATCCCAGAAAGGGATGTGTGTGTGGGGGTGCGGGGAAGCATCCCTAGAAGCCAAGAAGAATAGCAAATTGTATTGAAGATATTTAAACTAAGATATTTCAGTGGGTGACTACGCAGAAGGTGCTGTTCTATATTTTCATGCTCCCTTAATAAGTGACCACTATTTTCTCAGTTTATAAATAATCAAGGACAGTTTCTAGTACCTACTGCATGGTGAAAGAAAAGAATGTTTGAGATACTTAAGAAAGTGTAATATACGCTGAGAAATCCAGAAGACATACCTGTGGCTTCTCTATTCCCGAAAGAATGTCTTGCACTCTCTTTACTTCCAACTCATACTCTGCATTGCAAAAAAAGAAAAACAATACCATTAGAAGGCAATAAGGTTGTCAATTTCCTTCCCCAAGGCCTTTTAACTAAAGCTATCATTCAGTCAGTTGCTTCTAACCATGAGTTTTTGGTACCACAAAGCTGATAATGAAATCAGGATTGTCTTTGGGGTGGGGGTGAGGGTTTCACTATGGTTGTACTAACTCGCCACTGTACAGTTTTAAATAACCACAATGTCAACCATTACAAAGTTCTACTTAACAATTCAAAAACCCAAAGGGGAAAAAAGGTCTTAAGAAGGTTAAGTAGGAAGATCAATACAGCTAGAGACGGAGGGTAGTAGAAAGAGGAGGTCAAAGAGACCATGGCTAGTCCACACAGGCCTGGAAGTTCAATTTTTTTAGTTCAATATGTATGTACACATGTATGTAGGTATAGTTCCTAATTTTTTAATTTGCCCAATAGCCACTGGAGTATTTAAGTGGAGGGACTGACATGACCTTACTTTGATTTCAGAGATCAGTGCTGATCCTGCGTGAACAAGGGACATAAGAAAGGTCATCGCGGAAGCAGAAAGACCAATCAGTACTGGTGCCATCATCTAAAGGATAGAGCTGGCCTGGACTAGAGTAGTTTGGAAAGATGATGAAAACAGGACTAGTTTTGGAGGTGTAGGTGTCAAAAGATAAGATGCAACAGGCAATGGTGAGAAAGCCTGAAGAATCAAGGAGAGTTTCTAGTTTTCAGCCTGATCAACTGGATAGATGATGTGTCTCTTAACAAGAAAGGGAAATGGGCATGTTTCAGAATGGGGCAAGAATTATGTTTTAGAAATGAAAGAGGAAAAGTGCCTGGGGTAGAGAATGAGGTGGCAAGTATATATACCACACCCCCACACCCACCCCCACCACCCCGGAAAAAAAGGATAAATGATAGAATTTAAATTTTATCTGTCAGAACAGCCTCTTGATTTTCAAAACACACTTGATACAAATACAAAGAGGGTGCCCAAGAAGCTTTCTAGGAACCAGTGCTATCAGAGCTCTGTGGGTGAGCCTGCATCTGGAAGGGGAAGGAGAAGGTGGGCCTTGGGGTGAGAGTGCGTTAGCCCTGATCCTCCTAGGGCTGCTCATTCTCTTTGTTCAGGTCTAATCTGCAAGTCACCTCAAAAAATCTCACTCTAACCCCAACCCTTTGCCTCAGCCTAACTTTGGCACTACCAGATCCTTTTACCTTCTTACATGTTATCAAAATCTGAGAAGAATTTTCTCCTCTGTTTCTTCCCTTGCTTTTCATTGATCTTTCCCATGCAAGGTTCAGGAAGGCAGATATACTGCAGACCTGGAGTAGGCACATTTTTTTTCCCTCCCGAAAAGAGCCAGATATTTAAAACTCTGTGGACCTCTTCAGGCCTCTGTTACATATTCCTTTTTGTTTTTATTTTCATGATGCTTTATTTTTTAAAAGAGAGAGTGAGAGAGGGAGAGAGAGAAAAGAGAATTTTAATATTTATTTTTTAGTTATCGGTGGACACAACATCTTGTTTGTATGTGGTGCTGAGTATCGAACCCGGGCCACACGCATGCCAGGCGAGCACAATACCACTTGAGCCATATCCCCAGCCCTTCATGATGCTTTAAAAGGTAATGAGTATGTTCCTTTGGGATTATATAAAAATAGGCTGCAGGTTGCTGAGTCCTACTGAGGACATGGTCACCATCTACCCACAGCACTACAGCACCCAGCACAGGTCCTGCATGGCCAGAGCTCAGAAGATACTTGTTGACTGAACAAATGAAAAAGTCTATGTTAAGAACAACAAAAACTTCTAGTTGACACCACCCTAAGCCTTAAAAGGAGTAGTTTAGGTCTTCATTTTCCCTATTGTGTTCTGTTTAGAAGAACCTGTTTTCTATTATTTGGTTGAGCAAAACCAGTGAGTGGTAATACCATAAACAGCAACCTTTTAAAAGAAAATCCACATTTACAAAACCAAAAATCACAAGCTCATTTATAATCCTGTATTTACAATTATACATGATAAAGATAAATGATGGATATTAAGATAATGAATTTTACTTATAAGTCAAAAGTAGACAAATCCTCACATTTTCTGGAGGCCCTACTAAATAAACTGCAAATACAACATGTCTCAAAAGTTAATTGTCAGTAAAAACCCAAAAACCAAAACCAAAATCTAAGAACAATTGCAATAAATCAACTGGTTCAGTTGTTAAAGATGAAGTTTCCCCCGTCTCTGGTTGGCGGAGGCTTTGAAAGACCCTATGGACAGACACTCACATGGCTAAAAACATTCAAGTAACTAGCTGAAGGGGGTGATGTTTCCTTCTGTCATGAATGACACAATTAGATTATCTCAAGCAAGAAGCCAGATCCCATTCTTGAGGTAATAAAAGTTTAGAGGAGAACAAGGATGACCTCCTGCTCAACAAAGAAGGGAAGAAGTAAAGAGACTTGCAAAGGAAAACACCTCAGGACTATGCATTAGACATGATATCTGAAAAACAAAGGATTTTAAAAGGATGCTTTGTCCCACAAAAACTGGAGATCCCCCTCCCACCTTGCTTTCAAACAGGGATGTCAGAAAATGCCTTGTACATGGTCCCAAAGTGAGTAGAACCCTTGACTGTATCTGAGTGAACAGGGATCTGGGAATGTGAGACAGCCCGAGAGTCAAGAATCTGGGGTGTCTGCACTTGAGGTGGGCAGGAGGAAAGGAAGACAGCGAGGACCCCCTACATGTCACACAAGAGAGTTTGTGGGTTTTTTCTTTTCTTTTTTCTTTCTTTTTTTTTTTTACAAACTTGGAATTCCAACTTATGGAGCAAAGGCCATTGATCCAGGAAGAAAAAAGTAATTTGAGAGAAGGAAAAAAGTAGTAAGTGGGTCATGCATAGAGCCAAATAAATGAAGGATTCTGAAATGAATAAAAATAAAAAGATGAGGAGAGTATAGAACACAGTCGCCGCCTCCTGTGTCCGGTCACCACGCTGCTGGACAAGAGGAAAGGCAGCATCAAAGCCAGACTGGAATTCTGTCCTCCTTTCAAGTTTCTAATCACAAATTTACAAAAAAGAAAAAAAATGCATTTATACCACATTCACTTAATGCTTCTCCATTTGTGCTACTACTGAACAGGAAAAAAAGTAAATAAATCCCAGGCACACAGTTTGCACAAATAAGAAGGGAAAATAAAATCTGTTTAACTGAACTAAAGTGACAGTTACCACATATAAAATAAACTCTTGTGTGAAAGTTAACAGTTTGGTATGAAAATGTCAAAATACTCTACTTCCTAAATAACTGAGTTAACTAAGCTCTTGTCCTACCTTTCCCTAAGCACGATTTAAGTATGGCTGCCTCAGAGAAATTGATGAATGAGCACCCTTTGCATAGAATAGCTTCTGAGCCCAGCTGTATGAATATATGAAGAGTGTATACCAGAGTTTGGATCAAGCTTTTCTGTCTCTCTCCCTTTCCCTCCCTCCTTCTCTCTCTTCTCTCTCTCTCTCTCTCTCTCTCTCTCTCTCTCTCTCTCTCTCTCTTACACACACACACACACACACACACACACTCCACCCCACCCCATATCCATATTGTAAAAGGGAGAGGAAGAAAAGGAAGACTAGCTAATTCCTCACAAAACTAAGTAAAACAAAAAAGAATAACTATGATTTGCCTTTAGGATATCTTCTTTTATTATCAAGTTTAAAGGAAAATTATGTCTTCTTTTTGCTTTTTCTCCTAAGAACTTGATATGTGCAAACAAGACGATGTCCTAGACGGCCCCATGCAAGGACAGGGACAAGCTTCCCTTCTTCATTCTCAGGGCTGCCTACTTCCTTCTGGTTTATAGCAAGTAAATGAGTTTTGCAGCAAAACAATTTGTATTTTTCTTTTTTTGGCTATAAGGTAAGCAAACAGATAAATCCTCCTGCTTCAATTTCATTGGCAACTGGCTGGCTAGAGGGACATGACAACCAAATTTCCTATCCTGTCACCTTAGTATGTGAAAGACTTCCCTGCAAAGGTGGAAGCACAGATGCCAGGCACTCAGGACAGCATCACACCCAGAAGGTGGGCTGAGTTTTGCAGATTCAGGTACACTCAGGGGCAAGAATTTCTTGAGCAAGTGTGAAGATGGGAGGCTCTAGTTCAAACATGCCCTCAGTGAGCTGAGAACCAGCCTACTTGGAAATGCCAAAAAAGGGAAGGGGCTCAGCTCTGAGACTTAAGTCTTTCTTTAAGTCTTTCTTTCCCCCAAAGAAACTCTCCTACAGAGAAAATAAAGCATTTTTAGCAAAGGGAAGGTTAAAATAAAAATACACAAGCAAAGCAAATATAGTTTTTAAAAAGAAAAAAACAAAACAAAAAAAAAACCCACACACATAGAAGGAAGATGTGTCATGTGAAATTTAAACTTTCCGTAAATAGTGGTTTTCATGTTTGCTCCAAAAAGAAACGTTAAGTTCAGACTGTTTGAATAACTGTAAGGCCTAAACTAATTAAAATATCCCCCTTATAAACACAGTTTACTTCTTTGGTTTGTTTTACATTTTTTCCTTCTTAGAAAAGAAATACAGCTCCACACGTAGCTGCAAGCTATAGAATGTATTTATGGTTGTAGCAGTGCCTTCATTCCAATGGAGTGAGGTCAAGATCATTTCTCTCTGAACCTTCAGTCTAGCTCTCATCCACAGGGCTCATTTACAGATACGCGGGTCATAACACAAAATGCTTTCTCAGATTTGCCAAAGAAGTGACATAGGTACTCTCTTTAACAAACCATGCATAATCAACTAAGGGGATAGAAAATATGCAGCGTATACACAGGCCCATTTTGGCGATAAGAGGCTTAAAGTCAAAGAAAACAATGAATATGATGCCAGGCATGGCTGTGTTTGCCTACATCCCAGCTACTTTAGAGGCTGAGACTGGAGGATCACAAGTTCAAGGATAGCCTGGGAAACTCAGCAAGACCCTGTCTCAAATAAAAAGTGCTGAGGTTGTAGCTCAGTGGACAACCCCTGAATTTAATCCTGAATACTGTGCACTGAAAAAAAAAAATCATCAATAAACTAAAATAAATACTTTTGAATGTAAAACAAAAACATTATTCAATAATAAGGACAAACTAGATGCAAAATCAGTGTCTCCTAATGTCTCTGAGAATGAATAGGGATGAAGGAAGAAAATATTAACAATGCTTTTAGATGCTTTTCCACTTAGAAAATAAATTGGCTATCATCATATTTAAAATAGTACTTATGCTAGGGGAAAAAGGAATCAATAAGTGCCCACAAAAATAGGATTAATTATCCAAAAACCTCTATTTAGTAATTATGATCTCCAGGTAATGGTCTTAAATTCAAATATTAAAGACATCTATCACCACCAAAGAATAAATTTGCATAATAAGGACAACACAGTTAATCCCCAAAGGGAAATTTCCAGAAATATCTTGGTTAAGTGATTATTCCATTTGAAATTCTGAAAGGAAGTCAAAGGAATACTGGCCACTCAACAGTGAAAAGGAAATGGCAGGCGAACACAAGTTATGTGAAGCTGCATTCTGGTCCTAGGAAAATACTTTCAAGATTGCTTTGGTTTCCAATCAGATTTTGGAACCTGAAAGAAAAAGGAGAAAGAAATTCTTTCTGCAGGTGGAGTGCCCAGCTGGACAGGAGGAATGGCCAGAGAATGTAAATGGGACAATGGGGGCTAATTTCCTCTGAGCTTGTATTATTGTTTCTGAAATTCAGTAGAAAGAATGATCTTCTTTCCTGGCCCAAGGTCTACTCATAGGCCACAGGCCCCTGTGGGCAAAGGCTGTACAGCACCTTAGGTAGTAAGACAAGCAATATAGAAGACTTCGTATTTAGGGGAAATGGAAGATACCAGATACCCTTTTGGACTCCCACATCAACTCAAGGGTTGTCTGTCTCTCAGTTACCTTCTTTGATGTCAACTAAATTGGATTCTGCCTGAAATATTGGGAGATTCTATTTCTGTTGAATTCCTTAAGAAATATTCTTACGGTTATGTCACAAGGCAAAAATCAAATACATGTGTGGAACTGGACAAAAGCAGCTAGTATTTTAAAAATTCCCAAATTAAATAGGATGAAAACTCCACAAAAATGGGTAGATGAGCTTGTTTGGCAAGCTTAACACTAACACCAGTCCTCCTTTCCTTTTCTTCCCCCAGGTGTCTGAACTGTTTACTAGCTTGCTGAGCCTAACCTGTGCCAGATATAGTTCTTTTATTTTGGAGGAAGGCTCAACTCCATGATTATCCAGCAAGAGCTGGTGCCCTTCCTGGGTGTGTAACAGGAAGGCAGTTGCTTAAACACAGGATAGAATGACTTACAAAGGTAATTAAAGTTTATACACTACTTTCTGCAGCGGCATCTATAAACGTTTCCACAAAATGTTTTTTCATTAAGACTTGGCATGGCACACTGAAAATTTTTCAAGTACCTTATTCAATACTTTTGCAAGACTATGAGGACTGGCAGGCGGAATCCACAAAGCAGGATTCTGTAACACATTACATCTGAAAGAGAATTTTAGTATTTATACCACCTATATAGCAAGTGTTGAAGTTTTAATATTAACATTTTGTTAATTATGTCTCATACGACTAAACTGTTTGGGGATAAGAACCACCATCAGCTAAAGTGGGGATCAAATCCAGACCTAATTTCATGTGCTAGGGCTCCAATAACTCACTAGAATCACTTGAATATGCAAAGGTCATTTGTATCCATGTTATAACCTATCCTGCTCAGGAAATCAGCAAGGGTTACGTATCACAATGCCTATAGCTACTGGAAAGGTTATGTCAATAAACATGTAAGGCAAAAAAGAAGGGTAAGGAGCTGGGGTTGTGGCTCAGTGGTAGAGTTTTTGACTAGCATGTGTGAGGCACTGGGTTTGAGTCTCAGCATCTCATATAAATAAGAACTATAGAAAATTGGAAATGCCCTTGCTTATCTGAAGGGGACAGTTGTAGTGCATTCAAGCAATAACTCAATTAATGGAATGCACTACAACTACAAAGAAAATCATTCTTTCTACTGAATTTCAGAAATAGCAATACAAGCTCAGAGGAAATCAGCCCCATTGTCCCATTTGTGGGGTCTAAGTTTAACAGATATTCCCATTTTTTTCAGGGAATATGAAAATACAAAATTTGGGGTGGAATTGCCCAATTTGTAAATATACATATTTTTAAAACATTTTAAACCTGCAGAAAAGCTGGAGGCACACTATAAACACTATTATGGGCTGCATCTTTATGTTCTCCCAGAATTCATATGTTGAAAGCCTATCCTGTAATGTGGTGGTAGTGGGAGGTGGGGGTCTTTGGAAGGTGATTAGAGACTCAATGGAGTCCTATGGGGCCCTCATGAATGGCATTAGTACCTGAGAGAGTCTTGAGAGAACGTGCTTCTTCTCTCAGCTGTGTGAGGACACAGTGAGAAGCTGTGCTTTATGAACCAGGAAGCAGGAACTCACCAGACTCCAAGTCAGCCAGCGCCTTGATCCTAGATACCCCAGGCTGGGATAAATATATGTTTGTTGTTTAAACTACCTATGGTATCTTGCTAGAGAAGCCTGAGCTAAGAAATATACCCAAATAGTCTTCACCTAGATCGACCAATTAACATTTTGCTGTATTTGCAGGCTCATGCTTTATCTCTACATTCTCTCTCTCTCTCTCTCTCTCTCTCTCTCTCTCTCTCTCTCTCTCACACAGACACAGACACACACACACACACACACTTTTTTCAGAATCATTTGAATGGAAGTTGTTGACCTCATAACACTTTATCTCCAAAAGTTTGGCATGCCTTCCTAAGAACAATGACTTCCTATATAACCATGGAAACATCACAAACAAGAGATTTAATAGGAGTGCAAAAAAATCTAATCTACAATCCATATTAAAATGGACTTTAAATTTACATACAGATGTACTTCCTGTTTTGTGACATGAGGAAGCCCAAAATGAGGTTTAAACCATTTGGGGATACTCAATTTAATGGCTTGGTTAAGAAGATGCCTACACCTTTCCCTACTGTCAAAAGATCTTCTTCTCAATTAGAAATGGTTATAGTGTACTTCAATGTACAGAGGTATTATTACAGTGGGGGCAGTGGCGCACACCTGTAATCCCAGCCACTCAGGAGACAGGAGGATCAAAGTTCAAAGCAATTCAGTGAGGCCCTAAGCAACCCTGTGAGACTCTATCTCTAAATAAAACATATATGTTAAAAAGGGGGGGGGGGGGCTGGGGATGTGGCTCAGTGCCCCTGCATTCAATCCCTGGTACAAAAATGAAAACAAACAAAAAAAGAAGGCATTATTATATTGGTAGATGCAAGAAGATATTTTCTAATTATGTATTCCTTCTGTTAACTAGTATCTTATGAATTCAGGTTCTTTTCTATTCCATGTGTTAAAATTTTTAATGCTCCATTATCATCATTACTCTTTGAGATGTCAAACTTGTCCCAAATGCAGCCAAGGAGGCCCTTCCAGCTGTTTTCTGGTCCCCTTTGTCCACTTGGGGTTCTGTTTTGCAAGGTTTAGGATTATGTGAGCAAACAGTAAATAATGCAAAGTACCACTAGACTGCAAGTGAGGTATTTCAGTAACATGAAACAGAATTATCCTACCATTTTAGATTTGTCAAAAAACACTCTTACTCAAGGATTTTCTTATTTAAATGTGACTAGAAAGAGAAAACCATCTTAGCATTTCTAGCTTCCCCATTTTTTAGAAAACAAAGTTGAAACTAAAGACACGATAACTCAAAATTCACATTTTGATATAAAAGAAACATTTTATAATATACCAAATTTGAACTCTAGGCACTTGAATACAAACTGTAGTAAGCTTTAAGTAGAAAAACAGAACACATTTGGCTCTTCTTGGATCATATAATTTCTGTTCTCAATTTAATCTCCTTGTGCTTCATTTCTTGTTCTTTCCAATCAACATTTGCTTTTTTAAAAAACAGATAATCAAAACAGACAGCACCATCTGCCCAGGTCCAGGAAATAAAATGAACTGTCTTCTAAATGCACTGAACTGAGAAATGAACTAACATGAAAAGTTAAGATGAGACCAGCAGGCAGGAAATGGCTATATGGGGACACTACCTGGAGGGGTTCTTCTCCAGAGTATTGACTACACTGAGGACCAGAGCCGTCCACTCCTAACATTTTCCCTTTTTATTCACACACACACACACACAAACACATCAAAGTAGATATACACAAGGTCATTGTTAAAGAAGTCTTCAATTGTTTTCAAGAAATCTACTGTATACCAGAGCTGTATATACTGATCTTACTATCTTGTTCTATTATAAAATTAAATTATTTATAACTTAAATTATTCATTTTTCTGTATAAAGGATTCACCTTTTTTTATTATTGGGTGTTCAAAACATTACAAAGCTCTTGACATATCATATTTCATACATTAGATTAAAAAAAAAAGACAATCTCAAGAGAATGAGAAGAATAGCTATAGACTAGCTAGGAGAAAATTTTTTGCAGAAGACTTATCTGATGAAGGGCTGACATTTAAAATATACAAAGAACTCTTTTAAAACTCAACGAAAAGAAAATGAACAACCCAGTCAAAAAATGGACAGACTGTCTGAATATCCACCTTGCCAAAGAAGATATATGTATTGCAAATAAATATATGAAAAGATGCTCCACATCATATGTCATTACAGAATTGAAAATTTAAATAATAATGAGATACTACTATATACCTATTAGATGCCAGAACCCAGAACCCTGACAACACCAAACACTGGCTAGGCTGTGGAGCAACAAAAACTCTCATTCATTGCTGGTAAAAATGCAAAATGATACAGTCATTTTGGAACCCAGTTTGAAAGACTCTTAGAAAATTAAGCATAGTCTTTCCACATGGTCCAACAATCACAGGTCTTGGGTATTTGCCCAAACTGAAAACTTAATAGCTACACAAAAATCTATACAAGGACATTTGTAGGAACTTTATTCATCATTGCCAAAACCTGGAAGCCACCAAAATGTTCTTCAGAATGTGAAGGGATGAATAAACTGGTACATCCGGACAATGGATACTATTCAACACTAAAAAATGATCTATCAAGTCATCAAAAGGCATAGAACCAAATTTACATGCATATTATTAAGTGAAGGAAGCTGATCTGAAAGACTATATATTGTACAATTCCAACTATATGACATTCTTGAAAAAGCAAAAACTATGGAGCTGACAAAAAGGTCAGTGGCTTCTCACAGGGGTTCAGAAGGGGGAATGGATGAATTTACAAAGCACAAAGGACTATTCTATATGAATACTCTAATGGTAGATAAACATCATTATGTACTTGTCAAAATGTATAAAATGTACAATACCAGAGTGAACCCCAATGGACTTTGGGTGATAAGGATGTGTCAATGTAAGTTCATCAATTTTTAACAAACGTTCCACTCTGGTGTTGATGTGGATAGTGGGGAAGAGAAGGGAGATATGTGGATGGGGACAAGGGAGATACGGGAATTCTCTGTACTTTCTGCTCAATTTTGGTTTGAGGCTAAGATTGCTCCAAATAAAATAAAATCTATGTTAAAGGGGGAAAATTACTGATTTTAGCTGAATAAAAATTATTATAAAACTTTTCTACCCTCTGAAAGCTAGTAAAAATCCACATAGTTCTAGAAAAAAAAAAAGGATTCACCTTGAGCCATGTAGATAGATTTATGTTGTCCAAATAGGCTGCCCTTATGCTTGAAACATGATAAGCAGCCTTAATAATGTCTTTCCACGTATATTTTCTCTTTCTACTACAATGATATTCTTACTCTGTTAAAATTAAGCTAAAAGGTTCAAGAACTTAAACATTACATGTAAACCCCAAATCAGCTCTGTAAAGCGTACCTCTGACCAGCCACATTTCAAAGAGTAGAGATGATGAAGCATGCCTATTTGGTTTCCATGTCTTAACAATGGAGGTATCTAGACCCTGAATTCATTAGGCCCAAAGGGCATCTGTGAACAAATGCAGCCATTTGGGTCATAAACTAGAATGGGAGAGAAATAAAAATGCACAAGAAGAAATATAGAAGACAGCACAGAATAAAAAAAGAAGAAAAAGATTTCACTTTCACTCTCTGCCAAAAGGGGGAATGAGATAGTAAAAGAAATGAGTGACAGAAGAAGAGGCTCAAAATAAAGCTCTTATCAATTACACTCACTTGACAATTTCTCATCTGGATAACTGACTTTAAAATAATTTTTTTATATTATAATAACATTCTATTATAAAACTTCAAAGTATAAAAGGCTAATTTGTGACAGACAAAGCTTTAAATTAACAGCAGTAAAAGGACACTTCAGAACATGTGAGTGTGTTTGCCCCCACGTCGTCCACTCTGGCTGACTGTGCATCCTGCACGCCTCTGACAAAACAGCATTTCCTCCCTAGGTGCTGCCTACATCACTCAGGCCTTTGCAGGGTGTCCTCAAACATCCTATCTTCCTCCATATGTTAATTCCTGTTCAGTAGATCCTGGCCCCTCCAGGAAAGGTGAGCTTTATGAACAGTCATCAAAGAACAGTAATTTAAATTTATCATTGACTGCTCAGTACCTGACTCGGTGCTTGCACAGGAATACTTATTGAACATCTGACTAAGTAAGTGGTCAGAGAAACACTACTCACAAATGCATGCAATGCAGTTTTATTTTCTCATAAACAAGCATAGAAAAGACACCGAGATAGAGTGAGCTGTAAGGAAAGGTATGTTTGTCAAACATTATATCAATAATACATTATAATAAAACTGCAAACAAAGTCTGTAAATCTACAACATCATATACAGGATACAAATATACAAATTCTAAATAAATTCAGTAAGAATTTGAAGTTTGGTATAAATTAGAAATATTTCTTCAGCCATAGATAACAGTGTGCCTGGCAAAAAGCTCAAGTACCATTACCCTTGCTATGAGGACAGTAGTACAACTGAGGACATTACTAATGAAGAAACAGTGAATTCTTGGACCTCACCCTCCTGAGTACCTTTGAAAGGACAGGGCATTTTACCTACTAGAGGTAACTTTTCAATTCATTGCATACTAATCTTAAGTAAAATCAGAATGCATGAAGTTGTTTTGACAGGCTAAAATACCTGGTTTGGTTTAGCCAAGTTAGATTTTTCCAACTTTCCTTTTCCACAAAAGTTTTATTGTGTGCACAAATTGTGCATCTCTAAAGAAACATAACTCTTTTAGGCTTAGTCAATAATTATTTATTCAGTCAAGTAGGAAAGTTTAACCTACAAAGTTAAGTTTCCCTGTTGCAATCTTAATGTCCTGACCACCTTTCCCCTTTGCTGCATGGGGTGTGTGTGAACTTCCATAATTAGCAGTTCACTAACTGTAAATCTAGTGAATAAAAAGCATAGTTGAGGGATCTCATTCCTTGCATGTTTTCTTATTTTAGACCCACAAAGCTCTACTTGGCTTCACTTGGGATACCAGCAAAACTTGTCTTTTTTGCTTATCTTTAGCAAGCTGCCTAGTAGTTTGACACTGCTAGTAAATATGGCCATTTGCTCAAGCTTTAATTTCTGAGCTATGTGAGCATCTATCTATCCTTGAGCAAAAGATTAATTTTCCTTTCTTTAATTCTGCTGGCAACAAACAATTCAACTCATCCATTCCTCATCCAAACTTTCCCAATCAACCTCCAAACAACCCTCTACAACTAAGAGTTGAATAAAAAGATAGGATGAGGAGGGAGCTCAGTGTTACAGCACTTGTCTAATATGCACAAGGCCCTGCGTTCAATCCCCAGCACCACCACCAAAAAAAAAAAAAAAAAAAAAAAAAAAAGAATTGGGTATATCTTTTCACTTGTGAAGTCACTATAAAGAATGCAAATAAGTGAATCCTAAATTATAGGTTTTTTTAAAGGAAGAAAAATGTGTTTTTAAATCAATGTGTCCACCCAGTATTGACCCTAAGTCTTCTGATTCTTAGTTTGGGTCTATTTTTTTCTTGGGGGCCCTCTAAAACTTCTCTTCCTGCCATTCCCAAGCCTAAGGGTAGAAAGGGTAAGGTGAAAAGACTGAGTTTTTCTAAGACAGACAAATCTATGGGTCTGGAGGGATTGCTAGACTACTTGGTTCAGCACAAAATAATTACACTAGCAGTTAAAACAGTTTTATACTATTTCCGTATCACATCCAATTACAGAAGGTCAGTTTTTAAGTCCAAAGAGAAGCTACTGAAATTCTTTTCACAAGCTGGTCCAAAAAAAGATCATTTCCTTACTATTTTGATAGTGATAATTCTACAGACCATTTTGTGCCAAAGTATCAGTAACACAATATTCTCCCCGTCCTCCCCCATGTATAGGAATCTTACATTCAGGATGTTTTGAGGCTAGAACACTGAGTATCATGCAATAATTACTCCCAAAACACATGTTAGAATATTTTTGCAGCTGACTGTGGCTTTAGAGAAAAAGCACACATTGGTCCCAAAAGAATAGAGGCTTTGTTGGACCATAAACCACAGCTGTTTGCTGTGTTGCAACACCTGAAATGTCTGGGTGTCTTCCTCCTGACTGTCGAGTACAGAGGGTATCCAATTGCTCGACTTATTTATGGCTCCAGCTGCTTTTCTGTATTTTCAGACACTTAACATTAGCACAAGAAGAGAGCAGCCATTTTTCTAGAACCTTTCAGTAAGGATAAAGAAGTGCTAAAGAGTGTAGTTGGACACTGACGCTGTTCCTAAATAAAGTAACAACCAATGACATTACACTCTGTATTAGTAAAATGACATTCCTTACACATCACCTTCTTAATAGGCACTGAGCAGAAGTCTCAACAATGCTTTCTTCTGTGGAGGAAACACTAATCTACCAGAAAGTGTGACCCAGGCTCTTATTTTTGAGGAGGCACACAGTTGCTCTGTGTAAGCCTAAGGCCCTCATACTGTAATAAGCCAGAATACAGAAGAGCACCTGGAGGGGACAGGTATAGAAAGAGGGGAGGCTATGAGCAGGCAGCAGAGTCATGGAAGAAGTCTAGTCCAGATGACTTAATTGCACAGTGCAGGAACTCCCAGTAGAAATGGACATACAGAAAAAGTTGAAGACACTGATGGATCAAGCATTTCCTTCAGCATCAAGTAACTGAACTGTCTAGTTGCAACTATTGTGAACTACTTAGTCACTAGTATGGCAATATGTAAAAATGTGGAAGTGTAACTGATGTGATTCTGCAATCTGTATACGGGGTAAAAATGAGAGTTCATAACCCACTTGAATCAAATGTATGAAATATGATATGTCAAGAGCTTTGTAATGTTTTGAACAACCAAAAATAAAAAAATTTAAAAAACTACTCATTGTTCAAATGTAAAATGTTTCTACATTTTGAATGCAATTAAAAATGTCTTAGTCTCAATTTCCTGCCTACTGTGCCTTTGATAAGTTATTAAACTGTAATTCTGAGTAGGATACTGCAGGACCAGAATTATTAATGATGCCATCTAAAAGAGAAACCTATTAAGGTTTGTTGTCTCCAACAATTAATGGATCACATATGAACAGAGTTACTTAGTCTGAAAGATAAAGTGAAATAAACTGGAGAAAAGTGAAGTTTGTGCATATTTGGGTTTATGGCTACCTAAGATTGTGAAATTATAAGCACTCCATCTGCTCACCAGCTGTGGTCCCTAATCCTCTTTAATAACTTTAGCTTGTACAAGGCCATGAGAATCATGATTATCTTCCAAATTTCATCTTACACTGTTTGCCAGGATTGCTTTTTAGACACCAGCCTCCAGTGAAGAGAGCATAAAGTTGATTTTTCCAGCAGGTGTTAATTTTCAGAGAAGGAAATGAGAACAGAGACTGAGGCTGGGCACAGTGGTAAAGAAAGGCCTGTATTCCCAGCAGCTCAGGAGGCTGAGGCAGGAGGACCAAAAGTTTTGAGGGCAGCTTCTACAACTTAGCAAGACCTCCTTAACAAGTTAGTAAGAGCCTGTCTCAAAATAAAAATTAAAAAGGGTTGGGTTCAATCCCAAGTACCATAAAGAGAGAGACCAGGGTGGGGGGAGAGGAAAACTGAAAATGGGAAGAAAGAAAGAAATTTAGGTGGTTCCAAGATCATCACAGTGGTGTTTTGTTTTGTAGTACTAGGAACTGAAGCCAGGGGCATGCTACCACTGAACTATAACCCTATTCCTTTTTCCAGACTGGGTCTTGCTAAATTGTACAGGGAGACCTTGAACTTTCAATCATCCTGCCTTAGTCTCCCAATTCACTGGGATTACAGGTGTGTGCCACCATGCCCAGCATCACAGTGGGGATTTTAAGGTTCTATGCTCTATAGCAAAGACCAAAAGATAAAATAAAGAATATTCTCCTGAAATGTGGAAAAAATAAAATCTCCCCACATAAGTAAAAAGCAACATATAAAACATTATGTCTTATGTCTAGAACAAAGTATGCCTTCCCACTGCAACACACCACCTCTTCCACATCTGGGTCCTCAGTTCCCCAGCTGCTTTATGTCAGAAACCTCAGCTACTTGCTCCTTACAGCACTTAGGGCAGTTTCTACCTAGGCTCTACCATAGCCTAACTCCAGAACTAAAGAGGTGCTCTACCAAAGAGAAGACTCAAATTTATTAAAGTTGCAAGCAAGACTCATGGCACTATGTTTTATTGCTTTGAAACTGCAAAATACCTTTGTGTCTCTTTCTCTAATGAAGTTCTTACACACCAAAGACAGAGAATGATTTCTTTCTGGGTCTTGAACTCAGTGACAATTTGCTTTCCAGGTTTGTAGAATCTCCTATATTTTTTAGTTCAAATTGCTGGATTTTTTTTTTTTTTTTAAGAAATCAGAATTACAAACCTCTGCTTAAGCTCAAGTGACTATACATAAGTAAAGGCCAGGATTTGCTTCCCATTCAGTTGTTTTCCATCAGAAACAAGCTCATATCCTAAGCTACATATCACAAAGGTCTCCTCTTTTAGAATGCCATAAGTAAATGGCTCTCTGCACCAGGATGACAGAGTCCACCCTATTCCAAAATGCCAGCATAAGACCTGGCAGAGAATGCCTCTGGGTATGAATGCTATCTCTATCAATAATTCTCAAAGTAGGCCCTGCTGTTTGGTCCTGCACGCTGTTAACATATTTAAGGTAAGGGCTCTCCATCCAACACCTCCCCCTCCCCACCCGGGCAATGCATGCAGGCAGGGACCTGAAGTTTGCTCAGTGGTAGAGTGCTTGCTTAGCACATGTAAGGCACTGGGTTCTATTCTCAGCACCACAAATAAATAAGTATATAAAATAAAGCTCCAACAACTAATACAAATATTTTTTAAAAACCAGAAAGAATATTTTCATCTCATCTTCCAACAGAAAAAAGGCATATGAAATCATTCTGAATATGAAAAAGTGCTGAGTATTACCATACCATTTTAAAAAGATACTTTTATAAACGTATTAATGGGATCAAATCTTCCGAGAGCCAATGTTCGGAAACAACCCCCAAACTATTGAAGAAACCAACCATTTTTAAAAAGAGGGAAAAAAGTTGAATTGGGTTCTATATTAAAACCTCCTTTTAATATTTTGAAATATGTTTATGGCTATGCAGCGAAGAAAAACACTGAAGCTTTAATTCTTATGAATTACATGAAACATGATGGAAATCACATAGGAAAAATACAAAGTCCACATTCTACCTAAGGGTAAAGCTAATGATGGTTATAAATAATGCTAAAATGCCAAAAGTAACTCTGTGGCCACCAAAAGAGGCTCATTCTTACCAACAAAAAAATGGGAACAGTGATGACTGTTTATTACATTTATTTGGCAGGAAGGAAAGAGACTTCATTTACAGAAAGGCCTTCATCCACGGGGCTGAAATAGGCTTAGCATTGAATTTTTTACCCAGTATTTCAGTTTCTCAAGAAAGCCTTTCGTACAGATTGTGCTACGTGCTGTTGAGTTCTAGCATTTAAACAAGCATAATAAACTATCTGGTAACTGTTTCCAACTACAATAGAATTCTGAATTTCAACCAAAGCCTGATACGATGAAAAATTTTAAACAAAGAACAAATTTACCAATTCATATTATCTATAAAAGATGTTTGGAAGTCCCCTTGGTTAAGCTCTACACTTGAACTTTTGCCAGCCCAAATCTGTTTCAAATACACTGAAGGGTGAACTCTTGTGGGAGAATGTAGACAACATGTACATACACAAACAAATCCAATGAGGTCAGCTAATGGTGGGAGTGAGCACGAATACAAGAAGGGAGTAGCTCAAGATGCTTCTCTGACCCTGAGGCACCTGGGCTAGGCTAGCCAGGAAGAAGGAGGAGAAGGAGGAGGAGGAGGAGGAGGAGGAGGAGGAAAGGAGGGAGGGAGGGAGGGAAGGAGGAAGGAGGAAGAGGAGGAGGACGGAGGGCCAAGCACACAAACAACAAGGGGACTCTGCAGGCAGAGAGAACCAAAAGGGGAAAGGACCCAGAATAGGAAGGGCCCCACATACTAGAGAATTAGAAAGGAAGCCGCTGCCTGAGGCACAGAATGCTGGACAGGGCTGAAACTGCAGAGGCAGACAGCAGCCACTTGACGCAGCCTTTGACACCAGGATACAGAGTTTGCACTTTATACTTAAGTTTAAAAGAAAAAAAAATGGGCATTTTTAACAATATCTCCCTGACGGCTACATGGAGAATGAATTTGGAAGAAACAAAATTAAGACAGAGCAACTAGATAAGGGAATAAAAAAATTGACATATTTAACTCTATGAAAGTATTCACATGTACGTACACATACACAGAGAGAAGGCTACACAACAAGTACCACAGTAATATGAGAAAGCAAGGAAAAGACACATTTAATGAAATATATTTTGGATATATATATACTTGTTGTTTGTTTCACAATCACCAATGTTTTTAGACATAAGTTTTCATATATAGTGTTAATATCTAAGAGCTGTGATTCAAATACCTAAGAATGTGTATTTGATAAAAATGTCTTGGGAAAATGCAAGGGTCTTACTTCATAATCTAAAGAATCCAGAACAGGAAAAGTTGAGAACCACGATCCACACATTTCACTGCAGACTGGAGTTCTTCTTGGTTCTACCACTGTGACCAGTGATATATTACAGTGCAGACCATAACGTCATTCTGGACAGCAGGGAATACCAAGAACAGTAAGTCATATTCTCTACATTTAAGATTTCAACATATTTCCACAAATGTGGCTCACAAAAAAGGCCAAATTCCACCAAATGGAAAATGTATTTCAGTCTCCAAAACTGTTCTCAAATAGTAAAACAATTTACCAGACATACTTAAATAATTTTTCCCAAAGTCCTTCACTTTTCTCATTTAAATTGGTTCCAAAAGGAACTGGCAGGGCATAACATATGCTGTAAGTGATTGATGTTCTTATGGAAAAAACACGTAAGTAGCTAAAACTAAAGACTCATGAGTTGGGTAGAGCTAAATGGCTTAGATGGAGCTTTAAATTTATTGAAAGACTGGAAAAACTATTTCAGAGAGGTAACATGATGTGATCCCCTCACCTCTTCTCCCCTTAGCCAAGGTCTTCACAATATCACAAGTTGATTTTTGAACTAAACAAGCCTGAATGGAAAGGGCCATAGGAAAGACTGACCACATAGCTTAAACTCAGCCCTCATTTCTCTATTTCTCATTTACAGGCTAACCTGGTGTCTTATCTGCTGCCTAACCAGCTGAGTTCTCAGGTCTGGCCAAAACTTGTTTTCTTTCTATATTTTCTCTCCTTTTTGTTTCATTTATACAACCTAGGCTTTATATTTCACCTTTATCAACCTCTTGTTTGGGAACTTCTGTAGTTTTTGAAACAGCAGATGACAAAACTGCTAATTCATTTGCTAATGTTTAGACTATAAAATTGTACATGCTTAACTTTGTGTGTGTTTGTATGTGTGTCTGTGTCTATGTGTTCTCCACCAATTTTGCAGAATTATAGAATGCCGGAAGAGGAAAGAATAACAGATATTAAATACTACTTTCTATGTAGTTAAAATTTTGTGTTTTCAAATTAGGCAAAATACCACCCAATGTCAAAAACTCAGAAAGACACAAGTTCACCGTAACAGGCAATTATTATTTCAAAAGACTTTAGAATTATCATCCATATGACATGCTGGGGTCCACATAGCTAGATTTTGCTTCGTTGATAGCCATCAGAGAGAAGACACATATAGCCATCTTTAACATGAGCTCTCTAGGCTATAATCAGCAAAGATCAGCCCTTGTGGAATTTTCTTAAAGGTTATTTAACACTTAAGAAATATTAGCTTCATTAAAAATTATTGTTAAAGCTTTGTGAGTCTCATACTAGGTAAAAACTATCCTGTTTCCTTTTAGAAGAAAATATATATTCCAAAGTAGACAGGTTCATGTCGTATCTTTTTAGGAAATGCCAATAACTAAATTTATCACTACAGAGGGGCTGTGGTTGTGGCTCAGTGGTACAGTGCTTGCCTAGCGTGTGTGAGGCACTGGTTTCGATCCTCAGCACCACATAAAAATAAAAACATAAAATAAAGGTATTGTATCCATCTAAAACCAAAAATTTAAAAAAAGGAACTACAGTGATTCTGATATTTAACACTCATTAAATATGTCCTGAAAATCCATAAGCACCATTTTACCTATATATACACAGGCACATCTGTGACATGACTTGCTTCTATTTCCAGGGTAAAAGGGGACAATTGTCTAGCACTCAACTTTATGACTTGTCTCAATGAACTTTATTTACCATGCACAGATTCCACTTAAGGGAACCGCTTCTTTAAAAATAGGCAGGAGATCTGCTAAGACTCTTGGCTTATTACTAGAGACAGATTCCTGGTGCTGCCATTGTATATCTTAAAGTCCTAGGTCCATGCTTAGGAAGGTGAGGGAAGACATCAACCAGACTTAAGCAAGTATAGGATAAAGGGCCAGGTCAGGCCAGGTCTCTAGATCAGAGATGCTAGAAGCAGCTTAGGGTGGGCTGAAAACAGGCCCTGAAAGGATAACCACATCCCTGGAACTGGTGAATCCTTTCTTGCCTGGCAAAGTCTCTGGAGATGTGGTTGGGGACTTTGAGATGGGAACATTAACCTGAGTTGTCCAGCTGGGCCCCAAATGAAATACTGTGCATTTTCCCAAGGAGGAGGCAGAGGGAGATTTGGCACACAGGGAGAAGCCATGTGAGAACAGCAAGAGATTCGAAGGAGCTGATCTTGAAGACTCAATTGATGCAGCCACACCAAGGAATACCCTGTCCACCTGTGGGGTGGGGTTGGGGACAGATGGACCAGAGGACCAGATCCTCCCCTCTGCAGAGGACCTGGCCCTGCCAGCTCTCTTCTGCAACCCAATGACAACTCTCCTCTGACCTGAACTCTCCATATTCTCTCCAGAACCATGAAAGAATACATTCTTGTTGTCTTAAATCACTAGCTTTGAGGAAATTTGTTAGTTACAGAAAACTGACATAGAGGCTAGGGAAGTTCGTTCTACTGTGCTCAGCTTCTCCTTGGACAGTGGCCAGTACAATACAAAAGAGAAGGCGAAGAGAAGCAGGTGCAGTTGAAGGAGCTGAGCTCCTGGGTGCCATGACTGTGCTGGTGTATCACAAACTTTTATTTACAATCCATTCTTATGCCAACACAGAACTGAGATTTGCTACTGAATCTTTAGGATCCACAGAGTCACCAAGAGTATTACCCCAAATAAAAGACTGAGACAAGCAGCCCCACTCACATGCAGTTTCCTGGTCACCAAAATTAATGTCCAGCTTTCTCTTTTTCAACTTCTTGTTTTCCCATTATGTAAATAAAAACAATTCAGAAATGCTGAGGGAATATCTGCTCACAACAGTACAGCAGAGAGACAACATGCTTTCCAGCAAGCTAAACAGCAGAAGACTCTTTTAGTAGCAGATACCATGTACAGTGTCTAAACCCAGGCCGGAAAATATTTCCTTAAGACTTTTGAAACTGAATAAAACTGAAAACTTATATACAAGAATTTCCACAAAATACCCAGTTTTCCAATGCCTCAAATTTCTCTTGAATAAAAGTAATGTTCCAGGAACAAAACCACCACCTAAATAAAGTACAATTAACATAATTGTCACCCGTGGTCACCACTTGTCTGAGGATGGTTTATTTTCTATGCTGGCATCTCATTCACCAGCATTAATCAATAGGATTCTAGCCATCATTTCAAGAAAACATCTTGGGCACGGTGATCTTACTCCATTTTATTCCTTGCTATCTTTACAAAATCCCATACTACCTTAAGCAGGTTATTGACCCACTGCTTCCCCAAAACATGACTTTTGATATGTTGCTTGCAAAAACTATTCTATCAGTGGACAATTCACCAGAGTTCCTTGGTGTTCACTGTTTTCTTTCCTGAAGAGTTTCATTGTTTTTTTTTTTTTTTTTGACACTGAAAATAGGCTAAAACTAACTCTGGCATAACAACAGGTAAGGAACAGAACAAAAAATATACTTTGTACAGGTACTATCAGACATATAGAAGGAATGAAATATTAAGTTGAACCACACAAAGATTACAAAATTCTACTATTTTTGACCTATAAAAAGAGCAATTTCTGCTGGGTGTAGTGGTACATGCCTATAATCCCAGTAACTCAGGAGGCTGAGGAAGAAGGATCATAAGTTTAAAACCAGCCTCAGTAACTTGGCAAGGCCCTGAGTGACACCTGTCTTAAAATTAAAAAGGGGGCTGGGGATGTGGCTCAATGGTAAAGTATCACTAGGTTCAATCCCCACTCCCTGCACTGCCCCCGCAAAAAGAAGAAGAAAAATGGATGAGACTCCTATCTCTGACACAAAACATCTCATAGATTATTCAATCCAAAAAATAAAAGTTTTGAAATCTTAAGTATAGAGGTTAATGCATAAAAAATTAGACTGTACCTCCCATTCCAAATTTGGGAAAGCATGACCAAAGAACTATAACTAACTGACCCTGAAACTGTTTAAAAGAAATGATGCAAAACAGAAGCAGGCATGTACTGCAGCCATCAGGCAAGCTGGTGAGAAGCCCTACTGATTCTACAATGCATACATCTTTACTGTCCTGTGAAATAACACAGTAGTGACTTACGTAACTTAAAAGAGACAGTTTTGCCTGTATGTACCACATCCTAGATGCTATTGAGACCACTATATGCCAATTAAAATCTATAGACTATAGTACTTCAGAGACATGGAACTCTTCTATGAAATCTAAGTATAGCCTACAAACCTATCTGCTGTAGAACTTGAGCCATGTTCCCATAGATGATAGTGTAAGTAGTAAATAATGTTGACAGTGTTTTTTTTTTTAACTTGACAGCTGAATAACTGAGGCACCAATAACCATTTTTCACTGATGTAACATATGATTTTTAACAGAGCTTTCAAAAAATTCTGATATCTCATGGAGTTCTTTGGAGCCACATTCCACAAAAAGATAAATTACCCAAAGACTAAATATTAAATTTTTAAATGTACTTGGCAAGATACTTAAAATAGTTTTGAGGAACTTGGTGAACAGAAAATATGGCAGTTTCTCCATCCCTCTTGGTTTTAAGAATCTTATTGTTCCACAAACTTTGTGTCTTTTCAAATAATAGGAGAAAAGAGGTCAATTTAAGTTCACCATGTGAATTAAGGGTAGCAATAATAAATGCTGTTATGTTTAAAAAATTTTTTAAAATTACTGGTAGACCTTGTTCTGCCCACTCATTTATGCATGCAGCTTTCATGGGGGATTCTAGTAAGTCTAAAACTGTCATAAGCATTCTTTTTATTCTCTATAAAGGTAACATGAGAGTAAATTCCATGTGGCAGAGGACTTGAAATGAACATTTCCCTCAATTAAAGCAGATTCCTTTAACAAAGACTGACTAACCAGGGATAAAGATGTGGGGGTTCCCCTTTCTTGTGCTTAAAACCATAAAATGGAAAAAAAAAATCCTAACTTTCCGGTTTTTAAGCACATTGGAACTCTAGAACATCATTTAAACTTCAGGCCACTAGTCAACACACCACTTCTTCAGTACAGTGTGCTGCTACTCTTTTCTATTACCTTTTCCTAAGTTCTACTTAGGGACTAACTTTAAATTTGTTTGTGGAATCAGTGTTTTGTTGGCAATGGTTATTCTAATCCAACTCTGAAGAAAGAAGTGTCACAAAGTCTGAACAGAAAAAGAGATTTTACTCACATAGAGATCTGGTTGAAGTGAATCTGCCAATAAAAAGCCTCATGGCTTACTGCAGGGCAGAAGAGCTTTCCCCTACCCCACGTCCTCCGGAAAATGTTAACCTCATGAAAGGAATGGAATATATAAAATGGAACCATAAGTTCTCTTATTTTTTGCCTTTCTTTTTCCAAACTACGTTTATTCCACAGTCTGTCTAAGCTCTGCTCCTTTCCTTCTACTTGTTTTCTTGTTTTGACCACTTCCTCTTATTTCAATGTGCCACTGCTCTGAGACCCTCCACACCCTCCATTGCTTCACAGTCTTCCTAAACATCACAATTCTCCTCTGTGCTCACAGCACATTATCCCCACATTGCCACCCACCATTTCTGCCCTTCTCGAGGCACAACACCTGCATGGAAAGACCCATTCTTATGATGCAGCTAGAAGGAAGCAGTCACAATATGGAAGCATGAAGGGAAAGAAAAAGGAAAGTTTTCCACAATGCAAATCCAGTAAAGGGGGGGGGGGGTAGGAAATTTTAGAGTGGGCTACAGGGGCATTTACACTTGTTACTTCATAAATCACATACACTGAGCTGGCACTGCTGTTATCTTCTAGGGAACTTTCCCATTTCCCATTTGTGTTCTCAGTAGAATTTCAAGGTCTCATTACAGCACAAAAAAACTGAATATAGTCTGCTACACTGTGTGTCTGGTTAGGCAAATTAAATTTAAAATAAAAGCCAGGGCAGATCTTGGCAGAAAGCATGACTTATGATTAGCATATCTGCAATACTGACTATAATTGTGACGTTACAATACTGATCATACAGAACCAGAAATTCAGCATTCTGCCTCTTGATATAACAGTTTAGACATCCTAGAGCTCCATTCAATTGCAGGAGATGCAGGGACAAAAATAATGTTGACACAACAGAAGGAAATTAGGCAATATTCCATCACAAATGCTCAGACTATTTCAGACACAATATTAACAGAAATGGTTTCCGCCTCTACGTGCTGTGTGGTAGTCAGCTTGCAAAAAGCCCTACCAGTGTCATGATGTTCACCTCCTCATATTTAATCTTGCATAGACCCCTTCTCCACAGAGTATAGACCAGGCCTATGTGACCCATACAATGTGGGGGCAATGGTTTAGGAGTAGGGCTTCCAAAGTGTTAGAAAAAAACTGCAAACGACTTTGAAATGTAATGGGTTACCTAGTAGCTTATCCCTAGATACCTCATTCATCTGCTCAACCAACTGCTCCACAACAAGGAATGTGGGTTTTAACGTAACAATAGAGAGACGTCATTGTTCACCAGGGTCATCTCCAGGCACTCCCCTCTCACCTTTTATTCCTACACTTCTAATACCTAGCTAAGTAATCCAGAGCCATTGATGTGTGGATTCAAACACAGAATCACTCTGGTTTGTCACTCTCCACTCCTCTGACTCATACACAAAATCCAGTCCACAACAGATTAGGCAGAGAAAAGATGAGGACAGAGGACTCAATTTTACTTATCAGGCTGGTTGTGGGTTGGCAACACGGTCTTTTTAGGAGTGAATGCCACTCTGAACCCCCTCATATCTCAAGTCCTTGGCATTGACTCTTATGCCACACTGACCCAGCCTACAGTCTGACGCACACACTCCCAGACTAGGGTTCTGATGACGTGTCAGCAAGCAGTTCTCATAAGCAGAAAAATGTCATGATCTCTTTTTACCAGTACTCCGTAATAATTTTTAAAGCACTTAGTGTCTAAAACTGTATTAAGAACTCATCACAGTCCTCTAAAATCGGTGCCATTAATTACCCCCCTTTTGTACATAAATAAAGAAGATAAAGCTTGGAGATTAATTACCATGCCACAGGGCACACAGTTACAAGTGGCAGAGCTGGGACTAAACCTAGGTCTGCAAAGTCCCAACTAGTACATTATTTTGCTTCTAAGTTTGGCACATTTGTGAAGATGAACTCTAACCTAGTTAGACTCAGAATTCAATTTAGTCAAATGAGGGAAAAACATATAAAAGTTTCAACTCAATAAAATTGAAGGTTACATATATACCAGAAACAAACCATATCATCACTTATACCTGCTATTTAAAGGAATGACATGAATTTTACCAACATGGGTTCTGATGTCATCTAAATGCTGCTCTGATCAGCTCCCAAGAAAGCAAAAAGGCAGAGAAAATAATATGGGTTTACAGAGCTAAGTACTACATATGGTAGAAACTAATCAAAATTCTGCCCTCAAACTTCTGGTGCACATTCATTTAAAAAGAAAATGCAAAGCTTCTTCTTCTTTGTGTGTGTGTGTGTGTGTGTGTGTGTGTGTGTGTGTGTTGTTTGCCTTTTTATATTTAAGAGAAAATGTGAAGCTTCAAGTATGATTTTTTTTTAATGGGTTAAGACTTTTCAAACTGACATGACAAAAATATCTCATCCTGCCTGTTGAGAGAATCATGCAGTTAACATCTTTAAAGCATTCCAGATTGTAACAAAAAAATACGAGGGGGGTGGGACAAAAGGCCAAAGACAGGAGATGTGATGTAACTTAATAAAGACCATCACAAGCCCTATTCATTAACAACAATTTGGGCCACCACAGTTCTCTTTGCGGAGCTGCCAAATTTGCTGCTTACCAGTAAAATTAACATCCTAGTAAGAAGGAGAGGGGAATTGGCACACTGTGGTCTTACATAAAAATACTCAGTTTGATTTCTCCAGCCCTGGGCCTCAGATCATACGGACCAAGTTGGAAACCACACTCCTTATGAAAACAAACTTCTGACCCCCAAACAACCTCCTTTTCCAGCTTATGTAAAGATCCAAGACCTCAAAGTCTGCTCAGCCCTCACCAGAAGAGGCCTCCAAGATGAACCTGGCGGTCTCCATTTGAAACGAAAGTGACAGTGTTAATTGCCCAGTGTCCTGCCAAGAAGATCATCTCCTGCATTCTGATCCAGGGGTCCACATTGTCCTTTTAAAAATTAAAAGTTACTTGGGTTTGTTTGGACTATTTTCACTTTTCAGACTGTACTTGGCAGCAGGATGGGTGAATTCCACTCTCTGAGCTCATTTTTAATATTTTTTCGTGTTCTCTTAATATTTTTGCCATGCGCAGGATCTACAGGCAGCTGTAGACAATGAACACACAAGATTTGTTATTAACTAAAGCCTTACCGATGAAGCAATACTGAAACCCCATGTAGAAAGTACAGTTTCAAATGCAGTGAAGTGCACACACTCGGAGGGGAAAAGAGCCCAACCCTGTCCACGATCAGATCCAAACCGTCTCTAGTCTTTGAAACATCCTGCCTGAGCATGCCTAGGAGGGTATGTGCTCAAGAGAAGGAAAAGCTTGGAAGTCAAAGAAGAAATCAGTCACTGGTGAAGTATGAAAGCTCACTAACTACCCTACTTTAGCAGAGAAGCACCCACATTATCTTTTTACAGAGAGCCAAGACCAAAAGAAATTTGAAAGGAAAATCTGCTTTAACTCCCAACATTCCAGACCTTATTAACATCAGACACATAATTGCAAACACAGGAAGTCACTTTTGCTCTGCACAGGAGGATGCAAGCAATGCCTGCACAGAGCCCACACCTACAGCAAAAACAGATTCCAAGGCCCAACAAATGTTCATAATTCCAGACTTTCAGAAGCAAAAATACCATCACAAACCTTAGCAAAATAATTCTTCTAATGATGAATAATTACTATGAATAAACTTTCAGGCTAATTTTGGCTAAGTAGATACTACTGTCTGATTCTGGTTTCTGAGCAGTGATTGCAAAATACAGGAAGAAAAATATGTCAGGGAAGATCACCTGGGAAATAATTAGAAAATAAAAACCTGCCAATCAGGACAACAGGGCTCAGAAGGTAATTTGTCATCTTTGAAGGAGAAAAGCACAAGAATAAAGTCCTCATGATGACATTCAGTGTCATAAACAGAAACCATGACTATATGTGTTGGAATGTGATCTAAAGAGTAACTGAATCTTTGGACTGTTAACAATTCCAAAGGTCAAATGCCACAAGTAAGTTGTATGTTCATTTTCTTCTATATTTGGAATTCTTACCATTTTGCCCAATTTCCCCCCACTGGCTCTATAAATTCTAGGTCTACTTATAAGCTGCTACCTTTGTGTTAGAACCCAGAAGGAACTCCCCCCCACCAGAACATGCCCCACACTGTCAGGAAGATGCTCCAGTCTCAAGCATTTTATTAACTGAATCCTCCCAACCCCCACCCCACTCACCACTTTTGCACCCCTGCTGTATAAAAACTTTATTAAAATTTCCTTAGTTAAAATTGCCTTGGCATTCCAAGAGCCTGTATTTCTCAAATGCTACTGTGCCAATCACCATTCAAGTGCCTGATAAAACACAGACCACAAGGCTCCACCTCCACAGGTCAGGAGAGACCATGTCTTCCCAACCTTTGGGAGGGTTCTAATGCTGTTGGCCTGAGGCTCTGAGTTGCTAGGGTCTAAGCTAGGGTGGTGGGATCGCTGGGAGAGCCTTATCTTTGGACTGTTAACAATTCCAAAGAGCAAATGTCACAAGTATGTTGTTTGTTCATTTTCTCTGCTGACAGAGCCAGTTCCCCTGCATAAATCACCAGCATTCCAATTCTTTCTGCTCAGGGTGTATATGCATGTGAATGTAAGATGGTGGTGGGGTGGAGGATACCGTATACTGCTGGAGATCTATATAAGATGGTCTGAAAAAAGAAAATCTGCTCTTGGGTAAGGTTTTAAAAATCACTAAGCCTAACTACCCATTCAGTTTTCTGAAAGGAAAACTAGGGCCCAGTGAAATAGTCTGTTCTATATCACACAGACCAAACCCAAGCTACTGAATCCTATAATCCTAGGATGTTTTAAAACTGTTCGCATCAAGTGTGAAAAAGGCATCCTTACACTTGGGCTGAGACCCAGGAATAAGGTGAAAGTCAGCAGTACCAACTGCACACATTACATAGTTTTATACACAAAAACATGGTTTGGAGACTCATGACTCCCCCTCCTCTTCCTTCCCCAGACCACTGCCCTTGTACACACACACCTCGTCCTCCCCACCTGTCCCCCCTCCTCATCAGTACTATTTTGGTTTTTCTGTTTTATTGGACAGTAGTTCTATATTAAAGCTTTTCTTTTTCACTCTAAATTCACACAATCTTTTTAAAACTATCCTACCAGATAACTTTACCTTCTGAAGACAGATGACAGCTTTGGCTGAAAATGAAGGTGCTTCAATCAGAATTCTGGACCCTGACTTGATGTATCCCACTGAGAAACCTCCTAACAGCGATTACTTTGGTTTTTACCAAGAATAAAATGGAAAGAATGAAACTTCCTTCTCAATAAGGAACAAGAGAAACTTCTTTTACTTTCTGTGATGAAAGGCCATATGATCATTTCAACTGGGCTTTGGCCACAGAGCAGGCTCAATGCCCAACTCTTGCACAATAATCAGCAGACAAGGACAAATTTGTCCATGCTTGTCCTTGAACATCAGTGGACTCGATGCTCACGCAACAATCTAAAAGCAAATGCTACAAGACAAAAGTGAAGCAAAAAATCTGGAATTATTTTCCCCTAAGTTATCTGCCATTATGATATCATAGGAGACAGGCTTCACCCCTGAGCTGATTCTTGAAGGACTGAGTTGGAATTTGCTAGGTAGAGGAACTGAATGAACAGGCCAAGAAACGATTATGAGGCACATTCATGGGATGGGGCAAACCATAGGGTGTCTGGTGGCAAAATCTAAAGTACCACAAGGCCTGAAAGAACAATGGTCAGGCATTTTAGACTGTGCTCCGGAGACAATGGGGAGTGCCAGAGAGGTTCTTAAGGAGGGGAACAACCGCACATTCAGATCTGACTTAGCTACTTTCATGACACAGGATAGGATGGAGAGGGAAGAGAATAAACACACATCTGAAAACATGAGGTGTTCCTTCTGGGAAGTCTCCTATAAATCAGATGGAGGAAAGGACTCTTAGCTGGATTTATGAGGAATACATGGAGACACCAAGGACAGGATCCATGGAAAGTCAGGCCTAGGAGGCTACGCCCAAGTTCCCTCATTCAGACCTGTGTCCCACAACATACAAGGCCATGAGCAACATAATGGACTCTGAGAACAACAGGTGCTTTACTGTTTGTCTTCGCCTTCTCTGATTCGTATTCTCTTCTTTGCTTTGACAGCACGAAGGCTCAAAACCAAATGTATGGCCCACATCAAACAACTCTACAGTACTCTTTTATATTCAACCTTACTCATGACTTCATCTCTCTTGTCCTCAATTTCCTCTAATGCTTACTTATTACTTTCAATAGCCTTTTGCTTTCTTTTTTTCTTTCTTTTAAGAGTTTTAGGTTCACAGCAAAGGTGAATGGCAGGTCCAGAGTTGCCAATACACCCTGCCCCGCCCTTATGCACAGCCTGCCCCACCTATCAACATCCCCTACCAGAGGGTACATACATTATAACTGATAAACTCACATTGGCACATCACTTTCACCCAAAGTCCAGGTTACATTGCATTTACAGTTGGTGCTTTTCATTCTATAAATTTGGATATGTAATGGCATGTATCTACCATTCCACTATCATATAGAACAGTTGCATGATCCTAAAACTCCTCTGTCCTCTAGCTACTCATCCCTCCCCCCCACAAAAAAAAATCCAGTAACCACTTATCCTTTTGCTGTCTCCAGAGTTTTGCCTTTTCCAGAATGTCATATAAATGGAATCCTACAGGAGGTAGCCTTTTCAGATTGGCTTCTTACTCTAAATAATATGAATTTAGATTACCCCATATCTTTTCATAGTTTGTGGGCTCATTTCTTTTTAGCAGTGAATAATATTCCAACATCTGGATGTCCCACATCTTCATTTATCCATTTACCTACTAAAGGGCATCCTTTGTTGCTTCCAAGTTTGGGCAATTATGAATAAAAGTAAATATAAACACTTGCAAGTTTTTGTGCAGACGTAAGTTTTAAATTCATTTAAGTAAACATATTTTTTATCTAACATATAAACACCCTCAGATCTTTGCTGAAGTGAGGTGCAGTGCATAAAGTAATATAGCCCAACTGATTCTTTCCCTTATGGTAAAGAGCAGCACTTCAAGTGATTTTGAGAAGGCAAATAATATAATGCTAAAAGGAGCAAGAGATAAAAGTTCAGCCTGAGCTTGTTCCACTTTTCATTGTAAACATGCTCCCAGAAACCCACAGCAAACATGATCTTGATATTGCCCAACAAAATCACATGCTTTCTACACAACTGCAAAGATCTTAGGATGCTCAAAATAATTATACGCTGTTTCTCACATGTAAGGTAAAAACGCCAAAGTGCTTGTAAACATATTGATGTGTGTCAGCAAATACTTCAGTATAGATTTCAATGCAGTTTCAACTCAGTTCTTCACTTACAACTGTGAGCCTATTAAAACATACAGCAGCTAACACATTTAAGTATATAAATTATGAAATAACTACACATAAAAGAAAGGCATTTGCATTTTCCAAAGTTATTCCATAATGCATTAATTACTGTACTACTTTTAGCCCTGAATCATCATATTTTCCTTCTGTTAGTCTCTTTTGTCTGTTGATTCTTAAATTTATTTTACCTGCTTCTGTTATACATATATAGACATCTAACAAATCTTTTTTGGTACACAGCAGGACAAAAATTATTAAAGAACAAATCATGTAATCAAAGCATTTCAAATTTCCTAAGCTCTCTGGATAACTTATACATTCTTTTCTACTTTTCTTTAGGCAAAAATTTCTCCTTAGGACAACACATTCTGAATTGTTTTGTGTGGATTCTCTTCTATGCCATGATTAAGCTGGGACATTGCTAATAAACTATTCATTAAATACTTGAATCAAGATATCACTTTAGCTGGGTGCGGTGGCACCCACACATGTAATCACAGCAGCTTGGGAGGCTGAGGCAAGAGGATGGTGAACTCAAATCCAGCCTCAACAAAAATGAGATGCTAAGCAACTTAGTGAGACCCTGTCTCTAAATAAAATACAAAAAAGGACTGGAGATATGGCTCGGTGGTCAAGAGCCCCTGAGTTCAATCTCTAGTACTCCTCTCAAAAAAAGGATCACTTTACACTTCATAAAAGTGTACAAATATAATATTCTTCATAGAACTAGGAAAAAATAATTCTAAAATTCATTTGGAAGAATCAGTATCCAGAATAGCCAAAGCAATCTGGAACAAAAAGACCAATCAATGTAGGAGGCATCACAATACCTAATCTCAAATTACACTACAGAACTATGGGAATAAAACCAGCATGGTATTGGCATCAAAATCAACATGAAGACCAGTGCAACAGAATAGAAGTCAAAGAACAAAATTCACATACTTAGTCATGTGATACTGACAAAGGTACCAAAACTATGTTGGAGAAAAGATAGTCTTTTGAAGAAATGTGCTGGAAAAGGAGATATTCATATGTAGAAGGATAAAACCAAATCCCGATCTCTCACAATGCAAAAAAGTCCAATCAAAATGGATCAGACTGAGGAATTAGACCAGAAACTCTGCTAGTGCCTGAAGAAATATAGGGTGAACACTCATATTGGAACAGACACCAACTTCCCTAACAAGACCCCCAAAGCTCAAGAAATAAAACCAAGAATCATCTCACTCCAATCAGATGGCAATTATCAAGAATACAAATAATAATAAATCCTTGCAAGGATGTGGAGAATAGGACCACTCATTCACTGTTGGTGGGATTGAAAATTAGTATAACCACTCTGGAAAACAGTATGGAGATTCTTCAAAAAACTAGGACTGGAACCACCATATGACCCAGCTATCCTACTTCTTGTTATTTATCCAAAAGAACTAAAATCAGCATAGTGTAGTGATACAGTTAATTCAAAGTTTATAACACCACAGTTCATAATAGCCAAGTTATGGAACCAGTCCAGATGTCCATCAAAAGATAAATGGATTAAAAGAATAAAATATGGCATCTGTCATTAAATGGATGGAACTAGAGAACATCATGCTATGTGAACTAAGTTGGACTCAAAATCTTTTTTAAGAGTGCAATAATGTTTTCTCTCATATGTGGGAACTAGACTAAAGTCAAGGGAAAAAATAGTGAGGCGGTCACTCAAAAACCATAATAGGGCAGACCAATGGAGTAGAGGAGACTAAGAAGAAAGGAGGAGGAAAGGGAATAGACAGGAAAGGCAGAAAGAATCTGACAAAATTATACTACGCAAATGTGTGTGTGTATGGATATGTGCGCACACCAAGGTGAATTCTACCTCAGTGGTAAAGTACTTGCCTAGCATGTGTGATGCCCTGGTTCGATCTTCAGCATCACACAAAAATAAATAAATGAAACAAAGGTGTTGTGTCCACTAAAACAAAAAAAATTAAAATAAATAAATAAGTAAGTGAAGGGAAGACCAATAGAGGAAGGGGAATAAAAGAAAGGAGGAGGAGAGTGGGAAAGGTGGAGGGAGGGGACTGGGGATTGAAATGAAGTAAAATTAAATTCCATGCATGGACAATTTTTGTCAAAAACGAGCCCAACTATTTGTATAACTCTAAAGCACTAATAAATTACAAGTATTGATATTAATCAAAATGTAAAATACTTCTAAAAATAAACTAATTCCAAACTCAGAAACTGTAGTATCATTTCACTAAAATTATTCTAATGCCAAGCACAATGGTACATGCCTATAATCCCAGCTATTTGGGAGGCTGAGGTAGGAAGATCACTTCAGCCCAGAAATTCAAGTCAAGTGTGGGCAAAATAGTGATACCCCTGCCTCGCCCCCCCCCAAAAAAAACCATATTTTATATGTCAGACACAGCACTTTCCTTAAGATATATTTAAAATACTCTTGCAACTTTGCAACTTAAGTATCTTTCATAGGATACTTGTTTATATTTTATTACATAGTAATACATAACTGCATAAAATATGGAAGATACGTAAAGCAATAAAGAACAACAAAAAAAGAATCCATAATAAATTCACATTTCACTATAGTTACTATTCCTCTACCTCGTGCTACAATTCACTCATTATAAATAACCTGGGAGGAAATGTAATGGCAGTGTTTGGTTATACAGAGTTTTCCTCTCCCCGTCAGAGTCCTGTCTTTCTTAGACAAGTCAACAGACTCAACAACTTCCATCCTTTTCATTTACAACCACATTCTCAGACACATTCCCTGTTTCTACGCTGATAAGCAATAAGGAGTCAATGACTTCAGTGAGTGCCACAATCAATCCATGTCCTGTCTGACAATTGTTCACATCTTTGTTTTCTAGTCATTTGATCTGAGGACTCACATACTTTTGAAAATATTACCTTCTTTTGCTTTATCTAAGTTACTTCTGCTATATGCCTTTATAAGAAGTCAACTTTTTGCTCCTGTGGCATCAAATATTCAAATCTTACCTGAACACTTCATTAAAAATACATATACCTTTCTCTCCCATTCTACCAATCTAGCCCATAAAATTAATCTAACCAAAACACAAGCCTTTCTGAGCTGATATCTCTCTATCTGAATGTGCTAAGCTGATCCATCCATTTTATTCTTGTTCTATGAATACTTCACTCAGGATGCCAAAGGTGGCACTGAACAGTATCTGATGCCTACAACTGTATAGATATATATATTCCTGTTATGTGATGACAGACTCCTCTAAAGCATGGAAATAATATCTGGTTTTACAAGACATAATTATTTTGAGATCTAAAATAGCCCCATATTTGGATTTCTTCCATATCTGTCTAGTTACAATGAAACAATACAAGTAGGCTAATGTGAAAATGCAGATAATTGTTACTGAGAAATAAGTAAAAAGTTACATGGCACATATTCTGAAAAAGTAATATTAATGCCCAATGCAGTGGCACATACTTACAACCCCAGCTGCTTGGGAAGCTGAGGAAGGAGGATTGCAAATTTGAGGCTAGCCTGGGCAACTTAGTAAGATCCTATCTCAAAAGAAAAAAAGGGCTGTTTATGTAGCTCAAAGTAGAGTACTTGCCTAGTGTGCATGAGGCCCTGGGTTTGACCCCTGGGACCGCAAAAAATAAAATAAAATAGTCTATTCTTACTAAAAAACAAATCAGAGAGGACTACACCAAATCATCCACACCAGAAAAACCAACCACCATGAAATAATGCTCTTTAGGTCAAAGATGACTCCTTTGGGATGATTTATTCCTCATGGCTGTGGTCATATTACCTTGCAAGTCTGAATCATTTGACTTTGGACTGCTCCTTGCTCGCCGTTCTGTTTTCTTGATTCCTGGCCCGCCACCGCTGCCGCCTCCCCCTCCTCCGCCGCCTCCACCACTGTGACCCTTCCCGTAGCCATTGTATACTGTTGTGCAGTTGCTTTTGTAGATGGATGAAGGAGGGCTATTGAGGCGGTTCTGGCGGTCAATCTGGCGGTCCTTCAGTTTTTTGTGCGGAGGTTTGCTGTACTGGTCTTCTCGGGTAATGTAGCTTGACATTCCATAGAGTGGTATAATTTCTAAAATGGATGGGTGTGACAAATGCAAGCTCAGCCCATATTTTCAATAATAAATGATTAAAAGGTCAAATGACCTGATCCCTGAAGAAGTCTAAAGTACATTTTTATAAAAAATGTTTTAAGAAAATGCTATATACATTGTACATGTTTAAAACATTCCTGTTTGTTTCTAACGAATCAATAAATAATCAATTACTAATGACCACATGGCATGTTTAGCTAGGCACAGTGTCTCATGCCTGTAATCCCAGCATTTTAGGAGGCTGAGACAAGAGGATTGCAAGTTTGAGGCTGGCCTCAGCAATTTAGGGAAGATCTAGGAAATTTAGTGAGACCATGTCTCAAAATAAAAGACAAAAAGAGATGAGGGTTCTTCTCCAAGTTAAAAAACAACAACAACAACAAAAAAAAAACACCAAAAGACACACACAAAAAAAAACACAAAAAGACCATATGACATGTTTAGAAATTTTCCATAAACTATGGAGACAAACAAAAAAGACAAAGTTGTCCTCAAAGAGTTTGTATTCTAGTTAAATTTATAATTCAGTTTTATTTGCCTGTCAAAATGGTTTTAACAGTTGCAATTCATGAAAAGGATAGACAAACTACCCTTTGAAAAACGTGTAGTCAGAATCAAGATATCTAAATGAATATTTATCCTTATAGACAGAATAGTATTACTACTGGAAGGTACACAGCAACCAGAATATAAGGAGTTATTTGCAGCATTCAGAAAAGCCAAAATTGAAGAAAACTGCTAAAATAATACAATGAGATATTGCCATTAAAAACAAAACAAAAAATGGAATCAGGACAAAGTTCAAGCACAAAGCGTGAGGCAAAGATAAGCCATCTTGGCCATCTGGTGCCAGGGAGGTGTGGTCTTAAACTGCTCTTCTGCAGTAATCCAAGGCAAAGCAGAAGTGGGTTGCTCCCTGACTTCATTATGTGTATTTTTAAGTGGCTCAAAAAGAAAATGGGAATCTGCAATATAATCTTAGGATCTTAGATATTTATCTTAAATCTATATTTTTAAATCAATGTGAAATTATCTTTAGGCATCAACAGAAACAACAATGGAGCTGGGCATGGCAGCACATGCCTTTAATTCTAGTAACTGGAAGCTGAGGCAGGAGGATATCAAGTTTGAGGCCAAGCTGGGCAACTGAATGAGACCCTGTCTCAAAATAAAAAATAAAAGGGGCTGGAGATGTAGTTCAGTGATAAAGCACCCCAGGATCCAATCTTTACTTTCAAAATAAAGGACAGTGTGTAACAAAGACACTGGGTCTTACATCTTTATAAGAAAAAAGAGCCTCTCATAAAGTATCCACATAAACCACCATCCAACCCTGAACACTTCTGCAAGTAAAAAGGAAGAACTCCTCATACCCTTCAACTGGGACTTGCCCCAGGAATATATGGATACCCTGTCTAATTTAACAACTGATATTTCAATTGTTCCGTGGTAAAATTCTATTTTTTCTTTTCTTTTTGTTCACACAGTTAAAGGAAAAAATTTTTATATTGTCACAAGACAATCAATTTGCAGTAGAAAATGTGTAAGAACACACACAGACCTACATATATATTCAAATAAACTACACCAAAATACACCAGATGAATGATAAACATTTTTAAATACTACAATGCATCCCACTTGAGATTCACAATATTCACCATGGACACATAATAATTTAAAACATGTTAACAACTTTCTACACTCTTATCACTTAGTAAATTAATGTTTAATTTGCCATTTTTAGGTATACACATCAAGAACTAAGAAAATACATAAATGACTTTTTAAAGGGACTTTGTTTCACTGCTGTCTTTAGTTCGACTAAGGAACTTTTACTTGTAAATTATTGCTGTTATTTTAATGAAATCAGAACAAAACACACCAAGAAAGGAACAGACTATGCAATTTTTGGTTTAATTCTAATAGTGATTTAAGTCACAGTATTACTCTGCCTAAAAATGCAAAGATTACTTATAATAACTAATCAAATACTACATAAATAGTTGGTAAACGGTATTATTTACAGTATAATGAAAAGAAAATAGTTTGTATATTTTCAGTGCTACTATAATTTTAATGTTTTTGATGCCAGGTTGGTTAAATCCATGGATGTGCAACTGTGTGAAAGGTTGAATATGCTTGTCAATTTTTAAAACTTAGAGGATTTTTATGTATTCTCATTCAAAATAAATATTCCTTTTTATGTTCAAAAGAGAAAAAAAAGGCAAAGGACACCATTTACAAAATGGCATTCTGCTAATAAGCTAAAATAAGGCAAGTCAGAAGAGCATGATCAAGGGGGAAAGTCAATAGCCAAGGTGCTTCCTAATGTTACCGCAGCTTGGATCCAGCTGGACAACTCTAACTCTCCAATATTTAATATTTACTGTGTCAAAACAGTGACTACGTTTTTTTAAAGTTAACTTAATTGTTTTTCTGTAAGTGTTTCTGTTTTATATGCCCACTCCCTGATGGGTTTGTTTATGTCACTAGGCAAAAAAGATCAAATTACTGAAAAAATTATTGATGCAGCTGGCACTACTGATTTTGTGTTTTGCTATCATTTTCTCACACCTTGATTTTTCTGAATTATGCTAAATTTCTGACTACCATAAAAATTTCTATCCCTAAATTACAACAGTACATTTCACCTGAAATACTCATCTCAAATTTTTCTTTCTATAATAAGAAAAAAAAAACTGGAATGTGAGATGAATATATAGGAAAAAAATTGAGAAGAGAACTGGTATTGATAGGAGAAAGCAAGATAACTTGTTCAAAAACTATACAATGTAACAAGTATTTCTCATCCAATTTACCTGAACCAAACTAATAGGTGTTTAAAGCCATAAAATGTTTCAATTCACAGAAGAAAATCATTTTGCAAAGTCTTAAAAGGTTAAAGTCTAATTTTTACCTCACTTATCTGGGTTCCATTTTGATAGAGAAGAGCTTAGACTAAAGCAACATCAAGACCAAAACTTTAAAAAGGCATCTCGGTAGCTCAGAGGCTCTTTTCATGGCAAGATAAGCATTTGCCTAACAACCAGAGAACTGTGGCTGCACTAATGGTTAGTCTCGAAATAAAAGCAAGTTCTGGCGGGCCACGTCAACAGCCGGGGAATTTACGAGTTCTGCCAAGACAGATCTTTGGGGGAAACCAAAAGGATATTGAGACTTCACAATCCTCTAACATTGGAAATAGGGCACAAAACACTTCAATTTCCCTTCTACTGCTAGCCCATACCAATGCCAAAGAAATACTGTGCCACAGTTCTGCCTCAGGCCATTCTTACATAAACACAGGAGAACAGGACACGGAAACATATGAGACAGATCACTGGTTCTTCTAAAGAAGTGGCTATTCCATTCCTTGGTCTTTGTGGGGTTGAAAAATTGGGAAAACTGTGGGAATGTGGGGAAATTGAGAGAAAGAAAGAGGGCTGCAACCCACAATATAATCATTCCAAGACACAATTCAGGACAATGGAAGCTGGGAATTTCCCATGAGCTGCAGACCAGATAGATAGCTTATGAGTGCTAAGTGTTGTAAACAGTTTCAGCAGCTCCTGGAGCCAGCAATAATCTACTCACCTTGCTCGCCATATATTGTCGGGGGAAGGTGATGCTGAGGAAAAAACTGAGGCGGCATGTCTCCAGGTCCAGTAACAGGTGGGTAGTAAGCCGTGTGCGAGTTATGAATGAAATGCGGATGGTGGGTCAGGTAGGGGGGCAGGTGGTGGGTTGGAGACATGGCTGAGGGGTAGCTTGGGGGATAACACTCGGGAGACTGGGGTGTCACCACCACCCGGCGGACTCCTGTACTGTCTTCAATCACCTAAAGAAAAAGCCAAAAGAGAAAATATAGTATACATTATTTGTTATGAACATATATGGAATTAATAATTTGTTCATTTTATTCTTCATTCTCCTATTCAAAAAAAAGTATGTTATATTCTGATTTTTGTAATTCATCTACTCATAATGAGATTTAAAATGAGTTCTAGCAGTGATAACATTTAACTATTAAAATGTGCAAAAACAAACTATCAACCATCTAATTCTGACTTACAAAACTTATCAAGGAGACCAACAGCTTGATAACAAATCTTGTTTGTTGGTTTTGGTGGTGCTGCGGATTGAACCAGGGCCTTGTGCATGCGAGGGAGGCACTCTACCAACTGGGCTATATCCCCAGTCCCACAAACATTTTTGTCATAAACTTTTCACCAGCTTCATTCTAAGACAAGTGAACATGTATGCTTAAATTGATTTTAGGAGTAATTCTGAATGTACTTATCAGGTCAATGGTTTTCTAAAAAGAGGCTTCTTTCTGGGTGTTAGGAGCATGTTTCCAGGGCTATGCTTCCAGATCTACCCAACAGCATTCTACCCCATTCCTGCTTTAATATGCAACATAAGGGCTTTAGGAAACAAAAGGAATATTAGTGTCACAAGCCACACAAGTGCCCTAAAAGACCATTTAATCTGGGGATTAAGGATGTGGATGAAATGAATGGATTCTGACCAATGAAAAAGTTGAGCAATCCCAAATCAGGATGGACACTTTTGCTCCCAAGTTGTCCAGAAGCTATAGTGAGTGCCGGGAAGGGCGGTACTGTGAAGGGCAAGTCTGATAAAGTGAGGTGATCAACACTCTATCCACACTTCCTCTGAATGTTTTTCAACTCACTCAAGGAAGGCGACTAAGGCAGTGTGAGACCAACACTTACTGCCTCTGTGGCCAGCATCATGCTAACTGTTCAAAGTGTAAACAATTTTGGTAAAACTCAAGAAAAGAAAGAGTAACTGCAACTGACACCATAATTAAAGGCAGAGCTGTGGGGTGTGTACATAGGAGGGCATGGGATGACAGAATCAGGAAAGGTTTCAAGGACCTCAAGAAATTGTAGGACTGAGACAGCTGAGAGAATGGCCCTCAGAATAGATCCCTGCAGAGTATACTTGGGGGGCAGAAGGTGTAGCTCAGTGGTAGAGGACTGCCTAAGATATCCAAGGGCCTAGGTTCAATGCCCAGTACTGCAAACATTAGAAACAGAATAAACTTGCAAGCCAAGAACAGGCCACTGAGGAGACACACCAATATCAATCCTTGAAGACAATCACTCTGACAAGAAGTTTGGTTTTTGTTTTTTCTTTCTGAAAATTGAGCCTGTATATTGAAATAAATTCCTCATTACACCTCAGGAGGTTGATTATAGGCCAAAATAAAATGACTTAATCATGCCTAACAACAACAATAAACTATACTTAGGCTCATTTTTTAAAATATTCCTTAAGCCAAATTGGCAAGTCTATCACTGTTTAGTCTATATTTTAGTGTACAAGTGATAAGTTTAGCTTGAATTAACAGCCATTCATTTTATCCTAAGAAAATAAAACTTTTCGTATTTTAACATAAAAGTTCTCACTATGTTAACATTTCCTCAGATAAAATAATATTAACTCCTTAAAATTTAGATTCTAAATCAAAGCTTACTCAAGACAACTTTTACTATGTTCTCTAATACATGTAACCTCTTCTGGGCCTTCACAAACTAATTATTTATGAATTAATTTATAAATGCATCTATAAATGCATAAATAAATGCATTTATAAATTAACTTATAAATGTACAGATGCTAATTTACCACAGCATATGAAATGTGTTTAAAGCATGACATTGGAAATTCTTATGCATGTATTGATAATTAACACAAAGTACCTTTTTTCTGTGTAAAATGTGAGTGGAAATATACTGTTTGGTAGAACATTCTGCATGATTTTAGTATAAATATGTTTTGTATTATTCTTACCATCTGATACAAACATGCATTATTCTAGTGTCTTTTTTTCCCCTTCTCTACCTTCCACTAGTTATTAAGAAAAATGTAATGTATATTCCGGATATTTCTCTTTCATAAGATCTTAATCCAATCCTAGAAGATCACAGAAGCAAAATATCTGTTTTCTACAGGCATACAATCTTTTTTATTTCAATAAATTAAGTGTCCAATAGTCAACCAGGCGCATAGACTTCACTGATGTAATAAAACAGAAACAGAGCTCACATTTACTATGAAGAAGATCTTCTTGTGCTTGTAAACAAAGGTAGTTAAAATGATAAAAATAAATTATTTACATAGTATCATATGATCTCTCCCTTCCTTTTCTTTCGTACCAGGGATCAAACCCAGGAGTGCTTAATCACTGAGCCACATCCCAGCCACCCCCCTCCTTTAAAAAAAAAAATTATTTGGAGACAAGATCTTGCTAAGTTGCTTATGAACTCATTAAGTTGCTGAGTCTAGCCTTGAACTTGAGATCCCCCTTCCTCAGCCTCCCAAGCCTCTGGGATTACAGGCATGCACCATTATGCTTATCTTATATAATTTCTGACTTACTGCAACAAAGTGCTTTTTTAAAAAAGCACTAAGAAAAAATAAAGTGCTTTGTCAAAAAGCACTAAGAAAAAATTACAATCAAGAGGAAAAAAAGAAACAAAAATGTGGAGCCATATGATTATCTTTTACTACTGTATTTTGTAAGAATACTTGTACTACTTAAAAAATTAATAAATGCCAATCTGAGGGATAAATTACCCTTCATACACACACTGAAAAGTTCCCAGTTAGAAAATTTAAGTAGCTTCTGAAACCACAAATTGCCTGCACACATAAAAAGTGTTTGACAGTCCCATTTCTAATTATCTTAAATTATTCCATGGTGTTTGTGAATGTACTCACACATGTACACACACAATGGGAAACTTTCAGAAACCTGCTCTTATCAAACTCTGACCTGTACAAAAAAGCCAAAAGTATGTATTAATATTTTGCTTACTGTTCTTCTATAACATAAATTGCAACGTATTTTAGTTATCAAATTCAGTAGTGAACTACGCCTAAGGAGATTTTGCTTTTGTTATGCAGGAGCAATCATAATGCACAAAAGAATAAGTGACTTAGAAAATAGTGGCAATAACATTTTCATAAAGATGGTTCATAACTAAATATATTATTGTATTTTAGAACTTAGACATCTGAAAGAGTTCAGTCCAAAAATCCTGAGGCAACAAGACTTCAGTGTTCTTAAATGACTATGGAAGAGACAGATTCATTTCCTTCTTGGATGAATGAAATTGTGACAATTTCCAGAGGCAGACAAATCACCTGTATTCAATTCAACAATTATTTCCTGACACTATGTGCTAAGCACTGAATAGTCAATGATGAAAAAAGTAGGTGCTAAGCAGTAAGACTCATCTACAGAGCCTGAGAAAAATAAAAAGAGAAAAATTAGACTAAGTCCTAGTAAGTCAGATGCAAGGCTCTGTGACTCAACAGAACCGTCACTCATGTACCTTCTCTGGAGAGGCATAGAACCTTGAAAAAGATCACTGAGCTAAGTTCTCAGACTGCCACCCATTATGGGACTGAATTGTGTCCCACTTACCCAAAAATTCATGTTGAAGTCCTGATGCTCAGTGCCTTAGAAAGTGCCTTTTGAAGAGTAATTAAGGTAAAATAAGGTCACAGGAATGAGCTCTCATCCAGTGTATGGCCACCATCTTTATAAGAGGAGATTAGACATACCAAGACAGGGGAAGACCATGTGAAGACACCAAAGAAACACAATCATCTACATGTATGGTGACAGGCCTTAGAAGAAACCAAACCTGCCCACCACCTCAACCTCAGACTTCCAGCCTCCAGAACTAAGAAAATTTATGTTGTGTAAGCCAGACCAAGCCTGTGGGATTCTGTTCTGGCAGCCCAGGCAAACTAATATACCACCTATCAGAGCCTCAGAGGATGAAGGCTGAATCCAAGGTTCTCCTAACAAGTTCTACAAGCCTTGCCTGCTTTTAAAAACAAAACACAACAACAAAAAACCATCTCTCTTTAAAAAAAGGGATGCACTTATCCTCCCTAATTCTCAAGCTAACCAAGAAAGTCAGCCTGATGGCAAGTAGCAGTGGTTTGATTCTTTATCATATCTTGTTCATTTCTGTAAGCATTTACTGAAAATCTTGTATAGTGGTCTTGCTATCCTTGGCCTAGATACTAGGATAAAACAGCTAGAGAAGAAAGCATGAAGGATAGACAAGGATAATCTTTGTCTTAACTCATACAATTATGATCAAGAGAACCAACAGAACAGCCTGGAAACAAGAGCAAGAGGGGACAGAAGAGGAGCCCTGTGGGATGGTAGCTGAGGGAGGAACTCATCTAACTTCCCTACCTACCTGAGAATGAGGCATTAACATCCCATTTTACATGAAGCAGAACTAAAGCAGAACAGCAGGATTAAAATGTCTGTTATAGAGCCAGGTTTTCACTCTGGTCTGTATACTCTTGTTTTCATTCTGTGTAGAATTATACAGAAGGTAGGGATGATGAGCAGTAAATACTAACAATCAACTGTTGAGAATTGGGGTATGTGAGCTATTAAGAGATGTGAAAGGATTCAGGAAACAGCCAATATTTATTGACTGCCTACTACTGTGCTTTAATACCCTCTACCTGAAAGGAGTCAGAACACGTTCAGTTCCTGGAACGGTGCCTGACACAAAATAATGGCAAAATCTTACCACCAATTATTAATATCAATGTTACCATCTCATTACATCCTTCCAAACAATCAGTGAGGCAAATACGGTTATATTTATCCCCATTTTAGAAGTAAAAAGAATGAAGCTCAGGGAAGTCAAGCTAACTTGCCTAAAAACAGAGCTTTCCGGAGGAAAAATAAATTTTGAGCCCAAGAATTAAAATCAATCTTGTAAAAAAGCATTTGTTCCAAGTGTCTTTTCTTAGCTAAAAGAGAAGGTAGTTCCCCTTTCTGAACTGGAATGTTCCACAGGAATTTTAATAAACTCCTTAGCTTCTGAAACTCTTTCCTTCAACTCTGATTGGGCTGCAAAAACCACAAGAATCAAAACAGAAGCTTAAAGGGCAGGAGGCAAAGACAAATTTTAAAAACCTGCCCTGGATTGGTCAGGGATGATCCAGGATGCAGGCACAGCAGCCTCTGCAGGTAGACACACATGAACCCACAAACATGGACACAGCATGCTGTGCAGCGCAGCCAGTCTGTGGGAGTAGCAAGGCACACAGCGTGAGCTGCCTGAACACAGAAAACTGGGACCATGTGAGTTTATGAAAATCAGCTAAGCTGCATTCCTAACTGCTGCCAATCTGTCTGAAGGGGGCTTCAGGCCCTTCCAGGAAGTGAAGATATCTTAGAAAACAGCCAGCATGCAAGCAGTGAGCAAAGAGAAGAAAAAGGTCAGTCAACTTAATACAGCTCCACGGCTGTCAGACAGGTAGGCAGCAAGTCCAATTGGATGGGTGCTCCTTTCCCACCCAGCACCTCTCTCCTGCAGCCTGGATCTGCTTCCCAATTCAAAGTCATGTCCCTCAAAAGCAACTGGGACCATAGAAGGCATTCAATAAATTCTGGTAAAATAAATAAATGAAAAAAAACTCCTCCCCCTAAAAAATTTAAAAAAAAATAATGTTAATCTACTTTAGATTTGACATGTGCCAATAATATTAACACATTCATTATCAAGTTTTGCCCTGTAACTCAGGTAAATAACTGGCATTCTACTCTAAAATTTCAGATAATCTTGGAGCTGGGATGTAGTTCAATGGTAGAACACCTTCCTGGCATGTTTGAAGTCCTTGGTGTGATCCCCAGCACTATTTAAAAAAAAATAAAATTTTGATACTCTGAGCCCAGCAAATTATATATTTGTCACAAATATTTATACAGAAAGACCACATATGTCTAGCATAAGATCTACTTTATTCCCATATAAGACTAAGCAGTTTATCCGTCACCAACCAAGAGTAAAAAAGCCACAGCTCTCACTTTCTCTATCTTCACTAACCGCCCCCACCCCTGCATTTCCTAATATGTGTAACAGTATACAAGAGGCAAAGAAAGGGTGTTCTTCATGTTGGATAGAGATTTGAAAAATGAGGACTACAGCTTCCCTAGCCAACTGATTCCTTTCTACTACTGTGGATCAAACTTCCACCACCATCACCTCAGACCTATAAAAAGAGGGGAAAATTAGAATAAAAGCATGTTCACAAAGCAGCAAAACAGTTGTAGGAGCAAACAGTCAAGCGTTTTATTTTACAGATGAAGTTCAAGTTATTTGGATTAAAATGGTCTTACCCTCATCTCCTGACAAGAATTTGTCTTTGTTTTTTATTTGTTCTTTATAGTTTTACATGATAGTAGAATATATTTTGACATATACAAACATGGAGTATAACTTGCCATTCTTGTAGTTGTACATGATGTGGAGTTTCACTGGTTGTGTATTCATATATGAACAGAGGAAAGTTATGTCTGATTCATTCTATTCCCTGCCCCCTATTCCTTCCCTTCATTCCCCTTTGTCTAATCCAATAAACTTCTATTCTTTACCCCTCACCCCCCACACACATACTTTTCTGTCTTTTAAAATTTAATGGTTAAGGGATGGGATTGTTGGCTAAGTGGTAGAGCACTTGCCTAGCATGTGAAGCACTAGGTTCGATTCTCAGTTCCACGTTAAAAAATATATATTGTGTCCAAGTACAGGTAAAAATATTTTTAAAAGGGTTCAAGTTGTTAAAACTGTGAAATGGTTAACACTAATGAGATAATATTTTGTCTTTCAAATGTCTCATTATCATTCATTCATCGAGAGGATAAACCCTCTAAGTTTAGGACCACTTTCTTTTGCCACAGGACATGCTTATATTTGTACCCAAATGGCAAGACAACTGATTGGTGATGTTTGTAGGTTTGTAAAAGCCCTTTCATAATAATAAAGGATTATCTAGTAGAGCAGCTACAGGTTGATTATACATACTCTCTCCTGAATCAAGAAGAGAAAGTTTCTTCAAAGCTTCTATTACTTTTCTCAAGCAGTTCTTGCTTATGGTTAAGTCAAAACATCCAATCTTCATAGGTAATTGAAGCTAAGGTTTTAGGCAATTAGTTGATTTATGAATGACAGAAGGTCCCAAAACTTTTAAAGTACACACTCATACAATACGAACAAAGCTTTAAACTTCTCATTGGTGCTTAATTTTCAACCCACACACCTCCAGGTAATGGCTAAGGTATGTACTGAGGGTGGAATGGTGACACAATGGAGTGTCACCAGCAGAAAGCTCTGTGATGCTGAAGAGAGGGAAGCACAAGCATATACCCTCAATCCTTCTGGACATGAATCTCATACACAGGCTTATTTCAGAGATGATGAGGATGAGGAGACACCCCCTAAATGGTGATCCCTCCTCTTTTGGCTTTACACATGCAAACACACTTACCCACTTAGAAAAAGGCTGAGCTTCTATTCTTACTCATGTTAAGTTTTTAATCTGGCAAAAGGACAACTAGGGCACATAAGTGAAATCACCTCCTAGCACTCTACTAGACACATCTGACTCTTTCCAGGTGCTATTATCCATAGATTATTCCAGGATTCCTAATTAAAATCTCCAAGGGCTGGAGGGGGGAGCATGCTATCTCTTTGGCCCACTACTTCAGAGAATTATATAATAGAATAGTTGAGTGGTTAATATAGTCAGTTACTAAGATATTCCCAATAAATAAGGAAGCCCAGCAAAGACACACCTTATGACGGTGCAGACCCCCAGCTGGCTAGCACAAGCTCCTCTTTTACCAGCTGTCCAGACTACAGGATCCCGTGGGGAGAGACACACAGACATAGACACACCAGTTGAGGGTCAAGCCTTCTCAAGATAATGCAGAGAACCAAGAGACCTCTTCTCAAAGTAGGAACTTAAGAAAAATGTAGCACTAAAAACAAAATAGCAAATCAATCAATTTGGTATGAGAATCAAAGGTGGCAGGCAATAACAACTCCTACAATTTATACATCATTTTAATAGTTTATATAGTGTTTGACATAGAACCTAATTAATATTAATAACTCAGATGACTTCTAACATGGTAACATCATAGTCCTAAAGTCTAGATGAAGACTCTTCAGGAGTGATTAACCTAAGGTCAGTTAAGTGGGTGAAAACTTTCACAGTGAGTGGAAATACCACACTATTTCTATCATACTTTACTGCATAACGTGCACCTGAATATGAAAAACAACAAAAAGGCAAATTAGAAGATCAAAAATCAAACCCAATCTTTCAAACACGTGGCATATTAGAACACTGGACAAGTGGTACACTTGAAACGGAGATCCTAATGATCAGGACACACACTGGACAAGTAGAAAAAAATTGCAATCACAATTTCAATCAACAATAAAACAGGCAAAATAATAACAATAATTTTAAAACAGGGCAATTATTTCTGACTAACTGGAAATGCTGTTTAAAAGGAACAGAATACCTGTCAGGTGACGAAGAGCAAGCAGAGATCTAATGGTTTAACTTGTGCCCAACTAAGTTGTCTTTGAGATATGAACAGTGGGAACCTGCAGTACCTCTCCATTAATCAGCACACAAGGGTTGGCCAATCACATCTTTTCAGTCCAGCTTCTCAGGCACACTCATATCCTTGGCAACTAGGCTGATTACTCAAGGGATACCAATACAAGGCACAGAGCCTTCCATAGTTGACCCACAAGGCAACCAACATAGTCCTCAGTACATTATCTACACATCTTCAGGGAATATGTTATCTTTCAAGATTTTAACAGCTATCAGGCAGTTTTTTTTTTTAATTTTTTTCAGAATGTTTTGTTTGATAATTTCCTCATCATGCAGACTCTTTTTTTTTTTTTTTAAAGAGAGAGTGAGAGAGGAGAGAGAGAGAGAATCTTTCTTAATATTTATTTTTTAGTTCTTGGCGGACACAACATCCTTGTTGGTATGTGGTGCTGAGGACCGAACCCGGGCCGCACGCATGCCAGGCAAGCGCGCTACCGCTTGAGCCACATCCCCAGCCCCCTATCAGGCAGTTTTGATAATCTCTCCCAGAGAAGGACAAAGCTGTACCGTTCAAGAAACTGAGGAAAAGACAAGGCTGAGAGATTTGATCAAGATTACCTAATAAGCACATAGTAAAACCTAAGTCTAGAACACTTTGAAACTCATGCGTTTTCTATTCCTGCACTATCCCACTCTGATGAAGAGACTAGGTACAAGGCATCAGGAAATCAACAAATAGGGCCGTGCCTTTCCCAGGGACAGGCAGCACCACGGTTCTCTGTTTCAAGTGTACCACTATTTCACCAACTGGGGCCCTGACTAGATTAGATAGTCTTAAACGGGTCCATGGAATCCTAGCTCTCGAGGGTAAGAAGGACTGAATGGGCAGAACAGCATGAATAGAGCAGAATCACCTAATTTTAGATTAGAAAATAACCTCAGATATCCTCAAATGTTTCCCTTTTCTCTCCTCTCTCCATACGATAAAAACGACTCCAGCTAGCCAGCTAAAATTTGATAAATGCCTATGGTGAGCTGGGCACCCTTCAAGGAACTGGAGATCCTAATGATCAGGACACACAAATTCCCTGCTCTTGCATAAGACAGATAATGACTGAGTAAACCAACAAGTGATACACACAAATAACTTAATATTCCCCATAGAGCCCCACTGGAGCCCATGTTTCCTCCTGCTAATCCTGTGTTCTAATATGTCACAATGCCAGGATCTTAAAAACAAAGGAGAGAAATACAAGAGAAAATGTTGAGCAGGGAGACAGGAGAAGGCACAAAAAGGAGAAACTTGCATAATACTTGGAATGGAGGGGATATTCTTAGGACATTTCTTTAATTTAGCACTGCCAACCCTGTCTGTAATCACTTCTCAGACAAATGGAAAATAAAATTGTTGCAAATCCACTGATAATGCTCTTTTCTACAGACCCCTCCCTTGTCCCCACCAACATCACACTGTACACTGTGGAACATTTTCCTAACTTCCTATAGAAAAAAACAATTCCTTCAAAGGACTGAAAGTCTTGAAAGAGAATCTAATTTTCTTAGTGCTGGCAGTCAAGTGGATTTGATTCTCAGTTTGTCAGGGCACAGGGCAAGGACCACCCCCCTTTCTACTCCTGTCACAATGTTGAAGCTGGAACAAGGTGTTGCTCTTGTCACAGCCTGCAATTGCAAAGGGGAGCAGTTGAGTTTGATGCTTTAGCTTAGCTGATGTGGCTGAGCAAACTGGGGACAGCACTGCATGACTTTCATCTAGCAGGCTCCGTTATTTCTCCACAGGAGCTTCTGCTTTCCAGCCAACTCTTCAAACTCTCTCTACTGGAGAATAACCAATTAAATCACATTTGAAATGCATTTTTTTCAATATACATATCTTGTCTCTCCATGGCCAAGAGAAACAGAATTTCAACAGGTACTGACCTCCCAAACAATGGATTGAGGTAAAAAGTGTACCTCTCTTGCAGCAAGAAAAATACTTATTTTGACTGTTCTCCAAAGTTTTGGGGTTACATCAGTTAATCTGAAAAAAGAAGAATGACTTCCCAAATGGCAGATCATTAACTTGGATATTCTACCTTTTCTTTTCAGATGCTTTTTTAATCTTTGAAGCTTTTCCTATAGAATTGGAAAAATGTACCATAAATTACTATGAAATCATGGAAAATAAAATTCAGTGCATCTGCTTAAGAAATTTTTACATATAAATTATTCAGAGAGTTAATGATGGAGGTGGGGAGAACCACAATAACCATGGCCAATGTACAATGAAAAGGAAAAATTTGCTTCATGCCATGTGATATATTTTTAGGAAGGCAAGCCCCTGCCAAACTTACACTGGATTTGTTGTAACATAGTCTTTTTTATTATAATACCTCTTACTGAACCCATACCACACTTCTCTTAATTTTTACTTCTTCCACATCAAGAAGATATTCACATATATAGAAAAAGAACTGTAAAAGTCCCACAGGAGGGGCGAAGGTGGAACCTGAAGCAAGTCCTTCCAAGTACAGCCATGTTCTTCCCAGCTGGCCTACTAGTCCTGTTCACTTGCAGTTTCCACCCCAATCACACTCCAAATGCGTTTACATGGCGGAGATGATGACTGTGACATAGTCAACTACATCCAGGCTTACCTAATTCTATTCCCTCATAGACGAAAAAAATCACCCTCTATTTTTCTCTCAAGCTTAAAAGGTCAAGTTAGTTTTTCCTTGAACCTTCCCCAACCTCCCAATCCAACAAAAATAAAGCACGAAACACATTCACACTCAACATAGAAAGACCACTGAATCCAAAGAGAAAGATTCCTCTTCTCCTGCCCCAAGTTGGGGGTACCTTTAAGAACTATGGTTCAGTTCTTTTGTCATAAGAAACAAAGACTGCAGTTACCTTGCAACTCTATTAAACTCTAGGAGATTGTCTTAAAGTAGGTTTATCTGCTCTTATTGACATTAAGATTTTGTCAAATTTATTTGACAAAAGGGCTTTAGTTACTTAAATTTGCTATTATCAAGAATTTTTCCATTGGCTTAGTTACCAACATCTTTAATTGTTCACTTGCCTCCCTCTTAATTTTCTTCAATGACAGACCATCCCATTCATGATAGCTGCTGTCTGAGTATTAGAGATAAGCAGGCACACCACACACCCACACTGCCAGAAAGTAATACATCCATCAAGACAGGCCCTGCTGCTGAGATCACATCAGATCACACGAGATCACATCAGAGCAGGAAAGAAATCAGTATAATCGGAAATGCCTGGTTTGCAATCCTGGCTCTAGTCAGGGCCTCAGCTTCCTCACCTATAAAGTTAGGCTGATGAGAAATTGAGACATAACTAATTCATTTAGCATGGTGCACAGCATACACAGTAAGTACTATCACTGTTACCACAAAGAATAGCATGAAAGTAAGTGGGGCCAGCTGACTCATTATTTGCCAATTCGTAAATGGGACAAGTCACTGCCTCTTCTTTTGTTAACAGCTTTATTGAAATATAGTTTTATACCATCAAATCCACACTTTTAGTAGAGTTTAGTACATTACAGAATTAAATGACCACTATCTACTTTCAGAACATTTTCATCACCCCAAAACAAATACTATACCCATTAGCAATTGGTCACTCCCATTATTCCCTCTCTCAGCTCTGGCAACCATTAGTTCTCAACGGATTTGCCCACCATGAACATTTCATATAAATGGAATGATGCAATATGCAACTTTTGTGACTGAATGACTTTTTTTTCACTTAATATGTAGTCTTCAAAGTTTCTCCATTTTTCAGCATAAATCTGTAATTCATTCTTTCTTATGGCTGAATAATCACTATATAGATATATCACATTACACTTACCCAAGTGCCCTTTGAAGCTCAAAATTTTCCAAATAAGTTGATAGAAAACTGGACTGCTCCCACTTTGAGGTTATTATGAATAATGCTGCTATGAATATTCATGTACAAGTTTTTACATGGTCAGGTTTTCCAGTCCTCTTGGTTACATAACTAGGAGTACAACTGCTGGGTCATATGGTAACTCTATATTTAACCTTTGAGAAATTGCCAGAATGTTTTCCAAAGTAGAAACACATATTGACCACACACAGTGAGTGTATGAATATTCCAATTTTCCTATCTCCTCAACAACAGGTGTTAGATTTCTTTTTTTTTTTTTTTAACTATAGCCATCTTACTAAGTATGAAGTACACTGCATGGTAGTTCTGATTTGCATTTCTTTGATGGCTAATGATGTTGAACATCTTCTTTTTCTCCCGTACTCCCCAAATACTGAGGACTGAACCCAGGGTCACTACCACTGAGGTACATCCCCAGCCATTTTTAATTTTTATCTATCTATCTATTCATTTATTGAGACAGGGTCTGGTTAAATTACCGAGGCTGGCCTTGATCTTGAGATGCTCTTGCCACAGCCTCTTGAGTGTATGGGATTTCAGGTATGAGCCGCAGCCACTGAGCATCTTTTCAAGTATTGATTGGCTACTTCTATATCTTCTTTGGAGAAATAGCTACTCCAAGTCCTTAGTGCATCTTGTGTTGTCTTTTTATTCTTCAGTTAGAAGAGTTCTTCGTATATTCTAGACACAGGTCTCTTCTTTCATATATGATTTGCACATACTTTCTCTCATTCTATGAGTTTGCTTTTCATTTTTGTATAGTGCCCTTTGAAGCACAAAATTTTCCAATTTGGACACATCAAATTTATCTATTTTTTCTTTTGCTGCTCATGCTTTTGCTGTCACATATAAGAATCCATTGCCTAATCTAAGGTTATAGAATTTTACTCCTAAAGTCTTGCAGTTTTAGTTTTCATATTTATAATGTTTTAATTTTTGCATATGACGTGAAGATTCAACTTTATGCTTTTTGCACATGTCAATCAATATCCAGTTGTCCCAGCGCCATTTGTTGAAGATTACTTTTTCCTCCACTGCATTATCTTGGCAATCCTCTCTCTTTTAAATACATATGCACAGCATTTCAATACTTGCAGGTATAGATCAGTCTGATCTTGTTGTTTTACAGCTCTTAGGAACTACATTGCTATACTTGAGCCTATAAATCTTTGAAACATATATATGAACCTCTCCTTCACACTCATACACTGCTTAAGGACAATTCTGAGAAATGCATCATTAGACAATTTTATCACTGTGTATAAGACTGTACTTATACCACCAAGTATGATGTCACAAGTGGATACAGTCTTCCAGGACTGCCATTGTTTATGCAGACTGTCACTGTCCAAAATGTTGTGTGACACAAGAATGTATGTAAGCTTCAACAATAATGTTTATTGTGTACTATGTGCCAGGCAGTATTTTAAATACAGAGATACAATCCACATGAGGCGATAAGAGTTCTTGGGAATGATTATGGAAAACACTGTTTTCCATGACAGAGATGGGGACAGATTGCTTCGAAGGTGCCAAAAGATTTTAATTTTGTGACTCTTTACACGACTGCATGACAACAATATATTCCACTCCTCAGATCTCCTAGTGATGACAAGTCTCCTGTGACATTTTATACTTGGTTCTACCCTCCTTGTTTTTTTGAATTGTGTTTGCTACCAGTTTTAAAGATGTTGTACACACATCAAATTGGCTTCTCAATTCAGTTTTCTCCACATTAACAATGTTTTTCTCAGATACGTTGCTATGACACAGCACTAAAGATAATATCTGTCACCGTCACTGAAAGTCAATAAACTCTGGGCCCATCTTCTGGTTAAGAAGCTCAATTAAAACAGTTGTGCATGTGTCTACAGACTTCCTATTCTTGTTTAATGGAACAAAAATGTTGCATTTTTACTATTCCTTCTAGCATTTTCTGCTATAATCATCAACTGGGAAGAAGTGTTACCATGCTTCCACCATCGGTTTTTATTTTTTTTAATTGTAGTTGTACACAATACCTTTATTTATTTATTTATTTATTTTTAATTCATGTAGTGCTGAGGATAGAACCCAAAGCCACGCATGTGCTAGGCGAGTGTTCTATCACTGAGCCACAACCCTAGCCCCCACCATTAGTTTTTTGGTTGTTCGTTTGTTTTAATTAGTTATACATGACAGTAGAATGATATATCATACAATGAACAAATATACTTTCTTTTCAGCACCACCTGGCTCCTTCTCTAAAATAGACCATATCTTAGGCCACAAAGCAACTTTTAGTAAATAAATTTTATTTTATTTTTATTTTTTTTTAAAGAGAGAGCGAGAGAGGAGAGTGAGAGAGAGAGAGTGAGAGAGAATTTTTTTTTAATATTTATTTTTTAGTTCTTGGCAGACACAACATCTTTGTTGGTATGTGGTGCTGAGGATCGTACCCGGGCCGCACGCATGCCAGGCGAGTGCGCTACCGCTTGAGCCACATCCCCAGCCCAGTAAATAAATTTTAAAAAGAGAGAGATAATACCCTACATTCTATCAGCCCAGAATGGAATGAAATTAGAAATCAAAGATAAAATAAAAAATAGAAGCCGTCATTAGTTTTTGAAAGAGAGTTTACAGTTCTTCTTTTACTTTATTTTGATTTTCAATAGGAGTTTTTTAGAATCAGAAATACATCAAGGTCAAAATTTCTCCATTTTGCCTAGGACTTTCAATAAATGTTTTGCTTTTAATATAATCATAGCAATACCACTAGCATGTTCAGATTTTAACTGGTATTCTATTCCTTAAATAGACCTTCAGCATAAAAGGAGGTATTTTTGCCATCACAATGGTGAGAACTGCACAATGTTCAATGGAATGAAACCTTTCTTCAAAATTAATAAGTAGGGGACAGAATGGAATTCTACATTCCTTGTTATTTTAATTGACTGGTGATATGAATACCACTCATCATCTCAGGCTCCTACTAGAAAAAGCTGTTCTGTGCCCTTCCACCCTCCACTGATTCTTATTTACAAAGACTCATTTAAAACAAGTCATTTATTTTCAACAGTGAGAAAACTGGCCAACAATGTGGCTACATAAGGGGGGAGGGGAAGTCAAACTGACTCACATTTAAGTATAGAAAAAATGAAATCGTAGAGGCCATAGTATACTTTACACATTTTTATATCAGAGAAGGATAAATCTCCTTTGATTCCTGATCGCTTCACCAATTTTCCTATATGGCTGTCAATTTTTTTTCACCCTACCACAAATCACTAAAAATAAAAAAATTACAGCTTTTGGAACCATTTTAAAACCAGAAGCGGGGCTATGGATGTAGCACAGTGACAGAGCACTTGCCTAGCATGTGAGAAACCCTAGGTTCAACTCCCAGACCACAAAGAAAGAAACTAAACAGAAAGTAAAAAGGGGTGGGGGAGAAGAATATTAACCTAATTATTATCAGTTCTAGGCAGTAAAATGATTGATTTTTTTAATATTCTTCTGGGGCTCTTTCCTAATTTTTTCCAATGCATATATGATGTTCTTATTGTCAGGAAACAAAGAACAAAGGAGAAGGAAAGAAAGAAAAAAGAGTTAATTAGTGAAAGATTTGGAAAGATAATTGAGTGGCAAAAAACCGGGAGATACGAGATTGTATGGGGCAGGACAAAAACTCAAGTATATACAGACACTCAATACTTTCGTAGCAACCTAAATCTTATGCAGTTATTGCAGTATAACTTTATACTTTAAAACTTTTTTTCTCTTCCAACACATTTATGAGATTGCAACTACCATCATTTTACTTAAGAGGAAACCAAAATTCAGAGAAATTTAAAGAGAAACAGTCAAGTTCTCATATATGCCTAGTAATTCACCAAGCCTAGATTGTGTCATATTATAAAGACATAGGACTCTTTAAAAAGAGGATAGACCATATTTTATGTTAACAATGTCACCTTTGGTACTTTTTACTAATTATGTCTATGAATATTTTTGCCAACCAATTGTACCACAGATGGAAGTAAATTTCTAGAGAAGACTCCATGAAGGAATCACAACCAAATGATCAGATATATAACCCGAACCTGGCAGTGCGGCCTTTATTTCCCTCTTATACTTTATGGCACTACAAGTGGGAAGTGCCATAAAGTATAATGATGGCCACCCTAGTATTATAATAATTAAATCAAGCAATGAAATAAATTTCAGAAGACTAAACATATATTTTGTTGGAGCAGTGGTAGCATATATAGTGGAGAAGTTCATCGAATACTGTACCTGTGAGATATAACCTGGAGGCACATGGATGGGAGGAATGGAGCCATTGGGTGACATCATGGGAACTTCAGCAGGCCCTAAAAGAGGTAAAAGCAAAGTATTAATAGTTGAAGAAACATACATTATTCAAAATAATCATTTATACTTTTAATGTGCTATACGAACTAAAGATAATCATTTATTTGTCTTCAATAACTGGCATATTCTACCTTACTGAAACTATAAAGAAAAGGAATTTTCTAGCTATTTAATTAAAGGAAAGCAAGCAAAAACTACCTCCCCCGCAAAAAATAGGCATCTTTATAAATAATTAATGGCCCCACATGCCTCAAGTTCTATAATCCAAGACTGCTCAGATAAGAGTAGTATATAAGAATGGAGCAAACAGTTTCTTTATTCCTTTAAAAATGTATTGTTAATAAATGTTAATTTTTTAAAAAATATTTTTTTTAGTTGTTGATGGACCTTTATTTTATTTGTTTGTATGTGATTCTGAGAATCAAACCCAGTGCCTCACACATGTTAGGTAAGCGTGCTACCACTGAGTCACAATTCCAGCCCTTAAAGTAAATTTTTAAATGGGTTTCCTTCTTCTGGTTTAAAAAGCTCCCATAGATTTAGGATTTATAATTTTCAGTTAAATTTTTATTTTCAGTAAGTTACTACAATATTTAATTACTTTGACAGAGTAAAAAAAAACATAAAATATTTCAAAGCAGCTTCATTTGATATCTCTCTTATAAAACAGGGAGGAAAAAAATAAATCAGGCACTATTAGGAACTCATTTGTAATTCATCTGAATTATTTCAAAGTAAAGCATTAAATTAACAAGAGGTTAGTTTCAAAATATTTGATTTAATAAATATTAATCACATGTCTAAGGCAAACTAGTGAATGGCAAGGTCAACACTAAGACACAGTTTGAGTTAATGTTTAATTACAAGGAAACTGATTGTCATAACATCAAAATCAATTTGACATCCTTCCAAAGACACTATCATTAAACTGTTTCCCCATTCCTTAGGAAAACCAAAAGGTTTTCCATTTGGTAATTGGCTCTCCTATTTAACCCCAACCCCATGTCAATCCAAAGCATGGGTTTTTTTGTCTGGGATAAGACTTCCTGGCTCCAAGCACCTTGTGTTGTTTATTTGCTTTCTCCTAATGTGTGTTGTGCTGCTGGCAATGAAAATTGCTCAGCTGGAACAAAACCCAAGAGAAATACAACATTTTATTTGGCAAAAGAAGACAGTTCCTGCCACCCAGTGCTGCATTTACATTTAAGCATAATGACCTTTCATATCAGAGCACAATCCAGTGTTTTGACTACTACACAAGAGAGGAGGCAGTGCAGGGGTTGAGGGTGCAGGGACACTGGCATGCACATGAACTGGTCAGGAAATACAGGGAATAAACATAGGAGCAGGGCAGAAAAAAAAATGCATGACATTCAAGTGAAATTCCAAAGGATAACACTTCACTTCAAGTTCATGAACAACTCACCAGATCACTAAACAATCTGATCATCTCTATATCTGTACAAAACCCACAGTGGTCTTTCACATGTTAACACATTGGCAATAATTTAAAGTAACAAAAAGAGAATAGCATAGAATGGGTCACTGGGAACTGCAGCATATAGCTCAGTACAGAAAATAGGTTTACCATATGTAAGGCTTTGGATTCATTCACCCAACTCGCCCATCCCCTCCCCCCAAAAACTGAATGAATATTGCATGACCCCCTTTTATTTTTAAGTATAATTTAAGCTAAAACATCCACCAATCACTAAAGGCACTAGGTTCCAATTCTTATTTCTTATTTCATATTAAGCTTTAGCATTTTCCCCATAGCCATCAAGACATCTAGGTATTTACTTCATAGTCTTATTTGAATTGACTCACATAAAAGAAATCATATACAACTATTTCAGCATCAGCCTGAGCACAATCTGTGAAATGAAGGACTGGGGCACTCTGTACAGTGCAGGTGTTAGTAGGATGCCTGGTTTTATGTCTAAGTTTACTATTCATACTGTCTGTGTAACCTTGAACAATTAATTCATGTAGCCTCTTGGAACCTCACTTCTCAAAAGTTATAAGTGAGAATAACAATTCCTATTTCAAAGGGTCAACTTTTGGTTGATTTGCTTGTTTTGCAATACTGGGGATAGAATCTGGGGGATTCTATCACTACATTATATCCCCAGCCTTCTGTATCTTTTATTCTTGAGATAGGGTCTCACTAAATTGCCCACGCTGACCATAAACTTGAGCTCTTCCTGCCTCAGACTCCCACATATCTGGGATTATAGGTGTGTACCACGGGGCCCAGATAATTATAAAGTCAAATTTAAAGATTAAACTGAATAATACATGTTAGTTTTCTTAATATAATATGTGGCACAATAATCACTCAACAAAATGTTACTGATCATTATTCTTTATGACGATTTTTTAATTTTACTGACAATTTTTTGTTAAAATCACATTTTTTGGTACTAAATTTAAAAAATATTCTATAACACTGTAACACATAGAATCATAAGTCTACACACTGTATAATATTGACTTCTGGGGCAATCCTTCTTCCTCAGTAAAATATCCAATATTTCAGAGTACAGAGTGTGAACACCTCAATACAGTACTGCTTTTTAATCACCAAAATATATACCATGCAAACAGTCTCTTAACCCCAGGCATGACCCTTAAAACTGTTAAAGTCATTTGGGTAAAATGCTTTGAAGAATGTTAAGACAAGTAAGTGATTTACAGCTAGAAAATGTTTTCTTACTTGGCCTTGATTTCAAGAGTAGTCAAATGACTTTACCATGCTTGTTCCCCCTTCCCCTTGTCACTGTCAACAAAACCATTTCAAAGGACAGTACAAGATATATAGTAATTGATTCCAAAACACAACCGGGCCTTCGAACCCCCATGGTTCCTCTCTTTCCTGGGGGGGGGGGGGGGGGGCATTGCACCCAGGCACTCAGGAGTTTATTTAAATCTAGAAAAATAAAGTCCCATTCACAATAGTAGCATGAGAAAGTTGTTATCTTCCTAAACAATTATCTCCCAGTGAGTTTACTACCTCTATTCAATTGTTTGTGTTTGTGAATGTATCTAGACTATTGTAATCCTTCCCTAATGAAAACACAAATATCCCTTCCTAAACATCTAGGGATAGGTTCCTCTTAATCTTTCAATCCATATGCTCATAACAAAACTTAATGGCTAGAGTCTTTAGAATATGTTTTTTAAAAATATTCTTATTCAAACACTGGCTATATTAAAAGGAAAAAAATAAAAGGCCACACAATCTCTCAAGGAAACCATTTTGTTCCTTGACTATCTTGGGAAATTATTAAAGTATCAGACTTTTTACAAATTAGAATTTTAAAAATCTCCTATGGCATCTGGAATACTTTTAATTAAAACATACTGTTAACACATTGGCAATAATTTAAAGTAACAAAAAGAGAATAGCATAGAATGGGTCACTGGGAACTGCAGCGTATAGCTCAGTACAGAATTACTTAATTAATTAATTAAACACACTGGTTACCTACAGGTAGGTTGATACAGACATGTAATTACACATAGATGAAATAATTTGAAGACAAAAAGCACACAAACATACACTATAATTAGGGTATCATTTTTTTCTTTCAACACTAAGATGCTTAGCTAGGAACTGGATAAACTCTCCCAATGGGCAGATGAAAAATGTCATAAATACAGTTTCTAGAACTGGAACTAGAATGTTTATTTAGAGCTGAGTAACTCCATGAAGAAAATGGCTTAGCAAATTCAATCAGTTTCAGGTTTTAGGCTGTGACTGCAATAATCAAGAATCCCTTGTTTTCCTTGAATAAAATGTGAGACACAAATGACATTCCATATTGGTTTACAGAAAACATTTAACTATAATACACAAATACATAATCCAACATATTAAAAGTCTAGCCTTTGTTAATGTACAATTTTTCATTTCCTTACAGCAAACCTTAAACCAAAAAGGTTGGTGAGCAGCTTAATTATTCAATTGACAGTAGCTGATACAATGATCCGGTGACTTTATTCACATATCACAGACTAAAGCAAAGTCCAGCCACATGGTTCTTTTGGAACCACATACTCTCAGAGAACTCCCCAGCTCCCACCAAAACTGAAGGCCATTCTGCCTCACCTTGTTTCCTCCCTGCAACTAGGAATCCCCCCAGACTTCACCCATCCAGATGACTTGCTCCACTGCTATCTTCAGAACACTTAACCATTATGGAAGCAGACCTAACTAAACTAACTCAAGGTGAATGTACAAATAAGAACAGAAGTCTGAAAGGGGTGGAAACTAGGAACCTGGTGTACAAATCATCACTTAAACCAACCACCAATAAATTAATTATACTACAATTTTAGACATTTTTAAGTAATTTTAAAACCTAGTACTGCCTCTGGTACTGGGGGCCGAATCTAGGAGGGCTTGACCACTGAGTGGTAAACCAATATGGGATGTCATTTGTGTCTCACATTTTATTCATCCTCATCCTAGTCTTTTTATTTTTTTGAGACAGATTCTCCCTAAGATGCTGAGGTTCTCCCTAAATTACTGAGGCTGGCCTCAAACTTATGATCATCGTGCCTCAGCCTCCTGACTAGCTAGGATTATAGGCGTGTACCATGGCACCCAGAAAGCTAAATATTCACCATAGGTAAACTGGTAGTGAATAAATCAAATCCATTATTGTGCTTGTCCATAAACTGGTACTTGTGTCTCCAAATGGCTATTTTTAACACTAGACCTTAGCAGCAACAGATCATTTTTGCCTTGTTAACTTCAATATCTTATTCAAAAAAGGATATAAGAAAGCTGAGATCACAATACAGCAAGATAAAAACTAATAAGAAAATGTAGCAAAGGTGAAATATTATGTGATAAAACTCAATATATCCTACAAAAGCAATTCTTGAGTCTTACTAAATACCTAAAGAAGAGAAATTCTTACTGGAAGAGGTAGCCACAAAGATAAGGAAAAGGCTAGTAGGTAAAGCAGATAATTATGGTCAAAGTAATTATCAGAACAAATGGTCTAAATGAAAGCACATATGCTATTTGCCATGGGTCTAAGATGAAATACAAAACATGCCAAGTCTCCTGAAAAATCTCAGGAATGTTTAATAATGAATCTCAAATTATTTGTGGTGATTCAAGATTCTTACACAAGCTCAGAGTTTATGTTGAGCCCTTGCCTGGCAAAAATGAGGCCCTGGGTTGGTTCCCCAGCACTGCAAATATGATGATGATGATGATGATGATGATGACGACGACGACGACGACGACGACGACAACGACGATACCATATAGAGGGAACTCAGACTGGTTGGGGAGGGGGTGGAGAGAAAAGGGGGAAAATCTTGGGTTCAGGGTTTCTTTTAGAGCGATGGAAATGTTCTGGAACTAGACAGAGATATTTGTTGCATAACATTGTGAATGCGTAAATGCATTAGATACCAAGTAATTAAACTCAATTTTACAGTACATAAATTTTACAGTATATATATTACACTTTAGTTTTTTTAAAAAGACATTAAGCAGATAACTAAGAAAAGGTAAGATAATAACACTGGGGTCACTAATAAACTATCAAAAACAACTAAATCTAAATCTCCTAGTGTACATCTTCATTCCCTAAGTATTCACATTGGGGAGGATGCTATTTCTAGACACTGTGCTATGCAAAAACCAGGAGATACATTCTCTATCTGCAAGCAACTGATGTTCTAATTATGGGGATTCAGATGTACAAACAAATACAAGAAGCTACCAGAGATATTGTCCAAATTTAGCAAAATTTTAAAAGGTTATCAACTTGTGGAAACATTAGTAATTACAGAACTGGAGGCCTATATTAATTAGTAGAGATCTTGCTGTTTCACAAATAAAGAGATTGAGGCTCAAAAGAAAACTATCCTAGCCATAAAATCTGGTGGTGATACAACAGCAGAGATGGAAACTCAGTTATTCCAGTCTTTAGCCCAGTGTTATTTCTAATTTTGCTTACTATTATTATTATGATTATTCCTTAAAAAACTACTCTGAACACATTTCCTCTCAAGGTGCCATTTTCACACAGAAGCTAAGTAGTGATGGCACATTCCTCTGGCTCAGGCAAAGTGAGGTGGGCACCCTGTTCTCTCCAACCTGAAACAATTTCTTCTCAAAGGTATAATGCCAGAGAGCAAGTAGGATGAGAAGAATAGAGTCTGGGATACTGCAGAGCCTGGCCTGGCCCCTGGGACGCCTAGGTTTGCACCTGGGCTCTATCACTTTCTAACATGACCTTGGGCAAGTTATTAAATTTCTCTAGGAAAAGGGATAACAACTGCTACTTTGAAGAGTGGCTTGAGGGCTAGACAGTATAATTGTGTCAAATACCTAGCACAGTGCCTTGACAAATAGTGGTAATTAAACAACTTTAATATTGTGCCATTACAAGAAAAATCCAGTACAATATGAACAAAGAGGTTAATATACTATAATTATTTACCACAGAGGCAATATGAATTAGATCATTTCTTAAATATCATAATTTTCTTCATCACATTTTTTTCTAAAATATACTACCATCTTGAAGTGTCAAAATGATATCCTCTTACTGAAAATGCGATATATTCAAGACATATATTATGCTTATTTAAAAATAAAGATAAAAGGGTTCTTGATTTTCTCTATGGCTGTCTACTTCCCCATCCTTAATCTCAGCCCTCTGTTTCTCCCAATACTACCTGTTCTCTTTGATTTCTGGGAAATCTTAGAAAATTGGAAGTGCTTCACTTTCTGAGTATCCTGAGACAGTTCTAAGTCAAAGGCCCAGTCCTTGTTTTCTGAAAGTCAATCTTCTACCTCTCCAACCCTGGCTTTATTACCAGAACTTCCAGTCTGGCCCAGCCATTGTCCTTAAAAGCACTGAATGGTCTTAACAAATGGCCTAATGACTCAGCCTTCCCACTGATGTCTTCCTGAAGTAAATCACTACCAAGAACCGAAACTCAGGTAAAGACAGAATTCATAAATAATGGGTCACCACCATCTTCTCACTTAGCCATTTTCAAAGAAAAGAAGGTGCTGTATCTGCCAACAAATTTGCCTTGCCAGATTGAAATGCAAGTCTTCTTTCCAAATATTTTTCTTTGAACTTGGTTTTCTATCTAGCTGTTATAAGGCCATCAGGAATAATTCTCATTTAAGACTTAAACTTCTAGAATCCCAAATTTCTTCAATTTCAATAAAACTGAGATTATCTACTTTATCAAGCTGTTTTAAGGTTTAAATGTTAAGAGAAATCTACATAATTACTAAATGAATATACAGTGCTGTATATCTATTAGGTAATATTTTCTTGAATTCAATTAAATAAATATTTACTATGTAAGATGCTGTAAGAAATTAAAAATCAACCAAGATTTTACAACATATACATTAACAATACATAAAGCAGCAGCAGTTTATTAGAGGCAAAGATCTTTGGAGCTCAACAGTGCTGATTATCCTTGAATGGATGGGACAATATTTTAAAAACTCAGACTGGCAATGAATGATAAAGGCAGTTGGTGAGTGCAGTCCATTCACAACAGGCAGGATGAGCTAACATGGTTTAAAAAGAAACTGATTTAAATTCAGGTCTACCGAAATGCAAGCTCTGACATTGTTGAAGATATCACATACTAAGACAGTGGCCTATAATACAACTTTCAACGCCAGTTTTTAAAACTCTCATGTTGCTTTGTTCAGTTTAACAAACCCAATGTAGTTGCCAGACCCTGTGCAGGATGCCAAGGACACAATGACATTTCTGTACTTAATTATGGAGAGAATGGCATGCAGAATGAGTAATGCACAGGTGCAAAGAACTGCACGGGGGAGGGATGAGAGTCCTGCTTTTGGCTTGAGGTTACTGACACTTGGGTCTCATGGTGGAGTCAGGCATATAGCTCAGACATCTCAAGCAGCATGAGCACTGGGTGTGTCTAGTCTAGCAACAGAAATAGGTAAAAGATCTAAGAGAAAAGTTGCTGGGTGATTTTTTTGGTGGGGGAGGGGGCCCGGTATTCACACATTCAGTCTGATGCTGAAGTTGAATCTCCCAAGAGTCTCTCGGGTCTTGCTCTTCAAGTTAAATTTAACTCCCTATTCAAATTAGGAACCTAACTTACCCAAGTTACAAATGAAAAACACTCAGCATCACTTTGTCAGTTAAACTTTCTTAAGTGAATTCTAAGATACAGTCTCTCCTTGTTTTACCTTTAATGTCAGGTTTGGACTGGTAGGTGATCCATGGATAAACTTATACTTTAGCCAGGACTCTGTAAACTTCAAAGCTCTGAAGAATGTTACAATTACAATGCAATAATGCTGAGAAAGGGTTTCTGGTATCTTACAGAGACAAGTCCCTGCAAATATTAACTACAAAATTAAGACAAAGGCATCAAAAATGGGCCTAAGCACTTCATTTCAAAGCCCTTAAAAGCAAATCATTTCCAGCATGTTTTCTTTTATGCCCATCAAGAACATCAGGCAGTCACTATTACTTCCTCATTCAGAGTAAAGAGAACCCACTAGGATTTCAGCTAATAAGAAATTCAAGAGGGAATCTCTAGGAAAGTGGAATAAGAAAATTCCTGGAAGAACCCTCCAAGGGCTCTTACTGAGGGTAAAAATTTCCCAATATTCTCCCTATTAGAATAAGGGTAAATTTTATTTTAAATGCTTGAGATAAAATGCAGATGGATGTTGTTAAAGAATAACATTAAAATTTATAAATTTGTAGTGAAAAGAATCAGAAAAATAGGTTGTGCATTAAAAGACAATCAGGAATGGGGCTGGAGTTGTGGCTCAGTAGAAGAGAGCTTGCCTAGCATGTGTGAGGCACTGGGTTCAATTCTCAGCACCACATATACATAAATGAATAAAATAAAGGTCCAGAAACAACTAAAAAATATTAATTTAAAAGAAGACAATGCAGGGAGACAATTATGGCCTATGCAGTAGGAATGGAGTTGAAATTGCTCACTGAAGTTCTGAATGTTGAAAGGGGTTGCCTGTCATTCTCTCTCACATATACAGTCTGATTCCTGGGACCCCAAGTGTCAGGAACCTCAGGCCAAAAGAAGGACACAGAAAAATAAAGACAGGCTGAGACAGCTTTCTTTGCTCTCAGGAAGAGTTATGAAAGGGAACAGGGTTGAATAAAACCTTGCCTCTTCTCCCTTCCATTCCGCTTTTCGGGCCACATGGCCCTCTTCTCCCAGGATGGACAGAGGAGTGAGCAAATGACAGGACAGCAAGGAGATATTTTCATCACAACCTTGTGACAAACTCAGGGGGCAAATGTGTGCTTCCTATTTGTGCTCAGCTTTTATAATTTCAAGGTCATGCTCTAGTGGGACAAGTTGGAAAATAATACTGTAATTATTAACCACACAACAAAATGTGATTGCATTCCTTACAAGCTCTGTTTTACATTATTCATGTTACAAATGAAAGAACATTAAAAACATCATGCATCTGAAAGCTGTATTGCAAACAGCAATGTATAGCTTTACCAACATATCATTACTCAATATATTTAGGGGAGCTCAATTATTTGTTGCTTTAACAACATTTACAAAGTAAAACCACAGAGGATCTCTTTTAACTGTTCTCAGGGTTGGGTCTTCTGTTGCTCCTGCCAGAGTGACTGCCTTAAAGAAAAGCCTGAACAATACTCTGAGGGCATTTTATTGACAACACCCTACCCAGTTTACTGGCTTAGTCCTCTTAACTCATGTACACCAAGTCCAAAGAGCAGAAAGAAAGGTCTAGGATCCATGGAACAGAATTTCTAAATAAATCAAGCAGTATTATGGAAATGAAAAAAAAAAAGACTCAAATGTTCCATAAAACACAGAGTCACCGTTTATTTATCTAGTGCTATTTTCTCTCCAGTCTAGAAGGCTGCTCACACTCGCTCATCATCACCTCCTGTCACGCTTTCAACCAGAGACTAGCAATCTTCTAAAATTAACTTAATTTTACCAAAGTGTTTTGATGGCTAATAACAATGCTCCGAATTGTCCAGTGGCCGGGACCTAATAATGGGCTCTGAGATGACTGGCTCAATTTATACCTCTAGTCTCAGCCATACCTAAACACACAGAAGAGGTCAGGAAAGTAAATGAGAGTGCTATAGTCTAGCCATGTTTATTCAGCCTGCTGCTTTCACTATTTTGTTTGTATGTGAAAAACAAAGAGCAGGCTGAGGACAGTAAACAACATGGACAAATAGGTTCTACACTCCCATCCCCATGGTGTCTGGATTCTGGTCAACACCACCAAGCAACTGTGGGAGGTTGGAGGTCATGCTGGACTGCCACTTTCTCAAAGCTCAAGAGTTGACCCAGTGCTCCGAGGGGCAGCCATCCAGCCTGGCACACCAGTCTCACAGGAACAGCAATTCTACTAAACAGGCTACAACTTGATTTTCAAAAGCCAACCCCCAATGACTAAGGAAGCCAGAGACAAATGAAAATGGAGGGGTTCTGCTTGGGGGAGCAGGTTACTAGGAAGGTATCCTCTTTGATTCACTCCTGTTTTTCCTGAGCTGAAAAAGTAGGAAGCCTTTTTAAAGTGAGCTCATCAAGATAACTACAAACCTTCAGTTTGCTAATTATGAATGAAGACTAGGCAACACTGAATATGAATAAAAGGCTGAATTACCTAGTGTTCAATAAAACAAAAGAATGTCCAAATGGGAGTTTTGCACATAGTACTATCAATGGTACTATGAACATAGCCACAAACTGGATGTCAGTTAGATATAGATGTGAACAACTCGTAATCCTTTCAAGGCAAAACTTCAGGAGGTTTTCCAGATACCTCTACTCAGATTAAACTGTGAGGACAGGAATTTTTATTCTTTTTCATCCCCTGTCCCCATCAGTGCTTTGAGAAACCACTGTGATTTGTGACTTTTCTTCCCTGTTTTCACCTGTAAAGTAATCTCTATGTGCATGTGCCCACATGTCCTGAGGTCCAATGAGACACACCTTGATCATGTTCACTTGCAGAAGAGTAAAACAATGTCAAAGAACTGGTGTGCAATTTTCTGGACTCACATTTGAGGCCATTAGACAGTGTGCACAGACACCTGTCACTGCATGAAGTGGAGAGCAGTAACAAAGAGAAGGAAAGTTCTGGGGCCTTCTTGAAAGAGAGGAGGAGCCACCTAACAGGAAGGGGTGGGGGAATAAACTGGTGGAGATTTTCAAACCGGAAAAACCACATCTAGAAAATATATGGCTCCAATTAATCTCAAGTGACTTGTTTTCCCCACTGTCCCCTGCAATGCATTAAAAGACCTGTGACCACAGCACGTACATGACATTCAAAATGATAAGTCATAAAGAACATCACAGTATTCCAAAAGCTGGCTACTGGTCCCCTTAGCTTTGTGACAGACAGCTGGGAGGAGGTTCAGAACTCAATCTGTATGGCCTTGGGCAGGTACTAACTGTCCATGTTAAATGCAAATGAAAAGCAAGGAACCCAGATGATTACTACACCTTCTGCTAGAGTGATAGTTCTGCTGTCATTTAGGCATGTTCGTTCAGATTCCAGGAAACAGCTTCATGTTAAGATTCCCTAAAATCCTTCCTGCTGTAATCCCCCAATGTTAGTATCATTGAGAATCTCTGGGTCCTTTCAATAATGTAGACTTCCAGGCCTCTAGATCTGCTTCTTTTTCTAAAACACCTCCCCTCATACACACTACCAAATAGCCCATTGATTTTGATGCAAGTGTCCCTTGAGCCAGTTCAGAGGAATAAGGGCCTAAAAAGAACACAAATAACTAAATAAATGGTAGAAAAGATAAACACATTCAAGATTCTTGAGGCACACTTCATTTGTAGTTACTTTGAGATCAATTAGCTGAGCCTTAATTTCAGCACAATGTTTAAAAGTGAAGAGGGAAAAAAAGACATTAGCAGAGCACCATAAATTTTATCGTATTAATGGGTATTTAATTGAATATACTTCAACTAACAAAGATGACTATAATTTGGCTAAAAATAGTATTCTAGCTTTTGTCCTAATAAAGAAACTATTATTATACTCCCATGGCAACAAGATAATCATAGGATTTTATATAATATAGAATAATTAGCACTCTATTAAGAAGCAGTCTGGGCAATTACTGCATTTATTTATATAATTACTGGCCCCTGGTGAGCGTTAAATATGAAACATTATGTATCTAAGAATAGGGAAGGAGATAAAATAGTCAATAAAATCTTAATAAACATTTTTGTTGACAATCAAGATCACTGAATCAGAATTCTCCTGGGGATCCTAAGGGTCATCCAGACCAATTTCCACATTTAAGTCTTGAACTGCTAAGCAAAATCTCTAGTAAGTAGCCAGAATACCTAAGGTAATGCAGAGTTCACATTCTCAAAATGCAGCAAATTCAATTGTTGAACAATCCTAATTGACAGTTTACTTTTTTAATAAGCAGAGATCTGAATTCTTATCCTAAGACTAAATGAAACCTCAATTCCATAAAACAATCCTTCAGATACTTGAACAGTTCATCAGTACTCCTAAGACAAAACCATTTGGGACTTCTTTGCTTTCTCTTTTTATGATACCATATCCTCTTGGATCTTTCTAACAGTCAAATACCCACTTTGAAAACTGAGTTCTAAAAACATTACATTCTGTCAGTATGTATAGGTCCAACATCTGAGGAATCTTTATAGCCCAGCCAACTCACAGTCAAATTCAGGTAGAAACAAGTGCACCAGCCTCTTTCCCTCATTATGACCAAGTGACCAATGAGAATGAATTGCTGCATCTTCCATATTTCTGGAGACTCATGGGCCTTTGTAAATGAAAATTCAATCTACAGTAGAGTTAGACCTGAAAACAGGGCCCTCTATGTTCACATCTGAAGAAGGTCCTGCTTTCACTGTTTCTTCACCCTGATCAAGGATCTCAAGTCTGCACTGTACTCACTAATTATCAGTTTTCACATTTATGTCATGAGTAATTTAATGTACAGTATTTGAAATTATGCAATTACAGGACTATGTCTTCAGGTGTGTGTATGTATATTGTCACATGATATCATAACACAGAGTTCACTTCTGTAATTCTAACCCCAAGGTTCTCATGACATGGAATAATAAGGCATGGACAAGATACTCTCTAATTTTCAATCCTAACTTGCAATGTGTCAGCAGAAAAATCTCAAATCTCTAAGAATGTGTATAAAAATAATGATTTAATAATTGTACATATGGGTAACTTCTCAGCTGACATTTCTCCCACTTGAACAGGAAAAAAAGCATGTTTTCTTCTCTAAGACTTTAGTTCAATATTCTCAAGCTTACACCCATTTGGGTAGTCATATGTAAGTCTTCTCAATATTTTGCCCTTTGCTAAAAACTTAACTACAAGGAAGTATACAAAAGAGAATTATACAGAAAAATTGAATTATTCATTCTACTGAAACATGTCAACTTTACAAGTCTTTGTCCATACTACCAACACCAAGACAAAGAATTAATATAATACTTTATAATTTGGCAAGAAGGTCTGTAATAGACATTTATGTCAGAAGAAATTTCTATGGTTCTTTTTCTCCTTAAGTTAAATCTCATTAATTTTTTTTAAGTGCTGATAAAACTTGTGAAATAGTGTGGAAAGGTTTTACCTAGAAATGCTTGTTTCTATTTGATTTTGTTATCCTGAAAAATGAAATTTCCTCTTTGGGAGAATTTGCTTCTTCATTTCACCCCACTCTGCATAATCTTCATAGGGACCTTTCATGGTATAATCATACCGGTCCCAGCTTCTCAACTGTAAGGTTCCCAGAGTGATTACCCATTCAAAATAAAACAAAACAAAGCTATTAATTGGATCCAAATTCTAGAATCCCTCCTGTAGCTCAAGAAAAGTAAGATTTAAAAGAAAAGAAAAAAAAAAAAAAGCATAAGCCCTGTGCAGATTGGTGGGTATCTAAGAACTCTTGGACATAGTCACAAAATTCCCATTAACCCAATGAGCCACTATCATAAGATCCGGGTTTAAGTCTAAACTATTAGAAACTAACAATGTTCACTTCCAGCCCCAAACTTCCAAGATACAATTCAAGTAGCTTATCTAAACAAATGCACAACTCCTTTTCCTCCTTTAACTCAAATTCAGATCCATTGTATCTAAGCTGAAGTTGGCATTCCTATAACCATGTCATTTGTTTTACTTCAGTGAAGCTCAATACAAGGCAATTTTTAGATAATTTTTAGACCCTTCTTGGAAATACTTAAAATTTTCAAAAAAGAGAGGTCACTGTCTCCTTGAAAAACTGACAGTGTCATCACCCCTGAATCTAAAAGTGAGGGCTTGAATCTACTTTTCTCATATCCTTTAAATGTACAACCACTGGTTCAGAGTTCTTACTATGATTGTTTAGCAGAGTGGAAAAAAAATTACCTTTAAAATTTTTTGAAATCTCTAGATAGACTAGGTACAAACAGTCCTAAGAAAGCGTGGTTCATCCCCACGGACCCTGCAACACACCCGATTTGTATTAAAATGCCAGGAAAGTCTTACAAACATTGCTTCCTAAAACTCAAGACTCTCCACGATGAAAAAAACATTGCTTTATTCCACATTTTTAAAAGTTCTACATTCCCTTTATTAATTCTTAGAATATAATAACCAATAAACAATACTTTTCACTGAAACCTATACTGTCTTCTCCATTGGTTTCCCACTTACACTCTCAGGAAGAAGGCTGTATGAGAAAAGCTTAAAATAAATATGCATATTATGCTTCATGTCTTGAAAAATCCATTTCAGAGAGTAGACAGTACTGATCCATCTACTCTATGATTGCTATAACTACACAGTATATTACAGTTCAAACTACTATTGTTCTCAAGCAGTTGGGGGAAATGCCAGATTTCTTTCATTTGTGCTTCATTGTCCCCTCTGTTTTTACCAGATATTCTTATTAATGTCAGCCACAAGAAAGCAAAAATAAAGTTGTTTTACATATTAATCACCCAATGGGCAGATCCCACCTGGGCTTTACAGGATGACACATATAAAGAAGTTAAAACACAAGTCTTCCCTCTAAAGGCAATGGGATAAAACATGTTAACACTAAAGTTATATTAAGCCATCTCTTAACACTTCAATTTTACTGAACGTATTTCCGACAAAATGATTTAATATATCTAGAGAAGCCCAGCTATCAAAACCACCAAACAGAAACAACAGACTGTGCATGTGCACACAAAAGCCAAGTGTGGCCAGTCCGAATCCATGAGATGCTGTGGTCACTTTCCCCACTGGATAATCTATTATTTATTTGAAATTCATTGTCCATATACTCTAATAAATTGGGGAGCAAGTACTAATGTTATAAGATACTTCTGTTTTTTACTTTTGAGTAGATATCAGACAAATGTAATACTCAATAAAAATTTCTGATTTCTTTAGGTTTTCATTCAAATTAAAATCCCAGTCGCCTTTCACAGACTAAACATGAACTGAGCAGAAAAGACCAGTGCGCAGCTAAGAACATTAATGTGGTGATCTTGGTGTTATTCTGTTAGGCCTAGGAAATCTCTGGGTATGAAGTTCCTCTCCTCTGATAAGCTCTCTGATGGGCAGTTTGGGAGCCCTTCAAAAGCAGGTTTAAAGCAGGCAAAATTAGGACCAAGACAAAATAAGCAAAACAAAGGTGAAGAAGATAAAACAAAGATTCCCAACAGAGTCTTTGGAGCAGAAAGCCAGACTATTCTTTCCTGTTTTAATTTCTCTCTCAAAAGAAGAACAAACTATAGAATAAAACTAATACTAACACTTCTGGTCTGGTTTCATCTACTCAATATATTTGCAAAAATCTTAAATTTAGATGCAGTGTTTATATACTATATAAAACATCATAATACAGTGCAATCCACTTTTACTTTTTAAAGAAGTGATTTTCTGGAATACAAAAAAACATATTCTCGAACTTTCTTTTTGATAGGCTCCTAGAAATAAATTATGAGCCTGGCTTACTTTATCCATGCAGAAGTATTTCAGATCCTAATAACCCAACAATAGGATCATATGACCTCTGCATACAGGACCACATTTCAGATGGCTACTAGCTACTCAACATAGCAATAAAGAGCTGCAATAACTATAATGCCTATAAAAACCAATGTAAAGTAGCCAGTTCCAATCAGCCCTATGGTCTCTTGAGAAAAGCTAATCATGCTAGCCAACAGTCATATAACCTTACAGTAATAACAACAGTCTGAAGATGTTCCTTCCAAGCCATACACTCACAGGTGTACATGCTCATCCCATCATCATAAAGAAATACATGCTTGGGTAATTTCTATATTACATGTATGAATATATGTCATTTAAGTACATAAAATATCCTAATTTTACACTGACACATTATAATTACTGACCTCAAGTTTAATATCAAGCTGCCAATTAAGCTCTGAACAGAATATAATATACCCAGTTCTACCTAGTAGACTATAATACAATTCAATTAATTTATAACAATAATAACAACAACCCAGAGATAAGTTAAATATGAAATTTATTTCATAATAAAAACAGAAAGAAAGACAAACATTATCTTTCTGAAGTGATCTTGGCTTCCTAGCAACTGGATTTGAACACTGTTACTTCTTTAAAACCATGATAAAATACACACAGTCCAAGAAATTAAGGGACGATAAACAAAGAACTTGGCAAGAAAAAGGCAGGCTTCTTTACTGGCCAATCACAAGTAAATAGCTGTGGCACAGATACTGAAGCCATACTGCACTAGATCTGATTCCCAACTCCACCAATTAATATTTGTATAATCTTAGCCATGTCACTGACCCTCTCTCGGTGCCTCAGTCTTCTCATCTATAAAATGAAGAAAGTAATACAGGTTGAACACACCTAATTCAAAAATCTTAAATGCTCCAAATTCAAAATGCTCCGAAATTCAAAGCTCTATGACAATGTTTATAAAGTTTTGGATTTTGGATTTTCAGATGAGAAATGCTAAACCAATAAAATATTCCAAAACCTACAAGACTCTGAAATCTGAAACACTTCTGGTCCCAAGTATTTCAGACAAAGAATATTCAACCTGTAATAACAATCTCAAGAGACTGTCTGAAGAAAGGAGTTAAAATACATCAAGTGCTTAGAAGGATGCCTAGCACATGCTTAGCTTGCCAGACAGATTAGCGGAAATTACCATCACTGCACCAGAGACAGAGCTGCCATTTGTCTGCTCCCCTAAGGGACCCTACTATTCCTATTATGGTTCAGTGGTAAGCAATAAGGTTAAAGAACTAGATGTTTCTTAGTACAGGTAATTCTAGATTCATACAACAAAAAACGGTAAATACTGTGGTTTGGAGGAGGAAGGATGATTCCAGTTTTCAGCTTTTGGGGGTTAGGAAAGTGAATCGACAATGACTTTTCATTGATCAAGGCCAAGTAATGCAGTTTATTGCTGAATGGAAATCTACCTTTCCACTTCCCATCAACCACAAGAAACACTCTTTGTTTCCTCAATAATGCCAAAAAAGTTTGCCAAGCAGTGTTGAACAGGTACTTGGCAAACAACTCAGGCCAAAATGGGTAAGCATCCTGCCCAGTCAGGTGCTCCATGGGCCCCCCTGTCAACAATGTTATTTGTTCCTGACTTGACCATAGCGCCTATACTCTAAGGTATAGAACAGAGTAATCGCAAAGAATGCCCAAGCTTATTCATGAGCTGTGTCCCCAATTCATGCTGCAAACAGGAGACTTTACTGTCACTGTTGACTTTAGTATAGACAGTGACTAAAATGACAACAGAAAATATTATTTTATCTTCACCCTTTTGTATATAGTAAGATAGTAACACCAAAATTTTAAGAGTTTTAAGGTAATCAAAACTCCTTCATATCAATTAGCCTTCTTTCCTTAAGGAATTATCAAGGTAAATGAAATTCTATCACCCATTTAATAACACATTATGAGGGTACTATATGCTTTGAGGAGGTATTTGTGTATATAAGTGAACAGAAATTAATCATTAGCTAGAAATTCAGTGGTGTAAGTTCTATTTTGCTCAAGAGAAATCAGGAATATTCTCACAGTTCTATTTACCAAGGAAGCCTGGTTGAGTTACGAAAACCTGACTACAAGTGGCCAGAATAAAGGCATTTCAATGGGGCTGACTCTTACTTTATTCCTTTTTCTCTGCCCCTTTCTCACTCTCCTTAAGAAGTGTCTCTGGTGCATGCTTGGTTTCTAAAGGCCAGATGAGACCATGGATGCTACAGTGAATGCTAAAGTCTGAAAGAAATATTTCTCTCTCCCTCTCTTTGAGTCAGAAATTCTGAACACAAGAGGATCCATTCAAGGCATGATGGAGTGCCTCACAGAGGCAGCAATATGTTCACAGTTGGCAAACAGAAATCTGTTTGGACAGTGAGTACAGCCATCCACTCAGCAAACATCAGCTTTCCTATTAGTTCACAGCAGAAAGACGGAGACGCTGGCGGCCCTTCTTTCAGACTCCAACTCCACTTTGGGACAAGGCTTCTAAACAAAATGCCTTTGTCTGACACTCACAATTCAATGGGTCCCAACGGCTTTCCTAGAAGCTATGTCTGTCTATTCACAATTGCATTTGGGCCCAAAAATCATTTGTAAAGATCTGAAGGGGGAAAAAGTGATGGGAAATACCCAATTTCCATTTATAATAGACAAGGAGTGACTGGCCTTATACCAATCAGCAAGAAGAGAGGCTGGAAAGGCACACAGGGTAGGATGGGTTTTATGGGCAATCTCTTCCCTTTAGGTGATTTTGGGAACATGGGTGTTGTTACTGCTACAATCTGGAAGAACACCAAGTTAATCTTTCAAAGGAAATCAGAGAAAAGATGGAGCAAATCAAACAGCAAACTTCCTGTTGAGTTACATTCCAATATGAAGGCAGGATCTTTCCCCACAGGATTTCAAAATAAACGAATAAGAATTGTCAATTTTGAAAGATAGCAGAACAGGTTAGGATATCCTCTTCTACCAAGTTTTCACCAAATTCTTCAAGTTTAAGTAAACAAACACAAGACGACAAACCAATGCCCTATTTTATTTTCTTTCCTCTTTGGGCATGAACTTGCTATATGAGCACTTGCTCTTAACTGATAATAGAAATCTGTTAGGATGACATTTTATTTAGTATAAATACAGTATCGAAATTTTAAATGAGAAATGACATAATTCTCCTTTTAACAATACAAGTAACTATAAGAAAAGCAGAGGCAGGGAGAGAGACAGTGTCCTCCAAGATATTATAATACCCATAGCAATTCCCCAACACCAACACTTATACATGTCTGTAGTAAAGGGTAAATCTCAGAACCACCAAAGAACTCTCCACATAACACAATTCTAGGAACAAACACTCCTACTTGAGAAAACTACTGCCAGCCCATGAGCTGTTTATGTACAGCTCAAAGTTTAAAATAGTTCTCACATTTTTAAAGATTTATAAAAGAAATTAAAAATATGTATCAGAGATTGTGTGACTATCTACAAAGCTTGATATTCACTATCTTAACTTTTACAAAAAAAAAGTTTGCCAGCATGTACCCTAAACTATTAAAAAGCCTCAAATAGTAACTCCTAATTCTATTTAAGCTAAATTATCAATGTGTTTTCAAATAAGCTCTTCCAGAGGTCAGTGACCAGATACTCCAGAGAAGATGAAATGATAGAGTAAGGACAGAAGGATCTGAACAAGGATCTACTCAATCAACAACAGATGGTTATCAAGACAATTTTGAAGCTTTTTCATAAGACAAACCTTTATTCTTTGGGAAGATCCCCAATAAATCATTCAGCTTAGAGAATCTCTAACTTATAAAACTAAGAATAATAACCACTTGCCTTTACAAGAGAGTGTCAGGGAAATTGAGTGAGTCAAAGGCTATGAAAGACAGTACCTAAGAGAAGGCAGGAGAGGGGTATGGTATCAGTGAGGTTCTCTGGTTTTCCTACAGACTGTGCCAAAGGAAATGCCTACCAAAAAGACAGACAAAGCAAAGCAGTAGGCTTTGTAAAACTTCCTTTTTCTTTCTTCAGGCAAAACATAGCCTCATACAGACTAGTTTGTAGAATTTAAGACTATAGATTTCTATCTTTTTCAATGAATAAAGATGCTTTTTACCAAAGGAATAAATACTGAGACCAAATTACTAACCTATAATCAGAATTCATTAAAGAGAGGGGAGAGGGGAGTGAGGAGAAATTCTGAATGATGATGTAACTTTGTAACTTAAGTTTTTAACTCAAGAATAGCTGGCTTGACTGAGCATGGAAATCTGTACCTGTGATCTGCCAACTCAACCACAATTCAGTTTCCTTTTAAAGCCTCAACTTTTGTCTGCTCAAGGTTTTGTGAAGCCGATTTTTTAGAAACTGATCATATATTCATACCATTCTAAGTATAGCATGCATCTATGGATTGATTGCATCATGCTAAAATTCAAGAAGCAGGACTGCCAAATAAAAGGACACACCCAGTTAAAGCTGAGTTTCGGATCCACAAGTTAATTTCATACAAGTGTGCCCCAAATACTTCATAAGACATAGACTAAAAAACTAATATGGTACATTTCAAATTCAACTGTAAGTGGACATCCAACATGCTAAATCCAGCACCCCTACTATAAAGACATGAAGGGGACATGGATATCAGCTGCTACCTTGTAACACTTCATAGGGCAGAGGGCAACAAACTGCTGAGATGGACTCATTTCATCAGAATTTTGTGCCAAGGCTAGTATAGAAAGACAGTCAATGACCCAGCATGAGATTCCCATTGCCTTGCTTGGACAACCACAAGGAAATAAGAAGCCTAGGACAAGGAAATCCTTTAGCGACACAGACTTACCTTGCAGTACTGCGCCATTTCCCATAAGGTCATACTTATAAGACAAGGACTGCTAGGAGCTAACTAAAAGCCTCCCACCCCCCATACATCATACATACATCATACATACCTAATATACTCAAGTTAATAGTTTTGTTTAAAAGAAAGAAAGAGAAAAGAGAAGAAATCTCACAGACACCCCAGGGTCTGGAGAGCAGCCAGATCAGGGTGGAAAAACTCTACCCTGTGGTTCCTCCACCAGGGCCAGGGCTTTCTTGAGGGAGGCACTCTTTCAGAACCACCCAGGCGCTGTGCTAGGTGTCCAATGGGCATGCTAACAGAACTTCACTGCAGGAGTCTTCACCGAGGCTGACTGCAATAGGATCTCTGAGAACACGGCTGGCCCAATTTCCACACAGGGTCAAGATCATAGGCACAAAAAGCCTGAACCACTGTTCAAATACACTCACTAAAAGTTTGTTGTTTAAACTCTCTCTGCCCACATGTGTGTACATGGCAGAGATTATCTGGCAAAACAATTGCCACAAAGGTAGCCTTTAATTAAAAACTAAATAAAGACAAAAGTACTTAGGTGTAGTTTTGAAAAAATGCTTCAAATATTCCTCTCTCCCCTCTCCCAACAACAAGATCCATTTTGCCCAGTTTTCTAGTCTCGTTTTATTTTTCAAACTAAGCCACCGAACTGAGAGCACATATATCATTTGTTCAACTCAAATGACAAAACAATTATATATGAAGCTTTTTCTTTGGTAAGATCAGTAAAATAATGTTTTAAAAAATAAAATATTCAGAATAGCTATCACTCCCTCACTTGGCATGTTGAAAACATTAAAATAGGAGCTGGGCACAGTGGCGCACACCTGTAATCCCAGCAGCTCCGGAGGCTGAGGCAGGAGGATCTCAAGTTCAAAGCCAGTCTCAGCAACGGCAAGGTGCTAAGCAACTCAGTGAGACCCTGTGTCTAAATAAAATACAAAATAGGGTTGGGATGTGGCTCAGTGGTCAAGTGCCCCTGAGTTCGATCCCTGGTACCAAAAAAAAAAAAAAAAAATTTCTTCCTCTTCCTGTTGCCTACCCCTAAGGTAGGTCTCCTGGGTCTTGGGGGTCAGCCTGATACAGAGAACAATAACCTGAGCAGGGTAAAGAGGGGTACAGATGCAAAGGCAGTCCAGCAGAAAGCACCCACATAAAAAGGTACCTTGCCAGAAAATCCAGAGGAAAACTGAGGAGTGCCAGGCTAAGACTGATGCACGACTCTGAGTAAAGTGAGAAGGGAGTCTATGCAGAGTGGCAATCTGACACAGACATCTGAGCATGCACTACAAGGTTGGTTACATATACAAGGAGCCAGATTTCTATTATGGAAATGGCAGGATTTTTATAAATATGAAAATTAGAATAAAACCTTCAGTGTTAAATTAGAATTGGTGGCATCAACTTAAATTCAAATTTAAATCTACCTTGTAAGTATAGAAATAAACATAGGATGTGAGTTTTTATGCATGTATGTATTGATGTGAGTGTATAAGAACATGCATATATGTATGTTCATATTGTCCAGCTCTGTTCACTAAGTCTTGGAAAGCAACAGCCCAAAGAGTAACAACAGGTTGTAGCTTCCCCACAACCATTCTCTACTAAAAAACTAGGATTTCTTAGAGAAATGGTTTTCTTAGGGAAATGGTTCATTCAGGAACCTCTCCCAGAGCTTATAACAGCATGACGAGAGACATCAATTTTTCAGACATCAACTATTCCTCTTCCATTTCACAGATAAGAGAGCTGATGTCCCAGACAGACCAAGAGTTAGGGCTTATACCAAAATGCCCAACTCCAAACTCAATAAAAAAGAAAGGAATCTGAACAAATGGGAATATATTATGAAGAATTAAAAATTAGCTGGGTGTGGTAGCACATACCTATACTCTCAGAAACTCAGAAGGCTTAGACAGGAGGATCACAAACTTGAGGCCAGAATGGGCAACTTATTGAGATCTCGTCTCAAAGTAAAATACAATTTTAAAAAGGGTTGGGGTTGTACTCAATAGTAAAGTGCCAGTAAAATACACACAGACACACAGCAAGAAGAATTAAAAATCAAACAGGAAAATTTAAAAATCTGAAACTTCTCGCCAGCAATCAAAAGCCTTAAGTGTGAGAGGCCTCATCAAATGCCAAGTATCTAAACCTGTACTATTTAAGGAACGAACTTAACAGCCACCTAAAAATTCCTTCTCTGGTAATTAAGACTGTACAATTACTAAAGTTCACATTAAGAGCCAGAAATCTTGCAGCATTTCACATTATCTCATTTAATCTCAAACTCTCTGAGATAGAAACTATTACCATCCTCCCCCCCCCCTTTTTTAACTGTTGAGGAAATTAAGGATTAGAATCATTACATAATTCATTTAAGGTCAGAAAGTTTGAGGTGGAAGACCCAAAAAGACAGACCCAGTCTGTCTGACTTCCAAAGTCTGGATTCTGGATTCTTCAGTGCCCCTATTCCTATGTGCTTAGCCAGCTTGCCCTGGTTCTGCCGGAGGGCTTGTGATTGAACTGGTACTGCTGTAGACTGGGGTCAGATGAGAATGGCCTCTTCTGCCTTCTCCTCCTGAACAACCCTCCTTAAAAACAGGGTTCCTCAAAATGTGATGTGCTGACAACAAGTACTTCAATGTGCTTGTGGGTATTGTGAGAACAACAGTGTGGGGGTAATCTAAGTTACCTGTAATTGCAAGCTGAGCACAGCGCAACTTCTTAGATCCTTGAACATACTCTAAGAATCTGCAGCAACAATCAAATTGACCTCAGTTACAAATCTTCTGCCAAGAAGCAAAGCTAGCAAAATCCAGGTCCCTGCCCTGAATAGAATTCAAGTCTGGCACATTAAAAAACAACAACAACAAAAGGGCTACATAGTATCGTATTGTTATATTATAAAATGATGAATCATTTAATAGCAAGAGCAACTGATATGGTGACAAAAATAATTTCAGACTTCTTTTTTGTTGTTCTCTATCTCAATTCAATCACTCTTCCATACATTTCAAATCCACTGCCAAGAATCACTCTAAGGAAACAAAAATGGAATGCTACATTAAAGTGGGGGGAGGGGAACGTGTTATTCAAGATACAAATCGTTCTAACTTAATACTAGCAAAAATAGCTTTGTATCTTGGGTCACAACTTTTTTAAAAAAAGATAACTAAATGCCATAACTTAATTGTAAATTATTGGACTTTGTTTTATGTCACTTTTTTCAGACCCAGGTTTGTTTCTCTTCCTGATGAAAACTTAGCTATAACCTGGGAACAAAATCTGCAAGGTCCTTCACAGCCCTGATTAACAACCTCCCAGCAGAGCTAAGGAGTCGGAAGAAGCCATTACTTCACCAAGGCAACTTGATAACATAACAGGTTTCTTAGCAACAGGGCAGTCACAGTAACCATTCACCATGGTATTAGAATTGGGTTACCCACAGGAGTTGAGACCAGAGGAATAAATTAAACTCATTCAATCTATAGGTTCAAGGTAACAAGAAAAAAACAAAAAAATTTTAAGGCCATTTGTGACTTGCCTATGAAATTAAGTTCTCATGTGACACTTTAGTGCTAGATTACATGAGTAGATGTTTAGAAACAAAATTCTAAATTCTCCAAATGTTCTCTCAATGCCTTTGTCTTAACAAGAAGCTAGGTATATGACCCATGCCATAATTATGCTTTTCAATAGAATATTTTCACCAATATACTTAGAAGTACCATATATAATTCTGATGAAAGAAAGACTTATGGAAGTAGTAAGTTAGAATTCAGATACAAAGCCCAAAAACTTTGGAGTGCATATGAGGAATTCTTAAATCCCATCCAACAAATAACAAAAATCACAATAATTTCCAATTCAGTTTGTTTCAGAAATCAAATTCTTATATAACCCATTTGCTCACATATTAGACAAAGTTAATGTGTTCTAAATATAAAAGAAACAAATTCAGAATCTGTAAGAATATCACATTCCAAAATATACAACAGTTAGTATGTGTGTTGGAAAATGTGTCTTTAAAACTGCAACAAAAATTACATGAATTATGGGCTAGAGGTGCAGCTGGGTATAACCTAGCATGCCCCATGCCCCGAGTTCAATCCCCCCGCACTGAAGTAAGTAAACAAACAGCCTCTCCATCTTATTTGTAAGATTACAAATTAATAATTAGGAGTTTCAAGCCAAATAAAAAGTCATTCAAAATATTTAGTCTGCTAAAAATCAAGAAGAAGCCAGGTGCAGCAGGGCATGCCTATGTAATCCCAGCAGCTCAGGAGGATGAGGCAGGAGGATCGTGAGTTCAAGGCACTAAGCAACTCACTAACTCAGTGAGATCCTATCCCTAAATAAAATACAAAAAAAAGGGCTGGGAATATGGCTCAGTGGTTGAGTGTTCCTGAGTTCAACCCCAAAATAAAATAAAACTAAATTAAATAAATAAATAAATAAAAACCATGAAGAGAATAGAGGCTAGGCCTAAAATTCAATATAAGTAAACCAAACTACACATTTGCAGAGAGTGAAGCAAGAGGACAGGAATAAGAAATGAACAACAGACCCTAGCTAATATGCAAATTATCTGCATTCTTTATGGTATCAAAACTCAAGATGATGAATACTTTCAGATAATTATCCAAGTTTGGGGTTTGAAGACATTGTTGGTTTTGTCTGGAATAAACTGTATTTGATATAGTCAACCTTGACAGTAATTCATAGGACCACTACAGACTCTTCATAGGCATAATCTTTACAACTAAGATGGGAAAACTGCCATGCCCTGTATGTGGATATCATAACCATCAACGTAATACAGGCTATTCATCATCTATAAAATTAATAAATACATTAATACTATAAAGAAATATATGTGAATAAACCAAACAACAGAAAGATAAATTACAGAATTGGTTCTAGTGCTTATAAGTCAAACTTCTGTGATTCTGGTTACCATGAGCTGGCTTTCCAGAGCCTCACTACCAGCACTATCCTCATCTTAGAGTTTAGTTTCCTACCCCATAAAACTAAAGAATCAGATGACTAAATTAGAAGAAAGAGTAGGTCTAGTGATATAGATGTCACATGCACCACCTGGCCCATTCCAGCCATGGCAGACCCCACCAAACACTGCTCCTTCCTACTAGTCCCTAAGCCTGCATCTGGATCCTCCACTGTGTTCCAATAAGCCTCAAATGATGGAGAGTTGGTAGGAGCATTCAAAACTATTTTTCCCTGATACAAAATAGATAGTACTTGCACCAGGCATACCTACAATCCTAGCTCCTGGGGAGGATGAGGCAGGATGATCACAAGTTAGAAGCCAGCCTGGGCAACTTAGGGAGATCCTATATCAAAATTAAAAATAACAAGGGCTGGGGAGTGTGGGGCTCAGTGATAAAGCACCCTGGATTCAATCCTCTCCATCCTCTAACCTTTATTAAGAACATTACATTTAAATCTGAAGCTATGCACTCTTCAAATGTGACTAGACATCTCACTAGCTGAAATTGCAGTGCCACTTCGGCCTCCCTCTCCCTTCACCAGCTGGGCCCCATCAGTCTGCTGACCACCACCCACTCCAACAGCACCTCTGGGAAGGGTTGGAACTCAAGTGGCTGGACTAAGAGAGAAACTGTTCTAGCAAGGCTCCAGGGGACAGAGCCACGTTCTCAAATGGCGATCTGAAGTCAGGGTGCCTCCCACTGGTGCTAGCTCTGTGAACTTGGTTAAACTGCTTAACTCAACCGAGTTTCCCCATCAGCAACAGGAATAAAAATAGCATACTGCCAAGACACAGTAAGCAACTGGGAAAGGTTAGTGGCTGGTGTTTGTAAATAATAAAAGATTACAGGTAAACCATGTCTCTATTCCAAACAACTCAACAGGAACGTGACTAAATGGTGTGATTTTAAAGAAGACAAATTAAAAATTTCTTTAGATTACTGGATTTCTCAAATGCTCATCTATTATTAGATTTAAGAAGGCACTACTTTCATGCTCCAAAAATAGAAGAGACTACCTTGTTGCCATGGTGATCACCTGTTGAGGTGGGAGCATCTTGTCACAGAAAATTTGGAATGGAAAGTAAGTAATTACAAATGAAGGGCATTGCAGAGGGGACGCCAGCAATGGGCAGAGGTGGGAGGAGATGGCTGCTAACAACGTCAACCTCAGCACAAAATCATTTTTACCAGATTTTGAAAAATGATATTGTTACCATGACAATATTTTGATTGAACATTTAACATTTTCCCCCTTCTAAAATAGCGCTGAGGAAGAAAGCAAATTATGTTTTAAAAATTAAAAACAATTGTGAATATCGTACTATTATGATTAAAATTTACCAAGTGTAGGCAAGCTCACTGTCCCTTGAAAGCAAATATTAATGCAAAGAAAATAGTTATAGTTTCCTAATTATAAAAACATAGTAAATTAATTTTAAACACTTTTCCTCCCACTGTGAAGATTCATTTCTAAAGGCTCTTCTTCCAGTAGTGAGGAAAACACCAGGCAGTGAAGAAACAATTATGATCAAACTGTGTCACTGGGTGTAGGACAGGACAGTACAGTCTAAAACACTGTGGGGACAGGCAGCTGCTAGGTGCAGGGGAGGACAGGCAGCCTCTAGGTGCTAAGCTGCACCCTCCCGGGGAGGGAGGGTCCTTGAGGCACAGAGTCTACAGTAAAGGCCAGAAGGTTAAAGGTGCAGGGTGTGCTCTGTACAGAGATTATAGGCCAGAAACCCCTGGACTTAACTTCTGTCTCACTGCTATAAAAGCTAAGGAGAACCCTTTTATGTAGAGGTGTGTATAAAACCTTAAAGATAAAAATACAATTTTAAGTAAAACTCAATGTATATTCCTATGGTTGAATTCTAATTAATTACAATACATATTGGGACTGGGGTTGTGGCTCAGTGGTAGAGCGCCTGCCTGGCATATGTGAGGCCCTGGGTTCAATCCTCAGCACCACATATAAATAAACAAATAAAGTAAAAACTCCATTGGCAACTAAAAATTTTAAAAAAGAAAGAAAGAAAAAATGATATCTGGATAAACAAGAGTTCATCAAGTGTTTGTCAGTGTCGAGCCAAGAAGCAGCATCATAGTTTGCAATAACTAGACTCATTTAGATGGGCCAGCAAGTGTCATTACCACCCGCCACCAATAATAGCAGGGTCACAATTTATAACAGCTCCTTACTTCTAACTACCATTTTTTTTACAAAGTTGAATGATACCATTGAGGGCAACTTTAGTTTTGAAACTCAAGTCACAGAAACTGTGGGTCACTTAATTCACTTTGGTTGTTGATGGATGATACTGAAAAGCCACACAGTGAGGTGCTCATAATGAAGAAAGAGCATCTACAATGTGGGTCACAGAAGGAATAAGCATGGGCAGGGCAGGAAAAAAAAAATTGTTGAAATGGAAAAATCTTCAACCTCAACCTCTCTTTACCACCCAATCTATAATAAAGACAAAATATGAAAAGAGGGACATACAAAATAAAGACCCTCAGAATTCCCATTACTCTCCTCCCACGTGCCTCAAGATCATAGGCTGGTGTATTTTAAAACAGGAATAAAAATAGCATAGTGTCAAGACACTGGAAGTCAGGAATTGCGGGAAAGGCATGCACACTTTCCCCTCGTTGATGGGCCTCTCCAAGGCTGTGAATCTGGGGTGGTTTTCTATGAGGTCACCCCTGATTGTGTCCTACCCACAATTTTTTTTTATTTTTTTTTCTTCTTTTTCTTTTTTGGTGCCAGGGATTGAACTCAGAGGGGCTTAGCCACTGAGCCACATTCCCAGCCTTTTTAAAATTTTGAGTCAGGGTCTCTCTCAGTTGCTCTTAACCGAACTAATAAGATAAATATTTCAAATGCTTTTAGAAAGATGTCACCACAATGCTGAAGTCCCAAATTTGGAGTTTTTAAAAGCCTTCTCATAAGGGTGAGGAGAAAAATACTTGTAACCCCAAATTCAATGAGACATCAAAAAGAAACAGATGGGCTGGGGGTGTGGCTCAGTGGTAAAGTGCTTGTCTAGCATGTGTGAGGCACTGGATTCCATCCTCAGCACCACATATAAGTAAGTAAAGGTCCACCAACAAAAACAAAAAAACAGATGATAGCATAGAAACTCAATTATTTGCTTTTTTCAGTTTCCATAGACTAAAAAATAATAGAAAATGAAACAACTTAAGAGAAGAAAACTTCCACTGAGGAGTAGAGAAGCAAAAGTAATTATAAAAATCCTTAATTCATGAAAGTTCTTCAAGCTTCCAAACTTGAAAGCCCTAACTCGACTTATATTTCTTTCTTCCTCTCCCATCCTCTTAATTTAGATACTTGTAGATCTACAATCATCTTTATTCTTTCTCCTTTTCATCCCCCCCCCCTTTTAAAAATATCTCAGTCCCCAACAAAATAGAAGGCATGGTCCCAAAAGCAGTGACAACACTGAGTTACTACACTGAGTTTTTGAGAGAAAGGCAAAGAAAGAAGGGAATCTACATTAATTCATGAAGTATAATTATTGCTTCATACTTAAAAGCTCAGTAAATGCATGAGACAAATTATTTTCTTTATAAAAACTAAATTACCAATGCAAAGTATACAGAACCTGTTGGCCCATTTTCTAATAAAAGTAGTTAAATTTTCCTTTAACTGTGATAAACATATTCTAAACAAATTATACTGGGTAAAATATTGGGGAATCAAGTTCTCATTATCCTTTCAAATCTCAATAACAACCAGATTGTTAGAAAGAACTAAATCTTTAGACACCTAAAAACAGGGTAAATATGTTCTACAGAACTGAATATCTCCAGTTTTCCAGCATTAAAAATGCTCTGCTGGGGCTGGGGTTGTGGCTCAGTGGTAGAGTGCTCTCCTAGCATGCATGAGGCACTGGGTTCCATCCCAAGCACCACATAAAAATAAAGATATTGTGTGCACCTAAACCTAAAAATAATTAAAAAAAAAAAAAAAAACCCTGCTCTGCTGTAGCTAGAGCACAAAGAGTTTTCCAGTAGTGAGTCCCTAAACAGGGTAGGGTGTGCTCTGCATCTACTTGGATTGCCTGTCTCTATAATCTTAATTTCCAGGCTAAATGGCCAATTGACTGGGATGATGGAAGAAGACCCAGGGCAGTTTCTTAGGTTTACCTAGAAATGACAAGGTTTGTGTATTGTGGGAAAACATGATGATTTTGACAGAACCTACTAAAGAAAAGAACCAAACCAAGTGATGACAGGGCCAAAATGGTTCTCCTATGTTAGACCAATGTCCATGGAAACAGTACCAGACAAAAATACATTACTTCTAAATGGCAGGCCATGATGGCTTTTCTCTACCTTCCTGAAAAACAAAAATGTTTTTGTAATTTTTCAGCACCTGGACACCAACTTAGAGAATGGTCACTACATTTCTTTTTCAATGTTCAAATTTTGAGTCTTTATTTTTTCCTTTGCTTCTGAAATCTTCAAAAATTCATTTGTGAAAATTATCCAACAGGATGAAAGAAAAGACCTCTGGCAAATTAGTATTTCTCTTTAAATATTTTGGAAACAATATTTCCTACAGAAGATGATTATAAGTGTTACCTAAATGGCATCGTAACTCAAGAATGACTGGCTGAAACAATAAATGTTGGTGAGGATGTGGGGGGAAAGGTACTTTTGTTCAATGCTGGTGGGACTGCAAATTGGAACAACTACTATGGAAAACAGTATGGAGATTCCTAAGAAAATTTGGAATGGAACCACAATTTGACCCAATCATTGCACTCCTAAGTTTATACCCAAAGGACTTAAAATCAGCATACTACAGTGACACAGCCACATCAATGTTTGTAGCAGCTCAATTCACAATAGCAAAACTATGGAACCAACACCTTTGTCCTTCAACAGATGAATGGGTAAAGAAACTGTGATATATATATATATATACACATATACATACAATGGATTATTACTCAGCCTTAAAGAAGAATGAAATTATGGCATTTGCCATTAAATGGATGGAACTGAAGAAGTGAAATAAGCCAATCCAAAGAACCAAAGGCCGAATATTTTATCTGATAAGTGAATACTAATTAACAATAAAGGGGATGGGGAAAAATCAAGGAATTTTGGACTAGACAGAGGGGGGCCAGGGAGAGGTAGGGGAATGGGGGTAGGAATAATAGTAGAATGAATAGGACATTATTACCCTACATGCATATATATGATTACACAACCTGTTTAACTCTACATTGTATACAACCAGACAGATGAGAAGTTATACTCCATTTATGTATGATGTATCAAAATGCATCCTACTGTCATGTATAACTAATTTGAACAAATTTTAAAATATTTTTTAAAAAAGGAATAACTGGCTGATAATACTCCAACATTTAAACTTCAACCTCGTCACACCTCTATGGAGAGTGGTATGGAGATTCCTTTTAAAAAAAAAATAGAATGGAACCACCATTTGATCCAGTTAGCCACTCCTTGGTCTATATATCCAAAGGACCTAAAATCAGCATTCTACAGTGACACAGCCAATCAATGTTTATAGCAGCTCAATTCACCATAACTATGGAACCAACGTCCTTCAACAGATGAATGGATAAAGAAAATGTAGTAAATACACAATGAAATATTACTCAGTCAAAAAGAACAATCAAATATGGAATTTGCAGGTAAATGAATGGAACTGGAGACTATCATGCTAAGTGAAATAAGCCGATCTCAAAAAACCAAAGGCCAAATGTTCTCTCTGATATGTGGATGCTAACCCACAATAAGGGTGGGTGGGGAAAGGATGAACAGAAGTCCACTAATTAGACAAAGGAAACAAAGGGAAGGGATGGGAAGGGTAATAGGAAGTTCAGTAGAATTAATCAGGTATAACTTTCCTTGCCTTGTATTTGAATACACGACTAGGGTAACTCCACATCATGTACAACCACAAAAGTGGGATTCTAATTAGAATAAGTTATACTCCATCTATGTATAATATGCCAAAATATATTCTATAGTCATATATAACTAAAAAGAGCAATTTTTTAAAGAGTTATATAGGCAAGAAAAATAAACCAGGAACACAAATTGCTATCTAGGAACAGCAAAACTTGGTCAAAAAAAAAAAAAACATGAAATACTTACTAACAAAGGAAATAGTATGTTACCCAACAACTAAACAGAGTTCATTTTCATGTTATAAAGTACATGAGAAAATCAGTAAGTAAATTAACTATATTTCTAGCAAACAACCACCTCAAATGGGTTAAAATGATACACATGCTGACTAAGAGTTCTTTCTGTGTTTCTCAATTGAACTGTACATATAATTAAATAAAGCAATAATTTTAGTGACATACAGCAAAAGAGAAATAAAATTCAAAGTATTTTCATATATTTGCATAATAAATGAGAAATTACAGATTTTAATACATGGGGAATATAAACCTCTGGAAGTGAAATCAGGAGAGAGAAGGCAATTTTCACTTCCTACTTGGTAGGAAATTATAAACTAAAAATTTTTATAACAAATTATGTTCTTAAATAAACTCAAGAGCTATCAGGCAGATATTCTGACTCACTTATCAGAAAGTCTCGCTTCTTAAAAAGCAAAAAATACAAGGATGACCTGGATCTGTCCACACAAATTCCAAAGGACAACTGCCCAGGGGCTCCTTATTTCTTATTTTTAGAAACTTTATGTCACATAAGTGAAAGCAATCTCAGGAACACATCTTTCAGCTTGCTGTGTCTTGCTTTGACTTGCCAAACAGACAACACAGTCAGCTTCTATGACTTTTCTGCTACTGGCATGGTAAAAGATTCAGGTTTGGGAGCTAAAAGCTTTGTGCAAGACTAGTTCCTTTGTATGATTTTTCTACACTAATAAAATACAACATCTCCATTTCTCACTTACATACGGTAAGCTTATTACATCTTGACATCAAATTAAACACATTCAACTATTAGAAAGATGAAAATTTACTCCAAATATCACTACATTTCTACTACTGTTGACATGAAAAACATGGATAATATCCTCAAAGTAGACGAAGTTCCACAGATTCCATGTTATAATCCCCTGTCCTTGCCACATTCTTCTGTTTGTACTCTGCTGCGACTGATGAGCACTGCTGAGTTATGTATTTGGCTGTACTCTGCCAAATACAAGTTACATCCTGACCCTTCATCTTGCAAACACTGTCAGCAAAAATGTACCTCACAGGGCCACAGTTTTGCCAGGTTGATACCCTGGACAGGGGGCTGGCCACAACCTATAAGGCTCTGGTCTCCCACACCACAGGGAGAGCTCAGGAAGCTCCCAGGCTATGGAAGCTCACTTCGCATCCATGGCATTGCCTAGACCTCTTTTCAGGTTGACTCAAACTTCATTCCCAGCTCTCCAGCTATCCCGGTGGGAAGACCACAGACAGCCACCAACCTGACTTATCCTTCTTCTGGGCTTCATGTTCTCTGCCCTTTCTGCAACTACTCCAGCTCCTCGAATTGTTCTCTTCCATCCTGACCAGCCTTCACTTGCTGCTTCCAGTCCTACTAGTAAAGGGTCTCTCCCAGCCTACATTGCCAATTCTGGGGGGACAAGGGGAAGTCACCCTCATAAATGCAAGAACAACTTCATGCTGATTCACTGGATGTGGCAAGTAACTACTATTAAGAAGGATATGAAATCCCAAGATGCTTTAAAAATCAACAGGCATCGCTCCCAAGCAAAAGTGGGGAGAAAGCAGTAACGCACAACCTTACTTATTAGGCACTCTGGGGAAACACTGTGAGGCCACTCCCACTGAAGGTTCTCCCATTGAAGACCACCATATACCCTCTTCCTTGGATGAAGTGGGAAAGGAAGATAGTAACTGGCTCTCTTTAAAGAAAACAAGCCAACACTCCACTTGACCACAGAAAGTAAATTCTAAACGCATGTTTTTTAAAAGATCAAATGAACATATTCGCTTGGAATACCTATATCATTTCAGCTCTTATTTCCAGGGCTTATTCTGGAAAAGATTTAAAACCCATTATAGATTACTTTTATTAAGAAACCAGCTTCTCTCAAGTCTGAGAGGAAAGAGACACTTCATACATAAATGACTTCTGCCATTATATTTTGCCCCCCAACCTGAACCATGCCAGTTTTTCCTGCATCCATAAAGAATAAAACAATATCCAGAAGACCTCTTGCAACCATGATGCACTGAGTCCCAAAGTCAATCAAGCTTTCTAACTGATTCCAGAAATTTAGGCATATTATATAGTCAAACACTTCATAGGTTCCCAAAGTCACAGTTTGCTCTGCCTGTGTGTCCATCTCTCTTAAGGTGTAACTAGATTCCTACACCCAGGATCAAACCTGTCAGCTAACTTTGGCCTCTCATGACCCCTCGTGTCCAATCAGTTGCCAAGATCTCTCTGTTCTGCTTCCTCAGATATATTCTCTTCTCATTCCCATTGCAATTAACACAGGACTTTGTATACAGTATGCATGCAAATATTTGAGACATGAGTGAACAAACCAGATTATATGATTGCGACTTATTCTGAGATGTTTTATCTCTACACACACACACATACACACACACACACACACCTTGCTTTCAGAGAGCCTAGGGTGGTACCTAAAGACCATAGCACATACTACTTAAGAGGTGAATCACTCACTGTAGAGAGCCCAGGGATCACGGAGGGAATGGCTGAAGCACAGCACAGATTCTGGAGCTTTACTCCCAAAGATTTTGCCTTGAGAGTTTTGCAAGAGGCCCAGGATTCTGCATTCTTACTGAGCTCAAAGATACACAGTCCACATCTGACAAACACTGTGTCTAACTGGAAGGACAACAGAAGCATGATGGAAACCAGAGGACAACACTATCTGCCACATCCTCATCCAGAGGAAGACATGCTGGCTTTGCCTGTGGCCCCACTAAGTCCAAGAAATTAGTGCAATAAAAATACGCCAAGCCAGGCATGGTGGTACATGACTGCAATCCCAGTGGCTCAGGAGGCTGAGGCAGGAGGACTGCAAGTTCAAAGTCAGACCTGGTGGTTTAACAAGGTCCTAAGCAACTAAGATAGGGTCCTAAGACCCTATCTCAAAATAATAAATGTGTTATGGATATAACTCAGTGGTTGAGTGCCACTGGGTTCAATCCGGGGGCGGGGGACTCAGGGGAGGCAGTAAATATATGCCAACATGACCCTGTCTTGGATTTGTATTGTCCGGCATCCATGGCTGCATCTTGGCTCTCTTAGCCCATTGCTGCTCTGCTTGCCTCCCCTCTTCTACCCCATCCCTTACTGGATATGATCAACATCACCTTATAATTCATAATGGATGAAGGCTAGAGCTTGCTCTATAAACTCAACAGACCAGAGTTCAAGTTTAGCTCCTTCCATAACCAATTATGTGATCAGTCCTAAGCAAGTTAACTAATCTTTCTGACCCTCAACTTATCCCTATACAAAAAAGGAGGGTAATAAAAATTAAAGTTTCCTTAGGTTATCTGGAAAACTTTATCATATAAGGAAGTCAATCATAACACCTTAATAAGCTTTAAGAGTGAGTCTCTTACCTCTATTTCCAAATAGAACAGATGTTTGAAACTCCCTCACTTAGTATTCAGTTCTGACTAAGCTACCACCTTAATACTTCCCTGCCATCCAAAAGCAGCTTCACAACTAGCAACTGCAAATTCCTTTTGGCTGCAACTTCCAGTCTAAGAAGCTGTAATATAAGAGAAGAAATGCCCAAGGTCTCTGTTAAATAAAGAAACTCGAATCCTCATCTTCAGAGATTTAGATTCCATATGCCTATTAGGCACAGGAATCTGACACTAACAGCCACCAACGCTCACTCGGACTCCCCTTTAATAAATACTGAGCTAGAGTTTCAGATGAACTCATGGTTCCTCTAGCAGTTTCCAACAGCAAAGCATTCTTATTATCTCCTTGATCATCACTATCTTAGGAAGATCTCTAAAGGGATGCTCCAAAATCACTTCTAATCAGTGAACCCTGCCTCATCCTCCCCATGAAATCTGCAATGGAAGTAGGAACTAAGTTTTCTAACTCAATTCAGAGATTGTTTGGCTTCTAGATCACTGCAACTAACAAAAACATCTCACAAATCCAAAGCATGTTCTGGGATATTCTATTAAGGGGGTTAAGCTTCTTCAAGTATCAAAAATTCAAAGAGAAATCCCACTAAACACTACCATACTCTCAGAATCCTCTGTCCACATCTTAAGGGTTTTCAAAAATCTTGTTATTAGTATACCTGTCTTTGCAGGCTTCCCTTTTCAAAATTGCTCATTTGAATCTCATTTGGTTTGAGAAACCAAGAGCTTTGTGGAACTAAAGTAAACTCAGCAACACCAGGCTTCAGTGAGAGAATGAAGGGCTCCTCTATGATTCCAATGCAAACGTGCTTTCGTGTTGGTTTATAAGAACTGGCTAATCAAAGGCCTTTTCAACCAACTGCCTGGCTTAGAACTGGTTTAGGAATGAAACACAGGACTGTGTGTAACCCTAAGCAATATTTTAGCCAAGTGAGGCCTGAATACTTTTACTGAGCTTTCACCTGATGGGAAAAAAAAAATTGTATTCTAGGTAGACATTTAATATTCAAAAAAAAAAAAGAACAAAAACAGATTCATAAAAATTCTTAAGCTAATATTCTTTTGGTACAGGTGAGTTTTTCATTTCCATCTTGTATACCTCTCCCTAGTGCAGACCAGGAACATTAGGGCAAGTTTTTCCCACCCCTTAACTCTGGCCTCCTCCCCAGGAAAAATAATGTTTTCTTAGAAGATCCCTGATACTTCATCTACATGGTACAAATTTCTCACCTGAAATGATAGTTATGTGTTTACATATTGGCTTTAGATTGGAGGTTTTCTATGTGGCTATCTCTGTAGGTTCCTCTCTAGACATCTTTATACCTCTTTAACAGCAGATTCTATGTCAAATTCACTTTAGTATTTCCCCACAATATTCAAAACAAAAAGAACTTGATAAACTAAATATTTGCTAAGTGAAAAACCAGCTGAAGTTCTTTCTGCTATGACGCCATCCCAAAGCTGGAACTTTTCTCAGATAGACTCTAAATCACCCCTTTCTAATAATTTGCATTTTAGAATTGGGGAGGAGAAAAGTCCCAGCTAAAAACAGAAAAAGGAAAAAAGGATGAAAAGAATATTCGAGCATTTAGCTATTATACTTCCCCCACCACACACCCACCATGTGCAGGGCTAAAATGTCCTGAAGAAAACATTTAAAAGAGCAGTTTGAACCTGTCTCAGAGAAAACCCTGTCTCTTACTCAGTCTCTACCCCTAACTCAAAAACAGCCCAAGGGGTGGTGGACATATCCATTGCACTCCTCCCTCACAATCAACTCATTTCTTTATTACCAATCTAAGATAACTGGGAAACAGTAGCAATATGAGACAAGATCCTTGGACTGTCAGGTAAACCAAGGGAACACAGCCAAGAAAGCAAAGAAGCGGGGGACAATACAAGAACAAAAATGAAAATGAGGCCAGCAGCTGGGCCCCCCTGTGAGAGAGCGTGGCCAAGGAGGAAATCAGGCCATGGGACCGGATGGACAGCCAACTATGGGGTGGGAGAAGAGCTAGCCAAAGTCCAGAGAGAATCACAATTTGGTTAAAGCATGTAAGAATAATTGGAAATTAACTGTGTACGCAAAAGACTTCACCTCATTTACCACAGTAGCTAGATAAACACCATGTAAAATTAAATAAGAGCCTGCTCACCCACAACCAAACCAAGATCATTTGTCTTCATTCCCTATTAAAAGTATAGAAATGTCAGCATGCTTTTGCTTTCTTGATCTGTTTAAGGCATCTGTTTGTTCTGAAGAAGCCAATTCCACTTCTCAGGACTAAGGTTTGAATGGAAACATTAATCCAGATACTCTTTCGAAAAGTCCTTCAAATTCACAGATCCAAACATTAATATAAAGATGCTCAGGAACCAGCTGGTGCAATTAACAAATTGTTTATAGTTTTCCCTTCCATTGGCTTAAAAGTACTAGAAGAAATTTGAAGCAAGATGAGACTGCCATTCAGAACTGGGAGTTTTAAATAGATGGTCTTTGTGTTTTTCAAGCTAAAAATAATAGTCTGCATGTTAGACTTCATGTTGTATAAATAAGCTTCAATTCACAAGACTCAGCTAAGTAGGGGTCCTACCATTCAGTAATAGAAAACAAAGCACGCAGAGACTAAACTATTTCTGGAGGAAGATTCAGTATTTTGAAACTTCTAATCACTGAAAACTTTCCCAGTAGAGAACAAGAGTAGTCTTTCCCAAATATGCTTGAATGTTTTCGGTCATAACAGGGTGAATAATGACTGTGCTCTGTAGTCAGGGAGAATGGGGTCATTCTGCACCTAGAGGTGTGAAAGTGGCACAGTCCTCACAGCCCCCACCACAAGGCAGCCCACATTCCTCTGGTCTGAGGAGGTGCCAAAGAGCGCAGAAACATTTCCCCCAATGGGCATCTTCCACGGCACCCATGAATGGATTCTCAGTTCACTGATGGACTCAGAGTTTTCCCCGTAAATAACACGTTCCTGAGAAATGCTATATCAACACTGAATGGGTTTCACTGGCAGCTCCCACTCTCCCCATTTCAGCACTCCTGCCACAGCAAAGGCCTTCTATTCTTCGGAAATAGGGAGGCTTTAAACATTTCCAACCTGATTCACACAGTAGCTCCAAAGTTACACAGTAAGTCTCCCAGAAGCTCAAAGAAGTTCAAAGGACCATCAACTCTCAGATCTAAATAGAGACATCTCTATTAAGGTAGTAGGTAATCCTTGGTTTTATTTTTAAATAGTTACAGCCAGGTTTAGGGTATCCATGAAGAAAAAAATCTTGAGATACAATGCTTGGGAACACCTCCAAAAGAAGGAACATATAACCTTATGACCAACAGAAAAGAATTCTACAAACCCCCTTTCCCTGACAACAGTCTCCTAATATTCCCCCTTCATTTTACTTTATTTCTAACACCACATATTAATTTCCATTTCTTTTCCTCTGACTTCTGAAAGAGGGTAAAGGAAAATTCCCATAAGAAACTCCTCAGGAAAAGCTTTTAATAGATGCCTTTATTAGAATTGTCTCAAAATAGTCTAAATAACTATTTTAGTATTCACATTACATGAATGAAAAACACAACTAAAATTAAATGCAGCTACAATAAAACTGACATCATGCAGAATAGAAGACACCCCTTAGCAACTCATTCCTGAACTTTCCTTATTCATCTTTCATTGAATAATTTCTTTAAATAAAAGGAATGAGTTCCTTATATTTAAATAGTAACCATTTATAAACAAAAACAATTTGATAGACCAAGTGGAAAATGATCTGAACAAAATAAAAACAAGTATTGATGTATCAAAAAACACTATGTTTAAACCTGTATTTACATTAAGCTATTTCACATAGGACATTTAAAAGAATCTGGGAATTTCCCAGAAAGTTCTTGGAAATATATATTTGCTATGTTCCCACAGAGAAAGACCCCAATACCAGTTCTGTCTCATTTCTTCCCCAGGACCAATCAGGAATGAACCTTCCCCCAGGAAACATATTGCTTTGACTTCCCTCCCCACCCTAGAAGCTACTGATTGAACCTGGGGCTTTGGGCATGTCAGGCAAGTGCTCTACCACTGAGCCACATCCCCAGCCCAACATCTTACTTTGGAAAGAAACATAATAGGATACTGGAATTTTCCTTCATATTTGTAATCTTGGACAATTCTTACTTTGTCACATACAGAATAAGAAAGAAATTGAGATTTAGTTAATTCTAGATATCCCTATTTCTAATTTAAGATAGTCTTTACTTGTTCACTATTTTTTGAAAATCTAGAAATTGAGACATAGGTAATATTTGCACATGGGTTATGTTAGGTCCACAGGCTCCCCTCCCCCTCCCATTTCATGGCAGCCATGGGTAGGGACTTTCCACCTAGCTGAGGAGACCCAAAATGGCCAAGCAGAAGCTGACAAGGCAATGGACCCCAACCACCAGGGTCCAAGGGCTGAAGCAATCGCCCTGTCATCTCACATCAGCCCTGATGAACCCACACCACACATGATCCCCTAAACTTGGCTCAGCCAACCTGCTGTCGGTAGGTAGCTGCAGTTTAGATGGCCTAGGCCCCAGCTTCCCTTATCAGCAGCACTGACTTCGGGAGCCCTCATCCTTTCTTGCCTGAGGCCCCCCAATAAACCTTCTTTTGGTGCCTCATTCTTGTTCTGTGGTTCCTGATCTCGCACGCCCCTTTCTGCTTTATAAGTTAAATATACTTGACAAAAATATAAAATTTCCCATGGGCAAAAAAATGGAAAAGCAGCAGCAGCAGCCCATTTTGACAGATGCTTAAAGAAGATATATCAAATGTAAGTTCCTACACCGTCATTTACCTACTGACAACAGTAAGAACGGCTAAATGACTTGGCTGTTTGGGTGTGTGGCTGCCGACAGCAGGCCATATGTTTGCAGGCACACTATGTTTTCTTTTTGTGAGAGGCAAAGGAGGAAGAATGGAATGGCTGGCTAGGCACAAAAGCTCTCTTAAAATAATAAACCTTCAAATGTTTCCAGTCACCCACAACATACCTATTCTGCTACAAACATATCTACTTTCACCACACAGCCACCTCTTACATGCTGGCTTCTATTTACATCCCTGGACAATGGTGCTCAAGTAGAAGGCAGACGTGGGGTAAAACCACAGTACACATCTGGTGTTTATAGGGGAAAAGCCCACTATGGGATTTTTTTTTATTCCAAAGACCTTTCATTAGTAATGTATACAGCTGTTTTCTATTGGCTAATAATCACAACAGCAATACTCAAGCATGCTGACTTCAGGCCTAACTATGCCAAGCTGTTTGTGCTCAGCTGTAAAACATTGGAATTCTGAGTGTCAGGGGAGATACCATGCATGTTCAAAAAAAAAAAGTTAATACAGCTGTTTTCCTCTCAGGAATGCCAAAAGAATGCAATTCCTCCCTCTAAACCTCCCCCAACCCCATCTCCAACAATTTTGTGTTCCTTGTTCATGCTAATATATGAAGACAGTATCAGAAACATAGCCCATTCTTAGTAAAAAGAATATAGAAAAAAATGCTTAGGCATCAGAGTTTCCAGTCATAATGTGTGCCACGTCTACAGAAAAGAAAAAAAACAAAAATGAAAAATTTTCTGTTAAATAAAAAGTGTGAGTACCAGACTACACACACCATAAAACATCAGTTAACAACTTCAGAGAAGATAAATAGGTTGAATGGGGAGGTGGGGGAGGGGGGGAATCAGTTATTTTTAAAAGTCTCCATCAGCACATTCTAAGCATATTTTAATATGATTATATAAAATGTTTATGTACTTATCTGTTGCTTCATTTCTTAATAAAGGAGCAACTTCATTTTGAAATAAGGGACACAGGAGCCTCAGCTCTGTGCTTCTGGGACTTCCCCACTCTGCTTGGCTTACCACCTTTGTAGAGCCACACAGACATACACAGAAGGCCTTTGTGCACAGGTCTCTGCCACAGATCTTCACAGAGCTTTTGGCAAGGTCCTCCAAGGAGTCCCTTTCTTCTCTGACTACACACAAAGGTTTTATCTTACAGTAAACAGAGAAGACATTTAACATTAGTCAATACTAAGGCAGTAATACCATGAATGTGGCTCAAAGATTTGCATAATGAAATTCTATTGTCTTGGTTTGAACTCAAAACTAGTTATGGGGGGAGGAAAAAAAAAAAAAGAGGTCAGAAACAGGAAGGGCACTTTTCATTACCTGAAAGTTACATGTACAAAATGTATTTCACCTGTGCTCTTCCATAGGCTTATCTAGGCAGCTCTAAGGAGTAGAAACTACACACAACTTTACTTCTGTATAATATTTGTGGCTTGCCTCCTCCACACTTGCTACAATGCCTACCTGGCTCTTCCAGGATTGTAAATTAGGTATCTCTTCTGTCTCTCTCTCCCCATCAGCTTGGAGCATTCTAGTAGAATGGAGATAGGGACAACCAGAGCAATACTCATGATTCATTTGCAAGCAATGAATAGCAACTGGGCTCACCCCACGAATTCCAACCCTTATCAGAGCAAAAGTGAACTTTTGGTATCTGCCCGGACCCACTGAGGACTTCTGTCATGGGCGGCACCCACAGTGTGTATAGGCAAGCAAGAACACAGGGAAACGGGAGAAATAAGTACATGGTCTTTCCAGCATCTCAAATATTCTATGCTCAACTAAAGAGCGATGAAGAAAAATGCTGCAGAAATTCTTTCAAATTAAGAAATAATCTCCCTCTCTGAGCTTGTATTTCTATTTTCAATAAGTCAGTGGGGGTGGTGGGGTGCTAATATGTTCAGTGTATCATTTAAATAGCACAGATAATTAAATTTAAACAAAAATATTTAGATTTGAATGTTAACAGTTCTGCTTCGGGGGAAGAGGGGGTAACTGGCAAACCTTGGAACAAAGCCAGTTCTGTGTGAAACAGCAAAGGACAGAGTAGAAACTGCAAGTGTGGAGGCTTAAATTATGTGTTAGAGTGGCTTTTAGATTCCCTTAGGTTTTTGTTTGTGTGGTGCTAGAATGTAACCTAGAGTATCCAGCATGTCAGGCAATTGCCCTACTACTGAGCTACACCCCCAGCTCTGGTCTTCTTACTTTGTTTGTTTGTTTGTTTCGGTTTTTGGCAGCAGGGATTGAACTCAGGGGCACTCTACCACTAATCCACATCCCCAGCCCTATTTTGTATTTTTTCAAGGTCTCACTAAGTTGCTTAGTGTCTCACTTTTGCTGACGCTGGCTTTGAATTCACAATCCTCCAGTCTCAGCCTCCCAAACCACTGGGAGTATAGTTATGCGCCATTTAAAAGTCGTATTTTCAGTTTAATTAATGAATTTCCTTCTTTTCAGTAAGCAAAAAGATGGGAAGGTACTATAAGAGTGCTATTTAAGCACACTTTCAGGATGGGAACACATTAAGTCATCCAGCAGAAGGGAACAGATGACAGCAACCTACTTGTACCTGTGCTCCTGTCACATCCAGTGTTCAGGCACATGCCTCCTGAGGAGATCAATTCTCAGAAGAGTGGGTATCATAAAGTCAGTCCCCACAGAAGACTTTCTGTCCTTATCTATGTGATGGCCTTAATTACTGGATACTGGCTAAGTAGCCAGGAAATTTATGACTCATCTCCACTGTTCCCAGTGTTGTTCTCCAACAAAGTCACCCAATCCCTGCAGTACATAAAACTGGTCTGCTTAAAAACATCCTGGTAGAAAGCATTTAGCCCCTGCATTATTTTAACATTTAGTCCGTAGCTACTTTCCCTTCCCTCCACCTCCAAATGCACTAGTCAGAGTGGCTACGACAGCCCTCACTCGAAATACCAACTGTGGCACAAATGCTCCAGCAACCCTGAGTCGCTTCCCAGAGGCCTGCAGTACATCTCTAGTGGCATCAACATGGCATTCTGGGTGACCTTGGGACAGAATACTGCAGAGTGCTGCAATGGGCTTGCTGGTGAAAAATCTCCAACATTAGTGATGCATTCTAAGGTGATACCCCAAAAATCAACTGACATAAGCAAAACTTACATCCAGATAGAAAGAAGAGGGGCTAGGGTACGGCTCGGTGGTAGAGTGCTCCCCTAGCACATACAAGGCCTTGTGTTAGATCCTTGGCACCACGTTAATTAATTAATTAAAGATAGAAAGAAGAAAACTTGAGCAATCTAGTTTAACTGCTCATGTGTAAGATCCATGTGAAAGCATCTACGAGCAGGCCTAAGTTCAAATCCTCAATTATTTGTTACACACACATATAAACACTATCAACAGGTGACCAAAACTGAGTCAAAGATCCAAACTTTTGTATTAAAAGCAATTCTGACTCACTGAACCCTAAAAACTGATGAAATTGTTCTGAAACTGCTTATATGTAGTAACATTTCCACACCAAAAACAACAACAAAAAAAAAAACTAAATGAGTGTTATAAAAGGCTTTTAACTAAGAAGCAAACATTGGGTGATCAGCTTATACAGCTGTATCTATTGAAAAGAAAATCTAATAATAACCTAAAACATCAACCCTTGTAAGTCAGAACAGATTCTCCATGCATGACATTATCGGAGTTGTTTGCTTCTTTGCTAAAGCATGCGCCTGTGCCTCTATTTCTTCCTCATTGTTGTTCCCCTATCTCCTAGCTATTTTTCATTCCCCATCTTTGATTGATTATTATACAGATAACCTAACAATACAAAAGATGTTAATATTCACTCTCCTCATTTTCTATGCATCCCATTGAGCATGTAGTAGTAAATATTTAACAAGGAACTCTACTGGGGAAAATATGGTGGGGAAGGAGTAGAGTCCTGAATTGAAATGCCTGGCCAATTTCAATCCACCAACATGACATCACTGAGTGTGAAGTTGGGAAGAAGTGGCCAGCAGCACAGTGTTCCCCCATACATACATAATATTCTACCACACAGATAAAACTAATTTTTAAACCTCAAGGGCATAGATATTAGTAACAAGTAGTACAATAACCAGGAAGTGACAAGCTTTAAGTATTTATTGTCTTTGTTATCACATAAATACACATGTGTTGCTTAATGATGGGGATACTCTCTGAAAAATGCACTGTGAGGCAGTTTCCTCATCATGCGACTACCACCGTGTTCTCACACAAACCTAGACAGTACAGGTAAGTCGCTCGACACAGCCTTTGATGCAATCAAGAGATGCAGTGAACAGGAAAGGTATGTAGCTGCTGGCAGTGTAGCCTGGCAGACTGCTTTATGATACACTTTTTTTTTTAATAAGTAGGACTATACCTTAAAATAATAAATAGTAAATACAAAATTCATTATTGACTTAAACATCATTATAGGGCACATGGCTATAATTTAACTTGTAAGCTTGTGCATTTTAATGTTTAATAATGTCTGCATTTAACAACCAGTTCAAAAAATGCCTACAAATTTAAAAATCAGTTCTTGAGATGTTAAAAGCCATCTCCAGCATGCCACTGGCATGGTGTGCTCAATTCCACTCTATCAGACTGAGGACAAGGTGCTGCAGACCAGTGGGGATAAATCAACACCTCCTCTGCTTCCTTCAGTCAGAATGGCAGCTATTGTGAAAACAAACAACAATAAGTGTTGGTAAGGATATGGGGGGAAAGGGCACACTTCATACATTGCTGGTGGGACTGCAAACTGGTGCAGCCATTATGGAAAGCAGTATGGAGATTTCTTGGAAAATTGGAAATAGAACCACCATTTGACCCAGCTATTCCTCTCCTCAGTCTATACCCAAAAGACTTAAAAACAGCACACTACAGGGACACACAGCCACATCAATGTTTATAGCAGCACAATTCACAATAGCTAAACTATGGAACCAACCTAAGTGCCTTGCAATAGATGAATGGGTTAAAACAATGTTGCATATATACACTATGGAATATTACTCAGCAATAAAAGAGAAAAAAATCATGGCATTTGCAGGTAAATGGATGGAGTTAGAGAAGATAATGCTAAGTGAAGTTAGCCAATGCCAAAAAACCAAATGCGAATGTTTTCTCTGATATAAGGAGGCTGATTCTTAGAGGGATAGGAAGAGGGAGCGTGGGAGGAATAAATGAACTCTAGATAGAGCAGAGGAGTTGGAGGGGAAGGGAAGGGGCATGGGTTATTAATGATGGTGGAATGTGATAGTCATTACCATCCGAATTATAAGTATGAAGACATAAATTGGTGTGAATATACTCTGTATACAACCAGAGATATGAAAAATCGTGCTCTGTATGTGTAATAAGAATTATAATGCATTCCACTGTCATATATAAATAAAAAGTAAATAAAAAGATTTTTAAAAAGAATCAGAGTAAAAGAGAGCTAATCTGAGAGTCCTCCTATATGCTTAGTTGAACAGTAGAAACAGCAGATTATGACACGTTGACTACTGGGCTCACAGGAGTAAATAGCACCTGAGTAGAGCAATAAACAGAATAATGGCCAGTGCTAGATTTCCTTTCTTCTAGTGCGTGTGCACGCACACACACACACACACACAAGACTGCATCAGGCCACACAAAGACAGGTAATAACAAGTGTTGGTGAGAATGCAGAGAAACTGGGAAATCTCATGCACTGTTGGTAGGAATGTAAAATGGCACAGCCACTTTGTAAAACAGTCTGGCAATTTATCAAAAGATTAAATATAGTTACCATATGGCTGAACAATTCCACTCCTAGGAATACACTCAAGAGAAATAAAATGTATGTCCCCATAAAAACTTGTACACAAATGTTCAACATAAAATTATTATTAACAGACAAAAAGTAAAAAATAACCCAAATGTCCATTAGTTGATGAATGGATTAATAAAATACAGTATATTCATACAATAGAATATTATCTAGCAATAAAAACAAATGAGATATAATACATGCTACTACGTAAAGGAACTTCAAAAATGTTCAGCTAAGCAAGAGAAAATAATTACAAAAGATCATCTATGATTCATTTATATGAAGTGTCCAGAATAAGCAACTTCATAGAGATAGAAAGTAGATTAATAGTGGCCTAGAGCTGGGGATGTGGGGGAACTGGAGGTGACTAATGCCTGTGGGATTTTTTTTTTTTTTCAGGTGAAAAAAATTCCAAAATCAACTGTGGTGATGGCTACACAAGTAGAATATCCTAAACCACTTTAGGTAAACTTGGAATACATGAACTGTATGGATGTGAATTATACCTTAACAAAACTGTTGTCTTTTCTTTTCTTTTTAAGTTGTATTACAGGCGATCCTTGCCATAGATAATACACAATAGTCCTCAGAAATTGTCTGGCTTTGGTGAACAAGTGTATTAGTCAAATGAACATCTATGTTTAGTGCCAGGTCTTTGAAATCTAATCAGTCATAATCCTAAATGCTGCACAAAATGTCTGTTTCCCAACCTACTATGGTAATCAAAAAGTTTTGAATTTATCTATCAGATTTAGGCCTGAATCCCTAGTAGCCTGCAGAATACACATGCATGCAAAGCAGTTTCTTCAATAAGTGACCCATAACAGTCTTTTCTGAAGTGATTTTTCCAGGACTCCATGAGAGGAAAGTCTGAAACACACTAAATTCATTAACCAGAAGACTTCCTTGTGCTTCCTTGACTTTATATGTAGAGATTTTTTTCCAAACTGCATTGGAAAATAACAGGATTGGAAAAGCGATCAGTCAGTTCACATTCCACCCCACCAATATCCACGTTTGCCCAAAGGCAGACTTGAGAGTAAGATATTTCAAAAGCCCTTCAGTCCTCCATCTGATGACAGTTCTCTTTAACAGTTAATAATGAACATAACTAAGAAATCACAGAAACATTGTACCAAGAATGATCATTGACAAAAATGAGACTGAGACTTACTTTTAAAGGCTTTCTAAAAGTAAAATCACTCCCGGCTTCCACTTATTTTAATAATCTTTTTTTTAATTCCTTCACATTTTAAATGTTTGATATGTTATGAAAACTGCCAAAAATACTTTCAATTGTGAATTAGGAATTAAAAACACAAAATACAGGTGCTAGGGCTGAGTCTCAGTGGCAGAGCACTTGCCTAGCATATGTGAGGGAGGCACTGGATTCAATCCTTAGCACCAACTACAAAAACAAGCAAATAAGGGGCTGGGGATGTGGCTCAAGTGGTAGCGCGCTCGCCTGGCATGCGTGCGGCCCGGGTTCGATCCTCAGCACCACATACCAACAAAGATGTTGTGTCCGCCGAGAACTAAAAAATAAATATTAAAATTCTCTCTCTCTCTCTCTCTCTCTCTCTCTCTCTCTCTCTCTGTCTCTCACTCTCTCTTTAAAAAAAAACAAGCAAATAAAATAAAGGCATGCTATCCATCTACAACTACAAATATATATAATATACATATATATATACACATACATACACACACACACACACACACATATATAGTTTTTTGGGTTTGTTTTTTTTTTTAAGCCATACAGGGGCTGGGGCTGGGGCTATAGCTCAGTGGTTGAACACTTGCCTAGCCACATGTAAGGCCCTGGGTTCGATCCTCAGCATACATAAAAATAAATAAACAAAATAAAGGTATTATGTCAATTTATAACTAAAAAAACCCACAAAATACAAAGATGAAAATAGTGATTGTTTTTATTACTCTGGATTCATAATAATTATAGCCAATATAAATATTTAGTAATAAATTTACTATTTTGACTTACTTGTAAAAATAATCAAAAGCCAATATTATAAAAATAAATGTTTAATTCTGTTCTTTATAAGCAATGAGTATACTTTAATATGGTTATATAGACTTTTTTCCATTAATCTTGCTCTACCATCAGATTATGCCTTTCCAGTACATCAACTGATATTTCTGATTTATAGCTGACTTTTTAGTTCTCTGTTCCATGACAATCTTGAAAGGAGCTGACCAATACTACTGAATTTGGAAGGCAGTTTTCATGCCTTTGGTGTTTAACAGCTCTTCTCTAAGATTTAATATGCCTTCTTAGGGTTGCAGTATAAACCCTAGAAGATATTAACATATACCATGGCAAGGAACAGTCTAAGCAGCAGGCTGGTGATACAAACAGGAACTAAGCCATAGACAGGGAGCCAGTAGAAATGCAAAGTCATGGGTAGAGGTAGGAAGGTTCTCCCCAGCAAGTGGAAACCAAGTTCCACCGTGGGCAAGACCGAGTGAGCACAGTCAGCTCCAGTTTAATTTCAGAATAAGTCTGCAGACAGAGGAATCTGCTCAAGGAGTCAGCTGGGGGCTGCACAGGGACACAGTTTAATGTAGTATGTAGGATTGTATAGTGGAGATGCCTAGTACTGACCTTAGCTTCTAAACCACTTCAGATGAGAAAGAGTAAAACCAGGCTTACAACCAAGCAGAAGGCTGACAGTCTCAGGTCAACTGCTACCCACCTTCCCAATCCTCTCGGAGACCTAAGGCAATCTGCAAATGTACCTTTCCATTTACAAAGGAATCTTATTCCTATCTGCAAAATGTGGCAGTGAAACTAACTGGTTTTGAAGGCTAATGCTATGATATTTGGGGTACCTGAAGATGATGGAACAAATAAATACAAGACTTAAGTGTACATGAGATGCATTAAAATAGACAAACAAGCTAATGCTTTAAAATAAAGTCTGAGCTGTTCATGGTGGCACACGCTTGTAGTCTTAGTGACTTGGAAGGCTGAGGCATGAGGATCCCAAAATCAAAACCAGCTTTACCAACAAGTGACAACCTCACCAGACTACCTCAAAATAAAAAATAAAAGAACTCGGAATGTAGCTCAGAGGTAAAGCACCGTTGGGTTCAATCTCAGTCGCAACAAGAAAATCTGATCCCTAACCATTTTTTGAATCTTTGGCTCATGTGCTTCCTTTTGTTAATCATCAACTGCTAACTACTTCAGGCCAAAGAAACCCAAGGATGGAGACTTTAAAATCAATGTAAACTTCAATTCCCTGGGGACATTAGCGAGGACTATTCAGAACTTAAGACCTACACACCAATTTATTATTTAACTTGTCTTCATTCTTCTTCAGACATTGGGGTTTTCCTACTGATTTTCATGGAGTAAGTCAGAGTTGACCCAAAACTCATCTAAATGAGAACTCATATTTCTAAACACTCATGTAAGGAGAGCTGGCATACCTCCTCTGAGTCATCTACCCTAAATACCTCTGGCAAAATCCACTTTAGAAAACACAGGGCCCCGCAGTCATCAAGACAGACAGTGTGGGGATTGATGGAGGAGGGACAGACGCGGATCAACAGAACATGACAGATGACTCAGAAGAAGACCCACACACGGAGGCCCAAAGGATTTCTTTCAAAGGTAAAAAAGCAATGCAATGAAGGAAGATAGTCTTTGCAATAAGTTTGATGAGGAAGGAGAGAAGACAAAGGAAGAAGGGACAAGGTTTCGGGGAAAGGACGGTTAGGAAAAATTCAACCTAAATCTAATACCTTCTACAAAAATTTGCTCAAAACTGATCACAGACATGAATGCAAAATGAAACCTACAAAACTTATGGGGAAGGGGATACACAGGAAAAAATCTTTTGGACCTTGGAGCAACAAAGAGTCTTTAGATTTCACACCAACAGCAAAATAGGAAAAATGATAAATTAAACATCACAATGAAAAACGTTTGCTTTACTAAAGAACCTGTTAAATGATATAAAGATAAACCACAGCCTGTGAAAAAGTACTTGCAAACTACTCATCTAAAAAAGATCTTGTATCTAGAATATATAATAAACGCTCAAAACTCTACATTAAAAACATAAACAAAAAATCTAATTAGAAGTAAAAGTCATGAAGAGACAGTTCACTAAAAAGAATATACAGAAAACAGATAAGCACAAGAAAAGATATTCAACATCACTAACTATTGAAGGAATATTATTAAAACCACAATGATAATTCTAAATATTTATGAGACCAAATGTTGACAAGGATACAGAGATCTGGACCAGTCATACATTGCAGATAGGACATAAAGTGGCCTCACTGCTCTGGAAAATTTGAGCAGTTTTGTATAAAGCTAAATATACAATTATAACAGGACATTGCACTGTACTCTTGTACACTGTCACAGCCTGAGCTGCTATAACAAAAATATCATAATTTATAAAGGACAGAAATTTATTTCTCACAGTTCTAAATTCAGGAAGTCCAAGATCAGGGCCATTCCTCATGGATGGTGCCTTCTCACTGTGTCCTCACAGGGCAGAAGGGATGAATAATTCCCTTAGGTATCTTAAGGACACTAATCCTACTCACAAAGGATCCACACGCCTGACCTAATCACCTCCCAAAGGCCCCACCCTCTTAATACCACCACCTTGGAGGTTAGGTTACACATTAAAATTTGGGAACACAAAATAAGGCATTTATCCCAAATAATGAAATGTCATGTTCACATAACATGTACACAAATATCCATGGCAGCCAGGCACAGTAGCATAAATGGCTATAGTCCCAGCTACACAGGAGACTTAGGCAGGAGGACTGCTTATGTCCAGAGTGTGGGGCCAGCCTGGATAATATTAAAACTAACTATCTCTCTCTCTCTCTCTCTCTCTCTCTCTCTCTCTCTCTCTCTCTCTCTCTCTCGGAGTGGGGGGTTGTAAAACCCTATCTCTTTGAAAACTAAAAGTGAGCCAGGCACGGTGGTGCACACCTGTAATCCCAGCAGCTGGGGAGGCTGAGGCAGGAAGATCTCGAGTTCAAAGCCAGCCTCAGCAACAAGGAGGCACTAAGCAACTCAGTGAGACCCTGTCTCTAAATAAAATACAAAATAGGGCTAGGGATATGGCTCAGTGATCGAGTGGCCCGAAGTTCACTCCCGGTACCCAAAAATAAAAAAATTGATTAATTAATTAATAAAAATGAGAAAATTAATTCATGGAAGTTTTATTTAAAATAGCCAAAACTAGAACAACTACATGTCTGTCAACAGGCTAGCACACAAACTTATCCATATCACAGAATACTACCCAGCAGTATCAAGTACTGAACTACCAATACAACAAATGAATCTCAAATTATGCTGAGAAAACAGCCAATCTAAAAAATCTACACACTGTAAGATCCCATTTATATAACATTCTTGAAATAACAAAAGCTATAGTGAGGAGAACAGATTAGTGGTTGGTGGATTAGGGATGGTGGGGAAGTGGGGAGCAGCTCTAATAAGATAGCAGAACAGAGTCTTTCTTGTGGTTATAGAACAGTTCCATGTTTTAAGTGTGGTAGTGATTGCACAAATATGAATAAGACTTTTGGATTGTACCAATATTAATTTCTAGCTTAAATACTGAAATATAGGCACTCAAGATATTACTTCCCATCAAAACTGGGAAGATACGTAGAACCTCCATGCTCATTTTTTTGCAACTCCCTAGGAACTTATTTTGCAAATTTAAAATTTGTTAAAATACTAGGAGCTATAGAACTATTCTGAGTGCAAATTCTGGTTCTGCTACTAACACTTCAGATAAATTAGCTAGCCATTCTGAACTTTAATTTCTTCATTTTTAAAATAAAGATCATATTAGCTAGCAGCTTAAGTTATAATTAAAAAGGGGAATAAAAATAAAAACCGGGTTATATCTGAGACAAAGGAGATGAGATGGCACAGTGTTTTTCAAGCAGAGTGCCACATATAGAACTACATGCATGATTAAGTCACCCAGTCCTGTAACTTTTCACAATTTATTAATAAATGTGACTTATGTGTTCACAAAATTACATTTATATCTAAAAGCATTATTAGAACAATAGTCATGCCATGACTGCAGAGGGGACTACTGAGGACACATAAACTTTTTATAATCTATAATCTGATGATGAATACACCTCAAAAGAGTAAGAAAGCATTCTACAAAGGAAAGTGGTTTGACCTAGAAATTTGATATGGCTCATTTCTATATCAAGATCAAACAGATTAATTAGTTGCTTTTTAACCAAATAAGTTCTGGTTACTTTGCAAAGTGAACATGTAAGAAAAACTTCAAAATGTAGCTCTAGTCACTTCTCTCTAGATCCCCTCCACAAGGAGGTTTTCCAAGTTCCACTAGCAAATGATACAAAGAACTGTTTAAGCTCTTGTCTGCCACTCTGACCCCTCATGCCCCCACCTGGTTCCCTCCTGCATGTTACGGAAATTCCTGTGCCAGGCCCTGCAGCCCACAGGAAGGCCACAGCCAGCCTTGGGGGCAACAGCTCACCTGGCTGCATTCTGCACTCTACCTGAACACTTCCTCCTGCCTTTGCCCAACACCAGGATGAAGTGCCACTTGGCAACCAGGAAAAAGCCACTGGAGTGGGCGGCTAATGGTGGGAACAATAGCAGTTCTGAGCCAGGCTTGGTTGAATCGCATTGGGGGAATAAAAGGAAAGAAGACAAGACACCAGACAGATGATGGCCAAGTTCTTTTATTCAAAACAATTGTATTAATTTGTGCAATTGATGACAGCAAAACATATGAAGTTAATACAACCTTCTGTAAAAATACAAGGCAAAGAGACGGGCAATGTGGCTTTGCAAGGGATCTGAAGTTTCATTTAAACAAAGAGTCTCCTGAAAATCTGTAATGCAGAAATTATCTCATTACCATCACACAAAAGAATGACCACCCCCAACTGCCATGGCTTCCTACTCACAGCTGTACTAAAAGAATAGATTTACCAAGACCATTTGGAAAAAGAGTATCTGGGCTTTTTTTTTTTTCCTGGCATAAGTTCAGAAAAATGTGGGGGAGGCATATAATTGCATACACAGCACCTCTGCTACTGAAACAGGATTACCAGATAATGCAGTTTCTCCCCTTCTTGCCCCTCACAAAGTATAAACCCAGCCTACAACACAGCAACAAAAAAAAACCCAAGTCATAAGTGACTTGGATGACTTTCTTTACAAGCATCATCTGTGAAACTCAAAGCCTCTTAAAGTAAATCAAATGACTGTACTGAAAATGTAATTAGACTTATTATGTACTCAATATTTCATTCTCTCCCTTCCATTCCTAGTTTGCTTCCTTTTCCGGGGGATTTGTTTGCTTCAGGCAGAGGCTTCTGTTTACTAACTTGGGGTGGTAGTGTGGGGAGCCACAGAGGAAAATGACTTACAGGGAAGGAGAAACACTGGAAAATGCAGCCAACATAAGTCATTTCCAAAATCTGTTTGTGAACCCAAGACCACCTAGCTACTGGACTTGAGGCCAGTGCTGACCAGGAACAAGATCCATATGCTAAACCTGAATCTGCCCCAATTTTGTTCCATAACTGAGGTGAAAAACCCATCAAGGTTGCTACAGTCACTAGCGGAGATATGATGAAGGCACAAAGGCCGGAAAATGGTGAAAGCTGTGAAACTTTAATTCTAAGGCACCTTGAAAGTTACCGTGATATCTAACATCGTGACCCTACCTGAAGGTACAGGTCCTCACCTAAAAAATGAGAAGAGTGAATCAGATCAGTGGTTTCTAAATGAAGTATGCTGTGATTTCAGAGTGGTCAGAGGAAAATTTTCAAGGGCCACTACCAGAAGAAAACCAAGCAGGTGAGCCTACCCCTCTACCTTCAGTCAACTCCACTTGCATCTGTTTTGAATACTGGACTCCCAAGTGAAAATCACTGAAAGAAAGACTCTATAAAAACTTCCGAACAACAGAGGAAGTCACTAAGGTTTAGATCAGATAAAAATTAAATTCCCATCTCATTCTAAAAATTCCACAATACCTTTATTTTTGGAGAAGGTAACAAGAAGGTAACAGGAAGCTAGCTGTCCCTGGAGCTTTTCAAATAAGCAAATTTGAAGTATTAAAGAGTAAATGAAGCATAAACACAAAATGTGCCTGGAACAGGATGCTGACACCATAGATGGGAAAATCACGCCACAGAGATTGAGCCCTAACAGTTTCTCAGAGTCCTTTGCTTCAGTTCCTACTGAGCTGGAGAAAGGTGAGCTTTCTCCACGAAGACACAATACTCAGTTGTTTGGTTCAGGGGTTTTATTTTATTTAATATCTGTCTGCATGGTGTCCGCAAGATATGGCTGGGCACCCAGACTTCCCGAACACAAATGTGGCCCGTGAAGGCTGCAGGATGCAGGCAGCTGGCCTTCTAAAAGCATCCTCTCATATGTCTGAGGCTGACTGGGTCTCACCCCAGAAGTCTACTCCTGCTGATAAGAAACCCTTTCTATGGCCAACCAAATCACTGTTTGATGCTCGTCGCATTCTTCACTATTCTCTTCCCCCTCCTCCCTTCCTATAAGAAAGATGTCTTTTAAGTATATCTACAAGGAAACCTGAACAGTTAGGCGCTTTCCCCTGTTAATTTGCTCCTTATCCTGCTGGTGATTCATGCCCTGGGCCCGCTCCTTCCTCAGCACACTGAGGCAGCTCTGTTCTGTCATTTGTGGGAGGCCACGTCAGCAGGAAGCAGCACTGGCTGCCAGGTCACAGTCAAGACTGTCTGGAGCAGGGCAGTGCAAAGCAATTCAGGACAGAGGCTGCCTCTATGGCTTCTCCCCAGCACAGGAGCGCTCAGCCTGGAGGAAGGCTAGTCTCTCAGCACCACAGTGACAACAGTTTAGGGGAGACATGAAACACGACAGTTTAGAATTTCCCCATTTCTAAATGTTCCCCAAATAGTTCCAGTTATAGAGTTACAATTTTCCCTTCTTCTCCTTCCTTTTCTTAGAGGACTTACTGTACCGCATCCAGATTCATATTTGGAAAATGCTGCCACAAGCCAAATCAAACTTCGTCGTGGCTTTCTGGCTCCTGAGTCCAACAGAGGAAATTCTGCACACCCAACCAACCAATCCCAGCAGCACGACACACAGCTGTGAGTCAGGGCGGAAAACTTGACCTAAGGGGCTGACGCAGAGCTGTGGTCACTCTGGGTCTTTTCTCTTCTAAACACACACAGTAAATACAGTAAACAAAGAAGCCATGTCAGATGGCATCGCAATGCTGAACAGGATGGATTCATGACACAGGAAAGGAATCACCTTGTACAAAGAGACGGCCTGAACAAATGTCAATACTGTATTTCATGAAGCTGGCTCACTAAGTTCCAAACCAATCCCACTAATGAAAGCCAACATGATTAAGGTTAACGTGTTAAAACAGCAGGGGCTCCTAGGCACCTGGGCTGTCTAGGAGTTTCTTAATTTGCTGCAAATTTAAACCAGCGATCCTGTGAAAAGAAGAAATGTGGTTTTTCTCCAAAATGTCTTAAGCTGAGAGTTTTCCCCCTCTGTTCTCAGAGGAAGGGCTTCTTAAGGGGCAAAACTCAAAACTTTCTCTCCCAAAATACTTTAGCAAAATACTTGCTAAAGACTTTCTCATGGAGAATATGAGCAGGAGAGAAAGGAGGAGAAAGGGTAGTTCAAAACATGGAAAATGATGTGTAAATGGGAGGAAAGGCACTGGATGGGGAAGAGCATGTATGGAAACAGCAAAGGAGGACACATCCCAACAGCTCTGCACGGACTGAGCCTCTCCTGAGAAGACGTAGTGCCCCATGCACACATAAATCCAAAAGCCAGAGCACAAAGCTCTAAGAAGAGTCTAGCATGAAAAGGCATCAAGAACACAACCTGAAACGGAGGGAAATAGCCAGGAGCCTCCACAAGGCCGCAGAACCAATGTTTTCTGTAATGAGAAACTAGTAGTCGTCGAACCAAATCAAATGTTATAGGTAATTAGAGATTTAGTGAAATAAAATTTTGTATTCAAACATTTGTAAAAATGAAAACGCCCAACTCATCTAAACTGAGTGGCCACTTCAAATCTGGTCTTCAAACAGGGTTGAGTATCCATAAGTGGGTATCTCCATTTATGATGGAGAAAGCAAACATATCATTCTACTGTTAATTTACTGAAAACCCAACAAGTATTTCAAGATGAATTAGCTACCAACTAATGAATTAGCTATTAGCTTTAAATAAACATATAGCATTTTCATGGAAGGAAAGTACCTTTAAAAAGTTAGAGAAATCCTTAAAGAGTTTATCAAAAATAAAACTACCAAATCTCATATAATTTTTGTACATCTGGAATAAATTTAAATTAGTTATGTGAGGGAAGTATTTAGAGAGAGATGGGCTAGATCCAAAGGTAATCTCTCTCCTGGTTCACATGGGAGTAGAAGGGAAGCAGAGAGGGGTGTAAGCAAGCAAAGTTAAGTATTTTCCACGTAAGTGCTAGAAGCCCATAATATAGAACTGGGTAATATGGTTTTCAACAGAATAATGCTGTAAGAGCAAACACACAGATGAACAATTGAAGAACCTTAAAACATTTTAAAACCCAAAGTACAGATTTTGCCAAAAAGCTGGGTTGTGGCTCAGCGGTACAGCGCTCGTCTCACATGTGGGAAGTCTTGGGTTTTGATTCTCAGCACCACATATGAATGAATGAATGAATGAATGAATGAATGAATGAATGAATGTATTGTGTTCAACTACAACTAAAAAAAAATTAAAAAAAAAAAACTAAATTAGTGTATTCCACTGATTCCAAGTAACCTTTTTCACATTTTAACATCACCAGAAAAAGGAATGAATCTTTCAATTATAAATTAGTTTGATGGCCCCTTCTCTTTTGTAGATATGTAAAACAATAGTGCATTTTAATATCAATGAGGTAGTAAGATTCAATGAAATAAGCCTTAGAAATCACCTCAATGTTCTAGAGATGAGAAACTAGCAGCAAGAATCTTATCAAGTGCAGTAGAGAAGAGGTCACACAGACTCATCTGAGGGAGAGCTCCTAGGCAAATAAGCCACACTTGTTTATAGGGTTTTTTCATTTGCAAATTAACTCCATACCCTAAATATCCAAAGGTTATTTTTTTAATGCAAAGTAAGCTAAATACTTATGACAATGCTATCTTTAAAAATATATTGGATGCCAATTACCTCTAAGTCTATAGAGGTAGGACCCAAGCACTGGGATTATTATAATTATTTTTTTTTAATTCCAAGTGATTCATACATGGCCAGAGTTAACCAGTAATATAAGCACCAAGCATACAAAAGTTACATATGTTAAAAAGATAAAGTGGAAAAAGGCAATTACTAAAACAAAAAAGTACACCAGGTACTTTCCTTTTGTTACTTGTCAAGATCATTAACTTGTGCTAATAAAACTTTGGAAAAATTCATGTAGTACATAAAGAGTGTCAAATGATAATTTAACAACTTTCAATTAGGGACATTTGAATGAATAAGAACTCTATAAGGAAGTTAAAGGGAGAGAAGAGAAAGAGATTGAGAGGTAGGTAGAATTTTAGAAATTATCTGTTTCCCTTATTTTAAGGTGAGGAAACTTGCGGCCCTAATGAATGGAAACAGACTGAATGGAAAGGGCAGTTAAATCTGTATCAGAAAATTCTCATGCTCGTCTCAGAGCCAGATTTCATCAGGCTTATTCATTTAAAAGGGAAGGGAAAAAATTAAGACTATAATCAACTGATTTTTACTGTGAGTTCAAGTCCAATGACCTTTTGATGTAAACCAATTTTCTTAGAAGTTGCACAACACAGGGTCTCTGGAAGGCATACAGTTAATAAGATTTTTATCAAGGAAGGGAAATAGGCTTGAAATAAATTTTAAAGAGGCCAGATTAGAAAGGCTATTTCACCCTTCCTGTTGAGCCATTTCCTACATCTCCTAAACACATATCCAGAGTTACTCTGCAGCACTTTGGCTCAGATTTTAAAGAATCTCATTTTCTTCAACGTCTGTTCTATGGTTAACTACTTGCCTTCTGACTATTCTGGGAATAGCCAAGAAACAGGTGCACCTGTTGTTCTTGAGTTACATCTGAGCTGGAGGCTGGCATTCTATTTACTAATGAAGAATGTTAATTGCTGATATCAGCATGACAGTGCAATGAAGAGCAGAAAAATGATCAATGAACTCAACTCACAGAATAACAGCAGAACTCTCCTAGAAACTATGAGAACACTCCTCAACACGGAAACCATCATTACTAATAATGGGTCTGGGAATCAACAATCTGACCTTTAAAACTGTTTTTTACAACAGGGCACAATGTCTAAATTTCTACAATGATGTCCTGTCCACATGAGAAAAGGAGAGAAAGAACATGGGTGACCCTGTTTCCCACGTTTCTATGGAGCCATTCCCTAACCGCCACCATACCTCATGGCTGGTCTCTCTCTGGAGCCAGCGTTTCTCAGTTCCACAGCATTACTGGGGGTGAGTCCTATCTATTTTGAATTCTGAGTCACATCCTTTCTCCCCAGTTTTAAATTTTAAAACTTTCCCGTTTCTTTACAATATTTTACAGAGCAAAGTCAGCTTCCATATCAGTCCAGCTACTTTTTAATCCTCCTCCCCTTTGGCTTGTTTTTTAACTAAGGCCAGCAGACCAGGGAGATATATTATCTTATACAGTAATATATGCTAACATTTCATCTCTTCAGAATATTTTTTATACTTGTACAGGTTTCCTAACTCATTGATTTTTTTTTTTTTTTTTTTTTTTTTTTTTTTGGTGGGGAGGTTGATACCAGGGATTGAACTCAGGGGCACTTGACCACTGAGCCACATCCCAGCCCAATTTGTATTTTATTTGAAGACAGGGTCTCACTGAGTCGCTTAGCATCTCGCTTTTGCTGAGGCTGGCTTTGAACTCACCATCCTCCTGCCTCAGTCTCCTGAGTTGCTGGGCTTGCAAGTGTGTGCTATTGCTCCTGGCTCATTGATCTTTAAGTATTATATAAATACTAGTCATTAAACTTTTATATCACTAGAAAGACTGGGGATATAGGTCAATGGTACAGCGCTTGCCCAGAATGGCCCAAGACCTTAGGTTTGATCCCCAAAATCGTGAAAAATAAAAAATATCACTAGGATATATTTAGCAATCCTATTTATTCTCCTTATGTGGGAATTAAAGCATAGAGGAGGAAAATTAATTCCTAATAAAATGGCAACTGAATTTGGAGATGTAAACTGAAAGCCTATAAAAACAAATTCTTTGAAACTAAGGTTCAAACCTCAGTTCACTGGAAATTTTTCAGACACAAAGAGGAAGAAGAAAAAAATTCTGTGAGCTTATGAATAAAAAAAAATATTAAGCCAATTTGTCTTTTTTATTCTTTTGCATTTTCTTGTCCATTCTATGACTAAACTTAATCCTAAGAGTCTTGTTTTTCATTTTCATTTATGGGCATGACTTCTATAAATCTCCTTTTCTTACAAGTATCCCCCACCATAACCATCTCCTACCTCAGCTATACTCAGAAGTACTGATGATCAAGAACATCAGTACCTCCTGGGAACTTCTCAGAAATATAAATTCTCAGACCCCATCTACTACACACCTGAATCAGAGATACTGGGGACAGAAGCAGCTACTGTTTGATTCTGATCCAGGCTCAAATCTAAGAACCAAGGTACTACCTACTGGAAATCATCAAGGGCATTGCCATACTTGGGACCCATTTATTTTGGGGACCACCCCAATCAAGCATCAAAGTTTTTTGTGGGTATTCACACCATTCAAGGTCCTCAGCTTGATCTAGATAAAGGGAACCAACAGGAAAGCAAGAGTCCCAGCTCAACTCTTTAATAAAAGCAAATGGAAACCATGCTCAAAGAAGCATCTGAAACCAAAGTTGTAAGATGATTATTTTCTCTCGTTTTTTAATATGTTTTAGTTGTAGTTGGACACAAAACCTGTATTTTATTTATTTATTTGTTTGTTTGTTTGTTTGTTTATTTTTATGTGGTGCTGCGGATCACTCAGTGCCTCATACGTGCAAGGCAAGCGCTCTACCCCTGAGCCACGCCCCAGCCCCAATTTTTCAATTCTATCCACACTGTATACCTTATCTGTTTCAATCAACGTTGAATTAGTTAAAATAAACGTGCTATTATGTTTACATCTAAAGGTAAAATAAATCTACTATGCTGAAAGCTTAAACTTCAACTCAAGCTGAACCTTTATTTATTATTTACATCAGTTTACAACAAAAGATAAAGAGCAGTCTTAAAAGGTTCAGTACAGTCACCGTACAGATTTTATTTAATAAGTATATGAATAAGAGAGTAAAGATCTTTAGGCTCTTCAAAACACTACCAAACTTCCTAAAGAAGGCTAACCTGGATGAAGAGCCTCAGGTACATGGCAATGTGATACACATGGTGAAAGTACATCTAGCCTGAGTTGCAGAATAGAATGACCAACTCTGTTGCAGAAGGTAGAGCCCTCTCGAATGGAATTAATACCCTTTAAGAGGCCCAAGAAAGATCTCTAGCCCTTCCAACCAGGTGAGGATATAGCAAGAAAGCATCATCTATGAACCAGAAGGCTCACCTGCATCAGACACCAGATATGCTAGAATTCCCAGGCTCTGAAACCAAGAAATATATATTTTTTTAATAAGCCAACCCAGTCTGGTATTTTCATTATGGAAGCCCTAACAAACTAAGACAAGTACATTAAGAAATGACTTTCCTTGGGCTAGGGTTCTGGCTCATTTGTAGAGTGCTTGCCTAGCATGTGTGAGGCACTGGGTTCAATTCTCAGCACCACATATAAATAAATAAAGTCCATCAAAAAAAATTTATATATATATAAATGAAATGGCCTCCCTTTACTCTGGATACCTAGGATGTGACAGAGATAACTAAGTTACAAAGATAACTAAGTGAGTTACAAAGATAACTAAGATTTGACCCTTACCCTTGAAGAACTCAATCCAGTCTTCCTTAAAGGCACTTCTAACACAAACTTTTCTATTTCAAGTTAAAAGTGTAAGAACAAGAATAAAAAGAACAGAAAGAAGAAAGCAAAAAGTAAAAGACTACAAGCTGTGAAATAAAATGTGGCAGACAATTAAAGTGATGTGACACTGTTTGCTTTTCTGAATTACCTGACATGCAAAGATCTGTGACATTTAAGAACTCCGAACAGTGGTACCTTCAGAGATGACATTATAATCATTGATTATTAAGCCCAAAAGTCAAAAAAAAAAAAGTACAGAAGGTATACTCCCATTGCATAATTTTAAAATGTATTATTTGAAGCTTTAGAGTTGAAATATGAGGATATCTAAAAATTTCTAATAACCCGAGTTCACATGGGCTTTCTGAAATGTTTCTAAGGTTGTGAGTAACAAAAATGAAAGGAGGCTCAATATCTACCTATAAGGAAGACCTGGAATTTATAATAATGGTTCTTATTTATGGATCCTTACTATGACTCAGAAATATTCTTAGTCCTTTACATACAGTTTCTCATTTAATCCTCATGGCATTCCTTGAAGATAGATATTACTCTGGAGTGTGCAGAAGAAGTAATTTTACAATATTAAAATATTTGTGCTAACATGCAGGAATTTTGAAGCCAGGCAATCTCACCCCAAAACCTATAATGATCTTACCAATATGCCTCACTGTCCCTTAGCATGGTCTAAGAGTAGGGGGTACTAAATACAGATTAGAAGAAGTATGGAATTTAATGGAAATGTAAAAGGCAAGGCCTATAGAAGGGGAGGCATACTCAGAGGAGCTGCTTTCTTGGGTACAACAGAAGGTTCTAAGGGCTTATGTGAATATGGCTGCTCAGGCATGGTGTGAGAGTTCATAGCTATTATCTAAAGAAAAGCAACAACTGAAGCTTCAACTACAACAAGACTTGTTTGAAATGCATGGAACAGTGGGGTCATTGTTTTAGCTACAATCCTATATCTGAACAGTATACACATTCCCATAAACCTTCTTCTGAAATGTTTGAACTGGTGCCATCATTAGCAATCCCATGAAAGCCTATTATAAATAAGCAATGAAACAGAAGCTGGAACTTCAACTGATTTCCACAAGCAGGACAATAAGTCACTGCCCACAATTAATCGTGCAGTCTCTTCAGGAAAAAATAATAATTAGCAAAGCTGTATACATGACTAGATGATGAGGAAGATAACAGCACTTACAGTGGATTATCTCACAACCCTATCAGATGGGTATGAACACTACTCCCATTTTAAAAGAGGAAAGTGAGGCTCAAAGGGCAAGCACTAGCTAGCAAAGGACCAGGGATTCGCACTAGAGAGCATTTACTCTAAAAACTTAATACCAATTAAATCTTTTAACAAATCACTAAAATTCTACGTAGAGAAAATCTGATGATATAACACTGGGTGAAGTTTTGTTTAAAATTCCATAATTATACAAGTATAAAAATAGATAGCAACAGGGCTGGGGTTGTAGCTCAGTGGTAGAGCACTTGCCTGGCCCATGTGAGGCACTGGGCTCAATTTTCAGCACCAAATATAAATAATAATAAATATTATAATAAAGGTCCATCAGCAACTAAAAAGAAATAAAATAAAATAAAAAATAGCAACAATCAAGGTAATTGGAAAGGGTAGAAGGAGAAAGATGGCAGCAGAAACACCAGATACCTTCCTTAAAAAAGACTCAACGTCTCCTGGGCAAGCAACATGGTTTGGCATTAATGAACCGAGCCATGACAATACTCAATCCCCGAAGACAGTGTAAGTACCATCATAGCTTTTCCTCTCACCCCTTCCATAAACTGGATTCTCTGCTGTGGGTCCATCAGTACTGACCAGCCTGAGAACAATCGCTGATAAACGTCAAGTTACTCAACATCAAGCTGTTGTCTGGTCAGCATATGGAATGCCTATTTGTAACAAGTAGGCATGTATCCATCCTTGTTCAGGAGAAAAGCTCAATCATATGCAAAATAAAGCTCCCAAACATTTCAGAGATCAGGCATGCTCAAAAGCTAAAAGTTGTTTTCTCCAATATTTCATGGGAAAATGTGTAACTCTAAGCATGGAAAAAAATTCTAATAAAGCAAATACACACAGACACAGGTAAAGGACTGATTTGCCTTGAAGCTAATATTTGAGAGTTATAAGATGGACTGGAAAATTGGTGACATAATTTAAATTTTCCTAAATACACACTCTCTTGGCTTGGAGCCTCCCTGCAAGACTGTGAATTAACACCTACCAAATATAGCTGCTTTGGGTCAATCACAAAGTTTGGCATAACACTGAAGCTAGCCTGGGCGAAAGACTGCTATTTTCAATTCTAAAAGATTTTCAAGTGAAGCCTAAGTGTTCACAAAAACATTTCAATGTCTTGAAAAACACCCAAATGTAAGTCAATGTGTTTTCCAAGGGGTTTCTTGTGTATCAAATCTAGCTCCCCAAATCCTAATCTTGTAATAGTAAGATATAATTTCTAATACAGGCATTCTATAATTAAATACAATCAAGTCACTATAATTTCTGCATCCAATGCACTAAAATATACAGAACTATTCCATGAATTCACACTATAAGTTCAAGTTTAAACTACCTAAATATTTTTAATCAAAAATTGGTTGTGTTTAAGCCAAGGTAAGGGTTCAAACTCTAAAACCAGAGTTCATTACAACAGGTCTTCTTTCCTATGTTTTAAACTAGTAAAACAGGAATTTCTCATTCATATGCAGAGCTTGCATTAAAGAAATAGACCATTTAGAAGCCTTGCTTTTGAAATTATATACCTACCTCAGCTTGTAAACCCAAGCTATGACACTATTCATGACATTTCACAATAAACAGAGCAAGAGACAACCTGAGTTCCCTAAGACCTGTCATAAAATTCTTAGAAAGAATGACAGGTCAGTGTTTTAATATGTCAAACAAGCCTAATAGGTGCAAAGAAAGTGCCAAAATAAAATAAAATAAAATAAAAAAGAACATAGCATTAACATCCCTATAACATTCTGGATGCTGAATCACACATGGGGGGATGGGGAGGGAGGGAGGAGACAAATGAGGAAATTCAGAAACATGGAACAGCTCTCAATGGTGTCATTCACAGAGCCACTGAGCAGAGCGTGGTGTTCATCAATGATACAGTTCCCACACTTGCTGGAGCTGAGGCAGAATTAGACACAGAGCTGAAGACGGCTTAAGCAAAATAAGAGAAGAAAAAAGTTGCACACTCTAACAGCTTCAAAGCTAAGACTAACTCACAGTGAGGCTCTCTTGAGTCTCCCTCCTACCATAGACTCTGCTGTCATTTGTCATTCTGAGGTTTCAACTCACTGAACACAAGTTAGCAGGGTAAATCATTGCTGTAAAAGATCTAAAGTTTTGGACTAAAACCACTGGCAATTAAATATTTTTAAAAGTTATAATTTATTCAAGTAATGGTGCTTTCTAAACATTTTAATCTGCTTTGTTTTTTGGTACTGGGGATTGAACCCAGGGGGACTTTATCACTAAGCTACATCCCCAGCCCTTTGTATCTTTTCAGACAGGGTCTCACAAAGTCGCTGAGGCTGGCCTTGAACCTGCACTCCTCCTGCCTCAGCCAGGATTACAGGCAGATTACATTCAGTTGTTTTTCCTTCTATCACCATGACGTTCACTTATTTTCTTCACACTCACAATTAGTATGCATTAGCCTTAAAACAAAATATTAAAGCTGCAGTAATAATAATAGATCATTATGGACATGTCTTAAAATTTAAATGTTTCTCTTAAGCAAACAATTAGCTTCAGTTCTCAATGTGATTTGAAATTTGAAAGTTCTATAGAGACTTTAGAGACCAGTAAAAGCATGTAATGAAACATCTCTCAACTCACAGTAATCTTTAAAAGAAAAGCCATCACACCTGACATCCGACCAGAGTCAGAGTGCCATCAGTGATGATCACCAGGCTGCATGGCTGGGGTGAAGGATATACTGTCCCTGTCACAACTGACTTCAGAATCAGTAGTGCTACTTCTCCCTGCTCCTCCCAAACTTCGACAAAGGTTGGACTACAGAGGTCCAGGAGGGCTCTCGGGAGAGACAGGCTTAGAGCCTTCCAGGAAGTAGGTATTTGTGTTGGCTAGAGGACTTTACAGGGAGCAAAGAAATGATGGCCTATGTGGACAGGAAGGAAGGCGGCACTGCCAGCACCTCAGCCCAGACAAGGACATGAAAAGAACGAGATCTGCAGCTGCCCTCTATTAAATCCTGACTCTAAGCAAAGGCGAGGATTCATATTGATTGCTAAGACTTTTTCCCCCCTAACAATTAGCTCTTTATACAATTTCATCCGGCCAAGAAACGAAAAATCTTTTGTCTAGGATGCCATAGGTATAGTGCAGTCTCCAAGTGAAAATGAACCATGCCCTTGTGTGGCCCCTTCAAGACCTATGATTCATGTTTCATGGAAAATATTGAGAAATATTCCATTAGAAATGAATCTGCTTTCACAGCGTATTGTATGTTTCCTGTGTTTTTCTTCCTTCATTATCACCAAGGACATTCCCATGAAAACAAAATCTTGTTTTCTCCAAGAGTAACTATATTCTCCAATATTCATCTGCTTCCAACTTCTAAGCTGCCTTTTAATGACATCACAATGAGTTTCTGGGGTGATCTCACAATGTCTTACAGAGAAAATTATTAAGTAACAAATTAAACTACAAACAAAGGGGGCTGACCTCAGATGGTATGATTTCAAAGGTTCCAGGAAGGGCCAGCAACTAACTCTACTTTCTACCACTAGTTTCACCAAAGCAATCCCTAACCTACTGAATAGTGCTGAAACAGCCAGCTACTAGGCAGACAGTTTCAACCATGGCATAAGCAATGGGTATGACTTCAAAAATTTCCAGAAATATCCTTCTACCACTACTGACCCCTCATCCCAATTTAAAAAAAAAAAACAAAAAAAAAATCTACTAAGACGTAAATGCTTCTTTCAGAAGGTTCCACTACAGTATGACTCAGTTTCTAATTCTTTCCCAGTAAGTTTTCAAAAAGAAAACCGGAAAAGACTATCTCCCATTCTACCAGTCCTCCCCACTCCCAGCAATAGGAGCTGGACACCCTACTTAGAAGCTCAGTCCACCCAAATCTGAGCCCAATCCTGGGTGGAAATAATGTAAGGAGTTCTAAACCAGTACACCCTACATCACACATCTGCTAGGCACCCCTAAACTACTAAGTACATCTTAGTTCTGTCAACCAACTACCTATCTTATTCTCAAGACCTAGACATCACCATCCCATTCACTTTGTTGTATAAACCATCTCTGTCTCATCCTGGCACCACGCCCAGAAATCCTGTTATTTCTGGAAGAGAAACCCACCTTGCTCTTGTCACATGCCTGAGGAGGAAAATGGAGTCCTCCCTGAAGGAGCAAGGCAATGAAGAACTCAGGCTCTGGAGTGAGCTAGCTGGGGACGAAAGCGCGATTCTGCCCTTTTAATAGCTGTGTGATTTTGAAGTGTGAATCAATATCTATGAGCCTCAGAGTCTTCAAGTGTACCTACTATACTCTAAATGAGAAAATGCACAGGATAGCAACAGCAGAGATGAAACCACAGTGAAAGTTAAGGATGGCATAACATGCACTGGAATTTACAAACACATCACCTGTTTCCACATCCTACACTGCTCTACTTTACCCATGTGGAGGGAAGCATCACTAACTCATGCTGGAACTCCAATAAAGGCTTTTGAATTTTGTGCCTGGGTGACAGCCTGTTACACATTGGTGGCAGTCAATGGGTCAAGACTTGGGGTTCAGCCTATCAGGCAACTTCGGGTTTCTGAAGTTCACCCTATTGTCACAGTGCTTCCCAATCCCGGCACAGTACTTGGTTCTTGGCCCTGGCCCTTCCCATTCTGTCCTGAGCCATTTCAATTAACTGGGCCAGATATCTCCATGAACCAAATGAAGATAATGGAAGTATCTGGGTCTTCAGAAGAAAACGAAGACAAGGAAGGCCAGGGGAGCCAAAAATAAATGGGCTTCACAATTCTTCTTTAGTCAAAGGCATTTTTTAAATCACTGCAAGAGAGTCAGTGTCACTTATCTCCAAGTATTATCATAAATAAATACAAAGCTCCCATTGTGAACAGAGCAATATATTGCAGCATTTCCTGTGGCATATACTAGTTACTGACTTAGATTTAAAAAAAAAAAAAAGCCAGGGAAAAGCTAACTATGAGAATATACACACGTGTGCACACTCCTTAGAAGTAAACTACAAGTTTTCCAAAAAGTGAACTCAGGTGTCATTAAAGACTAGATTTTATATATACATTGCTCTATGCAACAATTTGCCTTCATAGATTCTATTATAAACAGTTGGTTCTACAGGGACAGGGTCTGTCATAGGATGCCAATGTTACCATGACCAGAGACTCAACTATTTTCTTACTAAACTGAAAACCTCAATTTTATACTATATAGGTAATTTTTCATCTAGCTTTTCTAGTGTGATTTTATCTAATACAAAATAGGTTGAGGTTTTCAAAGATGACAATATCCACTTATTAGAGAGAAATTCAGCCAGTAAAAATCATTGATTAAAAATCATTTCAGATTAACTCTAATTAATACTCATTGGGCTTGAATTCTTTAAAAATGTACTCATTAATTTAAAAAGAATGTTGTATATTTTTGTTTTTAAAGATACAAAAGAAGTAATGGAACTACAAAGCACCATGCTGTTTCATTAAGGAATGTAATGGAAAAACTAACTGTTTCTATGCAGCTCATTATAGGAAACTAAACTGATGGGCATTTCCTCTCATTTGTTTATGTATTGCAAACAAGTCCTCTGATGAGTTTACAGTCCAAACAAATAACCTAATACTGATCTAAGTTACATGTCAATTTACTATTTGCAATAATCCCAATAGCTGCCAGAAGAAGCTACCACGAACCACGCCTTCTGCAGGAGTAAACAAAACTAGGTGCCTAGAAGGCTTGATGTTTTCAAAGGTGAACTAAGAAAGACCCCCAAGAATGTGCTGGGAGTGGAGGGCGGGAGGATGGAAACTGACCATATTTCCAATCTTTAGATGGGGGTCAAAGTAAAAGGACTGTGGTTGTGAAGTTAAGTCATATACTCATAAAACATCTGAAGAACTCTATCTGTACAGTGGGAGATATTCTGCCTAGTCTTCCCCTTGCTTATAGGTGATATACAGCCCTCCATTGTATCCCAGGCCTAATATACTATATTAAGGAGCCTCACTTACACAAGCAGTTTCTTCAGATGACAAGGTTCAAGACTCAGCTGATGCTAAAAAGGGTAATATTCCTGGAAATCTTGGGAGAGGGCATTTTGCACATGGAAAGGACATTGGATGCCAACGGGTAAAGCTGTGATGGGCAGCTTTCTAACCATGGCCTCCAATGACTGCCTCCTGGTATTAACACCCTTATTTAATTCTCTTTCCTGATAGTGAGCTGGCCCTACTGACTCCCTCTTGCCTTCTAGTTAAATGCTCTGATGAAGCCAGCTGCCAGAAAATAAGCCCCATCCCCACAGAGAGACCCATTTAACAAGGAACTGAGTAAAACTTTCTAATGGCCCCCAAAAAACTAAATGCTGCCAACAACCAAAGTGAGGCTAGAATATCCATGTACAGACTTGTCTTAAGACAACTGAGCCCTGTCCCACACTTTGACCTTAGCTTTCTGAGAAGTCCTGAGCCCTAGGATCCATAGAAACGAAGATTGTTGCTGTTTAAAGTCATTAATTTTGGAGTGACCATTTAATCAGTGATAACTAGATATCCAATAAGTATTTTACTACTAAATGCATCATCTACATAGCATCATAATTTGAGACAATTTTTCAGGGAAAAGATATATTTTTACCTCTAGAAAATCATGCACACGTGTAAGAAAAACCTCCTTCTTTAAAATAAGGGGAAAAAATCCTTTGATTTGAATGTTTACCAAAACTTCCTTACCTTGAATGCACTGAAGTGTTCCATCCTCCGCTCTTATTGTAAAAGTCTCACCTGGATTAACTTGAACGAGAATAACCTGCCAAAATAACACACAAATTTCAATTTAATACTAGTAAACCTGAAATTTTCTTCAAGTTTTATTATCTAAATTTAAGCAGTATGCAGGAAGTATATCACACAGATACCTTGTATAAATGCAAAACTTAGGGTATAAATCTTAAACCTGGTTCAAACTTTGAGGGAAAAAGGATATGTGCATTTAAAGTTAGTCAAGTGATTCCTACTACATTACTTAGATAACTTTAAAAAAAAATCAATTTTAAGATGCCTTTTGTTTGGAAAGCACAACTTCTTTTTCTCTTTCATAAATTAAAACACAACACTTGGGCTGGGGATGTGGCTCAAGTGGTAAGGCGCTCGCCTGGCATGCGCAGGGCGCTGGGTTCGATCCTCAGCACCACACAAAATAAAATAAAGATGTTGTGTCCGCCGAAAACTGAAAAATAAATATTTAAAAAATTCTCTCTCTCTCTCTCTCTTAAAAGAAAAAACAGCAACACTTTATTTATAAATGAAAACTGCACCTAGAAATGAAGCTATGACATGACATTGTTGTATTCTGCTCCCAAGTGTCTATTACTAATCTGAGTTATAAGATTCTACTACATAACAATACAAAGCAATTCATAAAAATTAAAAGTGGCAAAAAAGAAGTATCTGGGTATAAGATCCTGAAGAAATGATGACCTGTACAAGATAAGTTAGTAATATTATAAATAAGCCCCACCAAATACTCAGCTGTTTTGTTTTGTTTTGTGTTTTTGTGGTGCTAAGGATTTAATCCAGGGCCTTGCTTATGCTGCAAACATTGTAACTCTAAGTCACATCCCCAGACTTTTCTGTTTCAATTGCCTAGGGCTAGCCTCAAACTTGAAATCCTCCTGCCTCAGCCTCCTGAATAGCTGTGATTACAGATGTGCACCACAACAACCAGCTTCACATGTTTAAGTTTATTACCTAGAGGTAGTGTTTCAGTTATCTAAACATTTGATATAAGTAGATTACTTCCAAAAGACTAGCCTATGAGTGACAATGGCAAAATATGCTCTTTCAACAGCCTCACAATTTAGCTCTAATTAAAGGATAACAAAGGGAAAAATCAGTAATTTACATCTAATATAAATTAAAGGTCATAATCCAAACTTTAAAACTAGAGTTAAAAATTATCAGGTGCAAGACTAGCACTATTAAAATATATACTTTTAGAAACTGATAGGTATCAGTGTTCATGCCTTCTTGGCTTGAAACTACCAAGTACACTGTTGTCTCCTTGCTCATCTCTGCCCACCACACACATTATTCCTTCCCTGATCAGCTAATGTCTACTCATTCCCCTGAGCTAAAGACATAGCCTCTGACTCTCAGAGCAAGCCTGGGCCCCAATAGATGTTCTTTTTTTTTTTTAAAAAAAAAAAAAAAAAACACTCTTAGTTCTTCATAGAATTTACAATTGCAATTAATTAGCTAAGCAATGATTTCACTGTCTTTCCTTCATTAATCAAGGTGCTTTACGGATAAGATCTGACTGTCTAGCTGTGTGCCTGGCATAGAATAAATGCTCAATAACTATTTTTATTGAAAGAATGGAAGTCATAAATCATAAGAAAAACTGCACAGAATTATTTTAACTTTTGAAAATAAGCTTTCATAAGATGCAATTTCAGTCAACTTTATTTACTATATGTACCATAATATATGTAAAACTCATTTCACCTTTAAAAACTAAACTTTTAATATCCATGTCTTTTGCTTCTTACAATAATTCACCATAGAAGACATGGCTTAGGTTATTAAATTTTTTTTAATTAGAAAGTACATGAACTGGGTGGGGAGGTCATTCAGGAGGAAGCAGTCTAAGCTTCATTCCTTGTGCTTCTCATTATTATAAATGATAAACTACCTCAAGGCAATTTGTTTTTCCTGTACAATAACCATGCAAATAATCCTCGAGTCTTCAGTGTACAAGTTCTCACCAATGTAAACACACTGTGCCATTTTAAGGACTCAAAAGGAAATCCCTTCAGATCTCTAGAATGATTAAAAAAATTCAATTGCTTTTTTGAAACTGAGCTTTTAAAGTTATTTAACATGAAAATCATCTGAGTTAACTCTGTTTCTACATAAATACAGGCCAAATTATACTTGTCTTTTTAGAAGTCCATGTACAAATTCTAGCATCACTGTAACAGAGCAGAAACCATCTGCTTTGTGTTTACAGCTCTAGGAATAAGCATGTAACATATGCCTATGGGATTAATTGGGGGGGGGGGGGTTAATGGGCACCAAGACTCTGTGTCCCATATTCTTTGACAACTCCAAATTGATATATTCTCTTCTACCTCACTTATAATTGTCAGGCAATGTATCCTTGACTGTTGGTTCTGAAAATACAATTCACCAGTATTATGGAAAGTCCCAGGCAAGAAAAAGGATTTCCGAAGTGGGGTATGCTCCAGATTGTCACATTATCTGCCTTGTATATTGCACAAAAAGTGTAACCCTTCCTTAGTGGTTGCTGACACTACAGGACACATTCAAATGTGGCCTGGAGGCATCCAAATCCACTAGTGCCTTCCCGGCTCTGCTTATTGAGCTCAACTTCTAAGCATTCTAACAAAATACCTCTCTTCAAATGTTTAGTTTCTGTAATTTTCACTGCTGCTGAGCTGCTATGGCAACCAGATTATAATGGCAACCAGATTATAATCTACCAAGTTACCTCAGAAACCAGGCAAATCTCTTGTGTCCCAATACCAATGTTTCTTAGTAAAAGCAAAAGCCACTATTTGAACAAACTATATTCATATTTGCAAAGATAGTTTAAAGGAAAGTGTCATGTTCTACTGAGGGAGGCTGACCACCTTGCTGCTTTCACTGTCAATAAGCAGAGATAAAAATAACATTTTGACGCACCAGCTCCAGTGACCTGCCCGCCAACAGACATGAATGAGTTCCCGCAACAGGCCTTGCATCACGCAGCCCTGAGGAGCATGAGTCACACCTTAGCAGGCTAGGGCATCTGACCTTTTGTATTATATCATACCAGTGTCTGTCTCTGCCGCCCCCCCCCCCCCCGCACACACACAAAAAAAGCAAACCTAACTGCTGCAAGTTCTCTTAAATACAAAACACATAACATAGCTGTCCAAATCTCATTTTTTGTCCACTGACTGACCGTTTCCTGCTTTTTCAAAGACAACTTTAAACCAATTCATGCTATATTCTGTGTCTTGTCAGAGAAGAAGAAAAAGGCAAAGATTTTAATCACTGATAGATTTTCTTCCCTAGAGATGTTAAAAAAGAACCACACTGATCAAAGCATAGAAGCATACCTCAGGGTACTATTGCTTTATCGGATCTGTTTCAAATCCATTAATGCTACCTGAACCAAGAAGCCCAAAATAAACACAAGGCAGTTTATCAAGGCTTAATGAAAAATAAGTGACCACTCTTCCAAAATCTAACAAAACAATAAAACAAGATTTAGAATTAATATAATTGAGCAAATGGCTGAACACAGCATCCTGGGAATGCTTTACCCAAGAAGCAGACTGAAAGAGGATGTAGCAAATCTTTCCTCACAGATATAAATCTAAATTCAACTGTTTTTTACTCATCAGAAGAAAAAAAAAAAAGAAAAGCTACTTCTGCAATTTACATTTTGCTTGGCTGATTAACCAGAAAAGCAATAACATCTAAGACTATTCCTGGAGGCAAATTTCTGATTTATGCCTCAAATAAAAAAAAATCACAGACACCTAAGCAATCATTGTAGTGTGTATCAGTCCATCAAAAACATTCTACTAGCTGGGCACAGTGGTGCATGCCTGTAATCTCAGCAGCTTAGAAGGCTGAGGCAAGAAGATGGCAAGTTCAAAGCCAGCCTCAGCAAAAGCGAGGCTCTAAGCAACACAGTCCCTAAATAAAACACAAATTAAGGCTGGGGATGTGGCTCAGTGGTTGAGGGCCCCTCAGTTCAGTCCCTGACACCTCCCCCCGACTCCGCAAGAAAAAAAAAAACTTTTGCTAGAAGAGTAGTACTCACTAACCCACAGCAAAAATATTGTATTTGCAGTACTTTTAAAGGTTCAGTCCAGGGCTGGGGATGTGGCTCAAGCAGTAGCGTGCTTGCCTGGCATGCGCAGGGCGCTGGGTTGGATCCTCAGCACCACATAAAAATTAAAAAAATAAAGATGTTGTGTCCACCGAAAACTAAAAATAAATATTTAAAAAAATTCTCTCTCTCTCCTCTCTCTCTCTCTCTCTCTCTCTCTTTAAAAAAAAAAAAAAAAAAAAAAAAGGTTCAGTCCAGTACCTGGACCATTCCAGGAAGAGACCTCATTTTGCTTCCAGAAATTTCTTTCCACTGACCACAATTTGTGAAGGCTGTCTTACTCTTATACTTACTTAGGTGTTTCATGTATAAATGAACTCTTCCCTTGGAGCCAACATTTATGATAAGGGAGGAAACGTGATACAACCTAAAAGCTGCCAGAGTCCCATGTAAGTCAAGGCTCCATTCAGGAATATCTGACAGATTTGATTTTATTTGATTGTGGGGTGGGGGAAGGGATTTGCTGGGAATTAAACCAAGCACTCATACATGCTAGGCAAGTGTTCTACCACTGAGCCATAGCCCATAATAGCTTTTAAAAATTGACCTTTGTCTGCGTGAAAGGAGCAGTAGTACCTAAGCCTGGTGCTACTATTTTCTGGACTCTTTCTTCCCCACCCTCTCCCTCATATGCTCTCATCCTAGATTACCAAATTTACTACCCATCCATACACACCTGTGAGATTCTAGTCTCCAGGTCCCAGACCACAGCTGGCCTCAGGCAAAACTGAAATGCATACATTATTTGTTCTCTTAGATCCCTCTCTTTTCTCCCAATTAGGAAAAGGGAAATGATGTGTTACAAATGACTAAAAATTTTCTTTGGGCTAATAATACACATGAAGAAAACTACCCAGGATTAAAAATGTGAGCAGGCAGACGAAAAAGGCACTGCACAGTAATGGGAAAAGTATTGATCAGCTCACCATGCTCTCCCATCTCCCCCTGAGGCCTGAATCCAAAATGGCAGGAAATGAGTAAACAAGAAGAAGCCTCCAAGAGGATTTAAACAAACACCAGGTCAAGGTACAAGGACACACTCACAGGTGAAGTACCTCAGGGGTCAGCATAACTAGTAAGGTAAATGATCTTCCTTTGATTCTTGCTGGGCTTCTTTGAGATTATTTCTAGTGACCCCAAATTTTAATATTCCGATTTCCTCAAAGGACATAAGGTTAAAATGTTGTCTCCTTCCTCAGACTTTTCACATTTATAAAATTGATTGAGCATGATGCAGTCTACTTTATCAAGTTCTTTTTCCAGATTTTTTTCTACAATGTCTACAAAAATAGTTATATGGTCAGCCAGATATGCTGATTTTTATGCTGATTATTAACCAGATTTACAGATGGGAAAATTGAGACTTAAAAGAACACAAGAAGTTTGTTCAAAGCCATTAAACTACAAAGTATCTGAGCCAGCACTGGAATCCAATCTTGCCTGACCAAAATGCATGCTCTCCTCTTCCATAACACCACTCCCCCTCTAAATGGCATGAGTTTCACAAGGTCACGTCTCTATGGTGATGCTTCAAAAAACTTCCCTAATAAAAGAATACCACTAACTGATCAAAGGCACATCCCTTAAAGATGTAGGACAAGTTTTCTTCCAGGAAATCTGTGCTCACTCCCAGAAGCAGAACCCCCTACCCTACAATTAGGATAGGGCCATTGGGTTGTGAGGGATCCTAACTTTTATATTGGACAGACAGACTAATGAGCTAATACTATAATAATCCAATCGCTAGATGCCACTTCTCATGGCCCAACATTACGCATGAGAAAAATAAAAGATGATTTCTGGGAAGACTGCATTACAAGCCCTCATGCTTCCCAAAGTCACATGTCATTAACAAAAATAGACTGGGATAGCTACTACCAAAAGAGAAAACAGATGAATCAAGTGGGATGTTTTTATGCACTGAAATCACACAATTTTATGCCTGCAGAGAATATATTCACATGGAAGAGTTCAATGATAAATGCTCTCAGAGCACTGTCTCTGACTTCATTCAGCAAATACTGGTGAGTGCCAGGATGACTCAGGTATTCCTCTAGGCACTGGAGACAGAGCCCTAGACAACACAAAGTGCTGTCCTTTTTGGGCTGATGAAAGGGAATTACCTGGGATAAGGAGTTGGAGGTCCTAAAAAGAGGTCATTTAAATAAAAATAAACCATTTAAAGACAGTGGTAAAGAAAATACAATGGTAATTTACAAAAATCTGTACATTTTTACTACCCCTAATTGCACACTGCCTTGAATAAAGGGATTCTATTATAAAAAGAGCTGCTGAGTGTTAAGAATATAAATATAGCATGAACCTAAATGGACAAAAATGTAATATAGAGGGCCCAAATTAAGTTAAAAGCCTCTTTTAAGACAGCCATAAACACCTGAATTTGAATTTTGATTATAGGACTTTCAAAACAAAGACCAAGAACATAAAAGGCCAAAATTCCAAGTAAGCTTTATGGTAGTACCTTCCCCAAGAGTAATAATTGCCAAACACCCATACAGGATTGGAGTACCACCATGACTATTTAAATAGTTTTCCTTTTGTTTTATTAAATACATTTTTCTAAGAGCAGTTGAAAGCCAAAAATATAACTTGTCTTCCCTACACCTGAATTCTCAAGCTGGGTTTTGGCCACAATAATGGGAATCAGCAGCTAAGGCCACTTCCAACCTACCAGCTCAACTCAACAGTTAATATGCTCTGCACACTGAATCTAGCACATCTCACTCCATTTAGATCCAGCTACCTCATGTCTGGTTTTGATCAGCTGAGGCTGAGCAACATGATCCCCCACTGATGTGCTAATTAATGTCACACAGCTCTACAATGAAACTTCATTGAACCTAAACAAGCAACGGTTAATTTTGCAATCATTGGACCAGTGAGGAAAGTTATTTAACTGCCTACATTCCAATAGTCTACCACTTTTTAAACCCATTTTAGTGTTGGTTATGTATGCAGATAACACTGTTCTTCTCCTTAAGATTTAAGAAAAGAATATGCTCATAAACAATGATCCTATCCTTCTGACAGAATATTATTTTCCCATATTTTGCCATTAGAATCATTTTATAATCAACTTCTCCATATTTCTAAAATTTCTTAATTGCTTGAAATTAATACTATTGTTACCTTATTTTTGTGTTCATTAACATAGTTCTAGAATTTGGGAAGGGTTTGAGGGAAGAGAAAGAAAGATCCCTCCCCACCCCAATGTATAGAATATATCACCTATTCAGACTTTGACTTTGCATAGATTATATTACCCTTTATTAAATCAAAACATAATGCAATTACCAAAACCTTAGTCATTCCATTCAACTTTACAAATATTTACTGAGTTAACACCTACTGCCAGGCACTTTATTAAGCACTGATGATTCTGTATGGGATTGATGAAATCCTACCCATCTTGTGTGTTGGTGCTATAGTACAGAAATATGCTTACCTGTAACAAAATATGATTATATGCTGGTAAGTGCTATAGAAACTGATGAAACCATCTAGAAATCAGGAGAAGTTGTAGTTGGGAGTGACATTTAAAGGAAGAATAGTCACAGCACAGTGACACACACCTGTAATCCCAGCTGAGGCAGGAGGATCACCAAGTTTGAGGCCATTCTCACTATTTAAGGAGATCCTATCTCAAAATAAAAAATAAAGAGGGCTGGGATGTAGCTCAGTGGTAGAGCATCCCTGGGTTCTCTCCCCCATGCTACAAAAAAAGGGGGTGGGGCATATTGGAGACTGCAAATGGATAAGCAAAAGAACAATTGTACAAGTAAATACAGAGGCCTGAATAGTGTGATGTGTTTAACAAAGGATAGAATTCTGACATGGCTGTCAGGATAGTAAACAGGACAGAGGGACAAAGATAAAAACTGCAGGGGCAGACAGGGCTTTCTCAAAACAGTCTTGTTGGATCTACTTAAAATTCTGGACTTTATCCTGTGAACAGCAATACAGCTGCATTAGGAGACAACTCACAACAGTGAGAACTCAAACTTAGAGGCCAACACTAGACCTGTGGAGCCCAGCAAAAAGATGTTGGTGAAACATCCATCTGCAATGTAATTCAGGAATTCCACTGTTCTAAGTAAGAGTTTGTAAAAATAACTAATAGATCAAATGTTATGGCTGTCCAGATCTCAGGGCATGCTGCAGTACAGTTCCCCTCAACCTTTCTACCAACACTGGGGTTCCTAAAATTGTGGAGGTAATGTGTATGGCTCTCCAAGCCACAGCTACCTCATATCACTATAATCCTGTTATCTTCTGCCATTCTCATTTCCATCAGTGCTGCCACCTGCATGTCTCTCTCATGCCTCTTCCTTCTAGGCTTTTTCTGTCCCTTGGTATTTGTTTCTCTTTGGTTTCTTGGGTTTTGCTCTAAAAAACTAATTTCCAAAAGCATTCAACAGCCAGCCGAGTACTCCTTCCCTTTACCTCATGCAACTTCTCAAGTAGTTGAGTCGCAGTGGACTATTCTTGCCCACCTACAATGTTTTCCATTGCTTTGCTGACCAAACAGAAAGGAGTATGAGGGGAAATACTGCAAAACAAAATTCTGAGTCTCAGAGAATCAGTACACTACTTTCTTTCAAAAGTCCAACATTAATCATACCCCGAAATATCTTTGATTTCTAAGTAATTCTATTTTAAACCAGTTAGTTGAGTTTCTTATTTCTTGACATTATAATTTTACCTTTGTCATATATATATATATATATATTATTGAGTTTCTTATTTCTTGACATTATAATTTTACCTTTATCATATTATATATATATTTATATATATATTCAGTTTTTTCAATTAAAAAATTTTTAATTGAAAAAACTGAATCCTAAAGACATTCAACATTTCAAAATATAAGTACATGCTATTACATGTTTAAGTTTCTTTTTCCTGCCATACTAAATGTTAAAGTAAAATTAGAAAGGGTTCAGGTCAGAGCTGTCTTCTGAGTAACATTACAAGTATATAAAAACTGAATAGTTAAGTCACTCTCTGCTAGCCTCCTTTTAGTTTCAACTCATCTTTGAGCTGTTTAAAAATCAACTAGGAGACAACTAGGGATGTATTCACAAGATCCATCGTGAGAAGAGCAAGTGAGACAGATGAAGTTGAGTCCCAGCTCTGCCAGGCAGGCCACATAGCCTGTCCATCCCTCATTTCCTCATCTGTAAAAATGAATAACTACCTCACAGTCTAGTCTGCTCCACAGAACAGAGCAGCCTAGGGCAGGCCGTTAACCATAATATAAGCTCTATACAAAACTGTTATTAATACTTTCTTCAAAACCCTAACAGTGACAAAGTCTTAATTAATAAAAATGAGACACCCCCAAAAAAATTTTATCAAATCCGCTGTTTCATGTTCTCAATAAAAACCAAAAACAGCCAATTCCCACCTCTGTCCAGAGCTTCTGTTGGAGAAACATTCTGGCTCTCCTTGGAAAGATTCACCTCCTAGCTCACCACACACCAGTATCGATCTGTTCAGCTTCCTTAGATCCCAGCAACAGAGTAACTTCGGAATCCATTCACGGAAGTTCTGAAATCTAAGCCCCTTACAACTATAAAATGGTTTGGATTACTTGGAAATGCTTCTGATTAAGATTATCATAAAGCAAATCGTCAAGACAAAGTAATAACAGTAACACCACAGAATGTAACAATTTTCTAAAGTTCAGGAGAAGACACTCCCTCTCTGGTTATTTTCTGACCCAAAGGCTGCTCTGTCAAAGCACATGGAAGAATTAAACTCTTCTTTAACATCTCCAAGAAACATCAGGTATTTGTCTTTTTAGACCTTAAAGAAATTAGTTTAAGATATTATCTAGCACAAAATCCAGGAAAACAAAATGAAACAGTTGGATACTTAAAACTAATAAAAAGTTTAAAGAAACTATCCAGATTTAAGATTTCAAGGCAAACAGATTGAAAGTGCTTTTTCAAAATGTAATGCTTCAGAGCTGGAGACATAGTTCAGTAGTTAGAGTATAGCCTAGTGTGTGCAAGGCCCTGCATTCAATTTCAGGTACCACAAAAAAAAAAAAAAGAAAAGAAAAAGAAAAAAAAATTCTTTCAGATGTTTCTTTCTAATATAAAGCTAGATCTAGTACTAAAGCTCTGTTAAGCAAATGTTGGAAAGTCACACGCATTTTTATTCTCAATCTTGGAAGAATCACATCCTTGAGTACATACACATACCAACTTGAACAAATGAACAGCAGATCATTCCAATTCTTCCCTCATTCTGCGCCAAGTCCAAACTCAGGACTGACACTAGTCTCTGTAGAGTGCGAAGGAAAAATGTGACAAGGATTTTCCAGCCAGCCCCGCCCCTCCTCCCTGCATGCCCTGAGCACATACAAACACATAGCAGATTCCATGCACGTCTAATTCGGGGCCAGTTTATGCACCATGACATCAGTGCAGTATAGTGAGCCAAGTTTAAACTCCATCTGGGACAAATAATGTCCAGGCACACTGTGACTTCTTTTGTTTATATACACTGACTAAATATGTCTTGGTGGTAAATGAACTAACTCCTAAGATTTATTTCCCAAGGCCTCCAAAACAATATTCTGCACCCTGAAGCAACTCCTTGCCTCCAGTTTCTTTCCAAGGCTATGAGCAAGTGATTTTTAACAGAACACATGATTTTGAAACATATAATTAACATCGTGAGGAGAGTCAAAGTCCAAACAACCCTTCATCAATCTCAAACAAAGAAAATGAGAAACTCACTAGCAAATGGGTGTGGTGGGACAGTTCACAGTACAAATACTGCAGGAAGCTTAATTCTATATTTCCCTTGGAGAACAGGAAAAGTAGAGGTGAGAAATCTAAGAAATGATAGTGTGGCAAACTGGCTATCATTTTTCTTTTTGGAAAATAAACTCAGGGTTTTGGTTTTTTTTTTTTTTGGGGGGGGGTTATTCTGGCATTACTTAAGAGAAATAATTATAAATTCAAAATGAAAAACAACCAATAGAATCAAGTCTTATAAGTAAGTTTCTATATTTCTTTAGTTTCAAAAAAAAATGTTGAATGGAAATGAAGGGTGGAGTTTGGGAGCAGAAGGCAGGCAGAAAAGCCCTCCTGGCTCCCCGTGTGAAACTGCTCGGAGGAGGAACTCTACCACACTTCAGTGGTCACCACTATCTCTCAGCAGCTACTGCGGCAAGGAAATTGCTCCCTTGCTACTAAGCTCAGGGAGAGAACAATTCCCTAAAGAGAGCCCCAGGGTGACCTGGGCTGGGCTCTGAGGACTTGGCTCCCAACTCCTGCTCCAAATCTGCCCCCCAGGCCTTCAGCCACTGCTTCGTTCTCATATCTCAGTTCTCATATCTCAAAGCCAGAATCACTGCCACCTTCTGGAGTTAATGTAGAGGCCACATAAGTTAATGAAAAGGAACAACCTTCTTTGTCAACTTGCTATTTACTACTGTGCAAAGCCCATCCCATATCTCCCCAGTTGTTTGCCTGAACAAGACTAACAGTGAGTGTATGCCCTACCCAGGCAGCACCATCTCCCCAGAAGGTAGGACCCACATTTGGAAGAGGACCTAAGTGGAATCAAATCCCACCCCTATGATTTGCCTGATAAAAGTATTAACCTTTCTCACTTCATATTCTGTCCATAAAGATGACTGCCACCTTTTAGAGTATATGAATACTGGATAAAATGATGAATGTAAGTGCTTAGCATTGGTTTTAGGAACTCATCAGTCCACAAATGGTTACTATTCCTTCTCTCCACAGCAGAAGGAACAAAGAAACCAAAGTACCTACTAAAAGTCATTCTTTCCAAGAATTTATCATCCACAAATAAGCACCCAATTAAAAGTCATTAAGACCAAAAGTCTTCTGGTGATCAGGAAGATTACAAAGTAAAATTCTAGTTTGCAGTAAATGCCAAAAAATTTAGTCAAACACTTGGCAATCTTCAAGTGTTGAAAATCTGACTTCTAACATACCTTTTACATTATTATACCCCTGAAATCTGTGTAACGTCAAACTCACACAATCTTTTGTCCCACAGTTCCCTGAAGGTTTTAGAATAATTATTAGGAACCATTGTCCACCTCAAAGAAGGAGTTCACACCTGGCATGTGCTTCTACAAGTCTAATGGGTGAAGGCTCTTTGAAGGCTCTTTGGAATTCAAAGGGTGCTTGGTGTGTGGGGAGGTCACTGCAATGTGGAGAACCCTCAGTGCCTGGCCCAGGAGCACACCATTTTCAAAACAAGAAAACAGAAACTCTAAGAAGTCAATTGGATGACAACCTGTCATCCAACTCTACCCTTGACTGATTCTCCGGGTCCTTAAAAGAGATAAAATTCACAGGCAAGATATTCTATATAAATGTAACATCCAATTTACTATTACAACCTCTAAAGAAAAATACAGATGCCACTGCTTCATAATTCACATTGTAATAGTATATTACATTACAGTTTTACTTTCAGTCATAACTAAAGCCACCAAATAAGTTATAAAGGATTCTCTTTGTGGGGGCCTTTTTGCCAAGGTGATGAGAGTTTAACTCATTGTATACCATCGTCCCATTTATGAAACGTAAATTGAGCAACAAATATACCATTTATGATAACTTTAAAATATTTATGTTTTTATAGTCTTTTAAGAAAGTAATGTGACTGATTAGTGTGATATTCATGATTATTGGTATCATTAATAACCCTGATAATAAATCATATAATTATGATTTATAACCTATTTTAATGTACCTGTGTCAATTTCATTGATACAGTCGCAGAATTGAACACCTGGGACTTTATATAGTTTAATCGGGTCTTAAATAGATCAATTCTGGTAAGGCAAAACAGAAATTTAAGTGGTGAAATCAGAAAAGATGAGTAAGTTGCATCACTCTGACCCGTCTACCTACCAAACAGTCACTAACTAAAGCACATGCTTTGGTGTATCACAGAGCCTGTTTTCCCATTTTTAAAGCAGTTTCTTGGGAGTCAGGAACTAAGAGTTCTCTACTTTTTATTGATTACCTCTATGCATTGTCCCACTTCAAGCATCCTGGGAACTCCAAAGAGCCTCCACTAATGAGACTTGAAGATAGGAATGAACTAGAATGACAACACTGCCATAGAAAGACCAGAGAAACTTCTGAGAAAATAACATGCTCAGTGCTGAACTGTGCTAATGATAATAATTGGGCAGTTAAGCAGAGACAGCAAAGAACTGGAGGTAACCATGGTCAAGTTTTGGTAGCAGGCTGACTACAGTATTTACACAGCAAAGATGTCATGAAGGTGCCAAGCCTACTACTGGAAGGAAGGGAGGGAGGGAAGGAAGGAAGAGAGGGAGGGAGGAAGGAAAGAAGATATTACTGTGCGCCAAATGTCAGATCTGAAGGAAAATGGATTTGCCCTGTTGTTCAATTATGTAGCATGCTTTAAATGTTTAGGATAAGTCATTAAAAAGTTCTCATGTTTTCTGAGTATGTGTTCTCCAATCCATCTACACTCAAAAATAAACCACAGTTACCTCTAGCTGCTTGCTGACTCCACTGCCCAATTATTTGCAAAGCAGAAGATTTTGGCAAGATAACTTCCTAAATGCAGATTGTCTGTTTTATCAAAAGGTTATCTAATTAACCAGGAAAAAAAAAGATTATCTAATTATTCTTGCAAGCAAGGAATGGACAGCATAGTCTGGGAAAGGTGGGGTCAAATAATTCTGATTAATGATTGTGCTGGGAAAAAAAAAAACCAGCTACTCATAAAACACATTCCCTCTCAACAGATGATCTGATCTGATGGTTGTTAATGAAAAAGGCCCAGGGCTGAGAAGCAATACCAACGTAGGCATTAACACTAAAGCAAAGGTTTCATTCCACACTGAAAGAGATGCAACAAGAAGTAATCAGGAAACAGTTCCAGAGTAGAATCCATTCAAGAATTGGTAGTTTTTTGACACCTAGGCCTCATAATATTAAGGATACCTTTAATATGCCCTCAACTTCTGGTTCTAATAATTAAATTTTTGTGTTTAAAGATTTCTGCGGTTACATGATCATGTTTGATGTAAGCCTACTGTAATTGTTATTGTTTTTATCAACTGACATTATTTTGCATATCAGTGTTTATTTACATATTGGTTGTAAACTATACAGTTTGAAAATAATAAACTTTCGTTTCTTTAAATGTAAAAAAAAAAAAAAAAAAAGAACCACTAAAGCAGCACATGAAATTTGTTTTTACTAGGGATCCACCATATCTAGAGCTTTGAGTTATTCTAACATTAAGCTGACCAGGAAACGGCTAATAGGCAACTAACTCTGGCCAATACCTGTTTGTTTGTTTCACTAGGGATTGAATTTAGGGGCCCTCTACCACCAAACTACCCACCCCCATCCCTTTATAACTTTTGTTTTGAGACACAGTCTCCTTAAATTGCCCAGGCAGGCCTTCAACTTGCAGATCTCCTGTCTCAGCCTCCCAGGTAGCTGGGATTCAAGGTGTGCCACCACACCCATCAGGCCAATGCCAACTTAAATGGAGGAATTAACATAATCTGAAGGTAGCTAAACCCAAAGTTACTGAAATACAGTATTATGATGCTTAAGCAACTGGCTTCTTGGCAGGCTATTTTTTCATTTGGAAATGTAGGAGAGAAAAAGAATGAGAATGAATATCTGCATTTAGAGCTTGGAGCTTAATGTTACTAATTTTATGCAGCTTGCTCACCAGTAGCATGTTCAGAGTGTAATGTATATATTTTACATAGTAACATTTTAAAATCAATCATTTGGACAAAAAAAGGAAAAAGAGTCTGCCTACGTGAAATCATTATGTACTAACATATGTCTTAATACATTGTGATATAGAAGCAACTTGTCTTTTTTCCTGTTTGTTTTATATTATTTACTGTATTACAAGATAAGAAGTAGCTATCATATCACACTCAACATGACAGGGATGAGGGGTGTAGATCAGTGGAACACTTGCCTGGGGTCAACCCCCAAAACTTCAAACAAAACAAAACAAAAGGTAAAAAGAAAGGGAAGGAACAGAACAAAGGTTAAAATCCATCAAATTCAATTTTATCCAAAGAAAATGCTAATCTACAAATGTTTCTTAAAAGTGTCTCATTTAAAAATGGGAAGTTACATACCATGTATGAATAATATGTCAAAATACATTCTACTGTCATGTATAACTAAAAAGAACAAAACTTGCTTCAAAAAGTGACTAATCTAGGTAATACCAAAAAAAAAAAAAAAAAAAGATTACTTCTAAAAAAATATCTCTCATGGGGCACAGTGGCACATACCTGTAATCTCAGCAGCTCAGGAAGCTGAGGCAGGAGGATTTCAAAGCCAGCTTTAGCAATAGCAAGACACTAACAACTCAATGAGACAATAAATAAAATACAAAATAGTGCTAGGATGTGGCTCAGTGCCTGAGTTCAATTCCTGTCACCAAATAAATAAATAAATAAATAAATCTCGATAAATATTTTAAACTCTAAGTTTCTAGAGACTGTAAAACTGAGGTTAAATCCAAGTACTTGCATCTCTGCCCTTGGAACACTCTCACCTTAAATCTGACCAATGTCTCCTAACTAGAGTATAAATAGGAGAACCAAGGCATCTGGTTGTTTCTTTGGTTTTTCCTCTACTGTGGTGAGTGCTCAGGATGGCACTTCTGGGGGTTCAAACACTGTTCACTGAAAACTAGAGGGAAAAAAAAAAAAAGGAATACCAAAACATGAGTCCTGAGTTATAAGAAGTCTAACTGAAACCCTCTCCAAGTCATATCAACCAGAGCTCACTCTAATTCATTTACAAGTCATCACATAAGAAGAAAATTAAGAGGCTTCATCAGTATAAACTAAGTATCCCCCTAAAAATCTTTACAATGTTTTATTTAAAACATGATACACATGAGAGCAAGATGCAATTTCAAAAATAAAAATGTTAACTATTTCCAGATTCCAAATTTGGATATCTACAGAAGCCAAATTGAGGGAAGTGGCCAGTGTGAGACTGAAGACTGTGTTCCTCAGTGGAAGCAGCCACTGCTCCTTTTCTGCCAGTCAACTGTCATCAAGTGGGAAGTCTGAGCTGGTGTTATCGGATCTTCTCTATTTTTCCCCACTATCCAAATGGGACTTGGTTCTGGAACAACCTGCCTCCTGGTGGACACCAAAACCTAAGGATGCTAAAGTCCCTCATAAAAATGACATAATATCTGGGACTGCGGTTGTATTTCAGTGGTAGAACGCTTGCCTATCATGTGCAAGGCACCAGATTTGATCCTCAACACCACATAAAAATAAATAAAATAAAGGTATTGTGCCCATCTACAACTAAAAATATATATATTTTTTAAAAATGGTATAAGATCTGCAAATAACCTTCACATCTGCCTGTACACTTTAAATCTCCTCTAGATGGCTTACGGTAACAAACAAAATGCAAAAAATATTTGTTATGCCGTATTGTTTAGGAAATAATGAAAAGGGGAAGTCTGTACATGTTTAGTACAGAAACTAATTTTTTTTTCATTTCTGTAAATACTTGTGATCCATAGCAGTCAGCTGAATCTAAGGATACAAAATTCAAGGATATGGAGGATCAACTATAATGGCACCTAAATCTTTTTTATTTTATTTAACTATAAAAGTAATTAAAAAATAAAGCCTGTATGACAAATGCAACAAGAAGGCAGTTTTCAAGCCCTGGTTTAGATGAATTAAATTTGTTCATTTCTTTCACCCTTCATCCATTCAGAAAGATTTACTGACTGCTACCTCAGATGCCAGGCACAGCATGAACAAGAGGGAGACAGTCCATATTCTCCCTGAGTTTATAATGGAATCAGACAAAGATTGCAGGAAGTTGAAAACAATCATGTTTTCAAATAATGTTAAAACTGATGTAGAATTTTAAATTGACATTTTTCTGTGGTACAACCTTCCCACACCAGTTATTTTTCTTAATTCTCTCTTTTTTGAAGGCAGTTTAATATCTAGCGTTTGAAGGATCCTGCCTACATCTTCTATCTTCTTATTATTGCCTTTGGCTAATTAAATTCTGAAGTGTCTCTCAACCCAAACAGTCAGAGGTGTCATAATTATATGTCATATGTCCTAATTACTGTGGATGCCACTTAGAACAACACCCTCTGATAATATGGGATCAACATTTTCCTTTAAAAGACTGAGACTCTGCATGGGCTATGCCTTTGGGGAAACCTTCGTAGTGAGCAGAACAGGCAATATAATGCAAAGAGGACTGAACAGTCAGAGCATGGACCTGAATCAACTCACATCTTATTCACAGTTAAAAGGAGGCTCTCACTAGCAGGGAGAGCTGCCTTGGCAGCTGGAAAATGGATCCAGTTGAGTTGTGCTTGTGATCTATACATCCATGGAGTCAATAATGCTGACAAACAGACGTGGAGGAGACAGAGTGGACCACTAGACTGGAGCATCAGAGGCCAAAGGAATTCATATCAAGATACAGATGGACACCAAACAGCAAAATTTCAAGGAAAGAGATCATAGCGGGCATGGTAGTGCCTACCTGTGATGCAAGTGACTCAGGAAGCTGAGGAAAGAGGATCACAAGTTCAAGGACAGCCTCAGCAATTTAGCAAGACCTCAGCAACTTAGTGAGACCCTGACTCAAAACAGAAAATAGAAAAGATTGGGGTTGTACCACAGTGGTAACATGCCTCTGGGTTCAATCCCCAGTACAAAAGTAAACAAAAAGTTCATAGATATTATTATGCAGATATGATTAGTGTCTTTGGGTACCCTTAGTACTAGATCTCCATTGCACAGATGATCTTTACAGAGCCTTTTCTTTGAATAAAACAGAAATGGTTACCTGATGTGCAAAGCCTGAATCATAGTTCTAAACTTCACTTCAGTCTCCCCACAGATACTTCTCCTAGTCTGGCCTTTACTCCTGCCCACCTCTCCCACTCCTCAAGCCCTCCTCTGCACTCGCACAGCCCAATTATATTCTGCAATTCAAGCACTTCTGTGGCTTGACATACATGTAAACCAGGATTCATTCTCCCACTGAATTGTTCCTTCCTTTAGGGCAAGAACAGTGCCGATTCATCTTTGTGTCTCTAGCACCTAATACAGTGCTGGCACAGAAGACATTTGATAAATGCTTATTAAAATGAACAAATCTATTATTCAGTCACTCCTTAATCCAGTCATAAATCCTACCCTCTCACTCCTTTCAACTCCATATCTCTGAAGAGAGAGGCTACTAATACCTTGACATCCTAGGCCTCTGTAAGTTGGAATGGGGGAGGGAAGCTGGGTAGCAGTTTACAGTAAAAATTTTATTTAAATATCTGCACAAGTTATGCATATCTCGTGCATCTTGATGCCAAAGAGTGTGACCCAAGACAGCTTTCCCGTGCTTGGTTTTCCAAATTCAACATTTAACCAGCCTAATTCAACTTTCTAGCTTACATCCCAGCCCATAAATAGAATTCTATCACATAAAGGAATAGCTATATAATGTTACCCAGCAATAATAGCTGCAGCCTCTATTTTGACTGCAAGTACCATCTTCATTTGAATATCCTTCATTTTCCAGAGTAGTCTTCCCAAGAGTTGTTTATCCATTTTCTACACTACACGCCTGTAGATTTTCCTTTGTATTGGAATTTCTGAGGAGTAGAAAAAACTTCTTATATATACAAAACTCTTTTGAGTCCCACAATGTGGTAGCTCTTAGGATATTTAAAGAGTAAACCTGTGCAGGCAGAGGATCTGAACTACTGAACAAAAGAAGGAAGCCATCAGGGAAGAGTTATTAAGAAGACATCAACCAGAGCAGAAAAGGTCACTGGACTAGGAGACGCACTTTTGATGTAACAGACATGCCAATGATGAGCACCATCTGAAACATGGAAAGTTTTAATAGGTTTAATGCATCGTCTGGAAATGTGTATTCAAAGGAATGCTCCAGGAAAATTCTGGCTATGGATTCTGTCTAGGGAAATAAGGGTTTCCAAAAAAACAAAGAAATCAAAGGAGAGGGGAGAAAGAAAACCTCACTCTCAGTGAAATGACATGCTAAATGCTAATCACCAGGAAAAGGCAAAAGTCCAGAGAATGGAAATAACTGAAGGCAACTCCTATCTCTCAGGGCAAGTTGGTGACATGCTATCCTGAGCTGGTAAGAGATTTTCTGTCTACATTTCAGGAGATCTGCCTCCTAAAGGAGAGGCAACCAAAACACTCACTAGCAATTAATAATCTATCTGCTTAAAAGATAAATAATAAAAATAAAAATAATATAGTAGGACAAACAGAATATTTACTAGGAAAACAATAAAGAGAAAATATTTATTAGGTGTCCTCTACGTTCTGAATGCTGGTCAGGATAAAGAAGCATCTAACCCAGTTCCCATCCCACCAAGACTGACCTTCAGTGAATATATACATCAAGGGCCACCAAAACTACAGGAATGTAAGGTGGCACTGTACCCTTATTTAAGTTGTAAGTGCCCACATTAAATTAGGAAACCAGTAAACCCTACCTACCTTATGTGAGTACTTCTGCTCTTAACCTAATGTTGTCTTCATTTAACTGGTGGCTGCTATAATACTTCTTCAGAGATTATTAAAATATTAAACCAATATTAATAATCAGAAATTGAGCTGCAATTTTCTCTTTCATGCTCAAAACTAGCTGCTACATCTTTAAATCTCTAAGGGGTCCCACAAGTCCACAATAAAGATAATTAAATCAATACACCATTAAGTTCTGAATGTCAACACTGGCACCAATCTTCTGATTACCGGAGGATATTCACCATTATTTATACAATCACACATTAAAAATTCAAATCAAAATCTTGATTTATATAACGAGTATATAATTAGGCTTATTGGGAAGCAAACTTTATTTAGTTATGCTGGGGCATAATTATCCAAAAGTAGACAAAATTGTAGGTTAAAAACAAGCAGTGGTACTTTATTTAGAAAACAGTATTTTGAAATAAAGCTCTTTAATTTCTCTTTTAGTTATATATCCAAGAGAAATGAAAATATATGTCCACATAAGAATTTGCACATGAATGTTCATAAGCAGCAGTATTCATAATACCAAAAGGAGAAACAACCAAATGTCTATCAGTTAATGAATGGATTAATAAAATGTTATATCCATACAAAGGAAGGAATGCTATTTAGTAATAAAAAAGGGATGAAGTAGTGATACGTGTTTCAAAATGGACAAACTTTAAAAAACATAATGCTAAGTGAAAGATGACAAACACAAAAGTCAAATACTGCATGATATCATTTATATGCTATGTCCAGAACGGGCAGTATCTACAGAGAAAGCAGATTAGTAGCTGCCTGAGAATGGACAGAGAAATGGGGGACAGGGAGCAACTGCTGCTAAGTCTCTGTTTAGGGAAGAAAAACATGTTCTAAGTTAGCTGTAGTCAGAGCTGTGAATATACTGAATTCCGCTGGGTGTATATTTAAGTGGGTGAATTATATGGCAAGTGGATTATATCTCAATAAAGCTGCAAAATAAGTACAGCTGTGGGGTAAGTTGCTTCTGTTCACCTTGTGTTCTGTTATTTATTTTTTAGATGATGATATATTTTTTAAAAAGCTTTATTCATAATAAAAATGAATTTCCTTTTTAAAGTATCATCTATTTTACTGTTCTCCCTTTCCTGCTACCTACATGAAGACAAACCAAGGTTTCAAACTTAACATGACTTCAAATTATGAAAATTAACAGCATCTTTTATTTAGAAAACTAGAACACAACAGAGAAACTTGCCAAGAACTAACCCTAATTAAATCCAGAAACCTTTAGGACAGAAATCCTAAGGAGGAGGGCTGTGGGAACCAAAGAGCTTTCTCATAACTGTGTGGTTCTTTTGCATATATAGAAATGTTTATTATGTCCTTTCCACAGCTGCAAAGTATTAAGAATGCTGTAAACACATACAAGGTAAGCTTCCCCATATGCACGTCTCAAAGACATTTACAGAGAATCTGTGGCCAGAGGGCAGCACTTTACAAGGGTTTTATCTGAGAAGTGGCCACAGTGCCACCTGTCTTAAAAGTGTCACTTCCAAGGGGTTTGTCACACAATGCCTACGATGTCCATCTTGAAGTCATTCCTATGCCTCCAAAAGGTTCTTGTTAAGATGAAAATGTGTGCTGGCATATATACCTAATTAAAATAGATAGATAGACACAGACAGACAGACAGTCAGAAAGAAGAAATTAGGCAGGGGAAGATGAGAATGTGTTGCCTCAGAGAGTGAGCACAGGAAAAGCCTCAGAAAGCATTCATATAGTTGGAGGTCCCCTCCATCACTCCTTTTTCCCCACTTCTCTGCTGTTTGGGGTTCTGCTGGCTCCCCCAGTCTATCTTCCTCGAGTGCCTCAGCCCAAGTTCCACACACAGGCTCCAGGACTGCACACACTCACCCAGGCCAATAACAAACATTGGGATGCAAAGAAGCAGGCGGAGGCTTGAAGGAATAGGGAGACACAGATGGAAACTTTGGGGACACAAAATGGATGAAAAACATCAAGCGCATGGGCCATTGTCTAGGCTGAGCCACAGTGACAGAGTAGCAACATCAAAGGACAATAAATCTTGGGTTTGGTCCTGCTGAGAGGGGTGTTTCAAACAGACTTTGCCCACTTAACAATTTTGCCCCATTAAGGGAAATTTAAGGTTAATACCAATCAATACCTTGGCCCACACAACCTATAAATCTATGCTTCCAGCACGACCAACTGAAACATTTCTTTCCTGTGAGATTTTTGTAAAGTATACAAAGAAAGCTTGATATTTATTTATAAAACATAAATTAACAGATTTTCCCTTTTCAGCTTTAGAGAAAGCTTCCTAGATGCAATGAAAATGTGCTTTTATTATCCCAAATTATTAAGCGCTTCTACTTAAGAGTTGAGGTCAGATATGGAGTAGGAAATGCCACATGGCTTTCTGAGGAAGGCCATAGCTTTTGGTCACATCTATGGGCAAAGGAGTTCACTTCTGAAGGGAAAACTGGAAAATTCTGAAACTGAGGGCTCTTTATGCAGGCTAATAAACTACAAAAGGCCATTCTGGGCACAGTGAATCATAGCAATGAGGGAGAAATCACCAAAACACAAAAATGGTACACAACAACATGGATAGGTTGCTTCAGGTCGCCAGGCGACAAGCAGAATTCGATGAATACATTTGGGAGACCTTAACTGCTTTCCAAGTTTAGTCAAGTTCCAGTGTCTTATCTTTTTTAGTCCTTTTAATTAGTAAAAAGAAGGGAGAGCAAACAACTGCATCTTGAAACCACTCACAGCATTTTGAGGCCTCCCACGAATGGCTAGGGCACAGTGAGCAGAAGAGTGCCAGAGAAGAAGACAGAGGCCAGGACTGGCCATGAAACGCTGCCTGGCCACACACTGCAGTCGGGTTTCATTCTAGCTGTGTAACAGGGCAGAGTTAAGGACAGCACTGACAAAATATACTTTATATTTTAAAAAGATCACTCCAGCTACTGAAGCAAATGCTTTCTGGTAGGACAACAGTAGAAGCAGAGATCAGCAAGAAGGACCATCCTATCCAGGTGGGATAATGGCTTGGGGTACAGTAGTGGTTGGGGGAATGAAGTAGATCCAGTGAAGTATAGACTTGGCAAACATTGTTGAGATAATGCTAACAACATCAGCTAAAAGGCTGGAAGAAGGAGGTTAGAAGACACAATGGAAACTGTGGCGCTAAAGAGGAAGGGGAGGTTGGGAAGAAGAGGCAGTGAGCACAGCTCCACTTAAAGAAGCACTGCTACAAGCGGGGAGGCGGGGGAAGAGGCAGAGGAAATAGGCGGTGACTAGAGGGGGATGAAGCAAGGGAGGGGTTGATTTGTTTGGGTGTGGTGAGGTGTAATTGTGTGTTTAAAAGAGAAGACACTATCATATGTTGGCAGACACAATCCAGTATAGAAAGAGGTGGGGATATCAAGAAGGGAGACAGTCGCATGGTGGTGAGAAGGAATGAAATTTATCCAAATCACTATCATTTACTAAGCCTATTAGATGTTCTTCACTCTTAAGAGATTCACAATCTAATGCAGGAAAGAGAAATATAAATTATTAAGCAGTAAGGTAATATCCCAACAAAGGCATTTACAAAGTATCAACATACTGTGATGGAATATTAATGTACTATGATACATGGGGAGGGCATGAACTTACATCAAATAAATGACTGATTAACTTACCTAAATTATTAATATATTTTAAGTAAATATTTTAAGCAATTACTCCAAATTCTACTATTCATAAAACAAGGATTTTTATGCTGCTAAAAAAAATGCAAAGTATTTATTTAGTTACAAAACAAAGCAAACCCAATTTTTATAATAGATAAAAAAAATTAATGTTATCAGAAAATGGTTCAGTTCCTAATGGTTTCTAAGTTTTCCTTATAGCTTAAATATTTTCTGTAAGTGCTATATGACTGAGCTCAGAAATAACTTTTTATTCCATAATGTTAAGTAACTAGCAACAAAGAAAAAAACACCCTACTTTTTATAAGCTACACATGTGGATGGATTTTTTCAAGAGCTAGAGGGACTCATCCTAATCTGTACATTTTCATACTGACCTGTACATTTTGTCAAGTTCCTTCCTATGTGAAATCAAACCTGACCCTCAGAGCATTCTGCTCTGGCCAATCCAGCAAATCAAACACAATATCTGACATGAATAAATAGTCACTTTACTCCAAAGACTTACACATGGTCTCAAAATGACTCATTTCAAAAAACACATATTTTTTGATGCTTCAAGAATACTCACTGGATGAGGTAAGATTTGTTATTTCCAAAAACAATTCCTAATACTTTTTTAAACATAGCAACTTTATAACAAAAATATTTCTAGAAATACCCAGGTTCAAAATTGAAGACCTCTGAATCCCAAAATAAATTAAACACTGGGTTAATGCTGTTAATTTGATTTAAAATTTCCCTCTTACAACACCAACCTGCTGGGCTGCTTCTCCATTCACCAAGTGAGGAGGCATCATGGTTACTTCTCCATTCAGCAGTGGTGGCAGTTCCAGAGGGATTTGGTCGGTCATCATCATTGTGACATACATTCATGGAGAATTTCCCTCAACTGGTTTCCTGCAAAAAGAACCATCATTTTTTAAAAAAGAAAAAAAAAGACACAAAAATCCCCTGTAACATAAGTCACATAAGTTAGCCATCATGAAGACTTCTGAATCCCAAATTATTCTAATCACAGAGAATTATTATTATTGTGCAAGGCCCAAGGAGGGACAGGGAAAAGGCAAGGAAATAGTCTGAACCCGGAGACCAAAACCAGAGTCTCCAAGTAGCAACATAAACAGAACTCTTAGGCCTCAGCTTTGTCATTCAGTTATAAACTTTAAAAATCTGAATAATAATAACCACCCTACCCCAGAGAGCTTTCTGAGAATAAAGTAATATTTTGACATGGAAAAAAATGCCAAACAAAAACTGTTATAGTATCATTTTCTTTAAGTCATTACAGAATGACCTATACTTATTAATCATTATAATTTTCCCCCTTTCATTAGGATCAAAATAATACACATAAGCATGTAATTCAAACAAGTAAACCAAGGCTAAGTATATATACTATTGCTGTAATTTCTGACTGAGTCATTAATTTACTAATTACTCATGTTCTAATTATTTCTCCCCCATCACTTCCTTGACTTGAATTTATAACTTGTTACATATTAACCTTTTATTTATAGGTTTACATCTAGAGCTTTCCCCTGTCTCAGATATGCCCATGACCTCCTGTGCAGAGTTGGGCCCAAAGGCAGACGCCACTGTTTCCACAGAATAAATGAAATTCATACCCATATTCAAAATAACACAATGCCCACTTGCATTCCATATTAGTACTTGCCTCCTGATGTATTTAGCTTTTCAATACAATAGGAAGAAAATAATAGTAAATTCCTATTGAAAATTATAACTTGTTCCTTTTTCTTCCTAAAAAACTAAAAATGATGCCTAAAAAACTTGCACAGCTGGGCTTGGTGGTGCACGCCTATAATCCCAGCAGTTTAGGAGACTGAGGGAGGAGGATCTCAAGTTTGAAGTCAGCCTCAGCAATAGTGAGGCACTAAGCAACTCATTGAGACCCTGTCTCTAAATAAAATACAAAATAGGGCTGGGGATAAGGCTCAGTGGTTGAGTGCCTCTGAGTTCAATCCCTAGCCACCCCCCGCCCCCGCCAAAAAAAAAAAAAAAACTGTAGCACAATAAGTTTAGCAGCACAAAGAAGAATAAAACACAATTTTAAATTATTTCAGAAACAAATTACCATAAAGTTAAATTTTTATTATACATAAAAACATCCCCCAAAATTTCAAATTCAAGGATATTTGGCCAATGAATCTTTTAGTACTCAATAACCAAATCAATCAAAACAGTACAGCAAATCCTTCAATGAATGCCTTGAATTTGTCTCAGGTGTGATATAAATAAGATATTCTCATTCTTAACTCCATCCTGAACATTAAATATGCCTCCCCCCTCTTCCTTCCATCCAAAAGAAACAGTTTCCTTGGACATATTAAGTAATGCATAAAAACCACCCAAGAGATTATAAACTTTTTTATTTTAAATTGGTTAATTTTACACTATTCATTATAACCCCATTTAGAGAAACTAATTATTTAAGCACCAAACAAGGAGGTCTTGTCCCAACTAGAGAAGCACATTCCATAATAACAGGTCTTATAATTCAGTGTTAATAGTACCATCATGCTGTTTTATGAGGCAATTACTCAGTTCCTAAGTAAATAAAAGTACAAAAGCTTAAAGACCAATAGTTTATCCTGATGAAGGAAATGTAGTCTCTATGTTAAAACTAAGGTAATCCTACTGACACTAGCATGACATAACTGACTTTAAGTAACTGATAATCAAGAAGAAAAGCTAATGTCCATTTCAATTTTCTTCCGAGTATATTTTATCTAGTGCAGGAGGGAAGAACGGCTACTCTTTCTCAAATTGATACTACACAGGCCTGTTTCTTAAGTGTGATGCTTAATGTTTCTTCAAAACGGCAGGCTGGATCCCTGAGTAGTGAGTTGTAAAATACATTAGGGGTCTGAGTACAAGGATCCGGGGGTGAAGAATCACTCTACTCATTTCCACTTTCCCACTCCTTCCAAACAAAGGAGATCCTGGCACTTGCTAGAAGTTGTGGTGCAGACTGCAGATCTCTGCTGTCTCTCCCTTCCCCTCTGCTACAGTAGTGAGCAACAAGAATTCTGGTCATCTCCTAGACCAGAGGGAACCATCTCTCTGTCACCCAACAAGGCAGAAGAAACAAGCCAATTCATGGCCTGCACGAAGGTCTGACCAGCTTCTATAATAGGCCCTACTATTAGGCCAGAGTACAGAGAATAATGATATACTTTAGAGCACTGTAGGGGCCAGGGGATGGCGGTCCTTAGAACCTGCTTCCAGCCAAAGCTATTTATGTTCCATATGGTCCAACTCAGAGAACCAAAGTTTTTAAAATTGGGATTTGAGCCTCAATTCAATTAACAGTACTATTTTGTTCCTATTTATCATTTCTTTTGTGGTTTCTAGGGGATAGAACACAGGTTCTGAAAATTCAGGTAGTCTTGGTCCCCTGTCCCCAATACCAATGACTGTCTTCACAACAACACTGATGATGCCCGTTTAAGAAACCTTACGGTTGGCATCATGTTAAATAACGGGACTTGCTAATGACAAGACACAACAATCCAGCCCCAGTAAGCAGCACCCCTAAGCACAGATGTCAAGTCCAAAGTAGGGAGTTAGAAGCCATGTTCTGCATGAGTGGGTTAAGGTGGATGGACCTCAAGAGAGCAGGTCCACAAAAGTCTTACAGATAGATGTAGAATAGAGTATGGGGAACAAAAAAGAGTTGCAAAAAAACATCCTTTTTTTTTCTTTTGGTGGTGGTACCAGGGATTGAATCTAGGGTGCTCTACCACTGAGCTACATCTCAAGCCCTTTTTGGTTTTTTATTTTGAGACAGGGTCTCTCTAAGTTGTCCAAGCTAGCCTTGAATTCACAATTCTCTTGCCTCAGCCTCCTCTGTCTCTGGGATTACAGACATGTACCACTGTGCCCAGCTGCAAAAATATCTCTTTTAGTATTGGATTTTACGCCCAAGAAACTGCATCCATTGGCACCAGGAGATCATTGTGTTTACTTTCAAATATTTTTTAGGCAACTTTGGATAAGATGCCTAAAACTTCTTTTCCTACTAGACAACGGATTATCAACTTCCATCACTATTCAATAATGTGGTTATTACACATTACTGAGAAGGGAATAGGAGAAGGGAAGACAGAGGAACTATACAGTCAACTGTATGTCCACACACTCCTGAGGAAGTACAGGGGGTATTTATGAACATTATCCATTCAGAATGCTGCAGCTCAGCCGCCCAGCAACCACACTATTAATCACAAAGAAAAATGGAAGAATCAAGAAAGTGAATAAAGGCCACCATGAGACTCAAGTACCAATAACCAAGAGAAGTCCATTGTTGTAGAGATGATCTGTTTTTTTTTTTAATTAATTCTGATTAGTTCTACAGCACATTTATTCTTCTTTGGAAAGGGCAATGATCTCAAGAATGGTCTCCTTGCAAGATTTCTGCATGTTCGGGTAGACAGTGTGGATGTGGTGCAACCTTGGCTCAGATGCCTGCGTTCTGAGACGGATTTGGCTAGCTCAGATACACATCTGTCTAGGGGAGAATGAACCCACACCAAGAAAATGAGAGTTTCATTAGGGTGTTTTCTCCTGGGCTCTGAGTTTAAAAATAAAAAAACCACATAGTTACAGTTTGATTCTCCAGAGGTTATATATCTGTCCTGAGTGGTCAAGGAAGATGGCACAGTTTACTTGGGGATACTTCTGAGGCCCCTACTGGAGACTTTTTCCTCTGTTGTATACAGTGGACAATCTGACTTGTCACACCAAAGAGAGTTTAAGATAGCACATTTAACCTATGGCCCTGAGATTTGAGTACTGTTTTGTGGGGTGGAAAGGGCTGAGTGGGGGGTGGGGTGACAAAAACTTCCCTAGATATATAAGATCAAAATGCCGCAAAAGCTCTCTGTATCTCTAGTCCACTGAACTCCACTGCCATCCCCACAGAGCTCCAAGGCTTTTCTCATTCTTTATTTTACCCTTACACATACTTCTATCTCAAGGAATCTGGCAATAACCACAGGCCCTCACAACCTCTCCTGCCAACACACATCCTAACTTAACTGAAACCACAGTTCTTCATGCCCAGCAGTTCTATCCTTTTGATTAACAGGGAAGGCTGCCATGTGAGCTCCTGTGGTTCTCATCCCTCTCTCCTAATAGAGCAAGGCCTTAGTGATGTGCTAGCAAGGCCCAGATTGAGGAACATCTCCTGAGCACAATGGCAGGGGTCGGGGCTAGGTACCCTGGAAACAAAACGACCAGATCTTCACTGTTAGACATTTAATTCGTCCCAAATATGTCCCTGAAGCTTTTAAAGAAAATCTTATTTTAAAATTAGATTACAAATGATCTCAGTTTTTACATTTCTCAAGGCAGCTGACTTACTGCTTTTTTCTCTTATTTTACTTACCCTACTCCAAGTCTGAAAAGGTTTTCTACATTTTGGTCACCGAATACACTAAAAAACATACAAGGCCAAATTCATGAAAAACCTGATTCACAGGAGAGAACAGCTGATCCATCTCCAAAATCCAGAGAAAGCAATTATATACTAGGAAAAAAAATTTTTTTTTCCCTTTTAGAGCCAAAGTACTAATCACTGCTGGGAGAGTTTTTAAGTCTATGAACCTGGCCTTCAAATTAGTAACAAAATGTCCTGGTACTCACTCCATGAGCTGATGACCCAAATTTCCTTACATTAATTCAAGATGTGAGTTAGCAATACAGTACACAAATTAGTTTCATATGACAAGAAAAAGAGAAACGTAACAACACCAAAAGGAACAAAATATACCCACCAGAACTCAAAGAGCCCCGCCAGGCTGGATATAGAAGATTGTTCCCTGGCTCCATCATAAGCCAGGTTGAGGCTCAGGCCCCCACACTCACTTCCCAACATCCAGCCAAGGGTGTGCACCAAGGACTAGACTACCCTGGGGAAGTGTTTAAACACTAGATGAGGCAACAGAACAAATAAGGAGAAGCCACATGGTCAGTTTTAACTTTTTATTTCTACGGTCCAATTCAAAATGCATTTTCTAAATCTATAAAATATAAAGACCTAAGACCTATAAAGCAACTTGCAAATAAATCTTAAAATAAGCTCTTCAGGATTCATCTCACTAAAGTTAACTGTGATTCCATGAATTCTATAAAGCTAGTATCTTTTCCAATAAAATTCAGATTAACCAATCACTGTCAGGCAATTTAAATATGTAAACATTTGCACATGCTTGTTCTGTACACTGAGAAAAATAATGTCATGGGCCCATTGGTAAAATTATAGCTTGATTCATGTTTCATGAAAATTTCTTTCTCTACCAAAAAAAAAATAATTACAGCCAGGAAAATGGTGCATTCCTGTAACACTGGAAACAAACAGGAGAGTGAGACAGGAGGATCTCTTGAGCTCCTGAGTTTGAGATCAGCTGGGCAATACAGCAAGATCTCATATCTATAGCTGTATCTCTCTATCTACACACACACACACACACACACACACACACACACACACCTCTCTCTCTCTCTCTCTCTCTCTCTCTCTCTCTCTCTCTCTCTCTCTCTCTCCTCCCTCCCTCCACACACACACACACACACACACACACACACACACATACTGATTTCTAATAATGAGACTCTGTTATGGGTCAGGTTTCAGAAAGTCTGTCAAAACCACACCACAGAAATGTTCTAACTATCTATATAAGAGCAATAAGGAAAAGTAACCTTGTTTTCTGATTCATGGAGATGGGGGAAAGCACATCAATACTCAAAATGATACACTGACAAGCCTCCTGAATCATAGAAAACAGAGCTTTTGTGTTGGGGTAGAGGGATTTGGGGGGTTATTAAGAAATCACTGTGCTCTACATTCTCTTTTAAACCAACATAACCTTAACGTGGCTAGCGTTTTATGAGGAATTGCAAGACTAGTTTCTAAATGGCTTCCCATACAAAACTTAATAAAACTTATGACCAACATTTATGCAGCTGATTTTCATTTGTTTAAGCCACAGCTATAGTAAAAAAGAAAAGTCATAAAAAGTCAAAATGTAAACCGATGATATAGCACAGGAAAAAGAAAAACTACATTCATGAACCACCCCTCATACAGGTGGCCTTTAAGGATAAAAGCCATCAGTCACAAGGACTGACAACTTCCTGAAAGTGTACTTCCCTTCTAAGCTTATTAACAAGATTTAGAAAGACTGAGAGAAAGGGGAGAGAACAAGCGAACAAGCAAGGTAGCCAGTTACACACATTACTACCACCGGAGGGATATGAAAATATCATTTGCTATTTTGTTTTTCTCGTCAGAAAAACCTCTTTCCTTCCTGGTCCATGCTGGCTTTGAAAGGTAAACCCCCTGACTGATTTCTAGACCTAGAAATTAAAAATGGTTATCGTTTCTAGCCTTCCCAGCAAAACAGACAAAGCTTTTTGATAATAACTATGGAAACACCAACAACATCAGCGGAAGGAACAAAATGATTAAAACAAATAGAAACACAATTATTATTCAGTACCTCTGAAATTCTGAGAAAACCTTCTCCTCCATCAACATACACAGGACCTTCCTGACCATTCCCTGCCACTGTGAGTACAGTTTTTCTTTTCCTTCCCAGTAACACTACACCACTAGCACTGGCTCTGCCCAGGTAGAATTAGCATGTGGCCATTATGAACCTGATGTGGGGCACTGCCATTGGACACAAACCCAGGGGTGGTTCAGTGCTTTCCTTGCTCTCACCTCTACTGTACACTTTGGGCAACCCCGAGGAAAGGTGCTTGGTACAGGCAGGCATTGGCCCTTTCCTTTTTTGAAAATCAAATCAAATAGTGTAATAGCAACAAGAAAAAGGGCTATGGAAAGGGAGAAAATAAAGATTAAAGACCGTTGTTAGAATTTTTCACAGCTCCATTGCTAAAAATAGCTCAAAGAACCAGTATGTTATTGTTGATTGTGTTTGTTTTTCTTTTTAAAGGCACTACAATGGAGCACTGAGTACTAGAAAATATGAGTTCCAATTTGGGTCTTTGCCCTGAAATTGAGCAATTAATTTCCACTTTTATAAAATTAAAATATTATAGATTAGCCCTTAAATTTCCTTAGCACTTAGCACAGATTCCTTTCTGTTCTTAACATACTATATTTCAAAATCTTTGCTGTGCTTATTTAATATGAACTAAACTAACCTGTTGGTCTTTGTTATTCATTTGGATATAGCCTAAGCCTTCTGAATGGGAGGGAGGAAGAATTTAAGTAAAATATTGGAGGTAAAAATGTACTGAGCACATAGTGCTGGTAGTCACTGTTTTTATGCCAGTGAAATCTAATTTTACAGCTGAGTTCTATACAGCTGTGCAAGAAAGACTCTTGCCATGGCTTGCCACTTGAATGAAAGAAGGAGTGGTGATAATTGTTCATGCAGAAAAACCTCTTGAGACATGAGCAGTACCTGGAGGTATGTGCCCAGCTGGTTGGTTGAGGCACAAATAGTCTGGAATTTGCCTTCTTGTCTGATATGTGTTCATTAGCAAAGTAAAATCACAGTTGTCTGAAAAAGTTCTTAACTTTAAAAACATTCTTGCTTTTTGCATCCAATTATAAGCAGAGAAGATTTGGTTTGGAACATATAATCCATAGAGAAATCCTCTGAAATGGAGTTTTTTTAGATTAAAAAGAACAACACTCCAGAATAAAAGAAAAAATGATGCATGGCTCAAGCAACAAGTCAAAAAGAACTGTCCACTGTGCTCTTGAGAGCAAGAAGATGTCACTAATGTATAGGCCCTGACTTCAAGAATCCATAGATACTCTTCTTTGTATAATTTGATTTTGCATATTTTTAAATGACTTTGCATAATCTTAAATCTAGCAGGGCTTAGTCATTCCTGAACTAAGAACTACTATTTGGGAAAAGTACTATTTTGGGAAGAAAAAATAAAATCACATACATAAGGGTTATATGTAAATAAAAATATAAGTAATTTGAGGCTGCTTCCATAACCCTTCATTAATACACAGAGGCTGCTTCTACAGCACCCCACATACCTCAGATCTCTACAGAAACATAAAGGCTAAGAGGGGGAAAAAATTACATCACAGTCTCTTGACCTCAGATCCACATCCTCACATAAATAACAGCTGAGATCTGCAAATATTAACTAAACAGAAAGGGGGCTTATCTCCAAAACTGTTTACAAACCAAAGGTTCATTTGCTTTGTTGGTTGTTTTTAAATGTGCTTAAATAAGTTTGCAGATGTAATTAGACATTTCCATTAGAACATCTAGATTCCAGGTACATTCATATCACAATAAATCTCACATCCCTCTCTGACATTCCAATGGAGACAGTCTAGCATTGGTGAGGGAACACTGCAAAGCTGTGAGCCCTTACTCTCATTTGTACCCAAGTTAACTGTGTCACATACTTTCTCCAAAAATGAGAATAACTGAAAGTATGCATTTTCAATGAAATCCATATTTTTCTTTATACCTTTTCTTTTAATAGTAAGGAGAATGCCAGAGAACTACAGCCAAAAAGTCACCTCTAAAGTCCCTTCTAGTCCACCGCCCACTGCACAGGGAGGGGCATAGGGTGGAAGTCAGAAGCTGAGCCCACTCTCCCTGCACTAGAAGTGCACCCCTCACTCAGTCCTGGGATACAGCGCCTGCCTGGCACTCCTTCAGGTCCCACTGCCTAGCACTTACTACATAGGTTCCCTGTGCCTCAGCTGCTTTGTCTATAATGTGGGTGATATGGGGGCTCAAACACTAGACTTCTAGACTCCTGCTTAATAAAGCCAAAATGTATTTTATTCTACTTTTAGATATCTATTATGAATTAAATTCACATTTCTGTATCATCCTGGATACCTAATAACAATGTAACACCCCTTAATAGGTGGGAAAAATGCATCCCAAACACAACTGATTGCTTTCTGGAGAGTCTGGAAAACAAGTTCCAAGCTTCCACTTCAACCTGCTATTTGAAGCACCTGCACACTGATTGTGTCTGGTCTCACAACATTCATGTGAAATGACTAATAGTGCCCTTTTATAGACAAACCAACTAAGATGTAATTAGCTCAAAGAACACCAGACAAAAAGTAATGGCAACAGATGGGTGCTTTCTTACTGCAACATCTAAGCTGACTGTGACATCTAAGAATCTGATAACAAAACACAACTAGAAGAGCTGGTAAAAATATATATATACACACACACACACACACGTTATGTGTGTTAGTGAGTTTTAAAGATAAAATAAGCAAATGATACAAAATGAAAAAGCTATCAAAACTTTGATAACTTTCAAAGATACCCAATGAGTATACAAAATCTCACTCCTATGCAGTCCTCAGTTCCCCTTGAGTTTTTGGTGTATCCTTACCAACAAACAGATTTAATGATTTTTTAAGGTACTTTTTAAAATACCTGAAGGATGATTAAGCTATAATCACTATATTATTATTTAGCCTGGATGGATAAAAATTAGAGGGGAAAAAAACAGTAGAAACAAAACAATAAACTACTAAAGTTATGTCTTCCATGATGATTTTAATGAGATATGCCATGATTAAACATAAAACAAAATTACTTCACAAGAGGAGAGCTTAGCAAGTTATTAATGAGGAGGCTGTTAGAACAATATCTTTGATAGTAAGGGTTTCAAGATGGGGGGAAGGAGGGGCATGGGTACTAGGGATTGAACAAGGGGCCCTTAACCACTGAACCACATTCCCAATCCTTTTATTTTTTTTTTTTTATTTTGAGACAGGATCTCACTGTGTTGAACTTATGATCCTCCTGCCTCGGCCTCCCAAGCTGCTGGGATTATGAGCATGTGCCACCATACCCAGCAATTCTATTATGTGTAATAGAAGGAACTGCAGCATAAGACCAATCATATTATGTCATGTACTGCACAAACAGGGGATTATGAATTCCACTATTATGTGGAATTTTAATACACTAAAAATAAATAAGAATTTTTAAGGAATCTATAATTTTTAGAAAACTGTTATAAAGTAAGTACAAAGAACATTGAAGACATATCCCTTTGGTAATAATAATAATACTAGCAATATTCCAAAAGGAATTAGCTAAAAGATACATTGTAAAATAGCCTCAAACAAAAAGACCTGAACAAAGATCACCCATTAACAAACAGTAATGGTGCACTCACTTTATGTCAGGCATGATACTAGAATTCTACCTAGAAATAAAGGCCTGAGGTTAAACAGCATTACACTGAAATGTTATACTTGATTAGCTAAGAACAAGTCCACACTGGGCACATCTGATGAAACCCCCACAAGGTCAGAAGACCGCCATGCTCTATAAACCTTTCATCTGAGATAAGCTCCAATGTCTAAATTTGGTTTTCCAGCTGTGGTCTCTTTTCTAGTCTTTAAAATCTGACATGTGTTACAGAAGATGGAGGTGTCTTCAAAACATGCCCCCACCTTAATCTTCAAAATTCTGATCAGTCAGAAGGACATGAAAATTATTTCTTTCATCAGCTCATATTGAATTCAGTCATATTTATTTTATATACTTGCTTTAATTGAACTGCTATTAAAAAACACTCATTATAAGGAAAATAATGTATACCATTAAACATCACTGATCTTTCATCCAATTTATACAAATATATAGCTTCAAAATTTTCTGATATAATTTCAGATATTGGTTCCAACATTTTTTTTCAAAAAAGTATTTCATTCCCAACTTCATGGGGCAGGGTGAGGGACAGGGATCAACGTATTAACATGATGCACTGAAAATCTATTAATAACCATGTCTTTCTAAAAACAAGTTATATCTTGAAATCATTACATTTGATGAAATTCTCATAAGTAGTTTTGTATTTCAATTAATGGGACTTCATCCAAAGCAAATACCAGGTATTATTTAGAGCTCAGAAGGGACTGAAACAAAAATTTTACCTGAAATGACAAGACTTATAAAGAAACAAATTTAGGAGGTGCAAAAACACATCATGTAAAGAAACATCTATTTACTATTTCAGATTAGCCCATTATGATAAAATTGTAGTGAAATATGTATTCAATAACATTACTAATACTTTGGACTAACAATTTGAAAACACACAAAAAAGAACAATTCTTTAGAAAAATATTTCATTTCAAGAAAAAAATAAAATGTCATATACCAGAGCATCAGATTTGTTTAAATTAACAGATGAAAACGGTAAGTGATGTATACATGGTTTATATGCAAATAAATAAATTCAAGTGTTGGAAAGTATGGTGTTTGTCTATATTCTAAATGCTGCCTTTGAACAATGATATAACACTAGTTTATACTAATACAATTGGTTTAGAAAAAGGAGGCTGTATCCATTCATTTACTGAATAATTAAGTTCTACTCTATATGAGACATTCTTTTGTATTGAAATTATGAAAAATTCTAAATTTGAGGTTAGGATAGGTTTTAAAATCTTTCCAGAAAAAAAATAATTTTAAATTTCAACTTGGACACAAAAGGCATATCTCGAAAGGCATGTTCTCCAATTCAATTTTAGTATTTTTCCTTATGTGATGAGTACAAAAGCCACACAAAAAAATATTTTTTCAGTTAATATTACTAGTGAATTCAGAAAAGCATCACAGTGAAAAAAACAAATAACAATTTAGGATTATTAAGTTATGATGTCATGTACCCCACAAAAGGTATCAGGAATGCCCAAGGGTTTCCTCCTAGACTATACCTTGAGAACTACTGCTATACACAAGTAGTACATATGTAAAAAAATGTAATAAATAAATAAATATATTCACTTTCTAGTAAAGTAAGATTACTGTCCTGATCTTACATTTTTACATCTAGAATTCACCTGACACATCCAAACAAAGAAAACAATCCAAATAAAGAGGTATTCAAATTCTATCACGGATTTCTCTTTCCAGGTCTTCTTTATGCTATACTCTTTAACGCATTTTTTGAGAAATAAAAGAAATGGGCTGGTGGGGTAAGAAAACTGAAGTCTGGAGGCCAGGTAACTCCTGTGGGAGGCCAATAAATCCAAGCCCATAGGTGCAGATTCCCATTCATCTCCCCTTAATCAGACTCATGCCCTAGATTAAAAGCAAATGATCAACACCAAGGACAAATAACATTGTGTTGCTATTCCTAAGAAAGAATGTTATCTGCTCTGATCTCTAGACCTTCATTTACTGCTCAATGAGCCCATTTTATATCCTGCAATGATTTGATTTAGTACTTTCTAGGGCCACTCATTTATTTATGTGTTTCAAAGAACAAAAAAGAGTCTTCTGAGACATAAAGAAGACTCTTAAAATCAGAACCTCCTTTTCAAATATAGTCAGAACAATTAGTAAGATGTTGAGATTCATTTCCTAGAGCAATGAATTAGCATAATCAAAATATGCCACTGCAAATTGATTTGCATTCAACAAACACAGTAAGATGAAAAGCTTCCCTTTTGTTTTAAAAAATAGATTTAACAGGCATATTAATTTTCCACTGGCCACTATAAATAAATGAAACTCAAAAATATTTTTCTTTGCAAGGGCATCCTAACCAGTCACTGTCAGCCTGACCCCATGTGTAATGCGTATTTATATTCCTGAGAGGCAGCATTGTGTGCTGGTGGGAAACCACTCCTCATAAAACTCCCATCCCAGGAGGGCTCCACAATAGGTACTCACACAGGAAGCAGGCCTTGCAAGGAGTACCTCAGCTGTTCCAGAGACAGCTTCCCCAGGCAACAAAGATGGTGAACCACTAGAAAGGCCATGCTCACAGGCCCGAGTACTGCCCACACTTCAGGGTCAACAAAGCCAGTGTTGTTCTCAACCATCCCCCCAAGTTCTTCCAAGGTGAAAGGAAACTCAACAATTCCATGTCATCTTTCTAGATAACCTCTCAAAGCATCATTTTGTTTAAAAAAAAAAAAATGACATTTTTCTCAAATATACTGGAAAATACTCCCAAGAAGCTATTCTTTTTCAAAACCAACTAAAAGGTGTTAATATTGAATATGCAATACCAAAAAAAAAATCAAAACTTCAAATGTCACATTTTATTTATCTCCACTGAAAATTATGGTCCATTAAATGCCAGTCATTGTGTTTATCAATGAAGCAAAATAAATTTTAAAAATGATTATTTTAACTCAAGTAGAAAAGAGTGTATTTTCAAATAGTATCATATCAACAATGATTTCTGCACATTTATTTATGTATGTTTCAAAGAACACAAAAAGAGTCTTCTGAGACATAAAGGGGACTCTTAAAATGAGAACCTCAAATTTCAAATATAGACAGAACAATGGTATGTGTGGGAAATGAAGATAACGGCACTTATATATAACTATCAAATCAATCCACTGGTGGATGAATAAAAACAGTAATGAATAACTTTGATCAATTCAATATTTTGACTTTTCCTCCCACAACTGACCACAGAAAGAAACACAACCCTATTCTTTAAGAATCATGTTGATTAAATTTTCAATACCCCAGTTTCTCGATCTGCAAAAAAGAAATTACAGTTGCTTCCTAATATTTTAAGGCCATGAAATAATTTAATAATACTGGGCAAAGTGTAACTCTTTTCTCATTTCTCAAAGGACTGGATTCCTTGCAGCTCTAATAATCGATCAATTTGAATGATGTAAGAAGATCAGAATTAGTATCCACAGCTCAAAGGTTCATGGAAATCCACTTCAGGCAGCTGCTATATCCATGCCAATCACAAATCATACAACTTACCAGATTCAGGAAGTCACCACGCAATAGAGAAAAAGTAAGCAGAAATAATATGAAGACAGATTCACAACATATTTAGTGAAATGTATACAGTCAGAGCCTATGATTTTTTTTTTTTTAAAGACTGAAATGACATTTAGAACCAAAATGCTGACAATGGTCAACCTTTGGATCATGAATAATGATTGAGTTACAGGTTTCCTCTGCACTTATATTTTTAAAATACTCTTACAATGAGCATCTGGTAAGTTTTACAATGATAAAAAAGTTAAATTTTTTAAAAACCATATAATTCAATTTACTTTGTACCACATCATTGTTCAGATTTTTGTAATAAAATACTTTCAAACTACCATACAACAAAAAGATCTATCCAAAAAGACCTATCTGTGGGTTTATCCAAATCTCACAGAACTAATTACCACCATTCTATTCTGACTATAGCAAACAACAATGGAAGAACATCTGCAGTGCCCCTGAGTTCAATACCCAGTACCCAAAAAAGCAAAAAATAAAAATAAAAATAAGATTTGGTATCATTTACAAAACTAGCCCTTGGGTCATGCTTGCTGAATAATCCCCAGATTAGAAATGCTCACTAGGACCAACCCAAACAGCTTTAAAAAAAAAAAAAGGTGGAAGAGGGAAAGCAGGTTACCCAAGGCTTACTATTTTAGATAACAAGTGCTTCAGTAAAATTCTTTTCCAATTGACAAATCAAACTTTTTGGGTGGAGCACTCTCTGTCAATCACATGAGAATCAGCAAAGATAAACCTAATAATAGAATGTTACATACTTATTAACTGTGCTAACAATGCTAGTCCCCAACTAACACAAAGGACTTCAAAAGCTCTCCCTATGAGAAGTACAGGGTAGGGTCAGAGATTTTCCTTAGAGGTGACCAGGCCTCATCCTCCAACCGTAGAAAAGTAACTGTCAATTGTGGATTCTCTCCATCCCGTCCTCCCTCATTCTGAGCCTTCTAAAAATGCTTGTGCCATATTTTGATTCCCACATTCCCATGTATTGTAACAGATAATACATGTTCACTCTAGAAATCTGAAATACAAAAAAAAAAAAACAAGAAGAAAACTTTAATTATTCATAATCATGCCATTCAGAAATAGCTCCTGCTAAAATGGTGATAAACTTGTCATCTTGTTTTCCTAGACATATGAAATTTATAGTTAGAGGACTACTGCTTACATTGTATAGCTCTTTCAATTTTTTGGTTTTTGATATTTGACAATTATAACAAAATGACAACTTTTGTTGTGGTGCTAGAGATTGAACCCAGAGGTACTTCACCTCTGAGCTACATCCCCAGCCCTTTTTTTATTTTTAGACAGGATCTCACCAAATTGCCCGAACTGGACTTCAACATGTGATCCTCCTGCCTCAACCTCTCAAGTGACTGGGATAACAGGTATGTGGATACTGACAATTTTAAAAACTAAGGAAGAATTAGTTCCTAAATCATAGTTTACTTCAGAGAAGGGGGCAAAATTTTCCTCTAGGGTCCTTAGCTTTGGCAAAAAGACAGAATCTAAGTTAGGAACAACAGGTGGTACAACTAGTAAGTCCAACGTGTATCCAGAAGCATGATTTCTTTCAATATGATATTAGGTTACAATGATCTAATCCTCTTAGATTGTATACGCGTATTTTAAATAGGATTATGGATTAACTAGAATGCAACTATTTGTTTCTGTGTTTACATGCATGTAAGTTCCTGAAAGCCAAAGAGTTTTATTTTCTATCCCCTGAAATATGATATTTTTTGCTGACTGTTCATAGCACCTCCTTCACAACTATGAACCTACCCTTTCCTCTACGCAGAATGCATACACCAGCATTTTGCCCCAAAACACTTAACTCTAGGTATCTACGTATACTACTTCCAACAGAATCACTAACACAACCAGACTGGCAAAACATTTTATGTGATTCAAAATATCTTACACATACAAAGACATGCAATACCACATGAAATGGTGAGTCTGAAGCTATTTCATCCATACAAAGGAAGATTATGGCAATCAATTTTAATTGCTGTAGAAATCAATCTGCTAACACTGGAAGAAGTTCACACCACAATTGTGTATAGAAGAGGAATAATGCGCTAACAGAAACAAGGCCTATTTGTGTAAAACCAGATACATGTTGATTTGCCCATAGAAAAGAGTACAGAAGATAGACCAGTGTTCATGGTGTTTATGAGGAAGGAGGTGGGATGAAGAATTTTTTCTTTTATCAACACTTTGAATTGTTTTAATAATGCTTTTGTTAGGGAGGGGGAAAAGTACAGTCATGTTTCACTTAACGAAAGGACACATTCTGAGAAAAGTGCTCTTGGCAGTCTCACCTCTGGGTGAAGGTTGTCACAGAGTGTAAACCTAGATGGCAGACTGCTACACACCTAGTCAGTGGGGCATGGCCTTCTGCTCCTACTGCACCTGCTCGCACGTTACTGTTTCTGAACACCACAGGCAATTGGAACACGATGCTAAGTATTTGTGACTCTAAACATAACAAAACACAGAAAAGGTACAATAGAAATATAGTATAAAAGATTAAAAACTGCACACCTGTACAGAACGCTCACTAGGAATGAAGCTTGCAGGACTAAAAGTTGCTCTGGATGAGACTGAGTGCTGAGCGAACCCAAAGGTCAAGGACACAACCACACACTACACTATACTAGACTTTATAAATACTGTATGCACGGGTTACATGGTCTATTAAATTTTTTTCATTCCACAATAATAAATTAAGCTGAGATTACAGTAACATTTTTATGTTACAAGCTTTCTAAATGATGTTTAACTTTTGCCTGTTTTGTAATAACACTTAGCTTAAAACACATTGTGCAGCTATATAAAAATATTCTCTTTGTATTCATATTCTATGAGCTTTTCCTCTATTTATAAAACTTTTTAACTGAGTGTGTGTATGTACATGTGTGCGCTATGGATTGAACTCAAGAATCTCATGCATGCATGCTGAGCTCATATTGTACTACTGAACTATACTCCCAGCACTTTTTTTTTAAACTTTTTAAGCTTTTTAGTTAAAAAGGGGGGGGGGGCAGAAACACATACATTAGTCTATACCTACACAGGGTCAGGATCATCATCACTGTCTTCCCCCTCCATGTGATGTCCCACTGGGAGCTCTTCAGGGGCAATAACACCCACTGAACAGCCATCGCCTATGATAACAATGCCTTCCTCAGAAGTCCCTCCAAAGAACCTAAGGCTGTTTACAGTCACCTTTTTTTTTTTTTTAATAAATAGAAGTACAGTCTAAAATAATGATTAAGGCAAGTCTCTGTGAGACTGCCCACATTCCTATTCTTGAGTACATCAGATTTGTTTACACTGGTATTGCCATAAAAATGAGTAAGATGATTCGCCATGACATCATGATGATTACAATATCACTAAAGCAATAGCAATTTTTCAGTTCCATAATAACCTTACGGGACCACCATCATATGCACAGTCCATCCTTTACCAAAACTTCATTATGCAGTGCATGACTGTGCATAGAACAAAAAAAATCTTAAATACAACTTCATTATACATGTCAAATAATGTAACTGAAAGATAAGAAACATCTGGGTGCAGGGGTTCATGCCTATAATCCCAGTGTTTCGAGAGGCTAAGGCAAGAGGACTCAAGTGGGAGGCCAGCCTGGGCAATTTAACAATACTCTGTCTTAAAATAAACAATAAAAAGGGCTGGGGGTGTAACTCAGTGGTAGAATGCCCCTGGTTCAATCCCTAGTACCACAACCCCCCCCCAAAAAAAAAGAAAAAAGAAAAGTTGAGTCATTGTTATAATCATCAAATACCTATGATAAAGCAACTCTGGGTTCAATTCCCAGTGTAAAGCAGGGGAAAGAAGATGAGAAACAGATAAAAGATAGCTGCTGGACAATGCTACAGACAAAACGCACCTCTACAAGTTGCAGACATAAAGATGTCAGCCCATCTTCAAAAGCTGTGCACAGTTCATCAGGAAAGGTGTGGTTCTCCCCTTCACTCTAGGCACAGCTAAGCCACCAGGTAGTGATGGTGGGGACTGTGGACCTCTCAGAAGTTATTTTCAGTTTCAAGACTAAACCCGCAAGAATCCTAAAGGACTAAAAAGGAACTATGAAAAGTTCAATTCTGACTCAGACTTGTAGTATATGCAAACATCCCTCATAGATCAGAGCTTCAAAATATAATAACCTGGCATTTTCTTTTATTATACTATATCTTCAGTTAGTTACCCCAGGATTTCCTTTCTGTCAGTCAGTAAAAATACACTTACATGGAATAACAGGATGATAGGAGCAGTCAAGGTCAAAATTAGAACTGTGTCTGAGTCAATGAAAAATATAAACTGCTGAGTATTTTTAAATCACTATTAGTGAATGGTGTCTTCCTTTGATAAAGCCCATTCATTGCCTCTGACCCTTCTTTTCTACTGCCACCAGTAATAGCAGCAATACTCTAGTTCCAGAACTAATCAAATTACTTCTAGATTCTGAAAAAAGGTCAGGACTAATTTAGCCTGACTACTGTCTCTTTATTGTGTCCCTTCTGTCCACATCACCCATATGTGTCATACATGGAATTCACTTATGGAACATCCCTTCCACTAAGCCACCACATTCACTCACAAAACAGTATCTCTTCAAGCAAAGGTCAGAGAAGCATCCATGAGAGATATGCACTGAAGGACTTCATGCTGCTGAGAGAGTAGTTCCTTAACACCCATGCCCCTGGTTAAGGTCTTTCCAGGTATTGTGCAGGAATGACCCAAAACAGAATTAAAGGAGGTGCTAGTTTCAAAAATGCAGATTCTTTCCAGTGTTTACAGCAGCATTCTTCAAAGTAGCCAGAAAAGTAGAAACAACCAAAATCTATCATCTAACAAATGAATACATGAAATGTGGTATATCAAACAGTACAATTTATTTAGTAATAAAAAGGAATGAGGTGCTACAACATGGAAGAAACTTGAAAATATTATGCAAAGTAAAAAAAAAAAAAGGTGGCCACAAAAGACCACATATCGTATGCTTCCCTTTATATAAAATATCAAGAATGTGCAAATTTGTGGAAACAGAAAATAGCCTGGTGTGATATGTCCAGAGCTTTGTAATGTTTTGAACAACTAATAATAAATAAAAAGAATAATAAAAAAAAAAAAGAAAATAGCCTGGTGGCTGCTGGGGGCTACAGGCTGGAGGTGGGAAGTTAATGGAAGCTAAGTGCTAATGGATTCGAGATTTCTTTTAGAAAGGGCAAAAATGTTCTAGAATTCAACAGTGGTAATGGTGACACAACCTGATGAATATACTGAAAATAATTAATCTTACACCCTAAAATGAGTTAACTGTCCACTTTAGGTCTACTAAATGTGAATCTCTACAGGGAGACCTGGGTAACTTCCCTGTGAATAAGAAGGGCAGGGGATGTGCATTTCACTAAGCGCCTCAGAAGATTCTTCAGTACACTAAAGTTAGCACTGTCTTACCTCCTTTCCAACTCTGAGACTATGCATTATATTCCACATACCAAAACTGCACCTCCAGCCAAACAGATCCTCCACAGTCACCCTTCCTATCTGAATAATTCCTATGCTACCCACTAACCCTGCCCACTACCTAGCTCCTGGGAGCAAACAGACCCAGGAGCCTTTGCTCTTGTCATACCTCCTCCTGCACCCTGCAAAGTCCACAGCTACCTCAAGATTACCCAGTTCCCAATGACCCCTATGACAAACCCTTTGGGCCTTCCTACCCAGCAACATGAAATGAGAATGATAGGCTGGAGAAACTCTAGACTTTACACCTGACATTCTGAGGCTCTGCAAGAGACTCAGGAAAGACCCTAGGAAGCAGCCTTCCTCCTTTACATTCATAAATGTGTCTTGTGCAATTTTCTCTCACACTTAATATGTGGGGAAATTAAATAACTTGAGGAAGAATGTTATCTTTTTAAGGCTCCAAAAAGTAAATCTGTTGCCAGGTGTTATGGCACACACCTGTTACCCCAGCTGCTCTGGAGGCTGAGGATGAGGAGGATTGCAAGTTAAAAGCCAATCTCGACAACTTAGCAAGGCCTTGCATCAAAATAAAAAAACGAAAAGGGCTAGGGATGTAGTTTAGTGGTAAAGTGCACCTGGGTTCAATTTCCAGCACACACAAAAAAAGTTAACCAGGAAAAAGGTCCTTAGGATAATGGCTAGGGAACAGCATAGGTAGGGGCTCAAGTACCTGATGAGCTCTTTAATTGATACTAAAGAAGTCAATGCTTCAGCTTGAACCTATATGTGTACCTCCAGTTTGCTTAGGTGTCTATATCAGATATTGCATGGGAGACTTGTCACATCTGTATTCTTGTTTGAAACATAATGTTCGTTGTCTGTCCCAAGATGGTACAACCAATCCCTATCAAAAAGAATTGTCATTTGTGTTGATTTTTTTTTTCCATCAGTAACAATGGTTTCATGACATTTGAGAGAGAACTTGTTTAGGTTAGGAGGGCCTCCATGGCATGAAATGAAGATACCTGGGTCATCTTATGATCATTTGCACTCTTCTTCTCTAAGGCAATCTAAAGCATTCAAGAGCATCCCTCTCCACTGATGCCCGCCCCCTCACCTCAGGCAGGGGGGGCACACACACACACACACACACACACACACACACACACCCCAAGGTCAATAAAAAGTCAAGGCTCTCCAGAAACTATGCCTAGAAGCTGCTCAAATATGCAAATTGCTCTTTAATGATGATTCTTGTCCAGATAGATAAACACAAATTTGACATGAAAATGTGTTAAAATGCATTTCCTAAAAATAAAAAGAGAAGTTTTTGAAGAAACTGGCAATTTCTGTATCAAACTTCAGATACAAATATGAATTTATACATCCAGCACTGTAGCAGCAAAGTAATCTCACAAAGACAGGTGTTCCAAATAAAATTCAGATGTTCCAAAACAAAGACACCAATGTGCATACTACAGACACAAGCATATATAAATATATACATACTCTTTAGAATACTAGAAAGGTACAGAGTACTTGATATGATGATCCATTTCTAAATCTATTAAAAATTCTGACTTCTATAATTGCTAATTCAGATTGAGTATCTATTATTTGAAATGCTGAGGACCAGGAATGTTTCAGGTCTGCGATTATTTTGTTTGTTTTTGTTTTTTGTTTTTTTGTTTTTTCAGATTTTGAAGATTTGCATTGAGTTTACAGTTGACCACCTCTAACCTGAAAATATGAAATCTGAAATCCTCCAAAAGTCTAAACTTTTTGAGTGTAAAGGTCAGTGCTCAAAAAGTTTCAGAATTCAGAACATTCTACATTTCTAAATTAGGTATGCTCCACCAATAGTATGTTTCAAATGTCTGCAAATTAAGGAAAAATATCCACCTCTTCTTTAGATCATACTGTCTCTTTTCACAATTTTAAATTATATGGATATAATAATCTTGGTAATGAAAATAAACATCTAAATGTATGAAAACAAGTATCTGCAATAACAAATCTAAATGCAGTTAAATTATTCAACACATTACCAAGTGGAAATTCTGCCTGATATACTTAATAGATAAGACATACGTATAATAATTGCTACCATTTTAAAATTCCCAAGTACTTCAGAAGAGTTCTATTATATTATACTCCCCCTCCCCAAATCCCCAATCCTAGCCTCATTTTGCTAAATTATTTCCCAACCTCTACATAAGCAATGAAAAGAAAACTGGGTTGAAAAATTAGCTTGGCTATATCTTCAATGTAAAGATCCTACAAGCTAAAGAATGATTTAGTCCTGTGAGCTAGACCCCAAGTAAGGATATCACTTCAATTCATTTTTACAGTCCAACCCTGTTACATGAGCAAGTAAAATGAATAAGGAATACTGCACTGGAAAAATCAGGAAAGCTGGGTCACCGTGATTCCATCAGGAACTATTTCTGTGCTCCTAAGCACAAATCCTTCTCCAGTTGTCTAACATTCATTGTTTGGTAATTGCCCTAGGTTTTTCCTTACACGTTCACACGAATCGATTTGGTGCTTGCCTGGAGTGCAGTGTTGAGAAAGATTAACTGCCCCAGTTCAATGACCATCAGAGATAGTTGTCAAGGTCATGAGATTAAAGAGCAAGAAGATCCATGTCACGTATTTGCTATCCACTGGTTAGGGAAAAAGCACCAAGAACTCTCAAAACTAAGCATTCTCTGAGTCAATTAAGATTAGCAGTAGCAGAAAACAGAAGGCACATCTGATGCTGGACAATTACAGAGACACTCTCACTTCTAATTCATTGGATGTTTCAAAGACAATATCCATGTTTGAGAATCAAAAATAACTCAAAAAGTTTAAAGCAACATCTAACAATTAAGATATTAGGATTAATCACACCTACTCAATTCATTTAACAGATTTCACATCTGATAGATATTGTGCCCAAAACAATGATATGAATAAATATATGCTGAAATCATAGACGTCACTGAATTTGTAAAATTGAGTTGGCAGATCTGGAAATTCATTCCCTCAGGTGTTCAAACATTTACTGGGTCTTATGCAACTGCCACTATGCAGACTGACCCTGGAAATCCAGTTTTGCACTGGTAGTTAACTTTGCAATTGAGCTAAGATTTCAGGAGACATCTAAATAATGAAGCATCTAAATAATAAAGTTGGATTTTCAAACATCCATATCCTTAATTTTTACAGAACAGCCTTATTAGAATCTTTTTGTTTGGTTTGGTACTGAGGACTGAACCCAGAGGTGCTTTACCACTGAGCTATGTCCTCAACCTTTTTTATTTTTTGAGACAAGTCTTGATAAGTTGCTGAGGGCCTCACTAAGTACTGAGGCTGGCCTCAAACCTGCAATCATCCTGCCTCAGTCTCCCCAACCACTGGGATTACAGGTGTGTGCCACCATGCCCAGGTATCATATCTCATATCTCTCTCTCTCTCTCTCTCTCTCTCTCTCTCTCTCTCTCTCTCTCTCTCTCTCTCTCTCTCAATGTTCCAAGATCCTTTTGTCAGAGATTAAGAGAGTTCTACAATTGAAATTATCATTTAAAATCTTCATACTACTGAGAGCTTAATAAATCTGACATTCAACTTCTGTGTGGTATGTGCTATCGCCTTCAATCAAACACTGACTGGGTATTGACTATCCCAGGGAAACCCTCCAAACCTCTGCAGACAGCTGTGCCATAGTGCATCCTGTCTCCAAGGCTCACTAAGGAAATCTCCTCACCCCTAATGAATTCTGACTGTTTTTTTCCAGGGTTTAAGAACATGCTGTGGTAAAACATCTTGCTCCTAATCTTACATTGTACTCTTACAACAGATATTTTAAAAGATGTGCTTGTACATTCTTGATTCAAATATGTAACACAGAAACTGAAATTAGTAAAATAACAATATTCATTCTCAACTTTAATTTTTTAAAAATATTTTTAGTTGTAGATGGATGCAATAACTTTATTTATTTATTTTCCTATGTGGTGCTGAGAATCAAACCTAGTGCCTCACATGTGCTAGGCACAAGCCACAACCCCAACCTTCAACTAACTTTTACTTTGCAAAGTCCTATGGGTAGAAGTTGCTCACTGTGAGTTTAAAAAGCTCACAAGATACTGTAAGTCCTACTTATTCAAAGCTGATTCTGTGAATTCAACACCCTGACAAGTCTACTCTATGTCAAGGTATATTCTGTTCCATAAGAAAGTTAAAATCCCCATCATTTAGAATTTATTCTTAAAAAGTGGTTTTTAAATTATCATTTACACTTCAAAGTATACTTATGAAGATATGAATTTGTGTAATTTGAGGAATGGAAATTACAAGTCAATTTTTAAAATATTTCACAAACAATTCTATCACTGTACACATTGCCTGAAATCCACATGATTCCGAAGAAAAGAAGACCTGGGTGGCAATCTGTACATGTGGGTTTATTTTAAATTCCTTTAAATACATCAGCTATGTGACTTAGGTTTCTCAGAGCCTATGTTTACCTGCAACATAAGGCATTTGGGATAGACTATCTACAAATTCCCTTCTAATATAAAATGCTGTGATCTTAATCGGATTATTTGCTAATTTGGGATTAGAGTTGTGGATAAAGGCAGAGTTAGAAGAAACTTTCCCTAGAAAGTACCTTGCCCAGCCACACGTCTTTTACAGAGAAATTATGATGGCTGTACAATACTCATTCAGGGCACACCTTGAATGATAAGCATGTTTAGGCTGCCAGCTCTTCCAGGAACAAGATGTGGCAAGCAATTTCTTAGTTCTAAGCTCTCATTACTTACTCTGGGGGAAAAAAAAAATGAATGGCTCGGGTGTTATGTCAAAAGTTTTGAGATCCATAGGTGAGGAGATATATATTATACAATCATTTCCTGCTAACACCAATGGTATCCTGCTATAGATCTCTGATTATTTTGAGATCTAACGCTAGAGCTCTCCAATTCTCCTGCAGTCTTCATGTGAGACGATTAAAAAAAAGAGAAAAAAGAAAAAGGAGAACTATTTAATTCTTGCAGCCTCTGGCAAATACCAAGGATTCCAAATCATATTTTTACATCAGCATTAACTGTTCCACCACGAGGATGTGATTTCCCTCCCAGCATACAATCTGTAATTTCAAAAACGCAATCTCAGCGTTTAATGCTTGCAAGGAATTTTTTTTTTTAATTTTGCTGTTTAAATCGGCAGCACCTTCAAGATTATCTATTTAATCTCTTATTTTTTAGAGGTCACACCATTGCTCAACGGCAGGGTAGGATCTCATTTTTTTCAAAACATCTCAAATTCCTGAACATATTTTCCACTTAAGTACAAAGTTTGTATTTTCCACCTAACTAAGTTACAAGCATTTTACAACACCCACACTCAGACACTCACTCTTACTTACCAAATTCTAAAATACTATACCTACGGTCTTTGCCCAACACATCAGCTTCTATGTGCAAACTCCCAAAACAGGCAAGCACTCAAAGAAAACATAAGTACCATCTATGTGAACAGCAGTAAGTCTCCAAGGATCAATGGCAGAAGGAATGGCAATAATTAAGATGGTGGTTTATAATGCAAACATGGTGAGCTAAGTGAACTAAGTGCCTTAAGTAGAAGTTCATTACCCAAAAACAGGAAATCAGTTTCTTTCAATGTAGATATATTTTCTCAACAACAACAAAAAAGATGATTCACCAACTAACCTCTCCATTCTGTTTGAATTCCACACTGTTTTAATCACGTCACTAAATTATATCCCTGGGAGAAATGTAACTTTAAACCCAGGTAAAAGTAAAATAAATCAATTTGGAGACAGGAACCCACTACACGTGATGTCTTTTGTTTTGTTTTGTTTCATTTTGTTTCGTTTCTGAATCCATCCACATGAGAATTTCCAAATTATTAGCCATGGTACAAAGACTGCTACATGCTAATATGCCCGAGGTAAAGAATGAATTCTATTATCAAGTCAGCTTGAGAAATCTTGGACTTCAAAGAACTAATATGAACTGAGAATCTCTCCAAGATGGAACTCTGTTGAACATAAAAATCTTTCTCAAGAGCTAGAGTTCACCAGAGAATGCTCTTTGGGTAATACTGATATAACAGTTTAATTCTTTTCAACTCTCCTAGTGAAATTAGTTTTATAAACATTATGTGATGATACAAAATATTATCATTTCACTTACATAGTTCTTCAAGTAAGAACTTAGGCCAATTTTTAGGTAAAGAATAAAATAAAATTGAACCTACTGGTTAAGCCCATAATCAAATAAGCAATTCATGAGCCTAAAGGACTGATTGTATAATCTTATTCATCCATATAATATCAAAATATAAGGCACATTTCCCCATTAAGCATGGTTTGAAATTGCCTAGTCATTCAATTTATCCTAGGAATGTATGCCATTTGTCTCTTATATTGAAAGGGACCCAGGTCAATTTTTTAAGTCTTTAAGAGAATGACAAATCTACATATTCATTTCTTCTGGATGAACTATCACTTTTCCCAAGCAATAAAATGTTTTCTCTACCATTACGGATAAAAAGAAAAACAAATACTCTCTAGAATCAAGAATATATGCCTTTCGAGCCCTTCTGATGCTGTATCTGAGCATGAACACAAAGCAATGTGGCCATGTTCTTTCAACATCTGAATCCATTATGCGTGAATAGTTCAACAAAGGAAGCACTTTTCCCCAGATCCATACTTCCACAAAGAACTGAGGTGAATTCCTTTGAATTGCTATCTCTTCCCATTTACATCCCATCAGCAATCATAATTGCAGTCTTAGAATGTTCAAACCTACAAGAGGTGTAAGTCTGACATACCTAAGACATGGCACACACCAAAAGCCAACCCAAGGAGGGAATACCAAAGAGAAAAGTATATGTTTTCTTTCTTTCCCTTGATTTTGAAGACATGTCTACAGAGAAATATTTCTTCATATATTTAATTTTTTTTAACTTTAACTACATACATGATGTCAAAAAATACCTGGCCTTCAGTATCAAGGCGTAACAGAGAACGGTGAAGACTATGAGAAAAATACCTCTTTTAAAGAGTGAGCTGCTACTCAGCTCTAGACATAAACCACCAGGCAGAATGCAGGTCATATTTTCAAAGAGAAACCAGAAATCTTTTTTTATGTGAACTTCCTTAAATCTTCAAACTTGCTTACAATTTTTTAAAAAATATTTTTAGTTATAGATTGACACAAAACCTCTATTTTATTCATTTTTATGTGATGCTGAGGATCAAACCCAGTACCTCACAGATGCTAGGCAAGTGCTCTGTAACTGAGCTACAACCCCAGACCCTGTTGCTTACAATTTTTCAAAAACACTGAACAAAGTCAAACACAAAAACAAAATCTATAGGCCACATCCCACAGTCCCAGTTTACAAATTCAATCTCACAAAAATCAGATGAATCAGCGTCACCCAAAGATCTCCAGCCAGTTGCCCAAAGCTGGTAACACAACCTAATAGCTGGGTCTCATCTCCTTGTAGCACCATTTATATACCACATGCTGATCATTTAATCTCTGTATTCAGTATGGAATATCTATTGTGGGCTGCTTGGTATTCCAGACATTGGGGGGAAGAAAAATCTCTGTTCTCATAGAGTTTACATTATAGTACACTAGTAACAAACAATAACGTAATCCCTAAGTAAATTACATAGACTGCAAGAAAATGATACATATGACTTAAAGCAACAGGATAATTCCATATTTAGTCTCCTATCTTACACAAGTTTTATTGGAGCCAAAATATATGCCTCAGTTTCCTTATTCATACAATATATTATTAGCTGATCAACTTTGCCCCCAGTAGCTAAGCCATTGACTAATATTTGAGAAGAGTAAACATAATATCATACTATAATGCTACTATTTTAGCAATACAATTATAATATTGCTTCGTAAATTTATCCAAACATTCAATATATTTCTTAAGTGGTCCTAGCACTTCACAAGACCCTGGTCCTTCAGAGGCAACAAACGGCCACTGAAATCACTGACACTTCCTCCCCATGCTGACGTTTACAGAATCAAGGCCACAGAAGGTACAGTTGCTCTGATCTCTAGAGGGACAGCATGATGGCATGGAGAAGCTTTTAGTTTTTCCTACCTCTCTAAAATTTGAAAATAATTTTTTTACAAGAATAATTTTTATAATTGAAAAAAAAAAGTCACAATGCAGTTAGAAAACAGAACTAACCCTATGCCTGTGTCCATGTGGTCCATTTACCTTCAAAAAAAGAAAAGTGGATTTAGTATTATAGAAACCAGCTTTGTAACTTGATTTTAATTTTTTAACATAACCTTTTTCTGAAGTCACAGTAATGTCAATTTACAAAAGCAATCAAAGTAAGCTCTTCATATTTTCCTACCATCTTCGTTCTCCTTGATATCCAGCATTTAACATTTTCTGCTACCTGATCTCTTTTACCGTCTATGAAGTTGCTAGTACTGTTTTATCTGATCACCTCTTTCTTACAGCACATAACAAGATAGAAATAAATCACTAGTGTTGGGAGACCCCCTCCATAGGTTTCTCACTCATCCTGCCAAGTACGCTTAAAAGGTAAGGCCCTGGCCATTCTGCATCAGAGCCATTCTCAAAGTTACATTTGAAGTGAACAACATTGATGAATGAGGTAATGTCTCCCCTTGGAACAAAGAGCAAGTTCACCTACTACACATTATAAATGCAAGGATTCCCCAAGTTTAGCATTCCTCGGCAAGGACAGAAATCCTCTGTGTGTGCAGCTCCATCTGGACAATCCATATCATCACTATGGGACTTGGGGCAAAGACAAACCAATATAACTGTGCTTATGTTTATACTATTTGCTGCCAGGAGTAATAAGTCCTTTGTCTGTGGTACAGGAGTCCCTCGTCTTCCTCTGGCATCCATTCAACAGTAACAAGCTACCTACTAGCTTATAAGTAGGGTAAAATAGAACCCCAAGCCCAACAACATCAAGTTAAAGGACCACATATTTATTCAGAGAAATTGATCTTGATAAGCTTATGTAAAACATTTGCAAACCTTCTAGCCCTAATGGTGTGTCTTATTTCTTGTGTGTTTTATCACTAAAGCACAGTATCATATACACATACTATAATGAAATATCTCACTCTCTATTAGGTTTTAGGAAGTTAATAGCTTCAGTGGAATCTAGCTGTCACTAATTCATGAACTTATTTCTAAATGAGTAACTAGAGAGCTACATCCTGGATAAGAAACTGGCATTTCCAATCAAGTCATCCACCCTCTCTCCTTTAGCTCAGAACACTCTGAAGAAAGCACAGGAAGTTCTAGGCAAAAAAAAAAAGTCCTAAAAATCCAGAATAACTCAAATTTTTCTGGGCCTGAATCTGTTTACCCACAAAGCAAGAGGGCCAGATCAGAGGGACTCCTTGCTTTTTCCAGTTGTAATTCCAATGATTCTATGTTCAGCCTATACATGGGTGGAACATTCTTTGCTGCTTTGTTCAGTGCTGGAGTGGTTTACGAAGTGTGGTCCAGCTGAAAGGCTGGAGAATGAACTAGATGTCCTCTCAGGATGCCTCCCGGCCCTATAATCCCATGATGTGCTTATAATGGAATTTGGCTGTCCTTATAATTAGAAATGTGGCTTGCTAGTCACACATCTGGATCAGATAAATCTGCACAAATAGCATTTCACCAGAAGCAGAAATGCCAAGCATTCAACAGCTGTGTTGTTACATCAGCCTTGCAAATAACAAGGAGTACTATTTATCCATAGAAAGTGAATGACCAGGGCAGGCAAGAATAAAGCTAAGTTTGTTCATATTATATTTGGTGTAGGAAAAATATGTACAAAAGAAAACATACATATTGATCAAACTTTCGTACACATTTACAAAACTAATACAGAAAAAGATTCTCATATATAAAAGACCTCGCATGCCAAAAAATTATTTACTTATTTCCTGTAATCTTAGTAAATAATGAGTCTCTTGTTACCAAACTATTGTAACAGGCTCCCCCAAGTTGCATCTCAACATATCACCAGCAACTGTGAACCTAACCCACAATAAAGCATTATCCAAGTGTCAAATCTACTCTGAGAATATTCACATCCACAGAAAATAATGTGTTTCAAGTTAACAATTAATTTCACTCGGCCACTATGCTGGATAATATGAAACAAGGAAATTATTTCCCTTAAAAGAATAAAGGCTCTTCCTAGCCAATTAGGTAAGTATTAACTACCTTACACTTTGAAGCACATTTCCTAAACTTAAAGCTTAATTTGCTAATCTAATTGCTCTGAGGAATAAGTGACAGAAGGCATGACTAATGACAAATAAGTATGATTACAAAATCCATCACACTTTACTACCCTTACCAACACAACCGCTCGGTCTTCCAATTTATACTACTGTTCACAATTTTATTTTTGGCATTCCAAAAAATATTCAGGGCTGGGCATGACATGTAATCTTTGAGACTTAGGAGACTGAGGCAGGAGAACTGCAATTTCAAGGCCAGCATCAACAACTTAGCAGACCCTGTCTCAAAATACAAACATAAAAAGGTCTGAGAACGTAGTCATCGGGGAACACTCCTATGTTCAATCCCCAGTACCACAAACACAAAAATATATATATGTTATGTGTATATGTATGTATGTGTATAAACACGTATATAATATATGTATATATTTGTGTGTGTATGTATATATATATATACATACACACACATACTCAGTATATTACATATTAAAGGAGAAAGAAAATAACTTTTATATCAAGTCAACACTGTATTTTGAAATGTAAGTAGGGAATAAGGCCTTAAGTTTTGTTGTTGTTGTTTTTGTGGTACTGGGGAATTAAACTAGGAGTACTCTACCTCTGAAATATATCCCCAGCTCTTTATTTTTTAAGAGAAGTTCTCCCAAAGATGCCTAGGCTGGCCTTGAACTTGTGATCCTCCAGAGTAGCTAGGATTATAGGCATGTACCAATGTGCCCAGCAAAACCTTAAAATTTTAACCAAAAAAATTTAAAAACTCAAAATAGAGGAGCTGGCGGTGTAGCTCAGGGGTAGAGCACACTCTTAGCATGCACAATGCCCTGGGTTTAATCCTCAGCACCAACAACAAGAGGGAAAAATAAAAACTCAAAATAGAGTCCTTTTACATATAAAGCACAAAAATGGAATATCACAATATTAGCATAATTGTTCCAACTTCAAAATTCCAGATCTGCGTCAATAAATTTTGTGCAATGTCAAGAAAAAGCAAAGAGAGAGCAGAGAGCTAATGAGACAAATGCCACAGAAACCAGGTTTACATTTCCAATTAATGGAGAAAACAATGATGATTAGATGGGTGACATAAGACATGGTTGCCAGTGGGACAATCCAAAAGGAAATCTAATTCTTATTTTGCATTAACTGAAAACCAGTAATGACTAATGTCTTGGAACCAATCCTAAAAGGAGTAAAAGAATAATCAATGGGACAGGTAAGTCTTAGGGAAAACAGTTAATAAATCACAATTTTCAATCAAGTCTATTTTTAAGCTAAACCCTTAAACTACAGTGACACCCTAATGGTTAACCAATTTTCCAAAGAGTGTTAATTAACTATTTCCAAACACTGAAAAACAACTTAATAAGCTGAAGGCCTTAAATGAAATTCTTAAGTGAGTTACTTACTCAAAGAATCTAATGGCTACACAAAGATATTATGCATAATAGGTGAGGTCCCCTTACTAAATACAGTCAGGGGAGTCAGTGCATACCCTCTCTGGAGCACAACAGGTTCTTACTAAGTAAACATCAATCTTTTTTAATTTTTTTAGTAGTCAATGGGCTTTAATTTTATTTATATACAGTGCTGAGAATCAAACCCAGTGCCTCACATGTGCGAGACAAGAACTCTACCACTGAGCTACAACCCCAGCCCACTAAACATCAACTCTGAACCTATGACAGCCTATCAGTGTCCCATCACCAAATTACAGGTGAGGGCTTGGGGTTGTGACTCGGTGGTAGAATGCTTGCCTAGTTCGGGTGAGATACTGGGTTCAATCCTAGGCACCACATGAAAATAAATAAATAGAAACAAAGGTATAGAAAAAAGTATTACAAATGAGCTGAGGCCTTCTGGCTTCATCCCAGAGTGAAACTCCAGGTGGACAGGAGGTTCCATCTCTTCAGAGATACTACCAAAAATTCTAAGATTTGAAAGGAATGGATACCTCCAACTTGAATGGTGAGAATATCCAAAATATGTTAATAGCACCAAACTTCAAGAGTCATGAAATATGCAATATCTCTCCAAAGCCAGGGCAAAGCAATTACTAAAACTGGGCAGAGTCCCCTTTTAAAATAATTCTTTACGGTAAATGAATGTTGTTAACAAGGAGGCCTGAAAGTGAAATGTGAACATTTCATTAAAATTAAAAAAAATAATAATAACTGATCTGAGTTTTTCCATTGCTTTGTTTTCCTGATTTAAACAAACTCCTAGTTCACATTTTTAAAAAATAATAGCTGGTCTATTTAATCAATCTTTTTCTCCTCATCACTATTATTTTAAAGTCATTATTTTGTTTAGGACCCTATTTGTGGTTTCAGACTTAAAACCAAGCATTTGTGATCCTGCACAGCCACGTAGACAGGATTTCAGTTGCCAAGGCTGCCAGATCAAGAGCTAGGCCAGCAGTCTTAAAAGAAATACATTTTCTGCTTCCGTGCTTTTCATTTCCAGGAACAATACTTCTCTCGTGACAAGCAGAGACTTGAAAGACAAGGAGAAGCATTTAGCAGAAATCAGCCCTGCTCCCTCTCCACACCCAGCATTAGCGCCTCACTTCAAAACTGCTTTAAATCTGGCCTTCATTAGAAATTAGATTTCATCATCTTATAGGGCACTGGTGATTTCCCAGATTATGGCTATCTAGGAATTATTTATCGTCTCCAAAAGCTTCAGAACATAAAGAATTAAGTGCTAAAGTAAGACCCTAATACCAAACAACACAAGAATCATCCCAAGATACCTCTGCCTTGCTGGTAAAAAAAAGTCATGAATGCCAAATTCCTTTCCAATTGTCTGAAGTCACCGCATCACTTGCCAGTTTGCTGTTCCTGATCTAGGTTTCCTATTAAACTAGCAGAAGCACTTGCAGTTGCAGCCCCCAACATAAAATCCCACTCGAGCAACTCCAACTTTGGAGGAAAACAAGAGTCCAGTTCTGGATCTGATAAGCAGGAGGATCACACAAGCTTCTGCAACTGGATACAGATTTTTCTTTTTCTCCAATCAGCATGGGACAGAAGATTCAGAGGTCTTGTCTCAAATTCTCTTTAGAGTCTAACAGCATAACTATATGATACTCACAAGAACCCATGAATTCCCCCAGCATGGTTTGGGAGGAGAATTTGTAAATTCATATTTTTAATGTCATGACATTGCTGGTGATCTACTTATTTACAAACCTAAAGCCAGATACAAATTAGGTCAATTATCACAGATCAATGTCTAACAAAGTCCTATAACACTTAATTTTTATAAGGTGTGGAAGAGTTACTACCTACATCAGAGATCAGAATAAGAAAAAGAGAGATCAGTATGTTCTTTATTGCCTGTATCAAAGTGTCAACAGACAGTCAGGTAAACACATTCCCAGGGCAATCATGTGACTGTCATCACCAGGAGAACTTCCTTTAGAAGGCTGCATTGGGCAGGAACTCACAAAACTTTTATCTGAATTGCCCCTCCTCATTTCAAGAATGTCCCTCAAACCAATGGAACACAAGAAAGACACCTCGGAGGCAGCAGAGGAAGGCTCTCATTAAAGTGAAAGGTGTTTAGTGTGAGCTGCTCTCAGCCAAAGCCAGTGTTTTCATCTACAGCAATCTAAATGTTTCTTTATTTTTAGACATTTACCCCAATCAGAAGATTATTCTTATCAAAGATGCTAGGATGAAAAGACAAAGTAGGCTTTTTCACAAGCCGAGATTCACCATTTCCAAATGAATCAAAAGGAACACATTCTACACAACTGATGTACCAGCCAAGTGGCTCCTCCTGATTTAATCTGTTTCAGAGATTCACATTCCAGCAGACGTGGACATCTGCAATTGCCCTTCTATCCTCCAAGATTCCATCTCCTGAAGCACATGATAAAACAGTTATTGCAGATTTATTTCAAATGGAGGGGAGGGTGCAGGCTGAAAATGAGTACAAATGACATCTCAACTGGAAGATTAACAAGTTCGGGCTGGGAATGCAGCTCAGTTGGTAGAGTGCTTACCCTGAATGCACAAAGCCCTGGGTGCAATCCCCCAGCACCACACACACACACACACACACACACAGAGAGAGAGAGAGAGAGAGAGAGAGAGAGAGAGAGATCAACAAGTTCTTTAAGAAAAAGAGTTCATAGAAAAAGCTTAAAATGAGCTCTAATTTGTATGTTTATCTGAAATCATAATTGGACACGTTCTACTTTTCTGTGTATTTCATTTTAGTTACTATTTTTGGTTTTGAGGCATCATTTTACTTCAAAGCCAAAATTATATTTTTTAGGTCAATTTCATAGCAGTTGCCCAAATCCTATTTTAGTCCACTTTTGTGAACTTAAATTACCAGGCAACTTAGAAGTATTCAAGTTTTCTTCTTTAGGGGAAAACAAACAAATATTTCTATAGCAAGGGCCTACAGATCACCAAAAAGAATTCATTAATTTTCTCTCAACCACACTGGAGGCCAAAATCTTTGTTCAGAGAAGGGAGAGAGCATTCATCAAGTAAGTATAGTAATGTTGTGGGGCTTTGTTTATAAGTCCAACATAAATCACCATCTGTTAACTTGGACTGGCAAGCTTTAATTGATACTTACGTAGTTCAGAATTAAGTAAAGGAAGAGGCCTGTGTGAAAATACCACTCCATAATGACTTTCACACCCCTGGATCCATGCAAGCCTATTCTAACTGAATAGTGTCACAGTGAACGCTTGCTTCCCAGGCCTTCCAATCTAAACATTAGTTTCTCATGTCAGAAATATACTTACATCTCTATGACAAATTCCTGATTTGCTAATTCTTGAACAATGGGGAAAAAAATCACACTCTTTTTAAAAGGTAAAGAAACTGCACCTGTCCATGAATTTTAACACACTTCCTATTTCTTAAATTGCACTTAACCTACTGCAAAAATAGTCTTTCTCTGTCCAGGTCATTCTCTACTTCAAATGCTACATCTCTGGTTACTCTTTCCTAATTAATTCTGCTTCCCTATTCAAACTGTATTCATTATGTGATTTGATCACCAGTTTGTATAGTTTTATATGTGTAGATTTTGCTTTCTAACTCAAATGCAAACTTTGAAGAAAGGGATCATACCTCTTATTTTGTTCACTCAAACCTCTTCCCCCAATATGTGACTTCATATACAACAGATATTTAAAAAGTAATTCAATCTCTAAAACTTTTAAAAATTAACCCAAATCTACCCATGACAAAGTCACTCCAGGAAATGTTATATATTTTTTTAAAGTATATTCATGTTCCCAAAAAGATAAAGATCCTTCTTCATGCCCTCGTGAACTGAACAGAATTCATATGCATTCATCTCATATAATGGAAACTTTCAAAACTTCTCTTAACCACTGAGCCTCAGGAAGAATAATTTAATATTTTCTACTTTGATAATTTTTTTAACTAACTTCAACCTAACTTGTTCAACAAATTAAAAATAATAAAGGAAACAATACATATGCTCTCTCCCTGGAAACTGACATTTCAACTTTGCCAAGATGTGCACTCAAGTGGAAAGGCAGGAAGAGCTCACAATTTGGAGAGTAAATGCCTAACAAGCATACAATTACACAGAGCTGTAAAAGACCACGTGCAACACAGCTCTAAATAGGGACCTGTGTGAGTGAAGGCCTGGGTAAGATGGACCATCATACGCCTAGTGGCTGGCACAATTCGCTATGATGTACTCTCTCTCTCTGAAATCAGAGATTTTTATTCTACTGTCCGCAAAATCCTCAAGCACCACAAATAGTTCAGTAAATGCGTGTAGGATAAATATTTGTGGAACAAATGTGCAACACACAGACACCAGTAGAAAAGGAGGGAGAATGACCAAGGTCAAGTCTTATCTTGAGACTGCATTTCTTCTGGTTATCATACTTGAAAAGGGTCACAAACAGGTTTCTGGAGAAAGCTAACCAGGATGGTGGTGAATCAAAATATCAAGGCATACAAGAAAAAGCCTTAAAAACTGGGACCATAAGCCTATAAAAAGGAGAACTAAAGGCCAATGAGCTAGCTGTAGCTGACTTTGAGAGGTTGTGAAAGAAGCAGCAAACTTCTAACAGGTTGCTGTGGAATAGTGTTTTTTAACTATAGGTCAAGACCCATTCTTGGGTCATATAATCAATTCAGTGGGTCACTGACTGGCATTCTTTCAAATAAACAGATTAAGATAGAATTACATGAAAAAGAAAAAAGGCAAGTTATTGATTTGTCCAGTAAGTATTTATGCTTACTGGACAATAACGTAAAATACATTTTATGTGTGTCTCCATCAAAATTTGTTTAAAAGTGGTGTTTTAGAACACCTATCTCCCACCGTGCCAATTTGGGTTCAATATAATAATGAGAAATATAAAAAAGAAAAAAATGAAGTGATTGCTTCTCAAAGTTGAAGTCTCCTTGTCAGTGGATATTAGAGATCAAGAGCTGAAGAAAACTGGTGACCACCTGGTCCAGTTTTTTCATTTCATTAATCATAAAAATAAAGATACCTAAAACCAAACTAGTAATTAGGGAAAGAATCAGAACTCTTGGAACATCTTGTCAAGATGTTGTCCATGAAGTCTCAGCACTCACTGGAATAGAGAATTAGATGTCTTCCTGGTTCCTATCAATTATGTTCTTTGAAGCAAAATGACGAGTGCTGTACACATCTTTAGACAGTAAGATTTATAAATTATCAGCATAAAAAGATAATGGGGAGTACATTATTTATAGAGTTCAGGATTTTAAATATGATGAAAACCATTAAAGAAATATTAAATAATTTATAATAATTTTTTTAATAATATATGTGTTAGCTTTTCATCACTGTGACCAAAACACACAACAAGAACAACTTAGAGGAGGAAAAGTTTATTGAGGATATGGTTTCAGAGGTCTCAATCCATGGCTGGCTAAATCCATTACTTTGGGCCTGAGGTGAGGCAGAACATGATAGTATAAGAGTATGGCAAAAGAAAACTGCTCACAGGGACCAGAGAGACAATCCCCAAGGGCACCTCTTCAGTGACCTACTTCTTCCAGCCACACCCCACCTAACTACAGTTATCACCCCAAAATCTACTCAAATTATTAATCCAGCAAATGGATAATCCACTGATTAGGTCACAGTCTGCAATCTAACCATTTACCTCTAAACAATCATGCATTGTTCAGAGCTTTTTGGGATATACCTCATATCCAAACCATAATAATATAATTATGTATAATATAAAATGGTAATAATAGAATTTATAATATATAACTTATAATATTATTTAAAAGTTTAATTTTTAGTTAATTAAATTGTTTTAAATAAATTAGAATAATTTTTCCACTAAGAAAAATTAAAACTTCCAAATTATAAAGACACAAAGGAAAAACACCTCTTTGACACAGTAAGTATTGGATAAACCTTAATTAAAATAAAGAAATTCCATCATTAGTTAACTTACCTAAAACTTTAAAGGCTCTGAAATCAAAATGCCCCTTGCCATATTTTCCCCTGTAAAGAGACATTAGCCCCTAATCTTTCAGAATTCAAAGCAAAGTAGTAAGGAAGTATTAATAAAATCTGTTCAGTTACCTACCAGTCCCACCCATATTGCCACCCCTTTCCACACCTTTTAGAAGAACTAAATGCCTCCTCATAGCAAATGCTCAGGAAACAACTCACTAATTTCCATGAAAAACCAACAACACACATTTGACATTCATATTATTTCATGTTAAGTAACTTTTAAGTAACATTATTTAAAGGTTTGGAGCCCTGTTGGTCCCTTTCTTTTAGGCTCAAGGCACAAAGATAACTCTCATGATTTAGGGCAATCTTTCTACCCCTAAGTTAATAAGAAGAAACCTACAGGTTTCCCAAATATGGGGAAAGGGGTAGGAAAGTTATTGAATCCTCAGTTTTCCTTAGGTCCTACTAAAATCAAGAAGTTCAAAGAGTTTTGATTGGATCATGTTTAAAACTATACACATACAGCCACACAAACTTTCACACATGTAAGACAAGAAACCGTTTGTTATTGGAAGGAAGTTGGCAGAACAGGGTGGATCGTTTGACACTGGGTGACAACATCAATTATGCCAGATGTAGTTCTGCAATAAGCTAACTGTGTAATTCTGCAATAAGCTAACTGTGGGTCCCAAACTGGCAATCAATCATGTGACTGTGGCCACTAATAGTCTTGGGGCCTGCCAAGTTTCACGTGACTGATAGTTACAAAATAGCTTCCTTTCCATTTGCCCCAAAACAGACTTAAATTACTTTATTTTTTTGTTTTTGCCCTTAAAGCATAACCCCTGCTACAAAAAAGCAAACTAAGATATCTGCAACCACCATGAAATCATCCTCCACAGACAAAAGACAAGATTCTATAGTACAAGCAACAAATCTTGCTGACTCTAGAACAAGTTACTGACGTGTAATAGCATGAAGTAACAGAATGCTCTGAAACAGAACAAATCTGATGTCTCTAAGTAAGTAGAATTTAACCTTGTGCTAATTTTTCCCTTTTAAAAAAAGTTCAAGGATCAGTGGTCATTTTTTATGTGTGGGTACTGATCTAATGTTTGTGAGCATACATGTATACGTGGTTAGCCTACAAAATCTGTAAATACAGAATAGTCTTAATACTGACAAGTGGAATTTTGTAACCATTTCTCCTTGCATAGCAAGAGGGCCACATCAGAGGCAATCACAACAGCTACAGGCTTTAGTTGAGCATCAGTATAACATCAGCAGCATAAAGACCCCCTCATGACAGAAGCATTCTTTCAGTTAAGTAACTAGAAAATCAGAGTCTAACATATGTCAATTCATTTGCTGGCAAATTTATTTCAACCCTTCTTTGGCAAGGTCATATCCAAAGTTTTCCTCCAGTCATCAACAGTAATGCATCCTTACTTGAAGATGCAGCTTGACATTCTCCAAAATTGATGACAGAAGGGGTCTGGTTTCCAAACAAAACAGTTCTTAAGGATGGTGAGAGAAGAGAATAGGGGGGAAAAACACAAAAGTGACTTTATTTTTCTGGATAATGAGAGTTTCACAATAAAGAGGAGAGGAAGCAAGATCCATTCATAAACTTATCTTACAATATCATTCACTCACTACAAGGTAGGGTCAGTTCTAAAGTGTCAGTGCAAAAGGTAACTATGAATAATACCTAAATGAAATTAATTCATCACAAATACCTTTAATGCTTACCTGCTCCTTAAATCATCACTGAAAGTGTAAATGGAGAGTTTATTGGCAATGAGACAGCTACTGCAAACATGGGAACTCATTCATCACAGCCATCTTTCATTCCATGAATAAACCAAAATTCTCTTTTTAAGAAGTCAAATCACTTTCTACTGATATGTGGTCTCCCATCGGGAAAGTAGTTTTGCCAAACAGATAAGTCAAAGTTTACAACAACTAAATGACTTACCCAGCTTCAAAAGAAGCTGGTACAGCCGCCAGGATCAAGGTACATTTTCACCTGCCATTCAATACTTTTTGCCTTCATATCCCAATGCATTTTCACCCCCAGTCTCAGCTCTCTACATTCTAATTTTGCTACACTTAAGAATTACAATGGGAACTAGGCCAACAGCATCTGTTGAAAGAACCCAACCACGTTAATTCCCATAGTCCAGTGGTATAGCACTTGCCTAGCCTGCACAAAGCTCCGAGTTCAATCTCCAGCACTATCAAAAAAGAAAAATAGACATGGTATTTCCAATGTTTAGAGAAAACCTCTCTTCATACAAACCTTTCAAAGCAGAGTTCCAAACCCAAAGTTTAACGCAGTAGCTGAGTAATAGCACCTGGCTAACGTACTTCAAGTCCCTTACAGCAGTGCTAATGATAACAGTTCAATCCCATAAACAAAGAAAATGTCTGTTTTAGTACTGTTAAATGGGAGAACTACAGACATGTTTAATTATGTCTGCAAGTGGCTAAGGTCCAAAACCTGCCACCATCTGGAGGCTTTGCCTACATGCGTTTCAGAGACTCACCATGGCTGATGGAAACAACCACTGGCCCTTTTCATCAGCATAAAGAAAAGATTAAAATAATTAGACTTAAGTGCCTCATAAAGACTTAGATGAAAGCATATTATAGGAGGCATCAATGCCACAGTTTATGTGCTCTCATTTGAAATGAAACCTGCTTCATTACCCCTGGGTTTCTTGATGTAGTTTCATAGATGGGAGCTCTGTCAACATGATCCCACAGAGGCAGGCTGTAGGAAAAAGATAAAGAGCCAAGCAATTGCTTCACAAGGACTGCCTTTGGCCCACAAAATCCATTTTACTATCTTATCATCACTCCTTGATGTTAAGCTTGACCAAGAAGATGGATTCTATAAAGAACTCCTCTCCAAGGCTGAAATGCATAAGGGCATGTCAAAGCAATTTTACTTGGCTACAAAGGAATTAACAAGACCATGCCTCCAGATGTGGGAGATGGGTGATCTCTCACGTTGGTGATCAAAAAGAATTTTGTTGTGAGACATTCTACTTTTAAACATTCAATTACTGATTTGTAAATCTATCTTCACCCTCATTAACATCATGACTATTTAATGATATAATCACTGACTACCTTACCGAGGTCAAGATACTGACAGTCACAAAATGTAAAGATGCTGTTATTACACCAGGAAAACACAAACTATAAATTCTCCCAGGTCTCAGACTCTAAAACCTTCCTGTCCAATTTAAATTAATTAAAATCATAAATTCCTCAGTCAGCCATTTCAAGTGTTCAATGGCCACAGGTGACTACGAGTTGCATTAGATAATGCGGAGAATATATTTCCATGATTTCAAAAATTCTATTGGCTCAGGAGGCTTGCAAGTTCAAGGCCAGCCTCAGCAACTTAGCAAGACACTGTATAAAAATACAAACATTTTTAAAAAGGGCTTAATGTATTAGCATAGTGGTAGAGCACCCCTAGGTTAAATCCCAATACAACACACATACACACACACACACACAAAAAAAAAATCTACTAAATATTACATTGTAAAATGCCATACTTTCACTAAAGAAAACAAAAGAGATGTGTTTCTGGCATGAACTATTAGTATTACCTTATAAGCCTAACAAGACACTCTTAGCAGAGCTGTTAAGAACCAGAACTTTAGAGTTAACTGTTAATTTCTAACTGTCTCAACCACTTACTAGCACTGGGACTGTGGCCAGTACTTCACCTCTCTAAGCCACAGTTGCTTATCTGTAAAACAACAATTATGACAACACCTATCCTCATGGGACTGCAGTTAAGGATTAAATGAGCTAATATCTAAGTACTCAGAACAGCAAGTACTATGCAAATATTTGCCATTATTTTTATTAAGCCCTATAATATGTTTCAAAACTTTTTAAAGTGCCCATAGGCTGTTTTAGTTAATAAATGTTTCGATGTTTTCCCTATGCATGACCGTGACAACCAACCTCCATGATATCCCAGGGCACATAGAGAAAAGGTAAGATTCATTAGTCAGAACTGGCCTTCTAAGTGGGACCACTTTTTAAAAAAATAGGCTCTTCACCTAAAATGAATAAAAATTCTTATTTTTTATTTTATTACTTGTAATAAAATAAAAATTTTACTGAATCAATTAATTGATTAAGTGTACATATAAAGTAATATATAACTTTATTTTTTTTCAAGTCAGGCTAAGTTCATAGCATTAAGGTATATAAACATATACCTAAAGATAAATGAGACCATAAATCAATTTACTTTTTCCATAAAACCTTAAGAATTCTCCTTAATAACCACCTACAATTAGCAAATACACTGTTTAAATGGAAAGTTAAATGGAAATTATAGTTAACTGACTGAAAATTCCAAATCAGTAGTCTAAATTAATGATTAAGCTTAAGGTATGCTATATTTAGCCTATTTGAAATGGCTGGTAAATGTCATGATTAGAAATGCATAAATTTAGGGGGGATAGTAGAGGATAGGAAAGGTAGCAGAATACAACAATCACTAATATGGCAGTATGTAAAAATGTGATGTGTAACCGATGTGATTCTGCAATCTGTATTTGGGGTAAAAATGGGAGTTCATAACCCAATTGATTCTAATCTATGAAATATGATTTGTCATGAGCTTTGTAATGTTGTGAACATCCAATAAAAAAAAGAAATGCATAAATTTGAAGAACATTATGTTCCTAGCTATAGAATAGCTTAAAAGTTTATGAAGCACCATGTTTTTTCAGTGAAGAAAAAGTCTAAAAAACAGACCAACTTTTAGCATCATCAAAATATGCATTTCTTTATTACTTTTAATAACTTTTTCCTCATGTAGGAAAAATTGTCAGCTGAAACCAAAGTCAACTTGAAAAGTGCTGATTAGTCAGAAATTGCATAATTCTGACCGCCAACTTATGTAGCAGAAATTCCAGTATTTCTTTTGGAAATCTTTTTTCTTTTCAATTAAAAGAAATATATTTCTGAAAGACTCTACCCAAAAAAATACTGAAATTGACCTGAGATTTGCTTCCAAATATTACAGCAAGGAGTGGGGAATGAACAGAAGTAATGGGTTGGCGGCTGCTGAAGTCGGGTGGTGAGTACAAGAGGATCCACTAGCATTCTCTTTCTTTACCTACTTTTGAATATGATCAAAAGTCTTATGAATTACAATCTTAACAAAAAACTAACCTAAGGAAAGTGTTAAGGTTTCTGCTCAAGTAAAAGGCAAAGGTTAAAAGTCATAGCAAGCGTATACCAGTTTCGCAGCCAGCAGCCAGAGTGTACAATTTTTTCTGCTGTCTGCCCCTTCCCTACTAGCCACCACAGGCGGCAGAATTTATGATTATCCCAAACAACTGCATGCCCAAAGGAGTGCTAATTTTTTCATATGACTTGGTTTTGGACTTTGCTTGTCTCTTTCTTCGCCAATTCCAGAGAAAGAAAACCACAGGGTACATTAGCTAACACACTTCAGAAATAGTCAAGGGTTTAACTCTGATACCATAATTCTTGAGTCCAAAATGCGCCCCTTTTTTAAAAGCTATCAAAAGACTGGATTCTGTTGATGGATCCCAGTTTAGTACTAGAACCACTAAAATTATACAACTGTGGTAACTAGAGTGACTTCTAACTCCATCCTCCACTTATAAAAATGAAAGTCAAATACTCTAATAACAGGGGAATTGTCAGCAGGATGAAAATATTTTAACATCCACATAATTTCTCAAGTGCAGAAGGTGTGTACCTAGAGATTTTTCAATCAGAGGCTACCCAATTCTGAGACGACATCATGTCCTGGAAAGAAAGACGGAGGGAGCCTTGAACTTGAATTGTCCCAATTTCTCCCTTAATTTGCAGAGATGCTCTCAGACAGGCACACTCACTCCAACTAGATTTTTTTTTTTTTTTTACCTGTAAACTGGGACAATGTCTAATTGCTTACTTCAGTGTCATTGTGAGAATTATGCATTAGAAAATACATATATATTTAACATCTTTTAAAAAAGAAAGAGCGAGAAGAAAGAAAGAGAAGAAAGAAAGAGAGAAAGAGAGAAAGAGAGAAAGAGAGAAAGAGAGAAAGAGAGAAAGAGAGAAAGAGAGAAAGAAAGAAAGAAAGAAAGAAAGAAAGAAAGAAAGAAAGAAAGAAAGAAAGAAAGAAAGAAAGAGCTATTTAACCATAAGGCATCAACTTGTAAACAATTTTAGTGTCCCCCCTAAAAATGATTCTGGGCCATTTTCCAACTTAGAACTAGAGAGGGGGAAAAAGCCAAGAAAACGAAGAGAACTAAATGGAATAGTTAGCTAGACTCTACAACTCCCTCCTGGACATGATGAAACAAGAGCCTCCTGGCCAGAACTAAAATTATACAACTGTGGTAACTAGAGTGACTTCTAACTCCATCCTCCACTTATAAAAATGAATGTCAAATACTCTAATAACAGAGGAATTGTCAGCAGGATGAAAATATTTTAACATCCACATAATTCTAAAGTGCAGAAGGTGTGTACCTGCAAAGTCAGACACTGTGAAGGTCAGGTACTATGAAAAGTGAGAACAGAGTCAGAAGTCAGAAGAGAGGCATGTCAGTGGGACCAGAGACGTGCAACAAGAACTTATGCAATTCACTAATTCTTGAAGATCTCAACCTTTGCCTTAACAGAGATAGCTACACACTCTAGCCAAATAAGTCAGCAAATCTTTTACCAAACATTTTGCTTAGCAAAGTAAAATGAGCAAATAACCAAGAACCTTTCATCTCATCTCATTAAAGACATTCAGAAGTATCTACTTCCAATGAAGGGATAGCCAACAGCAAAGCCATCTCTCAAGGCTTACACTGAAATGCCCTTACACTCCCCCAGATCCTCCTGTGACCCACTAAGGGCAGAACTGACTGGCAGAGCTGGCAAATCTCACCAGGCAGTTACCAGGTCAAGGAAGTTGATAGTGACATTCTGCAGCAAAAGCATAAGAGGTTGACCCAAAAAAAGTATATGAAGAACAAATAAATGTGTAACACAGAAAGGCTCACAAAAAAAAATCTGAGATTTCAAGAGAGGGATATATTATGTCCCTTCCTATCTCACACAACTTGGCTGAAGATCTCAAGTGCCTGGGAACAAACTCTGACTCCACAACTTACTAGCATGAACCTCTGGCAAGGAGCCTACTCTCAGTGCCTCGGTTTCCTCATTCATAAAGTGACGGTAATAAAGAACCTTCCTCAAGAAACTGAACAGTGAATGAAGAGATGCACACAAAGCACTCAGAACAGTGTCTGCCACTCAGTCTGGGATTGTTATTAAATTTCCCTACCAAATGTTTTTATTCTTGCTGTAAGAACAAAAGGATCTACATATACCTCAAAAAACATTCTGGAGTCCATATTCGATCCCACACCACAAATAAATTTTAAGTTTAAAAATACAATGTGCCCAAATATTTGGTCAGCAGTTCTCAAGGAGTGAACCACATATGAATTCAAGTAAATCGGGGAATGAGTACTGAGAGTCTGAGAGCGCTGCTCATTTCCTATTTTTTCCTGTGCTCTCATTCAGTCCCCTTCAGCATCACATCCCACAGCTTCAGCTCTGACGCTGGGGATATAAAAGATGAGCCCACAATCCCTCTGGAAGAGCCCAGAATCAGATTCCAGTGGGGAAAGAGGCAGGTAACTAAGGACAACAGCATAAAGAACAAAACACAAGCCCCTGAAAAGAGCTTTGGGGTCTGTTATGGTTTGGTTTTACATGGCCCCCAAAGGCCCTGTACCAAAGGTGTGGTCACCAGCTGTGACACTAGTAGGAGAATCTTTAGAAGGTGGCACCTAATGTAAGAAAGTCAGGTCATTAGGGACATGCCTTTGAGGGATACAGTGGGACCATGCTCCTTCCTTTGGCTCTTTCTTTGCTTCCCAGCTGCCCGGAAGTGAGCAGCTTTGCTCCACACACTCCCCACCATGATGTTCCGCCTTGCCACAGGCCCAGAACGAGTGAGCCAATCAACCATGGACTCAGACCTACGAAACCAAGAGCCAAAATAAAATCCTTCTTCCTTTAAGTTGATTTTCTCAGGAATGTTGTCACAATGACAAAAAGCTGACAAATACAAGGACTATCTGAGTTCCACTATTATGAGCCTGAGAGTTGGGAAATGCAAACAAAAATCTAGGTAGCCATCCTGTAACTGGAGGAGAGGAGGAGGTGGGGAGGGACCCCAGGGAAGGGGATACAGGAGGTGTGCTGCCTCAGCAGAAAGCTGACCCCTGTCACGAGGTTCAGAGGGAGAGGAAGAGGATACCCTGAATACTTTCTGCTCTCAGGAGCCACAAGTGCCCTACCATTAATTCCCAGAGGAAGTGTCTTCAGAACAAGTAGGTGGGGGGAACCCCTAAAATGTATTTAGTTATGTCATAAGGGTAAGAATGGGGAAAATTCCCCTAGACCAGTGAAAGGGCTTGTTCTGTAGTACTACCTCCTGGCCACAAGGCTCTAGGAAGATGCAAACTGCTAAAGACTCCTGTTAGGCCTGTCAAATAATTTTTTTCAAGGGTGATGACATTTCACTCTACTGATCCAGGTGCAGACTATACCAAAAACCCCCTAAAGACTTCATTTCCCATAGGAAACTCTTGATATAACTGTAGCTCTAGGACTCAATGTTTGTCTTTTGTTAATATAAAACATTAATAAATGTACATTTATTTTATGATCACTTATAAAATAACTGCATTAATGCTTCATTCCTAAGTGAAATAAAGTAACAGCAAACAAAAAAAGAAAGCAAGAGTCCTACTCTGGTGCCTTTGTGAATACAGAAAAGCCTCACAGATTGGATTTACATTAAACCAGACAAACTTACCTTCCACACCACTTTCATCCTTCTCATCAAAAAGGCAGTAGGACTTCAAACAGCACATCAGTCAGAGCTGGCTGTTCCTGCAGCTTATGACCCAATCCCAAAAGACCTCATCAACTAATTACAATGCCATGTTATCTACAAAGAAAAATACTACTACTGCCTAAATAATAGCTAAACAATGGGCAATTTAATTTAAAAATATAAAATTATGAAGCAGAACCATAAAGCCCAAGGGAGGATTCTGATACCTCATGGAAGACTGAGTGAGAACAGAGCTGCTGACCAAGTCTTAGGTGTGCACAGGGAAAAAACACCCACTTAAGAATCACTCCCCCTGAAGCAGGGACTCAGAAAGAGCTGTACTCTGAGAGAAGGGTAAGCTGATACAAGTCCCATCCATCCACAATAAGGATGCTATATATCTGCTACTGAATAACCACAACAAAAATATTAACACTTTCCAATAAAGGTGCTTCAAAAGAATAACCTATGTCAAACACCCTTGACACCTATTAAACTGAGTATAATTATCAAACAGTAATTTTTTTTACATTATTTCAATTTATAACAAAATCTCAAAGGAGATAAAAATTCCATTCTAAATTATACAACTTGATGTCACTTCCCCTATGCAATACTTTTCTTCGAAAACATAAAACTCTGTTAATGTTCTTCAAGTTCCCTAAGTTACTCAATAACCACAAAACTAACTGAAAGTCTGGAAGCCACAGCAAGCAGGTTCAGGTCTTAATCTGCACCTTGTGACCAAACTGTACTAAAAGGCTCAACTCGGACAAGCCCAAGTTTCCCAGAGGAAAATGAGCTTTATTTCCTGTAGCCTGCGGTCACCTCTACCCTGAAAGGGCAGGAAGCTTGTAATAAATTTCCCCACACTGTATGTGAGCAGGCTGCAGACGGGAGTTTCCTAGTTGTTACCTTGGGTAGATATTACCTCACTGAGTCTCAGTTTTCTCATCTGGAAAAGAAGATTCACATCCTTCCTCTTCCAGGGTTGATATGGAAGAACACAAGATCATGTGTGCAACTTAAAAGAAGTGCTAGTGGAACTGGGGTTGCAGCTCAGTGGTAGAGCGCTTGCCTAGCACATGTAAGGCGCTGCTGGGTTTGATCCTCAGCACCTCATAAAAATAAATAAATAAAATAAAAGTATTGTGTCCAATTACAACTAATATATATATTTTTTTAAAAAAAAGAAGAAGAAGAAGTGCCCCGAACAGCAAGCCTGGCAATTACTGGTTAGTACGACTGCCCCTGCACTGCTCATCTCCCGGGCCCCATATTCTACCCATACTAGACACAGAAACTTCATTAACCTAGTGACCACAGAATCATGAGGAAACGGGAGGGAAGATGAAGTAAGGAAAACTACAGTAATAATTGTGGGCTAACAGCCAGGTTATCAGAGAAGCAAATGCAACCCAAGGGACGTCTCTGACCTCTCCAAACAGGCTAGAATGGTCTTGATGTATCTCCACATTCCAAGTCTTTGTGCATCCCTATAAATACTAAATTATCAGGGGGACTGAGATTGACAAAAACAATTATATTAACCACATACTGTATCTCTATGTCACTATCACCATGAACAAAGATATTCCAAATATTAGATTCCATAATGCTAAAGCAATATTGTCCTCCCCTCACTCCCTCTGGAGAGGAAAAAAAGAAGTAAAGAAGGAAAAGAAAACCTTCGCAGAGGGAAGAAGTGGGAAGTCAGTGTTGTAACACAAACATGACAAGCTACTTCTATCACTGCAATATACTTTCTGACTTCAATACAAAAATCTTTTCTGACCATCTGGAGCTACTCCAGGCACAAGGCCAAAACTTCATAATTCCTTTGTCAAAATAAATGACAGATCAGTAACTGCCACGTTGCTAATGCACAGCCAAAGGGAGCACCTCACGTCCTACTCAATGCTCCCTGGAGTTTTACACATGCAGTAAAAGCAAAGTGCTTCCAAATCAATCTGCCTGCTTTTCACTATTCCAAACTGAACAGTGATCATGTCACTCAGAGCCTTTTTCCTGTATGAGCTTATTACTTTATTTCACAGACAGGAAGTAAGATGTTTCATAAGTTTCACTAAAAAAAAATCCACCTCTAGACTAGCCTGGAGCCAATATGCATGCCCATTCCCATTTCAGAAATGGCACATGGAAGTTTAAGAGTCTGTCCCCTACAGAGACTAGGATATCCAGAAGGCTGCAATAAATGTGGGGTCACATAATACATGAGGCAACAGGGGTGAACTTCAGATTAATAGTGACCTATCAGGGATGGTCGTGGCTCAGAGGAAGAGCGCTGGCCTAGCATGCGTGAGGCCCTGGGTTCGATCTTCAGCACCACATAAAAAATAAGATAAAGGTATTGTGTGCACCTACAACTAAAAAATAAATGTTAAAAAAAATAGTGACCTATCAAGTTGCTGGGGATTTCCTTTTAAACCCCAGTGATCAACAAGATCGCTTTCTTCATCCAATATACCAAATGGACAGCCTACTATGTGGTGAATACTACAGCAATGGTGAATGAAATCAAAGCTCATAACATCTTTGCCAAAAATATAAATCTTGCAAAGAATAAAAACCAATTTTACGTAATAAGCCACTGACAATAAGCACCACTTGAAAGCTCAGAGGCTTAAATTTGTTAGTACTCCCCTGGAGCACAACAGTAGAAAGTTGTCAACCAGCAATGCTAAGGACTTCCTACAAATATCTTTTTGTGGGGTTCAAAGAAATGAAAGTTATCTCTGAAGTTGCAATTAGCATTGCAGAACTATCTTATGCTTTTAAGTAAAACATTTTAAAGTGAACAATTTGAACATGTATTGAGTGGCAGACTATTTCTTACAAAGATAAATCATAAGGAGTTTTAAAAATGATTAAAAGATAAGTAAAAAAATAGCTAACCATGAATTATAAAATTGAACTGCAAATAGATTACAAATAAAAACATAATAAAATAGGTAATAATGGGTATGTCCAATTAGGCTGCCATAACAAAATACCTTAGAGTGGGTAACATAAACAACAGAAATTTCTTTCCTATAGTTCTGTGGGCTGGAAGTCCAAGATCAAGGCAACAGCAGATTTGGTGTCTGTGAGGGCCTTGCCCCAAACTATAAACTGTACCTTCTTGCTGAGTCCTCACATGGTGGAAGGGGCAAACAGGTCCCTTCAGCCTCTTTTATGAGGGCAATGATCCCATTCAAGAGGTCTTCACCCTCCTAACCTAATGGCCTCCCATATGCCCCATCTCTTCCTACCATCACGTAGGAGGTTAGAATTTCAACATATGAACTGTAGAATGACATAAACATTGGGACCACAGCAGGGTCTTACCCTTTGGAGGGGGGGAGGGAATAAAGAAAAAAAAATCCTTTGGGGATAATTCACAAATTCAGAGTAAGAGAACTGGAAAAAGTATAAGAGAGATTATTCCATACTGATTTTACCAGCTCACCTCTCAGAGGTGCTTCCCTTTTTTTTGGGGGGGGAGGGGGCAGGTGAGATGCCTTCAAAGAAGCATGTAATCATTACTAAATTAATGGTATCTGGCTGTCCTGTGCCAATTCCAAATGGGGCCTTTGTGTCCAACCATAAGAGGAGGAAAAAAGCTGGCGATCTTATCAGGCAGTCACAGTGAACTCGGAACACATGAAAAGAACAGACACTTCAGGCTGATGCCTCATTGAAGGGATGCACAAGAGGATACTCTTTCTCAGTCTTTGGGGCTAGGACAGGAAGAAAAGGGAATGCTGACAGAATTACCTTCCCCAAAGATTTGGCAATTCCAAGGCAGATATCACCAGCTATGAATGGGTAGTGGAGGAGGTATCAACAATTCCAAGAACAGAAGGACAATATAAAAGGAAAAGCAGGGGCTTTTAAGAACATTTTTGGGTAGGGGTGGTGATGTAAATGGCAAAGAATAGAGTGTAAGAAAAGGCTAAGAATGCCATATTATTTTAAGGAACTGTAGGACATTCTAAGAAAAATGGAGAATATACACAAAAATAGTAACTCACTTCAAAAATATGTAATAACAAAAAAGTATTTTAACAAAGAAGAAAGGGAGCAAAAGATCCAAGCACCCAAGAAATGTCAATGGATCATTCAAGAGTGAAATCTTAATAACCTATGAGAGTGAAATGTGGTTTTTTCAGCATTCACTCATGTAGCAATTTCACTTCTTCAGAGGGGTCACAAAAGCTAAGGCTTTAAAGAGAAACTATTTTCTGACTCTGCCTCCATTCACTTAATTCTTCATTCATCCTCCGTTCACTCTAACTTCTATTACTCATTCACTTATTCAAAATTTTACTTTCAGCCAGGCATAGTAGCCAATGTCTATAATCCCAATTATTCTTGAGGCTGAAGCAGGATGATTATAAACTGGAGGTCAGCCTGGGTAATTCAGCAAGAATCTATGTCAAAATAAAAAGGAGTGAGGCTATAGCTCAGTGGTAGATGCCCCTGGGTTCAATCCACAATACAAAAAAGAAAAAAAAAATGGGCTTCAGGAAATAATTACAAGAAGTCAAAATAAGGGAGAGGAGTGAGAAGAGAAGAAATATGGACAGACAAATTGACAAGTATATTAAAACTTAGGCAGTTGGAAAAGTATTTAGAAATACTATATATAAAATCACTTCAACTCAAATTGCAAAATGCCAATCGTAACACTTAAAGAATCATCAAAAGGAGATGAAGAGAAAAATCCTACTTTCAAAAAGGAGAAAAGTAGCTTTCAGTTAGAGTACTAGAGACAGGTTAACAGGCTTGGGTGGAAAGAAAGAAGGTATTTTGCCAATACAAGAAAAGTAAAAAGGTAAATTTACAAACAGCCTGCAAGAAGGGGCTAGGGAGGGAATGAGGACTCATTACTTCATTGTAATACTGGCAGAGACCAGTTTCAGAATTTCTCCTTCACTGCATGTATAAGAAACAGTTAAGGAAGTAAAACTGTACAGACTTAACCTCACCACCAGCATGAAGATCTCACGCACCCCTTTTCTCAATATCCCTAAACAAGCAGCCAGTCTGATGAGAAGTTATGTTCTTTGGTAAATATCTCCCAGTAACCTGGTTCATGCATCATACGTTAGTTTGTGGAACCAAAAGGTTAATTCAAAAAAAAAAAGATCAGAGATCTCCTTTGGTTCCTTGCCCCAAGTTCGTTAAGATTGTGTAACTTGTACAAACATAACCGTTTCCTGTCCACTGAACAAAGCAATTAATGAACTGGGTATAGTTTCTGAGGTAATTTAATGGAAGAAATCATCCTGGTCATGTCTTACCACAGCTCACTTTCTTAAAGAAACAAAAAAGACAGAAAAATACAGAATATCACCATTTTCTTGAATAGCGGTCGTTTCTTTTTATGTAGGCTTCTTTCCGCAAAGATTGTAAATGACATGCACAGAAAGGAATTTGCTTCTAAATGGCTCTAAAACAAATTATCTATTATCCATACCCTTAAATTTTGTCATTAAAAAGTAGTATACAGGGCTGAGGTTGTGGCTCAGCAGTACACCACTCGCCTAGCATATGCAAGGCCCTGGGTTCAACCCTCAGCACCACATATAAATAAAAAAGGGGCGGGGGGTATTATATATCCAACTACAACCAAAAAATAAAATATTCTTTTAAAAACAATGTAGCACACAAACTAGGCCATTTTGTAAGGAAAGAATTAAAACCAAAACAACCTTATGAGTTTAGAAGCACCCAGCATTCATTTAAGATGGACTCTATAGAAAGAGAAGTATCAAGGAAGGAAGGAAGGGAGGGAGAAAGGAAGGGAGGGAAGAAGGAGGAATGGGAGTCTGGCTCCCAGTGACTTCCCAGGGCTGGTTTCAGCAGTTCAGGAGGATCAGCAACACCACCCTCATTTCCTCCAACAAATCAAACCCTCTTGAGTAAGCCAGTTTGAGAAGGCTTCTATTACCTAAAATACAATAACCCTTGACTGAACACTAAAAAATCTTTCTACCTACACATATTTTCAGGAATCTCAGTTATTCCTTTTAGTTGAAATTTTCATATACTTCAAAGAAATAGAACACAGCTTTAAAATTAAAATCAAATTTAGGTCTTTGGGTTCAAGCACCCAAAATATCAACACAATATGTCTCGCTCCCTCATTAAGTCATTCATTTAATAAACACTAACTGAGCACTAATTGTTTGCCATATACAATAAGGATACAATAAATACATGACACCTCTTTTCAAGGAACTTATATTTTTATGGGAAAATAACACAAAGGGGAATTAGCCTGTTCCTTCTCTTACCACACCTTTAAGTTGCACTCAAATCAATATTATTGGGATTTTATTAAAGATACTCTAGGCTTCAGGTACTGGTTCATGCAACTCATCTTCTACTTCTTAGTTCTAAAGGGATAATGAAAAGTATGGAGTGAGCCACACTAGAGGGTTTGCAGTGAGCAATCAGCCTTATGACCTGGGGAATTCAGAGGAATGCATGTGACGGGCCTTATCCTCTACCCACAACGACCACCACCAAACTCAGAATACACCAACACCATCGGCATCCTAGAGCAAAGGAACTGACATATAAAAGACAAATCTACAATTTTAAATTAAAATCCACTGTTTCATTACTGATTCAGAGGATTACAAGATTGACTTGTTGAATCCTAAAAGAGAACACCAAAACACCATCAACTGGCTCCACTCACTGTTCACTATGGGGCTCTCTCTTCATGACAGAAGTACTCTGCAAGAAAATAAGCATTTAATAAGCACCAGTCAATTAAGGTCAAAGATCTTCACCACAAATAGGAACTAACTAACTGGATAAATCTTCATTCTTGCAAAATTCAAATATGTATTCCTAAAGCTAAAGGTTGAAAGATGTCTAATTGGTTTGAAACATTTTAAAATGAAGGTTCTCATTAACCAAATAATTTAAAAGGACAGCTCAAAATACATGTGATACATGCCTTCTATTTGCCTAAAAGTTTTAATTCACTGGACTATAGATAAACTTCCTTACACGTAATCATCCGGTCAGTATCCTGGAAAAAATACCATTATACTAAAGGTTAAGTGAGTTTATATAGGCTATCAGGTGTACTATTTTCAATGATTACTTTTCCATTGCAAAACAAACTGCGTTATTGACTTAGGAAAGCAAACAATATGCTTAATGTGTCTGTGCCCTGATTTCTTGCAAAACTTAAATGTACTAGATACATTTCAAATAAATAGGTCAGACAGTCTACCAGAGTCCAGTTAGTCAGCTAATAATCCATAGAACCATTTTTAAACCTCAGTTCTCAGTCAAGAAAATAATTTTCTCAGTAGCAAATGCCTGTAATCCCAGTGGCTTGGGAGGCTGAGGCAAGAGAATCATAAGTTCAAAGCCAGCCTCAGCAACTTAGTGAGACCCTAAGTAACTTAGTGAGAGAGACCCTGTTTCAAAATTTTAAAAAATTTTTAAAAGGGCTGTGGATGTGGCTTAGTGGTTAAGTGCTGCTGGGTTCAGGCCCTGGTACTTAAAAAGAATGTAATTTTTCAGATCAAAAACATAGCTCCCAAACACTCTTTGACTATCAAGACTTTTTCAAAGCACTTAACCGTATATACATTAGCTTCATATACCCCATGCTAAAGAACACAACTGATATCAGGAGTCCTAAGAGCTAATCTCAGAGTTATCAAAAAAAAAAAAAAAACCACTGAGAGGGTCTATGGGTCCTCAGACCCATATTATGAAAAGGCCACTAGAAAGCCCCATAATTTTATTAATGAAATAAAAATTTGGAAGAAAAAAGTGTTCCCCCAAATATGTATTATCCCATGCTATGACAAGTAAGTTATAATATTAATACTAGTTATTTTTTAAAATCAAGAACTCCACATAAAGCTTCTTGTAAGTAGTTACAGTGACAAATAAATGAGGAAAGCAGACATAATGGAAAATGTTTGTACTGATGACAACCAAGCAAAAAGACAGAGGCAAACCACCACTGCAGGCAACTGCTAAAGAGAAATGTTCATAAAACTTCCTTCATTCACCATTGCCTTCCTGTGACAACAACAGAAGCTTCTCGGTTTTCCAATGCATTTTTTCAGGAAGCAATGAGAAAGTGCTTTGTGTGTAGCTGATGCAAATTGAAATTATGACTTTAAAGGGGCAAGGGGTTTTGTTCGGTATTCGTTAAGATGGGTTACTTTATTTTACCTCCTTTTGACACAAAGACTGAAACATGCTCTGATTCTAATACTGACTCCACCTATGATGTTAAACAAGTCCCTGTAACCTGAAGACTCTCCTCTTCTAATGTATATCATGGAGAAATATAGATATCTGATAGATATTGAGTGAGTGTCTAAGAATGAATTGCCAGATGAGGCTTCTGTAACAGAACATTCCAATGAATCAAAGAATATGTCAAAATAGCAATAAAGATCTTCGGCTTATAAAAAAAGAAGTAAAGATATATTATGAAGGACATCAACTTGCTCAGATTTTAAAAAATAAGAAATTTAAGATTACATTCTTAAACAAAGCACATAAAAGTGGTAGTGGATACCAAGTTAACCATAAAATTAGGAAATTTAACTGTGAAAGTAATATGATTACAACAAGAACAGGTTCACATTTTTTTCTATTCCTATAATATCAACTTTTTTCTTCTTGCTATAGAAGCCACAAAGCAACTGACTGCCCTAATAAATACACAGATCTTCCCCAACATGAATGCTACATTTGAAAAGCAAACTAATCTGAGAAACCTTAACAAAGTCTTCCTTCAACCAAGTCTCCAGCAACCAGAGGGATATGTGAACATCTGGGCAGTTTGCAAATATGTGGTCACAAAGTCCAGAATTGGAGCAGTTCTGACATCAGTCAATAAGTCTGTCCACACACCTAATATGCCCACAAATCCATTCATGATTTCAATGAGATTAAGAGCCAAATGTCCTAATTGAGATTAAGAATTTCAAATTTTCAAAAAGACACTCTTCTTATTCCAGTCCAAGTAGCAAACTGTATGCAGCACTCTTATGATTTTTTTTTCCTCCCTGCAATTCAGAAAATTAAATTTCTTCATTTCCAGCCAGGGGCCCTGAAACAAATCTAATGGGTGTAGACAGCATTTCCTGCCTACTGTAAAAAAAAAAAAAAAAAAAAAAATGGGATTGCCATTATTGCCATGGCCCAAGGCTTGAACTGAGGTGGGGCTCTGAAGAAACTGACCTTCACTGCATGGACTGTCTAGGACTTCTTTTTTGTTTGTTTGTTTTTGTCCAGTGTTAGAATCTAAAACTGGCTCATTCACTCTCATGGAGCAAAATAGGCCCCAGTCTCTATTATCCTTTCTATTCTACTGTGTTTATGTCCAGAATAAACCTACCAATAAACAACCAGCTGAAACTCAGCTTTGTTTCTTATCTCTTTTACCTTTTTTGAAGCTAGGCTCCCAATCTACAATAGGTTGACAAGGTTTAGGCACTCTTAAAGCCAAGAAAACTACTCTATTCATTGATACCTCTGCCAAACAGTCTATGTCATTTTAAAGAAATGAACATCCAAACAACAATGAGCAACAAAGGTGGTTAAGATTTCTAGCAATTCTTCCAGGTCTTAACCTGCTGAGCACATTCCCTGCAGAGGCTTCCTGACGCCACTGCAGAGAAGAACGCCTCTGAGGTGGTGACCCAGAGATGAAAGGCAAGTCCTGGGAGCCCCATGGTTTCACCCACTAATGTCAAGGCCTGATCTCTCTTAAAAACAGTTAGAACAACATCCACAAAAAGGGAGAAGGAATGGGAGGGAGTGACTCTCCTTTATTACAACTTCCTTTGATCCTAGACTTAGGAGAGGAAGCAGAGCTGTCATATATCTACTTAAGAAGGGACAACCTCTCTTTCAGGAGACAGAGAGGAAGAACAATATTGGTAGAAACAGCACTTGTCATAACGAAGTACAACTTGGGATTCAGACATGCTTTTTTCCCCCAAAGTGCTTTTTGTGTACATTACTTCATTTTATGCCCACACTACCTTACTAAGATAAACAGCTCAAGAATGACTTTAGGGATGTGGGCTGGGGATGTGGTTCAAGTGTAGCGTGCTTGCCTAGCATGTGTGAGGCACTGGGTTCGATTCTCAGCACCACATTAAAAAAAAAAATGAAATAAAGTTAAAAAAAAAGAATTACTTTAGGGATGAAATATAAAGCAGTCCCTTGAACAAGGACATTCAAGGAGTCAACAACAAGACCAAGACAAAACTGTTAAATAATATTCAAACATACTTTAAAAATAACTGGGGATTTTTAAAAATTATTATTATTATTATTATTATTATTATCCCATTAAGAAATACATCTGGGGCTGGGGTTGTGGCTCAGTGGTAGAGCACTCACCCAGCACGTGTGATATACTGGGTTTGATCCTCAGCACTACATAAAGATAAATAAATAAAGGTATTGTGTCCATCTACAACTAAAAAATATTTTTAAAAATATATACCTAACAAACCTCTCTATAGGCACAGTAAAGCAATAAAATAAGCACTTGTTCAAAGCACTATGATGAGTTAAACAGTCCTAACGATTTCTTTTTACAGATGAAGATACAGAGATTGAGCAACTGAAGCACAGTTGGAAATTTGCACAACAGAGTCTCAAACTCAGATCTGTTTCCATAGCACTTAGGCTTGGTCCTCCCACTCTAAAGATGACTTAGGGATTTACTTCTTAAAAAAAAATATTAACTCCAAGCAAGGTGAGTAGTTTCACCTGCACCCCAAAAAGGAAAACTGTATGTGATAATCTGCTATTATTTATGGACAAGGGCTAAAGAATACCAAAGAAAATTGGTTTCTCTAAAAAGACTTAAAACCTGACATAACTTGCAGTGAAACTTTCTAGAAAATCATTCTACACTTTCTCCTGGAAACTGTTATGGAAGATATTTCTTCGGTAGAATTGAAACTTACTGATGATAAACAAACACACCAATCTGATATAGGCCAAATTAAACTGTTATATTGTGTGCATGTTTGAATATATAACAATGAATCCCACTATCATGTACAACTATAATGCACCATAAAAAAAATTATGGGGGGGGTGGAATACACCAATCTGCAAGGGGTGGTGGCACACTAGGGGCTGGGGAAAGAGGATAACAAGTTTGAGGCCAGCCATGGCAATTTGGTGAGATCCTGCCTCAAAAAATAAAAGAGCGGGAGATGTCACTCAGTGGCAAATCACCCCAGGGTTCAATCCCCAGCAGTGGAGGGAAAAAAAAAATTGTATTAGAAATATTAAAAAAAAAGAGAAAAGGTTTGTCATTAATTTACCAAGCAGAACATCTGATAACAGGGCAGAATCGTTCCTCTACTGAACTCATCAGTGATTCAGTGGAAACCAGAATTTGGAAAACTTGCCATCCCATGTGAAATGTAATAGGAACAAACTCACTCACCTTCATTGGTGCCACATCCTTCCCAAGCCCACACCTACTCCCTCTGCTCACCACTCCTATCCCTACTCCTCAAAAAGGCAAAGAACAGGGGGCCTGGGGATATAGCTCAGTTGGTAGCGTGCCTGCCTCAAATACACAAGGCCTTAGATTCAATCCCTATCACCACTCAAAAAAAAAAAAAAAAAAAAAAAGGCAAAGAAGTACAACTTGCAAGACTAAACAGCAATGACAAACACTTAAGATCCAAAATGAAGCTAAAATAATCTATTAGAGAAATTTATTTGAACCCTCAACAATCTTTAGCCAATTACTACATCCTGATAGGTTTGAATAAGCTCCTAAGAACACTGATCTAATTTATGAGAATAGGAAGGTGAAACAGAGACATTGTTTCCATGTTTAAATTGAATCTAACAAAGCAAACCCTAAAAGTTCAAGAGTATGTTTTTAGATTATTCAGACTGCCACAGGTATCATTAATATCTAGTTAAAGCTTCAGAACAATTATTACATAACAAGGTTAAAATTACTTCCAAAAATCAAATAAACCTGTTTGTTTCTTCATTAGTGATAAAATATAATGGTAACTTTAGATATCTATTTTTAAATGAGGTATAAAATAAAACATACGATTTAGGGGCTGGGTTGTAGCTCAGTGGCAAAGCGCTTGCCTAGCAGGCACTGGGTTCAACCCTCAGCACTACATCAAGAAAAACAAATAAAATAAAGGCCTTCTGTCCATCTACATCTACCAAAAATATTTAAAAATAAATAAAAAGATTTAAAAGTTGTTATATATTTCCTCCCTCCTTTAAAAAAAAAAAAAAGACAAAGGGCTGGATTATAGATGCAAACACCTATAATCCCAGCAACCTGGGAGGCTGAGGCAGGAAAATTGCAAGTTCAAGGCCAACCTCAGCAACTTAGCAGTCTCTGTCTCAAAATAAAAAACAAAAAGGGCTGGGGATGTCACTCAGGGTAGAGAACTTCTGGGTTCAATGCCCAACACCACAAAAAAGGGAAACACACACACACACAGCATTTTTTTTAAGAGAGCTTATTTCCGTACTAAGACACTTATAACTTTCAATATTGTAATAATTTCCTCAAAACAGAGTGCACACACAGGGAAAATTTGGTGTCCCTTACTCCAAAATTAATTATTTCTCCACCTTTAGGTGGTGACAGTAGAAGCTAAGTATGAGAAGATGTGCTTACATAAGCAAATAAGACACTCTGAACCAAGGAAAACTGAAACAGGGACTCCTATCTCAACTGTGGCCAAAGTAGGGAGCCCTGCACTTTGGGGATTTTGCCTATTGTTCACTGACCTGTTACCATTTACAGCCTCCCTCCTAAGGCAGGAGAGAACCAGAGAGAATGGTTCTCAGTCCTCACCTGTAGAAAGTAAGTCTGCAGAGACTGCCCCAGCTCCCTCTGGACCCTGAGGCACACTTCTGTGAGGAACCAAAGAGCTGTTTTTAGGTGAGACAGCCTCAGGGACTGCATCTTCACTTGGTCTCTTTGTGCACACCACTCCCCACAAACACAAGGAAAGAAACCAGTCAGGTCTCACTTCAGAGCCCTGTCCTTAACTCACCTTCAGTGAACTCACTTTCTAAAGATGGAGTAGAAAGCTAAATGATTTCTAACAAAGGAAGCATTTAGGGTTGCCAGCTACCCAGGTTTAGCCTGGGCCGCCTGGGAAAACACAGGCCGCCTCTGAATCCTGAGGTCACCTTTAATTAACAGCAGGAGCTGCTCTCCCAATAGCCAGGGATGAGACTCCTCTAGTCATTTCTGGGCTGCCCTTTGGCTACTGTTGGTACAATCCAAACCACTACACACTATGAACCTTAAAAGGAGAGAAAGGGTGGTATTAGGAATAGGATTTGCTTTTCCAGGTGCAAATTATAGGTATAACCTCTTATTCTACACAAATTAAGACACTGAGGATGAACAAAACTGTATTACTACTGAGTTAAAGAACTCTTTTTCATAGTTTTTAAAGTGCTTGAAGAAGGTAAAACTCCACTATAATTTAACTATTTCAGATATTTCCCAATCACTACATTGAGTTTCTTATATATTACTTTCTATGAAGTATACTCTTGTTCTCTGGTTTCTTTTATTCTAAGCTTAAATTGCTATTACCACAAACAATCCAAGAAAATCTCCCTCTTGGGAGACGTCCAAAATTGTATCACAAATAAACTTCAGGTTCCTGGGCAATAGATAGGGTGAGCACACAGAATGCATTCAGCAAGTACTTGATCTTGATATTTGGCTCCCTAAAAACATAGACACTGCACTAAGCCTGGAGATACAAATAAAATCATTACTGTGATCTATTGAGAAGTAGTGTGATACTGCTAAAAAAAAGTTCTAGCATCAGTCCAGCCAAGATTTCTAACATTTTTAAGCATGTTGTCCAATCTTTGATTCACCTGGTATATACCAGCTTCTGCTGTGGATACTGGAAACACCTATATGAAAACAAATAATATCTACCTTCCAGAGTTATTTTATATATGGAATACACACATGGATGAAATACACATTTACAATGAAGTGCCTGGCAAATGGTGGAGGTTTGAAAATTGCTGGTCTCTGTCATTGGACTTTTCATCTAACTTGTAGTCCGTGTTTGCAAGTATAGTGCACAAGTGTCTTCATTTTTATATAACTTGTCCTTAGCTGGTCATCTTTTAACCCCACACCCTACCCCTAAGTAGGGGTTCTATGATTGAACCCCTCTATTCTGCCCTAATTCCTAACTGGAGGTCTCTGATCTCCTAGGTACTCTTCTCACCTCACTTCTTTCCAGTCAATAGATTGAAATCCTTAGAGGAACAGATTACAAAAAGGGCCAACTCCCAAAGTCTGATTGTCCCAAACTTGTCTAATCATATCATTCAACTAAAACACTTGATAAAATAGCAATTGCCAGATCCCATTCCAGACCTGAAGAATAAGAGCTCCATGCAACTTCCACCCCAAATGCACAACCCTGTAATGCCCCAGGAGCTTCTTTTCTTATCTGACAGGCTTTTACTCTTTTAGCTGAGGTCATTCTCCTGAAATTCTTTACAGAGCAAGTTCTTTGATGCTTTCTCCAATGCTTACTTAGTTTGGAGTAAATACCACTCTGACCAAAAGTCTAGCAGAATCAACTCAGCTGGGCATCCGACATCTTAGCAAGGCACATTGGAGGGGGGAAGAGGAGGTTCTGTCCTTTAGTATCTAGCTTCTGGAATTTCATTATAAAGGGACTGTTTAAAACTACCACAAATCTCTGAAAAGTTACCTTTAAAAAAAATCCTTGGGCTGAGGATGTGACTCAAGTGGTAGCATGCTCGCCTAGCATGCATGAGGCACTGGGTTCGATTCTCAGCACCACATAAAAACAAAATAAAGATATCATGTCCACCTAGCACTAAAAAATAAATATTAAAAAAATACCTTAATTTATAATTCCTGGGCTCGCCTTAAATAAACAAGCAAAAGATATATAATTGACAGCCATGTTTTTAGAGAACAGAAATAAGGTACTTGCTCAAATTTTATAAATCAATAAGCATTCAGAGACATTAAAAAGTCTATATTCTCTCTAGAGAACTTTCATGTTTGTTTTGTTTAAATAGCGATAAATGAAAGCTAGCTTTCCACTGAGGGTGACTCATGTCTTTGTTTTATTTAATTAAATAGTTCCCTTTTATTTAATTAAATAGAAAAAAATAATAACTTCAAGAAAACTATGGAAACACAAAAGTGTCTGTAACATGGCCCAGGCTTCAAAGAGATCAACTAAGCAGAAGACATCCTGACAGAAGACATCCTGACTAAATTCAACCTGGGAATCCTGCCATCCAGCCATCAAATTAACATGGAAAACCCTAAGTTAAAACACTAATCATCACTACATTCAAGAGAGAAAAGGAGACAATCAGACCATGTCGAAAGGGACAAATATTCTGAAAAATACTTGTAAAGTACTAGAAGAAATTTAAGAAAATGATAAATTACATAAAACAATAACTCCAGAACATAATAAGAATGGGACATTACTTTATTTTGTGAAGGCAAAAACCAATAACTATTATTCTGTAAAAACAATGGAATAATTCTTCACATTGTTCCTTGATATAAGGGGACCATAAATCTCAGTACCTTTTGATATCAACCAATAACAATCCTACTTCCAGGGATATGAGGAGGCACAAAAAAGACCAGCTATGGTATGAATGTTCATTTAATGGAGTTATATCAAACCATTTATTGTGTGTGTGTGTGTGTGTGTGTGTGTGTGTGTGTGTGGATATTTAAAGCACCTGGGTTGTGGCTCAGTGGTACAGCACTTGCCTAGCATGTGTGAGGCACTGGGTTCGATTCTCAGCACCTTATATAAAAAATAAAAAAGATAAAGGTCCATTGACAACTAAAAATATATTTTTTAAAAATGTATTTAAATACATGGAGTATACTATATACACAAAATTATATGCAAAAGAAAATATAACCAGAGAGTACACACACACATTCCTATCACACCCTTGCAACTCCACAATGTTTTCCAAAAGTTCAAGAACGAATGGCAAATACTTTATATAGTGCATGGCAGACAATTTTCTCTGTAACTTCTTTGTATATGTATCCCTAATTGTAGTTCACATGTATATGTATCCCTAATTGTAGTTCACATGTGATGTTTAAATTTTATATCCCATCACTTAATGAAAATCTTTCCATCTTTTGATGAGTGATCTAATTAAACTCAGTATCAAATACCTCAGAAGCTAAAAAAATTAAAAAGTAATCAACACTCAAGAGCAATAACCATGCAATTATTACATGCCCTTAGACATATTCAGATAAATAAAAGAAAATACATACTTTCAGTATCCCCTTCCTACCTTGGTTTTACAGTCTAAAGAACTAAAGAATTTTAGCATATAATGTATTCCAACATGAATACAGACTAGATCATTTCTCCAGGTAGAAGTGCTTCCTCCAGCAGTAAAAATGACAAAAGTGAATGAAGCCAAGCATGATGATACATGCCTATAATCCCAGTGGCTCAGGAGACTGAGGCAGGAGGATCTTGAGTTCAAAGCCAGCCTCAGCAATTTAGTGAAGCCTTAAGTAACTCACCAAGACCTTGTCTCTAAATAAAATATAAAAAGGACTAGGGATGTGTTGCTCAGTGGTTAAGCACCCCTGGGTTCAATCCTCAGTTTAAAAAAAAAAAGTTAATGAACTGCTAAAAAGTTAGAAAATGTGACAGGTCCTACTGTACATCTACTTTCCAATTCGAGATGGCTCAACGTGTGACTCAAGAGAGATTACCTGTATATGCTTACATGTTCATGGATAGTAATAAACTACTTAATTCATCTAAATAGCAAAATGCTTTTTTCCTCCTCCAGAGATCTACCACTTTTAAACTGTTTCCTCTTGATTTCAAGTCAGTTAATAAAATACAGAAACTCTCTCATCTCAAAAAAAAAATTTTTTTTTAAATGACCTAGGGGAATCTTCCTTTACACTATAACAGAAGGATGAAGAAAAACAAAAAGACTATCTAACACATACCTGCATGGAGTAGACCCAGGGAGAGCAAAGAAAGGCAAACAGAGATTGTGCACAATAAATCTTCAATTTTTTTACATTTTTATTTGCATAAAATAATACACAACAATTTCACATTTTAACCATTTTAAGCATACAATTTCAAGGGATTACATAACATTGACAATGCTGTGCAACCATCATCACTCCTGACTTTCAGAACTTTTTCAAAATTCCAAAAACACTGTACCTATTAAGCATTGTCTCTCAGTCCCCACTTTTCCCCCTCAGCCCAAGGTTCACTCATGTTGTATTATGTATTGGAATCTCATTCCTTTTCATGATTGAATAACATTCCCTTGTAACTATTTACCATATTTTGTTTTTTCATTCATCTGCTGATGGATAGCCTTTTGGCAAATGTGATTAGTGCCACTATAAACAATGGTGTACAAGTGTCTGAGTCTTTGCTTTCTTTGGGTATATACCTAGGAATGGAATTGTGGATCATATGATAACTCAGTTTGAATTTTTGATAGACCATAAACTATTTTCCACAGCACTTGTATCATTTTACATTCCCACAGCAATACACAAGAGGTTCAGTTTAATGTATTTTTTAAGTATTGTCTGATTCACTAATTCAGAATAATACTTATCTCTGTTACTGTTATTCTTAAGAGGTTTTCAGTTTTTTGTCTGTTTGTTTGTCTTGGTGGTGATGGGGACCAAACCAGAGCCTTGCACACGCTAGGCAATTAACTGCTCTACCACTAAACCATACCCCCTTAAAAACGGAATATTGTTACTCTTAATCAGAATTATTTTTCCTCAGATAAGAGAAAAACCATGACAGGAATATCCAGAACAGCACTATCTAAATAATTTTATTATTTTCCTCTTAAATGATTTAAGCAATAAAAGATACAGAATGGGTTTTGAATCAAACCCAGGGTGTCACAAGTATTCTACCACTGAGTTAACATACATCCTTGGTCTCCCCAAAGAGTTTAAATATATCAGAGAAAATGGCACATATGATCTTAAAAATATATGAAGCAAGCTATACTTTTAATATGTACTATAAAAATTGACTAAATCTAACCACTAAATAGTAACATACTAGAAAACCTCATGTCTGAGTAACTGGGTATAAAATGTAAAATACACAGAGATATTTTTAAAGAAATTTACTCTTATTACCAGTAAGTTCATACAGTACCTACCACTAAGCTGTCCAGGATGGTCTTGGTTCTAGCAAAAAGAAGAGGATGTGTCATTAGCTTATCTAAATACATCAGGACTTTTCACAATTCTGTCCAAAGGCAGAGGTAGAAGGAGATGGGCTACTAAAAGCAATAAGGATGTTCTTAAACCTTGAACACCTGCTCTTACCAATCTGCCATCAAGTACTTAAAAGTAACAAAGAGAAATGTACGAGCAGGAAAACAAATGTCAACGGAAAAACTCCAAACTAGAACCTCTGGATGGGGTGGAGGGGATGAATGTTGTGGCTTATTTTGCATGCAAGTAATATAGCTCTAAATGTGGCTGGTAAACTGTTCCTAGTCTGTTGTAAATCAACATCTATTTCAAGGTATCCATAAACAGGACCTACTGTGCAGAATCTTCTGCATCTCCAGGACAAGTCCAGCAGCAGACTCAGCCTAGGCCCACACTGCATTCTTTACATTGCTTTTAAGTACACTGATTTTCCCAAGTTTTTTAAAAGTGATCTGTTCTCTTAATTAAATAAATATTTCTCTGGTGATCTATTTAAATGTCTGATATTTATAGTAAATATAAATATCATATAAAATAGGAAGGCAAACTCTACTTTAGCTTTGCCTGAATAATTGCAAACTTCTAATTAGTTACATCCAGAACAATGGAGTTGTTTTTAATAGAGACTCCCTCATTCACAGGCTGTGGAGAATCTAAGTCACTTATGAATAAATTAAATCATTTTTATGTTCTGGGATCTCAGAATCTTCAATTATTTCTCAAACATACTACATTTGCTCATGTACAAAGACCATTTTCTAGGCAATTATTTTCAACAGAAAGCTTTTTATAATTTTGAGTTAGTATTGTATCAATTTGGTTTAAGTAAATTTTTCTTACTGGTTATTTTTATAAGAATTTTTATTACTCCTTCCAGGGTCAAAACAAGAATGGACTTTTAAATTTTAATATAATTTAGAAGCTTAAATTCTAGTATAAATTTAGCTTTGAACACAGACTGAAGGGGCTCCAATTTTAGTATTTTGCAAATTTCAGGAGAGAGAAAGGACCAAAGTTGCCACCATCCTGCCCCAAGAGTTAGGTGATAGACACTGTTTGCTACAGAGCATTCCAAAAATATGAGCAAAATACCTCTGCATGCAAATAGAAAAATGCCTTACCTTTGCCAAAAGAGAGAGAGAGAGAGAGAGAGAGAGAGCGAGCACGCGAGCGAGCACAGAAAAATATTCCACTAAGAAAGAATCTAGTACAGATCTCAATAAATGCCTTCTAAGTCAATAACAAGTGTATGGAACAAAAATTACAGTTTAAGCTCTATATCACTTAACACAAGACATTTTAAAGGATACCTACTAGAACCTCAAATAATGCTACCTTTGGCTCAATACCATCTCACAAATATTTACCCCCGCATCTCAGAGATTTACAGCTGACAAGGAGGTTTAATGATATTATAGAAACGAAACATATTAGTGGTCAATGCCTGAACTGAAACTACCATCCAGAAATTACAGAATGTTATACTTGTATATCTCAACTAGGGGCAAAGAAAGAAAGAGAGTCAAAGACCCATTTTAAAATTGAGAAATGCCCCCATTTGTAGATGGCTGATCACTATTTTGCCAGATTGACATTTATCCTCCCTGTCCCCCAAACCCCAAACCCTAGGCCACACAGTTTTGATCTCCAAGGAATGACCCTTGATATAAAATAAACAATTGTCCGCCAGGTAAGCCTATGGCCAGGGACTGGCCTCTCCTTGGCTGGATGATGCAAAGCACTCAAGTACCACCGAAGCTACTTCCCACAAAAGCCTGCACTTGAATATATAGAGAGAGACCTATCTGACTGGCCACAGTAATTCAACCATGCTCAGCCTCTTGAAAACAAGTAATGCCATACTACAATGTATCTTTTAAGAAAAAATAATAAACACAGGCTTATGAGAATTTTACTAGATTCAAAGACAGAATAAACTGAAGAACAAAGTTTTGCCTCAACCACCAAAGTGTAGTCTCAATACCTAAGAATGAAAATTAAGGTTCACCTGAAAATAGTATCATATCAGGAAAATCTTTCCTTTAATGGATTTATCTCATTAACGTGAAGAAAAGCAATTGTGATTCCAAAGTAGAAACCCACATAGGTTGCAAAGATTTCCCTCTACTGAAAATGATTCTTTTCCATACTCATCTATAACTGTTGAAAGCTCAAATAATAGCTGAGATAACACACAAGAACTAAAACCTTAGGCCTTAATCAATATGGGAAGTTGCTCTAAGAGACTGCACTTTTCCCCCCTCCATCTGGATGACCCGGAATCAAGCCAGATGGGCCCAAGCACTTCAGCAATGCTAGCCTAGCCACAGGTCAACTTCCCAGAAAACATGGAGATGAGATGACTTAGATACAGTACAACTTTTGAGGGGTCACAAATCAACTATTCCATGGGGGGAGGGGGGCATGGATAAAAGCCTGAAGATTTATTTACTGGCTACAAAGGAGAAAATTTTTTCTCATTTTTCACTGTCCAAGAACAATTCTGAGGTCTCTGAAAACATGCAAAGCAACACCATAGGACCAGCGCTATTTCAAACTTTGGAGTATAACGAATTATTGAGTTTGTATGATCCTTTCCCAAACACTTTTCAATACACTGAATCATTAATCCTAGTGATGACCATTTGAAAAGGTATGCATGAAATGTTTTCTCCTTTCATTAAAATTAGAAAAGCCAGGCTAATAGGGTTTCAAAAGCCTATCAGAGACACAAGTAAAAACAAGTCACTCCCTGACAGACTAGATTTTCTGATTTCCAACTAATGCTCAGATGTGCCCGCAATCTTTGTCCATCATTTCAACATGTTCAAGATTATAGTAAATTTCTCATTTGGACTAAGCACCCTGATGTCCTACAAATCCAACAATATATCATAGGCTAAATTTTGTTACCTATATTTGTCACACTGTCTAGGACACTATAATCCTAGCGGAATAACACGGTTCTTATCCTGGTTCTTTGAAAATAGTAGAGTGCTCCCAATGGTCAGGGATGGGTATGAAGAGGCCGTTCAGTTATCTGAATAGTTTCATTAACTGATGCCTCACCTGTAGCTGAATTCATAATTTTCAAAGGGCAGGGAATAATGCAATATATATATATAACATTTACCAATCTGAAGCTCATTTGTTGAAATAAGGCTTTCAGGATCACAGAATGCTGTAGAGTCAAGGCTATGACCTGCAAATGTCCATGGACTGTACCATACTGTGGAAGGTATAGCAGATTCAGATATACTGATACTGAACATGGACGATGACTCAATAAAACTCTTATAAAAAGAGACTGCTTTATCCTATTTGTCTTTTCCTGAAAAGAGCCATCCAAAAGAAAAAAAAAGTATTAAGTTATGGAATATTTATGGATGGAATCCAACCCAGATAAATGAATGGTTATTCTAACATAGGCTAGAAGTTTTACTTATTTCAGACAAAATCAGAAAGTCCTTGAAATTCCTTTTACCAAATGAAATTTAAAAAGTGCAACAGATTGAAATTAAATCCATTAATCAGAAAACCATTTGACCATTTGCCATCAAAAGGATCTTTCTAGTATTAATCTTACACATATTCCTTCCAATTCACGGATGAATCTAGTATTTGATATTTGAATTTTATACTTAGATAATAAAATAATTATTTGAATTCTTCAAATTAATTTTTCAACTACATAGAAAAAGGGAACAGTTTGCCTGGCACTTTTGAAGTCATTTGAAAAGAACTGCCCAATGAACAAGAAAAACACAGGTTTGAAGGGATAATTATTTTTCAAGTACTAGTGACCTTTTCATTTTGCCTCCTATTTATATTCCCTTATTATTGTCAAATGTAAGGGGACATAAATGTTATTATTCCTTTATTGTCAAATGTAAGTAGTTAAAAATAACAATAAGAGCTGAAGGGATAGGTCAGTGGTAGAGTACTTGACTAGTATGTGCAAAGCCCTGGATTCTATACCTAGAACCTCAAATAATAACAACAATGTGCTTATTTTACCTACTTTACTTGGGAAAGCAAAGTTGAGAGATTGATAACTACGCCTTTAAATTTCATTTAAGGACTGGATCTAAAGCATCTTCTAGTAGTGTAGAAGAAAGAAAATTGAACTAGGAAATTCAAAAGGCAGTGTGACCAATTAAACAGATATGGGAGTCAAAATTTCTGTTTTACTGTCCAACATGGTAACTAGCCATAATTGGAATTTAAGTTTAAAATTATTAAAAGTAAATAAAGTTTAAAGGCAATTCCTCAGTCACAACAGCCATATCTCACTCAGCTGCACACACCTGATGGTTGGTATACTGGACAGCACAGACAGAATCATTTCCATCACTGAAGAAAATTTTATGGGACATTGGAGAGTTGTTGGTAACAACATGATCTTAAGCAAGTTAATTAACTTCTGTGAATCTCAATGCCCTTGTTCGTAAAATGTGCACTTAACAACACCTAAATTGAAAATTATGAGAATTTTAATGAGACAATATATTAAAAGCTCAAGAAATAGTACTCAGCCCACATTTTATGCCCAAGAAAGAACAGGTATTAATATAACCCTGAAATGGACTTTGGACAATGACGATGAGCCTGAAATACTCACTTCCCCTCCATGGGAAGCTCTATTTTCCTAAACTGAAAAGTTTGGGAAATTCTTCTTGTCACTTTCTCAGGACCCTATCAAATGCTGCCACATTAAATGAAGTGTTGAGCAAAAGAGGAATAAACTCCTGAGTAAACTACTACCTAGGCTCCTAGAGTTCCTAACAGATCCCAAGCATTCTTCCAGAAACCCCAGAAGACTGGCTCTCCAATATAGCCCACACTCTGATGTGAGCTATTTATAAAGTCTGTCTTAAAAGATTACCGGAATATCTTTCTGAAATTGTATATACTGTAATTAGAAGCTATAACCCCCTATTCCGTGAGATCCTGCAGTTTCACCATTTCTTTTAAATGAACACTATCTTTACAGATGAATTTTTTTCTCCTAAAAGCATTTAAACAAAAACACCTTAAAAACCATTTTATAAAGGCAGCATTTTTTTTTTACCAGATATACCTACTCTTAGCCAGCCTGTGGGTGCCCCACTGGTGTCTAAACAAAGTGAGAATTGTACCCTCACTGGTGAGGTCCTCCTGCAGGGCCAGAAACATGCCCAGAGACTTTACCCTCGTTAACAGCTGCTCCCTGGGAGCCAGGAAATTTACAGAACGCTAAATCCAGAGAGTCAGCCTCCAATGAGGGGGAACCAAGGGCCCCCTACAAGAGGCACAGAACCAGGGCCAGGCTGCTATCTGCCCAAACCCTCAGGGTCACAGCTTTAACTTGGGGGTGAAGGCACAATTCCAGCAGCAGAAATCAGAACAGAGCAGTTCTGATTTTGCCCAAGGCCTGAAGCCTTAAAAAAAAAAAAAGTGTTATTCCAGAACAGATTCCTTTTCTTCCGGGTCTGTCTGCTCCTCTGACTCTTTGCCCACAACCACCGTGCCTCCCCTTTCCTAATGCCCCACCTCTTGCCACATTTATAAAAAAAGAAAAGAAGAAAAGTGGCATATTTCTTCTCCCTTAGCTTTCCCTAACAAGGCCTGGTAACTGGAGGAAATTCAAATCAAATTAGTTGCACATTAAAAAATAAACAGACAAGCAATCAGGGGGTGCCCACCCAACAAAAGACCTCACCCGTTCCAAAATATGATTAAGCCTGGGAGGGAAGGGGGAGGGAGACTAGAAACCAACCGGGATGGTGAGATAAACGTGTGCATTTTTGGCCCCAGCTTCAGCCCATCGCAGCCAAATTCTACATTTTGTTTAAAGAAAATGCTGGGCTAAAGAGAAAAGAAAATAAAAAGTTGTAACTTTTAAGGAAGTCTGCCATCGGCACTGTCTGGATAAAATGCCATTGCTTTCCTTCGTCTGGGACGGCAGGGTGGGAACTGGGATTCGAAAATCTCCAACTCCAACCGCGCACTCCTGGAAGCCTCCCCGCCAACGGCGCCGCCGGGCGGCCCAGCCCGGTCTCCCGGGACACTGGCCGGGTCCTCGAGCTCCCACGGGGCGCCGGACCCCAACCTGTAGGAAAGTTCGCGGGCACGGCCCGAGGCTCCACTTTCCGCCGGGACTGACAGGCCCTTCCCACGCCGGCCGGCCCCCGCCCGCCCCGGGCACCAGACGGTCCGCGCGGCCCCGGCCCGCCCGCCTGCCCGGCCCCTCCCGGCCGCCTCCGGGCGCGGATTCCGCCCGCCCGCCCGCCCCACCCCCGGCCGGGGCGCCCCTCGGGGTGACCGACTGACCGGAGCTCCGCTGGCCCACACACCGGGTTGCCCGCTCCTTCCCGCCGCGCCCCGCTCCCCGCCCGAGCTTTCAGCCGCCTGGCTCGCCAAGTCCGGCCGCGGCCGCCGGTTACCGCCCCCAGCCCGGGGGGAGCCCGGGGGGCAGGACAGGGAGGGAGGACGTGGCGCGCGCGGAGGTGGCCAGCGGCTAGGCGGGGAGTGTCCCGGAGAGGACGGGCGGGGGCGGGGGGCCCGGGCGGCGCCGGGGCTACGGGTCTGGCCCGCGTGGGTTTGGGACCCTCCCCGAGCATCCCCGGGTCGGCGGCCCCGGCCCGCCCCCGCCCCGCCGGGCACAGAGGAGGCCCCAACTTCCAGCCCCACTTCGCACGCACGCCCCCCTCCCTCCACCATATGGAAATCTACAGTCTCAGAAAGTGACACGTCGAAGATTCCTCGGCCTCGCCGCCCGCCCTCCCCCTCCTGGGCAGCGTTCCTGCCGCGGAGATTCCGGGAGGGGGAGCGGATTCCTCGGACAAAATCTGCTGGGAAGGCCGGGGGGTGGGGGTAAGCCCAGATTTCTTTCTTTTCTTTTCTTTTCTTTTTTTTTCCTCATCAAGAGGACTCTATCCTTTTCTTTCCTTCCTCCAAACCTCAGCAAGCAGTGGGGGACAGGAGGGGCCGCCCCCTCGCCAGTCCGGTGTTCCCGGGTACCCCCCGAGAGCGAGGAGTGCCCCGGCACTGTGGCGCCAAGTTTTCACCGGGAAGCCCGAAGCACTCACGGGCCAGGGACGTACTTCGGCGGGCTCGGCGTGCAGCCTGGGGCTTTCCAACGCGCCGGGACCGGCGGCTGAACGAGGGTCCCCGTCCCCTCCAGCCCCCGGCTCCTGCACGCCTTACCTTCCCTCCGGCTGAAACGCGGGGTTCTGAGCGCGCACACACTGGGTCGCCCACGCCTTCCCAGTCGGCAGCCCGGAGAATCCCTGCCGCCCCCTACGCCGCTCCTGCTGCCGCCGCCGCTCTCCTCCTCCTCCTCCTCCTCCTCCTCCTCCTCCTCCTCCTCCTCCGGCCGCCGCCGCTGCTCAAATAACTACTAGGAGGGTTTGATGGGGGATTCCGCCATGTCAATGATGTCGGGACCACATGGGGATTTGGGGCCCGCCCACTACCGTAAACCGCCGAGTATACCCGCCGGAACGATCGCAGACTCGGCGGGGGCCTCGCTTGTCCCCCAGCCGGGCCTAGCTACACAAAAACTCCTCTGGATTCAGACAGACTACAGAAGTCTGAAGCTTAGGGCAACTCTCGGCTCCTGAACTGCGAGGGCTGCGCGTTCTGCAGATCTCCAAAACGCCGGCAGGAATGCAGGGTTTGCTCAGTAATAATCAAAGCTAAGACTGACATTTCATTTACACGTAATATTTCCCTTTTTCTGTGGCTAATTCCCACAGTAACCTCGTCAGCTGTCACTCCTTTATTTCTCATGGAGTTTTGTTCATGAAGCTAACATATCATAAGCAAGTTTTATGAGCCAAAATTAAAATATCTATATTCCCTTTCAGTGTCTGGTATGTGCCCTTCAGTGTAGAGACTGTTTGTTTCCTCATATCATAGCACAGTGCAAGGATCACAAAAGGGCTCATTAAGTAACTGTTGAGTTTATATTAATTAAATCAAATGTAATATATTCCTATTGCACAAGCTCAGGGAGGTCAACAGATTACTTCTCATCTCACCCCTCAAATTAGGGAGGGTTTCAGGAAAAAGCAGAAATTAATGGAGAGAGACCCCTCCCTTTCATAGCAACCCAGGTATTCTATATAACTCCTTTCTCTCTCAATTATTAAACTACAAAGGAATACTCAGTAGCCACCAGAGACAACATATCATTCTCATTGACCCAAATAAATAAATAAATAAATAGTACTTATTAAAGTAATTTTTTTTAAAAAAAAGCTAAGAAAAAACTCCTTTTCTTGTGGATAATGGCAAGTCCAGGCAAATGGAGCCCTCCTTAATGGCTTCTTTCCTGTTGATGTCCCCACAGGGGGCTCTTGAAACCATCTTTCTAAAACATGGTTCCAATTCTAAATTATAACCCTGTATGCAAAGGAAAAAAAATTTTTTTTCTTTAAAACATGGTTCCCTGGTGCCCGCAGAGCACAGTTCAAACGCTCATCCTGGCACAGGTGACTCATTCCACTTGGGCCCAAATGCCTTCTCCAGCCTCTGCCCCTCTAGCTTGCTCCTGAGACATGCCCATCAGTCAGCTTAATTCTCATGTCTCCCAAAGACACCCCTTTCCTTGTACATACCTTCCCTCTGTCAGAACACACTTCCTTCTCTTCCCTAAAATCATTTACTTATCCATCCCGTGTCCAAGGCTCTTTTCCCATAAGCTCATCATTCTTTTCAGTTCTCATATTTCTTCCACTTGACTGAGTCCTGTTCATTTTTAAATTCCCAGCATCAACCTAAACCCCCTTATGTTTATTGAATACATTAATTATAAAGTATATGGGAGAATTTAAATGACTAGATAAGTGGGCCAACTTCAAAGGGTGAAAGTTCAAATTAAGTGTTGTAGAACAAGCTTTACAAAGAAAGGAAGAGTAGGCAAGAGGAATTCAGTGGATGGAAATTTTTGCCTATTTCTTCCAATAAGCTGACTAGATTTCTTTTTATTAAGAAGAATTAATGTATATAAAAATGCATGTGCATCAAAACTCAACTCAAAGTGGATCAAAGACCTAGGCATTAAACCAGAGACCCTGTGCCTACTAGAAGAAAAAGTAGGCCCATCTCTCCCTCATGTCAGCTTAGGAACCGAATTCCTCAATAAGATCCTAAAGCGCAAGAAGTAAAATCAAGAATCAATAAATGGTATGGTATCAAACTAAAAATCTTTTTCACAGCAAAGGAAGCTATCAAGAACATAAAGATATATATATATAGCCTACAGAATCAGAGAAAATCTTAGCCACCTGTACCTCAGAGCATTAATCTCCAGGATATACCAAGAACTTTAAAAAACTTAATACCAAAAAAGCAAAAAAACTCAATAAATGGGCAAAGGAACTAATAGATATTTCACAGAAGAAAAAATAGGAATGGTCAACAAAAATGAAAAAATGTTGAACATCTCTCGCAACTCAACAAATGCAGATTAAAACTACACTGAGATTTCATCTCACTCCAGTTAGAATGGCAATTATGAAAAATACAAGTAACAATAAATGTTGGTGTTGATGTGGAGAAAAAGGTGCACTCATACATTGCTGGTAGACTGCAAATTGGTGCAATCAATCTGGAAAGCAGTACAGAGATTCCTCAGAATACTTGGAATGGAACCACCATTTGACCCAGTTATTCCACTCCTCAACAAATACCCAAAGCATATTAGTATACTACAGTGTCACAGCCACAACAATGTTTATAACAGCTCAATTCACAATAGTTAGGCTATGGAACCAACCTAGGTGCCCTTCAACAGATGAATGGATAAAGGAAATGTGGTACATTTACACAAAGGAATATTACTCAACCATAAAGAAGAATGAAATTATGGCATTTGCCAGTAAATGGGTGGAACTGGAGACTATCATGCTAAGTGAAGTAAGCCAATCCCAAAAAACCAAAGGCCCTATGTTTTCTGGTATGCAGATTCTAACACACAGTAAGTGGGTGAGACTAGAAGTTCATTGGATTAGACAAGGAGAATGAAGGGAAGGGAGGGAAGATAGGAATAGGAAAGTCGAATGAATCAGACATTACTTTCCTATGTTCATATATGGTACACAACCAGTGTAACTCTACATCATGTACAATCACAGAATGAGAAGTTACAATCCATGTATGTATAATATGTCAAAATACACTCTACTGTCATGTATATCTAAAAGGAACAATTTTAAAGATGCATGTGCATATACATAATCTCAGTGTTTCAGTCATCTTCTCATCCCTGTCACCTAATACCAGCTTTGGCACAGAAAAGAAACACAATCAACATTTGCAAATAATAGAAAATTGATACAGTAGAGAGATTGGAAATTATAATCAGACAAAAATCAGTGATGTTGCACAAGTTATCAAAGTTCTCTGAGCCTATATTTTCTTAATTATTAAGTTATGCTATTGCTTTTCTGCTAAAGTGAGGATTAAAAACTCAAACACCTGATAATAAAAAAAAATGATTCTTCCTTGAATGTATAAATTGTCTTTCCTGGTAAAATTAATAGGAAAGAAAACTGGAAGCTTCAAAGAAAAAGATGGGACTTTGGATAGAGGGCTCTCAACTACTGAGGGATTTAGATTTCATACAATGAGAAACACTGTGGGATTATTGAGGCATGAAGTGTTTGAAGTAGATTTCAAGGTTGATTTTTCTGGCAGCTAGACGTAGAAGAAGCTCCCATCAGAAAGTCATATTCTGAACCTATCTGGGAAATGATGAAGACTTAGATCAGAGTCATGTTTCTGGAAATGAGAAGAACCTCAACCCAACGCAACACAATCCACTATCTGGTATTGACAGTCTGAGTCATCTACTGCCCTAGGTTCCAAATTATAGAACCAAACTTGAGGTTAAGACTGTTCCAAAAGCAGTTTAGGTTTTATTTAAATCCAAAACCTAGCATCCAATGAAGATACCTAGTTGTTAAGATCTATAACAAAATATAAACACTTAAAAGCCTTCCCATCACCCATGTAAAGTTGGCTGAGTCATATGAGAAAAGAAATATTTTAAAAAGAGTCATAGTTGTATTTCCTGATCTGAAGGAGATATTATAACAAAGGAAATGCCACAGTAACACGTAGGTAAACATGAAAGTATTGAAAAGGTCTCAAATGATTAAACAAACCTCAGAGACCCTCTTTAGTCCAAAATCCTTAAATTTGAGCTTCTTTGTCAAAGATCTCTGTGAGTGGCTGCACATAGCATCTAGAAGACCCAGGTGTTTCTGTCTCAATATCCTCCCTTCTCTAATAGCTGGAGTTGCCACAAAGGCAGGCTCTGGCTTGCCCCTAATCTTGAAAACCCGTCTTGACCTTAGATGGAAGGGCATTAACTCTTTGCATCTACTTCTTATTCTAATGCCTAAGCCAGATCTGAACATTGACAAAAAGCCAATTCATCCTGTTTTGAACAACATTCAGAATTTACTAGAGTATTAAAGGACAATCTTAGAGCAACATCGCAACTTCAGTTAAACAAATTCCTCCAGAACAATTTAACTAGTCAAACCTGTGGTTTCACCTTCTTTTCTATTGTTCAGGGCAAGACAAGGACAAATTTTAGCCCAACATTTACAAAAGAAAAACACATTTCAGAGATGTGTCCAAGAGTTATCAGAACTGTTAAGGTAGAGAAGCTATCGAGATTGTCAGAGATCATGAAAGCACAAGGCTGTTGGGCTCCCCTCCCAAAGCAACATCTTTGCTCCCAGGCCATCCAGCCTCAGCCGGACACCCCCAGGGATAGGGAAAAGGCTTCTGGCCAAGAAGGCAACTCTGAATGCCTTTTGGCAACTTTCCCCCTGGTCCTGTCTCTGCCCTCTGGAGGCAGACAAAATAACAACACTAACCTTGCCTTCTGATGAATGATCATGTCTATCATTGGCTCCCTAAAGATTCTCATTTCTGGATAAATGTCTCTGACATGCTAAACTCCTCAAGGATCTGTTGCCATCTTTTTTTTCTACCACCTCTGGGGGCCTACTTGTTCAAAACTGAGTATCCAGCTTCTTCTGTTCATAATATTTCAGGCATGATCAGAACAAAACCACAGAGTGGTTCCTATTCCTGCCTTAACCGGGACAAAACACTCCTATTGATATAGTTGAATTTTGTGCTCATTTTCTTCGCAGTTTCCTCATCCTGTTAATTCACAGGACTCCATCTGTGAAAAGTTGTCAAGTTGGGCATATATCAGATATGTAATTGAGCTAAATTATTAAATTTTGTTTACAAGTTTTATTTCTCACGTATCAGCCTGCTAAGACTTTTTGGATTTTGTCTCTGTCAACAACCTTTCCTAATTTCCTGACATTGATAAGAATGCTTCCCATGTTGCCATCCCAGTCACTAATAAAAACACAAAACAAGAGAAGCCCAAGGACAAACTACTAGAAATGTTTCTCATGAGGCAAAGTTATTTACAAAGCTACAAATATGCATATCACACTGACTTGCCCTGAACCATACCACCATAGAGGAGCAGGTTGAGCCTGAGAATCACTATAAAGATGTGCCCACTCTCCTACCTGACTTGCTCCTAGGGTCATTTTTCCTCCTAAGAGGTCTAGACTTCTGAATGGTACCCAGATTCCTCTCAACAGTTATGTAAAATATTGTCATCCTCTAACAATTTTTAAAAATTTCCCTGGAGAGAAATATACACATATAGATATGTGTAGATATGTGTATACAGGTCTATCTTAGTTTAAGATTCTATAACAGAATAACATAGATTGGGTGGCTTGAACAACAGAAATGTCTATCTCACCATTCTGGAAGTTGAAAGTGCAAGATCTAAGGTACTGACAAATCAGGTGTAGGGTTCAGAGTCAGATTTCTGGTTCACAGATGATCATGTTTTGGTTGTATACTCATTAGGCAGAGGGCAAAAAGAGAAAAGGCAAGCTCTGGAATGCCAATTGCAAGGGCACTAATCTTATTCATGAGAGCTCCATCCTCATAACCTAATTACCTTGAAAAGCCCCACCTCCAAATACCATCACCTTCAAGGTTAGGGTTTCAACATACACTTTTAAGGAGGATATAATCTCTCAGTTTATAACAGTGCCCTTCAAAGAGAAATGAAACAAAGAAATGTCTTTAGCTCAGGCAATGTGGCTCAGACATAAACCATTTTGGTCAAGAAAAGATTCTGAGATTTAACCAGAAAGCAATAAATCGAAGACAGTAATGAGACAACTGGGCCAATTCTGGTTTATGAAGAGTAGGATATAATATTTGAAATTGTGTCTCATCTTCTATAGAGTTACTACGGTATTGTCGTAATTTTTGGTATTTCACATAATAATCTGTTTGTCTCACTAGCTAGGGGGTTAAATTTTAATCACATTAACATTATTAAACACCCTTTCTCGGCCTCTGACTGCCAGAGGCAGGACTTCCCACTCTCTTTGGAAGTAGTATAAAAACTTTCCAATCCTTTCTAGAAGTTTTCTGTGAATTTGTGGGTAAGTTTTTTCAGCTTGCAGAAGACTGAGAAGCAATGTGGAGTAACTTGTTAACCCAGCCAAGGAGGCCACGTGAACACCTCCCGACAAAGCCAGCACCACCTCTGGCCTACTCCTCTCTTGCTCTGACAAGGTCTGTTATAATGGTCACCAATTAGAGAGCCCTCGGCTCCCAATATCTCATGGTCGTTGTACATTAAACCATTGTACAAATGTTTACTGAACACCTACCACATGACAGACATTACTTAATATAATATAGACTGTATCCATACCTCTAAGTCTCGTGGTTTTAGAGTCTTAATAAAGAAGTAAACCTGTAACTATATGTTGAGAAAAGTACAACAAAGGAAGAAAACAGAGTACTATGGTAGCCAAGGAAGGAGAGGGCAGGAATCTACTTTGAGAGAAGTCTTTCTGTAAATTGATATGTAAGCTGAAATCTGCAGAAAAACCTTGCAGACACCCAACCATGTGTTACACGCTGAAGTTGAAGAGAACTAAACATACATAGTTCAAGTGGCAAGAGATGACACTGGGTAAAATGGACAGAGCCAGATCACACATAGCTTTACAGGTCACATAGGGTTTATATTCTATTCAGAGACGCTAGTGTGGATTTTAGAAAGGGAGTTTCAGTTTCATGATTCATGATCTGGTTTCCTCCTATAAATGATTGCACTGCAGGGCATGTGAACCCTGGGAGAGAAAGAAGGCTAGATTGGAAGCAGAGTGGCCTTTAGAGTGGATCAGGTAAGAGATGGATCAGGTAAGAGATCAGGTAAGGTAGTGGCAGTAAAGACAGAGAGTAATAAATGGACTTGGGATACTCCGATGGAAATGATATGATGCCACTGATTTGTTATTGGAGGTGAGGGAAAGTCTGGAGACAAAAAAGAATCTATGCAGAAGTAGCCTTTCCTGGGCCTGAAGTTGTAGCTCAGTGGTAGAGCGCTTGCCTAGCATGTGTGAAGCCCTGGGTTTGATTCTCAACACCGCATATAAATAAATGAATAAAATAAAGGTCCATCAACATTAAAAAAAAAAAAAGGAGAAGTAGCCTTCCCAAATTTCGCTTATAAATCCCTTGCCCTTGAGACACACACACACACAAAACCATGAAGGCTCACTGGGTGAGGCAACAAGTCGCAGAGACAGTGTGCTCAGAGCCACACCTTCCCTCCCAGCTTCTGATCCCATGACTGACGAAAGTCACAACTGATCCTATGATAGAAAGTGTTACTAGACCAGACGCCTGGCACAACTGGCTTCATGGGGGATAAGATCTTCCCCATGTTCTCATGGACTTTCCTAGCAACCTCCAAGAGGGGCTCAGACATTAAGCCCCAACCCTGGACCTATGTCTGCACTCCAAACAAATACTCCTGAAATGAGCAAGTGAGCTTCCCTGGGGCCTACTGCTCTTGCTCAGGATCCTTCCTCGGACTGAGTAAAAACTGATCCTGTTATCCTTTTTTTAAAATTTTTTATTTGTTCTTTTTAGATATACATAACAGTAAGAGTGTATTTTGACATGTGATACATACAGGGAGTATAACTTATTCTAATTAGGATCCCATTCTTGTGGTTGTACATGATGTGGAGTTTCAGTGATCATGTATTCATATATGAGCATAGGAATGTTATGTCTGATTCGTCCTACTGTCTTTCCTATTCCCATCTCCTCTCCCTTCCTTTCATTCTCCCTTGTCTAATCCAATGAAATTCTGTTCTTCCATTCTCCCCACCACGTTACTGTGTGTTTGATGCCGTTAATCTTTTCTAATGGAAAGAACACTGATCTGTTGCTATGACTTGCTGTGTAATCTCAGAAAAATAATTTTACCTCTCTGGGTCTCCGACTCCTTACTTAATATTCTTAAAGAACTAGACTTCATCTAATGTCATTTATCTTGCAGTTTCTGGGATCTTTATGGATGGATTAACCAGCATTTTCTTTTCCTTTTTAAAAAAAAATTTTTTTTTGATACTGGATTAAACCTAGGGGTGCTTTACCACTAAGCTACATCCCCAGTCTTTTTTATTTTTAGATAGAGTCTTGCTAAAATGCCCAAGCCAAACTTGAACTTGTGATTCTCCTGTCTCAGCCTTCCGAGTTACTGGGATCACAGGCGTGAGGTACCACGCCCAGCTTAACTAGCATTTTTGATGGCCCAAATATATCCCTATCTTGTCCATGATGATATCACAATATTTGTGTAGAGACCGCTCTGCTGCCTTAGTAACTAAGTTAGTTACTTATCTATTATTTATCTTTCTTAGCTGGGCACAGTAGAATGCACCTGTTGTTTCAGCAACTTGGGAGACTGAGGCAGAAGGATCACAAGTTGGAAAACAACCTGAGCCATTTAGCAAGACTGTATCTCAAAAAAAATAATAATAATTTTAAAAAGGACTGGGATTTGACTCAGGTTAAAGCACCCCTGTATTCATTCCCAGTGCTCTCACCCAAAAAGTTTATCTTTCTTGATGAAGTGATACACTTCCTTTATTTAACAGGAATAAGGTAATTTATTTTGATTCCTTTTTGCCTTGTCTTCTAAGAATGTCAGAAATAGGGGCTGGGGATGTGGCTCAAGCGGTAGCGTGCTCGCCTGGCGTGCGTGCGGCCCGGGTTCGATTCTCAGCACCACATACCAACAAAGATGTTGTGTCCGCCGAGAACTAAGAAAAAATAAATAAAAATTAAAAAAAAAAAGAATGTCAGAAATATATTATGTTCCCAATATGGCAATTATCCTTAGCCTAGGATTTCTGATAAAGACATTCTTCCTCCTTTTTTATTACATAACTCTTATTCATTGTATCTTTATTTTAATGACCTATTTTACCTCTGTCTTAGTGTATGCTGTCCTATCCTTATGAGACATAGGCATATTTTATTTACCACTATTTAGGTTTCAAATGACAGAAAATATATACAAAATAGATTGAGGGAAAAAATATCAAGGTTAGAATGAAACAGCTTATGCTAAATCTGGTTTAGAATTCCTCATACAAATGAAACTAACTGTAATCATTTTTAAAATTCTTTAGTTTGTATGTGATAGATGAGAGAATACATTGTTTATTCTTATTAGGATAAGTTTTAGTTACTTTACATATATTTACTAACAACTTTTACTATTCAAACTTATGTTAATTATTCCAAAGAATAAGGAATAAACTCCAACATTATCCTTCTTCTTAGGGAGTTTGTAATCTAAGTGAGATTATCACACACTGAAAAATAATTATATATTTTGATCATATACTGAATTAATTAGGGTTTCCCAGATAAACAGAATCAATAGGTTGAAGATATAGACATATTTTCAAGGGAGGGAATGTTTAAAGAATTGGCTCACACAGTATTGCAGTTTAGGCTAGGAGAGTAAAGATTCAAAGAGGAGTTGTTGCAGCTTGGGTTCATAAGCAGTCTGAAGGCAGAATTCTTTCTTTCTGTGGGGATCATCAGCCTTTTTTCTCCTAAGGCCTTCAACTGTTTGGATGAGGCCCACTCACATTATGCAGAGCAATCTGCTTTATTCTACATATTTAAATGTTAATCTCATTTGAAAAAAAAAAAAAAAGGAAACCTTCACAGCAACATCTAGACTGGTGTTTGACCAAATATCTAGGTATTTGGGCTTAGCCAAGTTGACATAAAATTTACCATCACATGTACTTTTAGACCATTAGAGAGTTTAATTGATATCTTTGTCTTTGTCTACCCCCAAATGTCTGGCACTACCTTGCAAATAATAGATGCTCAATAATAATTGTTTAATCACCAAATTGAAAAAATTGCATTAGTAGTACTGTGAGATTTCATCCTCACTAAAAAAATAGAAAGCATTTTATATATAATCTATATACACACACGCAAAAAAAAAACACACAAAAATACATATACATACATATATACATACATACATATAGTACTTGAAATCATAGTCTACCCATTTAGGAAAGTACAGATTTATCAACCCAGATTTTTAAAAAATTTTTAATTGGTGTATTATAATTTTACATAACAGTGCAATTCATTATGCCATATTCCTACATGCACATAATATAATTTGGCCAATCTCATTCCTCACAATACAGATATTTTTGAAAGTAAGGACAACATATATGTGTTCATAAAATATTTTTATGTGATTTATAAAATAGATATAATATCCATTTAAAACTATCTTTATTGCTACAAGATGTTATTCTAAGACTTCATGCATACAAAAGGATGTTGTATAGATTTATCTATTTTTTTTAGTATTATGTTACTTCATTTACTTCTTTCTTTCTTTTGAGAGAGAGAAAGAGGGTCTTGCTAAGTTGCTCAGGCTGGCTTCAAACAATGCTGGCACTATTGATGATCAATGATGCTGTATATAGGTAAAGACAAGATATGAATAGGAGTCTCTTTGACACAGGCACATAATAAAGACTGTTGATAGGATGGCAGCTATGGGCAAATCTGATGCTGTTAGATCCTTCACAATTTACATTTTATCCACAGCCCTAACTTTAACAGACCATGTTGAAATTGACTACTGAATCAATACTGTACCTGTCCCACTTACCTCCAGAACATCAAAGCTAAAACATAATCAACAGGAGTACAATAATTAGAATCACATGGGCATCATGGCTTAAGCCTATAATCCCAGAGACTCAGGAGACCAAGGCAGGAGGATCTCAAGTTCAAGGCCAGACTCAGCAACTTAGCAAGACCCTCTCTCAAAATAAAAAATAAAAAGAGATAGGGATATAGTTCAGCAGTAAAGCATCCCTGGGTTCAATCCCCAGTATCTCCCAAAAATTAGTATTACAAATAGTAATAATTGCTAATATTTAGAATTTTTAATTTTTTTATAGATTGTATGTTTCATTTACTTTTCTTCATTTAATCCTTATAAGGGAAGTGTCATTATCATAATTGCACCCCATTTTATAGATGAAAAAGCAAACTTCATGAAGTTGAGTAACTTTCCAAGTCACAAAGTTAAAGAACAGAAATCTGGCAACAATAATAGTCAAAACATTTAACATTGGATATGACTTGGAATCCAACCAATCAGAACTAACACCAACCTTCTCACCACGTCACATGGGTGATATCAGCCTGAATCCAGGTATGATTACTACTATAAATAGTACTGTTATCTTGTACTCTGTAGGCTTATCTTTTTCCTCTACAGCAATAAGCTGAGAGCATGGAGCTAATGTGACAGGAGCTCCACCTTCAAATCAATCTCCCAGCTCTGGTGAAAAGTTTTGCCCAAGATTTTTTTCCTTAAGGAGCCTATTATTTTGTATATGCTCTGGCATCGGTAGACACCAAGGCAATCAATTAAGAGGTAAAAGTTAATTACTCTGTTGTTTACCTTTTCTATTTCACTGTTTTTCTTATCTTTATCTGATAATGACAGGCTATTTTGACGTCTAATAGAGCTTTAAGGGAGAAGTTGAGAGAAATGGATAAAGTGTGGTATCATCATAAAAGTCAGTTGCTCACTGAAAAACAGCCAGACGCAAGAAAAGATTAAGACTTCAACATGTATTGAGGATCTCCTCCTTCTTTACATATTTCCCAGGTGTACATCAATTTCTGCTACCCAATGGTGAGTATCCCTTTTAGTCCTAACCTAACTTCATCTGCTCTAAAGCACATTTCTTGTAAATCTCGTAAGTAATTAACCTTCTTTAAATTAACACATTCAATCATTTAATCTGACCATCTTTTTTTTTTTTTTTTTAGAACTCACTGTGTTCCAGGGTCAGATGTATAATAAAATCAAATTCCCCACCATACCAAAATCCAGTACCAGTAGTCCCCCAAAGTCTGGTTATTTTTTTTTCCCAACACACAGTCATCCCAATAAAAGGACATAGGATTCCAGTGAGAAGAGGCACAACTCTTACCCTCTAGGAGTCTGGTGATGTGATAGCAAAGTGAATTAACGATCTTATGAAATAGGATATGTGTGATGGCAGAGGTTATCATAGAGTGCCCTCTGAGCAAAAGTAATGATATGCCTGGGGTTCTCAAGAGTAACTCTTGAATACCTATTACTATATGTCTTCCAAACTATGACCCAAGGAAATAGCTAATGATTGGTAATGTATGTTCCATAGCACAATACAGAGTATTTCTTTTCTTTTTAAATTATTTATTTATTCTGATGTGTTATGTATGAGGAAGAATGCAATTCAATTCATATTACACTTATAGTGCACAATTGTTCATGTCTCTGGTTGTACACAAAGAAGATTTACATCATTCATGTCTTCATACATGTACTTAGGGTGATGATGTCCATCTCATTTCCTACCCCCATGACCCCTCCCTTCCCTTCCCTCCCCTTTGCCCTATCTAAAGTTCTTCCATTCCTCCCATGCTCCTTCCACCATTCCTATTATGAGTCAGCATCATCATATCAGAGAAAACATTCAGCATTTGTTTTTTTGGGGATTGGCTAACTTCACTTAGTATAATATTCTCCAACTCCATCCATTTACCTGCAAATGCCATGATTTTATTCTCTTCTAATGCTGAGTAATATTCCATTGTGTATATATACTACAGTTTCTTTATCCATTCATCTACTGAAGGGCATCTAGGTTGGTTCCACAGTTTAGCTATTGTGAATTGTGCTGCTATAAACATTGATGTGGCTGTGTCCCTGTTGTATGCTGTTTTTAAGTCCTTTGAGTATAGACCGAGGAGTGGGATAGCTGGGTCAAATGGTGGTTCCATTCCCAGTTTTCCAAGGAAATTTCATACTGCTTTACAGTTTGGCTGCACCAATTTGCAGTCCCACCAGCAGTGTATAAGTGTACCTTTTCCCCCATATCCTCGCCAACACTTATTGTTGTTTGTATTCTTAATAGCTGCCATTCTGACTGGAGTGAGATGAAATAGTTTTGATTTGCATTTCTCTAATTGTTAAAGATGTTAAATATTTTTTCATGTATTTGTTGATTGATTGTATATCCTCTTCTAGAAGTGTTTGTTCAGTTCCTTGGCCCATTTATTGATTGGGTTATTTGGGTTTTTTGGTGTCAACAGTACAGAGTATTTTAAAAACATAAAGAGGTTTGGTGTGACCTTCAAATTATTCCACCTATAAACTTCTGACTCCTACATATACAATTCAAGCACTCTCCTTTACCCATCCCCTTAAGTTCTCAAAGAAGTAAGCCTCTGAGATCCCCCACTGCAAGGCTGACAATTCCAGCTGCCACACCTCTGCATCCACCACCACATTACTTGAGGACACATTTCCTCCAGGCTTCCCATGGAATGACTGATCATAGCAGAGGTGCTAAGGCAGCCTCGTTTCTGGTGGATATGGGGTCTTTCTAATCAAATGGGTTTAAAGGCCCAATCTCCTGACCTCCATAAGCCTCCACTCTGATTGGAGGGCCACAATGACATTTTGGGTCTCCTGAAATCAGTATCAGATCAGAGCCAGTATCCAGTAGTTCCCCCAAATTCTGGTTAATTCCTTTTCCCAGTTGCTCACTTACCCTGGTAAGTGGCTGTAGGTCCTTCTGGGGAAGCCTGGGGAGAAGAGTCACAGTACACATTTTCAGCAATATTAAGGGACCTTGAGAGACACAGCTTATCCTTCTGAAGAGCTTACAAACCTGGTTCTGGGTCTGTGAACTGGCTCAAGTCTGGGAACTGATTGAAGAGCTATGATTGTTTTTGTGATTCAAGTTAAACTTTTGTTCAATTGGCCTAGAAGTGCTTGTTCATACAGATCAAGTAAGAATTTAGTAGTCTTCCTATTTCACCTCTAGAAACACTACAATTAACTAATACCATGGGTCTTTTGCGACAGACTATTATAATTGCTGATTTGATTCTGTAGTCCGTTGTAATAACTATGTCTACCTTGCCTTTGGTGATTGGATGCCACCGTTTGGCTCCTGTCATGCCAAGATCCAGTTACTTTCATTATATTTAGGTTTTCTAATAAAGTGGTGTGGTTCCCAATGTAATATCTGGCCTACAGAGGAGGGGAAGCCTGGGGCTATTCAAAGATATTTGGGCTCCCCTCACAATTTTTTTTCTCAAGGAATTGATGAAAGATGTATCTCCTGGAACCCTCCTAGTGAGGTTGAGTAGGTCTTAAATGCCAAATCCATTCAAACATTCCAATCTCCCTAAGCCTCTGAGTCCCTTCCTGAACATTAAACCAAGGGAAGTTGGACATTTCCAGTTTGCTCATTGTGGCCATATTTTGATTCTTATTTCAGCCAACCAATCAGAGCCCTTTGTAACTCCTCAGGCTGCAATATTAAACACAGAATTTCTGTTTAGTGGGCCCATATGAATAAAGTAAACCTGATTTGATATTAAGCCACATACTTTGCCTGGGTTTCTGCTGGTATAAATTAGAAAATTCAAGTAACTATGTAGCCATGCAAAGAAAACTTAGCCCAGCAGCCTCAAAGTTGTACCTATCCTTTGCTAGGAAAAGTCTATACCTCCCTAAGCACGCAGGCCTCATTAATCATTTATACAAGCAGTACAAGGTTGATTTACCTGAAGCTTTCTTAATCTCACTCCTCCTCCTTTAAGACTGATGCAAATCAACAGATTACCAGCTACCATGGTTCATCAATCATTTCCTCCTAAAGATAAAAGGAGTACAAAGGGAGCTTAAAACCTGGGTTAAGATAGTCTTTTAGGCTGCTAGTCCATCATCTTCTCGGTTTTGCTGATTTACCAAATAAAATTTTTTCCTTGCCCCCAATTCATCCTTGCTTCCTTGCGTCCTTTCTGAACAGCAAGGAAATGGATCTGGGTTCAGTAATGGAGGGTTGTACATCTACTTATGGGTTACACTTTGTATCTCACCTGTAGGTGCCTGCTGAGACTTGAGTCTAATTAGGTCTGGACACAAAGAGGGATGGAAGGCATAAGTCCTGAGGAGGATAACCATTGTTTTGCATAGCAAATGCCTCAGGGGGCGACCATTACTATTTCCTGAGACAATGCAGTATCATTCCTCTTGATGGAGATGGAAAGTCCATGCCCCTTTAGGTGGGGCTACCACTTCTGCTGGTCTTGTAAGAAATTGGATCTCATGATTATGGAGACTTATGAAGAAGTCCTATCTGTAGTCAGAAAGCTGGAGACCCAGGAGAGCGGATGGTGTAATTACAATGCAAGTTCAAAGACCTGAGAACCAACAGAGTTCATGATATACATTTAACACAAAAGGTTTGGGACCTAAGAAGAGCTGATGTTTCAGTTCACATCTGAAGGCAGGACCAGCTCAAGCAGTCAGGTGGGTGGTAGGAGCTCACTTTAACTGTCTGAGGGTTGGCCACTGCTCTATTCAGACCTTTCCCTGATTGGATGAGTTTTGCCCATAACAGGGAGAGCAATCTGCTTTACTCACGCGACAGATTTGAATTCATCTAAAAACACCCTCATGGCCACACCCAGAATAATGTTTGACCAAATATCTGGGGAACCTGTGATGATTCAAGTTGACACTTAAAATTATCCATCATACCAAATCTACGGTAAAGGGAATTAGAGCTACTGTTAGCCTCATTCTCTAGCTGTTCCCCTTCTGGCAGCAAAATACTTGCAGCAGGAACTTCTGGATCCTAGAGCCTAAACATGGGACACACACCTGAGGAACTTCTGGATCAGGGGGCTTAAACATGGATGTGGGCCTGAGGAACTTCCAGATCCGAGGGCCTAAACATGGATGCCTGAGGAACTTCTGGATCCAGGGGCTTAAAAAGGACGTGCACCTGAGGAACTTCTGGATGCTAGGTCTAAACATGGAGGACTGAGGAACTTCCGGATCCTAGAGCTTAAACATGGACGTGCACCTAAGGAACTTCTGGATCCAGGGGCCTAAACATGGATGTGCACCTGAGGAACTTCTGGATGCTAGGTCTAAACATGGAGGACTGAGGAACTTCTGGATCCGAGGGCCCAAAGATGGACGTGCACCTAAGGAACTTCCAGATCCTAGAGGCTAAACATGTATGCCTGAGGAACTTCCAGAACCGGGGGCCTAAACATGGACGCCTAAAGCACTTCCGGATCCAGGGGCTTAAACATGGACGTGTGCCTGAGGAACTTCTGGATGCTGCGGCCTAAACATGGATGCCTGAGGCACTTCTGGATCCGAGGGCCCAAAGATGGACGTGCACCTGAGGAACTTCTGGATCTGGGGGCCTAAAAATGAATGTGCACCTGAGGAACTTCCTGTTCTGGGGCCCTAAACATGAACGCCTGAGGAACTTCCGGATCCTAGAGTCTCAACATGGACGTGCAACTAAGGAACTTCCAGATCCGAGGGCCTAAACATGGACACCTGAGGAACTTCCGGATCCTAGAGCCTAAACATGGACGTGCACCTTTGGAACTTCCGGATCTGGAGGCCTAAACATGGATGTCTGAGGAACTTCCAGATCCGGGAGCCTAAACATGGACGCTTGAGGCACTTCTGGATCCGGGAGCCTAAACATGGACGTGTCCCTGGAACTTCTGGGTCCTTATGCCTATAAAGGGCAGGGTGTGACTCTCAGAAGGGACATGGCCCATGAAGGGGAGCTGAGTATGGGACCTATTAGGGGGCAGACTGAGCTGTTGCACCCTGAACTTGAATGTGACGGTGGCCTCACTTCCCGGCCTTCCCCTGGGTGTCACTTCCTCCCCTTCCAGGCAGTGCTGGGGAAGAAGTGAGACCAGACGCAGGGGCCAGGCCCTGAGGAGGGACACCATCTTTCTCCTCACTTAGCCAGGTGCCCGGCCTGGCTGGGGATAGGGACGTCTTGTGACACTGGCTGCCTCCTGCATTCTTGTCCCAGGACCTCAGGGACCACAAGCAGGGACAGTCATTGACATGATTCTCCCCTGGCCACTGACCCTCAGCCCCAGGGTCTGCCCAGGGAGAGCGCTGTCTCCCAGAGGGTCAGGGGGCTCCTGTGACCTGCTGCTCCTTACCCACCATCATCCTGGGCGAGCACAGTTCAGGACACTAGACGCTACTGAGAGTGACATCTCCTGGATGAGCGGCTGGGGACTTTGCCTCTGTCCCCAGGCCTCAGACACTGGATGATCCCTCCCAGAGACAGAAAATAACCCCACACTGCCCAAGACTTATTTTTAAGCTTTAGATTCTGAAATTTTCCTGCTGCCACCTTCTTTGTGAAGCCAGTTTTTCAACAGAGACAATATTTCAGCGGGGCGGGCGGGAACCAACATGGAGTCAATCAAACCAAGCTGACACATCTGGTCCTCCAAGAGAAATCTGGATTGGAGGGAGAACAGCCATTCTCAACTGGCGAAATAGTGAAGTTTCCTTGTCCTTATTTTGTGTAAGCAAAATAAATACTCTGATGTTAACTCATCAAATTATTTTTGATGACTGCTTGGCTCATCGGAAAACTGATTCTGTTTTATGGAATGAAGTGTTACCTGATTTTAAAATTAAAAATGAAGCCAATAAAAAAATAATCTTTTCCTTAAAAAAATACTTGCAGTAATTCCAGACCTAATATATTCATATTTTAATGTCTAGGAGAAGAGATTTTTTTTTTTCTGATGAATCCTGAGAGAAAGCAAGGAAGTGTCTCTTTCCCACAAGCCCTAGTAAATGCATCCCAGCCTCTCCTTGGCTCTGACCAGGTTACACATCAATTCCAAGATGGCTTCAAAAAGGGTTATTAAACCAATCTGGGTTTATCTCTGTAGGACCAAATGAAGTCAATCTCACCCAAACCAGGAACAAACAATAAGAAAGGAGGCATCTTAAAGTAAGTAAATCCAGAGAAGTGCTCCCTGATGCAGACGACTAGATATTTGCTAACAAAGGTTATTAGGAGTCAGGCATGGTGATACATGCCTGTAATCCCAGCAACTCAGCAGGCTGAAGCAGAAGGATTGCAAGTTTGAGGCCAGCCTCAGGAATTCAGCAAGACCCTCAGTAAATTAGCAAATCTCTATCTCAAACTAAAAAATAAAAAAACTGTGTGCACACAGAGATCTCACTCACAAAACTATGAGTTCTTCCATGACAGAGTTCATGCCTGGATCCACAGGCCCTAGCACACTATAATAGAGAGCCTACTATATTGTAGATGGTGAATGGAATTGAAATACTCATTGCCCTAATTAATGCTTGCATAGTATTCTTAGATTAACCTTGTTTACTTGCTAAACATGAACACCTTGGTTTTAAGTCATTAAGAAATTAAAATGGCCAGATGCAGTGGCACATGCCTGTAATTTGAGCAACTCTGGAGGCTGAGGCAAGAGGATTGAAAGTTCAAGCCAACCTCAACAACTTAAAGAGCCCCTAACCAAGTTAGTGAGAATCTGTCTCAAAATAAAAAATAAAAAAAGCTGGGGATGTAGCTTAGTGGTAGAGCAACAACAAAAAAGTAACCATATTAATCTTTTTATGTAAGTTTTGAAATTTTCTTTGTGTGTGCAAAATAATATTTAATTCATATATTACATGAAAGTGATATTATATTGTATTTATCTTTAGACTTCAAATGACTAATTTCTCAATCCACTCCAAAGTTATCTCATTCCCCACCTAAACCAATCAACTCTTTTTTTTTTCATTTCCTAAAGTCATAGGAAATTTGTTTCCTTAAGACATTTGCACAATTTGGTGTTTTCTGTGTCTTATCTATCTGCGTTTAAATTTATGTGGTCCCTCTGGATGCTTTTCAATGTATAGACTGGTAGAAATACAAAATAGATTGTTCTGCTTAAAATATTTGAAGAAAATTTATTCGATTCTTAGTTGTTTAGCAGAGGAGGCTCAATTTTCCTCTCATATACATTCATGCTTTAATTCAACCCATTCTCCCTTCACTACAAATTCATACTTACATTTTTCATGATATAATTTTATCTTTTTTAAAATTAGGAATTTATTCCAAGCTACGTTTTATTAGATTCCATAAACCTTTTACTAAATATATCCTTCCAAACCAGACCATGACCTTGCCATATGGGAGCTTGGAAGTGATTTCTATTTTGTAATATTTGAGTCTTCTGTAATTTTTTCCCCTCAATTTTATTTGCATCTATTTAGAAGATATTTTGGCAAACTTAAACTAGTGGACTAATTTTACCTAGAGAAAACAGTTGAGACTTTTCCTACCAACCACAACGCACACTGCCTGTAATTTTACTACTAAAGACTCACTCCTTTTCCTAGTATTTGTTTTTTGTTGTTGTTGTTGTTTGTTTGTTTGTTTTGTTGTTTTTGTTTTTAATGTAAATACCTAGGGAAGTTTAACATATTGAGAAACAAAACTGTATGAGAACAGTTGTGTGGCTTGGGTTCATTAATACCTCCACCAGGCAGATTTTGCATGGAATAGGAGAATCAGAGTAGCAGTCTTGCATAATGAAGGACATAGAAGGGGATATGAAAGACACTTTTCCTAAATGCCTTGTTGTCAGCTTAAGACATTTTTCTAGAGAAGTTAGTTGTGTCCATTTGGTGTAGGCAACATAAGATACTATAATGACCATATGTCTAAGGAACAGTATCTCTCTCTCTCTCTCTCTCTCTCTCTCTCTCTCTCTCTCTCTCTCTCACACACACACACACACACACACACACACACACACACCAAATATTGAGTACCCATTCTATGCCAGGTACTAGGCATTGGAGATACAATGGTACAACACACTAAGATTGTCACTCTTGTGGTAGTTATAAAATAGATAAATAATATACTGTATTAGAGAACCATACATTTTAGAAGCAAATGGAAAATAGAACAGGGTGAGAAACATCTGGTATCACTGGGGTTTATATGGATAGTTTGCAGCTGTCAACAAAAAGGTCACTATGGACTCATTGAGAAGATGTCCTTTGAATAAAAGAGGTGAAATTACCATGAGGATATCTATGGGAAGGGCACCCCAGGCAAAGGGGAGAGCCAGCGAAAGACCCCGAGGTAGGAGTGTGCCCGGCTTTTTCAAGACATAGCAAGGAGAATACTATATTTAAAATGCACAGAAGAAGAGATAGAGTAGAAAATAAGGTCAGGGGGAACTGGGAGGCCAGATGGTGACAGGTTGTGTAGGCAATGCCTGAGTGAAATAGAGAGCTAAAGAGGCTTTGAACAAAGCCCAGGAATGGCATGCACTGGCATAAGTTTAAAGTGGTCACTGTGCCTACTGCCTGAGAGTAGTCTTGAGGGCAGAAGCAGAAACAGGGAGACTATAATAGTAACCTAAGGTCAGGTGCTGGTGCTATGGACAAAGGTGGTAGACATAGAGGTGGTTGGAAAGAGTATGATTGAGTATCCATCTTTAAGGTAGAGCAAAGAGGGTTTGCTGATGGATTGACTATGTGGGGGTGAAAGGAAGGGAGGAGAAGATTTGAGCAGCCAGAACCCTGGAAAGATAGCACTGCCATCAACTAAGATGAGGACGGGTATGGGAGGCTCAGGATTGGGATGGCAACAGGAGTTCAGTTTGGAGCAACATTTCACAAATTGATGGTAGAGCATCTATTACATACAATGGTTTCCGAATTCCACTGTTTCAGGTTCTCTGATCTGAGGGAAATCACTTAACTTCTCTAGGCTGCTTCTGTAAAATGAGAAATTGACCCTAGAAGTACTTCAAGTTCCCTTTAACACTTTTTTGATTCCTAGTTTTAATTAGCTAAGTTGTTTGGGGGACTAATATACATGATTACTTTTATGTATTGTCACAGATTTAATCTTATTTTTAAATTTGAAATAGGATGGTTGAAAGAGGCTACATTTAAACAAGGGAAATAAAGTTGAGAGGTTCATGTTATTCCTATTACTTATTGATATGAATGTAACTACCTAAACAAGCAGCTAAAAGAATTAAAAGTGTTACCTGTGAGGAATTCAAAATGAGAAAGGGGTTTCTGTGGCTTGGAACGGGCTGAATTGAATAATTTGACTGTCAGTTGTATATCTACAATATTTTTTAAGCTGTGGAAAAACAATAAAAACATCACACACACACACACACTCACACACATGTGCGTGCACAAACACACACACACCCAACAAAGAAAAGAAAACAGAAAGAAAGAAAAAAGAAAGTTAACCATGAAGCTATCTAAGGGTGTTACAAGCAAAGAAAAGTGCCCATACAAGGGCCTGGAAGTAAGAGTGGGCCTGCTCTAGCAATATCTCAATTTGATAAGTGTGGGGCAAACATAAGGCACAAAGAGAACTCACAAAATTTTAAGGGATTCAAAATGTCATGAAATAGCTTTTAGAAAAACAATTAGATGATTCAAGCAAAAATGATTCAGAAACATAAGAATTGCTTTCCCCCTTAAATCGCTATGAGTAAAAACTCAGATGTAAAATTCTTGGCAGATATGCTTTAGTTAGTTTTTTAACCCCTTCTACCTTTCCTTCCTAAGAGTTGAGTTAGGCCAAATATATTCCTGGTTTTTAAATTTTTTTTCATTTTTCCTACTCCTCTAATTGAAATATCTTGCTTTCACACAAAGCTGGAAAAAATTGGGATAAATACATCACTAGGTTAGCTGAAAGAAGAGACTCTTCCTGGCTTCCTGGGACTGGAATAATTACAATGTGAAGTGGGAAAGAACAGAGAGCAGGATGGGTCTAGTAGAGTGAGACGGATGGCATGTGTGGAATGCAAGCAGAGATGTAACCCAAGAAGGTAGATTAGAGGTCCCAAATTATGGCCATCCATAATGACAAGGGAAAACCCTTACAGAACACTTCCTATGGAGAAAGAACTACATTTTGCATATATGCAATATCTTTTTTTCTCACTCAGAGAAGTAAAATATATGGCAATCGGTCCAAATATTTTTAGGTTAAAAATATATTCCACTACCCTCTCTACCTTCCAGTGTCATAAAGGAGAATTTAATCGCCAGGCTTTTTATTTTTTTAAATTTTTCTTAATTTTCCAAAGAACTTTTAAAATTCTGTCTGGAAGCTAGTGAGATTTTCCCCCTTTATCCTTGAGTAAATAATAACAGGAAATACTTCAGAGAGCTCACTAGGAGCAAGGAAATATTTAAAGCATTTCAAAAATATGAATATATTAAATCATCACAGCAATGATTTGAAATTATTACAACTGCTGTCCCTATTTTACAGGTGATAAAACCAAGGCCAAAACATTGAGTAACCTCTTCAATCCACAGGAGCCTCCAGTGGGATTAGGATAACTGGGGGAGGAGGGGGAGAGAAAATAGGAGATAACACAGAATGTAAAGACCGTTTTAAAGACACTGTGCTTCATAGAATGCAAAATATTTGAAAAGATAAATTATGTCAAGGATGATGGAGTCACTTAATACTGATACCCAATGTGTGCAGCCAAGGACGAAGTTAATCAAGGACATTCTCTGGGCCCAATGTGGGGAGGCTGACTTGGTATAGATCCTGTCACTTCTCTTCCAAAGCTTAATTAGGAGGGAACAAAATCTTTACTGTGACTTAGGCATCCTCACAATGCACACCTCTATAAACACTTATATTTGGGTGGGTGTGTATGTTTGTGTGTGTGTGTGTGTGTGTGTGTGTGTGTGTGTGTGTTGGTTGCCTAGCCCCTTTAATACCCTCTTTAAGTTTCGGGAATTCACAGCCCTTTCGGATCTTGGCTCTCTGCACAGGCCTCAAAGTTTTCCAGCCCCACTTTTATCAAGAGTAGAAAGGACATCAAATGCGAATGTCTGGGGATCTGGCAATGTTTAACCCAGGGGAGAGGAGACTTTGGAGGGGGTGGGTGGTTGAAGGCCACCATTGATAGAGACCTCTCCAAATATTTGAAGAGCCGGTAAATGAAAGAAGACTGTGATTTAAGAGCAGAGGCTAGAGTGAGTGTGGGGGAGAAGTCCATGGAAAAAGAGGGCCAAGTGAAGTGAGGGAGCCATTATAAGTACCTTCTCCAGGGCTGGGGTTGTGGCTCAGTGGTAGAGCACTTAACTAGCATGTGTGAGGCTCTGGGTTCGATCCTCAGCCCCACATGTAAATAAATACAATAAAAGATCCATTGACAACTTAAAAATATATATATATTAAAAAAATAAGTACCTTCTCCCAACTACTGTCCTATTTTTTTTCTGCAATCCTCCCTCCCTTTCTCCCTCCTGACCTTCCTTCCTCTCTCAGTACTGAGGATTGAAACCAGGGGCACTCTGCCACTGAGCTACATCCCCATCCCTTTCTTAAAACATATTGAAACAGGGTCTCACTAAATTGCAAAGCTAGACTTACACTTGCAATCCTCCTGCCTCAGCCTCCAGATCACTAGCTTACAGTCATGTGCTACCATGCCCAGTTTAAAGTTGATTTTGTTTTTAATTGCAGAGAAGTTTGGGCACAGTGGCATGCACCTAAAATCACAGGGACTCTGGACACCTCACCATTTAGTGAGGCTTTGTCTCAAAATAAAATTTAAGAAAGGGCATGGGGGTATATAACTCAGAGGTAGAGTTCTGTGGCCCTGGGTTCAATCCCCAGTACTTCCCAAAACAAAAAACAGAACAAATGAACAAACAAAATCCCAATTTTATTGAGGTACAGTTTACAGACAATGAAAAAAATATCTATTTTAAATTCACATTTTCATGAATTTCGACAAATTAACACACCCAGGTAACTACTCTCCCATGACATAGCCTATTTCTATCACCCCAGTTGTTTGTCCTCTCTATATGACCTTGACTCTTGATCCATCACCAGACCTAAACAACCATTAATATAATTTTGGTTTTCTAGATTACGTAGGTCTTTTCTAGAATTTTATATGAGTATAGTCATACATTCTGTGTCTGGTTTCTTTCATTCGGGGTGCTGATTTCCAGATTCATCATCTTTATAGCATGTATCAATTTTTCATTTCTGATTACTGCTCAGCAGTAGCCCATTGAATGAATTGTGCTTAACTTATTTTTTGATGAGAATTTGGTTTGATCAAAATATTTATTATTTTGGGCTAGGGTTGTGGCTCAGTAGCAGTGTGCTTGCCTTGCATGTGCAAGATGCTGGGTTTGATCCTTAGCACCACATAAAAATAAATAAATAAAATTAAGGTATTTTGTCCAACTACAACTAAAAATATATATTTACTAAAAAATTATTAAGTACTTATTATTTTGAAGATGCTATGACCATTCATGTACAAAAGTTTTTATAAACATCTATTTTTATTTCTCTTGGGTAAATACTTAAAGAGAGCAGTTGCTGGATATATGGTATGTGTATATTTAACTTTTTAAGAAATTGTCTTGCTCTTTGCCAAAATCCAGTGTGCTACTTTACATTCTCACAGGCCATGTATGAGATTTCCAGTTGCTCCACACCCTTGCCAACATTTAATATTGTAAGTCTTTTAAATGATAGCCCTTTCCATGGGTACATCATGGTATGTCATTATGGTTTCAACTTGTACTTCCTTAATGACTAACAATTTTGGATGTTGAGCATTTTTTTTCATGTTTTTATTTGCTATTCATATAGTTTCTTTGATGAAGGGCCTATTCAAATCTTTTTTTTTTCTATTCAAATCTTTTGCCTGTTTTTTTGTGAGTTGTTTGTCCTCTCTGTTTTTTTTTTTCCTGCAACCTGTACACTTGGAAAAATGAGAAATTATACCCCATTTGATTCAAATGTATGATATGTCAAGATCATTGTATTGTCCTCTCTGTGTTTTAACAGTGTGTTCTTTGGTTAGAAGTTCTTTATCAGGAGGGGCTGGGATTGTGGCTCAGAGGAAGAGTGCTTGCCTCGCATGTGTGAGGCACTGGGTTCAATCTTCAGCACCACATAAAAAAATAAAATAAAGATATTGTGTCCACCTATAACTAAAAAAATATTTTTTAAAAAGCAGTTCTTTATCAGGATTATACTTTGCAAGTATTTTCTTGAAATCCATAGTTTCAATTTTATTTTCTTAAAGATACCATTTTAACAAAAAAATTTTATCTCAATAAAGTTCAACTTAACAAGTTATTTTTTTTTGCTTCATGCTTTTAACATCCCAGGTAAAGAAACTTTGCCTAACACAAAGTCACAAAAATGTCTTTCTAGAAGTCTTACTATTTTAGCTCTTACACTTAGGTTCAGTTCTATTTGTGATTAAATTTTTCAGTTTTTTTATTGGAGCTCTATAGATATACATAATGGTGGGATTTGTTGTTATATACTCATGCATGCATGCAATATAATGATATGATTTGGTTACTATCACTCCCCAACACTTCCTCACTCTTTCCCCTCCTCCCATCCCTTGGTCCCTTTTCTCTGTTCTTCTTATCTTCCTTTGATTTTCATGAGATCTTTCTCTCCCCTATACCTTTCTTTTTCTTTTTTCTCCATAGATTTCACAAATGAGAGAAAACATATGACCCTTAGCCTTTTGAAATTGGCTTATTTTGCTCAACATAATGGTTTTAAGTTTCATTCATTTTCCTGCAAAGGATATAATTTTATTTTTCTTCATGGATGATAAAATTCCATTGTGTATATATACCAAATTTTTCTTATCCATTCATCCATTGATGGATACCTGGACTTGTTCCATAGATTGGCTATTGTGAATTGTGCTACTATAAACATGGGTTTGCATGTATCACTGTAGTATGATTACTTTAATTCTTTAGGATAAGTATCAAGGAGTGGTATTGCTGGGTGATATGGTGATTTCCATAGTAGTTGCACTAATTTAGAATCCCTAAAAAGTGTAAAATTGTTCCTTTTTCTCCACATCCTCTCCAGCATTTATTATTGTTTGTGTTCTCGATGACTGCCATTCTGACTGGTGTGAGATGAAAATCAGTGTAGTTTTGATTTGCATTTCCTTAATTGCAAAATGTGAAACATTTTTTCATATATTTGCTTACCATTTGTATTTCTTCTTTGTTGATTTTTTTTAGTTATAGATGAACAGAATACCTTTACTCTATCTATCTATCTATCTATCTATCTATCTATCTATCTATCTATCTATCTAAACCCAGGGCCTCACATATGGTAGGCAAGCGCTCTACCACTGAGTTACAACCACAGCCCTGTATTTCTTCTGTTTAGAAGTGTCTGTTTATTTCATTTGCCCATTTATCAGCTGGGTTGTTTTTTGTTTTTGTTTTTTGGTGTTGAGTGTTTAGACTTCTTTATATATTCTATGGGATTAAGTTTTAAACATGGTATGAGGTAAGGGCTGAAGTTCATATTTTTGCAGATGGAAATCTGCAAAACATTCTATGTAAAAAAACTTTGCCTTACACAAAGTCACAAAGATGTGACTGTTGGAAAGATGTTTCATTTGTTGGAAATACAAATATTTCATTATTGAATTACCTTGATGCATTTTTCAAAAATCAGATTCTGGTCTACGTGTGGGTCTGTCTCTAGACTCTTTATTTCCAGTAAATTTTATAACTGACTTAACTTTTAGTTTGTCAAATTAAAATTTAAAAAGCCTTCTGGGGTTTTGATTTGCTTTGCATTAAACCTATAGGTCAATTTGGAGAAAACTGACATCTTTAAACAATAGAACATAATATGTCTCTCCAATTATGGAAGTCTTCTTTAATTTTTTTCCAGTAGCCTTTTACAGTTTTCAACGTCAGGGGTAGTATTTTTGTTGTTGTTGTTGTTGTTAAGATAATCCTTAAGTATGTTTTGATGGTGTTGTAAATAGTATTTTAAAATTTCAATTTCTAATTGTCATTAGTAAATAATTGACCTACCTTTGAGGTTCTAGTTGTGGTTTTGGAGATACTTAACATTTTCCATGTATGTGATTGTGTTCTTTGAGAATAAATCTAGGCTTACTTTGTTTTTATTTTATTTTTTCTGATACTGAGGATTGAACCGAGGCATCTTTTACCACTGAGCTGCATCCTCAGCCCTTTTTATTTTTTATCTAGAGATAGGGTCTTGCTAAAATGTCAAGACTGGCCTTGAACTTGTGATCCTCCTGCCTCAGCCTCACAAGTTGCTGTGCTAGACAAGTGTTCTACCGCTGAGCCACAATCCCAGCCCGAATTGATCACTTTAAAATTGTTAATACTATATTGTGTGGATTTCACCTGTATCAAAAACTACTTATTTCTTCTTTTGACATCCATATAATTTTTTTCCTGCTTTATTCTACTGCTAAGTAGAGGTAGATGAGACATCTTTGTTTTTTACCCAGTGTTAGGGAAAAGAATTCAGTCTTTTACCATTAAGTTTGTGGCATATTATAGGGTTTTATGGATGCTCTTTTCAAGAAACAGTTTCAGGTGTCATTGATTCCTTCTATCATTTATTTCTGCTCTTTGATTTATCATTACTTTGCTTATGCTCATTTTGGGTTTGATTACTTTTTTTCTAGTTTCTTAAAGTAATCTTATAGCCAGATGGAGTGGTGCACTCCTGTAATTCCAGTGATTTCAAGAAACTGAGACAGGAGGATCTCAAGTTTGAGGTCAGCCTCAGCAATTGAGTGAGGCCCTAAGCAACTTAGTAAGACCCTGTCTTAAAATAAAAAAGGTGGAAGCTGGAGATGTGGTTCAGTGGTTAGGTGCCGTTGGTTTCAATCCCTAGTACCAAAGGAGGGAAAAAAGTAATCTTAGAATATTTGAACATTTTAAAGCTGTAGATTTCTCTCTGCAAACATTAGCTACCCTCCACAAATTTTAACATATTGTGTTTTCATTTTTATTCAGTTCAATATACATTCCAATTTTGGTTATTTCTTCTTTGAGTCATTTGGAAATTTTTTTTTCAGGGTATTGGGCATTGAACTCGGGGCACTCTGCCACAAAACCACATCCTCGGCTCTATTTTGTATTTTATTTAGAGACAGGGTCTCTCTGAGTTGTTTAGCACCTACCTTTTGCTGAGGCTGACTTTGAACTCGTGATCCTCCTGCCTCAGCTTCCTGAGCCTCTGAGATTACAGGTATACACAACAGTGACCAGCTGGAAATGTGTTGCTTAATTTTCAGCTGTTTGGGGGTATTCAATAAATATTTTAATATTGCTAATTTTGTTGTGGTTTAGAATATATACTGTATATTTTTAATGCCTTCAAACTTCCTGAGGTTTCTTTTAGGACCTCGAATATAATCTATTGCAGTGAATGTTTCACGGGCACCTGACAGACTATATATTCTTTTTATTATTTGGTGGAGTGTTAAGCAGGATGGTAGTGTTTTCAAGTGTTCATACTCATGCATCTACTTTTTCGATCAACTACTGAAATACGATTCTTGAACTCTTCAACTGTAGTTATAGAATGTAAGTTGGCTTTCCATCACCAAAACAAGTACCTGAGATAATCAATGTAAAAAGAGAAAAGATTTCTATTGGCTCACAGTTGTGGAGGTTTCAGTCCGTGATCAGTTGGCCCTTCTACTTTTTGTGTCTGTGACAAGGTGGCACATCATGGCAGGAGCATATGGCATTGCAAAACTGCTTGCTTTATCATGAGGCAGACAGTAAAAAAGAGGAAGAGGAAGGGACCAGAGCCCAGCAATCCTCTTCAAAGGCACAACCCCAGTGACCCAAAGACCTCCCTCTAGGCCTCACCTCTTAAAAGTTTTCACAACCTCCCAATCATGCCTTTCTGGGGACCAAACCTCTGAAAAGGGGCCTTTGAAGAACATTTAAGATCCGAACAGTTCCATGTAGATTTAGTTTTTTGTTCTTTCCATTTTATCAACTTTCTGCTTCATGAATTTTGAATCTCTGTTTTTAAGTGCACCAATATTCAGGGTTGTTCTATTCTTAAAGAATAGCTTCCCTGATATAATTAGGAACTATCTTTTTTTTCCCCTTTGTTAATAGTCCTTTTTTCTGAATTCAAATTTTGTTGATGTAAATAGAGTCATTTCAACTATCTTTCAATTAGTTTTGCATGTTATTTTTTTAAACTATTTTATTTATCTGTATCTTTATATTTAACATGGGTTTATTATAGATATATATTTGGGTCTTTCTTGTTTTTTTTTTTACATTAAAACTTTTTTTTAAATTGCCAATGGATTTTTTCACTTTATTTGTGTATTTATATGTGGTGCTGAGGATCAAACCCAGGGCCTCACACATGCCAGGCAAGTGCTCTACCACTAGCCACAACCCCAGTCCCTTATATTTTCTTATCATGATAAAATGCACCACTTAATGTTGGGGTATGTTCTGAGAAGTGCATTGTTAGCAAACATGATTGTGCAAACATAGAGTATACTTAAACTAAATGAGTTTGATATAGCTAGGTGATACAATCTATTTCTTTTCTTTCTTTTTTTTGTAGGTATGCTAGAAATCGAGCAACCTCATGCGTGCTAAAATTCTAAACACACATACTACTATAGCGCTATAGATATGTAGTCCATTGTTGATCAAAACATTACACATGACAATATACATCACAGAAAATTTGCCATTTTAGTTCTGTTGTAAATATACAATTCAGTATCACGAAATACATGAATGTCATTGTGCAACCACCATCACTATTTCCAGAATTTTTCATCATCCCTCACAAAAACTCTTATCTATGAAGCTATAACTCCTCAATTCCAACCCCCAACTCTAGTAGCATGCATTCTACTTTCTATGGCTATGAACCTGCCAATTCCAGGTATCTCATAGAAATGATTCTATTTCTTTTTTGTGTCTGGCTTATTTCATTTATCATACAATTTTCAAGGTTCATCCATGTTATAGCATGCATTGGAATTTCATTCCTTTTTATAGCTAAATAATATTCCATGGTGTGTGTGTGTATGTGTGTATACACACATATACATAATATATATATATATAATATATATATATATATATATATATATATATATATATATATATATAAAACACTTAAAAATCAGTTGGCTTTGATTTTTTATCGTGATAATTTCTGAGCATGTAACTTTAATGTAATTATTACTACATTTGTTTTGGATTTATCATTTCACTATTGGTTTTCTATTTATCTTCCTTGTTTTTTCTTCCTTTGTCTCACTTCTTGAGGATTCTTTTAGATTACCTCTATAAATAATCACTTCATCCAACAGACGGCTATCATCATTTTCTTTTTATCTAAAGAACTTATTTTGGGGCTGGGTTTGTGGCTTAGTGGTTGAGCAATTGCCAAGCATGTGTGAAGCCCTGGGTTTGATCCTCATGCAAGCTACAACATGGATAAACCTTGAAAATTGTATGCTAAATGAAATAAGCCAGACACAAAACAACAAATAGTTCACTTATATGAGGTACCTGGACTTGGCAGGTTCATAGCAATGGAAAGTAGAATGCATGCTACTGGAGTTGGGGGTTGGAATTGAGGAGTTATAGCTTCATAGATACAGAGTTTCTGTGAGGGATGATGAAAAATTCTGGAAAAGTGGTGGTGGCTGCACAATGACATGAATGTATTTGTGATACTGAATTGTATATTACATTTTATTTTAAAAATGAAATAAATGTATTGTGTTCATCTACAACTTAAAAAAATATACATATTTTTTAAAAACCCCTTCTTTTTGTATTTTTTATACTGCAGGTCTCCTGGCACTGAATTATCTCAATTTTTGTCTGTCTGAAAAGTCTGTATGTTATCTTCATTTTCAAATGAATTTATTCTGGGTATAGAATTCTTGATTAACTTTTTAATTCTTTCATCACTTTAAGATGTCATTCTAGCTTGCAAAGTTTTTGACCGGAAATTTGCTTTTATTCTTATCTTTGTATCTCCCTATGTGATATATCCTTTTTCCTCTGGGTCCTTTAAAATTTTTTTAATCACTGGTTTTCTATAATTGGATTATGTTGTTTCTTGGTGGGTTTGTGTGCGTGCGTGTGTGTGCATGTGTGTGTGTGTGTGTGTATGTGTGTGTGACACTGGGGAACAAACACAGTGGAGCCTTTACCACTGAACTACATCCCCTCATTCTTTTTATTTTTTCAGACAGGGTTTTCATAAGTTGCTGAGAGTCTTGCTGAATTGCTGAGAGTGGCCTTAAACTTGTGATGCTTTTGCCTTAGCCTCCAGAGTCACTGAAATTATAGGCATGTGCCACCATCCCTGGCATCCCTTTGTGCATTTTAAAAATGTTTATCCTTCTTGGGGTTTATTGAACTTTTTGGATTTGTAGATTTGTAGTTGTCATCAAACTTGTAACATTTCCAGCCAATATTTCTTAAGCTATTTTTTCCCTGTTCCTTCTCTTTTTGGGGAATTTTAATTGGACATATATGAAATCACTTTTTGTCCCACAAGACACCAAAGTTCTGTTCATTTTCTTCTGGCTTCTTTCTCTATGGGCTTCATGTTCTGTTGTTTCTGTTGTTGTGATCAAGTGTCCTTATCTTTTCTCCTGCAGTATGTAATCTGTTATTAATCCCACTTAGTGAAAATCTTATTTAAAACTTTATGCATTTCTGGGGATATGGTAAAGCAGCCCTTGGATTCAATCCCCCAAAACAAAACAAAACTAACCATTATATATTTCATCTCTGAAACTTTTATCTCAGACATTTTATATCTTCCTTCCATTACTGACTCATATTTATGTTGTCCCATTATCTTTGAGCATACAGTGCATGCTTATAGTAGCTACATTGACATATGTCTATTAATTCCATTATCTCTGTCATTTTTTAAAAAATTCTTTTTAGTTGTAGATGGATACAATATATTTATTTTTATGTCGTGCTGGGGATCAAACCCAGTGCCTCACACATGCAAGGCAAGTGCTCTACCACTGAGCCCCAGCCCCAGCCCCATCTCTGTTATTTCTAGATCTGTTTCTATTTATTAATTTCTTGCCTGATATGGATCACATTTTCCTACTTCTCTGGATGTCTTATGATTTTTAAAAACTGGATAATGATTGTGAATTCTACCTTGTTTAATACTGGAATTTGTTGTATTCCTTTAAAGAATGTTGAGCTTTTGAGGGGGAGAGTTAGTTATTGCAGATTACTTTTCTTTTCTGCAACCCAGGAGGCCCTTATTAGATCCAACCCTTGCAGGCACGCTAATCTTAGACTTTCAGCCTCCGGGCCTGTAAGAAAGAAATTTGTTTTGCTCTTGTTACTCAGTCTAAGTTACTTTTAAATAACAGCCCAAATGGACCGAGACACATTTCAAAACTCCATAAAACTGTGGACCCAAAGAAACTTGAACTATGTGGGTGCTGCATCCTTCTTCCCTGGAAGTCAGCTGGGCTTGCACAGCCATGTGAGATTGAGTCTATAGAAATTGCTGGGGTCCAATCACTTTTTATCTTTTCTGTGGCTTGTTTTAAAGCTCTTTTAGGGAACTTTTAGGATAACATTAATTATGGAGCTAATTTAATCTCACTTCTAAGATGTAGCTCTCTAGTTCCTACTAAATAGCTAAGACTTCAACAAGATTTCCCCATTCTGGATGGAGGAAATTCAGATATTTTTGATCCTTTGTGACTTCTTGGGATTGTTCATTTTGAAGATTCTCACTAGTTAGTGTCTACTTAAAAATTTTTCTTGCCCCAGAAGAAGGAATTTATGGATATACAGATTGATATTCAGGAATACTCAAGGTGACTCCTATACAAATTTCTGAACTTCCTTCTGCCTGGCTCTCTCTTGAACTCTGCCTTAATATTATAGCTAGCTTGGCATATCCAAACACACCTTTTTCCTCTACAGAAAAAAGATGCCAAGTTCCTTTTCCCTGTGCTACACCTTTAAACTTCCTGCAGGCAGTAATCTAGGATAATAATAGGGATTCCCTCAGAGATTCAGTTCCGCACTATGTTTAATGTCTGAAAACTGTCATTTCATATATTTTTGCCTCATTTCCCTAGTTGTTTATGTTGGGAAGGAAATTTCTGTAGCAGTTAATCCTTCATAGGCAGAAATCAGCTTTCAATAATTGTAAAGCAATTACATTGGTGTGGCAGGTAAGATTAATGAAAAGACATTACAAGAAGCCATGTAAAAGATGAGATTGAAACATCAGAGACTAGTTTGTGAGACACTTTGAAAGTAAAGTCAAACTCAGCATCCTTTTGAAAACTATCTGCCTATCTGCCTGCCCTCACTCCCAATTTCCCCACTAACTGTCCAACTATTCAGGCTTCTTTCTTTTGTCTACCTAGATCACTTTTTTTTTTTTTTTTTTTTTGGTACTATGGACTGAACCCAGGGTGCTCTGCCACTAAGCTACATCACCAGTCCTTTTTTTCTTTTCTTTTTATTTTTGAGACTAAGGGCCTTGCTAAGTTGCTGAGGCTGGTTTTGAACTTGGGATCCTCCTGCCTAAGCTGAGTTTACAGAGGTTCATTACTGTATTTGGCTACTCTAGGTCACTTTTTAAGAATTGAAAGATTCTATTTTAAAATGGTCTGTAGATTAAATAAAAAAAATATGACGTCTAAATAAATTTTCTTGTGATTGGCAAAGACTAAGGGAGTCTTTCTAGGTTGTTTATCTTCATGGTTCTTTATTTTTTTTTCTTCTGTGGAGCTATCTAACATCCTGAGAGCTTACTGCTATGTGCATAGTGAAGATATTCTCTAAGTAGTCTAAAATTCAAGAATCCATGCCCCAAAATAATTAAAAATTTATCTGAACACAATGATATTAGAATCTATAATGTTATTTGAGTTTCCTGCTAGTGTATCGAATTGTCAGAGTTTTTTGGATTTCTTTTTCTACAAATACCCATCGGTACCTCTTGATTTGGTGAAAGTATACATTAAGCATAAATTCCCTTCTCATAAAAGAACAATCATTTTTCTATTAAGTGTAAACTGAAAAACAGCAAAAGAGATTTTCTGCCTCAATTTTTGAGCTCATGGGAGTGCTGTGGATTTTACAAGCTGACAAACTGGACAGTACATTTTTTGCATTGTTTCAGGCCATGTAAAATTTTCTAAATAAATGGTTCCTGCTTGCCAAGCCTTGGCCGATAGCACTGACATTTTCTCAGTCCATGAAGCTTACCACATGGATTACATCTCTGCATTACTCACACAGCACAATCATTGGCCCATGTGCCAGGATGAAATATGATTTTACAGTTGCCCCAAGAGCAAACATTTCCAGTCTGGGTTCCACATATAAAGAGACAGATTAGTAGTTTTTATTTTCTTGCACCGATACAAACACACTCACCTCAAGCAGAAGCATATGCTCTGTAGACTGATCTCTTTGTGGTAAGAAATTCTTGCTCCTTTTCAGTCTGTCATCTGAAAAAAAAAAAAAAAAAGGAATACTGCACTATTTGCATTGTTAAAACAAAATAAGTCCAAAGGAAAATGTGCCTTGGAAATCCTTTGCTAATTTGTTTTTGTAGAACAGCTGGAGGTGAGGCCCACTGTACTAATCACGTCCAGTTGCTGCTGGTCAAGTTGCACATTCAGGAAATTCATAATTAGGTGGTTATACCCCCTGAGTTTCCCCTGACGCACTCTTTACAATGCTCGATTTGTCTTTTTTTCCTTGTCATTCAAAACGCAGAACCAAAAAAAAAAAAAAAAAAAAAAAAAAGCAAATGTTAAAAGAAAAGGGAAATTAAAACTAAATTTTAAACTATGATGCCATGATGCCTCCAAATTGTCTTTATGATTATGGCCCCTTCCTGAAGATAAAGATAGTAAAAGATATATACATATTAATGTCTGTATTTGTATTGTGTGTGTAGTTCTCAGAAACATTAAAAAAGGAGTTAAAATATTTTTTAAAGGGGTTTCCCCTTAAAAATTATGCCCTGGAAAGTTTTCTGCTATGTTTTGATTTCAAAGACTATGGATTTAAGTTCAACAAGTACAACCTGGACTTCAAGAATGAAATTTTAACATTTCATGTAAATTTGAATAAATGTCCTGATGAAATCTACTTTCATCTTCCTCTCTCACTTGACAACATTCAGTAATTAATACAACGTTGTAATTTGTAGTTAGAGAGTTTGTCAGTCCCTTGTTAACTATTAAGTGTCTCAGTTCTATATCCAAAGCCCTGGCTTTTTAAAAGAAATTTGTTCTAATTAGTTATACATGATAGCAGAATGTACTTTGACTCATTGTACACAAATGGAGCACAACTTTTCACTTCTCTGGTTGTACATGATGTAGAGTCACACCTTTTGTGCAATCATATGTGTCCCTAGGGTAATGATGTTTATCTAATTCCACCTTCTTTCCTACCTCCATGTCTACCCCCGCCCCCATTCTCCTTATTTGCCCAATCCAAAGTTCCTCCATTCATCCCTTGCCTCCTTCATTATGGATCAGCATCCACTTATCATCAGAGAAAACATTTGGCCTTTGGTTTTTTGAGAAATATATATCACTATCATACTAATAATCCTATAGTGTTATTGGTTCATTTGCTTATCTAGTGAAATAGAGGTTCAAATTAAGCAAAATTAAAATCAAATAGTTCCTTAAATGTTAAACACAGAATTATCATATGACCCAGCAATTTCACTCAGATATATACTTCCAAATATTGGAAACGGGTACTCAAACACCTGTACACAAATTTTCATAGCAGCATCAGTCACAATAGCTCCAAATTAGAAACAATCCTAATGTGTAGCAATGGATGAAAGGATAAACACAGTCATATCTAGTATCTGTGAGAGATTGGTTCCAGGACCCTCTCCTCCATATATGCCAAAGTATATGGACAAATCCCCTATATAAAAGGTGCAGTACTTGCTTATACTTTAGATTATCTTTAAATTACTTCTACCACCTAATACAATTAGTTTATTATGTGAATTCAGCATAGTACCATATAGTACCTGTTGTGTTTCACATTAAAGTTTTGTGTTTTAGAACTTTCAGGAGTTTTTTTTCCCAAGGTTGGTTGGTTAGTTGATTTGTTGGCACTGGGGATTGAACCCAGGGGCATTCTACCGCTGAGCAACATCCCCAGTCCTTTTTACTTTATTTTTAATTTTGAGACAGTGTCTCACTAAATTGCCCAGGCTAACTTTGAACTTGTGATCCTCATCCTGAGTCTGGGATAACACACCCAGCTTCCAAGTATTTTTGATCTGTGGTTGATTCAATCGGTGGCTGAAGAGTTCACAGATGCAGAGGGTCAACTGTATACATACAATGGAATATTCTTCAGCTATAAAAAGAAGTGAAGTGCTGAAACATGATACAATGTGAATGAACTTTGAAAATATGTTAAATGAAATGACACACATTATGATTTCATATATGTGAAAAATGCAGCATAGGTAAAATCCATAGAGACTGAAAGCACTATGATAACTTCCAAGGGTGGCATAAGGGGCAAATAGGGAATGACTGCTTAATGGGTATGGGATTTTACTTTGGGATGATGAAAATACACACAGAGTAAATGTTTAGCTAGATGCCACTGAATTAATCACTTTATTTATTTATTAATTATTTTATTTTTTATTTGTAGTTGGACACAATACCTTTATTTTATTTATTTTTATGTGGTGCTGAGGATCAAACCCAGGGCCTTGCATGTGCTAGACAAGCGCTGTACCACTGAGCCACAATCCCAGCCCAAATTGATCACTTTAAAATGGTTAATACTATGTTGTGTGGATTTCACCTGTATCAAAAACTAAAAAGTAAGTGTATGAGTAAACAATACAGGTTTTCCTTAAGGACTGAGTGCTCAGTACATCTTAAGAGATTACACTATTTGGTATTCCTAGAGAGTGATGAGTAAGAACATAATATAGCAAAATAAATAAATAAATATATACATACATAAAGAAAAAAATCTACCCATTTTTCATTTCCCCCCCAAAACTTATCGGAAATATTAATTAGCATATTAAGAACAAGAGGGGCTGAGGTTGTGGCTCAGTGGTAGAGTGCTTCCCTAGCACATGCAAGGCGCTGGATTCAATCCTCAGCACCACATAAAAAATAAATAAAAACAAATAAAAATAAAGGTATTGTGTCCAACAACTAAAAAAATAAAAATAAAAAAAGAACAAGACTTGTAAACATGACAGTGATAATTTTCATGTTTTCCTTTAAAAATAAGTCCTTATGTGAATTACAGGTTGCATTGGAAACAGGTCTCCACTTTCAAATTCTACAGCTGATTTTCTATAACATATATTTGTATACAATATTTCTATAACATATAACATATATCATCATATTACTGAGGCTCCAATTCAATGTTTGTCATGTGTGAAGCAGTATTACCTCGTATCAAATAGAAACTCTTCTTCCCCCAAGAACCTCCTCTCCCTTCCTCAATTTCACTAAATGTAATTTGGTTACACAGAATTAGTATAGCACACGTACCCCACCCCACCCCACTCCCACCACCCACGGCCTGGTCCCCCAGGCCAGGGACTGACCAGGGACGTGCCAGGGACTGACCAGGGACGTACCGGGGGACTGACCGGATCTGCTGTAGCAATGAGCTACATTCTCAGCCCTTTATTCACTTTTTATTTTGAGATGAGGAATTGATAAATTGCTGAGGCTGGTGATCCTTCTGCCTTAGCCTCCAAAGTCCCTAAGATCATAGGTGTGTGCTACAGCATCTAACTAGTACCATCTTATTATTATTATTTTTTATTTTTTGGTAGTTGTAGATGGACAGCATGCCTTTATTTTATTTATTTTTATGTGATTCTAAGGAGGAACCCAGTGCCTTACACATGCTAGGCAAGCTCTCTGCCACTAAGCTACAGCCCAGCCCCAGCCCCCATCTTTTCTTAATGCTTAGAATAAGAAAGAAATGGTAAATGTGACTTTAAGTTAAATTTTCAAAAAATTCCATTAATATATACAATTCCATTAATTTGTACAATTATTGCAAGCTAATAAAAAATTATATATATACACACACACACACACACACACACACACACACATATACATACATATACACACACACAAACAAAATTGTATAAAAGTAATAAAATAAACATTAGGAAAATAATAAGTAGTTGAAAGTGGGCATGAGAGTGTTCTTCCTGACCCTGGAGGGACCAGACAGGTAGACAAGGTTTGCTGGGAGGCCGTGTGAAGATGTGGCAGGCACAGGTTTCCTCCTGTGGCCTCCAGGGTCACCAGCGACTTGCCTGACATCACTGTGCGGGTCTTCCAGGCAAAGACTTCTGAACAGAGACTTCCAGGCAGGCCACACTATCCGTAACTGCTGCCATTACAGGTGTGCCAGCTGCTGGAGCCGATCTAGCCTTAATGAACAGATCACCAAAGACCAAACAGAGAGAGAAAGAACAAGCTGAACTTTCAGGACAGCATCCCTGTGAATCAGTTGCTGGAGGACGGAGAACACAAACTTGTAAAGAAAATCACTAAAGAGATACAAGGGCTACACAAAGGAGACTTCCCTGATCAAAAAACACAAACCAAAGTTTTTAAAAATGCACCAGGGAAGAACGTGGTTATTGTAAAGATCCAACTAGTAGCCTGGGAACTGGATCAAGAAATATTCCAAAGCCCAGAACAAAAAGAAAGCAAATCATGAGTAGTGCATTGGGGATGGAGGTGGGATTTAAGAGAACTTCCATGCAACTAGGAGAAGTTCCTGGAGGAAAAACAATGCACATGAAGGAGAAAATAAAGCCAAAATAAACAAAGTGAAATGCACAAACAAAAAAAGATGTACCTGGATGGAAGAAACAATGTCAACTTTTAGGCAGGAATCATAAGAAAAGATTATACACACACACACACACACACACACACACACACATGGGCACACACAGCTAAATAAATTTTCCATATATAAAATTTTCAGACACCAAATATAAAGACAAAAATCTCATTCTGTCTGTGTAGAAGCTTGTAAGTTACTTATAAAGGAAAAAGAATGGGACTGGCATTGAAATTCTCCTTGGCATCTTTGGCAGCTAGAAGACAGTAGAATACATTTTCAATTTAAATATATTTATCCTGTCAGAATGAAAGAAATGTATTTGCAGATATGTAAGGATTCAGAGAAGTCACACACATGACTCATCAGGGGAGAAGTTCTAGGAAAAGACTTCATAAAAAGAACAACAAACGGAACAGACTTGAGGAGAGAAAGCCATTGTGAACAATGAACTTAATCTAAGTGGACGAGGATGATCAGGAACTGTGTAACGTGAGTACTAAATACTCTAGAAGTACAGTAGCATATAAAAAGGAAATTTCTAATAATAACCGGGAGTTGAAAGAACTAACCCACCTCAGCAAAACGGAAGAATTGTGGTGAGGAGGAACATGAGAAGAAAGCAAGGAAGCAACAAACATTCCAAAGACTTCATCGTTTGGGAAGAGGGGGAGGAGGAATTTGGAGTAAAGGTCTCTTCAGGCTCTATGCTGTAGATGGAGAGGGACCCTAAAGAGACTTCTCAGTGGGGGAAAAGTGGGTGTCTCATTTTCTTGTAATAATAGGGAAATGTCTGATTACATAGGTGAGCGAAAAAGAACAGGTAACAATAAGTATAAAAGGTAGCAAAATCTCAGAGGAAGTGTAGGGATCTATGACACAGAAAATGAAATTTAAGTTTAAAATCTCTAAACTGAAAAAAGACTGACACAGCCACATCAATGTTTATAGCAGCAAAATTCACGATAACTAAACTGTGGAACCAACCTAGACGCCCTTCAATAGATGAATGGATAAAAAAATGTGGCATATATACACAATGAAATATTACTCAGCAATAAGAATGAAATTATGGCATTTGCAGGTAAATAGATGGAGTTAGAGAAGATAATGCTAACTGAAGTTAGCCAATCCCCAAAAACCAAATGCTGAATGTTTTCTCTGATATAAGGAGGCTGATTCATAGTGGGATATGGAGAGGGAATATGGGAGGAATAGATGAACTCTAGATAGGGCAGAGGGGTTGGTGGGGAAGGGAGGGGGCATGGGGTTAGAAGTGATGGTGGAATGTGACGGACATTATTATCCAAACTACATGTATGTAGACACGAATCCGTATGAACATACTTTGTATACAACCAGAGATATGAAAAATTGTGCTCTATGTGTGTAATAAGAATTGTAATGCATTCTGCTGTAACATATAAATAAAAAATTAATTAAAAGATTTTTTTTAAAAGACCAACATTAGATGTAATCATAAAAAGCATGATTTATGAAAAAATCAAAGCCATAACTTTGTGTATAAGAAAAATGGCAACTAAACAAATTTAAAAACTATTTAAAATGTAACAATGTTATAATAAAACTTTGAACATTAGAATTTGCTAGTTCTGATAGACACATGTATGTATACAAAGAGGAGTCGAATAGTGAATTCATGAAGCTTGGTCTAATATGGATCCAGTTGGTCCTCCTTAGTTGCCATTTGCCTGCTTACTAAAATTTGTCACCATCAGTTCAATATTTGAGACATTTTTGCAGAGTAGCAAAAAATTTGAGTTGCCTAATAGATATGTTTCCAGCTAAGATCAAACAAGAGGACACTCTGCGTTCTCGTTTCAGCTCTTATACTATAAACAAGTGTCTGTTTAGCAGTAAATTTTGCCACATTTTTGTTGGTGATTTTGCTGTTCAGAATGTTCTCCAAATGTAGTTTGAGCTGTCTCCTGTTCCTAAACCCAAGGAAGGTATGATGTGCCTTATGGAGAAAATACACACGTGATATAAGCTTTGTTCAGGCATAAACTATAGTGATGCTGGTCATGGATTCAATATTGATGAGTCATCAATATGTATTATAAATGGCTTCCTTAAACAGACACACTAATAAAGGAGGGTTATGTATTGATCAGATAACAAAAATGTTGTGATGTCTGATGTACAAAGGAACCAAATCCTGTATTTTTCCTACAAGTCATAGTGCAGTATTTGATAACTCAGTGTTGTGCTGAATTAGTGGGAGATAGCTATCTCTAATAATGAGAATCAACTCTATATAGACTTAAAGAGAAATTTAGTTCCTCAGATATATTTATATATCCCATGTGTTTTTCCTTAAATATTATCTCATTATGATTTCTAATTATAATCCAATAAATTTAGAAATACATAAAATGAATATAAACATCTTAATTACATTGACATTAAAAAGTACATATCTAGATAACCCCTGAACTCAAAGGAATACTAAAAAGAGCATTTTAAAAAGCAAAGAAAATTTTGAAATTATCTATAAAGCAAAGGAAATAATATTGCATACAAAGCTTATGGTATTTGGTAAGGGCTAATTCACACAAAAAAGTAGAACTTAAATTCCTTCGTTATTAAAGAATGATGATGTTAAAATATAGAAATTCTGTAACTGTTCACAAAAATCAGGAAAATAATGAAATAAATAAAAAGCAGGAATTTTCTACTTCCTAGTTAAGAAACATAAAACAGGAGTTGGGGTTGTAGCTCAGTGGTAGAGCACTTGCCTAGCACGTGTGAGGCACTAGGTTCGATCCTCAGCACCACATAAAAATAAATAAATAAAATAAAGGCATTGTGTCCATTTACAACTAAAAAATAAATATTTAAAAAAGGGGGGCCTGGGGATGTGACTTAGTTGTTGAGCACCCCTAGGTTTAATCCCTGTTAAGGAAAAAAACAAAAAACAAAAACCATAAAACAGGAATTTAAAGAAGCAGAAAACAAAAACCGACATAGCCACGTCAATGTTTATAGCAGCACAATTCACAATAGCTAAACTGTGGAACCAACCTAGATGCCCTTGAGTAGATGAATGGATAAAAAAAAATGTGGCATATATACACAATGGAATATTACTCCGAAATAAAAGAGAATAAAATCATGGCATTTGAGGTAAATGGATAGAGTTAGAGAAGATAATGCTAAGTGAAGTTAGCCAATCCCAAAAACCAAATGCAGAATGTTTTCTCTGCTATAAGGAGAAATAAATAAATAAAATAAAGCTCAAAATCTGGTTCTTTGAATGACATACAAAACGACAAATCATTTCTATTTGAGATTAAGAAAAACAAAAGCAAAAATACACAAATTGTGAATGAGAAAGAACATATAAAGATAAATATCAAACAGAAGGAAAGAAAGAAGAAAACCCTACATGCAACTATATAACAAATTTGAAATTTGAGACATAGCTTATTTCCTAGCTAACAATGTAACAATTAAACCAAGTAAAAGCAGGAAAATCAAATAAACTAATAAACTAATTACTATTGAAGAGTTGTTTTTTCTTTTGTTTGCTTTTTGGTACTCAGAGTTGAACCCAGAGGTGCTTTTCCACAGAACCACATCCTTAAGAGCTTTATTTTTTATTTTGAGACAGAGTCACACTAAGTTGCTTAGGGCTTCATTAAATTGCTGAGGCCGGCCTCAAACTTGTGATCCTCCTACCTCAGCCTCTCAAGTCACTGGAATTATAGGCATATGTCACCGTGACTGATTTTATTATCTTTTTAAAAATAATTTAAGATCTAGTTTTTATAAAGGCAACAGAATCAATTATCTTTATATCTGAAGTCTAGAAAAACTTAAAAGTAATTGGAAGGTTTTTTAAATTGTTTCAGATCTTAGAGAAAACGAAAAGTACCCCAATTCATTCGATGAAGCCAGGAAAACTTAAATACCAAAACCGAAGAGAGTGTTAAATAATAATCTCTGTGACCAAACTGAGTTTATTCCACTAGTACAGTCACTCTCAGGAGATCCAACTATATAACTTTTATTCTTCTTAATTTGAAATCACATCAAACTCATAGAACATGAAGCACTCACGTAGAGATTTCATTCAGTGACACAATTCAAGTTTTGCCAATTCTCCCAGTTTTGTTCTTCTTGGGAAAATAATCGAGTCTGGGACCTTATGTCGCACCTATCCTTGTCTTTTTAGTCTCTTTCATCCTGAGACAGTTCCTTAGCTTTTCCTTGACTCTCGTGATTTTCACATTTCAAAAGATCACTGACCATTTATTTGTTAGAATCCCCCAATTCGGGCTTGTCTGATTTGCCATCCTAATGACAAGATGATGAATCTTTGGCAGGGTGGACACAACACATGATATTGCCTTCCCTTGGGTGGTACATGAGGTTGATTTGCCTAATGGCTGGCAGAGTTTCTCTCTTAGTTAGAGTGGCCTCTGCCAGATTTCAACACTATTGAGATTTCTCTTTTGTCCTTTATAATGAATTAGTATTTGAGGGGAATGGCACATTGATACTGAAAACATCTTGTTCTCTGCCAACTTTCATTCACTCTTTTCTTGTGATGTTTTTGTTAAATGAATGATTACCATGATGGTTGTTAAATGGAGATTTCCAATTCCCCTAATTTCTTCTGCATTTGGTGGTTGGCATTACCCTGTAAGGAAGAACTTTCTCTTATGATTTATTTATTTATCAATATGGACTAAGGGATCCTTACTTTGTTCAGTGAGTTACTTGTCTTTCCTATTATTGCTTATTTTGGTGATCAAATTATTTCATATTTTGGCTGGTGGGAGCTCTTATAAACTTTTGAAACACGATGGCTTTTGATAGATGTGTATCTTTCTGCGATCATATCTTTGCTTTTTGTTGTTGTCGTTACAGCAAGATTTTCTAGAAACTTCACTTCCCTGCCCCATCCTTGAAATCAGCCATTTCTCTAAGAACCCTTCATTCACTTTAATATGTATTTAAAAAAATATGTGTTTAGAAACCAAGATTTGGGATCTAAGTGTGCTTATTGCTATTGAGGTATCACTGTTCCTAGGCTAAGTAAATAGAACGAAGAAATATGCAGGTTAGAACCACAATGAGAGAGCACATCAGACTCACTAGAATGACTGCAATAAAACAAGATAGATACTCTAAAAACATTAGAGAGGATATGGAGAAATTGGAGCCCTCAAATATTGCTGTTGGGAATAAATAACAGTTTATTCACTTTAGAAAACTACTTGGCAGTCTGTAAAAAAGTTAAGCATAGATTAACTACATGACCCAGAAATTGTACTCTTAGGTGTGTATCCAAAAGAATGAAACACATGATTACCCCAAAACTTGCACATGAATGTTTGTCATAGCATTATTCATAATAGCCAAAAAGCAGAAACCATGCAAATGCCTGTCAATGGAAGAGTGCATAGATAAAAATACAATGGAATATTATTTGGCAATAAAAAGTATTGACACACACTGCACCATGGATGAACCTCTACGGTGGATTGAACGTTTGCTCCCAGATTGTCCACATCTTAATTTCTGGAATCTATGAATGTTACTTTATTTGGAAAAAGTGTCTTTGAGGATGCCCTTTATTGAAGAATTTTAGGATGAAGAGATTGGCCTGGATGACAAGATTGGTCCCTAAATCCCAGTGGCAAATCTCCTTTATAAGATAAAGGTATGAGGAGATCTGATGAGGAACGGGGAAAGACACAGACATACAGACACTTACACAGGAGAAAGCAATGTGAAGATGAAGGCAAGGACTGAGAGATGTGGCCACAAACTATGAACGCTGAGGAGTGCATATAGAAAGAGACAAGAACAGATCCCAGGGAGTGTGGTCCTGCAACAGGAATGATCCTCCAGGGATTGCAGACTTGCCAACACTAGGGTTTGAACTTTGGCCTCCAGAACTGTGACACAATACATTTCTGTTGTTTTAAGCCACACAGTTTTGTGTAATTTGTGTTCGTCTCAGAAAACTAATGCAACCTCAAAAACATTGAGCTAAGGAAATAAAGCTAGATGCTGAAGAGCAGACAGTAGGTTCCATTTATATAAAATATTCAGAAAAAAGTAATCTATAATCAGAAAGCAGACCAGTGGTTGTCAGGGGCGAAGATGGGAGAAGAAATTGACTAAACAGGCATGAAAAGCATTTTGGGGTGGCAGAAATACTTTAAAAATGGATTATGGTGATGGATGCTCAATTACAAAAATTTGCTAAAAACATGGAATTGTACATTTAGATCAGGGTATTTTATGGTATTCCCATTACACCTCAATAACACTCTCATAAAAATGAAAAATCAAAAAACATAGAAATAAATTAGACAAGAAATGCAAAGAATTTATATGAAAGAAAAGTATAAATTAATTTTTCTTTATCTATGGGTATGGGAGGCATTCTTAACTAAAAAAAATGTCTAAGCTTTATTTCCCTATATAAATATGAAATATACACATATATTTATACATAAAATTTAAATACATTTATAGCCAAATGTACATACACAGATCAATTGGGAAAATAATACATTTGAAGAAAATTTTTAACAGAGGACAAAGTATGGATATTTCTAGTAATATAAGTTAGTCATAGATATTAACAAGGAATTGACCATTCAAGAGAAAAATAGAAAAGGAATATGAAGACCAAAGACAAATAATGAATAAATATAATTTTTAGATACATAAAATGAAGCATGATGAAAGAATGCAAATTGAAGCATCTGTGAAGTGTCATGTTCTATTCCATCAAAATGGGAAAAATTACAGAGCAATAATACCTAGTGTTGTGGGAGTATGATTGGGGAAGAATAATCATCTCATATCTTCCTTGTGGAAATTGTGAACTCTTATCAGGTTTTGAAAGGTAATCTTGCAATGCATACTAATGTAAAAGATATACACTTTTGGTCCAGCCTCCTGTGTCACTGGGATTGCAGGCATGTACCACCAAGAAGCCCAGCTATCTCGTGGGCATTGATGATCCTTGCCGAAATAAATTATTACATTGGTGGTTGCAGATGAATCTTTTTTATTATTTAAAGTAAACTCAATTGAAGTATATTGGATCTTTTTTTCACGCTCTGATTTTGTTACATATCAGGTTTGAGAGCTAAATGATCTACATAATGACTTCCTTTCTCCTTAACCTGATCTGTGTGGACTAAAAATAAAGAGGTTTACTTTATGTTTACACATTTCTCCATGACCAAACTGAATACAACTGACATTTTCTGTTTTCTCTTAGACTATCTGATACTTTCAGGAAAAAAATGTAACATATTAGCCAATGAGACAAATTAATTACACTTTTTGAATTTGGCATCTGCATTAGTGATATTGATTAGTAAAACTTACCAGAATTAGATTATTAATCTACTCTCTGTTTTTTGCACTTGACAGATGTTTTTGAAGTTTCTGCCAAAGGCTGGTTCAGCAATATTGCCTGTAAGTAGTACTTTTCTGAGTATGACATTAAAAATCTGTCACTATAAAATAAATTAGGAAATTTCACAATACTCCATTTTTTAATATTAAAAATAAGTTAGATCCTTTTGAGCACAAGAGACTAGCACAACGTAAATTTATCTCAGACTAAATGGCATTGTCTTAAACTATTTTTAAAAAAAAAATCATCATTGGTTTGGGGCTGTAGTTCAATGGTAGAGCCTATACTTCGCATGCATAAGGACCTGAGTTCAATCCCCAGAACACTTTCTTTCCCCCTCTTGTTTCTCTCTCTTTCACACACACACACACACACACAGAGAGAGAGAGAGAGAGAGAGAGAGAGAGAGAGACAGAGAGAGACAGAGAGAGAGAAAGGAAAGAAAATCACCATGTACATGTAGAGTTTATTCAAATGATAAAGTTTATGTTTTACTACTCTATTAAAAATTTAAATGAAAATAATCAAGTAAGTTAACTTTTTGCTTGGAATAAGAATGGAACTTAAATCCTATGCTGTTCTATTTCAGAGTTACTTTTGAAATATTTTGGAAACTCTTAGACTTTTTAGTATCTTATGAATGAAAACATATGATTAAAAAGTAGAATTTTGGGCTTAGGAGTGTAGTTTGGTGGTAGAGCACTTGCCAAGCATGCACAAGGCACTAGGTTTGATCCCCAGCACTGCAAATAAGATTAAATGAAATAATAAAAATTTAAATCACAAGATTTCACACAATTTAATCTATGTAGAAGCATTAAGAAATGTCACCAATGAGTTAGGTTAATAGCTTTTTAACATCATGAAAAGCTTTTCCATTTTCTTATACTTTGAACTGAAGGAGATTTTACATTCATAAAGTCACATAAAGCAAGTGTTTCATATCTTAAGATGCTGTAGCTGATAACTTCAGAGATTTGCGTTTGGGTCACAGCTCAGCTGTGTGGTAATTTCAGGCCACAGTTTGCAGGGATGCAAAAAGAAACAGTTGAATTGGGGGGACAATTATGATCACTTTTTCTGTTTAAATATGGTCAGGTCATCTTTGTGTTTACAAAGATGGGCTAGTATATTTTATTCATTCAAAAATACCCATTAGGGCTGGGGGTTTGGCTTAGTGGTAGAACACTTGCCTAGCTGTGTGAGGCTCCCGGTTTGATCCTTAGCACAACATAAAAATAAATAAGTAAAATAAAATAAAGGTATATGAAAAAAGAGAACATGTAATAAAATGCTTAAAAATATGCATTAGACACACCCATGAGGCAGGCATTGTTCTTGACTTGGGAAATAAAATTACCTACCCTCCCAAATATGGAAGATATATAGGTACATCCTGTTCACATAAAAGTCATTTAATAAATCTGTCTAACAAAATGTGCTATATTCATCCAATCAATGAATGTTTTTGTCCTCATGATTCCACTGAAACAGCCCTTGTCGCCAATGACCTCTATGTTGCCAAATCTAGTCATCATTTTACAGTTTTCATTACTTGGACTTTTCTGTAACACTTGACCCAATTTTTACCCTCCTGGAAGCACTTTTCCTTCTCGGTGTCCAGGTCAGCAGCATCCCACAGTTGTGTCTCATTGGCTGTTACTTTTCAATCTTCTTTGTTGATTCTCCCTATTTCTCTGATTTCTAAATGTTGGAGGGCTCCAAAACTTCACTCTTGAAACGACTGTATTCTCTATTTACTCTCTGAGTCGTTTTTATGTAGTCTATGACTTTGGCATTGCTGCCACTCCCAAATTTTTGTCCTTGGCTCCACTTCTTCCATGAACTCTCTAATCATATATCAAGCACCTATTTGACAGCTCAGAATAAAATCTAAAGGCCACTCTCCTGTGCTCACTCTGAGACTCTGACATTTACATGATATTTGTTGGTGAGTGCCTTTTAGATAAACATCAGTGATGGATGAGGGTTAGAAAAACTGCTTTGAGATGTGGAAGTTGAACTGTTGATGCAAAATACAACAGAGACCTCAGCTGATCCTCTAGAGAGCTTTAGAGATGGGATAAGCCCTCAGAATTGTTCACTTGAGATGAGATAAACATGCCATCAGACATCTTTGCATGAAACAGTTTATTGGATGCTGGCTACTCTCAGTGAAGGGTGAGACCTTGGCATAAGGCAGTTTTCTCTTACTAAGAGTGAGTCCTGGAGAGGACTTGGCTGTGAGCCCTCAGCATCAACATTCATAGCAGCTGGAAGAATGAGTGCCTTGTCCTAAAGGCAGAGCTGGATGGCACAACGTAACTTCTACTACCACCCAATATCTGTAGTATCTCACATTTGTCATTTTACATCTCTTACATGGCTTTATTTTTTCATATATACTATGTATTTGACTTATGTATTTGCTTGTTAGTCCTTCTATCATGTACCACCATAACATCAGAATCTTTCTTTCTTTAGTCTTTAAACCCTATATTTTAAGTATATAGAAACTACTTGGAGCATAGTAGGTATTAAATAAATATTATACAACGAGTATATAGATATATCGTGTTTAGTAAATGCTAGGAGCTATACACAAATAAACAAGACAGGCTCAGTCACTTCCCCCATAAGCTTACAATGAGGTAGAAAGTATTTATACATATGTCAAGCACGAGTAAAATATGTGTGTGTGTGTGTGTGTATGTGTATGTATATATATATATATATATATATATATATATATATATATATATATATATACTAAATTTTTTGCATGTATGTGTGGTACTGGGAATTGAACCTAGGGGTACTCTACCAACCAGCTACATCCCCAGTCCTTTATATTTTTTTATTTTGAGACAGGGTCATACTAAGTTGCTGAGGCTGGCCTCGAACTTTCAATCTTCCTGCTACAACCTCCTGAGTACTGGGATTATAGGCATGTGCTACCATGCCTGGCTATGTGCTGTATTTTTAAAAATATAATTATGGACAAATAATGTTATCTAGTATTTTACTAATCTATCTAGATTCAACACATCTGGTAGTCTATCACAAAAGTTTTACTGAATGCTAATGTCAGAAGATTATTTAAAAAGTTAGTTATTATTCCTACTAATTTTTGGAAAGAATACAGACATCACTGGAAAACGTCTTTTGTCCAGTTTAGAAAAAAGGAATAAGGGAGAAAATAAGAGGGAGACTAACAAAAATAACAAAAAATGAACACTTACTTAACTGAAATTTTTATTAACCAACATCCTGTTCTCTAAAATTCTAGAAAGCAAGGCTATAATTTTCTCTAAATAGATAAGGGATAAAATGTTTTGTGACGAATGGATAATTAAATATAACTTTTCCATTACTTCCATTTTGATGACAGTTAAAATGTAATAAAGACTAGGAAATAACACTTTAGCTATGTCATTATTGTAGAATCACAGACTCATCTTTTAAAAAGCAGCTCATCTCCCTAAAAGCTATGTTTTTGGTTGTCTGCAGCACATTTTCTTTCCTTTTTACAGTGTACTGCGTAATTTACATTACAGAGCTTCTGCAGGATGAATGATTTTCCCCTCTTTTTCTATTTTTACCAAAAAAATGTGAAAGGCTTTCACTCTACATGTTTTCTTTTGGCAGTGAATATGACAACTGACATTTTCATTCTTGATTTGTCAGAAGCAAGATAATTGGCATTTCTAGGATAACTTGCATGGGAAATCTCAAATTGCTCTGTCAGTGGATTTGCTGGTCTCTTTGCTTTCTTGCACATTATTGTTAGACTACATGCATGGTGAGCCAGCTGTAAGCAAGCCAGTGCTCCTGTCTTCTGTGTGTCACTTCATTCTGGGAGCGAGGTAAGCCTTGAGAAGATCCAAGACTATAAGAACCTCTACCTTAAAAGTGAAGAAAAAAAAGAAAAGCAAGTCCCCTCCCCCCCGTTCCCATGGGATAATAAACCACTGTATTCCACTGTTATTCATTTCAGATCATTTGAGGTGGTCTTCTATTAAAATAAATTTTAGATTCCAGATGAATGTCAATTTTATATGAATTTGTTAAGATGTCACCTCTATTCTTGGATATCTTTTTAAAAGGAATAAAATGGTTCTAGTCCAGGGTTTTAGGGTGCACATCAAGTTTGAGTATATCTTTGCTTTGATGACTACTGATTAGATGGCAAGATCTTTACAGCAGATTTTCCAGGGCACGATAAGTATTAGAATTATACAAATTATCCTTTTTGATAATTAATTAATCCTCATCTTATAATTGGAAGCAATATTGAAGTACTTTTAAGCACAGAAGAAATGCTGCAGCCCCTCCATTTTAGAGGCAGTGGTATTTGATATGCAGATTGGAAGAGTCAAGGATACTTAAGTGCCACAGAATTTTACAAAGGAAGGTGAAAGGAAATGATGTCTTACCATGAACTCACATGAACACATGTGGGTCATCTGAACACGTGTCAGATGTGACAGAAGCAGCTCTAACTTGCCTAATACCACATACGCAGTTCACCTGCATTTGTCTTACTCAACTTTTATCTGTCTCTCTCTGTTCATCTCTCAGCACCTTGTCCTTCATTTTTTTTCTTTGAGCCTACCCACAATCCATGTTTTATTCTTTCTTGTTTTGTGTATTTTTCTTCCTATTTTCATCCCAGGCTGCTCTGATGAAATGGTCAAATAGTGTATTTCAACTGTGTATTTTATAATATCTATTACTGTTCCTATGAAATATTTTATTTTTTGGTAATAGATTTTAAAGCAAGAGAGTAAAATTGTTTAAATTTCCTTGATTTAAAAGCTTTTCAGTTACATGTAGCTCCATTTTTTTTGAGGAGACATAGTTTTAATTAAAAAAATATTTACTTCAGGTTTGGTTTAAAGATAAAACCCTGAATATAGTACATGTCCATATTTTTATTCACTGCCTTCTTAGGGATTGCTTGCAAGGATTCTGACCCTACTATACCTTGCCTGGCCTCTCAGGCCTCCCTTTGAAATATTGATGGAAGCCTCCATGACCTCTTAACTCCAGCATTGTGCATTTATGCAGAACCAGCACCTGCCATGGATGATGTGACCAGCTCAAGCAGTACCTGGTCCCCCTTGGAACCTCTAAGTGCCTGGGGAGCTGAACATGGGGAAATGAATCCTGGGGAAACAGATTTCTAATGACCCTGTGTAATTAGACTACCCTGAAGGTCTCTTAAATGAGTTTTCACTTCTACATCCTTGATCCTGCAATGGGTATGGTCTTGCTGATTCCTGAGATACCCTCAATGAATCTTTCCTATTGTCTTTGTGCAAAGTACTTAACTTCTATTTAGTGGTGGTAATCTCAACAACCACACCTTCCTTGGCCCTAATTTTACACACACTTTTCTTGCCAAAATACAAATTTTTAAAATCTTCTGTCTTTCCTGCTGCTTCTCACAGCAAACCTGGCTAAAAGCTGCCAGAAACACCCATGCCACTTCCTGAATGCTGTTCTGCCTTGAGGTTTCCTCTAACAGCTTAATTAGTCGGTCATCTTTAAATTCAGCCTCATGAAAAGTCTCAGGACATAAGCAAAATGTAGACAATGTAGGCATTCTTTCAGAAGATTAAATGTGTGGACTTTAGTCCCAATTGAGTCCTTGTTTTCTTCTGAAACCTCATGAACATAGTCTTTAATGTCCACATTCCTTTCAGTATTCTGATTGCTTAAGCTCTGCTTACAACATTCTAATGTTTCTCCAGCTTGCAGTTCTTCAAAATTTTCCAAACTCCTCTTGAACACCATTTCTAGAGGCTTCTGATCCAAATGGTCAAGTTAGTCACAGCAATGATCCCACTTCTTACCACCAATTTCTGTTAGTCATCTTTTCATGGCTGTGACCAAAATACCTAACAAGAACAACTTAGAGAAGGAAAAGTTTATTTGGGCTCATGGTTTCAGAGGTTCAGTCCATGGTTGGCTAGCTCCATTGTTCTGGGCTTAAGGTGAGACATAACATCATGGCAGAAGGGTGTGGTAGAGGAAAACAGCTCAGGACATGGCAACCAAATAGGAGAGGGTAGGGGAAAGACACCCATGTACTGAATTCTTACCAGAGAACTTAATAGAGACTTTTGTAGAAAGCAGTATTGCCACACCAACAGAAGTATTCATAACCACATTAGAAAAGAGTGCTGCTTACCTATTTTTGCCCATCTGAGTATCAAGGTCATGATAATAATGGTCAAATAGAGTCAACCTGGATGATTTCTCTATGTGTAACAATACCCAGAAGAGTTCTTTAATCATACATTTTATGAACATTCAAAAGCATGTGTTGAGAACTACATATACTTGAACTTATATGTCTCGGTTCAATCAATTCAAAACAGCGCTACTCTAATGATAATGTGCATATGATTCACCTGGGGATGTTGTTAAAATGCAGGATCTTGGTCTGCCTATCTGAGGTGGAGCTTGAGATACTGCACTTCCAACAAGCTCCCTCCCAGGTGATGTGGCTGTTGTTGGTCCATGGATCATACTTTGAGCAGCTTTAGAATCTAAAGGTAATAGGGTTTTGCAACAAAACTTGTTATCACCCTTCAGTTCTTTCTCATTATGAAACCATTGATAATTCAGCTTGTGGATTTGATTCCCATTTTCTCTTGTCATCTGGCCTGCCATTGGGTGTCTGCATTTGCTATAATTCTTTGTTAGTGAATACATACTGGAGTTGTTAACCATGGGAACAGCTGCTGGTTACTAATTTGTGTACCATATGAATGCTGGTTCTAGCACCTGCATATGTGGTAGCTTCAGTTTTCTTTTGTTTTGCTGTGGAACAATTATTTCTTGTTTTATATGTGAGATACATAGCACTATAATAATTCCTGTACAATATTAGGTTATTTTAGGCATTACTATCAAGTAGTATGGGTATTATATTCTTATTTCATTGAACCCTTACAGGAACTCTGTGATGTATGTAGTTTTAATATATTGATATTCACAGTAGTTAAATAAATCCTACAATTTCACAAAGATATAAAGGGTGGAACTGGGATTCATAGCCTTGTATTGTTATTTCAGATCCAGATTTTTTCTATTGCACCTTGCTATGAATGAATTATGATGGTCGGGAGATGGACTTTTTACCCTTTGAGAGATCTTTCTACATCTCTGTATATTCATAAATTTATTTTTCTTTAGTTGCTCACTAGCCTACTATAGCACCTCCCTTCTCCTCTGAAGAACAACTTGAAAATTGGAAGTTTGAGAAAAATTAGCTTTGGATTTAAAATAAAGTTGGAAAATAAAATATATTAGGGAGGGGCTGGAGTTGTGACTCAGTAGTAGAGTGCTTGCCTCGCATGTGTGAGGCCCTGGGTCCGATCCTCAGCACCACATAAAAATAAATAAATAAAAATAAAGATATTGTGTCCATCTGAAACTACAAAAAAATTATATATATATATATATATATATATATATATATATATATATATATATATATATATATATATATAAAGGGAGAATGAAGAAGTGAAAGAAAAATAAAGATAAATGTCAAGATAAGGGATTATCCTTCTAGTTTTCATCTTTCCTTTTCCACTTTCTTTTTTAAAACAATTTTTAGTTGTTAATGATCCTTTAATTAATTAATTAATTAATTTACATGCGGTGCTGAGATTCCAACCTAGTGCCTCACACATGCTAGGCAAGTGTTCTACCACTGAGCCACATCATCAGCTCTTTCTTTCTTTCTTTCTTTTTTTTTTTATTCAGCATTTTTCCGTGGAAAGGAAGACACTTTTGTGATATTTAAAGCTTCATCTCCAACCAACTTTGTATACTTATTAATTGTTAAGACATTTTATACATTTTACTAAAAAAGTAATTAAAAATAATATTAAAAATAATTTTAATTCATGGAAAAATTATTTGTAGTCTATAAGATATATTATTGTTCATATTTGCATTTGGAAGAAATGTTTTAGGGTGGCCAAATGCACTAGAGATTTGATTCAAAAGCAAATGAATTTTATGTTTCCTTATTTAAAATGTTCAGGGAGAAAAGAATCAGGCAATTGGTATAGGTACTACATCGATAGTTCGATTGGTTAAATATATGATCCACTACAAATTAGAAAGAGCACCAAAAATCTTTTAGAAATTCTTTATAAACAATATCCTACAGCTCTTCATGAGCTGCTGGAGTGGGGCATAAATTTGTCAATTAAAGAAAACTTTCAGAGGTACCTTTCTGTTTAAAACTGACGTCTGGGGTAATTTGTCCATTTTGGGTAAATATTTAGTATTTCTGAGTATATTCCTTCCCTTAGTCTTCTAGCCAACTTTGCATCTGGATCTAAATTGACTCTTAATGGTACTGGAGGTTGGGTAGAGAGAGGGGAAACTGGTTCTTGAGTTGTTAAATTAAAACAGGCTCTTGATGAGCTCTAAGTGACTTATGACACCCAAGGTGACACTTATCCTTCCTGGCTCAGGGAGCCTTGCTGACATCTGCCACTGAAGCCTTCAGTGATGAAATTCATACTCCTTCTCTTGAGTCTTCCAGGATTCTGCAGTTTCTCTGGTTGCAGGCAGAGCTGACAAAGTGGGAAAGTTCATCCTTATCCCATGCCTCAGTGGCCCTATGTCAGGCCCACTGGCTCTCTATTCAGTCAGTCTCAATAAGGGCTGTGTGGGAACTTCAAGGTCACTTCTACTTCACATGAGAGCCACAAGAGACCTTATGGGCCCTTCTCCAGTCTTCTCTCCACCTGCCCCTGTCTCCCATCCACTTTTATCCAGCGTGTCTATTTCCACGATAAATTGGGGTTCTTCAAAGGAACTTGAATTTGTCCCAGTGTCTCTTTAGAGAAGTCAGGAAAGGCCCTCCCCTCTGGAAAACCTCTGAACATATCTTGTTATCTCTATCTGCCTATTTGTTTTAATCCAAAAGTGAGCCAGAGACTGCTAGCTTATACAAGTCCTGTTATAAGTTGAACTTTATTACCCCCAAAGATATAGTGGGCACAGGTTGAAAAAAGACCCATGCCAAAATAGAATTGCCCATGCAAGGGACTTTAGATATGTTGGGGAGTGTCCTCAGCAAACTTGTCCAGGAGTAAAAAAAAAAAAATTGGAAAAATGATGACCTGTTTGGTTTTGTAACTATCCCAACGAAAAACTCAAATGGCCTGATGAACTTCAGGAAGTGAAAGCCCTCCAGGAAGCAAGGACACTCCATGGGAAGGAGGTTTGTTTAAGCTATAGGTTCCCTTCCATCCTCACTGCCTAAATGTAAATCTGAATCACTGTTATTTCACCTTGAATGAATACTATTTGGGCACAGAGTGCTTGTCCATCCTCAAGGAAAACAAGCACCAGAGGTCAGCAATTATGATCAAACAGATCCTGTTAGGAATATAGGAACTTCTAAATGAACCAAGTAACCAAGACGCAGCTGAAGCAGAGTCCTACACGACTATTAGAATATGAGAAAAGAGGTCAAGCCCAAGCCAAGAATTTTGCAGCCTTATAAGCAGTGATCTCATGGCATCCTGAAAAGAAAGGGACTGATTTGTCAAGAACTTGCTTCCAACATTTCAATATCATAGATCTAAGGTTGCTCTATCCAATTACAAGTCACCTAGAGGAGGGCTGGGTAGGCACTATTATCCATTTCCACCACTGGCATACATTTGTTGATTTGCTGAATTGCCCCTGTTTTTTTAAACATGGTCTTCTTTCAGTCTTTTTTATTTTTGATTATTATGTAAAACTTGATTTTATTTTAATATTGATGTATTTCAACTGCTATTATAAATTTTTTTGCTTGGATAAGTCTCCTAGAAGCTAGTTTGATTTGCCTTCAAATGTTGGCATACTTCATTCTGTTGAGCGCTATATAATGCCTCTAGCTGGTTGTAGGGGGGAAAAAATCATACTTGCCTTCTTCCACCCCCACCCCCATTTATTCTTCACTCTTAAGAATTTGGGTTGTAGACTCTGGAAATTAATATAGAAATTCCTCAGAAAATGAGTAATGGAACCACCATATGACCCAACTATCACACTCCTTGGTATTTTCCCCAAAGGATCTAAAATCAGCATACTATAGCAATACAGTCACCCCAATATTTATAGTTGCATAATTCACAATAGGTAAATTATAGAATCAGCCCAGATGTCCATCAATAGATGAATGAATTAGAAAATTGCAGCCTATGTGCACAATGGAATTTTACTCAGTCCTATAGAAGAATAAAATTTGGCATTTGCTGGTAAATGGGTGAAAATAGAGAACATTATGCTAAGTAAAATAAGTCAGACTCAGAAAATCAAAGGTCAAATGTTTTATCTAATATGTAGAAGCTAGAGTAAAATAAAGGAAAGAAGGAGATGAGGATCAAACATCAAAAAGATATAGGAAAGATCAGTAGTATAGAAGAGGGAGAGAGGAGCAGCAAGAAAGGGGAAGAAATGCAGAACAAATTCTTTAAAAAATCATGTCATGTGCATATATAAATACACCATGGGGAATTTCACCTTTATGTATAAGTAGAAAGAACCAATCAAAAATAAATAAATAGATGAGTAAAAGGAAGACCCTTAAAGTAGAGGAAGGGGATAGTGGTGGGGGGGGGGAGGGGAGGAGATAGGGGAAAAGTAGGGGAATGTGAACTGAAATAGAATTCTGTGTCTGTAATGATTTTGTCAGGATGGACTTGACTATTGTGTACAACTACAATGTTCTAATAATTATAAAAAGTATTTGGGTGGTATAGCTTAGTTTGTGTCCCTCAGATCCAAAATTAGCCACCATCTTGATTCTGTATCACTTCCTTTGTGTTTTTATGGTGGTGTTTGTGTTGCTGTTTAGGAGTAAATAAGAGATAAAGAGATCTATCCACTATATAAAGATACACTGAAGTCAGGCCAGGGTGGTGGGTCAGCGGTAGAGCTCTCGCCTAGCACCGAGCGAGGCCCTGGGTTTGATCCTCAGCACCACATAAAAAAGAAAATAAAATAAAGTTACTGTGTCTAACTACAACTAAAAAAAAATTTTTAAAAGATATACTGAAGTCCTAAACTCCCAGTATTTCAAAAAATGATGTTATTTGGAGATATGGCCACTATAAATATAATTAAGAGACCTTACTGGAATAGATTGGGCCTCTAATTCAATAAGACTGTTGTCCTTATAAGAAGATGAAAGATGTCATGTGATAGACACAGAGAAAGAATACCATGTGACAACAGAGACAGATTGAAGTGATTATAGCTTCAAGCCAAGGGATGCCGAGGTTCTGTGACCATTATCAGAGGCTAGAAAGAGGCAAGGGAGGATTCTGGAGTCTCCAAGAAGCATGATCTTGCTGACATCTTGATTTTAGACCTCCACAGAACTGTGGAAGAATATATTGCTATTGTTTTAAGTCACCTATTTTGTGGTCCTTTGTTATAGCAGCTCTAGGAAACTAGAACATGTCCCTTATAAAGTGACACCTCTCAGGAAGACGTACCCTGGGGCTAGGCTGCAAATCTTGGAGGGTGGAACATGGCCTCGATACCCTTCTTGATTCTCTGTTCAAAGACACGTATCCATTGAACAAAGTGCATAACCACAAACAAGATAGGACCCAAATGCTGAGTGCTTCTTTTTTCTTCTCCTTCCCTTATCTTTTTATCTCTTTCCCAGAGGCTCTTCCTTCAGCGTTCTCTTTAGGTAGTCACAGACTTCTGTTGTGCCATATCCTTGGTCACCATCCCCATGACTCATGTCAGAGCTCTGAGGACTGAGTCTACCAACCCCAGCTATGAAGACTAGCCTTGCTATTAAGATAGACAAACAATTAAGCTGAATCATGATTTTATCATTTACATTTGTCATCTTATGCTATATAAGAAATCATGCCCCAAACTTAGAATCTTAAAAATAAAGTTATAATCTCTGACAGCTACTGAGGGTCAGGAATCTGGGAGTAGTTTAGCTGGCTAAAGGTCTCTCTTAAGGTTATAGTCAAGCTGTTGCTCAGGGCTACAGTCTCTGAAGATGGGACTAGGGCTGGAGGATTCATTTTGAACTCACTCATATGATTTTTGGCTGGAGGCTTCAGTTCCTCACTAGGAGGCCATTTTTATAGGGTTGTTCATGACATGGCTTCCCACAGAGCAAGTGGAGAGAGAGAGAGAGAGAGAGAGAGAGAGAGAGAGAGAGAGAGAGATATGGATGAATGGATGGGGGGGAAACCAAGATAGGAGTTGTAATATTTATAAACTAATGTCAGACATGACGTATCATGACTTCTGCCATATCTAACTGGTCACACAGACCAACCTTAGTATAATGGTGGGGGCATAACTCCACAAGGTCGTAAATACCAGGATATGGGATTATTGGGAGCCTCCTTGGAAGCTTTGTACCACACCACATTGTTCTTTGAGTGTTCCTTAACAGGAACAGCATTGATATTTGTGGCAGGGCAATTCTTTGCTGGATAAGACTGCCCTAGGTGTTGTTAGACATTTAACATCCTGGACTTTTGCTTACTAAATGCCAGCAGTATTATATCATTGTGACAATCAAAACGTGTCCCCAGGGCTGGGTTGTGGTTCAGAGGTAGAGCGCTTGCTTAGCATGTGTGAGGCACTGGGTTCAGTCCTCAGCACCGCATAAAAATAAAATAAAGATATTGTGTCCACTTACAACTAAAAAAAAAATGTTAAAAAAGTGCCCCCAAATAATTCCCAAGATGGGAGGTATTGATCCCCACTTGACCTATCTTATACATTAGCTAGAAGGATCTAGGCTTTGGGTATTAACCTGAATTTTAAAAATCAGTTTATTATTTTCAAAAATATTAAAACCGTTGCCAGGTACAATGGTGCATGCCTGTAATTCCAGCTACTTGGGAAGCTGAGGCAGTAGGATCATGGGTTCAAGGCCAGCTTGAGCAATTTAGAGAGACCCTATCTCAAAATTTAAAAAAAATATATAAAAATATAAAGCGGTGAGCTCAGTGTCCCTGGGGTCAATCCCCAGTACTGTAAAAAACAAGAAACAACAGCAGCCAAAACTGTTTCTCTGGCATTTCTTTATAGGGTTTGAAGTAGCTAAAGGATTGACAGTCCCATAACATGGAGGACTGTAGTTTGAAAGCATTGAATGTGCAGCCAGAAAACTGTACCCTTAGTCCCACTTCCAACATTTGTTAGCTCAGGGCCTGGAGTAAGTTATTAAACTCTGTGAGTCTCTGTAAATGGGAGATAACACTACTTACCTCACAAGGTTTTCAAATAAGCTTATGTTAATAAGACAGAGAAATGAGGTACCCTTGAACCACACATAGGCTTGCTCTTCTAGAAAACTCCAGTATTCTACTTTGGAGGGATGGGAGGAGGGTCCCAGGAGCCAGCTGTTCACTGAGGGCCTATGCCATTCCCTTAACAAGGCAATCAATGCAAGCCTCGGTTTCCTTCTTTGCAGAGGCTGAAGTCTTCCTAGTTACAAAATGACTGCTCAACTTTCTTTTGGGAATACCTACACAGTCCTTTTGCCTTATTGCCCTTCCTTGTCACTGCTCCAGGTTTGACTCTCTTGGGACAAATCTTTCCTCCCATGTGACTTTTCTGATCTGGATTCTTTTTCTTTGACCCAAATTCTGACTTCCCTTTTCCTGAGTGTTTTTCCATTTTTTCCAGTTCCAAAGGGAAAGTCCCCCCACCCCCCTTCACTCTGCTCTGAACTTTTTCTCCATTTCCCTGATGCCTGATCACTCCTGAACTGGGTGCTTCCCTACACTTTGTCAACTTTCCCAACCACGCTTGTCTACCTTTCTCATGCCTTGGGCCAGCAGTGGGAGAAAAGCACTCAGCTTCCCAGAAGGGTGGACTCCCAACTCACTCTCCCATCACCTCGGCCAGCGGTACTGCCCTGGAACTCCAGTTTCCATGGTTATCTCTCTTCCTTCCATCTCCAGAGCATCTACTATGAGACTTTTCCTCCACGGACTTCAAGCTGTCTACTTCATTCCTTCATTCTTCAACCTCACCTCTACTCCCAGATGACTTGTTGTCCCCCTCCAACACAGACATGAGTATATGCACAGTTTCCTGCCCACCCCTTCCACCATCTTGCCTATCCCTAACTTCTGCTCATCTTCTGCTAAGATAAACCCCTCCACCTGCTCTGAGGTTCTCATCACTGTGGGTCTTCTCAGGCATTTCTCCCCAACAACAATCCCTGTCTTCTACATTTCAACCTTGACATGTTCACTAGATCACTAAATCTTTCTCATTTAAATATCCTCAAGTCTTCTTCATTAAAAAAAAATTTTTTCCCCTTACTTCCCCCCTCACAGTCCAAGTTGTTGAAATAACTGTTCATATTCTTTCTGGCTTCCTCACTTCCCTCCCCTCTCAACTATTTACAGGCTCTTTCTTTTCTTTCTATTTCTTTTTCTTTTTTTGTTTTTGGTAACAGGAATTGAACCTAAGGGCACTTAGCCATGAAGCCATATCCCAGCCCTTTTATATATTTTATTTTATATATATTTTAATAGCAGCAGGGTCTCCCTGAGTTGCTTAAGTCCTTGCTAAGTTGCTGAGGCTGGGTTTGAACTTGCGATCCTTGTGCCTCTGCCTCTGGAGTCTGGGATTACAGATGTGTACCACCACGCCTGGCCAGGTATTTCTTTTCCACGCCTGTCCTCAGAAACTGTTCTCATTTGGGTTACAAACTGCCTCCCTATTGCTAAATCTGAGGAACAATTCTGTTTCTTATCTGACTTGACCTCTCAGTATTTGACACCACTCACCATCTCCTTCTCTGCTTTGGATGTCCTCTTCACTTGCCATCTGTTAAGCCACATTCTCCTAGTGTCCCTCTGTCTCTGAGGCTCCTTCTCAGTTTACTTTATAGATATGCACAGTAGTTGGGGTTCATCCCTACAAACTCTCATAGATGCATGGAAATTGATTTCAGTTTATGATCCCCACCTCTTTTCTCTCCCCTTTTCCTTCCCATCCTCCCTCCCTGCTCCCATTCTTCTTCCTGTACTAGACTTTCTTTTTCTGGTTTGTTAATTTGCATTTGATTGGTTCTTTATGCTATCTTATCCTTCCTTTTCTTTTATTTTACTCTAGCTTCTCCATATGAGGAAAAAAAACATTTGATCTTTGAGTTTCTGACTTTGGCTAATTTTACATTGCATAATATTCTCCATTTCCATCCATTCACTGGCAAATGCCATAATTTCATTCTTTTTTTATGGCTGAGTAGGACTCCATTGTGTATATACAACAATTTCTTGATCCATTCATCTGTTAACAGGCATCTGGGTTGATTCCATAATTTAAGTATCATGAATTGTGCTGCTCCAAGGAAAAGAAAATGTGAAGAGAGAACCTACAGAATGGGAGAAAATCTTGGCCAGCTACCACTCACGTGATTACCCAGAATATACAAAGAACTCAAAAAACAACACTAATAATTAATAATAATAATAATAATAATAATGATAATGATAATGATAATAATTTGTCCCTAGTCAACAAAAGGACAAAAGAACTAAAACCAAACATCTCAAAAGAAGAAACCCAAATGGCCAATAAATATGTAAAAATATGTTTAACGTCTCTAGCAATCAGGGAAGCACAAATCAAAACTACATAAGATTTCATCTCACTCTAGTCAGAATGGCAATGATCAAGAATACAAACAATAATAAATGCTGGTGAGGCTGTGGGGAGAAAGAAACACTTACATACTGTGGGTGGGACTGCAGACCAGTTCAACCACTCTGGAAAGCAATATGGAGATTCCTCAAAATACTAGGGATGGAACCACCATATGACCTGCTATCCCACTCCAAAAGATCTAAAAAGATCAAAAAAAAAAAGTTTACTTTTTGACAGCTTTCCCTCTGCCCTCTGTGTAGCTCACTGTCCTCAAGTCTCTGACCTCGGCTCTCTTCTCTTCTCCCACTCTCGTCCACTCCCTTGGTCAGCTCATCCATTCTTGTGGTTACAATGGATATTTATGATTTGGTGACACTTGAAACTATGCCAATGACCCAGAAGGTGCTCCTGACCTTCAGGCTTGCATTTCCAAAGATCTCCTCAATGTTCACACCTGGATGCTTTGCATATTACACTCAATGATGGAGCTCCTTTCTTTACTTCACTCAAAATCCTGCTGCCTCTCCTAGACATCTTCCTGACTCTCCCTCTTTCCTGACTGCTGCATCCAATCAACATCCAGGTCTCAAAGACTCCCTACCTCCCCAAAACATTTGTCAGCTTGGAGAGCTCACCTTTCCTTGCATTGTCACGAGCTTAGTTTGGGTCATTTTTTTTTTTTCTCCAAATCACCACCAGGGCCTCACATCCTGCCTCTTAGTTTTTGATCTTTGCATTAAACACACAGTGGTCTTTCTGAATCTCTAGTCATGTCCCTTCCTTTACTCCTGCTTAGTTTCTTCATCAATCTGCCTTTGTCCTCAGGATATAAGGCTTTTGAATGTTCTGGTCTCCCAGGCTGTGTTTTACCACCATCACCCTCAACCTGTCCTTGAACCACACTGGATTGTTTTTATTTCTGTAGCGTTGCTTGCTGTCTTGCCTCTGCTGTTTTGCACATGCTTATCCCTGTTTTTTCCCTCTGTGCAAGTTGACTCACTTGTCACTTTTTCCATGAAGTCTTCTAAGGCATTTACGCAACAGATTTAGTGTTGCTTTCACCTTCTGTGGTATTCCAGTATGTTTGCTTCTGTTGTAACATCATCAGGCTTAAACCGTGCATCCATCCTTAGCTTTAGGAATCTTAAGAAACCCTGTCTTCTTTGTGACTTTAACTCTGGAGTCTAGACTTGGTACTAGGAGCTCAATACACACCTCTTCAATGAAGAAGAATGACTCTTTGTATCACATGAACAGCATATGATGGGCACATAGATATTAGTCCAATATGAGCTTTGGATGAAGGGAGTGTTAGGCAAAAAAAGAGATGAATTTAAAAGGCATAGGAATCAAGGAGTCTTTCCTTCTTCCTCAATGTGTTGGAGCCAGAAAACCAAATTTTCCTTATCCTCAGCTTTTGTCTCCTTGTCAAGGGGAAAGCTTCTGCCACTTAGAGCAAAGTCCTGCTGACCTTGGCATTGCCATTTCAGAGATGGTATTCAAAATAAAGAAAGGCTGGTCCAGGAAGGGGGAAATAACTGCTTTCTGTTTTCTTTTCAAAATGCAAGTGGAAAAGACTCAAACATCAGAGGAGAAAATATCCCTTAAAATGTAGCAGTTTCCTGGGCTGAAGTTTCAGGAATATTTAGCATTTGGAATTTTCTTTTTATTCCAGTGGGTATCTTGAAACAAATAGGCTTATTAATTTGTCCCACAAGTTTTAAGTCCAATCAACTTTTAGAGATGATGTCCCTTATCCGACTTATTTATTGAAGAAAAGAGTGCACGGTTGCTACTAAAATCACATGCCGGTTACCAAGACATTATTATGGAAGAATGTGAAAGAGCAGTCTGCTATTCAAAAACAAATAGAAATGGCTTCTTTTAGTTGTAACCACATGTACTTTCCATTGCACCTCAGACATCCAGCCGATTTAATTCCTATCTGGTTTGTCTTCAGAATTGGGGAGAAGGAATCTGGATTTGGCAGGCGCAGAGTTTGGAACCCACACCCTCGGAGCAGCAGCCTTATTGCTTCAATCCTGAGGCCAGCAACACTTCTAGCCCCAGGGAAACCTCGGTTCCAAACTTTTCCATCATTCCACAAGGGAGTTCTTTCTGTAAAAGCCTTTGGCTGTTCCTGAAGCTTTCTCTCATTTTGCCTTTTAAAATGCATTTTGTAGGGTTGGAACATCGCAGGGTTTTTTCCTCCTCTTCACCCAGATGTTTCTGGTTCTCAGGATGTACACCTGTGAAGCTGGGTCACTTGGGAAAAATGCTTGAGTTTTATTTACAGCAAAGAAGAATGCGATCTTCACATGCAAATGTTTAAATGGTCATTTTGTTCTCAGGGCTCCACTGGAAGACCTGCTAAGATAAATTTGCAGGGATTTGAAAAGAAAATGGTAAAGTCAAAAATCATCCAATCAGTAGATATTTTTGAGTATCTACTCTGGCTCCCCAACACTATTCTAGGTGCTGATAGTACAGAGGTAGAAAAAAGAAAAAGTCTCTGCTCTAGTTAGGAAAGAAGATGAGGGAGATAAATAATTTTTAAAAAATAATAAATAAGGCATAGTTTGTTTGATGAAATTATCCTGATGCTTAAAAGGTAAATTTATATACTGAGATGTTTACTTTTCACCATGTGGATGATTTCCTTACTTGGAGGACAGATGAGATATTCAGAGTGTCTGGCACAATATTTGACACATAGTAGATGCTTAATAGTATTATTTCCTTTTCCTTTCCTAGCTGGAGCTACCAATCCAGTGTAAATATTTTTGCTCTCTTAAAATTCCATTCATGGGGGCTTGGGTTGTGGCTCAGTGGTAGAGCACTTGTCTCAGAAGTTTAAGACCCTGGGTTCGATCCTCAGTACCACATAAAAATAAATGAATAAAATAAGGGTATTGTGTCCAACTACAACTAAAAAATAAATATTAAAAAATCCATTCATGATAATTTAGAGTTTTTCTATTATGCATCTTCAAACAAGTTCTTCCAACTTCTACCTATTACTCAATTCCAAAGCTATTTCCACATTTTTAGGTATTTGTTACAGCAGCACCATATGTCTTAGCTGTTAAGGCTGTTTATAACAATGTATCACAGACCAAGACTGCATGGCTTATAAACAACAAAAATTTATTTCTCACAGTTCTAGAGTTTGGAAGTTCAAAATCAGGGTGCCAGCCTGGCCGACTTCTGGTGAGGGTCCTCTATGGGCTGCAGACTTCTATCTGCTTGTTGTATTCTTGTCTGGCAAAAAGATTCCAAGAAAGCTCTTATGGGGTCACTTTGTAAGAGCACTCATTCCATTTGTGAGGGCTCCACCCTAATCACCTCCTACATGCCCTCCTCCTAATGCCAGCATATTGTGAACTAGGATTTCCACATGAATTTGGGGAGAATATAAACATTTGGTCCACAAAGCACACTAAGAATCACTGTTGTAAAACTCACTTGTGGCGAAACCTATCACCTAATCTCAATCTTGTAGGTGCAGCCATGAGGATAATTTGTATCATTAAAATTTACTATTGATCACTCAATTTATTCTCAATAATTTTCACAATAAACATCATCTAAAAGCTTCTGTCTACCAAGCACAGTGACATGCAATAGGAATCCAGAAACTATGAAGCCATTATTCTTGCTTTTAGGAGCAAAGGGTAGCAGTGAGTCTAAAATAAGTAGTAAGCCAAATCTAATGCACAGATACAAATGAAGTTTTTGGGGGGCCAGAGAGAGAGAGAGAGAGAGAGAGAGAGAGAGAGAGAGATGATTTTTGCAATTGAGAAGAGGAAGGAGAAAGAATATGATTGGGGTTTCAACAGGGAGGTGACCTCTGAGATAATCCATAAGGGACTGTGGGTTTAAGGTCCTGGAAAGGGAGCCAGGAAAGCCTATGGAGTGCCCAGGCCCTGTGAGTTATCCGGTTTGCCCAAAATATAGGGGTGGAAGATGAGCCAGGAAGGGGCGCTTGTGGTGCTGCCTGCAGTGGTGCACATAGGGGTGTACTTCATGTGGCCTGTGCTGTAGTTCCCAAATAGATGAATGGCTCTACTGCACTGGGATTTCTTGCTTCAATGGAGACAGGCAGGAAGTGGGAAGTCCAATAGGAAGTGATTATATTTATCCAGCTAAAAAGGAATGAGGATCATAAGTAGAACAGTAGCTGAAGGAATTTTTAAAATGTGAATTCCAGGCAGAAGATCCTGGTTTGCTGTCTTTGCGGCACCTCTCACGATTTGAAATTGCGTTGTTCACGTGTTTATAATTTTCCTCTCTCACTAGATTATAATTTCCAGGAGAGCAGGAACTTTGTTTCTCTCCTTTGTTGCATCTCTTGTCCCTACAAACACAGTAGGTGCTCCATAAATATGTGTTGGGTGTATAAATGACCAGGGTGGAAATAAAATTGATGACAAATGACTGATGCAGATCAGGTGGAGGGCAGAAGCTCTGAGAGCTGTGAGGACGGTTCCAGCAGGTTCCTGGCAGACTGTCTTCCCACCAACGAACTGACTTCCCTTTGCCTTTTTATGGTATATCTTTAAGAGATGATTCTTTCTTTAAAACAACTTTTGGCACAGTATTTAGGTCAATTGATTTTTTTTTAAATTTGTCATTGTTCACTTTTTTTTTCTCTGTGTGTGTGTAGGTGTGAGTGTGGGGGAGGGTGTGTTTTATCAGAGGCTTGGCAATGAAGTTCATCTTGTTTTTTGGGTTTTTTTTTTTTTTTTTTTTTTTTTTGTAGTAGTAGTGGGGATTGAACTCAAGGGTACTCTACCACTGAACTACCTCTCCAGCTCTTTTTATTTATTCTGAGATGCATTCTCACTAAGTTGCCCAGTTTGGATTTGAACTTATGACCTTCCTGCTCCTCAGGGGTTCCGCATGTCTTGTTTTTTTTTTTTTTTTTTTTTTTTTTGAGTGTTTTCCAGAGAGGAGGCCTCTTCCCTCTTCCATTGGTCAAGGATAGGCCCCTTGGAGGTGTGGACAATGACACATGAAGGTGCATCTGCAACCAGTAAGGAAAGAATCCAGGGCTCGGCAGGGTGCACATTCCCACATGCAAAGAAACCTAAATCTTGCTTCCAAGATTTAAACGGATTCTTTTAAAGAAGGAGACAGTACATTTTCTGAGTTACTATTGTATTAAAAGCAGACAGGACAGATGGATTTTCGAATCCAATATGTAGGGAAAGGACAGGTCAGAAGAAGAAAATGCCTCTATGAATTGGAAAAGTTCGAAGGATGTGTAAATTGAGGTGGATTTTTGAGAAGTGAACTTGTGGCCTCTAGGGAAATGGAGACTACAAGTGTTTCTAAGGGCAAAAAAAGCCTTGTTCCACCTGGGTGTTATGCCGGAAGATTCTCCATAGAGTAGGTAATCCCAGCATTGTGATGATCCAGGGAAGGGAAGACAGTGGAGAAATATTGTCTGAATAGCCACACAGCACTGTGTATGTGGCAGAAAGTTCTAGAAGCAGCTTCACTCAAGTCCAAGCAAAGTATGGAGAAATGGAGGGGGCTGGTGGGCACAACAAGGAGAGTCCATGATCCGGTCTGTCATCACACTGCATGACTCCAGGCACCATTCACAAGCAGCTCACATTAACATGGTTGTCCTCCAGAGGGGACAGCCACATAATCCACACTCTCTGTTGCAGCAGTCCCAGAATGATGTTCTTGGAAGAGAGAAATGGATTGCTGTCTGCTAGAGAGATGGAGACTCTGGGTTTTAGTGTTGGTTGCAAGTAACAGAAAAAATGGAAATAGCTTAAACAATAGAAGGGATATATCTGCTCAATCCTGTGCCTTCCAGGGGGTACGGTTGGCCTCCATTTCCATCTGTTAATATTACCTTCCTCTGTGTTGGTTTCATTATCTGCTATTGTGGGTTTTCCTGAGCTTTGCTTATATGATTGGAGTTGGAAGGGTTGGGAAGTGTGTGTGTGTGTGTGTGTGTGTGTGTGTGTGTGTGTGTTGGAGGGGTGTGTGTGAGTGGAAGAATAGTTTCTTCTAGGTAAGGGTTCTTGTTGTCTTCTAGACTGCGTATGGTGAGAAGATCAAAATAAAATGTCTCTAAGAGGTCCAGAGAAGGATTGTTGGTAGGCCATTAATAACCACATCTGTTCAACTGTGTGCTGAAAATTACTTCCCTAAGACATTTTTTTTTTCTTCCTTGTTGAAGTAATTCCATTATATTCTTAAAGAAACTTGACATAGAAAATTTTGTTCAAAAATCTTCTTTTAAGGTCAATTTACACCCTTAATTAATGTGGGTCAGTGAGTGATTATGCAATTCTAGAAATGAATATTGCTGGATTCGGTTGTAATGAGTATTTTATAGAAAAGTCAATACATGGTGTGTGTTTTCAGTCTTTGTCATCTGGTTCTGGTCTCTGTTTGGCAACAGGGTTTTATACGTGGCTATGTTAGTGCAGCCAAAAAACCTCACATACTTTGCAACTTGCCACTCTTGCAAAGATTTAGTTAGAGACTGAAGCTTATAGCACATGCTGCCGGATTAAGTGTCTTAAGTGAGAGTCTCATGGGCCCAAAATATCCCTTGTACCCACACATTTCCTGGTAGATCAAACTTCACAAAATAAACACAGATGACCTCTCGCCCATCCAGTCTTCCGGAAAGTTTAGAAATGATGCAACTTTCTGGCAAGATGACATGACACATTGCTTTACTTGCGCAGAGCATGAACTTCCTTCATTCTGCACAGGCATGGACAAACAAGCCTTTACATTAGCACTGCCCTGGATTCTGAAACAAAATCTCATCGGCTTTAACAAGACCAGACGTTAAGTCAATGGCCTTGGCTTGAGGAAGAACGAATCAACATATGACAATGGGCACGTCTCGTGGTTGCTTCATGGTGACATCCATGAGAAAGTAGAAGCTGGTTTTCCTGTCAGTACCTTGGTTTCCTTTCTGTTCTTCGTTCCCCCTGCGTGCAGGAATAACAACGTCTGGAATCAATATAGTGCTCTTGGTCCGAGAGGCTTAGAGTGTTTTCCCACACACTGAGATGACCGGTTTTGCTCTTTGTCTTTGCAGGAGTGTGAGCTGGGAGATTTCCCACTGCCCTCCTGCCTGCCTCATTTGTCTCTCTGCCACCTCCCTGGCTCTGAATTCAGTTTCCTTCCCTTCTCATAGCCAACAAATAGAAATAAACCTTTGCATGTTGATTAGCATGTCGTGTGCCTCCTTTAATCCCTTTTAATTATTCTCTGTTCTTCACCCTCTCCCTGCCACCTCCCCCTCTTTCCAAGATGGAGTAGATATGTCCTTATTTGTTTTCCAGGATTGGTTTGGTTTTCTTTAAGATTTTCTCTTCCCTGCAGTTTCCTGGCTACTCTGCTTTCTCGACTCCTAAAAGGTGATCCATCCTTAGAAATGCCACAGTTCACAATTGTTGTGCATAAGTAAACACAACCTAGCTATAGAAGGTGGGACAAAAAGTGGTCTCCAAATATTTTACTACAAGGCTCCTCGTACTCTGTTCCCAACCTATTTCTCTATCCTATTACTCTTTATATTTCATATACTGGTGCTTCTCGAACTAACAGTTGTTTTCATTTCCGGTCTGTCAAGATCCCATATGTGACTACTGTGCACACCTAGTGTGCAAGTTGGGCAACATGCAATTCACCACAAGCTCTGCATGGTCTATACCCCATCCAAAGGGAAGAGGCTACTGGCGATGAGATGCCAAGCTGCTAATTACCACAGCTCACTCTCAGTTTTTAAACTTAAAAAAATCATGGAATGTAATAAACAATTCAAAGTCCACTGGCAATGGTTTGAGTTACACAGCCATAGGGCTCTATCTTCACCAATTTTCACCATGTTCTGAGCAAACCAGGGACATTGCTTTTGACTTAGCCTGAGTGCCCTTGCTCCTGTTCCCCTTGCTTGGCCTGGCCCCTCCTTACTTGTCTTGCCCACATTAAGTTTTTTTTTTTCAATTAAGAAATAATTCACATAATATAAAATTCACCATGTTACAGTATAAATTCAATTCAGGAGCTTATAATGTATTTTTCTTTTTTAAAATTAATTTTTGTATGAATAAATCCTAGAAGTGTTTCCTAAAAGAATGACAAATTAATAAGATGAACATATTTCTAACTACTAGCATTGTGTTTCTTTGGACTGATACAGTGTTTGAATTTTTATTATTTTTTTAAAATCTGAACTTGTTTTAATGTGAATATATATTTCATTTCTCTTGGGCATACACCTTGGAATGGACTCGTACATGTAAGATTTTGAGCAATCGTTACCACTACCCAATTCTGAAACATTCCTTATCAACCTAAAGAAAGCCTGTGCTCACTAGCAGTCCCTTCCCTTCCTCACTTCCCCCAGCCCCTGGCAAGCATTACTTACTTTCTTTTTTCTTTTTTTTTTTTGCATGACTTTCAATCTTCATGGATTTTCCCCATTCTGGACATTTCCTATCAGTGGAATATGAGATGTAGCTTTTGGAGACTTAGCATAACATTTTCAAGGTTCATCCACACTGTAGCATATATCAGTTCTTCATTTCTTTTTATGGATGAATGATATTCCATGGCACATAGATCATATTTTGTTTATCTACTCATCAATTGATGAACATTTGGGTTGTTTCTACTTTTTGGCTATCATGAATATCGTTGCTGGTAACATATACTAGTTTTTTTATTTTAATTAAATAAAGAAGATTTATTTAACATAAGGATTATAACTTCTATTTATAACTTCTGTTTCTATTTAAAAGTGGTTCCTAAAAGAATGAAAATTTAGTAAGATGGAATTATTTCTAACTACTAGCATTGTATGTCTTTGAATTGACAGCAGTGTTTGAATTTTCATTACTTTTTAAATACATCTGTACTTGCTTTATTGTGAATGTCTATTTTTTATTTCTCTTGGGCATATACCTTGGCCTGGACTTGCTGCATCAGATAGTACATCTCGGCTTAGCTTTTTGAGCAATTTTCAAACTGTTTTCTAAAAGTGGTTGCACCATTTTACATTCCTACCAGCAACGTAGGAAGGTTCCAGTTTCCCCATTCCTGTTACATTTATTATTTTCTTATAAAAAATAGCCATTCTAGAGAGCACTACAAATATTTTTCTTCTGTGAACTCATCTCTGACTTCTCCCCCCTAGAATGAATCGAACATTTTTCTCCTCTCTGCTCTTATGTGAACAAATAGAGCAGTACTGATTGGAAAAGCTAAGTTTTGAGGCAACATGAAATGCTAGATGCTATGCTACATGCATGAAGCATTAAATCCTCATCTTTGGGAGTCTGGTCTTATTATCTCCATTTTGCAGATGAAGGCACAGGCAGAGAGAATAAATTGTCCAAAAGTCATACACCTGCTGGAGCCAAAGCCAGGGTTTGAACTCCTGTACAATTCTGACCCTAAAGTGAATGCTCTTAAGTGTTAGGTTTTCAATAAATGAAAGCCATTAACACTGAAGTCTTTCTTTATAGAAAGCTCCTATTAAAATTAACATATTGATTCCTGGAGATTTGGTGGAATTTTATCCTTAGTTCATACAAGAGTATTTCTAAGAAGTACAATCAACAGTTGTTCTTTTTCCATTAAGATGAGTTTTACATATAATGTATAGTGGATTGCCCTACAGTTCATAACATACCCAGCATTTAAAACCCTGTCATGAATCATTGTTTATTCCTAAACACTTACCAATCCTGGATACTCTTCTTATTATTACTATTATACTGGGGATTAAACCCAGGGCCCTTTACCAATGAGCTATATCCCCATTCTTTTGTTTTTTATTTTGGGACAGGGTCTCATTAAGTTGCTGAGGGTCTCACTAAATTGCTGTTATGTTTTGATACGAGCCCTATGTTTATGCATGAATATTCAGAGGTAAAATAATTCGATTGTGAGTGTGGTAACCTGACAATCCATCATAGTTTGAATGGACTGACTAGGTCGTAACATATGGCTAGAGGAAGTGGATCACTGGGTACCCCAATAGGGTTAATATTCCCCGAGGGACCCCTCCCCTTCCTGAACCAGCAACGAGCTGCAGATTTCCTCCACTGTGCCCTTCCCCCATAATGTGCTGCCTCATCTTGGACCCAGAGCAATGAAGTTGGCCATCTATGGACTGGTCTCAGTCCATCTGAAACTGTGAGCCCCAAATAAACCTTTCTTCCTCTAAGTTGTTCTTGTCGAGATTTTGGTTATAGTGATGAAAGAGCTAACTAAAACAACCAAAGCTTGAACATGCAACCCTCTTGAACATGCAACCCTCTTGAACATGCAACCCTCTTGCCTCAGCTTCCCAAGTCATTGTGATCACAGGCATGTACCATCATGACCAACTGGATGTACTTATTGGTCACAACTTTGATTTTGATCTTAGAGAAGACTGTTTGAAATTCACTCACCATCTTTTCTCCAATTGGTGTATGTACCATGATATTCTTTTTTTTTTTTAAGAGAGAGTGAGAGAGGAGAGAGAGTGAGAGAGAGAGAGAATTTTTAATATTTATTTTTTAGTTCTCGGCGGACACAACATCTTTGTTGGTATGTGGTGCTGAGGATCGAACCCGGGCCGCACTCATGCCAGGCGAGCACGCTACCGCTTGAGCCACATCCCCAGCCCCAACCATGATATTCTTTGCTCTCTACTGATTTCCCCTTTCCTTTTGGGAAGTGAGAGGATACAAGATTCTACTTTACTGCTAGGAAAACCATTGCCACCTTCTTTCTTTGACTTCTTTCTCATAACACACAGCCCCAATTACTGTGTTACCAGGTATCTCCTGGGACCTGGGCATGGGCTCTACCATTTGTCAGGGGTATATCTTAGACGAGCTTCTAAATCTCTTTGTACCTCCATTACCTTATCTGTAAAATAGAGGTATTAACCCCTTATGTCATTGGAGTGATAATTGTAAGGTGTGTCTGTATCTATAGAGATACACACGTATGTATTCAACATAATAACAGATGAAAGTAAATAGTAAAAGTAAATCTTGCACAAAAGGACCTGTTTAAATCATTTGATGAAATGTTCCCTTTCCCATATATTTTATTGAGGCATTATAATCATACATGATTTGTTGTTACAAATGTTGTACAACAACACCTCTATAAATAGTTCAAGAGTCAGTGTAATACAATCTTTCCTCCCCCAATTTCTATAATCACTGAGAAACATTCCCAGAAGGAGTTAATTACTTCCATCTCCTTCCTGCTCAGGCCACAGTGTGTCATGGCATTTGGGAGGAGTCTGTGTTGTAATGTATTTGTTGACACACTTAGTCCTCTCTGATGTCAAGGCCCATGTCTTACTTATCTTTGTTTCTCCAATGTGATGCCTAAAATCTAAAGGTGCCTGATCAATGTGATTGATTTGAATATCTGTCACGGTCGTCTTTGACACGTACGTGCACATTCCTCAGAAACCCTGGTAAGGGTAATCATCACATTGCTCTGAAAAAAGGAGAAAGGCAAACAAGCTCATCCTTTGTCAGTTGGATTGAAAATCTACCTATACATTAGTTAAACGGGTACAGGGGTTAGTATGGACTAACTCCTGTTGGGCATTCTCACCAAATGAATCTGTTGGGATAGAAGATTTTGATTTATTCAAATGATCCTGCATCAATATGGCTTCAAAAAAAGATGCCATTATGCCCTCCTGGTGGACACAATTTTTTTGAAAATTTCTTTTCGCAAATGCTGGGTTATGCTTTGATCTAGCAGCAGTAGATCATTTATTCTGGCTCTGGGTAAAGTTAGGAAAAAACTGTCTTGGTGCCATCCCGCCTTTTGTTCTGAGCCAATGGTTCCCTTCATGCTGCATGTTCTTCAGGATATTGTCCCTCCAAGCTCTGCCTTTTCCCCACTTCATTTCTGTACTTTAGTAGTTTAGGGGGGGTGACGCCTCTCCCCTCAACAAATACACAATTAGATAGAGGGAGAAACATAAAGGCCAGTTTTCACAACTTTAAGGGAATGGAAACCGTGACAAAAGTTGTGAAGATCCCTCAAATCTTCTTCAGGATTTGCCCAGGTTAAGTACCCAGGAAAGTGTGGCCTCCCTGCTCCCCAAGATGGATCCAGTTTATCTGAGGAGGCCATTCTCTGGCCATCCCCCAAACTAACATGGTGGTGATTTCATCTTCCTCTGAGCAAATGTGGTTAATACTGAAAGGGCAGACACCTCCTGGGGAGCGGGCAGGCCAGGATATGGGGAGGGTGATTCCACAGGCAACAGCAATTCCTCCCGGGCCACCCTGCAAACACCCAGGAGGCTCACCCTCTCAGGCCAGCCTCAGAGCAGAGAGCTCAGACTCCTAACTGCCCATCCTATTTTCCTCAGGATGAATTTTTCTGTGGTGCCCTTTAGGAGAAAAATTTCATATCCTGACTCATAAGTCAGAAAATTCTTAATGAATTGGATCACTGTACTATGGCTTCCTTTCCTTGTAGGATGAGATTATACAACTTTATTTCTGCTTCTGAAGTTGAGGTGCTGCAAGTTGAGGCATCTGGGGCCAGGTTGAGGCCTCAAGAACAAGTGGTTGAGATGTATTTGTCGAGGAAGGAAAGGGAGAAACAGAAAAATTTCACAGGAATGTCGTCTTGAACTTCCTGATCCTATTTAGACATTAATAAGCACATAAATATGATATTTTAACCCCAAATTTAAATATAAATAATGACATGTGAAACTTGTCATAAATAAAATTAATGGAGATGAATCAATTTCTTTCCTTTACTGTTTGATGCTGGGATTATAAAAACTGAAATGTTCCTTCAAAACATATTTTGAAGATTTTCCTTTTTTTCCTTTCTGAGAGAATATTTTTAGAGCAAACATTAATATGTAAATTATATGGATACCCCCACCTCTTCTTAATAGCCTGTAAAAAGTCAGACCACAAAAGCACAAAAACGGTCTTATTCCTTTTAACCTTTGGGGAAAGCAGCATCATTAACCAGTCAGAGTTTACTTGAGTATTGAACCCCCCAAAAATATACCTATAGCTGAAAACAGTTCTGCCTGATAACGCTCCCACCCACATACCAAGGTGCTTTTTGGACTTTGCTATGGAGACGGCCTGGAAATTAATGACACAGACTGGGAAGGACAATGGGAGGGGAAAAGGGTTTTCTGAAGTGCCGAGGCTCCCTCCTGCTGCCTCTCTCTCAACAATTTATCAGGGGCTTTTCTCTGGGGTAGTGGAGCTGGATTTTCCCACAGGTAAACTGGTTGCTTGGCACTCACTCAGGACTCCTGCTTTTGGGGGAAGCCCTGGGCTATGATCTGGGACCAGCTTGAGTTTGAAGTGTGTCTGATGTCAGTTATTGCAAGGGGAAAGCCCTGTTGAGGGAGATGAGGTTCCTTCATCCCGGCCAGACCTTCTCCTTGTGTCCTAAGAGAAAAATGCCATTCCTATAACTCCTCTGCTTTAAAAACAACTTTGGAGGGCTGGGATTGTGGCTCAGCAGTAGAGGGCTCGCCTAGCACGTGCAGGACCTGGGTTCGATTCTTAGCACCACATAAAAAATAAAGGCATTGTGTTGTGTCCATCTACCAAAAAAAAAAAAAAAAAAGATTCTCTTTAAACAAAACAAAACAAAACAAAAACTTTGGACCTTTATTGCCCATAAGATGAAGTCTAAGTTATTTCCTATGGAACCCAAGATTTTGGGGAAATTGGCTCCAACCTTCTGTCTCTGTCTCTTTAATTTTGATACCAGGGGTTGAACCTAGGGACACTTAACCACTGAGCCACATCCCCAGCCCTTTTTGTATTTTATCTAGAGACAAGATCTCACTGAGTTGCTTAGCACCTCACTTGTGCTGAAATTGGCTTTGAACTCACAATCCTCCTGCCTCAGCCTTCCAAGCCACTGAGATTACAGGCATGTACCACTGAGCCCAGCACTTTTTCAGTTTTGACACTCATTTATTTGTTTCAAGGATCCAACACAGTAGCCATTGCAAACCTCTGTTGGTCTCCAGACCCCAGGAAGCCACCACACAGTCTCTGGCCTTAAACTGACCTGCTCCACTGATAATACCTAGTAAACTCATTCTTAGGATCCATTAAACTGCTAGCCATCTCTAACCTCCTTTCTGCACTTGTTTAAAATCTTGTGATGCTTCCCATTAGAATGGGATTCATTTTTTTTTTACATCTCTGCATGATCCAGAAGACTATGAACATGATCCAGAAGACTATGAACTCCTTGAAGACAGAGACTGTCTCTCTTTTTCTCTGGATTCTCATCTTCCATACAGGCCCTGGCAAGGACAGAGTTATCTGTGCAAGAAATATCTATTACTTGCTACTCGTATGCAAATGTATGCTTGTCTTGGGAGCAAAATAACTAAGAAGTGGCCAAATCTCAGGGAGAATTCCAGACAGTGTCTACCAGCCCTCCTATCTGCTCTGCTTGGGAAGGTTGGGAGTTAAAATTAAATTTTATACCCATTTTGTAAATAATGTCAAAGTCAAATCAGTAGGCAACATTTAAACAAAGACTGCCACCGCAGGAATCAGTAAATTTGGATTCTAGTCTTAGTTCTGACCCTAACTAGTTGGGCATCACTGGAGAGATTATTTGGTCTCTCTGACAACTTAAGAATTTGGTTCAAGAGATGTTAAATTCTAGGGGATATCCCAGGTCTGTGATAGGGTGAAAGTGCTTAGTCGGGTTTGAGAAAAAAGCAAAGTTTAACGGGAACTAGGTGATCCAGCTCTTTAGATATGTGATGGTTGTAAAGTGCCTGCTGTAGCCCTGGTCCATAAAGTTAGCCCTCTGTATCTACTAAGTTCCTTATTAACAGATTCATCCAAACTTGGGTGGAAAATATTTGGAAAAAAGAAACTGTGTCAGCACTGAACCTGTACAGACTTTTTCCCCCATTATTTTTCCATTAACATGCAGACTTGAAATTGTATTCGGCAGTATAAGGAATTTAAAGATGATTTAAGAGAACAGGAGGATGTGGATGGGTTATATGCAAATACTTGGTCATTCTATACAAATGACTTGAGCAGCTAGATATTTTGGCATCTTCCTGAACCCAATCTTCCATGGACAGCAAGAGATAACTGGAGTGAGTTCTCAAGAAGAGAGAGATCCATGTCTTCCCAATGCCATCAGTGGCATGTCTCTGGGAGCTACAGAAGTCTCTTATTCTATTTATCCCTGATCCAGAACTTCATGTCCCTTGAGAGGCTCCTCTTGCTTCCCCTGCTGCAGTGGCCACTTGTTAGGAGGCAAGCACAGAGCACTGGGAAGTGCTTCACAAGGAAAGGTCTGTTCCAGGTTAAATTGTATCACCCCCCCAAAAATACGTTGAGGGCCCTAACCCTTTATTACCTGAGAATGTGACCTTATCTGGAAATAGGGTCATTACATCAGTAATCACGTGAAAGCAAGGTTATTAGGGTGAGCCCTGAGCCAGTATGACCAGAGGCCTTATAAATAGGGGAGATTTGGACACAGAGACAGACAGTGCATGCCGGGAAGATGATGTGGAGACACAGAGGGAGGAAACAGCCACGTGACCCCTGTGACACATCTACAAGCCAAGGAATGTCCAGGATTCCCAGCAAACACCAGCTGCTGGAAGAGGCCAGGAAGGATTCTCTCCAAGAGTTGTCAGAGAGAGCCAGGCCTTGCCAGTGCCTTGATTTTTGAATTTCTAGTCTCTAGAACTGTGAGAAAACACATTTTTGGTTGTTTGTTATAACAGCCTTAGGAAACCAATACAGCTGAGCTTTGTGTGAATTGATAGAGTGGTGTGTTTGTGTGTGTGTGTGTGTGTGTGTGTGTGTGTGTGTGTGTGTGTGTGTGGTGTGTGGCTGTGTGCATTTGTGTATGTTGCTGTTGTTGGAAAGCAATTTACATCACAGGCGGGTAACACACCAGCTTCTAGGAAGCTAAGCAGATGCCATTTGTCAAAAAAGACTTATGCTTATTAGCAGTTTCCCCCTCTCCTTTCTTTCCCTTTTACACTTTTCTTTCTCCTCTTGCCTTGGGGTTGCTTTGCCAAATCTGCAACCTCTCCCTCCAGACCTGCACTGGCTCCTTCATAAGGAGCATTTTATTCTGATGTTTACACAGAAATGTTAGTGCTACAAAATTTGGTGTGGGTGAAGAGGCCTCCAAGGGAGGAAGAGAGATTCAGGCCTCCTGCTCAGACCCTGGTGGCACTGCAGAAAGAAGCCAACAAAGGTAAACTTTTTCTTCCCCCAGTTTGTAAATCTTCCTTGGAAACTGGAATAATGCTGTATAAGAAATCTGCTGAATTCTTCCTTCTGTAATCTTTGGGGTGCCTGACATAACCCTCACCCTCTGCGCGGTGGAGGGCAGAGAGGCCTCCCTCTATGTGCTCCATCCCAACTTTCCACTGAATCTGGGTTGGGGCTGCTTGATTTGAATGGAGGATTGTTCAGTTGTAGCCAGTGGCTGGTAGAGCTGCCAGTTCCAACACTTAAAAAATACAGTACTGCTTTTAAAGTAGAGTAGAAGAACGTTGAAGCAAGGATGCAGGGGTTCCTTGTCAAACACACTCCCATCTGTCCTGGCTCTCCCTGGAGAGGAGGACAGAGGCTTCCCTAAGGCAGAGAGACAGTCCCCCAGGCTCCACCTCCCCATCAACAGAATTGGGTAAGGAGTCTGCTCCATGCCTGTGCCTTGAACAGGCCATTGATTGGGCAGATTCAAAGGGATGGATCTTTCTCCAGGAGTACATTCCAAAGTATGTACAGATGAACTGCAGTCTCAATGGATGTCATTGATGTCTGGTATGTGCTTCAAGTTGCATGCCATGGAAGAGATCGCATCTCTGAGATTACAGAGTGTTCCATACTTTAAGACGTGTGTAGAAATTATACACATAAATCTCTCCAATAAGATGAAATGTAATTATATGGTTAAATATTCACATTTTAATTATAGGAAAGAAATACATTAGGAAACTATTATTGAAATATTTTCCATATAAGGTAGAGAGGAAAAAGGAAAGGAAAGGGGGGAATCTCATAAAAATCAAAGTGAGATCAGTGGAGCAGAGGAAAAACACCAGTGGGAGGGAGAGGAAGAAGGAGGGGTAAAACACTGGGGAATGATATTGGCCAAATCATTATGATATTGTGTGCATGTGCAAATATGTAACAATAAATCCAACCATTATGTAAACTATAATACACCAATAAAAATATAGAAAAAATAAAATAAGAAAAAAAGAAGTATTTTCCAAATACAGTCAAGTAGAAAAACCTAGAGTTAGTCTTTTTCTGTACTTGCAATCAAATAATTTCATTATTTGTTGCAGAAGCAACATTTTTTTTTATACAAAGCACTGAAATTAATAAAACCCTTGCTAGAAAAACAAATCACTGCAATTGGTTGGCTTCAAAATTCCATTGGAGTGCTTGGATACAAAGAAAACATACTTTTTTTAAGTAATAAATTTTGTTTTGCTGATAATGAATAGAGCATGGAATAGGATGGTCTCTGATAACTGGTGAGTCAGACAATTCATCATTTTTGTTTTAAAAAATGAAACCAACCTAAGACATTCCTCTTTCCAAGTCCTTATGAAGGAGTGGGTCCTAATAAATGCAAAATCTACCTCTCTGGGCACTATTATCTTGTTCTCCTTGAAGCAGGAGATTGTCTCACCTTTCTCTCCTGCCAGTCTTCAGAGCAAAGAAAAGAATGTAGACATGATAACCATACTGACTTTCTAGATGAACCCCAGTGGGGGTAAAAGTAACATTCTCATGAGAAAACCTGTCATGAATGGATCTTGAAAAGGCAAAATCAGAAGATCATAAATATACTCTATTGAAAGAGAGGTGTGTTTCCTATTGTTCCTTGTGTTCTGTAGGACAGGAAGAAAGAGAATAACATTCAGTACATCTGCAAAGGAAATGAATCCCCAAATTGCCTTATTTGGTGCTTTAGTTTCAAAGGCCACCTGTTCCACTTACCAAATAAGCATTTCTTTTTCATCCCATTTATAAAATCAAGCCCTGTTGCTATGAGGAATGAATCAGAGGCATTACATTTGCCCCAAAATATAACTAATTGGAGTAAATGATTTACCTTTTTCTTATTTTATCCCATGAGAAAGGGCCACCGTCACACTAAGATCTAATTTTCACTGCTTTATTGATCACGTTTGAATGCCAAACATGTTTTTACTAAAGAAACAATGCCATGTTCTCAGATTCTCAAAACGAGCAAGCCAGATTACTTAATCAAATCTATAGTAGGAAGTCCAGAGCTGAACAATGCACTGGCTGGCGTGTTTTGACTTCACCGTCTCCATGGTAACGTGCACGAACAAATTAAGAAAAATATGAACGATTTGTCTTAAGGGTAGGAATTTGCCAAATCTTGTTTAGTCTAATTAGATTTCAAATTAATGATATTTTAAGTGATTAAAATGTTTTCCCAGGAATTCTCATGCAAAAAAAAAAAATCTATCATATTTACTGACTTTGGTAAAATTAAATGTCCGTATTTTTAGAGTAAACCAGCTGTGGAGTGAGAATTACTAACTTGCATAAATTAAAGTGCTAAGCATTTCAACAAAGACTGTTGGTAAGCAGTCACAAGACTGTGTGAAAAGTAAAGCTTTTGCTGTATTTAACACCCTGTGAACCAGCACGGAAGCACATTTTTAATTTAGGTATTTACACAAAGCATACTGTGCTGCTCCAGCCACTTACTCAGGCTGTAAGCTGGAGTGCCCCAAAGGCAAGGTACAGGAGGCCAGGGCATGAAAAGAGACATTCAGCAATCCCTAGGTGCAGGAACTTGCAGTTCATGTTCAATCTGGAATACCAGAAGCTGTCTTCTGTCAAAGGCCCAAGAGAGGCACCTAACACTTCCCACTGCCGCAGCTTAGAAGCCTACAGAATGGGTTGAGCACCAAGGTGCTGCTCTGGAGGCCCCCAAACAGTCAGTGGCAGGAGCTGCATGGGGGCACGCCTCCTTTTACTCTGTGAGATTAATAACCAGGGTAGCTAGAGTTATGGAAAAAAGGTTTGGTGAAGAGAAAAAATAAAAAAAGTGAAAAACTTGAGCTTGGAGCACATGAGCACGGAGCCAGAGCTCTCTCTCTGCAATTGGTGTTGAATAACAGAACACAAGGAAGCCATTGTTCCTGCTGTGACTAGGGCTGCCTAGAGAAGGAGCAACAGACAATGCAGACCTGAAGGACGGATGGTGAAGGGGAAAAATCTGTGTGTGTGTGGAGGTGGGGTGGTCAGTCTTAGACTCGTGAAGGTCTTTCACAGTTCCTCAGTGAGGGGCTGGAGGCTGGAGATCCTACTGAAGAAACAGCTGTGTATTTTACTGTTCTGTCTCTTTCTCTCTCTGTTTATTAATCACATTCCAGTGTACTGTCATCATTCTCGGTTAAACCTTGATAAGGATCTGAATTTTTGAGGCAATGTTGTTAGGAATATGTAGCTGACCCAGGAGTCAGAGTGACATTTTAGTCAAGATCCTGTACACAAAGCTGGCAAAGGACCAGGCAATACTTCACAGCACTTTCCCACCAATCCTGGATTTTCATACATCACTTGCTGCCCTGGGCACAGTGGCCATCAGGAGAGGACCTGTGCTTCTTTCCAAAATCAGCCCACAAACCAGGAGATGCATATTCAATAACTCAACAAGACCACACAATGGATTTTCTCCTGTTGTTAGAGCTGGGGAGAAACTGATTCCTCCTTTGAGTAGAGTTTAGGTAAACTCCATAAAAAAGAGAGAAAATATTTAAAATTAATACAATGAAGTTAGTTATCAGTTCTTATTTTTGTATACGACTAATGTGTGTATTAGCAGCATTTTCCGGACTTCAGAAGCTAAAAAAGTAGATCTTAAATATTTTCATCATACACTTGAAAGGTAATTCTATCAAGTGACAAACATGTTATTTAGCTTGATTATTAAATCGCCTCACAATTAATATATACACCTAAATATTATACTGTACACCTTGAATGTATATAGTTTTTGTTAACATACCTCAATAAAGCTAGAAAATTTTAAATACACTTTTAAAATTGCTTTTTAAAAAAAAATCGCCATATTAAATGTAAATACTAAAACTATAATGTTTGTATAAGAAAATACAGAATATCTTTGTGATTTTTGGAAGTGGCAAAATTTCTTAAAAACAACACAGAAAGCGTTAAGCATTAAAAATTAATAATTTGGACTGCATGAGAATGAAAACCTCTGTTCATCAAAAGACTTCAAATGAAAAGGCAATCCACAGATTGCAGAAAATATTTAAATTGCATGTCTCACAGAATATATATATAAAAACTGTACAATCCAATAACAAAAATACAACTCATTAAGTGGAGTTGTAAGCTCATGTAAATAGTTCATGTAGAGACATGAACTAATAATATAAATTTTACCTAAAAAAGGTCTATAAACAAATTCTGAATTCTAGTTAGTGATATACTGTCTAGGGTAAAGTGTACTGGTGTCTGCAATCTGTTTTAAAAAGTATCAAAAAGTAAGGTGGATTAATGGCTAAATACAGAAATAGATACAGGATAAAGTAAATTAACACAATGCTACTTATAGAATTTAGATGATGAATATTGTAGTTAATAATTTGCGGGGCTGGGGATGTGGCTCAAGCGGTAGCGCTCACCTGGCATGCGTGGGGCACTGGGTTGATCCTCAGCACCACATAAAATAAAAAAAAGATGTTGTGTCCACCGAAAACTGAAAAATAAATATTAAAAAAATTCTCTCTCTCTCCTCTCTCTCTCTTTAAAAAAAAAATAATAATTCGATTGCGTAGTTCCTTTCGTTTTTTTGTGTATATCTAAAAATTTTATAACACAATGTTAAGCGAAAACAATAATCACCAGGCGTGGTGGCACATGCCTGTAATCCTAGCAGCTCAGGAGGTTGAGGCAGGAGGGTAGCAAGTTCAAAGCCCAAACAATTTTGCAAGGCCCTAAGCAACTTAGCAAGACCCTGTGTCAAAATAAAAAAAGAGGTCTGGGGATGTGGCTCAGTGATTAAGTACCTCTGGGTTCAATACCCAGTACCAAAATAAAACAACAACAACAAAAACAACAAAAAACAATATTTGCCTGCCCTGTGTCACAGCAGTTTCACTCCCAGATATTTACCCAAAAGAAATTAAAAATTGTTCACATAGATACATACACAAGAATTTTTACAGAGCATTATTCATAGTACTAAAAAAGTATCCATCAACAGGAGAAATGGATATTCAAACTGTGGTACATTTATATACTGGAGAACTATTCAACTATTCAATAAAAATGAATGGACAACTGATAATAATGAACCACAAGATAAATCTTCCAAACCTTATGATACACCTAATAAGCCAGAGACAAAATTCAGAAGTAGACAATCAAACAGTGATTGCCTGTGAGGGGTGAGAATTGACTGGAAGAAGCATTGCGAATTCTCTGGGGGGGGGGGGATGGGTGTTTTTATCACAATCCGAGAGATGGATACTTTGGTGTATACATTAATCAATATGTGCTGACTTGTACACCTGGGATCTGAATTTCTGCATGCAAATTTTACCTAAAGGGAGAAGAAACTTTGGGAAAGAAAGATCTCAAAATTTTAAGCAGAATTTTCTTTCTCTGTGTGACTGTGGTAACAAATTGGAGGCAGTAGAGAACCCCGAATAGAAGAAGGCAAAGGTAAGGAATTTCACGTCAGGAATCCAACTCTATTTTAATAGGACAAATCTATTTTTCAAGGTATCTTTAGATAGGAAAAGCGTCACTCAATATTTCACATTGTTGAAAGATGACAATCATAATACCTTAGTCAATTTGTGGATAATACCCATCTTGGCTCCAAGTTCAATTATGTAGGATCATACCCACACTAGTCTGTTTTTGCTTGTTTTAGGAAATGTACAGATTGAGTTCCAGTTGGGAAAGCGGATGTCAAAATTGATGGATTGAAATCATTGCCCTTTAAGAGAGCCTTCCAGACCTTCTCGGAGTCTATTTTTTATGTAAGGGAAAGAAGGTGGGCAGGCTGCTTTGTTTCCTAGCCCTCAGCAGGTTAGAAGCAGCAAATTAGAAATGGGAAGGAGGCAGGGAAATAGCCAGAGGCCGTCACTCAGACAGCAAGTGACAGCTCACAGCAGGCAGAAAGGATGAAAGGAAGGGAGAAATATAAAAAGCCAACCTAAATGCTCAAGAACACAACAGTGGGCAAGGGGGACTCCCACAGCTCGCTTTATTTAAATAGCTCCTCAGTGCACTGCAGTGTCTTATAGACCAGTCCAAAGCCTTTTCAATGCCCTAAAAGAAGGGCCAGGGATTTAATAGCCTCCATTATATATTGGCTAAGAAGTCAGAAATTTGCTATATTTCCCCCCAGTTTTAATGTAATACGATTAGAATGATATTTAAAGATTTCTTGAGCAGAGAGATAAACTTCAGTTGTGTAAAAAAATCATTTTTGTAAAATACCTATTCCCTGACAATATTGAATGACATTTTTAATCAGATCTCCAGTGAACGTTAAATCATCAAAATAATACGTTAGACGATGATATCTAGGGAAAAAGAAAAACAATGATAACATCCACTTCTGTTACCAAAGCTGTTTTCTTGAACATTTTAACTTTCCAAAAGCCTTTGCGGTGCCACCCCTATTGTTCTAAGAGGGCTTTCTATATTAAGACCTGTCATAGAATTCCTTTCTCTGTGTGTCAATCATTGGATCAGATCAGACTCTGGCTTTATTTTTAGCAGTTTTGAGAAAGGGAGACCTCATTTTCTGAACTTTTTATCAAGTCATGTGACAGTATCAGCACCTGTCTAGTCTCGAGAGCCAATTGCAGCGTTTTCTTTCAATTTTTTTTATGGTCAGCTTGAAAATCACTTTGGTGGGAGGACCGATGTGGTGAAAATCCACAGGCACTGTAAACTAAGACTCTTTCCTTTTCAGAGATCTGGTTGTTGAACATTTACCAGCACACCCCTGGTTACATTAGATTCTACAAATACATTGGATGGTCTTAGATTCAATTGCCACCACCTGTGGCTCTTCTCTTAATAAGAAATGTAGACTGGTACAGCTGGGCAGACCTCAGCCCAATCTTGTTTTGTGGCTTACATTTTATTGGGTTTCAGATAATTGAGGTTAATTATTAAGTTATTCAAGCATTGATGACAAAATAAATGGGAAATATGCTGAGTAAAAAGAAAATAGAGAAAGGTTAGAAGGTCAGTACTACTCTAAAATATGAACGAAATAATACTTGCTTTCAAGAAACCATCAGTATCAGGTTATTACAAGTCTTGGAAGAAATAGACAAGTTCCTCAGCAAATATTGCACTGTTGGCTTCATAATTAGAAAAGAAGTAGGATAAAAGAGAGACAGAGAGAGAGGGAGAAAGAAAAAGATAAAGATAAAAGAGCAGCTTTCACAGAGACAGTTGTTTTCATCAAAGAAGGTATAAGCCCATCCATTATCTGGGTATTTAATCCTTTTGAGAAAGGCAAGTTCGCTTAAACCACTCTCTCTACCAGTGAGTAATATTTGTGATTTTAGGGAATTTCATTGCTTATGTAAATCCAAACTGATGACACTTATAACCTATTTGGGATTTAAGCTTTGACATGTGCTGCCCGGCAGGCACCTTGGAATTTCTGACCAGCTTTTATTGCTTTGTAACAACTGTGAACTCTTAAATAGGGCCAGAAGCTGTCATTATTAAAAAATAAAAGTTAAAACTTTTTTTTCTTTTGAATTTAAAGCTGCATAGGGCTAGTAATATGCATTCAAAAAGATGAATCATCTTTTCATTCCAGTCTCACATTTGATCTTGGAAAGCAACCGAGAATTTAGGATGAAAAATGTCTGTTTATTTAATAAGTTCCATTACCTAATGCAGTCAGTTCATCAAATTCTCTGAAGATTTCATCCAGAAACTTGAATTCGAAAATATTTATTGAATGCCTATTATAAGCAAAGCACTCTGCTGGTCAGCATAGAAAGAATGATGAGCAAGATGTGGTTCCTGTCTCCAAGGAATTTAATAGCTAGCGGAGGATAGAGACTTGCCATTTTATATTAATTAGTAATTTCAAAAAAAAATTAAAATATAATGACATATTCAATTCCAAAGAATTAAGCAGACTATCTCATGATCAGAAGACATCCCAGAAAATACTGGAGTGTTACTTCCTTATTGAACAGGACCTTATCGATCACGTTTCCAGCTGTGCCTGGTGAAGAGTTATCAAGAGTAGCTGTAGTTGTTGAATGAGCCTTGTTCCTTCTTGTCATTTTCATAAACATTTGTGATCACCAAGTCTGAAGGTAATGATTATAAATCCCTAGTGGTAGGATGTCAAATCAACTACCCCCCACCCCTACCCCCAGGTGCTGGGTCTCCTGCATGCCAGGTGAATGCTCTACCACAGCTACAGCCCCTGCCCTGACTAACTTGTTTTGCAGTGGAATATGCTGCTACGTTTTCTAAAAAGTATTGCTTATCTTTTTTCAATTTAGTTTATCTTTTAATTTCAGTAGGACAAACATTACATCTGAAGAGCCAATGTCACAAGCATGCAAAATAGTAATCCTACTTAAAATATAAACTGTTAATCCCATTACTTAAAGGCTCTTCATTAAAATGACTTTATATTTCCTGGGATTAATAAATTTGAGCTATAGGCAGGATAAAGGAAATCTGAATTTAATACAAGAGTTTTCACAATTGGCCAAACTTCCTTAAATTGGGATTTAATCACAAAACAATAGAGAAAACAGGAAAAAAAAAAAAAAAGCTGAAGCCAGAAAAAAAAAAAAAAAAAAGGCCACACTGAAATCAAGAAAAACTTTGGGTGAATCCCAAAATCACAACTTGTAAATTTGCCAGAACATTTTTAAAAATCAGTCATGTGAGATTTTGTTCTCCCTCCAGTGTGATTTACTTAAACTGCAGCCCAACAAATGTCACCAAGAACACAGGCACTAAATCTCTGAAGCCACAGTGACTAGAAGGTAAAAGAAGCCTTCCATTCTCCTGGCATCTCCCACAAGTTCCCCCACTTCCCTCCCCACTTCCCTCCCCCACTACAAATCTCTATCCCCCTCCCCCCCATATTTCCTACTCCATCTCCCATCCCTGGCAAAACAAATCTAAGTTACTAGAGGCAGCTTCTCTGGGGCAGAACTGTTCTTGTCACTGAACCACTTGCAGGAAGGGATAACATTTCACCTCTTCGGTCCTCAGTTTCCTCATTTCATGACCTCCATGACAATCACAGTATTTCTGAGGTTCAAATGACACACAAGAAAACGAAACAAGTAAAACCCTATACAAATATGGTTACTGCTTTTATCTCCGATGATCTTTTTCCATGTACATGAAAGAAAGTTTAGAGGTAGGAAACCACATTATAGCAGATCCTTTCCCTTGGCTATGTTGGGAAGTTCCAAAATTGCCCGTGTTTCACCGGTCGGTTACATGACTTCATTAAGGAAAAGGTTCAGTGGGCTAGTGGTTAGGTTATGAGTCTTGGCATAATACTTCCTGTATTCTTATCTGAGTTGGCCATTGTTTTGTTATTGCCTCAGGGAAAAGCTTAATGCCTCAATTTGCTGTAAAAACAAATATATATCAAGGATATTTACTTTGAAAAAGGGTCATGAAACTTAGGAATCAGATTTGCTTTCTAAGTGATTTTTTTTCTTTGGAGCCAAATTTATTTTCTCAACCAATACATATTGTGTATTTGAAATCAAGAGAAAAGGAACTGATTTTGATTAGGCTTTTACTTTGTCTCAAACATCGAGCTTACACTCTTATTCAACCTTTGCAGGCTGGAAGGTATATAATATTACAGAGGTTTTCACATAGAAGGGAGTTTAATCCCAGCTCCATTTTCTTGCCCATTTTACTGGAACTTTACTTCTCACAGTGTGGTCCCCGCAAACACACCATGGGTATCACCTGGGCTAGTTAGAAATTCAGAATCTCAGAGTCCACCTTTCTGCCCACTAAATCACAGTCTGCATTTTAGTAAGATGCTCACATTAAATTTTAAGGCTCTTTCACTAGGTCACCTTGACTCCTGAATGAACTGATGACAAAATGGTTGTCTCCAATAGCTGATCAGGTTCTTGAATGAGCCCTCAACACCCCCACACACCCACATGCATCCTATAAGGACACACTTGCATCAGCTCAAGCCCCAGGTACAATGAGTTGACACTTCTTTTTTGTCTGTGGTTCTGGTTTATTCCACAATCATAACCTCCAATGTTGTATCACCATTGAATTGGACATGTTCTCTTTTCAGGCTAGAAGACACTCAACGAGACAGGGATTGATTTATCCAACTTTATATCTCTTGTAATTGTAACTTCAATGATGGCTAAGTAAATAAATTAAGAAACACTATCTTTTTTTTCATGTGAAAAGTTATTTTTTTATTTTTTATTTTATTTTTTATTGGTTGTTCACAACATTACAAAGCTCTTGACATATCATATTTCATACATTAGATTGAAGTGGGTTATGAACCCCCAATTTTACCCCAAATGCAGATTGCAGAATCACGTCGGTTACACATCCACAATTTTACATAATGCCCTATTAGCAATTGTTGTATTCTGCTACCTTTCCTATCCCACACTATCCCCCCTCCCCTCCCTTCCCATCTTCTCTCTCTACCCCATCTACTGTAATTCATTTCTCTCCTTGTTTATTTTCCCATTCCCCTCACAACCCCTTATATGTAATTTTGTATAGCAATGAGGGCCTCCCTTCATTTCCATGCAATTTCCCTTTGATCTCCCTTTCCCTCCCATCTCATGTCTCTGTTTAATGTTAATCTTTTCTTCCTACTCTTCCTCCCTGCTCTGTTCATAGTCGCTCTCATTATATCAAAGAAGACATTTGGTATTTGTTTTTTAGGGATTGGCTAGCTTCACTAAGCATAATCTGCTCTAGTGCCATCCATTTCCCTGCAAATTCTATGATTTTGACATTTTTTATTGCTGCATAGTACTCCATTGTGTATAGATGCCACATTTTTTTTATCCATTCATCTATTGAAGGGCATCTGGGTTGGTTCCACAGTCTAGCTATTGTGAATTGTGCTGCTATGAACATCGATGTGGCAGTATCCCTGTAGCATGCTCTTTTAAGGTCTTCAGGGAATAGTCCGAGAAGGGCAATAGCAGGGTCAAATGGTGGTTCCATTCCCAGCTTTCCCAGGAATCTCCAAACTGCTTTCCAAATTGGCCGCACCAATTTGCAGTCCCACCAGCAATGTACAAGTGTACCCTTTTCTCCACATCCTCACCAGCACTTGTTGTTGTTTGACTTCATAGTGGCTGCCAATCTTACTGGAGTGAGATGGTATCTTAGGGTGGTTTTGATTTGCATTTCTCTGACTGCTAGAGATGGTGAGCATTTTTTCATGTACTTGTTGATTGATTGTATATCCTCCTCTGAGAAGTGTCTGTTCAGGTCCTTGGCCCATTTGTTGATTGGGTTATTTGTTATCTTATTGTCTAATTTTTTGAGTTCTTTGTATACTCTGGATATTAGGGCTCTATCTGAAGTGTGAGGAGTAAAAATTTGTTCCCAGGATGTAGGCTCCCTATTTACCTCTCTTATTGTTTCTCTTGCTGAGAAAAAACTTTTTAGTTTAAGTAAGTCCCATTTGTTGATTCTTGTTATTAACTCTTGTGCTATGGGTGTCCTATTAAGGAATTTGGAGCCCGACCCCACAATATGTAGATCGGAGCCTACTTTTTCTTCTATCAGACGCAGAGTCTCTGATTTGATATCAAGCTCCTTGATCCATTTTGAGTTAACTTTTGTGCATGGTGAGAGAAAGGGATTCAGTTTCATTCTGTTGCATATGGATTTCCAGTTTTCCCAACACCATTTGTTGAATATGCTATCCTTCCTCCATTGCATGCTTTTAGCCCCTTTATCAAATATAAGATAGTTGTAACTTTGTGGATTAGTCTCTGTGTCCTCTATTCTATACCATTGGTCCACCCGCCTGTTTTGGTACCAGTACCATGCTGTTTTTGTCACTATTGCTCTGTAATATAGTTTGAAATCTGGTATCGCTATACCGCCTAATTCACACTTCCTGCTTAGAATTGCTTTTGCTATTCTGGGTCTTTTATTTTTCCATATGAATTTCATGATTGCTTTATCTATTTCTACAAGAAATGCCGTTGGGATTTTGATTGGCATTGCATTAAACCTATAGAGAACTTTTGGAAATATCGCCATTTTGATAATGTTAGTTCTGCCTATCCATGAACAGGGTATATTTTTCCATCTTCTAAGATCTTCTTCTACTTCTCTCTTTAGGGTTCTGTAGTTTTCATTGTATAAATCTTTCACCTCTTTTGTTAGGTTGATTCCCAAGTATTTTATTGTTTTTGAGGATATTGTGAATGGAGTGTTTTTCCTCATTTCCGTTTCAGAAGTTTTGTCGCTGATATACAGAAATGCCTTTGATTTATGCGTGTTGATTTTATATCCTGCCACTTTGCTGAATTCATTTATTAGTTCTAGTAGTTTCTTTGGGTCTTCTAGGTATAGAATCATGTCATCTGCAAATAGTGATAATTTAAGTTCTTCTTTTCCTATTTTTATGCCTTTAATTTCTTTCATCTGTCTAATTGCTCTGGCCAGTGTTTCGAGAACTATATTGAATAGAAGTGGTGATAGAGGGCATCCCTGTCTTGTTCCAGATTTTAGAGGGAATGCCTTTAACTTTTGTCCATTCAGAATGATGCTAGCCTGAGGCTTAGCATAGATAGCTTTTACAATGCCAAGGTAAGTTCCTGTTATCCCTAGTTTTTCTAATGTTTTGAACATAAAGGGATGCTGTACTTTGTCGAATGCTTTCTCTGCGTCTATCGAGATGATCATATGGTTCTTATCCTTAAGTCTATTGATGTGGTGAATAACATTTATTGATTTCCATATATTGAACCAGCCTTGCATCCCAGGGATGAATCCTACTTGATCATGGTGCACAATTTTTTTGATGTGTTTTTGTATTTGATTCACCAGAATTTTATTGAGGATTTTTGCATCTAGGTTCATTAGAGATATTGGTCTGTAGTTTTCTTTCTTTGAGGTGTCTTTGTCTGGTTTCGGAATCAGGGTGATGTTGGCCTCATAGAATGAATTTGGCAGAGCTCCCTCTTTTTCTATTTCCTGAAATAACTTGAAAAGTATTGGTATTAATTCTTCTTTAAAGGTTTTGTAAAACTCTGCTGTATACCCATCTGGTCCTGGGCTTTTCTTGGTTGGTAGTCTTTTGATGGCTTCTTCAATTTCATCTATTGATATTGGTCTGTTCAACTTGTGTGTATCCTCCTGACTCAGTCTGGGCAAATCATATGACTTAAGAAATTTATCGATGTCTTCACTATCTTCTATTTTATTGGAATATAGGTTTTTCAAAATAATTTCTAATTGTCTTCTGTATTTCTGTAGCATCTGTTGTGATATTGCCTTTTTCATCCCGTATGTTAGTAATTTGAGTTCTCTCTCTTCTTCTCTTCGTTAGCATGGCTAAGGGTCTGTCGATCTTATTTATTTTTTCAAAGAACCAACTTTTAGTTTTGTTAATTTTTTCAATAGTTTCTTTTGTTTCAATTTCATTGATTTCCGCTGATTTTAATTATTTCTTGCCTTCTGCTACATTTGCTGTTGTTTTGCTCTTCCTTTTCTAGGGCTTTGAGATGAAGTGTGAGCTCATTTATTTGTTGGTTTTTTCTTTTTTTGAGGAATGACCACCAGGCGATGAATTTTCCTCTTAAAACTGCTTTCATTGTGTCCCATAGATTCCGATATGTTGTGTCTGTATTTTCATTTATCTCTAAGAATTTTTTGATTTCCTCCTTTATGTCTTCTGTAACCCATTGATCATTCAGTAACATATTGTTCATTTTCCATGTGATGTAGGATTTTTCCTTCCTTCTTTTATCATTGATTTCCAGTTTCATTCCATTATGATCAGATAAAATGCATGCTATTATCTCCACCCCTTTATATTTACTGAGGGTTGCCCTATGGCATAATATATGGTCTATTTTTGAGAAGGATCCATGTGCTGCTGAGAAAAAACTATATCCATTTGATGATGGTTGATATATTCTATATTTGTCAGTTAAGTCTAGGTTATTGATTGTGATATTGAGTTCTATAGTTTCTTTATTCAACTTTTGTTTGGAGGATCTGTCCAAAGGTGAGAGAGGTGTGTTGAAGTCACCCATAATTATTGTGTTGTGGTCTATTTTATTCTTGAACTTGAGGAGAATTTGTTTTATGAGTGTCGCAGCACCATTATTTCGTGCATAAATATTGATAATTGTTATGTCTTGTTGGTGAATGGTTCCTTTTAACAGTATATAATGTCCTTCTTTATCCCTTTTTGATTAACTTAGTCTTGAAGTCGATTTTATTCGATATGAGGATGGCCACCCCTGCTTGCTTACGAGGACCGTGTGCGTGGTATATTTTTTCCCATCCTTTCTCCTTCAGCCTGTGTATGTTTTTTCCAATCAGATGTATCTCCTGGTGGCAGCATATTGTTGGATTTATTTTTTTAATCCATGTTACCAGCCTATGTCGCTTTATTGGAGAGTTTAAGCCATTAACATTCAGAGTTACTATTGATATATTGTTTGTACTTCCATCCATGTTTGATTATTTATCCTTTTTTTAAAAAATTTAGTTTGTTTCTCCATGATTATCTTTCCCCTCGCCCTCTGTCTTTACTGAGGCACTTCCTACTGATGGTTTTGGTTATTGTTTTTAATTTCTTCCTCGTGTAGTGTTTTGCTCAAAATGCTTTGCAATGCTGGTTTTCTGGCTGCAAATTCTTTTAACTTTTGTTTATCATGAAAGATTTTTATTTCGTTGTCATACCTGAAGATTAATTTTGCTGGATACAGAATTCTTGGTTGGTATCCATTGTCTTTCAGTGTTTGAAATACATTGTTCCATGACCTTCTTGCTTTCATCTCTGTGATGAAAAATCTGCTGTTAACCTTATTGGTTTACCCCTAAATGTAATCTGTCTCTTTTCTCTTGTAGCTTTTAATATTTTCTCTTTGTTCTGTATATTGGATATCTTCATAATAATGTGTCTTGGCGTTGGTCTACCGTGATTTTGTGTGCTCGGTGTCCTGTATGCATCTTCAGTTTGTATATCTGTTTCCTTTTTTATTTCTGGAAAGTTTTCTGTAATTATTTCATTCAGCAGGTTACTCATTCCCTTGGTTTGAATCTCTGTACCTTCTTCTATCCCGATGACTCGTAAGTTTGGTTTTTTTATGTTATCCCATAACTCTTGGATGTTTTTCTCGTGATTTTTTACCAGCCTTTCTGAGTTGGCTAGACTCTTTTTCAAGATGATATATTTTGTCTTCATTATCTGACGTTCTGGCTTCTACTTGCTCCACTCTGTTAGTGATACTCTCAATTGAGTTTTTAATTTGGTTTATCGTTTCCTTCATTTCTAGAATTATTGTTTGATTATTTTTTATAATCTCTATCTCCTGATAGAGATGCTTAACTTCTTCTTTTATCTGTTTATGTAATTCATTCTCAATGTGTTCTTTTGCTGCTTGAATTTTCTGTCTTGTATCCTCTTTAAGGTTCCATTCCATCTGTCTAAGGTGTTCCTTGAGTTCTTTATATGACCATTTTTCTGATGACTCTAGGTCCTCCTGAATATTTAGGCTGTCCTGCATTGTTTGTACTCCTTTTCTTCCTTGCTTTTTGAAGCTGCTCATGTTACTTCTTGTTCTGTTTGACTGATGAATTACTGTTTACTCCTATAAATTTATTAGATGTTTGGGAGGAAAGGTATTAGAAGGGAAGGGAAGAAGTCACTAAAGAGAATGAGAGGAAGCAGGTAGAATTCAAGGGAGGGGGGATAAGATAATTGAAAAGAAATGAAAAGACAAAAGAAGAAAAAAATAGGAAATAAAAAAAGAAAAAAAATTAAAAAAATAATAAAAAAAATAAAATTAAAATTAGGAGAAAAAAATTTAAAAAAAATTTGTAAAAAAAAATTTAAAAAACAACAAGAAAGAAAAATGAAAATGAAAGAAAAACCCAAATCAAAAAAAAAGAGAGAGAAAAGAAAAAAAGAAAAAAAAAACTAATAAATGCAGTCTTAGAGTTTGATTAACTTCTCTTCCAGTAGGTGGCACTGTGCCCACCAGGCCAAGTTTCTCCTGTCAATACGCGGGAACCAATCACTGTGCAGCAGCTCCTCCCAGACTGGGCATGTCTCCAATCCTGAGTGCCTAGGGCCTCCTCTTGTGTCTAGTCACTTCCCACTTTTCCTCTAGCCAGGGCCCTCTCACGGGTGCTGCTCACCACAATACTGGCTACACGCCAGGTCTGCTGCTCCCGGGAGCCCTGTTTTCATGAACGACTGGGCACACTCTTCCAGTTTGCCATTCCCTCAGACCCTAAGTTTGTAGAGCTTGGGGCTGAGAATCCTCAGCGAATTTTACTTGCCCTCCGGTAGCCACGCCTCTGGTAGCTGGTGCAAGAGATCTCAGCTGTCAGCCCTGGTGGGAGCGGTAGTTCCGCGCCGCGGGTCCCGCGCCACCTCTGATTCCCTCGGTCTGGCTATCGTGCTCACGGGAGAGCTGGGAGGGGCCCTTAGGGGAGAGCTGGGAGGGGCCCTTAAGGTTTCCCCGATGTGTGGAGAGGGAAGGCTAGGGAATTACACACCTGTAGCCGCAGGTTTCAATGAAGTTATCTCCTCCGCTGCAGTCTGATGACGTGAGTTCTCTGCCATGGTGGTATCTCTTGCAAATGGCGACAGTTCGTTTCCCTTTGCCGGGCGACCAATGCAACGGGTGGGTCCTTACTGTCTCTCCCAAGCCCCGTTTCAAACCTGTGGCCACTACCTATGAAGGCTCGGTAGGCATTTAGCTCCGTAGGATGAGAAGGGCTGACCAGTTGTTTCAGCCGGATCGATTAGTGCTGAGTCACAGCTGTTTGTCTGCGGGAAGCAGGCGAACGGGAGCTTGAATTCAGCCGATCCGGGCTCAGTGTGTGTTCTGAGAGGCCCAGACTGTTCACCCCAGATCCTCGTCAGCTCAGCATTGCCTAGTGATCCTGAGCAAACAGATTTAGGTTATTTATGACTCCCTATGCCTGCACAGCTGACGAGGTCAGGGACTTGATCTCTCTGCGCCCGCCGCTCCATTCAAGAAACACTTTCTTAAGGTCTAAAAATTTTCTCGGCCCCAAATGTAGTCCTGGCCACCAGGCCTGACACTCTAAGAGTCACAACTCTTGTTAGTTGGAAGAATTGCTAATAAGTCACCCCAGCTACGGCCTGTTCTATCCCAGGAGAAACCCTCACTACCATGAGGAATTTGAGCCATGAAGCTTTCCTGGTCTTTGCCACTAATAAACCTCATGACTTTAGGCAAGTCTCTTAAACTTGAATTTCCATTTTTTATCAAAGACAGATGAAGGTCGAGTTCTAAAACACAGGAATTTATTATTATTATTTTGTCTATCCTGATCTTCTCTTTGCATTTCTATCATCCCATCTGCAATTTCTTCAAATTGGAAATCTGTTCTTTATCGAAAGCCCTAAACGTAAAGAGGAAAACAAACCAAAAAGATGAGGAAAGAATAAATTTCATAAACTATCTTAATCTCCAAAAGAAGAGACGCCTGAGGGAAAGTCATTCACAATGAAGACATTTCAAGAGGTTTTCTTAATCGTGAGGGTTTCCCATCTGACAGCTTTGGGATATTACTTCTCGGGCACACTACTTTGAGTTTGGTACCTGGGATGTGATCTGTAAGACACCGAATTGGCCAGCTGTGTGTAAGAATGTGTTTGGTTCTGGAAGGTAGAGATAGAGATATGAATTTACCATCTGCTCTCCAAAGTAATTCCTAACTACCTTGTCTTAATGGCCCAGTTGAGGTATGTGTCAAATCTTTGTTAATTAGTAAAAGTTACAAGAAATTGAAATTTACAAGTGATTCACCTCTTTCTTCATCTTCTTTTTTTTAAAAAAATTAAGTGAATCCTAGTTTATATTGATCACTGTCACTAATTTCTATCACTTTGTACTTTCTTGTTTTTTTGTTTGTTTTATTGGTGCATCATGATTGTACATAGCAGTGGGATCTATTGGGCCATATTGGTACATGTGCATATCATAATTTGAGCAGTTTTTTTCTCTTAAACCTGCCTCTGTGTTTTCTTGAACTGAAGAGGTGATGCTGCAGAGAGGTCTCAAAGAATTTAATATAACCAAGAGTTTGTATTATCTCTGTCTCAGCCCTGAAACCCAGGTATGGCTAAATGGCTGTTTGGTCACATGCATGTAAATGCCACTTCTTTTGTGCATTCCAGAGTTAAAAGGGTGGATTTGGGGATATCAGGGTTTTGCAGACAGAGAGTTTTCTTGTGAGATTTTCATGGCCTGTTGAAGAAAGCAACATACTGGAAGGCAATCCAAGACCAAAAAAATCCAAGTTAGTATTTATATACTTTCCATTGGTTAAAGAGGATTTGATGTTTCTGGCTTTTCCCACTACCATTTGTACTATAGCTTTTAAATTATTTTGACTATGACATGCAGCAAGAAATATTTTACAAGTAACCATAGTATATATATATATATATATATATATATATATATATATATATGTGAATGTATGTGTGTATGTGAACATATATGTATATACATGTAAATGTATATACATACATATGCATAATATAGTTTATGTACAATGATAAAATACATGCATAATTATTGAGATGTGTATATATACACATGTGTGTGTGTATATATACACACATCTATATGTATACATAAACTTGGAAGTTTCATAAAACTATGCTTCCTTTTAACTGTAATTCTTTTAAAAAATTCTAATTTAGTTATTTAAAAATGCTGCTACAATTCATTAAAGTGATTTCTTGACCATTAATGAATTGCAAATTTAAAAATATCACTCTAAACATATCTTCACTTTTCAGCCTTGAACAGTTGCTTACTATCAAGTAGCTGAAAATGATCAATCTAGTTTCCTTTTTCACAGACAGGGACATGAGTTCCGGCCAACAGACCCTGAGAGCTGCCTGAACAGCCCTCAGTGACTGGTTTAGCCAAAACTAACAAAATAAAAACACTCCTTTCCATTTAGTAGAAGTCAGTGAATTCTATAAAACATTTAGCCAAGCAGTAATCATTTAACCATTCATAAACAAATTGTCCTACTTTATGCTAAATTTATAAGTCATTATACTATGGTGTTGATCAACTCAATTGAAAAGAAAGATGTATCAAGATATCATTATAAGATTATCAATATTCTTTATCACTAATAATTGGGGGCTGGAATTTTCATGTTATTTTCCTCTAACATATGTACAATTTCAATCTGAGGCTCTTCAAACTTTACTCATCTATTCTTGCCTCAAAGGAATTCCAAAGCATAAGCTCAAAGCATTGCTTTCAAGTGTTGAATTCTTCATCAAGACAGGGTTGTTATGTGAAAGATATTGTTTTGTTCTATTCCTAAAATGTCCATATCAAAAAATTTTCCCCCATATTTCAGTAAAGTGACCTCTTGAAAAAAAGATTTTTTCCCCCAGATTTTTGTTGTTGGTATTAACTCTCTAGACACATAGTGTTTTTTCTTCAACAAAAGCAAACAAGGAAAAGAAAAAGAAGTACTGCTTTTCCCTTATTCAGAATAAGTGTTTACTTTTTGGCAGTTCCTTTAAAATCTGTTCTGAAATACACACTCTATTGCCACACACTAATGTGCACTAGCAGACGTTAGGGAGCAACCGCTGTAGAGTCTTAGAAAGAGCTGGAATCGTAAATCTTAAATGTTATGTAAATATAACAAAGAGCTTAGTGGGGACAGAACTTGAGTTTTTGAAGTAGCTGGGCTGTTGTTTTGGAGGCAGCATGTGGTTTCTGCATTACAGGGCAAAAGCTGGATTTTGTGATCTTTTTAAATCAAGCAGAGTTTTGCTCTTGCGGTAAAGCTGAATACGGGGAAGTAACCCAGTGCAGGTGCTTGAGAACGAACAGTTTAATAGTCTGCTTAGGAATGTAAATTGGGTATGTCAGCTAGATTCCATCCTGTGTCGTTCAAAAACAAAATTTTACCAATATCTGAAAGTAGACTTTTCTATATATAGAAAAACTGAAATTTATCCATAAATGAGTATTTTCTTATTTTAGTAATGACGAGAGCGATAGAACCAAGATTTGACTATGTCAGAGGGCTAAGCAGATCTAGCCTCATGCTATAAAAACAGAAATACAAAAACAAAGAAATACGAAAAGGAATTAAAATGACCTGGGTTCAGCCCAAGTGGTAGACTTTAAGAAATGTTCCAATAACTCCTGTGGCTGAGTTGCCAGGACCAGAGCTAGCCTATATCCAGGAGTAGGATGCATTTTCTCCTGAGGAGAATTTATGAACCCATCACTATGGTTTGGATGTGGCTTGACGCCGTGGGGTTCATGTGCAGGAAGCTCAGGTATAATGTGGTGTTAAAAGCGGGGGCGGGGGGAGGCACCTTTAAGAGGTGGGCTTAATGCAAGATAATTAAGTACGTATTTGGGGTCCCTTGAAGGGATTAATTTGTGGAGTGATTTAGTTTTCAGGCAAGTAAGTTGTTATAAAAGAGCAAGCCTGGCCCCAGAAGCCCTCTTTAACTTCCTATCTTGCTCTGGGATCTCTCTTTATTCTCATCATGATGCCATTTGCCATTTTGTGAAGCAGTGAAGGGAGCCAAACTGATGGGGTTGCCTGATTTTAGACTTTCATCCTCCAAAACTATAAGCTAAGTAAAACTCTTTCCTTCATAAAGTACCCAGGTGTTTTCTCATAGCCATAGAAAACAGACAAATATAAACACTGTCATTCATTCTGGAGGGAGGTCAGTTCTGAAGCAGAACATGGGATGGGCATAGGAGGGAAGACCCTTCTTATGGGATAGATGGGGCAGCTGGGCTTGGATTTCTACTTGCAGGATTCAGTCATTCTGTACCACATGGGAAATGCTGGGTGTTAGCAAAAGACTCTGAGGTACGATTTGGGTCTCTGAGTTCTAGCACTAGCAAATGTAGTAGCTGTTGTTAGTTATGTGCCTGTTGTTTATGTTGCATTTTGATTGTGCCAAATCTTCCACTTCCTCTAAAAGTCACAGCCTAGTCTCATTTGTGCTGTGAGTCATTAGAAGGCCAGGGTGAAGGGCCTCAGCAAAGGAACCTGGGAAGAGACAGAGAGCACACTGTGTACAGAGCAGAGTGAGGGATGGTTGAGAGACTCCCAGAAGGCATTGGGGCTCTTCCTCGAGGCCAAATGAAGGATGGAGTGGAAGTGGCAGAAGGCTCATCCAATTGTCCAGGAAACTTTCAGAAAACACCTTTTAGAGACCTGTTGAGAGGACTCATATCTGACCATTTGGGAATAAAATGTTAGGTCAGATACAAATAAATTAACCAAGCATCAGTACATCCCTTTTGTAATGCCACAAAATATTTGTATAGCTATCATTTTAATTACATTCGAATGAGAATTTGTCTTTTTTAAATATTTTTTTTTAGTTGTAGGTGAACACAATATCTTTATTTTATTTATTTATTTATTTTTTATGTAGTGCTGAGGATTGAACCCAGTGCCTCCTACTTGCTAGGCAAGTGCTCTACCACTGAGCTACAACCCCAGGCCAGCATATGTCTTTTCTAATAGATACCTAAATTCGTCAGCTTAATACGAACTCACAGAGAACAAAACAAACTTACCTATCATTTGTATTTGGTCCAGCTTAATAAATTATTCTCTGCTTTCCATCTTTGAATCCTTTCTGGTCATCTCCAATGAGATTATCCCATAGCTTCTTAAAGACGGTGTAGAGAGAAGTAAACACATAGGATTAAGGATAAATTGTTGAAGATTTTAAGGAGGAATAAAGATTTCTATCACCCACTGTCACCTCCATAAATCCAATCCTATAAATTCTGGGAAAATCTAAGCGGCCTTGGTTTCTTGCACCCATAGGGCTCTATTGGTCAGCAATTGAGTTTGTAGCTGGAATTGTCAAAAGAGACAAATGACAACAAGATTAAAAGCAACAGGGATGTGTACTTTATCTTCAAATTAGAAATATTAGAATAAACTAAATTAATATCTTTTGTATGCATACAAATATGTATATATACACATTGGAAGGGCAGGGAAAATACAACAGCATGTTAACTATCAGTAAATCTAGGGGAAGGTTTTCAAGTGGTTTGCAACATTAGTTTTTCAACCTTCTCAAGAGTTGGAATTTCTTAATTCAAAAAATAGGGGGAGCTGTGCATATGTAATCTCAGCTACTCAGGAGGCTGAGGCAGGAGGATCATAAGTTTGAGGCCAGCCTTGTCAACTTAGTGAAACCCTGTCTCGAGAAACGGAAAATGCTGGGGATATAGCTCGGTGATAGAGGGGCCCTGGGTTTGATCTCTAGCACTGGGAGGGGGTGGGGAGCAGAAGAAATAGGAGGGAAGAAACAGCAACAGAGAATATTGTAGTCCTTAAAGACATAATGACCAGCGCACAGATGTTAGATTTAATGAGATTGTATGCTTGTGTTATACAATAGCTAGCCCAGGGCTTTGAACTTAGGAAGGATTCACCTATTTCTTAAATAGGAGAATAAAATATTTGAACCCACTATAAAAATGTGTCCATGGTACACCCTTGGGGTCCTGCTCTCCTTTCCCCTCAGCATTCTTGGGGCTGCATGACACCAATGTCTACATATCTACCCTTTGAATAGAGGCTCGGGAAAAGGAAGATGTACTCTCTCCTGCATCCTTACTACTCAGTGTGGTCCAAGGACCAGAAAACATCTGCATATCCTGGGAGCTTGTTACAAATGCATAATATTGCCCCAGCCCAGACTCACTGAAGCAGAGTGTGGTTCAGGTGTAAGAATAATAGCTAAAGCCCTTTATCTGCATTAAAAGTCTCCATGCTTCCTTATACAATTAATGTAAGATAACAAAACCAAAAAGATTCTTAGGATGTAGTCTCTTCTTTACCAACATCTAAAAGGGAAATGTTTTTTGTGATTAAATATAAGTAGCTACTTCTTTAAAACTTTTTCAAAATATGTGGGTGAGAGTGGTATTCCACATGGGTGCCAAGTACCTTTCACACATTATTCGAATCATAGTGAGAAAAAAAAACTTTTTTAGATTATAGGTCTGATAAATTCCATCCTGAAAAAAGACTATTTCAGAACAGAAAATGAAGCCAATTAAAATGCTTTAATTAGTTTTAAAATAAATATAAAATGGTGCAGTAGGTTGCAAGTTTGTTGGACCACCGTCTTGACATTTACAATTCTCTCCTCAGTAGCCCTTTAACTGAAGACAATTAAAAATAGTTCTCTTAAGAGTTCAAGAGTTTAGGATTTCTTTTCTTTTATGATTCTGCAGTCTGTGCCACCATAGCCAAGGGAAAGGGGAGGAATAAAGGACCTTCTCTATTTTCTTCAGTCTCTAGACAGAGTTGAAACTCAAGGTCTCCGAGGTGACGGCTCTAAGAAAGAGACAAATGGCACGGAGCCCAGGCAACAGAGATGCGGATGTGTCTGTGAATTGGAAATTTTAGTGGAATCTCTGCAAGGATGAAAACTGTGGGCCTTCTTCTGGATAAATATGTCCAGTGTGATTATTAAACTTGAAAAATGCCCAAGTGGCGGGGGAGGGGGAACCTTCACATTCGACGTCCTGCATCTGGAAGCTTTTTTTACTTTCCCTAGGAAACCTCTGTGGCTCTTTGTTCCTGTCAAGGAGGAAAACGTGCTTGTAAATTTTACCCACAAAAAAAAAAAAAAACAAAAAAAACAAAAAAAACAAAAAAAACAAACCTGCATCTTTGCATCCACCGCAATCAGGAAGCAGTAGGAACATACCCCAAAAGGCTGGACCAAAGCCTGGGGGTGAGGGCCAAGAGCAGGGAGAGGAGGGTGGACTTACGCAAAAAAAAAAAAAAAAAAAAAAAAAAAGAAAAGAAAAGAAAACTCAGTCTGGCAGAAAATTTCAGTAAGGAAGTTCTCTGTGCCAACTGTGGCCTCAAAGAAAAATACTCCACCCTCTTAAAGTTGCTAAGACGGCAAGGCAGGCAGTGCCATCAATGGCTGTTCAGACCTCCCGTGACAAATGGATCCCTCCATAACCAGCCAAAGCAAACTTCCCGTTACACAGCGGACATATGTCCATATGCGCTGAGGCTGGCCTTGGGTGTCAGGCAGTTGTTTGTGGTGTCATTTGAAAGAACCCAGGGAAATCATCCCAAAGTTTAGGTGCCTAAGATTCAATCATTGTTGGCTCATTCGTTTATAATAAGGATTATGTTTACCCTGAAGTTTTCTTAAAGTGTTAACTAAGCCCAGGAGGAGACTGCAGGGTTTCTATCCAAAGCTATTTGATATTAAAATTTGAGGTCTTACTCCTATACATGGGGACCCTTAAGGCAAAGATTCAAATGAAAAAGAGTGACATGAAAGCATATGAATTCTTTATTGCTACTACCCACACTTTTATTCCAATTTTTTTTTAAGCTTACAGCACCCAATATTCTGGGCCAGTCTCCCATCCAAGTACTGAATGCAGCCCGACCCTGCTTAGCTTCTGAAATCAGACAAGATCGGGTATGTTCAGGGTGGTATGGCCATAGACTTACTCCAACTACTCAAAGGAGATGTGATATATTTTTACACAACAGAGTAAAGTACCCTTCAGGTGAGACAGAAAGGGAAGGATGGAGCTAGCTGCCTTGGGCACTGTAATTGCTGCACTGTCTGCTTTCAGACTGGAGAGAAAGGGATCACCTGGAATTCCTTAGTGCTATATCACCATGACCAGAATTTCAGGCTCTCACCCCCATTTGTTGGGCAGGAGCACTTCTTGCATGGGGGATTCAGGATATCACCTGTTGTTCTTATCAACTAGGAATAGGGGTGTGCCTGGTGTTAGAGTGCTAATCAATGTGCATATTTTAAATGCCCCCTCTTGCAACATCTACAATCAAAATATTTTATACTTTTTTTGTGTGTGTGTGCTACTGGTATTGAACCCAACGCCTAGTACTCTACCAGTGAGTTGCATCTTGGGCCCTTTTTAAATTTTATTTTGAGACAGGTTTTCACTAAGCTGCCTAGGATAGCCTTTAACTGGTGATCCTGATCCTCCTGCCTCAGCCTCCTGAGTTGCTAGGATTTTATATACCTAAGTTTCTCTTGAGTGAGGTCCACTGCTTGTATCAAAAAACCTCAACAGAAACATGTATTATGTCATTTTAAAGAAAGGCTCTTAAAATTGATTAAATGTTAACTTGAATATTCAACTCCTGCCAATACATAATTTTAATTGTCTTTTCAAACCAATGTATTTTCATTATCAGACTTAGTGGCCATCTTCTCAGACTTTTACCTGGGTTTCTTGCCAGGGCCACACTGGCTCTTTGAGAAGGAATTTTTCAGTATTACCCCTGATTCAAGGGGTAAAACACTGAGTTGCCTGCAGCTGATAGTCAAAGAGAAAAGTCTGTTTCTACTGAGGGAAAGGTTGAAGAGTGCGGCATAAACCAAGAACAGGGCAAGAGGCCAGCACTCAGAGGCCAGTTTTGTCAGCTCTGTCAGGGACTGGGGACTGAGACTTCTCAGAAGAGGGTGCTCACAGGTGCATGCAGATATCCTGTTGTCGCAGGCCAGGAAGTCTGAGAGGCATAAGTTCATGCATATCAGCTCAAAATTTCAGCCAACAAGCCTCCCTATCTCAGGTTTCTGCAATGTGCCAGGCAGGAATATCATGTCAGGGATGGCATGACACCTAGAAGAGCATTTAGGAGTCCTGAGAAAATCTCAATCTAGGTTGACAGTATCTGTGGTGCATTTGGCTTTCCTTCAATTTTCCCTTCCCCTCTCCTGAGCAGCACTGAGTGACCACACCCCCACCCTGGCCTAGGCCTGCTATATCTTCTATATCCCACAATCCCTATGTACCCTCTTCTTCTCAATCTCTTTACCCTCACTCCCATTTCAACAGGTCTTCCTTATATCTACTGTATTCAGCACTTGCGATTTAAAAATACATACATAATTACATCAAACCCAAACAACCCATCAGAAGGATGTCATTATCACCATTTAACCTAAAAGCAAACACCAGGCTCAGAGGACACTGGCTTGCTCAGGTGTGAGGGTAAGTGATGGGCTTATGGTTTCCATTCTGTACCCTGGCCTCCTACTATCAGTCTCAAGGGCCATGTGACTCCCTGGGACATGCTCTCTCCTCTCTGCATCAGTCTACTTAGACTTTCCAAGGCAGGCCAGAGGTTCCAAAAAAGGTGTGAGAAAGCTTCTTTCTTAGGCTCTGCTTTTTAAAGTAAGAAAGAGCAACTTTTAGGTAAGTATGTAAACGAGATAATTGTTTTTCTGATGTTAGGTCACTTTTCTTCATCATCAGATGACAGTCTTTCCCTGCTAGAAATACTCTAGTGTCCTCTCAACAATTTTTGTATGACCAACACTGAGTTCCTCTGTTGGAATAAGTCCCAACTTAGAGGAGTCTCCTTCTGGAAGCAGGTATCTGAGTCACAGATTGGAGAAGGAGGATGGAGAAGGAATTCCAGGCTGAGCTCCATGGAGAGAGAGGACTGGGAGCAACGTGGATAGTGTCCTTTTTCACAAGTGACTTCTTGAGACACGGGTAATGCTGGTTCAGAGCACAGGAGCAAGATAAGGGAGAGATGTAGAGAGAGGTCCTTCCTAATTTTGATGCTAGGCTTCTGGCAGAGGGAGGCTGGAAGGGATCCAGGTTCATTTTTGTCTTTGAAGGAGCAGCAGGAAGGCTCCTGAAAGTAGCTTTCCCAGGGAGAAGAAGCAGGTCTGGAGTCTGGAAGCCTGAAGGGAAAGGGGCTCTCAGGAGACATTTAGAGCCATCCTAGACTCCCATAAAATAACTGGGTCACCTGTGAAGTGGAGTAAAGAGATAGGTCTTGCAGTTATGCAAAAAAGGAACTGGTAAACTATGACCATCAGTGGTAGGTAACCTGGACTGTGATCAGTGGGCCCTTGGGATTCTGAGACCCAAACATTGAAACACCTCAACAGAAACATGGCTGACCTTCCAGTCAATTGTAAACAATATACCAAATCTGCTTTCAAAAGATTACTTTTGTAAAAAGTATGTGTCCTCAGAACGTTGCTGTCCCAGGCCATTTTTCACTGAGTAGATGGCCCAACAGGCAATGCTATAGCCAGTGATGTTACGAAGTGTGTGGGGATGAGTCAGCCCCACCAGCCAGCCCTCTCCTGCCTCAGGACTAATGACCTCTGACAAAGTCCCCTGTGAAGCTAAGGCCTGTAGGCAGGAGGTGGGACTTGGCTCACCCCTTGGAGAATTGAAACAAAGAAGAAAATGAACGGAAAGTGCATTTTTGACTAGTATATTTCCTCATTCTTTTTCTCTATGGTAAGTACATATCCAGCTGAAGACGCAGCTGTGTAAAAGGGCAGACCTCATGGGGCACAGTTGGCTCTGGATTGATCCCCCAGTCTATGCTGCGTAGGATTGTGGGCAAGTTTCTGAAGCACTGTGGAGGACTGATCGGGAGTCAACCAGTGCTAACTGTGAAGGACAGGGCCATATTCCAATGAAGACCTCCACAGTCACTGCCCAGGTGTTAGTCCCTGCTCTGCCACTATTGTGTGACCTGAGGGAAGGTATTTAACCTTCCTGAACCTCAGCTTTCTCATCTGTAAAATCAGAAAAGGGGTACTAGCTCATAAGATTGGTATGAGGATGAAGTGAGAAAAAAATATGTTAGACCCATAGCTCCTGGCATAGTTCATTCTTTCAAAAACAAAACAACAACAACAACAAAAAAAACGTTGCCTATTATTACTAACTGTGGATGTTTTTAACACTCTTGTGTTTATTTATACCTGAGCCAACATCTTTTCTTAAGGATCATTTAGCTTCTTTTAGTTAGGAGTCTCTGCTTTGTACTTTTGTGCGAGCATTTCTATTACAATACTTATCTCAGTGCATTTCAATTTTCTTTATACTCGTTTGTTTCCTTCACTCAGTCAATAGATTGTTTGAGGACCACAGCTTTGTACCCAAAACCTAGCACATATATTAAGCCCACAAATACTTTGAAATAAATATGATGGGAATAGATAGCCTTATTTTGATCAGAAAGGAAAGAGAAGCTTCTCGAATTCTCACCTACCATATATATCAGAAAATAAGTGGGACCAGTAGGACAACTCAAGCACAAGAGACCTGGTCCATGTTTCCTGCCCCCAGTGGTTGACCCCTAAGGCTATCCTTCTGGACCATGTGGCCATCAGGTGATCTGGGAGGTGCACCCCTGGTTCATTTCTTCAGCATGACCTGCAGGGACCATGGCTGCAGCCCCAGGGACTGCCTCATGGAAAATGTGGACACTGACCAAACAGTGTCCACCTGAGGAACTGAAGCCAACGCCTCCTTCTGCTCTTGATTTTTCCTGCAGATGATCTGCCCAGTCCCTCCCGCTTCTCAATTCTCATAACCCTGGCTTTAGCTCAATTTCTTATCACTTGTTACCTGATTTCCTGAAATGATCTAGTTTCTTCCATCCCATTCGTTACAGTGTTTCTGGAGAGACCATTCCATAGACAAATCTGGCCCATTCCCTGTCCCTCTCCCACCTGCCATTTTTAGGTTCTATCATGCTGCCCTCTGAAGACAGTCTGACTTCCCAAACAGGACTCACTGACCCTTCTGATGTAGGTTTCTGCTTCTTGTCCATTTTTCCTCTTCTTCGGTGTTTTTCCTCTACTCTTCACCTCCTTTTAATCTTTGGATATATTGAGCTACTCAGAGCTCCTGAATAGGCTCTTCTCTCATGTATTCTAGAGAGTCTTCCTTGTCTCTTCCTACCATGGTTTACCACCCTTGAACTATGGGAGACAACAAAGTATCCAGATCCATGCAACCTCTACCATCTTTCCTATACCACAGTAACTATCATATTGGATTATAAAGAGCTAATTGCTACATGAATTCTATTCCTTGTTTCTCTTATTCAAACTTTTATGGCCTGCTTCCCGTGCACTCTTCTGGATATTTACACCCATAAGCAAGTCAGGTAAAAGTCCCTGCCCTCATGGAACTTGTATTTTAGTGGATCAACAAACAATAAATGCATGAATGATTTATATTCTAATGGAAATGTGATACAGATTTTTGAAGGAAATAAATCAAGTGCAATGTTGATTACAGAGTGCCAGGTATAGAAGAGAGGGTGGGAATCAGGGAAGGCTTCTCGGAGGGAGATGATATATAAATGGTGTCCATAGTATGATGAAAGGAAAGCTGCACCCAGAGTGAGAGATGGTATGTTTGTGTGGACTCAAAGAAGGACTGACCTTGGTGTTCTGGAGGAAGGAAAGGGGCCATCCTCACTGGAGCATATCACAAGTTCCCACTACAATCTCCCTGAGAACATGGACAACATCTTATACCTGTCTTCATTCACAGGATATAGCCTGGTGCCTGGAAAATGATAGGTGTTAATCAGTATTTGGATGAATCAATAAGATTTTAAAGTTATATTTTCCTTGGTATTTAACTTTCAAAACTAAAATAGATTATATATCTTAGGGAGCTTATAGTCTAGGAATTATAATAGAATATTCTTGTCACCATCCCTAAGGACATTTGAGTTCTTCTCAGGTGTCTGATCTACTCTCCGTCAGCTGCCATTTTGGAGAAGATGGCTTCTATCACACGCCTAGAACATCAGGTGATACAGTCATGCTAGATTCAAATGCATTTCCATAACTTGGTTAAGTAGGTATTTCTTCTTATCAATATAAAAAAATGCTCTAACAAACCGAGAAACAAAAACAAAATAACTCTTGGAAAGGATAAGGGAAACCCTTGGACTCCAAATATCCTAAAGAAACAAAAATGCTTGTGAAGTATGTGGATTAAAAAAAATTGGTTCTGATCTTTCTTTACCTCACCCTCTTTCAGTTATTGTCTAAATAATCAGAGTCCCCAGGATCTTACCAGATCAAGATGTTGGTATTCCATCAGTACTTACTACTGTATAGAGAGTCAGCGGATCCTCCAGTCTCACAAAGTCTTGAATATGTGTGTTTTGCTTATTCCTTAAGTTCTATAACAGCCAATGTCTTTTTTACCTAAAGAGATTCTCCTTCTGTAGCAAAATTTTTCTAGAAGAAAACAACTTCTCCCCAAGTTCTATGATCTTAATTTAAAAAAAAATAATTCTATCCTACTAAGCACTTTTCTGGAACAGTTTTCAAACTTGTTTCTTAATAATGATTTTATCTCCTTGAATCTCAGTGGAAACTTCTCCTGAATTACTTTAATATAAAAGAGACCTATGGTGCCATCAGTCACCTTAGTTGATTCTACTTAATCTCTTGAGACTGACAATGGCTGAACAAATGGCCATACCACCCTGAACGTGCCCATCTCGTCTGATAATGGCTGAACATGCTATTTTTAAAAGACCAGATTTATCTTTACTCACAAGAAACACATTGAATAAACTTATTAAACAACACCAACCTTATTAAACATCTTTTCCTAGGGAGGATTTAGTGTTTTGTAATGAGTGCAACCAAAGGGGGTCCCAGTTTGAGTCTTAGTAAACAGGTGTACGTGGTTCTGGCCAAATTGTAGAAACAATCTATCAGAAATTGACTTGGAAGTGGACAGAAAAATGTGCTGGGAGAGACCTTACCATAAAGAAGGGGCTAAGCAATAAGAAATGAGACTTTGGAGGGGAGGGACAAGTCAGAGGTCAGTGAGGGACTGTCATTTAGATTTAACTCCAGCCCAAACCCCACTGGAATTAACTCTGAGCCAGAGGACAGAGAAAAGGGCCATCAGAAATAAAACAAAAGCAGCCTTCTTTGAAAACATGATTCTGGGACAGAAGAACTGGCTGGCTGCACAAAGGCAAGAGAGGAAAGAAAGATTCTTGCCTTCTTCCCAAGAAAACATCTGCAGCTCAAAGCCTTTGAAATAGAAGGCTTTGTTGCATCCACTATTGGTGGAAGACAGTGGGATCCCAGACATGGCAGCATGCAGTGGTGGCCATGGGTGATGGTGCAACAGGAAATGTGATGAGCAGAGGGAGACCTCTCCATGAACATGTGCTCCAAACCTCTCCAGGATGGCTAAGAATGCTTGGAGGACACAGGCAACAGAGGTCCTGCAAAAGCAATGCAGGAAAAAGGCCCATGGAATTCAGGTTCAGACCATTAATATGACTCTACCAGTACCCCCAGGCTACTGAAATTTCATGAAACAGAGAAAATAAAATGCTGAGTTCTGTGCTGGGGCAGAGGTAAGGCACACCTGAAGTGGAATTAAAGAACATTTCTTTGTGTAGTTTACTTTCATATCAAAATTGGATAGTGAGATGAAAACATATTTAGGCCACAATCCAGCTCTTACATTTTTGACCAAATAAAAAGCAAATCCCAGATGTCAGCTAGTGACCTAGTATCTCAAAAACCTTGCAGAGCAGATTTATTAATGTTCTGGTTCATGTTTTCAAGAACTCTTTGTATAGTGGTTGAAAACGGACTCTAATAGCACTATTAAGAAACCTTTGTAAATCACCTTGGAGAAAGAAATAAGTATGAGTTATCAGTTGCATAAACTATTCAAATCACTAAAAGCATATGGTGCAGAAGGCATCTTTCAAGACCCATGTTTTCAAGAGCTTCATGTACAGTGCCTCTAAAGGGTCTGTATGTGCACAGTTAAGAGTTTATATTTGCAAGCATATTTTCCTGAGTTCTTCGGTTTCATATTTTTTATTCCTAAATCTTATTAACTTCTAATATACTTATGTGGATTCCTTCTTAATGCAGAACACACTTTAATGTTCTTATATCTGGCAAGATTTTCCATAAACACATTACTTCCAGAAAGTGACTTTGTGAAAAATACTTATAGAAATACCTATATAGGGGCTGGGGCTGTAGCTCAATGGCAGAGCGTTTGCCAAGCATACGTGAGGCACTGGGTTTGATCCTCAGCACTACATAAAAATAAACACATAAAATAAAGGCATTCTGTCCATCTGAAACTACAAAAAAATAAAAAGAAAAGAAAAAACAAAAAGAAATGTGTATATAGTATTCATAGGTATGTGGTATTTAAAAAATCATGAATGACAGATCAGGTTTTTAAAAATTCACAAATTCCTAAAATTAGCACTTAATGTTTAACACATTAAAGTTTATTAAAAAACTTGACTTTTTTATATAGTAAATAAGTACCAGGGAAATATATAGAAGATAAAAAGATGAACATCAATTTAAAATATCAATATTTATTGATTTTTCTAATTATAAAAAGAGCATTCCAATAGAATATTAAGGAAAAGTGAAAATATAATGATAAAACCCCCATAAACCCCATAATCCTCACCTGTTGGAGACAATTGCTTTTATAATTTGGAGGAGTTTCTCTATATGTATGTTTTTCTATACACGCTATATATACATATAATAAAAAATTCATATTATATAATAGCTTTTATATTGTTATATTTTTGTGAACTGTATTTTCTTAGCCCTTATTTCTTTAGTAGTTTGGAAAGTATAATTATATATTTTTTCCATCAGTAATTATCTTTTTGTTGTTAAAAGCATTTTGACATTCTTTTATCTCTGCTTATCAAAGTCAAGAAGGTAACTGCATCTATTAATTATCATTATGTAAAATTATCTATTAATTATCTATTAATTATCTTCTGTGTAAAATGAGGGATATTGCAGGCTTTCACTGTGCCTGCTGTCTCTTCCCATTGCACAATTTTGATTGATTTAATCTGGAACTTAGATCTAAATTATTATTGTTATTTTACATAAATAATACTTTTCTATCAAGACTTATATTTGAAATTTGTTTTGTCTTGTAACCATATTAGTGACAGTCCTTAAGACTGTACTCATGATTGAGCCAGTTTCCATTGCTTCCTATATCTCTTCACGCTCTGGCACCCTTATTGTGGGGTTAATCTTGACCCATCCTAGGTAGGTGGGATTGTGTCCCTGAACTGTGGAAGTGATACTTTTTGAGCACTGACTTAGAAAAGAATGTTGGACTATTCTACAAACATTCTATTGGCTAAGTAGATCATTATTTTCCTTTGCAGCTTAGAAGCCACTCTCCATTTACTGGTGCTATTTAATTTTTTGGAGAAGTCTATGGTTTTTATTCTTTTAGGGCAAGTGGGTTTTTTTTTTGTTGTTGTTGTTGTTGTTGTTGTTATTGTACTGGGGATTGAACACAGTGGTGTTTTAACACTGAGCTACCATTGCTTTTTATTCTTTATTTTGAGATAGGCTCTCACTAAATTGCTTAAGCCTTACCAAATTGCTGAGACTGGCCTTGAACTTGAGGTCCTTCTGTCTCAGCCTCCTGAGAAGCTGGGCTTACAGGTGTGAGCCACTGTGCCAGGCATAGGCAGCAGTCTTTATCCAATGCACATTTGAGTCAAGTTCATACTCCATGTCATAATAATTAAATCAAAATCTCTAAAAATGGAGTTGCTATTTTTAAAAGATTGCCCAATAGTTTCAATACACTGTCAGGATTAAGAACCACTGTTTAAGAAATAAACTTACCTTGCCTCCCTCCCTGAATGCTCATAGACTATTTGTCCTTCCCATTCTTTTTTTAATATTTATTTTTTACTTATAGGTGGACCAATGTCTTTATTTTATTTTCATGTGGTGCTGAGGATCGAACCCAGGGCCTCACGCACGGTAGGCGAGCGATCTACCTCTGAGCCACAATCCCAGCCCTCGTTCCCATTCTTAAATCTTGAAACATTTCACAAAATATGTCTATATGCCTTTATCTCATTATCACTTCCACCATATCCATTCTATTTTTTTTTCTTTCTTGGATCCTTAAATCTTTTTTTTTTTTTTTTGGTGGTGCTAGGGACTGAACCCAGGGCCTTGTACATGAAAGACAAGTACTCTACCAAATGAGCTACATCCCCAGCCCGATCCTTAAGTCTTGTTGATTGGATATCAGTCCATTTAAACAGCTGTAACAAAATGTCATAAACTGGGTGTCTTATAAGCAACAGAAATCTATTTCTTGCAATTATGGAGGCTGAAAAATCCAAGATGCCCACAGACTTAGTGTCTATAAGGGGTTATTTTCTCATTCATATACAGCTATCTTGTTGCCTCATCCGCACATGGCAGAAGGGGTAAGGGACCTTTCTGTGTCCTCTTTTCTTATCCCATGAAGCCTCTGTCCTCAGGACCTGGTCACCTTTCAAAGTCTCCATCTCTAATACCATCCCGTTGGGGACTAGGTTTTAATTTTTGAATCCATGGAGACACAAAATTCAGTCCATAGCTTTGCATTTCATGACTCTTTCCTTCATCTTTTCCTTATTTTTTCCTCATAATTTTATTTTATCCTTGCTATGCCAGTGTACATTTCTTATTTATATCCTTATTTTTAAATTTTATTTTCTATGGTACTCAATCTGCTGTCTGTGGCTTTTGGCAATGTTTGCAATTTCTGCAGTTGTGTTTTCCATATAATCTCTTTTTGACTTCCGGTTGTTTCTCTTTTGTGACTGTTTGCTCTAATGTTATCTAATGTTATAAATCCAGACTTCCTTTGAATTCTGGTAAGAATATAAATGAAAAATTCCCTAAAATTTATTTTTGTTATTATCAGAATGAGTGCCCACTAACTCTTCAGTGGTCTTCTACATTTAACTGCAGGTTCATTTATGTTCAACCAAAAATCTCTACTTGACCAAACTTGGTCAGACTCTTCTAACCTCTTCTCAACTAAGCTCTGACCTTTGGGCTTCCATGTTCATTTCTGAGTTGTACAATTTTAGCAAGGGTTCTGCTAAGGCAGTTTAGCAAGAATCCCCTACCCTCATTATCTAATCACTCTTTATATCTGATTGGGCACCTCATCCTCCACTATCCTGCAGGTGATTTGTGATCACCTGGTCTGACATTAGTAAGAATCTTAGATTAGTTTAACCAGAGTCCCCCTTTACCACTGATGTTTCCTTAGTATTTTTCAATTCACTGATTCCACCCTTCTCCTTGGCTATAAATTCCCATTTTTCCTTATTGCTTTTAGAGTTGAGCCTGATATCTCTTCCCTAGAACAAACCCCCATTATAGAAGCTCCCTTGACTACAGTCTTCCTTATCATTGTTTATCAAGTATCACAAACAATTTTTTCTTTCACACTTTCTCAATTGGGGTGTTTACAAAGCAGATAGTACAGGTTCTGGGTCTTTTCTGGGTCATAGACCCATTTGAGAATTGATTAAAGTTAGTTCCTATTCCCAGAAAAAATGGCCAAATCTTAAATTTTGCACACAACTTTATAGACAAAGCCCTCAGATATTTGTAATCTCTACATGAAGGCCCATGAGTCCCGTCATAGACTCTGGGTTTGTATGAACTTCTGTCCTTGCTCAATATTAACTTATAATCCAATAGCAGGTAAGAAGTACTGGCTGAGAAATTGAGAACATGTTCCCATATTTCAAGTCCGTGTGAAGAGGTGACATCTCCTTTGCTCTAGGTTTGGTTTGATAAAACTCCTTTAAGTAAAAGGGAATCTGTATTTTTTTTAAAAAATTAAAAGCACAGTATAGGTGCATCTAAAACTTTTTGTTCCTAAAGTAAGTATGTTTCTATAGTATGAATTTCCACTACATTTTTCATGCTATATTTTCTTTTCTTTATACTACATATTCTCCTGTGACATTATAGTAGGATCTACTAGCTGTTATTCAATACACATCTTTCCATTATATATTCACTCTTTTTTTGGGGGGGTGATATTTTAAAAGTCCCTTCAAACTGAAAAGAAGATACATGATTACTCCTTAATCTAACAACTTCAGGGCCAAGTGCGATCCTGGAAAGGCAACTTTATCTTCTTCCTATCCCCACACCTCTTTTTAATAGAAATATAATTTGCTGGTCATAAATTACATAACTTTTAAGTGCATTGAATTTTTAAATAAGTTTGTACTTATGTAACCACCATCCAGATCTAAAAATAGAATAATTCCTGCAACCCACCAAGCTCCCTTCTGCCCCCTCTCAGTCAAATCCCCTTGCTCTTCTCACCTCCATTGCTGTGAATTAGAAGTGGTGGCTTTGAACTTCACATTAAGTGCAATCATATATGTAGCCCTGTGGCAGTCAGGAAAATGTGTTGTTCAGATCTCCTTTAAGAGAGAACCTGCCCCCAGGAGTACAATTGGTTGACAGTCTCCAGTGCTTGTGCTTCAGGATCTGCCTTGTATTTTGAGCCATGACCATGAACTTGCTAGGCAGTGCCAGTCAACGATTGAGTGTGGTGGTAGTACAAGGGCTTGCTATTTCTGGGTAGTGATAAACTTCTTTATAGGTAAACTTTATATTAGATCTTCACTTTGGACAGGCCAAAGCTTCACTAAAGGCTGGGGTTCTTTCTGCCTAATTTTCCATCCTTCCCCCTCAAATTGTCAGGCTTGAAGGCTTTTCATGCCCATTCCTGTTCCCAACAAATCCTTTATGTTTCTAACTTAGTCTTGGCCCCTTCCTTCCTTCCTTCCTTTCTTTCCTTCCTTCCTTCCTGTCTTTCTTTCTTTCTTTCTTTCTTTCTCTCTCCCTTTCTTCCTTCTTTTCCCTCCCTTCCTTCCTTCCTTCCTTCCTTCCTTCCTTCCTTCCTTCCTTCCTTCCTTCCTTCCTTCCTTCCTTCCTTTCTTCTGGCAATTCATCCCAGGGGTGCTTAACCACAGAGATACATCCCCAGCTTCCTTATTTGTTTATTTATTTATTTATATTTTGAGGCAGGGTCTCACTAAGTTGCTTAGGGCCTCACTAAATTGCTATGGCTGACTTTGAACTCACAATCCTCCTGTCTCAGCCTCCCAAGCTGCTGGGATTGCAGGCATGCACAACTACACCCAGCTTGACCTCTGCTTCTTGAACCACCATACTCTTGTGTCTAATCTCCTTTACTCCATATTATGTTGATGAGATTCATCCCTGTTTTTGCACATATCAGTAGTTTTTTTCTTATTTAACATATGAATATGGATATTCTAAAATTTCTTTAATGGTTCTACTATACATTTTAAAAGTCATCAATAAAGCTGCTGTGACCAGACTTGCATATATATTTTGGTAGATTTAAACACTCATTTCCAAAATATATATACCTAAAAGTAGAATTCTGGGTCTTAAGGTATATATAGGTTTAACTTTAGTAGACACTTTAAAAAGTTTCTTCTTATTAACCAGTCTACTGCAGTACTACCAACAATTTTTGAGTTTCAATTGCACTCTAACTTTGCCAACACTTGGTATTGTCATCTGTTTGTCTCTCCCTAGGCCTGATAATTTAGTTCATATACTTATTGGCCATTCAGGTATACACTTTGGTAAAGAATCTGTTTAAATCATTTACCCATTTTGAATTGGTTTCCAGCTATGTTCTTAATGATTCATGGGAGATCTTCATATAGTCTGGATGTGAGTTTTTTTGCAGTTACATCTATTTCAAGTAACATTTTTCCAGTTGGGGCTTGCCTTGTTGCTTTCTTAGTATTGCTTTTTCTTTTAAACAGATTCTTTTTTTAGTTGTAGATGAACACAATACATTTATTTTATTTATATATTTCTATGTGGTGCCGAGGATCGAACCCAGCACCTCATGTGTGCTAGGCAAGCACTCTACCACTGAGCTACCACTCCAGCCCTGTATTGTTTTTGATAAACACCAATTATTCATTTTAATAAAGTTCACTTTTTTTAATCTTTTATTCTCAGACTCATGTCTTTGGTGTCTTACTAAAGACATTTTTCCCAAAGACCAAGGAAACATTATGTTTTCCTTAAGAAGCCTTTTTGTTTTTCTTTCTGGTACCAGAGTTTTTGTTTTATTTTCTGGTACCAGGGTTATCTACCACTGAACCACACTCTCAGTCCTTGGCATTATTTATTTTGAGACAGGGTCTCACTAAGCTGCCCAGACTAGCCTCAAACTTGCCAACGTCCTGCCTCAGCCTCGTGAGTCAAGTGGCAGGGATTATTAGCATGCACCACCATGCCCAGCTTCCTCAAGAGAACTTCTTGATTTAATTTCACATTGACATCTGTGATGCATCTCAAATAAATTATTATGTATTATGTGAGGAGAGGTCAATTTTTTTAAAAAAATGTAGTTACCCAACATTCATCTTTATAGGTGGTTTCTTTTTTTTTCTTTGTAGTTGGTGAAAGGACTATGCTGTTGGGCATATTCTGTGGTGGGCTTCCTACTGAGGCCTCTGAGCTGGTATACAGTATGGCTGTCTGACCAGAGCTCCCAAAGCCTCCAGCCAGGTATCTACTACATCATCAAAGACTGCTGTTTTCACTGGCAGCCTGCTACTGAGGCATGCAGGCCTTGCTGACATGCCCAGTTCCACAGACACCACAAAAATCTCCAAACCTTTGGGGAATGATCCAGTAACAGGAGGATTGCCATGCACAGTTTTCTGCTCAAAATATTGGCCCCTGCTTGCAAGGCTTGCTACCCTCAGATTCTCACCATTTTCAAGAGCTAAAAGAATGACTGACTGGGGCCCTTCCCTGCTATCATCAACCCTCCTCCCTCCAGGTCAAGCTGCTCCTTTGGCAGTTGGCAATGGACCCTGGATATCCTTCCTTAATCTGGTCCCAACTGCAAAGGATTTAAAAGAAATTCTTTGAAGTTTCTGGCAATTCATATGGTTTCCTTCCCTAGCTTCCAGGACTGATTTAGGGTTTTACATATTTCAGAATTTTCTAGGTCATTTTGGATGAAACTTGAAAACAGGTGGTTCAAATATGAGTCCTTGGCTTCTAATATTTGCCCTGATATGTAGTGAGATGGTTTTTGCTTTCAGCTTTTTGAAGATCTTTTAGTTCTAGGAGAAAAATATTACTTATTATTAATAGTAAACACTGTTTGTTAATATTGGCAATTAGTGCTTGATATTCACTTATTTACATATTTTTATTGCACTTCAGTCTTTTAAAGGAATTTTTGAAATGTAATTGAGATCTTGCTGTATATCAAAGTTCGTGTTACTTGTAAAAATTGTTATTGTAATATGAACATTTCTCCATGTTATTGATCAAGGTTTCTTTTGAATATGTACTAGAACTCAATTGTTACAGACCCTTGTGTGTGTGCATTCACATGTATGTGTGTTTGTATAGACAACAGGAAAATTATGTAAAGATACACACTGGACTGGAAGCAGGTAGGGGTGTAGCATAGGAGAGGAAGAGTATGACTTCAATTCCATAGACTTCTACACTGTGGTCTGGGAATGTAGCTCACTGATAGAACATTTGCCTACCATGTGTGGCCCCTGTGTTCTAGCACTACACTCCTATTAAAAAACTTTTTAAAGTAAAAAACATTTTTAGTTTCTTTAACCTTTTAAAATTAAAATGGTTATATCATATTTATCACCTCTTCCACTACATTGCACACTGAGGTAGTTTCTATTTTTCTCATGATGTTAGATGTCTTTGTTCTTAAGCTACACACACACACACACACACACTTGCACACACACACACACACATATTTAGCATCCATAGAATTTTCCTCAAAGTAGAATTACTCTAAAAGAACATCACAGTCAAATGCTTAATCATTTTTCAATGTATTTTATTTTACTAGCAGAGCATAAAATTATATGTCTGTTTAAATTATAATTAGATTTGAAAACTTATAATAAGACATGTTATGGACATTATTATCCAAAGTACATGTATAAAGACACGAATTGGTATGAATATACTTTGTATACAACCAGAGATATGAAAAATTGTGCTCTATATGTGTAATAAGAACTGTAATGAATTCCACTGTCATATATAAATAAAAAATTAATTTAAAAAACTAACAATGGCTAATACCTAAGGTTGACAAAATTTTGTATACAAGATACAAAAAATTCATAATTTGTGAAGTCCAGTGGTAGGAACATAGAATGATACGATGTCCCATGAAATCATTAGATGATTAGCTGCCCTGTATGTTCCTCTGAGGCCTCTGTCTTTCACAATATGATACCTGGATCTCAATGAGCCACGGCATCTCTGTTGTTGACAACAGGAAGGAGGAACAGGGACACCAGAAGAGGTACACCTTCTACCTGAGTCTGCTTTCTTACAGGATCCTATTTGAGGGTCCAGCCCACTCTGACATTTCAGTGTCTATATCTTAGCCAAATGGCCACATCTAGCTATAAAGGAGTCTAAAAAATATAGCCCTCTGGTAGAACAATTGCTGCCCCAATAAAATTAGGATTCTGTTAGTAAGTAACTAGGAGAGAGAGACTTTGTGTAGAAAACTAGCGTGTTCTGCCACGCCACAATGTCTACCATCCTACTCTCAAATTTATGTTTTCTGTTTTAATATGAGCCATTTTGTTGTTAGTGAGCCTTTAAATTATATACATACATGTTGTTGCACATAGCATTCTCTGGGAAGAAGATACTAAGATGGAGCTATAGAAACAGGCAAGTTCTTGTGGTTAGTACCTTTGGTGAAAGAGAAAATAACAGAAATGGCAGAGAAAAAAAAATCTGGACTGATCAGCAATTTTAGTAGATGTCTTAACTATACTAAATGAACTCTGGCCTGAGGAAGCTTTCTTGAGTCAAAGCAGTTCCCAAAGCTGGAAGAGTAAAGTAGCTAATCTAGGTGGAGCAATTTCATTTTCTCTTGAGATTTGTCCATCTACTTCACTTATTCTTACAACTGAACATTAAATTTAGAAAGCACCTTCAACATTTCTTTTATTTAAATATTCCTTTATAAGATCTGATTGTCAAAATTAGACACTCAGATTTTACATGTATTAACAAAAATGTCACATTTTCTTCAAATTTCTGTCTTCTTTATCTTAAAAAAAAACAGATATTATCACTGCAGTTGAAAATTTATTTCCAATATCTTCCTCCTCTCTAGATAGAAATGACCTTTTCCCTGTTGTTTCTTTTCATGCATGTTTTTATACTATTAGCATAGATCTGTAACCAGTGATTAATTTTTATAATTTAACCAATTATTAATATTTTAAGAAATAGCTAATACATACTAGTGTGAATTAAAAATAAATAAGACATGAAGTTTGTATATACTGTACCTAGGTTTTCTTGCAAATAACCTAGATGAAATTTAGAAATTCAAAGTAAAATGCAAACTACCAAAACTGACCCAAGAAGAAATAGAAAGTCTAAACAGACTTAACATAAGCAAGAGATTCAATCAGTAATAAAATTTCCTACAAAGAACATCTCTGGTCCAGATATTTTCATTGGTGAATTCTAGCAAATATTTAAAGGAGAATTAACATGAATCCTTTACAAGCTTTTTCAAAAAATTGAGAAGGAATACTTCCCAACCTATTTTATAAGGTTTATTTTATCCTTACACCAGAACTAAACAAAGTTCTCACAAGGAAAGAAAACTAAAGATCAATTTCCTTTTTGTGTACAGATGGAAAAATCTTCAACAAAATACTAAGGAATCCAACAACACTTAAAAGGATGATATACCATGACCAAAGAGATTTTATCCCAGGAATAATGTTTGGCTCAACATGTGAAAATCAAATAATGTAATGTACTATATTAATAGAATAAAGAACAAAGCCCACACAAGTATTTTTTTTAATATTTATTTTTTAGTTCTCAGCGGACACAACATCTTTGTTGGTATGTGGTGCTGAGGATCGAACCCGGGCTGCACGCATGCCAGGCGAGCGCGCTACCGCTTGAGCCACATCCCCACCCCCCACACAAGTATTATAATAGATTCACAAAAAGAATTTGACAAAAATCTAGCATATTTCATGTTAAAAACATTCAACAAACTAGGAATGGCTGGGAACATCCTCAAACTGATAAAAGATATATCCAAAAATGCTCACAGCTAACATTGTGTTTAATGGTAAAAGATTGAAATTTTTCTTCCTAAATAAACATTGCAATGGAGGTTTCACCTGTAAAAAGTTATAAGGCCTTTACTATTATATTATGTGTTGTATGTATTATATTATGTGTGCACACTTGTGTTTTGTGTTATATATTTGAATGTACGTATGTCCATATATCATATATGATGAGCGCTCATGAAAAAATGGATCCAAATATTTTTTTTATTCACGTGATTTAAATGGTTTAATTTAAATTAGGTAAATAACTGTTAAGGATTGTTTTAATATGTAAACAAAAAAGGAGGTTAACAGATCTGTTTGTTTACTTTCACCTTTCCTTTTCATTATATTTAATAATTCTCTTCAAGATAATGTAAATTGTTAAGAAAATTGTTTTCTTTTAGTGCCTTCTGGAATGTTACACAATTTTTTCTTTAGCCATTATTGCCAGAATTCCTATCTTCATCCCAGTGCGGGTGAAGACAAAGATAAAACTAATCTACAGTTTCTGCAATAGCCATCACTGAACTGCTTGCAGAACTTGCCTAAACTATGTGTCACTTGTATGCATTGTGAACTCACTTGTATGCATTGTGAACTATCTGTTGGTGCAGCGACTTGTGGTAATGTTGGGGTATTTTTGCTGATGATGTCATCGGTGGTACAATTTTTCCAACAAGAGCCGTCAATTGGCTTGGTGTATCTTCCTCCCTTCTGCTTGTCATGACAAAGACCTCTCCACAGGTGTGGCTGTATACTGGACCGGTAGTCAATGACGGGTAAGATCCAATTACAATGGTACCAACCTAAGACAGGAGGCTGACGCCCTGAGGTCAGCTCATCCGAAGACGGGTAAGGACCATATGTAGTATTGGACAACCTAAGGCAGGCACGGTCCCTAAGCCACATGCTTGTTGTTTAAACAGAGAGGGGGAGATGTTGAGAGCCACAGCCAAAGGGGCCCCAGCAAACTTCCAGCTGCCAGCAAACTTCCAGCTGCCGGCTGATGATTGGCTCACAGCGGCCCCAGCAACATCTAGCTGATTGGCTCCTCTGCGGTGATGTTCATTGGGCTGTTTCCCTGCCCTTTCAGACCACGGAGCTGCTCATTGGGGGACTTCTTTGGCTCCGCCCACGTGACCCAGCCAATCGGCCTCAAGAGCAGGAGGATTGTGGGAGGTGGTGAGGCTTGTGTGGGTGAGAGGCTTGTGGGAAGCCGGTGGTGGTAGTTGGGCTCTGAGGGTTTTTTCCTGAGGAGCTGTTTTGTTTGGTGTTTGTAGTTCTAAAAATAAAGTTCGTTTCTTTTGACAAGTGGCTCCTGAATTGTGCCCAGCCAGAATGCGGCATTCATTAGCCCAATGTAATGGAGTACCCTCTATGGTGGTTTGAGAACGGCATTCATTAGCCCAATGTCTCCCTCTATGGCATCGTGGGCAAATACCCTGGATTCTACTCCTTTGATACCTAGTTTTGTTAAACCCTCCTCCTATGGGGCAATTCCTTTTAAAATGTCCTGTTTGTTGACAATTGTAGCATGTTCTTGGCCTGGCATATAAAGCCTGTTTTACTGCAGCTGCCACAATTTGCCCTTGTTCATTAATGTCTCTGGCATCTAAAGCCTGTTTTACTGCAGCTGCCATGACTTGCTCTTGTTCATTAATGTCTCTACATAATTTAATATATGTGTTTAAATCTTCCTGTTTCCATGGTCTAATGATATCTCTGCACCAACGATTCGCTTGGTCATAAGCCAGTTGTTTTATTAATGGCATTGCTTGTTCTGTATTCCCAAAAATTCTGGTAGCTATTTGAATAAGCCTATCTACAAATTCAGCGTAAGGTTCATTAGCTCCTTGTATTACCTTAGATAATTGACCTTGTAAACCTCCATGTCCTTATAAAGTCTTCCATGCCCTAATCGCCTCTGCAGCAATTTGTGAGTATACGCCAGGATCATATGCAATTTGTTGCTGCTGATCCTCATAAGGTTCCTTTCCTAACGACATATCTAGATTTCTCTGAGGATAACCAGCTGCTGCATTTCGCTTAGCTGTCTCCTTGCAAAATTCCTCATTGGCAACCTTCCATAACAGGTATTGACCTCCATTTAGCACAGCTTTACACATATTAGCCCAATCTGCTGGCGTCATGTTCAAGTTGTTAATGGATTCGACCAAGCTTACAGTGAAGGGTGCTTGAGGACCATAGGTTGTTACAGCCTCTTTTAGCTCCTTCACTGTTTTGAAATTTAAACCCTGGTAAATTCGCTGCCCTCCTACCTCAAATACAGGGCATGCTAATACTTGAGATCCTGTCTCAGGATCCCAACTATCAACTGCGGGGGTTGGGAGCCTCCTAGCATATGGAGGTGGTGCTGTTGATTGGACACTTATGCCCTCTGGTGATAGAATGCTGTTAGTAGCAGTCTCCTGTAGAGGTGGTGCTGTTGGTTGGACACTTACGCTCTCTGATAGAAAGGTGTTATTAGCAGTCTCCTGTTGTAACTTTTCCCCTGATGGCTTTTTCTGCTTTACACTTTCTTCCTCTGTCTGACTAGTTTGAAAGACCTTCTCTTTTACTTGAATCTTTTCCTCTGTCTGACTAACTTGAGAGACCTTCTCTTTTACTTGAATCAATATGTCTTCTCCTTCCTCTACCATTGTCTGAACTGAAGGCTTTGGACTAAGCAAACCAGATACAAATGTCCACAATGGCAATGTGCCAACTGGCAGAGTCCCTGGGCTGTTCTTTTCTATTCTTTTTAAATCTTCACCATGATGGTCCCACTGTGATATATTTAACAACTCCATTGCAATGTTAATGCCGCATTCTGGCTGGGCACAATTCAGGAGCCACTTGTCAAAAGAAACGAACTTTATTTTTAGAACTACAAACACCAAACAAAACAGCTCCTCAGGAAAAAACCCTCAGAGCCCAACTACCACCACCGGCTTCCCACAAGCCTCTCACCCACACAAGCCTCACCACCTCCCACAATCCTCCTGCTCTTGAGGCCGATTGGCTGGGTCACGTGGGCGGAGCCAAAGAAGTCCCCCAATGAGCAGCTCCGTGGTCTGAAAGGGCAGGGAAACAGCCCAATGAACATCACCGCAGAGGAGCCAATCAGCTAGATGTTGCTGGGGCTGCTGTGAGCCAATCATCAGCTTTGCAGTCTGAAGGGCGGGGAAACAGCCCAATGAACATCACCGCAGAGGAGCCAATCAGCTAGATGTTGCTGGGGCTGCTGTGAGCCAATCATCAGCCGGCAGCTGGAAGTTTGCTGGCAGCTGGAAGTTTGCTGGGGCCCCTTTGGCTGTGGCTCTCAACAATAAAGATTATCTGCTCTTATTACTTCTTATTCAGCATTATTCATAAGTTTCTTTCCAGGGCAATTAAACAAGGAAAAGAGAGAAAGATAGTGGGAAAACCCCAACTGGAAAGAAAGAAATAAAAGTATCTGTAAATGCAAATGAACTTGTATGTGGAAAATCTTACAAAATCCACAAAACAAAACATGCATTGACTAATAAACAAGACCATAACTGTTGCAGGATAGACTACCAGTATACAAAAATTGATTATATTTCTGTACACTGACAATGAACAATCTGAAAATGAAATTAAGAAAATAATTTCACTTGTGATGGCATCAAATATAATAAAAATATTTAGGAATAAAGTGAAAAGGAAAAATGTGCAAAAGTTACTCATTGGAAACTATAAAATAACACTGAAAAAATTAAAGATTTAATTAAATGGAAAACCTAATATTGTTATGACATAATCCCCAAATTGATCTAGAGGTTTAATGCAATCACTATCAAATTTTCTATTCTCCTTCTCCCCACCTCCACCCAGGAAATCTATGAGTACTACCATAAGGGTAGATGAATGGAATAGAACTGAAGATGTAAAAATAAACCCTTATATTTTGGTAACTTAACTATTGACTGGGTTGTCAAGAAAATTTAATGGAGAATAAAAAGGCTTTTCAATACATGATGCTGAGACATCTAGAAATCTACATGCACAAAAATGAAGTTAGATTCCTTTTTTATGTCATAAATAAAAATTAACCAAAAATGAATTAAAGACCCAAATGTAAGAACTAAATTTATAAAACTCCTAGTAGGCATAAATAAAACTCACAGGCATAAATTTGTGACTGCTGATTAAATAATGGTTTCTTAAGTATGATATCAAAGAACCAAAAAGTAGGCAAATTGAACTTTATCTAAATAATTTTGGAGCTTCAAAGGACATTACCAAGAAAGTGGAAAGACAGATTAGAGAATCAGAAAAAAAAATTGAAAATAATCTATCTGCTAAGAGTCTAGTGTCCACAATATGTAAAGATTTCCTACAACTCAAAAAAGAAAGCATAAATAACTCACTTAAAAAACAAGTACAACATCTAAATAGATACTTCTCCAAAGTAGACATATAAATAGTCAATATGAAGGTGTTCATCATTAGTGTATCAGGAAAAGTGCAACTCAAATCCACACAGGATTCTATGTCATACCCACTGCTTGACTACAGTAAAAAAGAAAAATGATAATACGCGTTGTCAAGGATATGGAGAAAGACATTCTTCACACACTGCAGGCAGGACTCTCACATGGTACCACTGCTTTGAAAACTTTTCTTAAATGGTTAAACATAGAGTTAGAATATGATGAGCAATTCTCTTTCTAGGTAAATACTCAAGAGAAAGGAAAGCTAGTCTCTCTGTTTCCTGATCATGTTAGGTGCTTTCTTCCACCATGTTGTTCTGCCTTACCTCAAGCCCTGAGGAATGCAGCCAGCTGCCTATGGACAGAGATGTCTGATATGGTACTGCAACATATTGGGGATCAAATGGGAGAGATTGAGTAAGCCCTTAAGGAACAAAACAGATGGCCATGTGCCCCCAAAAGCAGACACAATTCCATGTGTCTGCATGATGAACTCCCTATAGATATGGGAACGTATACAGAAGAGAATTTACTATGCTGTCAGAGGAGGAGAGCAACAATTCCTGCTTTCAGATTCTTCCTGCTGACTGGCCAGTGGTTAAGAGAGTTGCAGCGTGTCTCAATGCATCCTGGAGGGACCTAGATGGGCTCAGCACCCAAGGTGCCGGTCAGGGAGAGCCTACCTGTCAAACTGGCTAGAACCTAGAGAGATAAACTCCTGGGAGACAGGAGAGATTATGATGTTTTGCTGGCTTTCCAACCCCTTGTCATGGTTAATAAAGGTCTAACAGGAACAGAAACTATGATGGCTCAGAAGACTTTTGGTGCCAGAGACAAGAGGAGAGAAAGTACAAAGAAATTATCAACACTGAACTTCAAGTCACTCATCCACAAAATCAAATAAAAGAGATTGGTCTCACTAAGTTGCTGAAGGGCTCACTAATTTGCCCAAACTGGCCTTGAACTTGCCAGCCTCCTGCCTCAGGCTCTCGAGTTGCTGAGATAACAGGTGTGCACCACTATGGATGACTGAGATTTTTAATTTTTATAAAGTTCAATTTACTAATTTTTCATCGTAAGGTTAGTCTTTTTTGTAGCCTAAGAAATATTTGCTGTTCTTAAGTTGTTCTCATTAATCACAGTATTAATCACTCTGGGTTTGTAATACATCTTGAAATAAGGTAAGATAATTATTCCTCCTCATTTTTTTTGCCAATATTATTTGACTACTCTGTACTCATTGCTTATTTATATAAATATTAGAACATGCTTGTCAATTTCTGCAAAAAGCCTGCATTCGAGAGATTTTGATGTGTTCTGTTTTCATTAATATTTACTCAGTATTTGGGTCAGGAATTTTGTGAATTTATACATTAATTTTGGGAGAATGAACATTTTATCTGTATTGAGTTATTTGATCAATGAACATATTATTTAGTTATATCTTTAATTTTTCTTAGCAATGTTTAGAGTTTCATAATAGAGGTCTGGCCTGTCTTTCCTTAGCTATTGGATAGTTTTGATGCTATTGTAAATACCATTTACAACTTTTTCCCACTATTCTCTGAGAACATAGAAACATAGCTGATTTTTGTGGATGGATCTTGTATCCTGAAACGTTAATACATTTACTATTTATTTTTTGTAATACTCTTTGTTGGCTTCTAAATATCTACTGCCAATGTCTTGGCTTGGCACAGAATCACGAGCCACCACAGCTTTGTAGATTCAAACAGCAATCTTTATTCCCGAACTCACACCGGCCTCCACACACGCTCTGGGGCAATCCCAGTTCTGCTGCCACCCAATTCACCTACTCCACGAGGCTTTTTTCCCCAAATGCTCTCTGAATCTCACGAGAGCTCAACGGGAGCTCAGGAGCAGGAACGCCCTATTTCCAGCAGCAATAATCCTCAACATCGAACTTCCCTAAAACCCAAGGTCTTAAACTGGGAACGCCCTAAACCCAAGGACCGGAATACTATACTTCCTCAAACTGCAGGATACACCCTAATCCTGGATCCACCCTCGTCCTTGAGTAGGGTCATCTTAAACACACATGCAAGGTCACAGCAAATTTAACATGGGGTACGCTGGCAAGGAAATCGATGCGTCAGTCCTACTTGGTAATGGCCCTCAGCAATCTACTATGTACAAATCATGTGGTTTGAAAATAAAAAGAGCTTTACTTCCTCCTTTCAAGAGAGAGAGAGAGAGAAAGAAACCTATATCAACAGAGACTTGTATGCAAATGTTCATACCAGCATTATCCATATAATAGCCCCAAATTGGGGGCAACACAAGTGTTTATCAACTGATGAATAAACTAATTTATCTATACACTGGAATAGTATTTAATCATAAAAAGGAATGAAATACTGATAAATGATAAATATCCTCAAACCTTGAAAATAAGGTAGACAAAAGAAGTCAGTCATGAAAGGTCACATATTGTATGATTTGATTTATAATATATGTTCAGAATAGGCAACACCATAGAGACAAGGTGGCTGAGTTTTGAGGGCGTGGAGGAGATAGATCGTGATGGAGCTTCATTTTGGATAACAAAAATGCTCTGAAATTATGTGGTAGTGTTATTTGTCAACTTGGTGAACACAGTAGAAATCACTGAATTTTACACCTAAAAAGGGTGAAATTCATGGAATGTATATTTTGTTGAAGTTAAGAAAAACAAGCATCTAGGCATTGTGAAAGGTATTCAGGGAAATTCTCTCCAAAAGAAACAGTTCTGTAATAGTCTGTACAATAGAATTGCAATTTTATTTAAAAGCAGCATGGAAAAAAATTTGGATTGTATTAAGCAGTACTAATCTCTGGACCATTTGTCACTGCAATTATCTTCTTATTTTCTATAATAGGTCAAGCTTATACTACACATCATATAAAAAAATGGAAATATAAAAATAAGAACAAAAACAAATCCAAAATGTCATTTCTCGAAGCTTCCATTGGGTGATGGGAAGGGAAGTAGTGAGGAAATATTGTATGAACTCCATTCCACATACAGAGACCACAGGGGTACAGTAGAAATTCCTGCCTAAAAATTCAAGCTGAAAAAAAAGAAATCAAGTTGACTTAAGTATAAACATGAATTCTAAGTGTTCACCAGTTTTTGGTGCAGTTAAGGGTGAAGGCCAGGGCTAAGGGGGGTGTTCTGTTTGACCAAATTTATGAGGGCAGTGTCTTTGTCACCAGTAAACCTTGGGCCGTGGGCACGAGGCTAGAGACTGAAGAAAAATAATAATAATAGATTAAAAACGTTAAAGTCTACTTTAAGGGTTTATTTCAGAATAAGTATTTGTAGAGTGTCAGAGTTATGAGGAAGATTTTTCCATTTAATCTGATTTCAATAAGACAGTATGATTAGCATCTCACTTCAGCCAGAATGGCAATTATCAAGAATACAAGCAACAATAAATGTTGGTGAGGATGTTGGAAAAGAGGTACCCTCATACATTGCTGGTGGGACTGCAGATTGGTACAACCACTCTGGAAATCAGTACAGAGATTCCTTGGAAAACTGGGAATGGAACCACCATTTGACCCAGTTATGCCACTCCTTAGTATATAATTAAAAGACTTAAAATCAACATACTACAGTGATGCAGCCACATCAATGTTTATAACAGCTAAATTTACAATAACTAAGCTATGGAACCAATGTAGGTGCCCTTCAACAGAGGAATGGATAAAGAAAATGTGATATGTATACATAATGCAGTATCACTCAGCCATAAAGAAGAATGAAACTATGGCCTTTGCTGGCAAATGGATGAAACTGGAGACTCTCATGCTAAGTGAAATAAGCCAATACCCAAAACCAAAGGCTGAATATTCTCTCTGTTCTGTGAATTAGTACTAACACACAATAAGGGGGGAGGGGAGAAAAATAGAAGTTCATTGGATTAGAAAAGTGAATAAAGGGAAGGAAGAGGGGATGGGAATAGGAAAGACAGTAGAATGAATCAGACATAACTTTCCTGTGTTCATACATGAATACACCACCAGTGAAACTCCACATCATGTACAACCACAAGAATGGGATCCCAATTAGTATAAGTTACACTCCATATATGTATAATATGTCAAAATACACACTTCTATCATGCATATCTAAAAAGAACAATTTTTTAAAAAAGAATTATTTGTCTTCTAGCAGGTCTTTCTTGAGTGTTTTCCCCACAGGACACCAATAGTATGTTCACATAGACAGAAGAGTCCTGGCAGAGGGACCTCATAAATATTGGGAACTGAATCCCCAAAGGCCACCCTGGATTACTGTTGTTCTGAATAACACTATAATTATTATTCTAAATGAAATTACTCAGATTTGGAGAGCTGGACTCCTGTCAGTTACGGTGTCCCCTGAACTATTCTAGTTGTTTAGACAGATCCCAGGGCTGGGCTGGTCAACCTTGTGAGGACCCTGGGGTTTCTTTACATGAATGGTGAGTCTCATCCTAAAATGTGACTCTGACGAGGGGAATGAGGGCGTAGAGAGGTGGTCCCAAGATTTAAAAAGCCAGAGCTAAAAAGGCCACAGCTGAGCCGCCACCGCACCGCCGCCGCCGCTGCCGCCTCCCGTGGAGCACCATAGAGCAGACTCTTCACCGCGCGAGTGAGCTGCCGAGTTAAATGAAACAGCTGACAAGATGAGTGACAATTTAAAATCTAAGTGATCCAACATGGCGGCAGACGCGGAGAGATCAAGTCTCTAACCCCTTCAGCTGCGCGAGCATAGGGAGAAGTAAACTGTCAAAATACTGTTCGCTCAGGACCACTAGGCACTGTTGAGCTGAAGGGGATCCCGGTCGAACAGTCTGCCCCTCTCAGAACACACCGAGCCCGGATTGGGCTGCATTCTAGTTCTGGTTCACCTGCTTCTCGTGACTCAGCACTAATGATCCCGCTGAAATAACTAGTCGGCCCACCTGAACTCACAGAGGTAAAAGCCAACTGAGCACGATAGTCAAACCCAGGGTATCCCTCTGCTGACAACAGAGGTCCCTTGCACCAGCTACCAGGGGAGTTGCTACCCGAGGGCAAACAAATTCGATGGGGGTCCTCAGCCCCAAGCCCTACAAACTTAGGGTCTGAGGGAGGCAAACAGAAAGGGTGTGCCCAGGCATCCATGGAAACAGGGCTCCCAGGAGCAGCACACCCGGCGTGTAGCCAGTATTGTGGCAAGCTTCATAGGTGAGCGGGGCCTGGCTTGAGGAACCACAAGAGAAGGCCCTAGGCACTCAGGATTGGAGACCCCCACAGTCTGGGAAGAAGAGCTGAGGAACAGTGATTGGTTCCCACCCATCAAGAAGAGAAGCCTGGCCCAGTTCCCACCTACTGGAAGAGAAGTTAATTGAGCTCTATGACTGCATTTAATATTATTATTATTATTTTTAATGATTATTATTGGCATTTTTTAAATTTTATTTTCACTTTTTGTTGTTGATGTTGTTGTTGCTCTTCAACTTTCTTATTAATGGTTTCAATTTTTTAATTCTTTTTATTCTATTATTATTACTATTATTTTTTAAACTTTAATTTCCATTTGTTTATTATCATTATAATTTTTTTTGGTTTTAAATTTTTATTTTTTTGTTTTTTCTTTCTTTCTTTTCACTTTTTTCTTTTGTCTTTTCATTTCTTTTCAATTTTCTTATTCCCCCTTTCTAGAATTCTACCTGCCTACACTCACTCTCTTCAGTGACTTCTTCCCTTCTCTTCTAATACCTCTCCTCCCAAGCATCAAATAAATTTATAAGAGTAAACAGTAACTCAGCAGTCAGACAGAACAAGAAGTATCATGAGCATAAAAAAGCAAGGAAGAAAAGGAGTACAAACAATGAAGGACAGCCTAAATATTCAGGAGGACCTGGAGTCATCAGAAAAATGGCCATATAAAGAACTCAAGGAACACCTTAGACAGATGGAAAGGAACCTTAAAGATCACATTGAAAATGAATTACATAAACAGATAAAAGAAGAAGTTAAGCATCTTTATCAGGAGATAGAGATTATAAAAAAAATCAAACAATAATTCTAGAAATGAAGGAAACGATAAACCAAATTAAAAACTCAATCGAGAGTATCACTAACAGAGTGGAGCAAGTAGAAGCCAGAACGTCAGATAATGAAGACAAAATATATCATCTTGAAAAGAGTCTAGCCAACTCAGATAGGCTGGTAAAAAATCACGAGAAAAACATCCAAGAGATTTGGGATAACTTAAAAAAACCAAACTTATGAGTCATCGGGATAGAGGAAGGCACAGAGATTCATGCCAAGGGAATGAGTATCTTGCTGAATGAAATAATTACAGAAAACTTTCCAGAAATAAAAAAGGAAACAGATATACAAATTGTAGATGCATACAGGACACCGAGCACACAAAATCACAGTAGACCAACGCCAAGACACATTGTTATGAAGATATCCAATATACAGAACAAAGAGAAAATATTAAAAGCTACAAGAGAAAAGAGGCATATTACATTTAGGGGTAAACCAATAAGGTTGACAACGGATTTCTCATCACAGACGCTGAAAGCGAGAAGATCCTGGAACAACGTATTTCAAACACTGAAAGACAATGGATGCCAACCAAGAATTCTGTATCCAGCAAAATTAAGCTTCAGATATGACAACAAAATAAAAATATTTTATGATAAACAAAAGCTAAAAGAATTTGTAGCCAGAAAACCAGCATTGCAAAGCGTCTTGAGCAAAACTCTACACGAGGAAGAAATGAAAAGCAATAACCAAAACCATCAGCGGGAAGTGCCTCGGTAAAGACAGAGGATGGGGGGAAAGCTAATCATGGAGAAACAAACTAAATTAGAAAAAAAAGAGATAAATAATCAAACATGGCAGGAAGTACAAACCATATATCAATAGTAACTCTAAACGTTAATGGCTTAAACTCTCCAATAAAGCGACATAGGCTGGTAACATGGATTAAAAAAAAAAATCCAACAATATGCTGCCACCAGGAGACACATCTGATTGGAAAAGACATACACAGGCTCAAGGTAAAAGGTTGGGGAAAAATATACCACGCACACGGTCCTCGTAAGCAAGCAGGGGTGGCCATTCTCATATCGAATAAAATCGACTTCAAGACTAAGTAAATCAAATGGATAAGGAAGGACATTATATACTGTTAAAAGGAACCATTCACCAACAAGACATAACAATTATCAATATTTATGCACCAAATAATGGTGCTGTGACGTTCATAAAACAAACTCTCCTCAAGTTCAAGAATCAAATAGACCACAACACAATAATCATGGGTGACTTCAACACACCTCTCTCACCATTGGACAGATCCTCCAAACAAAAGTTAAATAAAGAAACTATTGACCTCAATATCACAATCAATAACCTAGACTTAACTGACATATATAGAATATATCAACCATCATCAAGTGGATATACTTTTTTTCTCAGCAGCACACGGATCCTTCTCAAAAATAGATCATATATTATGCCATAGGGCAACCCTCAGTAAATATAAAGGGGTAGAGATAATACCATGCACTTTATCAGATCATAATGGAATGAAACTGGAAATCAATGATAAAAGAAGGAAGGAAAAATCCTACATCACATAGACAATGAACAATACGTTACTGAATGATCAATGGGTTACAGAAGACATAAAGGAGGAAATCAAAAAATTCTTAGAGATAAATGAAAATACAGACACAACATATCGGAATCTATGGGACACAATGAAAGCAGTTTTAAGAGGGAAATTCATTGCCTGGAGGTCATTCCTCAAAAAAAGAAAAAACCAACAAATAAATGAGCTCACACTTCATCTCAAAGCCCTAGAAAAGGAAGAGCAAAACAACAGCAAATGTAGCAGAAGGCAAGAATTAATTAAAATCAGAGCAGAAATCAATGAAATTGAAACAAAAGAAACTATTGAAAAAATTAACAAAACAAAAAGTTGGTTCTTTGAAAAAATAAATAAGATCGACAGACCCCTAGACATGCTAACGAAGAGAAGAGAGAGAACTCAAATTACTAACATATGGGATGAAAAAGGCAATATTACAACATACGCTTCAGAAATACAGAAGACAATTAGAAATTATTTTGAAAACCTATATTCCAATAAAATAGAAGATAGTGAAGACATCGATAAATTCCTTAAGTCATATGATTTTCCCAGACTGAGTCAGGAGGATACTCACAACTTAAACAGACCAATATCAATAGATGAAATAGAAGAAGCAATCAAAAGACTTCCAACCAAGAAAAGCCCAGGACCGGATGGGTATACAGCAGAGTTTTACAAAACCTTTAAAGAAGAATTAATACCAATACTTTTCAAGTTATTTCAGGAAATAGAAAAAGAGGGAGCTCTTCCAAATTCATTCTATGAGGCCAACATCACCTTGATTCCGAAACCAGACAAAGTCACCTCAAAGAAAGAAAACTACAGACCAATATCTCTAATGAACCTAGATGCAAAAATCCTCAATAAAATTCTGGTGAATCGGATACAAAGGCACATCAAAAAAATTGTGGACCATGATCAAGTAGGATTCATCCCTGGGATGCAAGGATGGTTGAATATACGGAAATCAATAAATGTTATTCACCACATCAATAGACTTAAAGATAAGAACCATATGATCATCTCAATAGACGCAGAAAAAGCATTCGACAAAGTACAGCATCCCTTTATGTTCAAAACATTAGAAAAACTAGGGATAACAGGAACTTACCTCGACATTGTAAAAGCTATCTATGCTAAGCCTCAGGCTAGCATCATTCTGAATGGAGAAAAATTGAAGGCATTCCCTCTAAAATCCGGAACAAGACAGGGATGCCCCCTATCACCACTTCTATTCAATATAGTTCTCGAAACACTGGCCAGAGCAATTAGACAGACAAAAGAAATTAAAGGCATAAAAATAGGAAAAGAAGAACTTAAATTATCACTATTTGCAGATGACATGATTCTATACCTAGAAGACCCAAAAGGGTCTACAAAAAAACTACTAGAACTAATAACTGAATTCAGCAAAGTGGCAGGATATAAAATCAACACACATAAATCAAAGGCATTTCTGTATATCAGCGACAAAACTTCTGAAACGGAAATGAGGAAAAACACTCCATTCACAATATCCTCAAAAAAAAAAAAAAAAACTTAGGAATCAACCTAACAAAAGAGGTGAAAGACGTATATAATGAAAACTACAGAACCCTAAAGAAAGAAATAGAAGAGGATCTTAGAAGATGAAAAAATATACCTTGTTCATGGATAGGCAGAAGTGACATCATCAAAATGGCGATATTGGGGAATTAGGAAGATGGCGGCGATGGGAGTGCATCACCCCAGTGCGCCGCGTCACTGTGCGGGAGAAAGACGAGGTGAAACGGCTGAAGGCTACCTTGTTGGGAATTTCCAGTGAAATCGAGGTGCTCCAGAATCTAAAGGACGGATTTCCAGTGTGTGGGACTTGACTGCGGGGGCTCGATCGCGGGCAATTTCTCCTCACGGAGGGTAGCAGAACCTGCTCGGCGGACCGCCCCGCGGATGGAGTCTGGGGCGCGCGCTGAGTAGCGGCGAGGTACCTAAGCGGGAGTACAGTGATGCGGATTCTGGGGGCTCCTGCCAGCGGTGCACTGGCCGTGCTTAGTGCTGAGTTCCGGCTTTGTGACAGAGGAGAGAAGCTGTACAGTTCGATTCTCGACACGGGTCGGACCACGGAGGAGGACAGCAGCCGCCATCTTGGAGAGCTGATGTAATGATCCCTGTTTTCTACTGATCTCAGCTAATTCAACTATGGAACGGGTGATTCCAGGCTGGTATTTGCCTGCGTCTCGCAGACAGATCGCTCAGGCTCGGGACTGGAGAACCTGAGGAGAATACTCTTCGGGGCTTGCTCTTGGCAAGGCGTGCGCCGGACTTTGAGCGGCCAGATTCTGGTTCCCCGGGCTGCTGTGGCCCAGGGTGGGGGAACCTGCGGGGACTGCGTGCCGACGCCAGCTCCAATTGGAACGTGCGCTGAGGGGCGGCGGGGCTCTGACTCCCGGAACAGTTTTGGCCCGGGGCTGGGGAGCCCGCAGGGACTGCGTCTTTGACCCTGCTCCTAGCAGAGCGTGCACCGAGCCGGGAGAATTTGGAGCGACTGGGCTCGGGCTTCCGGGGCTGCTTTGGCCTGGGGCTCGGGAACCCATGGGGGTCGCTCTGTGGAGCTTGCTCCTAGCAGAGCGTGGCTGGGATCAGAGAGGCCGGGTTCTGGCTCCCGAAACTGCTTTAGCCCAGGGCTGGGGAACCTGCGGGGACTGCGAGCTGACGCCAGCTCCAGGTGGAACGTGCGCTGAGGGGTGGCGGCGCTCTGACTCCCGGAACAGTTTTGGCCCGGGGCTGGGGAGCCCGCGGGGACTGCGTCTTTGACCCTGCTCCTAGCGGAGCGTACACCGAGCTGGGAGAGTTTGGAGTGGCCAGGCTCGGTCTCCCGGGGCTGCTTTGTCCTGGGGCTTGGGAATCCGCGGTGGTTGCTCTGTGGAGCCTGCTCCTAGCAGAGCGTGGCGGGGATAGGAGAGGCCGGGTTCTGGCTCCCAAAGCTGCTTTGGCCCAGGGCAGGGGAACCTACAGGGTCTGCTTCTCGGTCCGGGTCCTGCTGGGTGCTGTGGGGGCCTGGGGGGCAGAGTGGAACTGCCACCTGCGCCCAGAGCAGGCCAAGTGACCCGCCGGCGTGGTATCATGACACCCCAACTGCAGCTGGGGCCGAGGAGAGTAGCCGCCCACGCCTGGAACAGGACAAGCGACCCGACTGCGCGGTAGCCAAGTCACCCCATTTGGAGTGGGGGCTGTGAAGAGCCACCGTCTGAGCCTGCAAGGTAAGGAGACCTGCGACCCACTGGCAGGACAGGCCCGGAAGCCTGCCAGTGTGGTGGACAAGTAGCATCGAGGCAGTCATGTCACACTGGTTGGAGTGGGAGTTGAGCAGAGCCACCGCCCGTGTCCGGAAAAGGCCCAGCGACTCGTTGGAGAGGCAGTTAGGTACCCCCACTGGGAGTGGGGGTTGAGCAGAACTGCCGCCCGAGCCCGCAAGGTAGGCAGATCTGTGACCCACCGGCGGAACAGGCTTAGAGGCCGACTAGCGTGGTAGACACGTCACACCAATTGGAGTAGGGGCGGAGCAGAGCTGCCGCCCGCATCCGGATTAGGTCCAACGACCCGAGGGCGTGGTAGTTACGTCACCACAATTGGAGTGGGGGCAGAGTAGAGCCGCCACCTGCGCCCGCAGGGTGGGCAGACCTGCGACCAACCAGCGTGGTAGATAGATCACCCTAATTAGAGGAGGAGCACAGCCACTACCCGCCATGCAAGAGAGATCTCCCAACTATACAAGAGCAATATAAATAAATAGGGGGAAAATTTCAAAAACACAACAGTTTCACCAAGCAGAAAGAAACGCGAGCAGTATGAAACGACAAGGAAAGAAAGGACCACAAGCAATGCAGGTCAACTCAACTCTAGAAGAGGTAATAGCTGCAACAGATGGAATGTCTGATAAAGAGTTCAGGATATACATGCTTCAGATGATCTGGAGTCTCAAGGAAGACATGAGACAGCAAAACCAGACAATGAAAGATCACTTTGACAAGGAACTACATAAACAAATCCAGGAAGTAAAAGACCAATTTCACAGGGAGATAGAGGTAATAAAAAACAAACAAATAGAAATCCTAGAAATGCAGGAAGCAATAAACCAACTTAAAACCTCAATTGACAATTCTACCAGCAGAGTAGATCACTTAGAAGATAGAACATCGACAATGAAGACAAAGTATTTAACTTGAAAAGAACATAGACACCTCAGCAAGTCTGCTAAGAAACCATGAACAGAACATCCAAGAAATATGGGATAACATTAAAAGACCAAACTTAAGAGTCATTGGGATTCAGGAAGGTACAGAGCTCCAAACCAAAGGAATAAACAATCTATTCAATGAAATAATACGAGAAAACTTCCCAGACTTGAAGAATGAAACAGAATCCCAAATCCTAGAAGCCTACAGGACGCTGAAAGTGCAAAATCATAAGAGATCCACACCTAGACACATTATAATGAAGATGCCCAACATACAGAATAAGGAGAGAATTTTAAAAGCTACCAGAGAAAGAAAGCAGATTACATTTAGGGGTAAACCAATCAGGATAACAGCTGATCTCTCAACACAGACTCTGAGAGCTAGAAGATCCTGGAATAACATATTTCAAACACTGAAAGAAAATGGGTTCCAACCAAGAATCGTGTGTCCAGCGAAATTAAGCTTCAGGATGGAAGATGAAATTAAAACCTTCCACGATAAACAAAAGTTAAAAGAATTTGCAGCTAGAAAACCATCTCTTCAAAAAATCCTTGGCAAAACATTACAGGAAGAGGAAATCGAAAACAACATTGAAAACCATCAGTGGAAGGTAGGACAGTAAAGGGGGGAAAGTAATCAAAGAGGAAAACAAATCAGGTTTAGTAACATTAATAAACAAATATGGCTGGAGGAACAAACCATATCTCAATAATAACCCTAAATGTTAATGGCTTAAACTCACCAATTAAGAGACACAGGCTAGTAGAATGGATCACAAAACAAGACCCAACAATATGTTGCCTACAGGAGACGCATTTGATAGGAAAAGAGATACATAGACTGAAGGTGAAAGGCTGGAAAAAATCATTCCACTCATATGGACTGCGGAAACAAGCAGGAGTGTCCATACTCATATCAAACAAAATAGATTTCAAGCCAAAGTTAATCAAAAGGGATAAAGAAGGACACTGCATACTGCTCAAGGGAACCATACACCAACAAGACATAACAATCATAAATATATATGCCCCAAACAATGGTGCAGCTACGTTCATCAAGCAAACTCTTCTCAACTTCAAGAGTCTAATAGACCACCATACAATAATCATGGGAGACTTCAACACACCTCTCTCACCACTGGACAGATCTTCCAAACAAAAGTTAAATAAGGAAACTATAGAACTCAATAACACAATTAACAACCTAGACTTAATTGACATATATAGAATATACCACCCAACATCAAGTAGTTACAATTTTTTCTCAGCAGCACATGGATCCTTCTCAAAAATAGATCATATATTATGTCACAGGGCAACTCTTAGACAATATAAAGGAGTAGAAATAATACCATGCATCTTATCTGATCATAATGGAATGAAACTGAAAATCAACGATAAAAGAAGGAAGGAAAAATCATGCATCACTTGGAGAATGAACAATAGGTTACTGAATGATCAATGGGTTATAGAAGACATTAAGGAGGAAATTAAAAACTTCTTAGAGTTAAATGAAATCACAGACACAACATATCGGAATCTATGGGACACATTGAAAGCAGTTTTAAAAGGAAAATTCATTGCTTGGAGCGCATTCCTTAAAAAAAGAAAAAACCAACAAATAAACGATCTCATATATCATCTCAAAATCCTAGAAAAAGAAGAGCAAAACAACAGCAAAAGAAGTAGAAGGCAAGAAATAATTAAAATCAGAGCTGAAATTAATGAAATCGAAACAAAAGAAACAATTGAAAAAATTGACAAAACCAAAAGTTGGTTCTTTGAAAAAATAAATAAAATCGACAGACCCTTAGCCATGCTAACGAAGAGAAGAAGAGAGAGAACCCAAATTACTAGCATACGGGATGAAAAAGGCAATATCACAACAGACACTTCAGAAATACAGAAGATAATCAGAAATTACTTTGAATCCTTATACTCCAATAAAATAGAAGATAGTGAAGGCATCGATAAATTTCTTAAGTCATATGATCTGCCCAGATTGAGTCAGGAAGATATAGACAGCCTAAACAGACCAATAACAATAGAAGAAATAGAAGAAACCATCAAAAGACTACCAACTAAGAAAAGCCCAGGACCAGACGGGTATACAGCAGAGTTTTACAAAACCGTTAAAGAGGAACTAACACCAATACTTTTCAAGCTATTTCAGGAAATAGAAAAAGAGGGAGAACTTCCAAATACATTCTACGAGGCCAACATCACCCTGATACCTAAACCAGACAGAGACACTTCAAAGAAAGAAAACTACAGACCAATATCTCTAATGAACCTAGATGCAAAAATCCTCAATAAAATTCTGGCGAATCGGATTCAAAATCGTATCAAAAAAATTATACACCATGATCAAGTAGGATTCATCCCTGGGATGCAAGGCTGGTTCAATATATGGAAATCAATAAATGTTATTCACCACATCAATAGACTTAAAAATAAGAACCATATGATCATCTCGATAGATGAAGAAAAAGCATTTGACAAAGTACAGCATCCCTTTATGTTCAAAACTCTAGAAAAATGAGGGATAACAGGATCATACCTCAACATTGTAAAAGCAATCTATGATAAGCCACAGGCCAGCATCATTCTGAATGGAGAAAAATTGAAGGCATTCCCTCTAAGATCTGGTACAAGACAGGGATGCCCTCTCTCACCACTTCTGTTCAACATAGTCCTCAAAACACTGGCCAGAGCAATTAGACAGACGAAAGAAATTAAAGGCATAAAAGTAGGAAATGAAGAACTTAAATTATCACTATTTGCAGACGATATGATTCTATACCTAACAGACCCAAAAGGGTCTACAAAGAAACTATTAGAGCTAATAAATGAATTCAGCAAAGTGGCAGGATATAAAATCAACACGCATAAATCAAATGCATTCTTGTATATCAGCGACAAATCCTCTGAAACGGAAATGAGGACAACTACTCCATTCACAATATCCCCCCCCAAAATAAAATACTTGGGAATTAACCTAACAAAAGAGGTGAAAGACCTATACAATGAAAACTACAGAACCCTAAAGAGAGATATAGAAGAAGACCTCAGAAGATGGAAAAATATTCCTTGTTCATGGATAGGCAGAACTAACATCATCAAAATGGCGATATTACCAAAAGTTCTCTATAAGTTCAATGCTATCCCAATCAAAATCCCAACAGAATTTCTTGTAGAAATAGATAAAACAATCATGAAATTCATATGGAATAATAAAAGACCCAGAATAGCAAAAACAATGCTAAGCAGGAAGTGTGAATCAGGCGGTATAGCGATACCAGACTTCAAACTATACTACAGAGCAATAGTAACAAAAACAGCATGGTACTGGTACCAAAACAGGCGGGTGGACCAATGGTACAGAATAGAGGACACAGTAACCAATCCACAAAACTACAACTATCTTATATTTGATAAAGGGGCTAAAAGCATGCAATGGAGGAAGGATAGCATCTTCAACAAATGATGCTGGGAAAACTGGAAATCCATTTGCATCAAAATGAAACTGAATCCCTTTCTCTCGCCATGCACAAAAGTTAACTCAAAATGGATTAAGGAGCTCAATATTAAATCAGAGACACGGCGTCTGATAGAAGAAAAAGTTGGCTATGATCTACATACTGTGGGGTCGGGCTCCAAATTCCTCAATAGGACACCCATAGCGCAAGTGTTAACAACTAGAATCAACAAATGGGACTTACTCAAACTAAAAAGTTTTTTCTCAGCAAAAGAAACAATAAGAGAGATAAACAGGGAGCCTACATCCTGGGAACAAATCTTTACTCCACACACTTCAGATAGAGCCCTAATATCCAGAGTATACAAGGAACTTAAAAAATTAGATAATAAGATAACAAACAACCCAATCAACAAATGGGCCAAGGACCTGAACAGACACTTCTCAGAGGAGGACATACAATCAATTAACAAGTACATGAAAAAATGCTCACCATCGCTAGCAGTCAGAGAAATGCAAATCAAAACCACCCTAAGATACCATCTCACTCCAGTAAGATTGGCAGCCATTAGGAAGTCCAACAACAACAAGTGCTGGCGAGGACGCAGGGAAAAGGGTACACTTGTTCATTGTTGGTGGGACTGCAAATTGGTGTGGCCAATTTGGAAAGCAGTATGGAGATTTCTTGGAAGGCTGGGAATGGAACTACCATTTGACCCAGCTATTCCCCTTCTCGGTCTATTCCCTAAAGACCTAATAAGAGCATGCTACAGGGACACTGCTATATCGATGTTCATAGCAGCACAATTCACGATAGCAAGATTGTGGAACCAACCTAGATGCCCTTCAATAGATGAATGGGTAAAAAAAATGTGGCATTTATACACAATGGAGTATTACTCTGCATTAAGAAATGACAAAATCATAGAATTTGGAGGGAAATGGATGGCATTAGAGCAGATTATGCTAAGCGAAGCTAGCCAATCCTTAAAAAACAAATGCCAAATGACTTCTTTGATATAAGGGGAGTAACCAAGGACAGGGTAGGGACGAAGAGCTTGAGAAGAAGATTAGCATTAAACAGGGATGATAGGTGGGAGGGAAAGGGAGAGAGAAGGGAAATCGCATGGAATTGGAAGGTGAGCCTCAGGGTCATACACAATTACATATAAGAGGAAAGGAGGGGTAAGAGAAAAATAATACAAGTGAAGAAATTATTTACAGTAGAGGGGGTAGAGAGAGAAAAGGGGAGGGGAGGGGAGAGGAGGGGAAGGGGGATAGTAGAGAATAGGATAAACAGCAGAATACATCAGTCACTAGACTGGCAATATGTAAATCAATGGAAGTGTAACTGATGTGATACAGCAATTGGTATACGGGGTAAAAATGGGAGTTCATAACCCACTTGAATCAAATTGTGAAATATGATATATTAAGAACTTTGTAATGTTTTGAACGACCAACAATAAATTAAAAAATAAATAAATAAAAAATAAAAAAAATTTTAAAAAAATGGCGATATTACCAAAAGTTCTCTATAGGTTTAATGCAATGCCAATCAAAATCCCAATGGCATTTCTTGTAGAAATAGATAAAGCAATCGTGAAATTCATATGGAAAAATAAAAGACCCAGAATAGCAAAAACAATGCTAAGCAGGAAGTGTGAATCAGGTGGTATAGCGATACCAGATTTCAAACTATATTACAGAGCAATAGTAATAAAAACAGCATGGTACTGGTACCAAAACAGGCGGGTGGACAAATGGTACAGATTAGAGGACACAGAGACTAATCCACAAAGCTACAACTATCTTATATTTGATAAAAGAGCTAAAAACATGCAATGGAGAAAGGATAGCATCTTCAACAAATGGTGTTGGGAAAACTGGAAATCCATATGCAACTAAATGAAACTGAATCCCCTCCTCTCGCCATGCACAAAAGTCAACTCAAAGTGGATCAAGGAGCTAGATCAAATCAGAGACTCTCCGTCTGATAGAAGAAAAAGTAGGCTCCGATCTACAGATTGTGGGGTCGGGCTCCAAATTCCTTAATAGGACACCCGTAGCACAAGAGTTAATAACAAGAATCAAGAAATGGGACTTAATTAAACTTAAAAGTTTTTTTCTCAGCAAGAGAAACAATAAGAGAGGTAAATAGGGAGCCTACATCCTGGGAACAAATTTTTACTCCTCACACTTCAGATAGAACCCTAATATCCAGAGTATACAAAGAACTCAAAAAATTAGACAATAAGAAAACAAATAACCCAATCAACAAATGGGCCAAGGACATGAACAAACACTTCACAGAGGAGGACATACAATCAATCAACAAGTACATGAAAAAATGCTCACCATCTCTAGCAGTCAAGGAAATACAAATCAAAACCAGCCTAAGATACCACCTCACCCCAGTAAGATTGGCAGCCATGATGAAGTCAAACAACAATGAGTGCTGGCGAGGATGTGGGGAAAAGGGTACTCTTGTACACTGCTGGTGGGACTGCAAACGGGTGCAGCCAATTTGGAAAGCAGTATGGAGATTCCTGGGAAAGCTGGGAATGGAACCACCATTTGACCCAGCTATTGCCCTTCTTGGACTATTTCCTGAAGACCTTAAAAGAGCACACTACAGGGATACTGCCACATCGATGTTCATAGCAGCACAATTCACAATTGCTAGACTGTGGAATCAACCCAGATGCCCTTCAATAGATGAATGGATTAAAAAATGTGGCATTTATACACCATGGAGTATTTCGCAGCAATAAAAAATGACAAAATCACGGAATTTGCAGGGAAATGGATGGCACTAGAGCAGATTATGCTTAGTGAAGCTAGCCAATCCCTAAAAAACAAATACCAAATGTCTTCTTTGATATAATGAGAGCAACTAAGAACAGAACAGGGAGGAAGAGCAGGAAGAAAAGATTAACATTAAACAGAGTCATGAGGTGGGAGGGAAAGGGAGAAAAAAAGGGAAATCACATGGAAATGGAGGAAGCCCCTCATCGTTATACAAAATTACATATAAGAGGTTATGGGGGGAATGGGATAACAAACATGGAGGGAAATGAATTACAGTAGATGGGGTAGAGAGAGAAGATGGGAGGGGAGGGGAAGGGGAATAGTAGAGTTTAGGAAAGGTAGCAGAATACAACAGTCACTAATATGGCAGTATGTAAAAATGTGATGTGTAACCGATGTGATTCTGCAATCTGTATTTGGGGTAAAAATGGGAGTTCATAACCCACTTGATTCTAATGTATGAAATATGATATGTCAAGAGCTTTGTAATGTTGTGAACAACCAATAAAAAATAAATAAAAATAAATTTAAAAAAGCCAGAGCTAGATCTGAGGTGTGCTCCTGAGTGCAACTCTACATGAGATTTCCTTTATTTGGACTCTAGAAACAATTATATAGAGCATCTGACTTTATCTTGGTTTTTATTTCTGAGTAGGCAGTAAACACATTACATGCAGAATTTAAAAGCCACACAAGGGGTCTACAGTGAGGGGAGGCTCCTCCCTCCTGCCTCCTTCAGCTCAGGTCTCCCCAGGAGCACCTGCCAGCTGGCTCCACCAGCGTCTTTCTGGAGACTTTTCCTCTAATGAACCTCAGACTTGAACAGCTACACTGACAGCCTTGTGCTAATGGTGCCATGGGGAAGTGAAGGGCGTGACAGCAAAGAAGACAGTAGCTTTCCCAGCCGGCTCCTGCCCCGAGGCCTGCATGGCATAGGCAGTAGGAGTGGGGGAAGGCAGGAGTTGCCCAGAAGTCTGAGGTTAATACCCAGCATTCGGGGAAGCAGAAGACCCAGGCAGGGTTGCAGGGGGCCACTAGGAGCTACATAAACCTGCAGGTGGCAAGGGGCACTGACATGGATCGGATGTGAGGCTCAAACTGTCTCCAATTGTGCTGCTTAAAGGTGACCTTTGAAGGGTTGGAGTAAGAGGAAAGTCTCCATCCTGCTGTGTGTGTGTGTGTGTGTGTGTGTGTGTGTGTGTGTGTGTGTGAGAGAGAGAGAGAGAGAGAGAGAGAGAGAGAGAGAGAATATGAATGAATACTGGGGATTTAACCTTGGGGTCCTCTACCATTGAGACATCCCCAACCCTTTAGTTTAATTTTGAGACAGGGTCTTCCTAAGCTGCCCAGGCTGGCCTTGAACTTGTGATCCTCCTGCCTTGATGCTGGGATTACAGATGTGTTTCAAAAACGGAGGTGAGCCCCTGCCAAACACAGATCAGATCAGCAACCACCACATCCTAAACACGTACGCACGCACACACATGCACGCATGCACTTGCAGCATTTCTAGGCTGTTAAAGTTGCAAAATTATGTTTTCCTGCAACCTTTGCGTTTGTTGGCCCTCTGTGCCCTTCCACTTTCCTTTCCCTCCTTCTACCTGCTGTCCTTCCCCCACTCCTTTATTAGGTCAACACTTGTACTTCCTTCATGACTATATCATTTATCTTTATCCCACGAAGACAGTGATTTTAATAGAAAAGAGACTTCTCTGCTGACTCTCTATTGGTACAATTTTGTGACTATTTAAGGCAAGTCATTTAACCTTTCTGAACCTTAATTCCCACATCTGTAAAACTGATGACTACTCACATCTTTCCCAGGCTTGCTGAGTAAAGCAATTATAAAACACTCAGCAATGTAAAAAAATAATAATAATATAAGAAAGTTTGCTCATCAATCTTTCCTCCACACTTTTGTTGTTAAAAAAGCTGTCACTTCCTGGTTTGGGCTTGTGGGTGCTGCAGATTGAGAGCTCCACAGTATGTTGTCAATGCGGAACAGCTGGTGCTGGAGAAGACACACTCCTGCCAGTCTCACAAGAGGGCTGTAGGTCTAGAAAAATTTCTTCCAAAGAAAAGTGGAGAAATCATCTGGGTCTTGGAGGAACAGGGCTACATTGGAGTGGCTGCTGGTGAAAGCACCATTGTCAACTGAGACTTGGATTTACTTCAAGGTGGGGATGAAAAGCCTGGGATGCTGTGCTAAGCAATTAGCCCAGTGAGGTCAAATAACCTACAACAGCCTCAGGTAGTAACTGTATTAGTCTAGCTTCTTTTGCTATAACAAAAGACTCTAGGTTAGATACTTTATCAAGAGTAGAGTTTTATTTATCTAGAGTTCACACTTTAATTTTTATTTATTTATTTAACTTTTTGCTACTGGGGATTTAACCCAGGGATGAATTATCACTAAACTATTTTCCCAGCACACCCCCATTTTTAAAAAATATTTTTTTAGTTGTCAATGGACATTTATTTATTTATTTATGTGGTGCTGAGAATTGAACTTAGTGCCTCACACATACTAGGCAAGCGCTCTCCTACTGTGCTACAACCCCAGCCCCCCAAGCCCTTTTTAAACTTTTATTTTGAAACAGAATCTTGATAAGTTGTTGAGGCTGGCTTTGAACTTTCAATCCTCCTCCTGCCTCAGCCTCCCAGCCACTGGAATTGTAGGTGTGCACGGCCACGCCTGACTTAGTTCACAGTTTTAGAAGTTGAAATTCCATGATTGGGCCACCTTATCTTTTCTTCCCCTAGTAAGAGGTTCCCTTCATCTGTGTCACAGGGTGACAGAGAAGCAGTAAGGGAAATGAATGCTTGAAGAAGAGGGCGAGCATGTGGGTTACCTCCCTTTATAATAAACTGGCTCTAGCAACTAACTCTCTCTGTGAGACCAGCATTAATCCCCTGAGAGGGCAGGACCCCAGTGACTGAATCACCTTCCAGTGAGCCCACATCTGAAAGGCCCTACCATCTCTTGATACCTTCACACTGGGGACCAAGTCTCCAACATATAAATCCTTGCAGAATAGACCATATTCAAACCATTATACTGTATAAAGTAAATGGAAAAAAAAATCAGATCTGCACATTTGCATATCACAATTTTATATATGTATGATTTTTATTTTCTTTTTATTACAAATGTCTGCTACTAGTATTTTATATAATAAGGAAAAATGAGTTTACAAAATGATCTTAAAATGGAACCAATCTAATAGCACCCAACGGAAGTGCTAGCATAATTATGACATTTTAGGAATCATCAAAAAAAGATAAAATGAAGCCTATGAAAATCGACTTGAAAAATGATTATGATATAGTGATAAGTATAACAAAGGCAGGTATATGCATATGCTGTGTGATTAAAACTATAAAACGAAGATAGAAATTGAAAGGGAATATACAAAAATATTGTGTTCTGATGGTTTAAAAATGTACAAGCAATTTTTAAAGTCTTCTCTGACTTATAAACCTTCTTTAAAGCAGTTTTATTACTTTAAAATATAATAAAATAATAAGAACACAGTAAAAAAAAAAAAGGAATCCTAGATACAGAAGATGGCTAGGAATAAACAGATCCACAGTACAACTCTTCCCATGGATGGGTGGGACTCTGGGTGGTGGGCATTGGGGATGCCTTCTTCCAAGGGAAAGGAATCTGGGACCATGAAAGAAGATGTGGGGAGCTCCCTCCACTTTCTTGGGGTCCATGAGCTAGAGGTGGGCCTTGATCCTTTGAGAGCGAGCCATCACTTATGGATGACTGGGATTAGGGCTGCTCTCTAGATGTATTTATTTTTTGTAATCCCCAAGTAAATTCTGGTTTAAACATGATGACCTCATATCTGCTTTTTGTGGAGCAAAAAGATAAGATCTCTGAAGCCATTCTTGGAGGGCGAGACCCTCTCCATGAGGCCAGAACACGGGCAAGAAGATGAACCTCAGAGAAGTGGCGGCAGAGGCTCTGGACACAGCAGTTCCCTGCCTTGTAGGCAGGACATCATGGCACAGGGTGAGGCAGAGGAGAGATGCTCAGTTCCTGGCAGCCAAGAAGGAGGGAGGAGGAGGAGGGCGACTGAAAAAAAAGAGCCAGGAGCAAAATATATAATCCCTAAGGGCATGCTCCCAGTGACCTACTTCCTCCATCCCCGCCCCACCTGCCTACAGTCACTACCTAGTAATCCACTCAAATTACTAATCTATCAAATGGGTTAATCCATCAATTATGCCACAGCATAATTGTTACATAATATCTAATCATTTCACCTCCTGCATTAACACAGGAGTGTTGCGTGTGTGTGTGTGGGGGGGGGGGGACTATCTCATGTTCTAGCCGTAGCCATTACTTTCTTATCATTGGAAAATATTTTATTATTTCTTTATGTACATGTGAATTTTAGATTTTACACATTTTTAGTATCCCCCTTTTGAAAATAAAGAAGCAGGGATTTAGAGATATCAAGACACGTTTTCCTCATTTTTCACAGATCTCACTATTGTTTTTTTATTTTTAATTTTTTTTTTAGTTATACATGTCAGTAGAATGTATTCTGACATATCATACATACATTCCCATTTTTGTAGTTGTGCATGCTGTGGAGTATTTTGACATATCACACATAAATTCCCATTTTTGTGGTTGTGCATGATGTGGAGTTATACTAGTTGTGTGTTCATATATGAACATAAGGTAGTTATGTCTGATATATTCTACTGGCTTTCCCATTCCCATCCTCCCTCCCTTTCCTTCATTCCCCTTTGTCTAATCAGTGAACTTCTATTACACACACCCCCACTTATTGTGAGTCAGCATCCATATATTAAAGGGAACATTTGGCCTTTGGTTTCACCTATTGTTTTAATCCAAGGTTAGAAGGTATGAAATTTAGTCCTTAAATGTGGAAGAACTTCTGGGTGTGGTGGTGCACATCTGTAATCTCATCTACTCAGGAAGCTGTGGCAGGAGGAGTCAAGTCCAAGGCCAGCCTGGGAAATTTAGCAAGACTCTGTCTCAAAATGAAAAAATAAAAAAGATGTAGCTCAGTGGTAGAGCAACCCTGGGTTCCATCCCTAGCACTGGGAGCAGGGATGTAGAAAAGCAAGATAACATACCTCCCTTCTTTAGTTTTCTCTGACTTAGTGTAATGACTTTTCCTTCAAACCCCGTTTTTCTGGGCACAGTTGAAGCATACCTGCAGTGAATGCTATACCTCTTCCCTATTTCCTGGGTTTGTCCGATGCTCAGTGTTATCTAGCCACACTGGCATCTGCTGAGACTCATCTTTCTCTCCTGTCCCTGGAGTGCTGGTACATGCCAACCACTGAAAAGATGCTCCTCATCTCCACCCACATGCTCCCATCTGATTTTAAGGCTCCCCTGCGCTATGTTTGGAGGTGGGAGTATTAATGCTCGACTTACACACCATGCTAGGACTGACACCTTCTCAGAGGTCTTCTTCGACCACTTCTCAGAGGTCTTGCTGTCTCCCAGAGCTGAGCCTGTGGAGTAAAGCACTTACCATGCCATTGTCCCCTTCGCTTCTCCAACTCTTCTTGTCAGATCTTGTCCTAGTCTGGGTCTTTTCTGTTTGTTAAAAAACAACAACTCAAAAAACCCAAGAGATTCCTTTTCTCTGCTTGATGCTATCCTGACTTCTTCCTGAGATGAAGAAAATCTAATCTGGTGTCTCCATAGAGGGAAGGGTTAGGTAGGGCAGAAAGAGAGATACTTGGGAAGTTGTTAAGGTTTAAAAACACTCTTCTGACATAAGAGTATAGATAAGATTCACTTTCTGATTTTTTGAAACTGACCATAAGCACTACCAACGTTATTACTTATCTTTAAAATTATAATTTTTTAACCTGCCTAATGATATATTGCTTCAATTCCAGGAGGGTGTGGAACGTGGTATACGTTTGGTGGTGAGGAACTGTTGTGGCAGCTGTGAGGGGACTGATCTCTTGGAGAGGGCAATGGGAAACAGATTCCACATCAGAAGTGACTTTTGGATCCTCAGAAGCTTCTTCTTATTGTTGCTAGCAATAAAACTTTAGAAACATCAACACAAATTAGACACATGTATTGGAGTTTCTATCCCTACTTATATTGAACAAAAATTCTATGGGCTTCCCAATAGCCTGATGCTTCTGGAAGATCAATTATGTAACCCATGTTTTCATGCAGTTCCCAACTGGGCAGATAACAACAAATAAGAGCATCATAGGTACACAGAGAGCTAGGTAAAACTCAGCAAAAAGACTTAGTTTGCTGTCAAAAATTTAGTTTGCTGGTCCTGATGTAAAATCTTCTACACTGGACTCTGAATCCAATGGCTCAAGTTCAAATTTATAGAGCACTTTATTTTATTTACATGTAATTTTTTGACACTGTCCAATTCTAGAATTTCTACATAGAATGAACTTGGAGGTGGCAAACTTGTCAGGAGAGGAGCAAGGAATAAAGTGAATTATCCTAAAGCAGGGTTTGCATAGCAAACACATTTGTCCTTAGGAAGTGTATTTGGGCCCATGAACATGGGGTGTGTGGGAAAGGACTCATGATCTACTCTGGGTCACCCCTAATGCAACACCGGGGCACAAACTTAGAAGATCTGGCAAACTTTACTTGCTATGAGAATCCTGAGCAATTTACTTAACTTCTCTAAATTCTAAATTTCCCACTTGAAATACTGATGATCACACCCGTGATCCCAGGAGACTGGGAGATTAAGGCAGGAGGATCACAAGTTTTGAAGCCAAAATGGGCAATTTAGCAAGATCCTGTCTCAAAATAAAAGAAATAGATGAACTGGTGGTGTAGTTCAGTGGCAAATCACCCTCCATTCAATCCCCAGCACAAAAAGAAAAACAAAATCAATGCTGATAACCATGCCTACCTATTCCGGTTATTGTAAGGATCAGAGATAATGTAAAGAGCCTGGTATACAGTAGGTATTCAATAAAGGGCAGCTCTTATAGTGCTGTTATTGCCTGAAAAAGAGGTTATGAGAATAAACAGGATGATTATGGAGGAAAGATGAGGTTACAAAAACAAAACTAAACTAAACACCATTATCAAATCACTTAGCCTGTGATGACCATCCTTTGGGGAGTTTTAAAAGCTGTTCATTGCTTGATTTCATGATATTACCCTTCTCCAGACCACAGAGTATTGTTGTGACATGTTTATTAGTTTGAGTGATTTTGCTTCTTGAGACTTGAGAATTTTGTAATACCCTTTGTGGTACTGAACACTCTCTGGGGAGTTACAAAACCAGGGTTAAAATTTCCTTTAAAATATTAACAAAAAAGTAAATAAATAAAATCTCTTTCTTCCTAACACAGGCAGAGAGCCAAGATAGCATCTAATAAATGTCTGACTTCATACCTGGGCTGACCACAGTGCTATTTAACCACATCACCCCTTCCCTCCATCTTGCTTCTCCGTCCCTGCACCTCCCACAAATAAGCACTGGCAATGAAAAGCTGTAATTCCATCCCGAAGCAATCATCTTAATGCATGGATAGGACTTTTCAAAGGACAGATCAGAACCTAAGCTGAACCTAAGCTAGCAATAAGCAAAGAAGAAAAACCAGTGAGGACCAGGGACCACAGGATTTGAGGAGTCATTCCAGATAAAAAGAGACAGGACAATCCTAAAGTGGTTTGTGGAGGTGGTGAGACATGTTCAAGGACAAAGGATAACCATACATATGATCCAGTTTACTCTCCTGACACTCATAAGGAAGTTGGCTTCCCTAGTCTCATTCTCAAAGATGCTTCTCTCCAATGATGTCTCCATAGGCATAAATATCAACTGAAAACCCATCTTCTGTGTAGATCTCAGGGACTCCCACCTGAGAAACCACCTTTACAAATCAGGAGTCTTCAGGAAACTCGAGTGTGTGGACTGGTTCTGCTATGAATGATGTAGGAGAGTTCCAGGAGATTATTTTAACTGTTTGACCTCAGTGCCTTCCTTTGTATTCCTTTGCACAGCACCTACCAGAGGCCAGATGTTGTGATGAATCCTGATGGTAAAGTGGAGAACAGGAGAGACGTGGTCTTGGACTTCATGACAGTTACATTACATAGGGGAAGTGGACCAAGAACAAACTACTAAGTTAAATCATTATAAATGGTGTGGGTTGGGTAACAGGGGAAGAGGGGACTTTAAGGCAGAAGCAGCAAGATGGACAGAAGCCCTGAGGGTGGAGGGAAAGGTCCTCATGAGGAGTGACAGAAGACAAGTAGGAACATGCGGCAGGGGAGGTTGTGGGGGCTGCCCAGTGCAACCACACTGCAGGGCCTCAGAGCATGGAAAGGACCGGGCGTGAGTTCTGTTTGAAAAAAAATGTGCAGTCCCTGGAGAAATTTAAGTGGAGGTGAGATGACTCTTGTATGGTTTATGAAAATCTCCATGTTCCCATTAGTTTGAAAATGCGACTCTTCTAACGATGCCGGGTACTTTATGGACAAGTCGAACCTTTAGTGCAAGAGAAACTTCTCCAAACTGAAAAACAGTCCTTAGATTAAAAAACCCCTTTCTTGGATCTCACTTCCCACTTTGCCCATTCACCTGGACCGTTTGCTACAATGGTATCTCTACCGTTGCTACAAATCCCTGTGTCTGAAATTCCTGGCATCTCCTTCAAAGTCCCACATCAAGGTGCATCTGTTATACCTTCTTGACACTTGGTGAACTGCATTCCAGCTTGCCTTCCAATTCCCCGTGAACCTGGAGTGTCCCCTTCCTTAAGCCTGTCGCCTTACCACACTAAGCCACAACAATTCTTCTCCACGAAGTAATTTACTTTCCCATAAAATTTGCTTGAGAACTGTCTGTTAAGCTCCTCATCCAAGAAGAGAGAAGGAACCCAACAAACATACGTATTGTGTCCCGCATTTCCCACAAAGATAAAGTTGTTCTCTTCAAATTACGGCCTCCGTAGACACCCTAATGCTTTAGGCTTAAGTGTTTTAGGATATCCAGTGAGAACTGTGCAAACACCGCGTGGTGGGGAACCATAACCACAATGTGTGCTTTTAAGCAATTGAACTCATGGGATCTGAGCAAAGAACTGGTCTTTCAAGACCCGACATCTCACAGAAGTCTATGCAATTTCTTCCTCATGCTGTCATTTAGTTTAGCAATATATTGCAGCAATTGTGCAGTTTGAGGGCTTTATAGTTTAATACAAAGAAAGGAGAAGGGATGGCTCTGATACCTTCAGATTTCACATGGATTGTGGGTGCCCACAGCTGACCAGTCCCCGTAGCTAATAAACAGCTTCAGGATGCAGAATCACTTTGTTTTTGCTCTCATTTGCTGGAAAGCCATAAGTTTCAGACTCTTTTAAGTTCCACACAAACAGAGCCCATTGGTAAGCCAGTAAAAGCAGGCTGGAGGGATGCTCCTATGAGCACTAGAGGACATGTCATTGCTGGCGTTTGCTGGTGTCAGTTCAGGAGGGCTCATGGAAGAGGCACCTGCATTATAGATGAACTTGGTGGAAAGTTGTCCTTAGCATTCAACTGAACCATGCCCATCAGATGACAGGTTTTCATCAGGTTTTCCTAACGTTTGAATCATTTGTGATGATAGGATTGCACTGTTAGGTCAGAAATGAGGACAGCTAGATAATGCATAGACCACCTTCTAAGAATGGTTGTGCTTATTGAATAGGAATGTAAAAAAAAACAACACTTCTTTCCTTGCTTTTTACTCCCATTGTACCTTTTCCTGTAGGATTATGTGTAAGTGGTGGTTATTTTTAAAATTCCAGTCTCTTCAGAATTATCTGCTTGTGTCCCCTCCCCCTCTGCAGAATGTTAAGTCCTCCTGGTAAAGTCTTACAATCTATTTTCCTTGAACCAATGAGAACCTTGTCAACTACGTGATACGGAGTAAACCAAACATTTGTGTAGTGTCTGCCTAGGAGATAAAGCTGTTTTTGCAATTAAAGTCCTGGAAGACATCACTAACCTCCTTCTGCTTTGGGCATTTCAGGGAGGTTGTCAGAGCTGGGAAGGTAGAGAGTGGGGAAGAGAGGAAGGAAGGAAGGAGGGAGAGAAGGAAGGAAGGAAGGAAGGAAGGAAGGAAGGAAGGAAGGAAGGAAGGAAGGAAGGAAGGAAGGAAAGGGAGGGAGGGAAAATTCTAGATATGTGGAGAATCTCAATCTCTTCTGGTAAGAAAATTAGTACACTGGGCACGTATGTGTCTTGAGGAAAAGACTGATACAGAAATGAACTTGTTGACTATTTTTATCCTTCAGACATGACATCACAACAAAAGTTCTTCAAAATAAGTTATTTTTTTGACCAGGCTTTTAAAATAAAAGTACTGTTTGATACAATGTAGCAATCTATTGATTTTTCTGTTTTAGTCTCATGTGTAGTTTTGTGTTGGATTTTTCTAAACTGCTAAGTAATTCTAGTAAATTAATACAAAGAGACATTAATTTATAATAATGTCCTGTTTTTGCCAAACATTATCGAAATTACCAGGCCTAAGTCCAGATTTTAATAGACTGTTTTTCCCAATGCCGCAAATTCAAATAGCTAAAATTTACTTTTAAAGTCTTTGTTCAAAACGTTTTTTGCAATTTGTTCAAAACGTTTTTGCAGAGCCCCGCCAGTTTGTGAACTATCAACAAAGCCACGATGACCTGTTTTGGTGATTGCCTGAAGAGCAAGGAATATATTTTGTGAAAAAGTTTTGCTTTAAAGAACATAATTATTATAACAAAACTTTTTAAAGTGTCTTATCTATTGTTTAGTGAATTCTAGACTTCTGTTGTTCTAGGAATTAGTCTCAGTTCTTTCGTTTTCTAAATTGAAATCTCCCGTACATACAATGTAGGGTGTGTGTGTGTGTGTGTAGGAGAGGTGGGAGAGAATAGTTAGACAGAATATGATATGGTCAGTGAAGCCTATGTAATTTGTTTTATTTGAAATAAAAAGAACCAACACATTATAACTCATGAGAGTCAAAATCTAGAAGAGCCAAACTCCTGTTCCCCTCATTTAAATGCCCAGTAAGTAGAGTTTGCTCTGTTTCTCAGCATAACATAACATGAAATCCCAAACAGCCAAGATGTTCTCTTTGGTGACCTCAGCTTACCTCTTGGATGCTTTCCTGGGGAAGCCCTTGTTTATAGCCATACCGTGTCTTCCTTTTTCCCTCCCTCCTATTCTTCTCTGATGTCCACTGTACAGAATCAGGGTTAGGGTTAGGATCACAAGTTTGAGGCCAGCCTCAGCATCTTAGCAAGACCCTCCGCAACTTTGTGAGAACCTGTCTCAAAATAAAAAGAACTGGGGACGTAGCTCCATGGTAAAGTGTCCCTGGGTTCCATCCACAATACCAGAAAAAGTAAAAGGAAAAAAGAAAGAGTCAGAAAAGACACTGTGGCGTCTGTAGGTAGGTTCTGCTGACCTGCGGCCTGCTTCTGAACAAGAAATTAGGTCTCCAACCTGGTGCCATTGGTGTTTTACCAAAATACTTCATTGATATATAGTAACTCACTTAATACAACACAAAAAAATCAATCTCAATCAGGGAGTATCAGGTCTCATTTCTGAACATAGTAAATGAAGGCTCCCAAAGGTGTTTTCTTCTAACAGCATCAAAACCCTATTGGAACAAGACCAGAAAGGTTAAGAAAGGCTGTTGGTTGTTGCGGGGGTTCCTTGTCAAGCTGCTGTGGGGGGGGGGGGAGCATGAACTAAACAGCTTCTTGAGCTCCTTTGTTAGTAGAATCCTGTGGTTCTGAGAACTAAAAGTCCTGGAATTTCTCAGAAGCAGCCACAAGAATTTCTAGATATATATATTTTTTTCATAATGTATCAGGACAGTTGAAAGTGACCAGTGCTCTGATTCCTAAGCAGATTAGGGCCAAGAGAAGGAAGAAGGAAGGAAGAGAGGAAGAGGGCGAAAGAAGGAAGGAGGGAGGGGCAAAAGAAAGGAGGGAGGGGCAGTGAACAAAGAAAAAACGCAACAACAGAATTCTGTCGAATATTTGAAGGCCAGAAGTATAGCATGCTTATCTCTGAAGACTTTCTCCTTTATATTTGCATGTGTGTGTTTATGTGTGTAAGAGGGAAAAAGAATGCAGGCACGTGCACAGAGACGATGGTAGTCTGCTTGGGCTCTAATCTTCATTTTATTCGTATCACCCAGCCGTCTTCACATCAGCCCTCTTCTCTGGAGCACTTCTTCTGCTGCTGACCACCTACTTACTACCCACTTCCCACCTGTCCCTTTCTCCTACCTCCGCCCCATCTGCTCCTCCACCAAGACTCAGTGCTTGTTCTTTGGTTGTTTTTAGAGGCCTTTCCTGGCCCCCTAGTCCACAGTAATCTGCACCTTTGGTCTCCACTTACTATTGGAACTAGCCATTTGGCCCTCATCAGTGACAGCCTGGTGGTGCCTCTTATCTCATCCCATGTAAAATGTCTTATCTGTCCAATTAGATTCAGAGTTCTTAAGAGTAAGAGCAATTATCCTTTGTTATTTACGTTGCTATATTTTTAAAGACCTGTATACGACAGCAATTCAGCAGAGGACTTCACACACAGTAGTAGGTGATCCATTTATTGATTTATGGTTAATTAAGTGATGGAGAATATAACATTTTTTTTCAAGACCACCTTGTGGGCTAAAGAACTACAGTTGGTTTAAAGATCTTCATGAGCAGGCAATCTTCATAGAGAACCGGACTCCTCTAATGTTCAAATATGCGTGACTTCAAGTGAAGTACACTGAACAGAAAAAATAGCCACCTTCGCTGTAGTATCCATTTCAAGTCTAAATTTTTTTTTTTAAACAAAAGAGAATTTTTGAGATCTGTGTTGAACTGATAGAGAAATAGAAAGAAATCAGTTGCTGGAGTAGTATTATTTGCACTTTCACAAACTGCTGCAATATATCAAAATTTCCTCTTCAAATTTCTCTCCAGTAGCACCATTTTTCATAGCAGCCAAAGACCTACTTAAAACTAATTTCCTTTCCTGCTGTACTTTTGTCCAGATCATACTGTTCGGTTTAGATTAGAAGTTGAGTTTTTTTTTTTTTTTTTGTATCCTGGATGGGTCTGAAAATAGTTTGTCACAACAAGCAGTAATTACAGAGCACTTAATATTTGTCAAGTGCTTTCCAATCTTTTAACCAGTTCGCCTTTGAAACACGATTGTTGATTCGAGCTGCTTATCTCCTGAATTTCCAGATGGAGGAAGGGGCAGAGAGGTTAAGTGGCTTGCCTGAAATTTAATCGTATGTTACTAATAGTGCTCCGGTACTAATGCCCCACAAGTCCTGAGTGAAAAATGTTATCCATATTTCCTTTCTAATTTGGAAGGAAAACATAATCCTAGAGCTACCCATTAGTCACTGTTTTGTAGGATGGTAGATGTATTTCATTTGTGGCTTTTATTTGTTAAGAGATTAGAAGATACTTTAACAAAATAAAACTGATTAAAGAAGTTTTAAGTAACTTAGTGCATGAAGGGAATCATTTTATGGGACAGAGGTGCATATAAAGCTACAGTACCTCTTTTTCATCGCTGTGGCCAAATAGTTTAAAAGCTGAGAATAAAGCTTTCTCTTTATAAAGCAGTTTTTAGTCAATAATATTTCCATTTTATTTGAGATAACTTTTTGCTTTGAAAGGAGGAGAAATGGCCTGTCCACTAGTGTGGGGCTGAAGTTTTGGTAAAAGAGGCCTACTTTCATTGGACCTCAGCTTCCAGAGGTCACCTTCCAAAGAGGTGTTTGTCATTCCTGAACTCAATGAGTGACTTAGAGCCTTAGATTTTTTTTCCCTCCTATATAGATCCATCTAGGTGAATCATGACCTCTTCGCTCACAGCCAAAGCAAGCCATCTTAGGGTGCTATTTTGCTCTGAGTTAGGCCTCTCATATTGTGATTGGTTTCCCTCTTAGGCTACAACTGGATGAGTCAGCTGTTAATAAACTTGATTCATATATACACAGTTTTATTTGTTGCTCCCCTCCATGTGGAGCAGGAAGCCACACCTCTGACTTAAACAACATTGAGGAAGCACTCTATTGAGCATCTGGTTGATATTTAAGTTTTTGTTTCACAAGTCAAACAGGAGAGGAGTCACTCCCCTGTCAAGCCTACTTGCCAAGGTTTAACAGGAAAACCTGGACCAGGTTTTACAGGAATCTCCTCTTTCATGGGACTCTGGAAGGCTGGATGGATAGTCATTCTTATCCTTCCTCTACTCGATTTATCAAGACATGTTTTAGGGCTCAGGGTGTAGCTCAGTGGTAGGGCACTTGTCTTGTATGCCTAAGTCTAAGGTTCAACCACATGGGAAAAAATTTTAAAAAATGTTTAGAAGGAAGAGATGTTTGCATATATATCAAGAATTCTACAGCTCATGTATTATTGGCCCCATCTTTTAATGTGCTCATTGAATAGGTATTTGTAATCCTGATTTATGGGATGGGGAGGGAGAGTCAGTTCAAGCAAGCTACAAATTTATTAAAATTTGACTTCTAATGCAAACCACATAAAAATTGTGATTTCATCTTTTCCCAGCCAGAACTGCTATTATTTAAAAAAATAAGATAACAAAGGCTGGAGAGGATATAAAGGAAAAGGAACTCTGAAATACTATTGGTAGGAATGTAAACTAGTATCTCTACTATGGAAATCAGTATGGAGCTTTCTCAAAAAAAAAGCAAGAAACAAAAACCTAAACATAAAACTACCATATGATCCAGTCATACCACTCCTAGGTATATACCTGAAGAAATTAAAGTCAACATACTATAGAAATACCTACATGCACATGTTTATGGTAGCACAACTCAAAATAACCAAGTTATAGAATCAGACTAGATAGATGAATGGAGAAAGAAAATTTGGTATATTTACACACTGGAGTATTCTTCAGCCATAAAGAAGAATGAAAACATTATTCACAGGAAAAATGGATGGAACTGGAGATGATTACCTTAAGTGAAATAAGCCAGACTTGAATAATTATCACACATTTCCTCTCACTTGTAGAATCTAGGAGGAAAAAAAAATGACAAGAAAGCAGAAGCATATGGGGGAGGGGAAGAGAGTAATGGGAGGAAGGCTATGAACAAAGTATGCTATGTGCAAACAGGGAGATGTCACAAAGAAACACATTTGTTTATACCATTAATATGTGCTAATAATTATGATTTTTAAAAGTGACTTCTAAGGAAAATATAAAATCTCTTATTTGAAGTAGCCAGTCTTGTTCATTCTCTGAAAAAGGACTCTTTGGCTGCTTGAGGTAAATAAGTTCAAAGTGGTCCTGAGAAATTATGAAGAAGAAGTGAGAGGAGTTGTCTTCAGCTCTTCTGATCACATTCATCTTATGTCTGCATACAGCCATAGCTTCAGGAATATGGTCTTTGGTCACTGCTAATATATCAATTAAAGTTGAAAAGATTTTAGAATCTTAATATTGACTTATTTTTAATGAACTGCAATTCTTCTTTTTTTTCCCTATTGTATTATTAAAGGCCTATTAAATCAGAAAGGCATTTCTTGCCCCAGGAGAAATAGAGTAAAATGAAAAAGTCACTCTGGAAGTGACCCCCCAAAGCCATGTCACTGTAATCATCTAAGGAGGATGGAGCCACAGAACACATTTCTCAACTGGCAGGTTTATTACCTATTTCTTTTGCTCTGTCCCTCTCTGGAAAAATCTTGACATTAAAGATGTTTTCCCTTTTTCAAAGTGTGCCTTTGGACTGTGAAGGGGGAACATGAGGCCAGATGGTGGGTCATTTGAGAATGTGGACAAAAATAAAAACCAGCATTTTCACCTCTTTGTACTAGTTCTTTCTGATTTCATTTACTGAAGTTCTCCTAGCATAAGGTAGTTGGGCTATGGCATTAAAAATAGAAATCGTAATAGATGATGATGATTAAGTCCTGTCCATGTGAGAGGATATGAGACAGACACATTATATGTAATAACTTGCTCAAAAATCCTGATAATATTAATACAAAGCCTTTATAATGATACTAGGGATATTATTATTCTGAGAGAGCAGACAAATGCAACTAAGGCTTATGAAGGTTTAGAGAACTGCCTGTGGTGACATCGCTCAAAGGAGAAAGAATTGGAATGAACTTGGGCAAATTTATCCAGATCCAGGTCCTTGGCTCTGAGACCAGCTGCATTTAGCTACTTTGGTGGATTAGCACCTGGGGAAGTAGAAGAATTTTCCCTTAGCTAATAGGCTAAGGGCCACTTGAGGGCCACTTGTTCCACGTAGAATAATTGGAACTCAAAAACTTGAGAAAAAACAAAAACTATGTTATAAACTAAAATGGAAGGGAATGAAACTATATTTATGATAAGAGTACATGTGTGTTCATGGGCTGAGAGGACCCAGGATAGAAGAAAAATAGATAGATTATTTTTAATGAACTGCAATTCAAAAAATAGATAGATTATTTTTTTAAAAATTTTAAATTTGTTTTAATTAATTATACATGACAACATAATGCATTTTTGCACTTTGATATATCATACATAGATGGGATATAATATCTCTTTTTTCTGAGTGTACACGTTGTAGAATCATATTGGTCATGAAGTCACATATATATATAAAGTCTGTTTCATTCTATTATCCTTCCACGACTCTTCCCCTCCCCTCCCTTTACTTCCCTCTACTTAATCTAAGGTAATTCTATTCTTCTCTAGTGCCCCCCCACCTTATTGTGAATGAGCATCCACATATTAGATAAAAAAATTTGGCCTTTGGTTTTTTGGGATTGGCTTATTTCACTTAGCATGATATTCTCTAACTCCATCCATTTATTGGCAAATGCCATAATTTCATCCTTCTTTAAAGCTGAATAATAGTCCATTGAATATGTATATATACCATATTTTTTTATCCATTCATCTATTGAAGGACACCTAGGTTGGTTCCATAGTTTAGCTATTGTGAATTGAGCTTCTATAAACATTGATGTGGCTGCATTACTGTAGTATGCTAAATTTTAGTCCTTTGGGTATAAACTAAGGAGTGGAATACATGGATCAAATGGTGATTCCATTCCAAGTTTTCTGAGGAATCTCCTCCATACTGCTTTCCCAAGTGGTTGTACCAATTTGCAGTCCCACCAGCAGTGTATGAGTGTGCCTTTTTCCAACATCCTCCCCAACATTTATTGTTGCCTGTATTCTTGATGCTTGCCATTCTGACTGGAGTGAGATGAAATCTTAGTGTAGTTTTGATTTGCATTTCTCTAATTGCTAGAGATGTTGAACACTTTTTCATATGTTTGTTGATTGATTATATTCTTCTTCTGTGAAGTGTCTGTTCAGTTCCTTAGCCCAATTTATTGATTGGCTTATTTGTTTCTTTGGTGTTAAGTTTTTTGAGTTCTTTATATATCCTAGAGATTAATGTTTTATCGGAGATGCATGTGGTAAAGATTTTCTCCCAATCTGTAGGCTCTCTCCTCACATTATTGATTGTTTTCTTTGCTGAGAAGAAGCTTCTTAATTTGAATCCATCCCATTTATTGATTCTTGACTTTACTTCTTGTGCTTTAGGAGTCTTGTTAAGGAAGTCAGATCCTAGTCCGACATGGTGAAGTTTTGGGGTCACTTTTTCTTCTGTTAGGCACAGGGTCTCTGTTATAGAGTGCCTAAGTCTTTATCCACTTTGCGTTGATTTTTGTGCAGGGTGAGAGATAGAGGTTTAATTTAATTTTGCTACATATGGATTTCAAGGTTTGCCAGAGACATCAATTATTATTTCCTTAAAATCTTGAAAATACTGGTTAGGGGGAGATGCGGGTCTGTCAGTCTCTAGGACTAGTGACAAAGAGGCACATCAATCTTTCCCCAACCCCTACCAGCAAAATTATTTCAGAAACCATGAAGCATTTTAGCAGAGGTTACCACCTTACAGTCAGTAATCCAGGGACCTCAAGAATAACAATGTTAGAGAAGTTGATATGTAAGAAGTAATTAATATGTTATATGGGACAAATTACACGGAGATTCAATGTACATATACATCAGAAATACATGTATTAAAAAATTAAATCTTGGCCTCTCTTACTACATTATCAAAGTGATTTCAGATGAATTATAGAACTGAATGTAAAAAGAAAAATCATTGTGAAAAATATCTTGAGACTTTAGAGAGAACAAAAATATTTCTCTGAAAGGACACAGAAAAACACAATTAATAAAGGAAATGATTGACATATTGGACTTCAATAAAATTAATAGCTTCTGTCATCAAAAGACACCATTAAGAGATTAAAAAAGACAAGCCCCAAAATGAGAGAATTCATTTGCAATGCATAGCACTCACAAAGGACTTGTGGCCAGAACACTTAAAGAAGATCTATAAATAAATAAGAAAACACAATCTTAGAGAAAAGTGTGCAAAATTCTTTGACAGAAAAGTTTCAAAAAGCTGCCCAAATGGCACATATAAACATTAATAGTCATCTGGGAGATACAAAAGCAATTTTACTATATCCTCACCAGAATGGCTAAAATTGAAAAGGCTGACGACACCAAGGCCTGGTAAATATGGAGTGATATGTACCTTTGGTAGGACTGTATGCTGGTACCAGTCCTCAGAGAACATTTTGGCATAGGCTCCTAAAGCAGGACATATACATCTCCTAAGTCAGATGATTTCTCTTCTAGGTAAACATCTAATGTAAAAGTATTCATATGTTAAGAACAGACATGTTCAAAGCAGCATTATTCCAAACAGCTCAAAACTGAAGACAACCCAATTGCCCATCAATAAAAATATGAAGAGCTGAACCTTGATATAGTCAGACAATGATCTACAAGGGAGACAAAGGGTGCTATAGGTTCATGCAGCAGAGCAGATGAATCTCATAACTGTAATGTTGAGTGAGTGAAGCCAGACTCTAAGGAATATATGCTGTAAAATTTTACTTGTATGAAGTTCAAACACAGGTACAACTTACTGATGGTAATAGCAATTGAAATTAGGATAGTGGTTACACAGCATAATCTCATCTCATCTAGACACTATCGAAAATTGCCACCTTCTCTATGCATAGTTTTCTGTTATTCTCCTTCTGCAATTATAAGAGGATATTATGTGTGTTTTATTTAGTATTTATATAATTCTGCCTTTCTTTATCATTAGATTTATTGGTTTTGGTATTGGAGAATGAACTTAGGGATGCTTTACCACTGAGCTGTATGCCTAACCTTTTTTGTTTTCTCTTTTAAATCAGGATCTTGCTATGTTTTCCAGGCTGGACTCCAATTTATGATCCTTCCTTAGCCTCCTGAGTCACCAGGATTTGTGCCACTGAGCCCAGAACTTTATAATTAGCTTTTTAAAAATTATTTTCAAATTATCATTATTTTTATTGTTTTGCAGTACTAGAGATGGAACCCAGGTCCTCATGCATTGCTATGCAATCATGTACCACTGAGTTAAATTCTTAGCCCCTATAATCATCTTTTTAAAGAGCATCTGTTTCCTTGTTTATCGCTAACCCCATCCTGCCACATACATATGCACTCAATAAGTATGTTCAAGATAGTGATAAAGAAGATAGAGTTGAGATTATAAGGTTATTCTAAATAGACTTTTTGAAATAATATTTTTACTAAACTATGATGCATGAATAATAAAATTCATAAATCATAAGTGTAATAATAATTAATCATCATAAAGTGAATAACTCCAATGTAATGAACGTGCAGACCAAGAAATAAAACTTTTCTGGCACCCCAGTTGTCTCCTCTTCCAAAGTAACAAACACACTGAAACCACAAATTATCATGGCCATTTCTCAGAAGTAGGATAGTTCCCCACCCAAAGTTCGGTTCAGACAGATGTTAACATTAAAGACGTCACACACACACATATCAGAAGGGTATGAGAAGGTTTATTACACCGGAAGGCTTTCTGGGGAAAGAAAGACAGATCTCTCAAGCTGGGCTGCAAATGGCTTTTAACAGCAAGAAACGGATGCTGGTCTGAAGGGTTGGGGTGGGACCAGGGAGAGTGGCCATCTGTGTGGGAAGGGCTTGCATAGTTTGAATCTCCCCTTATCAACAAAGAAGGGATCATCAAGATATTCTATCAACTTGTTCAGATGTGGGGCAGAAGGGAAGAGGGAGGAACAAAGCTTAAAAGACAGCCGTCCAACATCAAACAGTGAAGTCAGACTTTTTATTACACAAACACTAGCCCTCGTTTATGTCTCGCTTATGCTCCATGTCCATCATGATCTGAGTGGTGGCTCTGGTCCATGTCATCTTTAGATGTCAGAGCAACATTATCTGGAGCAGTGCTCATCACTTTAGCCGAGAAGAAGTAAAAATAAATTTAAAAAATTAAATTAAATTAAAAAATAGCCAATCTCACAAATAATCTTAAAGTTTCTGCCTCCAAGTGATAACCTTTGTACTTCTATTTCATTGACCAAAGCAAACCATAGGACGGATGAATCCAGAAAGTAAGAAGCATGTGTTCAGAAGGAAGAGAACCAGAAATATTTGACAAGCTGCACGGTTGTCTACTCCAGGTGGATCTCCAAGGAAAAGTAGGATATTGATAGGTGAGGAAAAGAAACTGTTGAGGCTGAAGGAGTGACAGAGCAGAGGGGTGGCTCTGTGGTGGCTGGGTTCAACCAGAGAGTTCCTGAAATGAACACTTGGGGCTAGAAAGAAAAGTGGAGTTTAGTAATAGAAAGTGTGACGTTTTGGATCTAAGAATGTCTTCCCAAAAGCTCATGGGTTAGGCAGTGTAGCAACATTCAGAGGTGGCAAGATTGGATTATGAGAGCTATAATTTCATCAGTGAATTAATCCTCTTGATGGGTTAACAATTTTAATGGACTATTGGGTGGTAACTGTAGGCAGGTGGGCATGGATAGGGATATAGATCACTTGGGGTGTGCCCTTGAGGATTATGTTTTGTCCCTGGATCCTCAGGCACTCCCCCCCCCCCCAACTCACCCCCACCTTCTCTCTGCTTCCTGGCTTTCATGAGCTGAGCAGCCTTCCTCTGCCACACCCTTCCACCATGATGTTCTACCTCACCTGAGGCCCAGAGAAATGGAGTCATCCAGGACTGTGGACTGAACCTCTGAACCCATAAGCCCCAAATAAAATTCTCCTCCTCTAAGTTGTTCTCATCAGGTGTTTGGTCACAGCAATGAAAAGCTGCCTAACATAGAAAGCTTTGAAAATTAAGTATTTTGGACTTATGACACAGAATGAACAATTTTTTTTTTGAGTATGGAACATGTTTGATTCAGTAAGATGGTATAGATAAAATAAGAATCTATTGGAATAAGGAAGAATGGGTGAAGGTCTAAAGGACAGTGACAATAAAGATGAAAAAGTGGAGGCTGGGACTTTGGAGGTCCCGTTGGATACAAGGTAAAAGTGAATAGTGATAATTTTCTCATTTTAGTCTATCTGCATGAGCAGAAGAGGGATATCTCACAGAGCACCAAGGACTACGCAGGGAAATGAATAAATTTTCTTTTGAAAGTACTGAAAGTACCTCTGAGGAATGCAGAGTGTATAGAGGCACCGAGACTCAAAAATGGTTGTCTAGAACTTACAAAGATGAAACTGAACTTATTGCTTCTTACATCAATATCCAATAGGTGACAGATGAAGCCATGAAACTGGATGAGGTTGCTCAATGAGCGACCCCAGTTATAAGAAAAAAAGGCTGAAGATGAACTTGGAGAAGACTTACATTTAGGGAGTGTGCTGGTCAGACAGAAGCTGGTAACAAAGGTGGAGAAGACTATCAGAGATAAAGAGGAACATAAGCTCTGGCAAGAGACTCCAGGAAAAGGGAGTGGTTCACAGTGTCACATGCTGCCAAGAGGACTGATAGGAAGAGCACCAAAAAGATGCCATTGAATTAGCTGTTGAGGTGACAAGTGATCTTCATTGGGAAAGCCATTTTGGTGGAGAAGTAGGATTAGAAAGCAGGAGGATTATGGCAAGAAAACGAATGAGCAAGTGTATAACTAGGGCTTTGGATAAGTTTGGGATGGAAAGAAGGTGATCGGTATATGGAAAAATAGCTGAAGAGCAGGCAGAGTTTCTGGAATGTTTCACTGTATAACTTGGCACACCATCTTGTATGCTTCCATTAGAACAAGGTTTTTAGGCAGAAATAAATTATGCTAAAATCTAACTACAGCTCTTGATAAATGACAAAACAGGTCAGTAACTCTGAGCTGTGGGCAAGAAGTTTACAAGGTGTGGATCAAACAGAGTCTACCCCGAAATTGTGTCTGGAGAGTTCCAGAATTCTCTGCTGGGTTTGGAAGTTGGCTCAATGTAAGCTCAGGGCTGCCCTCCTTTCCATAACATGGATTGAGTTTGCCTGCAAAAGAGATCAATACTGAGGAAAACAAGGCTGAGAGAGAACGTGACTAGAAGCATGGTCCCAATGTGCTTCTAGGTATGTCTGAAGCTTGCAAGATCTAAGTCTGTACTTTTCTTTTATACAAGCCAATTAGTCCCTCTTTATTAAAATTAGCTTGAGTTTAACCATTTGTAACTGAAAGAGCCTTAATACAAAACATCACTATGGCTGTGTATGCATACTCTCATAGTACCTTCTATACCTCAGTTGGGATTCTAAAGAACCGACTTAACATTTGTAAAAAATCTGTGAATCTGTGATGATAAGAAGGAAATTCAGAGTAGAATTGAACGAAACATTTGTATTTCCTTAAATTTTTTAATGGGGTCTTCTGTACAAATAGTAAAAATGTTGCAATAAGATAAACATTAGCTTTTGAGTCATAGAGTACATAGTTTTCTTTGAGATGCAGTTATGGAGAACATGTGCATTGGATTACTTAGTTATTTTCCTCAAACGAATTCTTTTTTAAAAAACACAATGACATTGCCACTAACAAAAGGATAGTATCATCTGATTTTTTTAAAGGAAAAATTTTCTATTTTTCCAAGATCTAAAGGGATCTTTTCCCACACACACTGCTTGCACTGGACTTCCTTATTTGTTTTTGGATTAGTTCCCAATTGACATCAGACACAGCAGCAAGACCCTTTTCTCTTTTGTATGGTATAGGGCAGCATCAATTTGTGAGTTGTAAATACCCAAACTCTCTCCTAAAGATTAGCCTTAACTAAATTGCCCAGGGGCAAGAGATGAGGGATTGCTCTTCCACTTGCAGAATTTAAAAAAAAAAATGTAGTTTTCAAAAGGAGCAGGAAGAAGCTTGTCCATAATAAATCATCAGCAAGCAAGGTTTCTAAAGAGGAAAAGGTTGATATTGATAGAGGCAGCATTTTTCTTTCAGCAGAAAAGATCTTTCAGTGAGTTTGGAACTGACAGCTTACAAATCCTAGGAAGCTGTGAATTCGAATAACACAGACTTAAAAAGAAATGTTACTTTGTTTCACATATTTGAACATGTTTCTTCCTCTAATTGGGAAGTAGTTGCATTCAAATGTCCAAATCATCTGCAGCATTTGTAAGCTCTGCACATCTAAAGCTACAGTTCACTTTTTGTTTATATGTCAAGGAATTTGGCTAATCCATTTAATTATCAATGGGAGTAAAAGCACCAATGGGATGAAAGTGTGGCATGACAAAGAGTTGGTGTTTGGACCTTGCATATAATTATGCAAAAAGTTTCCTAATGCAATATCATGTTTTAGAAAGAGGCAGCCGCCTGCAGGTTGAAAGACTGGTTTCTAAATCTTGCTTTACAGCTCCTGATGTAGAACCATGGAAGAATTAGCTAATTCCTCTGAATCTGTTTCCTCAGCTGAGGAGCCTATCTGGGAATGTTCTATTGAATCCTTGGTTGATGTCCAAGCTGCTATTGCTCTCTAATAAATTATGCCTAATTCACCAGCATGAAACAATTCTTTTACTGTACCAACAAATTCTGCGGATCAGGTAGTCAGGCAGGTCTTAGCTGTGTAATTCTTTTGCTTCTTGGGGCAATTACCAAGAACATCTAAAGCAACTCAACCAACAGATGAGATAGTCGGAAGGGTTCAAGGCAACTCTACTCACATTTTGTGGCTCTGTCAAATAGAGAGCATGTTCTTGGCTTCTCCAGCATGGTGGCCTTTCTAGGTGGGAGGTCTTAGAGTGTCAGACTTCTTAGATGGTAACTTGCTTCTAAGACAGCAAACATTCCCAGAGGTCAAAGTAGTTTGAATCTAGCTTTGGAAATCATATACCATCATTTCCACTGCATTTTATTCATTGAAAGGTGGCTCATATGCAAGAACCAAGGGCAGAGTTTCCAACTTTTGATGAGAGCAATGTCAAGGTATTGTAAGGTTATCACACCTACTTATAAAGTTTCAAGTATTATTTCTCATCATTCTTCTCCAAAACAGTGTGTCCATTCCCATATTTTATTCACTCATTCATTTATTCATTCATCAAATATGTGTCCCAATCCTGGTCAGGCATAGAGGGTAGCCTACAGAATATTAGTGGACAAAACAGAAACATGATCCCCGTTCTCACACAGCTTATAGACCAATGCAGGCCACACATTCATCAAATGCAGTTAAGTATACAGTTACAAAATCTATTAAGGGCTGTGAAAGAAAATTGCAGAGATCTCCAAAGGCATACAGTAGAGAGACCTGGATCAAAGTGGGAAATGTTCATTTTGAGGAACAAAAAGTGGGTTGGAGTTGGCTCATTGCAGTTTATCAAAATATCTGCACACAAGATCTCATCTTGCCCCTAAATCTTGGTGTCCTAATTTTGAGACCCATTCTTTCTACCCTACTTGATTCTTCTTAGCATTCCATTCATGGCTGAAGTTTCATATTCGATATTGAATATAAGCCTCCATTTTTTTTCTTATCCTCTTGAACCTCTACTGGCATCCTACTGTTAGCTGAAAAGAACTAGTATGTTTAGTATGGCCTTGGAGACCCTCCCTCTACTGACTCCATCCCCACTTCCTGGATCCATCTCCCCCTACCCTTTTTGGAATCCTGACTTCAGCCACACCAACCTGCTTGCTATTCCCAGAGCATTCATTTCCATGCCTCTGTGCTTTTTATTCTCACCAATCTCTTTCTGAGATGGCCATCCCTTTGTCTCCATCTTTAAATGCTATCCATCTTTACAGGTCTTGCTTAAATGCCACTCCACAGTGAAGCCTTCCTGATGCCGGTGCATAATCACTGTCCCCTGAGTGTTCTCTATAGCCCTTTACTGATACTTCCTTTCCACTCTGCTTTGCCAGTTATTTCCTTACTCCTATTGAATTTTCAGATCCTTGAAGACAGCAAGTATGTCTTTATCATGGCTCTGTCTTCCAAAGAGCCTTTTACGGTGTCTTCTACATAGTAAGCACTCAATAACTGCAGAATGAGTGAATGAATGAATGAATATTATTTTGAAGATCATAGGATGTGGAGCATCAGGACTTTGCCACCTTAGGTATACTTGGCATCGCGGGTGGCATATAATATTAATATTTCACTGTAAATAAGCTTGTAGCTTGTCATACGTACATATTTTAAATAGCCCTGAACCTCGTTTAAAATGTTTTGTTCACAATGCTGCTAACATTTTTAAGCACTTCCACCAAGTTATGAACTCTTTGGAGCAGGAATTGTGTCTTTTCATCTCCCAGATATTTGTTTTATATATCAATCACCAGTGGGAAATAAAAATACTCATAAACTATTTCCTGGGTTCAAAAATTATTCAGATAATTTTCACACTTTTTATATATACACATCACTGCATTAGGCAATGTGTGGATCTGGGTCCATCTATGCATGTATATTGGAACAGTATAAACACAGTTTGCCCTGAATTTGGATAAAGCTATAAAGTAAATGATTTATCCTGAAATGAAAGAACCATAACTGGCAAGTCTTTGATATAACTCAATATCCTTGGTAGGTCTCCATCTCGTCCTTCAGTATGGCCATGGTATAAATGCTCTCTCTCACTGTGTGTGCTTGCATCTTGCTTTATGTTGTCCTGGAAGGTACTGATAAGGAATATTTTCTGTATGGAATGGGGGAGCCAAAAGGCTGTAAGTATAGTCACAGAATCACCACGACAAGAGCCAGAAGGGGTGGAGGGTGTGTGGATCCAGGTCTTTTGTTCTACAGATGAGGAAACTGAGACTACTCTTCATGCTCTTGTCTTTGAACCTCATGGTGCTTAATCTTTGGGAGCATAAATCAAAAAGGAGACCTCCCATATTAAAGGAAGAATAGTATAATGGCTGTTTTTCCCTCCAAGGGGCACTTCTAATGGCTGTGTTCCAGAACACACCTGTTGGAGCCCAGTCAGAGCTTATTAAGTGCATACTTATTTATACCATGAATGACATCATCATCCATCTTGGGAGCCACTGTGCTTACCCCCACAGGTTCCCAGAGGTTGCTGAGAGGTCCCCTGATTTCCTTGACCTCTGTGTGTCTTCGATCCTTGACCTTTAAGGCTCCCTGGTGCCAGAATGTCTACAGCTGGAGGATCAAAGACCCTCAGAGGAAAAATCCATTCTTAAACAAGATGAAGACAGAGTGAGTTATTAGGAAAACCAGCTATGCCCCAGAGCCCTGTTCATCTGGAAAATGCCTGAACTATATCCCAAGTATAAACATAAAGCCCTAAGACCTAAACACAGCTCAAGTCAGAGGCAGAGCTGATATTAAGCTTGGGTCTCCTGCCTGCCAGTCCAGAGCCACATTCCTTCTGCCCTCTAAAAGGACTCTATGTGCCTGATGCAAAGTAAGTGCTCAATAAATATCTTTGAAATAGGTGAATACGTGAGATGACCTGTAATAAGAGATACAAATATAACACAATTGTAAAGATAAGAGCAAAAGATAAAGTGGGAATTTACAAGTAAACCACAGGGTTAGACATTTTAGTTTAACCAGTTTCCTGGCAGCCAAGGCAAAAAGGGCAATGTACTGGGCTTCACCTAGTTTTATTGTGTAAGAGAACATAACCTTCTAGATCAGTAAGTGCTTCCCTCACGTTTCATTCTCTGGGAGAAATGACTCATGTGCAAAATCTTCCTCCTGCATCAAAGTGTCATTGCATCTTGAGGACATCTGTAGATTATTCCTTGTTTTATAGCCAAAGTGATTCTTGCAACAGTTTAGTAGTTCCTCCTTAAGTGTGGGTCATACAGTCTACTCAAAGAGAATAACTCCATTTTGATTACCATTCCCTGGCTGCCTGAATGTACTATTTCTTCACAACCCTCAGTCAGGATCCACTGTTTAAGCTGAACCTCAGAGCATTCTTCAAATATTTGCTAAGCCCTCTCTAGTTACCGAGGGCCTTCCTTTACTAAGTCTCATAGAGCTCAATGCTGGGATATTTTTGCAATCTCCTATACTTAGCCTGGCATATAATCCTTGCTCATGTTATCTCAGGCGCTCCCCTTAAGAGTCCCTCAACAAATGAAGTAACCTGAGTAGAATAAAATCCTCGTTGATTGATGGATCCTAGCTTTGCTGTGCACTCGGCCCAATCTTGCTTTACAGGCCCTGCTAGGGCTCCCTCCCGCCCACTCCATTTAGGCATTGTCTCCTATTTACAGCCAAACAACTCCATATTTTTTTTTTTCTGTTCTCTTTGTGATAGCCTCCATCTCCCAATGTGAAGTCACAATTTAACTTGGAGCTTCAAATTTGACAAACCAAGTCTATGAGGGCTTACACACGTTAAATTCACAGTTTAACCATGACCATTCCTTTGGACTCCTTTGTTCATGTGTGAAAAAACTAAGACACCCCCCACCACCACCACCACCAAAGAAAAAGTAAAATGATTTGCTTTTCAGTTCTTTGCCTGGTAAATATACTTAACCTGTTAAAACTTCACTGTGGTATTTGTTTTCTGTATCATCTCTGTCCTGTGGGCTGGGAGAATTGGTTCCTAATTCATTGCACCTTGTCTTGGATACCTAATTGATTATTAATATTAATTGAAAATATTAATATATTCTTAAAGTGAATTGCATCACTATCATTTATTTGGTATTTGATATCAGCTTGAAAGGAGTTCATGAATAAATAAATAAATAAGGTTCATTTTAAAGTAAAAACAAAATCTATAAAATATTTTGGTTACTTGATTATTTCAAGGTGAACTTGACAACAGAGGAGTTTTTTCATTATCCTAAGTCAGTATTCTTTTATAGCACATCCATTATGAACACCTTCCTTTGCCTGTTGATTCTGACAACTCTTTCTACCAAAAATATTGGCCCTATTTGATTCAAATGTATGATATGTCAAGATCATTGTACTGTCATGTGTAACTAATAAAAAATATATTAGCTTTAATTCTTTCATTTCAAATTTTAAAAAGTTTTCTTTTAAATTGATACTATCATTTTTAATAACCACCACAAAGTAAAGGATGCATCCGCTTAGGTAAGTGCCCTCTTGTAGGGTGCCAAATGGGCAATGAGGGTCCTGTTCATAAGAAGATTTATAGAATGGAAAGACAAGCAGGTCTTTGTGGGAGCTTCTGCAAACAGGAGATGTGAGAGGTGCTCAGAACAAAGAAGGGGTCATCCTTGAAAAATACAGGAAGCTTTGATCTTTCTCCTTGCCTAGAGCAAGGTGAAAGGGTAGTCTTAAACAAGTCTGAACTGTGTATTTAAGTTAAACAACCCTTCCAACAAGTGTGGGCAAGCGGAAGGGCTATTCAAATGGTAAAAAAAAAAAAAAATACAGCTCCAGATTTTGTGGACAAATACACCAAGTGTAAAATAAATTCCTCCCCCCCTCCCCAATAGGCTTAACTGTAGCAAATAACGAATATTTTGAAAGGGAGCAATTGGATAGTTTCAGAATGCAAATTTGGCAGAGTAATAAAACTTCAGTAATTTTGGAGATGTTACATTCTCGCCTATAACTTCCAATTCTACACGTCTTCCTAGGCTTGGTATGCTACTAGCCTTAAATATAGCCGCTGATGCCTTTGACAGATCTGAGAAACAGTGATTCATTTATAAAGCCCCAAAGCATTTAAGGGAACACTGAGGATAATGAGGGAAAGGAGGGCTAGGCTTGTGTTTTGACTCATCCTGGGGAAATGATAAGCTTTTCAAATATTTGCTACTTTTTCTGCAGATAGCATATTTGTCTTAGCAAGGTCCATGCAGTTACTGTGTAATCATTCACAGAAGCACCCCAGATTGTAAATGCTGGCACTTAGCCATTGGACTGCCATAGAGAACTTAAATATGTTTGGCACAATATCTTGAAACATGGTTTCTAATGCATAAATCCATCAGGGATACTAGGAATTTATGTTTTTGCAGTAATAACGTATGAGTTTTTCTTTTCTTTTCTTTCTTTCTTTCTTTCTTTCTTTCTTTCTTTCTTTCTTTCTTTCTTTCTTTCTTTCTTTCTTTTAAAATAGGAACATCTCACCCCTGTTTACTTCACTCCCTGAAAGTAAGAGTGACAACTTAGTACTAATTTTGTTTTGAAATAGACAAAGAGTGTCCAGGAGCTGTTCTTTTCTGTCCTATCTGCAGTCATTGCTAGGTAGATTCTGTAGATCCCAGGAGGATCAAAGTGAGAAGACAAGTAGAAGAAAACTAACAAAGTTCCAAGGCTGACCCTTCAGTCCCTTGCTTATGAAGCAGTCTTGTAGTCCCATACCCAGTTCTGGGCAGCACCCACCAGTCACCCAGACACGAATAGATACAGGGCAGACACCCAACTATCCAAATTCAGCTACCAGGCCAGAGATGGAGAAGGGAGGGCTGTTTATTGTGCAGTCTCAGTGTGTTGGCCAGAACCCTTCATTCAGGCCTCTAAATTTGTCATAAGAGCAGATCTGCTTGCATGTGGAGGCCAGGTCAGGGGCTACCACATGGAAGGCCAGTAGTGCCACTGCCATTAGGCAAAGTGCACAAAATCACCCGATGAGGCTGAAACCTAGCCCAGGGGGCTCCTGCTCACCCAAGCCATGTGCCTTGCACAGGCAGGGTTGACTCATTGGCAGCATCTTTTTGTAATTAAAAAAAAATTCCCTGTATGCTTGGGGTTATCCATCCAGGAGGCTCATTCAGCCCAGGATTTACAATCAGGCAGATTCTCAGATTTACACTTCTAGTAGACAGCCCCAAAGATGATATCCCCACAATCAGAGAGCCACCTCACACTGAAAGCAGAGGACTTGTTCATCATTCACCTAAACCCGTGAGTCATTTACAAAGTCACCTGTCATATGTGACATTGTATGAGTTAGGAAGATAGATGGTGCAACCTTTTATAGGATGAAAATATTCCACAACTTTTAATTCTTGTCACTAAGTTTTAGCACACCTTTATTTTTAAATACACCAGAACTGTTCAAAAAAAAAAAAAAATGGAAGTAGACTGGGTCTCTTTCCCAACCTCTCCCAAGACTTCTGAGAAGCTCCAACCACGGAACAGAAGCGAAGAGGCAGGAACTGGAGGCAGGCAGGGCTGACGCCTTCCACTGCAAACACTGGGGCTAACTGCGGCTGCCTGTCACCTCTAATCATTTTTCCTCTAGGAAATGTCATTGCTTCATTGCATTGCAAGAAAATGAGTCATAGCGTGGGGCCCTGATCCATTTCCTGACTTTTAACCTGAGTCTTGTAACCTTTTTCAGTTGTACTGCACCCAGAGAAAATGAAACACATCGAAAAGTAAAGGCCAGCATGTCTCAGAAAGGCCTTTGAGGCCCCGGGGTAGGGTTAACTCTGCATATATATTAATGATCAAAATACAGTCTTGTTTGGGTGTCACATCCTAGATATGGCACGAACCTAGTACCTAGGAAATGGAAAGGAAATAGTCTTCAGGATGTGTCTGCAATTTCTTGGCAGAAATCCTTCCTTTTCCTGTATCGGGTATAATTACTAGTGACAATGTTACATTTAATTAAGATGCCTTGCTTGGTTTTTGTTCGGGTGGTGGTTTCTGTTGTTAAACTCCGTGTGAAAATGGATAGTGGTCCCCACACTCATATTTTAAATCTTATGGACTGCATTTGTATCTCCACGACTTAGGATTGGTTACAGTCCTAGCCCAAATGACATTATGAAGCTATTTCCTGGAATGTCAAGGGCTGAAATTGCCCTGTCAAGAACGACTCTGTTCTTTCAGGGATTTCAGAGAGCAAGGGCTCAAATTACATTCTTGCTCTGTTATTGTAAGTTTTTTTTTTCTGCCAGGAAACCACTGGTTTCAGATAATTTGCATATATCCAATGAGAGTGACCTACTGTTCTATGGAGGTTTTCAAGATTGCATGACAGCATCGTGGAAGAATCTCATATGGGGAAAGGGGATTTTCCCCCCCTTTTCCTAAGCCCCATTTAAAATAGTTTCCTTCCCACAAGCTGATGTATCCACATTCAAGGAGTTATAAGTAACCCAGCCCATTTTCCTGCCTCGGCCTCTGTCGCTACTTCAGTAACATAAACAGCCACACAAAACTGGAAATAAGCTGTTTAAAGAAAAGGTGCCTTATTCCTTCCGGTCTGTAAAGCAGACTATTTTGGCCCACAACAGGGAGAATTAACCCATTTTTATCTCCCAGGCAAAGGTGTAGCAAAATGTCTCCTCATTTCTTTGTGACTGGAAGAGCTAGAAATAACCTCATCGACGTCTTGATATTGGAATATAGTTTTTGACTTTATACATGGGATTCCAGTTAACCTAAAGCACACAATATTGTATTATTTCACTTGCTACCACAACCATGAGGTCTCCATATGGGAATCTCAGAATTGTTCACATTTTTCCAATTGAACTTTTTGCAATTGTTCTGGGAAGCAACTATTGGACTTCACTGGCCTTATAGTGGTGCCATAATGATCAGAACTCAGACGCTTGATGAGATTTCCAAATATCATCTGAAATACCAGCACAGAGTAGGATATTAATAAGAAAATAAAATATAAGTAAGTATATAACCAGGGTGCCCAATACTAAGTGAAGATGCTCCAATAATATTAAAATTTACAACTTCTCCAACATTATGCTATCAAGTTTGAAGTCCCCACCTATGTAATTTACAGGCCCAGGACTAGACTAGATTTCTTGCTCCTCCATTAAGTGACAGATAAACATGGGTCCACGCTCCCCCTGCAGAGGCATATACAGGACTTCCAGACACCAACAACTGAGCTGTGTGTCTTTGAACAAGTTACATAGTCTCTCTTGACATCAGATTTTGCATCTGTAAAATGAAGGTATTTAATAATTTTATGTCTAGATTGTTATCTAAAATATTTATTCTAAACTTGTCCGTTCCCAAATGAGTGGACTCCATATTAACTCATATTCAAAGACATCCAATAAATGGTGTTGAGTAAATGTATAGTATCTGCTTCTTTTTTTTTTTTTTTTTTTTTTTTGAATGTTCAGGTTTTCTTGGACTTTCTGCCATGTGTTTTACCTAGGAAGTACTGCTGAGTTCTCTCAGCAAGTCTATGAATTAACAATTCTCATAGGTTGCATTTGACCAGGAAGAAGCAGGTTTAAAATGATATAGGGTGAGGATCTGCAGCCAGGTATTTTTTACTTCAAAGTCCTACCCATTTTTTCCTATATCACTGTGTCTCAGACCAAATTGTTCATCAGAATCACCTGTAGGAGGGTTTCCTGGGATGGATTGCTGAAGATCTCACCCATCTCTAGTTCTTACAAGTTCCCAGGTGATGCTGAGGCTTCTGGTCTGGGGTTTATAATTTGTAGATCACTGCACTATGCTCCAAAGACCTACAGATGCAAGACCAAAACATAGAGAATGGAAGAAGCAGATCTCTGATCCAACCAAGAAAAACCTTCTACATTTAGAGCCACTCAGTAGCTGAATGGAGTTGCCTCTTCCGAGGGGTTGTACTATAAGGAGCACATAGATCTGGGACATTTGATGAGAAGTTGACCTAACAGGTATCTAAGGTCCTTCTTAATTGTTTGTTAATGAAGACAAGAGATAAGGAGGCTAAGAGGGAGAGTCACGCTCCCCCTGCAGGAGACCCCTCTCATTGGGGCCACACTTAGTGTTTGAATTGTGCATAAAAAATTTACAGTCAATGAAAAATGGCAATGAATAAAAGCTGAGAAAAAAAATGTTTCCTTAGTTTAGGTAATATGGAATTACAGTTTAATAAAATACCACACAGGCAACAAGAAAAAATATAAATAAAACATTCATTCATTACAAATTTATATTGTAGATCTTAACATTTTTATGAAGACAATGATATAATTTCAATTTTATATCATATCTAAATGTTTAAATGTTGATGATTTAAAAGGGTCAAGCTTTACAATTGCTTCAATTTTTATTTCATAAAAATATAAAGGAAATGTATTTAAAAAGATCAAAATTATTTTGTAAGTATTTCAAAATAATGAGCACAAATAAGACAAAGTTTAGAGGCATGCAGCTCCAAATTCACTGTCCATTCTTTTGACCCTAGGAAGAAAAATAAATAAATAAAGAAGTGTTTATTTCTATAGTTTATCAAAGAAAGTAGAGTGTCACTTCTGACATTTAATTTAGCCTTTTTTATGTCACAGGAGCCCACTGAGGGATGACTCAAATAACAGCATCATGGTCCCACTTAAGGATTTAAGAAGAATCAACAAAGAGAGCAAAATTGGTGGTAGTGGTGGAAGGGGTGTCAGGAAGGTATAAAAAAGAAATATATGTGTAATAAAATATCTGGCATAAGCATAAAGCAGGAAGAGCCATTGGTTTTGTGGGGAGCCTCTGTTGAACATTGCTTTTGGTAATTTGCTTTTTGTTTTGTCTGGTTTGGATTGCCTTGGGGCTTTTCAAAAGGTTAAAGGGCACTTTCTGAAATTTTTAATTGGCAGCCAAGAATTTAAATTTGATTAGAAGTGAGGGGAAGAAAGTCAACATTTCTTGAGCACCTATCAAGTGCTGTGCCTTGTCTCAGACCCTTCCAAGAAATGATCTAATTTCTTTTTTGCAACATGCGAGGTAGGGATGAGCTCCATTTTGCACATGAGGAATCTTCAGCTCAGAGAGATTCAATACTGATTTGTTACTCAGATGGTAAGTGATCGAGGAGACAATTAAACCTCAAACTGTCTCACTTCAAAAGTGTGTGTTGGATTCTCTATGTATCATAAATAATGGCAAAACAGATCTTCTTCAACAAACCACTGCTTCTTGGCATGGAAATTCAAATCTACTTATTCTCTCTATTCCTTCCTGGAGATTCTTTATTCTCTGACCATAGTAAATTCCCCATGACATGCAAATTGGTTTTAGACTTGAAATATGCCTGCCATAGGTTTAAGCAAGAGTCCAGCTATGGCTAGGAAGACATAAAAACGACACTTAATATCACAACCTGCTGTTCTTTTGACCCCCACACTCCCAGTCTCACCTTTCTTGGGCACCTTTTTATTTTAAATTTGCTAGTCTTTATATTTGTATTTATAAATAACATACTAGTTTAAAAAAGGTGGTTTGTTATTTATTCTCTGTCCCTCCTACTTGAATGTAGACCACAATTTTTGTCCGTTTTTCTTTATGGATGCACATCAAATGATTAGAAGAGGATGGGAAAATTTTTCTGTAAGGGGCCAGATAATAAATATTTTAGGTTTTATGGGCTGTGCTATCTCTGCTGCCATTGCAGCATGAGAGCAGCCACAGACGATATGTAAACAAGTGAGCATGGCTAGGGTCCAATAGGACTTTATTTATGGACACTGGAATTTGAGTATGATATAATTTTCAAGTGTCATGAAATTTTTTTCCCAACCATATAAAAATATAAAAACTATTTTTAGCTTTAGGTTCTTATAAAAAGAGGCAGTTGACCCTTTGGGCTCATGGGCTATATAGTTTGCCAACCCCTGGCCCTGCAAATAGTACCTGGTACATAGTAGGCACTCAGAAAATGAAATTTACTGGAATTGTCTCAACAATAAATATTACATTCCTTTATACCCATGCATCTCCTACTGGTCTGACTCCTATGAAATCAATAGTAAGAGAAGCAGAACTGCACTCCACCCCAGGTCTGTAGGAATAGAGATTCCTACAGACCTGGGGCGGAGTGCAGTTCTCTAGAGCATAGAGCATCTGCTCTGCAAGGGACCTCTGAGAACATCTCATCAGCATTAGTGGTGTCCATACCCCTAGGAGACCAGAAAGACATTTACAAAGAAGCTATTGCATCATTAAAAGCTTTAGGATGTCCAATTCGATTCCACTGAAAACATTAACAATAAAATAATTTGTTTTCCCTTTTAAATAGAATTATCTGGGAACGACTGGTGGCAAGGGGGCCGGGTGTTGTTGGCTTATCTCTCATCCAAACATAGGTTTGTGCTATGACTATTTTAAATTAATTTTAATTGTTTACATCACTTAATTTATAGAACCACTATAGTCTTTGGGAAAACACATGGTATAAAGAACACTACTGTTGAAATCCCAGGAACAAGAGCATGCAACTGATGATAATTTTGCTAACATGCCTCAAGTTTGTCTTTGCCAGGTCCCTAAGTTGCATTCATCTGCTCAACATTCCCGTGCAGTGCATCAGGATGTAGCCTATATTACTGTGTTCAAAAGAAAAAAATAAATATATTAAAGAATACATATAGTTAAACTTTTCAGTCACTGTCAGTGAAGTCTAGCAATGTCAACTATATGCTATTTGCATAAAAGAGCTCACAAATATTAACTCAATATTTTCACTCCTACTCCTATTTATTTAGTTATTTGAAAGTCTTGCTATGTTGCCTGTCTGTCCTCAAACTCATAATCCTCCTGCCTCAACCTCCCGAGAAGCTGGGATTACAGGCATTCAACATCATGCCCAGCCCCTATTTATTTATTTATAAAAAAATTTCTAATGTAAATGTTTAACCAAATTTTAAATTACATAAGAAGTTTCAGTTGATGTTTGATTGAGTATAACACATAGTCAAATGTATTCTAAATTTTAGTCTACTTTGGCCTCTAGACAAAAACAATATATGTCCTTTATAAAATTTGTCCAAAAATTATGCTTTCTTAAGCACTAGTTTTAATGTTAATAAAATAGAATGCCACTTGTCAAATGGGAAAAATAAAAACTTGCCTGATGATATTATGATGATTATAAAGATTATATTAAATTAACCTTTGTAATACAATCTTTAAAAACAACTTTAAACTTAATAAAATGACATTAATATTAGTATTATCTGGTGAATTACTTTATTATACTATTCATTTTTAATACTGAAGGGTTTTGTGAGATTAGTTATTAGTATGAAAAGGGTTTTAACCACAGAATGATCTAGTCTATGTTGTTTTATAGATGAGGAAATGGAGGTTCCGACAGAGGAAGTGAACAGCTCAGCTTGTTAGTGTTAAACCCAGGCTTCCTGACCAACCAGAAAGGCTCATATTGCCTAACTCTAGGGGCCATCATTCATAGTTTTGTGGTGTCATTTACAAAGACTTTAAGGAAATTGATGGCCCTGAGAGTTGTGCAATGCAAAGACCTTGGCTTTCAGTTATGTAATGCCGAATCAATGAAAAACTTTATCAATGTTTAAAATCTTGCTTAGACATTTTTCTGAAGTTTTCAATATTGTCCCTTGGTGTATGAGGGGTTGGATTCCAGGACTCTCCTTTGACACCAAAATCTGGATACTCAAGCCCCTGATATAAAATGTCATTGTACATTTGCAATTTTTTCCCAAATATTTTGATCTTAGGTTGGTTGAATCTTGGAATTTGGAACCATGAATAAAGAAGGCCAAACTGTATTATTTATAAGACGTCTGAGTTCTCAAATTTTTTTAGAGAAATTGAAGGGCCAGATTAAAAAAGAATCAATGGAGAAGCATTATCTCTCTTAACAAAGTTAGCAGGATATTATAGATTTTAAATACCAGGTCTTCTGCTAGGAGAGAGCAGTCAGAGTTGAATTGCCATGGAAAAGTTTAGAATCTATCAGGAAGCAATACATCAAGAAAATACAAAGATTGCAACTTGAGGGTCCTTCACAGAATGCAGTGTAGAAGTAGAAAAAGTGGTCTCCTTTGTTCAGAGATGATTGAGAGGAAAAGGGCCATATAGAGGAAGTAACATAGACAGTCCCTGTCTTGGAGGAACTCACAGTCTAAGGAGAGGAGCTGTATACATCTAGATGTCATTGGAAGAAGCTTAGGCGTCATCCTGAGTATAAGACTGAGAGGGTTTAAGTCAGAGAGTAAGAAGGGACAATTTGAACTTGAGAGAGTTCATTCTAGAAACTGCTTGGAGGACATTTCTTCTTCTTCTTCTTCTTCTTTTTTTTTTTTTTTTTTTTTTTTTTGCTTTTGCAGAAGTTTTGCACTTGGGATTTTCCTTTTTTTTTTTTTTTTTTTTGGAGGATACTTCTTAAGACAACAAGACGAGGAACAAAAAATCTGAGTAAAAGATGGAGGGAAGAACCAGAATCATTAGTCAGTACAAGGAAGGCGGACAATGTGGAGAGGTCCTTCAGAGTGGCAGTTGTCAGATTTGTCAGATTTGGTGACTGACAAAGGCATGGGGACACTAGGATGACTCCAGGTCTCTGTTTGGTCCTGAGGTCTCTGTTTGGTAACTGAGCTAGAGATGCAGGAAGAGGAGCAGTTGTTGAGGCAGAGGTGATCAGCTTTATCATGAACATCTGGAGTACTGTATATGTCTATGGGATGCCCAAAAATGTTCAGAAAGTAGACAGATGTAAGGCTCGTGAGAGCAGGAGAAAGGAACTCAGTCACAGATATATGGATGCATAAAGTTTCAGCTCAAAGGTGATAATTGAGGCCACCAGCCTTTAAGAGGTCAATAGAGAAAAAGTAGCTCTCAGAGGAGACTGAAAAGGAGAAGCCACAGAGAAAGAAGAGAACCAAAGAATGGTACATGGAAGTCAAAGTGGAAGGGGATTCTATGAAGAAAATGGTTAACAGCTTCAAAAGCTGTAGAGAGGTCAAATAAGATGCAGATGGAAGAGGGTTCATTGGGACTGGCTATCTAAAGGCCATATGCATGATATGTGGCATACAATGTATGCTCAGCAAATGCTGAGAAGTGAGTATAAGCAGTGGGTGTTATTTTGAGAGCTTTGGGTTTGTCCTCCTTGACACACCACAAGAGAAAAGTCATACTCCAGTGAGCAGAGATGCTCTTGTCAAAGAGGCACCACATACAGCCCAGCACTTTGTAATTCGTGGCTTTAACTGATAGCTTTCCTTTTCAGTTATGATACTAGGTTTATTATAGGATGTAAGAGAGAAAAGAACATTTTAAAACAATATTATTTGCAAATAAATTCCATACTTTTCAATAATATAATGGAAAGTTGCTGTTGTTGTTTTCAAAGACAGCCAGCAAGATAATTCTGGGTGGTTTGATATGTCAGCTTGAATATGGGGCAAGGAAAAGTATTGCTCTGAAGGGGTTCAGGGGGTCTGGGAATCTGCCACTTAATGGTACGCTACCTCACATCAGCGTCATTTCCAGCACACATGGCATCTAACAGTCACGCAGTTAGACACAGCAGCCTGGCTTTGGCCAGGTAGTCAGTCATTTCATGCTTTAAACATCTCCCTTTTCACCTGCTTCTGTAGTCTTCCCCCTTTGAATGCTAATGCTTTCAAATGGAATGAATTTTTATTTCAAATTCACAGACTAAGACAGATCTGGAAAGGTCCTTGGAGGCTGGCTGGCCTAAGCTGTGTCTTAGAGGTGAGGTGGCCCCAGCCCCCCCCCCCCACCCCCAGAAATGACCTGCTACCTGCCCACGCTGTCCCCATGGGCTCCGCAGGCCAATCTGCAGGGGAGCATCCCTGTGTCATTCCTCATGCTCACATCCCCCCTTGTTTTTAACCCTAATTACTTTCTCTATTTTTCTCCCTTGTCTCACATGGGGAGTGAACCCAGGCATCTAGTAATAGCCATCAAATATTCCCCTCTTTAATTAATAAAGTTTAAAGTATCAAGCCAACATTGTTACCTTCTAAATGGTATTGTACTCCCATAATAGCACTATTATAATCATTCAGAAACATTCACTATACATGCCTTTTCCTTTGCATTTTTTTTTTCAAATAGAGGCTTCTGCTTTTTACTTATAATTCTGCTCTTTTATAAAACAAAAATTTGGCCTGGTGCAGTGGTACATGCCACAATTCAGGAGGCTGAGGCAGGAGGATCACAAGTTCAAGGCTAGCCTCAGCAACTTAGTGAGGCCGTAAGCAAATTAGTGAGACCCTGACTCAAAATAAAAAAGAAAAAGGGCTGGGGATGTGGCTCAGTGGTAAAGTGATTGATCCTCTGGGTTCAATCCCTAGCACCAAAACAAAACAGAACTTTGTTCTTTTTTCAAAATTTCTTATTTTTTAAAATATATTTTTATTTTTATTTTTTAGTTGTAGTTGGACACAATACCTTTATTATTTTATTTATTTATTTTTATGTGGTGCTGAGGATCAAACCCAGGGCCTTGCATGTGTTAGGCGAGCACTCTGCCTCTGAGCCATAACCCCAGCCTTTAAACATTCCTTATTTTAAAAAATATAATATACCTACTATCTGTTCAAAATCTACTCATTAATAAAAACATTTTAGATTATGATTAGGAAGCAAGAAAAAATAAGCCTACTAAGATATCTGATACTAAAAGATGAAATTGGCTACACATCAGGAAGAAAATAAGTTGAAGCTCATGATAAATTATAAAGTAAAAATTGACAAAAAACAGTGCTCGGGATACCAGTGTCTCCCCACCCACCGCTCTATCTAACTTAATTAAATACATTACAATAAACACTTCAGCCTCATTTCCTCTCACAGTCAGTTGCTATCACCCTTGGTGTGGTCCCACTGATTAAGTGGAATGAAAATATGAAAAATAGCTTCCATTTCTAAAACATGAAGGTTAATTTTTCTCTATGAGCAGCATGAGAAATACTGTCCAAGAGAATCAAGAGAAACGTGACTCTGTAAGTTCTTCCAGGGTGGGTAAGCCAGATGACACATGCCCCGAGAGGTGATGAGGCTTACCAGCCAAGAGCCTACACCCCAAACTCTGCAAGACCTGGGACTGAATTATTTTTGCGACATGGCTATCTCAATGGCTTCATCTGTGAAATGGGTATAATGAGCTTTGGAGAGTTGTGAGGGGCAAAGGGACTGACGAATAGTAGCCACCCAGAAGGCAGCACTTAGGATTGCTATGGCCCAGCTTGATATCACTGCTATTGAAGAGAAACTAAAGACGAAACAAGAAGCAGTGCCCTGTGTTTGGGATTGTTTTTCTATATTATGATTTCTTTAATGACAAATTTGAGGAGACCACATAATAGAATTTGCAAGAAAAAAAAAATATGACGGATTCTTACTGCTCTGTTCTGTAATCCCACATGAGTCCTCCTTGGATCCACCCGGGGGAATTAGTTCTAAGAAACAAAAGAAAGATCTAATATGGCCCCACCTGAGGCCTCAGACCTTTAGGACAAGAATCAGAGATGAATTTGTTGCAAAGCCTATTTAACGTACTGCTAATGATACAGTGGAAGTCCACCGGAAGATTTGGGGCCAGCCTGTTGCTAATTTGTCTTTTGTTTGGAGCTAGAGGGTTATCTGCTGATCAGTGTTTTGCCCACATATGTTTTTAAACTACATTTAAAGGCCTTACATCTTTTACGTGAATGGAACATTTGGAACATTTCTCAATTCATTGAAAGAAGTAAAGCCACTGCATCATATGACAAAAGGGGAAGATGTTTTCCTTCCCTTTTTCATTAAAAAAAAAATCACAAAACTATAAAACACAATGAATGATAAAAGGAAAATAAAAGGAGCCATTTCATTCCATGGAGGAGGAGCAGAGTAGCTGCAGGGGACAGCTTCAGTGTGTCTGCTGTCCCCATTCTTTCCTTTCCCATTACCTTATTGGTTACTGAACTAAGAATGTGGACAGTTCTGGCCTTGCTTTGTGTTTTTGTTTCCGTGTTGTGTGTGTCTGGCCCTGTGCTGAGTCCTGGAGCCACAGATCTCTTCAAAATCCTGCACCGACCTTCTTTGGCAGGTGGCTCTGAGTCTTTTTCCCAGCCCCCCTCCTTCCTGGGAGCCCCCTCACAGTCAGAGGGCTGGCACACACCTTTGTGTTTATCAAAGTCATCAAACCCTTCTTATCTCTTTCAGGCACTCTCCCTGTGGTTTGGGTTGGGTACCAATTGACTGAACACTGACACACCTTTCGCTGTGTGACCTGAAACAAGATGACCTTGATTCTACTAAAGCAAAGGCAGCAAAGAAATAGTCGCTGTACCAGTTCCTTAGGGGGTACTTGTTTCATTTCTGGAGACATGTTTTTGAACTTACAAAGAAAAAAAAAAACAACTCTTAGAAGTGAATATTTTTCATCATAATATTGATTGTTACATATGGATCTTTTTAAAAAATGAACTCTGCTCTATAATTCATTATAACACAAAAATACCATTTCCTCAAATATTCCTTCAACTATTACATTTTCTTTTTTTTTTTTTTTACAAATCCTGTGACTCTTGAATTTCCTATTATATGTGCTATGATTTCATCAAAGGATATTCATTTTCAGAGTGACACTTAAAATAAAATTTTTAAAAACAGTTTTCATTTTATTTGTTTATTTATTTTTGTGGTGTTGGGAATTGAACCAAGGACATGCTAGGCAAGAACTGTACCACTGAGCTACCACCCCAGTCCTAAAAATGAAAAATTTAAAGCATTGTCAGTGTGTGTGTGAGAGAGAGAGACAGAGAGAGAGACACACACACACACACACAAAGAGAGAGAGAGAAGAAGAAGTGTGTGTGAGGGGGAGAATCATCAGCATGGTTTAGAATCAGTATTGTAATTTAATGAAATTTTTCAGAATATTGCTTATCACATTTAGTATATGGGGAATCTTATATGTACTAAGATTACCAGTAGAATCTAAAAAGGAGTGTTTTTTTTTCCTGATATTTTGATAAATAACACACTTATTTCACTGCTGGAAATTGTGCCCAAGATAGCTGAGATTTCTACCTGGTAGCAAAGGTTTGTTCAGGCTGCGAGTATCCCCCTTGGACTCAAGGCAGGGGTGTATTTTTTAATATAGAACATCATGTCCTATTATGTCAGCCACTCATCCTCACTAATGAAACATGACCTGCCGCCATTATGGATTAAGCCATGTCAAGTCATCCAAAAATGCTCACCAAGGAATCACTGCTTATTAAATTTATCAAAAACTTTTGCCCAAATTAGTGCTGCATTTTATGCAGCCAGGGAAACTGAGACTCTGTCTATAAGTGACACTAAAAGAGTCTTCATAAGGAAGATAACTTTTAAAGAAAAAGAAGTATGATCTGATTCTTTCATTTCCATGACCATCAGAATTTCTTGGAGTGTGTGTTAAAAATAATTATGTCAAAATGGATTCTATTGTCCTGTATAACTAAAAAGAACAAATCTACCTTCTGTACTTCCATCCCTAGAACGTCTGACATAGCAGAGCTCTAGTGGGACCCAGAAATCTGGTTGAACAAGAACATGGGTGATTTTGATGTCATTAGTCTACTTTGAGAAAGCATTCTAGTTGTGTTGAGCCCTATATCTGGCTGAGAAGTCATACACCAAGTAGTCCTAAGCAATATTTGCAGAGGCAAAATTTCCAAGTTAGAAAAATTTACCTCATCTCTCTTCTGTTCCTCTTCTCTCTTCCCAATCACTTCAACTAGCCTTATTTTTCAATATCTGGACCTATTTACCAGGCTTTCTATATTTTTTTTCCTTCTTTCTCCCTGCCACCAACCCATGTTAAGCATAGGTATTGTGAGTGTCATGCATAAGGTGACAGCTAGATATCTAGTAAACTATCCCATATTGGGGAGTTATGACAGCCAACACTTCAATGTATGGTTCTCCTAGGCATACATTCCTTTTAGCAAAGTGTTCTAGAAAGTGTGAGGTGTTCACCATAGGGGGCAAATCTCAAATACTAAACTTCCATATTCCCTGGAAGTACAGTGGGGGAGGCGATTTTGGCTTGCTTGCCTCAATTCTTGGCAGGTAATCAGCTCTGCCTAAGAATGCACAGGATTTCCTTTGCAGACTTAAGTAGAAGTTGAAGAGGACAGGATTGACCACAAAAGGTATCAAGAGTGCCAAGTTCTTATATTCCAGCTTTGCTGGCTGGAGTGGATAGGATCGACCTGGAAAAACACTGGCTAACATTGCCCCAATTCACTTTGTGCTAATATGATACTGATCTGAATCACAAAGCCAGCACAGGAGTTCGCAATGGGAAATATCTCTTTCTAAAGGAAACTGTTCAGCCCACATTGGATCAACATCCATAACAGTCCTAAGAATTCAGAATCTGAAGTCACTTGTGCTCATCCACCAGAGATGCTGCTTCAGTTTTCCTAGGCGCCAGAGCCAGCAAAAGGGAAGAGGCTGCAGGGCCGGTGTCAAGAAGGACCAGGATGAGCCTGGCCTGATCAGGGGAAGTGTCTCTGGGTTCTGAATCTGCCCCTATTACTCATTAGCTGTGGGACTTGGGGCAAGTTATATTATCTCTTTAGCCTCAGTGTATTACCTATAAAATGGGAAGTTATACTGACACAGAATAATCACTTTGTTATTACCATACCATTAGTATTGTTATTAGCACTCCTGGAAAAAGAAAGATAAACTGATGTTGGGGTACATAAACCTCTCTGTTGGGGTACAAGTACAAGTACAGAATTGCTTGAAGAAATTCTGCATTGTCTAGCCACAGAGTATATATACATTTTGGAGTTCATGGAATAGAAGCTAAATTAAGGTACCTGTATTTGACTATTATTACAAAACATTAAGGATATTATTATAATTGATTTCCACAAAAAGTTCTTAGTATTTGTGTCTGTAAGGTGCTGGGAATTGAACACCAGGGCTTCATACATTTCAGGCAAATGCTCTTTTAGGGATCCATATCCCCAGCCCTCTATCAGAAATTTTATAGTGTAAAATTTAATTATATAAAGTAAAGCAAACTATTGACCTGAATTCCATATGATAAACTGCAAAATAACATGGCAAAGCATTGTGTAAAAGTTTAAGTTTCAAATTCAAGGTTAGTTTATCTTAACCTATGTTTTTCCCAGGGAAGTTTTTTTTTTTTCTTATGACCCTCAAACTTAGGAAAGATAAGGGGATGCATATTCATTACTTATAAAAAGTTCAATGTGCTTTACTTCAGTTTTTTTCCCAGTTTCTTGAGATATAAATGACAAGTAACGTTTTATTGTAATAATTTAAGGTATACAACATGATGATTTGAAATATTTACCACAATCAAGTTAGCTATCAACACACATGATCAGTGTGTGTGTGTGTGTGTGTGTGTGTGTGTGTGTGTGTGTTAAGAATTAAGGTTTACTCTCAGCAAATTTCATGTATACAATGCAGGGTTGTTAGCAATAGTCATAACATTGGACATTAGCTCCTCTACTTATTCATCTTATCACTGAAAGTTTTAGGCTGACCAAAATATCTCCATTCCCCCAACGCCCAGCCCCTAGCAATCATTATACTACTCTGTTTCTTCAAGTTTGATTCTTTCAGATTCCACACATAAGTGAAGTCATATGGTATTTGTCTTTCTCTGCCTGATTTAATTCACTTACCATGGATCAAGTTTCATCCATGTTGTTGTAAATGGCAGAATTCCCTTCTTTTTTAAGGCTGACTAGTATTTCTCTGCATATATACATCTCTGCATATATACACATTTTCTTTATCCATTCATATTGGTTGTTTCCATGTCTTGACTAATACGAACAATGCTGCAATGAACATTGGAATGCAGATATCTCTTCAAGATATGCTTTTATTTCCTTCAAATACATACCCAGAAGTGGGATTGCTGGACCATATGGTCATCTTTTTGTTTGTTTGGTTTCGTTGCTATTAAGTTGAATGAGTTCCTTACATGTTTTGGATATTACCTCCTTATCAGATATATGGCTTGCAAACATCTTCTCCCATTCTACAGGCCTGTTCATTTTGTTGATTGTTTCTTTCAAGTGCTCAGTGGTAGAACCCCTGTCTAGTATGACCAAGACTTTGATTTTCAATCTTTAGCACCACCAAAAAAAGAAAGCAAGTATTTTTTCCTTTTTTTATAGGTTCATTATAGCATTTCAGTTTGATATAATCTCATTTGTTTAGCTTTGCTTTTGTTGGTGGCTCTTTTAGTGTAGTTATTGGAAGAATCATTACTTAGGCTGATGATATCAAAGAGCTTTTCCTCTGTGTTTTCTTCTAATAATTTTGTAGCTTCTGGTCTTACATGTATGTCTTTATTCCATTTCAAGTTAATTTTTATGCATATTGTAAGATAAGGGCTCAATTTCATTCTGTTGCCTGTGGGTGTCCAGTTTTCTCAACACCATTTAATGAAGAGACTACACTTTCCCATGTGTATTTCTGGCACTCTTATCAAATAGTACTTGACCAGTTGTTTATTCCTTGGCTCTCTATTCTGTTTCATTGGTCTGTTGTCTGGGTTTTGCCAGGACCACAGCGTTTCAATTCCTGTAATTTTGTAATATAGTTCACAATCAGAAGTGTGATGCTTCCAACTTTGTTCTTTCTCATTACTTTAGCTCTTCATGGTCTTTTGTGGATCCATGTGAGTTTTAAGGTTGCTTTTTTCTATTTTTGTGAAAAATGCCATTGCAATTTTGATGGGGATCACACTGAATCTAGAGATTGCTTTGAGCAGAATGAACATTTTAACAATATTAATTCCTCTATTCCAGCAACATGAAATATCTTTCCATTTGTGTCTTCAATGTCTTCCACCAGTGTTTTATATTTTTCAGTATACACATCTTTTCCATCCTTTATTCTTATTGATGCTATCATAAATGGGGTTGTTTTCTTTTTCTTTTTGGATTGCTTACTGTCAGAGTATAAAAATGTAATTTGGGCTCGGTGGTAGAGTACTTGACTAGCATGACCAAGACATTGGGTTTCAATCCTTAGCACCACCAAAAAATACAGCAACTGATTTTTTTTCCTTTTTCATTGGTGATTATAGTTATATATAATGGTGGGATTTGTTGTTACATATTAGTATAAGAAACAATGTAACAATATAAGTTGGCCAATACCCTTCCCAGTACTTCTTCCCTCCTTCTTCCCACCTGAGGGTCCCCTTGTCCTAGTCTACTGATCTCCTTTGCTTCTCAGGCCATCACCCTCTTTTTCCCATCACATACCCCCTTTTTTTTTTCTTTTTCCTCATATGAAAGAAAACCTTCAAACCTTGATCTTCTGACTTTGGCTTATTTTGCTTAACTTAATGGCCTCAAGTTCCATTCATTTTCCTGCAAATGATACAATTTTGTTTTTCTTTATGGCTGAATAAAATTCCTTTGTGTATTCTGTTGCCTGTGGGTGTCCAGTGTATATATGTGTATATATGCCACATTTTCTTTATCCATTTACATGTTGATGGACCCTTGTATGTTGGTTCCATAGTTTGTCTATTGTAAATTGTGCTGCTATAAACATGCGTATGCATGAATCACTATAGAAAGATGATTTTAATTCTTTAAGATAAATGCTGAGGAGTGGTATAGCTGGGTCGTATGGTGGATCCATACCTAGTCTTTAAAGCAACTGATTTTTGTATGTTGATTTTGTATTCTGCATGTACACTCTGTTTGTTTATTAGCTCTAACAGTTTTTTGCTGGAGTCTTTAGTGTTTTCTACACATAAGATCATGTCATCTTCAAACAGACAATTTAGATTTTTTTTTTTCTGATTGGACGTCTTTTTCTTTTTCTTGCCTAATTGCTCTGGCTAGAATTTTCAGTACTATGTAAAATAAAAGTGGTAAAGTATGCAGCCATATCTTGTTTTTAGAAAAAAAATTTAATATCAATTGAGACAAAAATTGGGTAGTACTACCTATAGCTGTGCTTTTAGTATTACATCAATGTATTTCCATTTGTTCACTCAAAAATAATTATTGAGCACCTATCATGTGCCAGACACTGGGTAACATGGTTTTACAGGAAATGCTGGCAAAGGAGAGATTTAGTATTTCTATACCAGACCTTCTGTTTTACCATTCAGGACTCAATAAGAACCAGGTTCCCCTTTGCTGAAACTTACATTTATGTGTCCATGCTGGATTAGTCTTGCAGAAAGTTTGATGAACACTGTCAGAGACGCACAGAGCAGGGCAAAGCTCAGACACAAGTCAAGGACTTGAAGCGTCAGGTGGTACTCTTCATAGTGAAGGGGGTCCAAGCAAACCGATGGGAATTTCGCATATGGAAAAGGAAAGGCAATGGCATAACCAAGATAATTGGTCCCCGCGATCCCTGAAAATGAATAGAAGCAATATGGACCAAGGAGAGCAGATTCCAAGGCTATTGCAAAATGAAGTGGACATCCCATAATGCTCAGAATCACAAAAGTGAAGCTAGCTTCCCACTGAAAATAGAACAGAGACAAAGTGTTAATGTGAGGATGAGCTATTTCAAAAACTTTTAAGCACTGTGAAGGAGTTGCCAGGTGTCAATCTCTCCTACTGGAAAAGGAGGGAACCTTGGGTCACAATCTTTTTTTGTTTTATTTATTTGCTTATTTATTTATTTATCATTTATTTTTTTCCCTTTGATAGTGAGGATTGAACCTAGGAGCACTGTACTTGGCCCTTTTTCTAAAATATATTTTATCTTGAGACAGGGCCTCCCTAAGTTGTTGATGCTGGCCTTGAACTTGTGATCCTTCTGTTTCAACCTCCCCAGTAGTTGGGATTACAGGTATGTGCTATCACATCTGATTTCAACTTTCTTTGTAGGCTCTCACATTCTTGCCTCCAATCCACACTTTGGGAGAGAAACATGTCAGCCAACTGGGGCAAAAATGAAATCAATTCAATTCAATAAACAGTTGTTTATCTCACATATGCACAGAGAACCTGGTAGCTGGGTGTGGTAGCACATGCCTGTAATCCCAGCTGCTCTGGAGATTGAGGCAAGAGGATGGTGAGTTCAAAGCCTTCCTCAGCAATTTAGGAAGGCTCTGTCTCAAAATAAAAATATGAAAAGGCCTGGGGTATGGCTTAGTGGTTAAGCACCCCTGGGTTCAATCCCCAGTTCAAAAAAAAAAAAATAGAACCAGTCTCTGATGGGATAATCCAAGATGAGAGAATAGAATAGAGATAGAAATAAAATTCTAAAATAGAATAGAAAATAGAATACCTTCTCTAGGAACTTCTCTTGCTACTTGGGGTGTGATCCGCTATCCCACAGCATTGACATCTCCCTGAGCCTGTCAGAAAAGTAAGACTCTCAACCTTCACCCAGATCTGTGGAATCACAGTCTGCACTCTAGCCAGATCTCTTGTTGATTCACACATACATTAATGATTGAGAAGCACAGGCTTAACCATGGGAATAAAGTCTATCATTGGTTACGGTAGACTTTCTACGCACTGGGATTACCTGGCTCTATACTGTTGAAATGCAAGATATGGATTTTTTTCATCCTTTTCCAGAAAAGTAACAGAGAGATGAGAAGAAGACCTCCAATTCAGGAGCTGACACTAAAAAGAACATTACTTTAGGGCAGAGGGTATGGCTTGGTGGTAGAGCATTTGCCTAGCATGGGAGTGACTCTAAATTCAATCCCCAGCATCAGAAAGAAAATTAAAAGAAAGAAAGAAAGAAAGAAAGAAAAAAAGGAAGAAAGAAAGAAAGACAAATTAAAAATTATTAAAAGCAGAAGAGCCTGTAGCTCTGTTCTCTCAAAATTAAATTCAGGAGCTCTAATATCCATTGACTCTGTCCTCCCCAAAGACAGTAATTACTACAAGGCATGGTAGAAATGGTTTGGAGTAGAAATCAGATAAAAAATATTAATTTAAAGCTTAAAGGTTATTGCTGAAATCCATCATAGTACGGTCACAATTAGATCAAATTCCTTGATAAGTGGAAATCATTCTCTGTGTGCCATCCTAAATGAGTGGTGCTTGACCTTCAAAGCCACTCTGCTGTCCTACTTAACGTCTCTGTGTTTACCAGGTGTCTGTGGGTCCACTCTTTGTAAGCCGACAGTACAAGCACACCAGCTGTGATGGCCTGTGAAAAGAAAATTGGAAAAGTAACATCCACAATAGAAGGTACCTCTGGAAAGAGTTCAATCTGTCTCACAGTTTGACGACTTTATCACAAACCAGAAGGAAGAGCAAATGGCTAAATGGATTTATGGCTCTGATCTCCTCTTCCTCTGAAGAAGAAACTGTGATGACAATGAAGAAAATAAGCCATTAATGTCAGAAATCCCTGATTCACACCAGCTCACTTTTACATTCTTGGTCTTGCCTTGGCCATCCCAGTGAAAATCTCAGATACCGTGTCACCGTAATACAAGCTTGGTTTTATACCCCTGGACGAATGTTTTATTTTGAATAAGTGGCTCTTTTTCACCTTTCTCACAAATTGCTAAAATTGCAAATGGGAAGGACCAGAATGGAGACCTGTCACAGAGCCCTAAGATCCCTCCCAGCAGTGACATTTCTCTTTAGCTACTTGCTTTTTTTCCCCTGAGATTCCGAGGCCTGGGCCTGCTGATGGGCTACAAATAAACGATCTCTGTTTCTCCAACAACAAAGATTATCACTGGAATGAATGTGTGATGTGGCATTTATTGTTCTGGGTGCAGTTGTGTCCAGCTTTTCAAAAGAGAGTTTTTCTTTCTAGTCACCACTGAGGGAGAAAGGCCCAACACACAGAATGGAAATGGTTAACAAAGGAGGGAATGTTGCCACCAGAGTTGAGCAATAGATAACGAAAAAAAAAAAAATCTCTGAGCTCATCTTTGATTCAGCACCAGGTCTGATGCAGGAGACTTTTGTGGTTATTGAGATTACAAATTGCTTATTCCCAATCCATATAAATCATTCTGGGCTTGACCAAGGAATGTTTTGAGGTCAAGAGAGAAAACCAGGAAGAGGCGTGCTTAAAATAAGATATTAAAAGTGGAAAGATCTAAAAATAGGAAAATTTTGGTTTTGAATAGAGAGATAAACACAACAGTACATATAGAACTGGCAAGTTCAAGGGGGGAAATCAGAATTTTTACCAATATGACTCTGTGGTGTGCAGGGTTTGTAGTTCGAGCTTTGGCATATTTACGGTTTGGAGATTTAGCTTTTCATTTTTCTGGCATATTGTATTTTGAATGTTGGATTTAGAGATTTGAGAGAGCGCAACACATACACACATGCACACAAATACACATTCACTCTCACAAAACCTCTCATTAGTTGGGCCTGAAATTCCAGACTTGGCATGGCCATATCATAAAACTCCATGGATAAAAACAGAACCATCTGTAGTCAGAAGAGCTTCCTGGCTTGATTCTGCAAGGAGTTTCCAAGGGACCCTATGGAGATTGAGCCCGAATAAATAGTACAAAACCTGAGAATTAATAAGAGCAATTGTAACTGATGCCCTGGGGCAAGCCTGGGGCTAGGCTAGGCTAGGCTTTCAGAGGCCTGGCCCTCAATTGACACATCACTCCAATGTCATTAATCAGAGAGAGAAATGTGGAAGCAAGATGAAAGCAAAGGAGACAGCCTCACCCCCCTCTGCTGGCTTAACTAGGAGAAGATAACTGACATTATCAGATGCTTAGATTCCAGGTTGCCTTAACTACTTTAGCATGAGCTGTTTTTTTTCCCTTCAAACGTAGAAAAATGCTGCAGAGGTGCAATTGTCTGTGACTTCTGTTGTAGCTGCCAGCTTGAATTTTGCTTTTTTTACACAAAACTTTGAAAAAGATCTTTCACAGAGTCGGTTGAGTATAAATGCAGTTCAGTCTCTTGTTAAATCCACCCTGCGGATGACATGGTGGATGGGATGGTGACTCAAGGGCTGAGTACGCCCATCATCTCTGACTCCCCTTTCCAGGGATGGGGGATCCGGGCAGGGTATTTCCCCCCTGTGACAGGAGTTAAGGTTGTCCCCTTTTCTTTCTTCCACTTCTTTCATGCAAATTTTCTTTTTAGATAGGGATGGAGGAAATTGAAAGAAAAAGGAAGAGATTTGACAGTAGGCAAGACAAGTCCAGGGAGAGGTGAGAGAGAAGGTGTCTGGGAGGTCAAAAATCGCAGTGCAGCTGTGGGGAAAGACAAAGTGGAGGGGGTGAACAGCAAGGAGCAGAAAAGCACCCTCCTCCCTCAGCTATTCTTTTTTTTTAAATTTTTTTTTATTGGTTGTTCACAACATTACAAAGCTCTTGACATATCATATTTCATACATTAGATTGAAGTGGGTTATGAACCCCCAATTTTACCCCAAATGCAGATTGCAGAATCACGTCGGTTACACATCCACAATTTTACATAATGCCCTATTAGTAATTGTTGTATTCTGCTACCTTTCCTATCCCCTACTATCCCCCCTCCCCTCCCCTCCCATCTTCTCTCTCTACCCCATCTACTGTAATTCATTTCTCTCCTTGTTTATTTTCCCAGTCCCCTCACAACCTCTTATATGTAATTTTGTATAGCAATGAGGGTCTCCCTTCATTTCCATGCAATATTCCTTTTCTCTCCCTTTCCCTCCCATCTCATGTCTCTATTTAATGTTAATCTTTTCTTCCTGCTCTTCCTCCCTGCTCTGTTCATAGTTGCTCTCATTATATCAAAGAAGACATTTGGTATTTGTTTTTTAGGGATTGGCTAGCTTCACTAAGCATAATCTGCTCTAGTGCCATCCATTTCCCTGCAAATTCTATGATTTTGTCATTTTTTATTGCTGCATAGTACTCCATTGTGTATAGATGCCACATTTTTTTATCCATTCATCTATTGAAGGGCATCTGGGTTGGTTCCACAGTCTAGCTATTGTGAATTGTGCTGCTATGAACATTGATGTGGCAGTATCCCTGTAGCATGCTCTTTTAAGGTCTTCAGGGAATAGTCCGAGAAGGGCAATAGCAGGGTCAAATGATGGTTCCATTCCCAGCTTTCCCAGGAATCTCCAAACTGCTTTCCAAATTGGCCGCACCAATTTGCAGTCCCACCAGCAATGTACAAGTGTACCCTTTTCTCCACATCCTCGCCAGCACTTGTTGTTTGACTTCATAGTGGCTGCCAATCTTACTGGAGTGAGATGGTATCTTAGGGTGGTTTTGATTTGCATTTCTCTGACTGCTAGAGATGGTGAGCATTTTTTCATGTACTTGTTGATTGATTGTATATCCTCCTCTGAGAAGTGTCTGTTCAGGTCTAGGGATAACAGGAACTTACCTTGACATTGTAAAAGCCATCTATGCTAAACCTCAGGCTAGCATCATTCTGAATGGACAAAAGTTGAAGGCATTCCCTCTAAAATCCGGAACAAGACAGGGATGCCCTCTATCACCACTTCTATTCAATATAGTTCTCGGAACACTGGCCAGAGCAATTAGACAGACGAAAGAAATTAAAGGCATAAAAATAGGAAAAGAAGAACTTAAATTATCACTATTTGCAGATGACATGATTCTATACCTAGAAGACCCAAAAGGGTCTACAAAGAAACTATTAGAACTAATAAATGAATTCAGCAAAGTGGCAGGATATAAAATCAACACGCATAAATCAAAGGCATTTCTGTATATCAGCGACAAAACTTCTGAAACGGAAATGAGGAAAAACACTCCATTCACAATATCCTCAAAAAAAAATAAAATACTTGGGAATCAACCTAACAAAAGAGGTGAAAGATTTATACAATGAAAACTACAGAACCCTAAAGAGAGAAGTAGAAGAAGACCTTAGAAGATGGAAAAATGTACCCTGTTCATGGATAGGCAGAACTAACATCATCAAAATGGCGACATTACCAAAAGTTCTCTATAGGTTTAATGCAATGCCAATCAAAATCCCAACAGCATTTCTTGTAGAAATAGATAAAGCAATCATGAAATTCATATGGAAAAATAAAAGACCCAGAATAGCAAAAGCAATTCTAAACAGGAAGTGTGAATCAGGCGGTATAGCGATACCAGATTTCAAACTATATTACAGAGCTATAGTGACAAAAACAGCATGGTACTGGTACCAAAACAGGCGGGTGGACCAATGGTATAGAATAGAGGACACAGAGACTAATCCACAAAGTTACAACTATCTTATATTTGATAAAAGGACTAAAAGCATGCAATGGAGGAAGGATAGCATCTTCAACAAATGGTGTTGGGAAAACTGGAAATCCATATGCAACAAAATGAAATTGAATCCCTTTCTCTCGCCATGCACAAAAGTTAACTCAAAATGGATCAAGGAGCTTGATATCAAATCAGAGACTCTGCGTCTGATAGAAGAAAAAGTTGGCTCCGATCTACATATTGTGGGGTCGGGCTCCAAATTCCTTAATAGGACACCCATAGCACAAGAGTTAATAACAAGAATCAACAAATGGGACTTAATTAAACTTAAAAGTTTTTTCTCAGCAAGAGAAACAATAAGAGAGGTAAATAGGGAGCCTACATCCTGGGAACAAATTTTTACTCCTCACACCTCAGATAGAGCCCTAATATCCAGAGTATACAAAGAACTCAAAAAATTAGACAATAAGATAACAAATAACCCTCAGCTATTCTTGATAGCTATTGGCTTACTTTCTGGGCACTTCCACCAACTTGGGTTTCACAACAATTGCTGCTAACATTTTGATTGCATGGTAATTGTGAGTCCTCCCACTAAATCTTTAAATTGCTTAAGTAAAGGATGCAGTTCCCAGAAGCAGATGAATTGAAGGAAGCTGGGAACAGTCAAAACAAAAATAGAAACTTTTAAAACCATCATATTTATATGGGGTAATTTTTGCCTAAGCATCTATTGTGGGTCTACTATAAACAAGGGATAAGATGGGCCCAAAGCAGATAAAATAATGATAATAACTGCTAACATTTACGGAGTGCTTAATATATAGCAGACACTATGCTAAACAACTTGACATGTGTTAATTTGCTTAATCTTCATAATGACCCTATCAGAGACATTCTTTCCACTTCTCAAATGAAATACAGGGAGGCTAAATCAGATGAGGAAGACCACCAAATCATATTTGCATAAATCATAATTGCAACTTTCATTAGCATTTATAGCCCAGGTATGAAAATAAGGCACATATAAGAATATCCACAAAATTAGGCAAGAGGAACGGCACTTTCTACACCAAAAAGCCTAGGTGATGAGTTACCACTTTCATCCATGATGAAGGCACTAAGAACAGCAGGATGTGAGGCGAGTTTGAGGGATACCCATGATCTCTGGAGGTGATGGAGGGAGGGCAGCCAGTCCTGGCTGTGGGATCAGCACGTGGGCAGGTGAGGGAGTGGCATCCTGCTTAAGGAACAGGGAGTAAGGAGCCCAGACCTCCCTCCCTGCGAAGAAGAGAAGATTGGATTCAGAATCATGTGACACCAGGGCAGGGAGGCCTCAAAAGTTAGGCTGGTGTGTCTGGATTTTGTTTGGGGATAATAAAGCAATGCCAAAAGATGTTGAAGAAAGAGCTAGCTTGACTTCCAGGAAGGTTTAGAAAGATGAGCCAGATGGGGCATGCATGCCTGTTAGAATGCAGTGAGGCTCCGAGGTCTCTGCAGGACCCTGGTTCTTCAGGCTTTCTTTCTCTCTTTTTAAAAAACTCTGCTCACAGTAATATATCTTGTACCATGACCTACTTATAAATCTTTTTATATCTAACAAAAATAGCACTTAACCTTTACTCTACGTGATATATGCTCTACTATTCTCTCTTCTGTTCTATTTGTTGTAAATGCTGTTAGCTCCTCAATAGATTGGATTTATAAATCCACTAATGGAGAGATTGGCACAGTTTGGCTATTGAAGTTATCTGGATACCACCTCTGAGTAGGGATGGGAAGTGATTAAAGGGTAGGAAAGGTGCGCACGGAGAAGGAATGTATAGGAATGTGCCTCAGAGGCAAAATCAAAGTCACAGGACAGCTAACTGGACTGGGCCTGGGCCTGGGCTGGTTTAGGGCATTGTGGCTCAAGTGCCATCCTGGGACCAGCAACAGGGGCATCCCCGGAACTCCTTAGACTTGCAGACCCTCAGGTCCCAAGCAAACCTACTAAATCAGGATCTGCATCTCAACATGATCCTCCAGTGATTTCTACAGTTTGAGAAGGGCTAATTTAGAGAAAAGTATTGAGTCAAAAATCACACCTAGGGTTTGAAACTGCATTTCCAAGACAGTGAAAGAGAAGTCAGAGAAGACAGAATTGGTTTTGGTGACAAGATGATTAATTCCTATTCAGCCACACTGACCGAAAAGAAGCTTAGGTTCTCTCAGCAGAAAATTGATGAAGATTCTTTACTCGAGCAAACTTTAGTCAGGTTTCTGAACCTTTTCCTTGGCCCCTGTGCCCTTCCTTGTAAGATCCTATTTAAACAAGGACTCAAATCAGTTTGGCAAGAAACCCCCAGCCTCAGTATCTGTAATGTCTGTTCACACTCAGAATCTGTTTGGCTTCCTAATCCTCCATCTTCCCCCAGAGATGTCTGGTCACCTGCAGCAGGATCCCAATAGGTCATTTTAGCCAGAATTCCCTTTGTCACCCAAGTTTCCTCTCGATTCTTTTCTATCCACTGATCCCCACTCTGATTTGGAGCTATATATTCCCACTTGCTTATACTGTATTTGGGATTGAACCCAGTTCTATACTGAGGTCTCTTTTTCTCTATTTCAATATTATTGCTTTTTAAAACTGTTTTTATTTATCTGCTGTCTAGCTCCAGCGTTCCTTTGACACCACCCGAGGGTTGGGAGTTGTGATTGTTGAAGCTGTCAAGAGACATGAACTATTGGGTAATCAAGGCCCTCCTGTAACCCTTAAGGAAACCGAGGCCTGCGTGACTAAGTGGAGCCCTGACCTTTCTCCCCAATTCCTGTTTCTCAGCGGAGTTCTGGGTGCACTGCTGCCACTTGCCATTGGGCCAAATCGCTGGTCTCCCCAGGCCTGGGTCGTGGGATCAAATTCACTGTACTTCAGTCACTTCAGCAGAGCTTCATCTGCAAGCCACATTTTCCAGGATTAGTGGGGCTCAGTCCTTAAGGCACTAAGATCTCCTCTCTGCATACTTACCAGCTGCTGATGCCTTTAAATAACCTAGCTCAGAGATTCTGGGAAAAGTACGTGTCATGGGGCTGTCAGAATGGAGTTAGAGTCTGAAGCCTCATATTTTTGGAGTACTTAGAAAGTCTTGACTAAAAAGTGTTGAACAAATACAGGTACTGTATCGCATGCAAAATCTATCTTACAGTTTCAAAAGAAATATGGAGTCATTTGCAAAAGGAAATGTTGATATGATTGAATTGTACAAGTTATCTTTTCTCCCGAGGAAGACATATTTGGAGGCAAATGAAGTGACTGGTAAGGGAAGTTGTGGAATGAGGTGGAGAACTTTTGAAGTTGACCCCGATCAGATAGAACTGTGGCTCCATAGGAAACTCAGAAGGGGGGCAAAAAATCTCCTTGTTCCAGATTTAGACATCATTGGAAGAGTGAGCATTCTCATTGTGTTCCTTCTCACAAAGATCTTTTTTTCCTGTTTTATTATAAATACCAGCTTGACCTTCAGTCCTTGCAACCTAGTCAGAGTTCGACTGTGTAAGATATTCTGTACCACCAGAAGGGAGGGCATAGATTCGTGCACTTAATTCAACAGTATTCATTAAATAATATTTATTGAAAACCCAGTATGTGACTCTGGATAGAGATAGAGCAGTAAACAAAATAGGATTGTGTGTGTGTGTGTGTGTGTGTGTGTGTGTGTGTGTGTGTGTATTGTTTTTGTGGTGCTGGAGGTTGAACCCAAGGCCTTGTGTATGTGAGGCAAGCACTCTACCAACTGAGCTATATCCCCAGCCCACTATATCCCTGTCCTTGTATAATATTCATTTATCAAAAAATAAGCAAAGTACAGTGGTGCACCAGTAATCCCAGCTATATCCTGGAGGCTGAAGCAGGAAGATTCCAAATTCTTGGCAATTTAGTGAGACTCTAACACAAAACAAAAATTAAAAAGGGCTGGGATTGTAGTTCAGTGACAGAGCACCCCTGGGTTCAATTCCCAGCTCCACAAAGAGAGAAAGAGATAGAGAGAGAGATAGAAGAAGAAGGAGGAGGAGGAGGAAGAAAGAGGAGGAGGAGGAAAAAAAGAGTGATGTGTGATGAGGTCCAGGAGGTAAGGGTGGGGGACTTAGGAGGTCATCAGGAAACAGAACAGGACAGTGAGGCGGGTGGCAAGGGATTAATAACAAAGAGTTTGGACAGAGAGCAGGGTACAAATGAAAGGCAGAGTATTAACTAGCATTTGAGTAGAGCTTTAAAATTGGCAAAGCTCTCCATGACACAATCTGTTCAATTTGTGTTTGTTCTCATGGAACAGCTTAGGTTTAGACAGTTTCCCACATGCCTTCCTCTCACCTATGAAATTCTCCTTATTGTAGGTCAAGGCAAGGAGGAAGTGACTGACAGAGGGTTCTGTGTTTGATCACGTACCAACATTAAGTCAGAACTTGAACACAGGTCCACCTCCCCAAATCCTATGTCTCTCACTGTACCTCTCCATGCTGCTGCCCCTGAAATCAAACAGCCACCAACTAGCTGCCTGCTGGAGGAGACACTGTCATTTCCCTGGGCCTATTGGTAAAATAGATGTTTGGCTTAGAACAAGTCTACATTAAGTATTTATAACCTTAATCAGAATCTACCAATATTTGTTGAATTTATTGACACCCTTCAGGGATAGGCAAAGACCAAAAAGAAAAGGATGGAGGGTTGGACTACATTCATGGTTTTGTTAAACTTTGGGGATCAGCTGTCTGATGGGCATTCTAAAATAATTCAGTGGAGCTGAGTGTGGTAGTGCACACCTATAATTCCAGCAGCTTGGGAGGCTGAGGCAGGAGGATACAAGTTTGATGCCAGACTGGGCAAATTAGGGAGACCCTGTCTCAAAATGAAAATATAAAAAGGTCTGGGAATGTACTCTGTGGTATAGTGCCCCTGGGTTCAATCCCTAGGGCCACCCCCCCCCAAAAAAGGGGAAGAAATATAAAATAAAATAGTTAAGTGGAATAAAAATTACCAGCATACATTTCACATAATAACCCAGTATTATCTTGTGAAAGTTTTGTTACACATATTGATATGAGTAAATCGATATTCATCTAGAAAGAAAGATGTAAGTCTCTTTATGTATATTCCAGGGTCTGATGTGAAATATTTTTCTTATTCAACAACAACAACAAAAAATTGCCGCTTGAATAAATGTAATTGCCAATGCTGTATTTAGTTCAATAAACATTTCTTTGAATGAAAGTGTGGTTTGAGGTAGGTGCTGGGAAAAGGAAGGGAAGGTCTAGATGGGGGAAGTATATGTAAAAGAATGTATTTAAAAAGAAAAGAAGAAAGAAAACACCACCCAAGGTTCAGTTTCCCTCCCACCCACCCTGCTTCCTGTGTCCACACATTATTAAAGGCAGAATTCCTACTTAAGACCAAGACTTGGATGGATCTTCCGATGATTCCCCCCAAATGCTATAGTTCTTCAATAAATACTTATTTCATAAATAAGTTAAATATTATGTTTCCAGGGGTTATGCTTTTAGATAGCATCCCAGTCAATTGTTTAAAGATTTAAGATGTTAGCCCACCCAAGAGTAGCTATATTTTAATAGAAGTTTCTTTAAGATCAAAAAACTTCAGAATGGAATTCTCCAATAACTGGTGGAAGATAAGAATATTTGATAATGAGAAAATATCTCATGGGAAATAAGGAGAGAAACTAGGCAGGGACCCCCATCACTCCTGTTAAGTCATGCTGCCGGGGAAGTCCTTTCCTCCCAAGGACAGTTGTACTTGTTTTGTTGGATCAGGGAGCTGAGGTAAGCCAGTTGCTTATCTGTGAGATTACTAAATAAGCATCTACTTAGTGCAGTCACTTGACTAGGTGCATGCATACTTTCCTAGCAAATTGTGAAGTCAGTGAAGTCCAACACCCCATTGCCTTATTGTTCAAAAAAAAAATTTAATTGTAGATGGACACAATACATTTTATTTATTTGTTAGTTTGTTATTTATTTATTTATTATGTGGTACTGAAGATCAAAGCCAGTGCCTCGTGTGTGCTAGATTAGTACTCTACCACTGAGCTTCAACCCCAGCCCCCAACACCCCACTTCTTGAATTATTTTCAGTTCAAACAGTTGGGTACAAAGAAAGTGGCAGGAGAACAAAACTTTTGGGCTTGCAAATTTTAGGGCCATATAGGCTCACCTTGGTATTTCTAAGGGAAATATTACTTTGAAAATTATTTTACTTCATTCTACATTTTTAAATGGTATGATGGTTTATGCCTTTTTCTAAATCTGTAAATTGAATTTCAAAAGGATGAGTTCTATTTTCTCAGAATAACAAAGTAAGAAGATTAAAATAAAAATTTTAAGTTTCTTAAACGTTTCATTATAATTCACACGATAAACATGCATACATATTAAAACAATATAAACAAAATCCCAATACTTAAAATGTAACTAAGGTCTGGGCTTGTAGCTCAATGGCAGAGTGCTTGCCTACCTAGCATGCTTGAGGCACGGGTTCAATCCTCAGCACCACATAAAAATAAATCAATAAAATAAAGGTATTTGTGTTCATCAAGGACATAAAAAATTTAAACAAGAGTTTCTGGTATATAATATATATTAAACTAATATAAATCCACGTACTAAGGTGAATTCTGGTTTTCTGCAGAATTTTGACTTCTTTGTATTGTCCGGAAAATGTTAAAGGACACATTATTCTGTTTCCCCTCTCCCTCCATCTCCCTTTATTCTCTCAAAATACTTAATAAAATATGATCCTACCAAAGCTCCATTCCAGATGGGACAAGCAATATGGACACTCCATCCAGTGAACCAGAGCTTGTGAGAAAAAACAGGGAAAAAAGCAATAACTCCAGAGAATACGCTGAGACTCCCCAGAGTAACGAGAATCCGACCAGCAGCCTGATACAGGGCCTTCATTTTCCTCTGCGACTTGAGTCTTTGGTCTCAAAGATGTTTTGTTACCAAAACATGAGCATATGACAGGCCCCAATAAACAGAAGTTTCTTAGAGACGGTAGCCATGACACATGGGGACTGTTGATCCACTTGGAAATAAGATATGATTCCTTTCACCGGAGGTGGAATGTCGTCATATAATCCTTGATATAAATTAGACACAATCATTTCTAATACTGGTTTATTTCAGAAAGAGAAAGGAGTGAAAAACCATTCCTTGTTTTGGAGTGACTGCCTTGATTCCCTTCTGCCCTGTCCTGGGGAGTGACCACTTCCTGGCTTAATCAGATTCAAAGGCTTGCTGACTGAGCTAATTGTTTCTCAACTCAACCTGCCTAGTGGTTCCAGCATAAAGCCAACATCCTTTGTGCACAATAGATCCACATTCCCAGCACAATTTCCCACAAAACAAAGTAAAAAGAAGCACTCGGACCACTTTTCATTACATTGAATTTAAATGTTTTAAAGCCAAACAAGGCTTTTTGCCTCTCTCAAAGTTTAACATCACTACAATTATTTTTGAATTTTTAATAGGGATTTTTGTATGGCTTTATTCCTAAATAGGACTAAGTTTCACTATGAAGTTCTGCATTGTTTTCACTGAACTGGCTTCTCCTTGGTAATTTTATTATTAATTAAATTTTTGAGTAAATTGCAGAGATGGAAGTTTGCAGTTGTAAAATAAACTTTGAGAAGTAATTTACCGGTTGAATAAAACACTGATCTCCATCCCTTCTTGAATCACAATTCTAATTGGAGTTGTTGGGCTTGTGTACATTTAAGCAATTGCAAAAGTTCATCTCTTCATTTTTCATGCATTTGAGAAAATGTGTATTTGATTTTGACTGATAGGATACATTTGAATGTCCCTTCCAAGATAATATCTTGTAGACAAAGAACACTTTCTGAAGCTATCTGAATAATTTTTGTATTCAATAATGATATCTTTTAATAAAATCATGAAAGATAATTGTATGCATGGAAATGTGGAGAGTAGATTTTGAGTCAGAGGGAGCTGGGAGTTTGTGTCCTTGGGGAAGGGCAAATTATTTAACGAGGCTGGGTCTGTTTCTTCATATGAGAAATGGGAATAAATTAGTATTTATCTCATAAGTGGTTGGTTGGGGGGAATCAAATGAGCTATTATATGTAAATGCTTAGCACTGAGCTCAGCTCAGCTAGGACATTCAGGAAGTTACCAGTTATTACACTGGGACATTCTGTCTTTAGAGCTTTTTTGGCATGGAACAAAGACATGGTCATTACCGTTTCTTTTATCCAAACATTAGATTTGACTCTTCCTTATCAACTTGGTAAAACTCCCAAAGGACCTTCCTATGTGCTGTGAGGAGAGAAGCATCTCTCTGATTCTCTGCTTTCTCTTTTGTCTTTCTGTCTTTAATAGCCATTCCACAAGTGACCCAGATTTTGAAAAGGTTTCATTCCGGATATTCAGAATCCAGGAAACCAACTCAGGCTTTCTGGTAGAACTGCTATTTCCCATCTCCTCTCAACATTGTGGGCTACATTCTTGGATTTTTTTTTTTTATCCCCTAACAGCACTAGATAAATTCCATAATGGCAGACTCACCTGTGAGTCTTATGTATCATGTAAATATATAAGACATCCTCAACACCACCATGTCAGGCACAGAGTAGATAACACATGGTAATAAATATTTAATTAAGTAATTAATACATTGGGCTTTCCAGCTACACATTAAGGGCCCCATGGAGCTGAGCAATTGTAGATCTATTTGTGCCCACCATTGCCAGCGCTAATGCCAATTTGTTCCCTTGGTGCTGAGGAAGGGTCTGGAGTGAAGGCAGACTTGTTTGTGTTAGTATTTGGTTTGAGCTGTTTTGACTTTCTCCTTTACTTCTTATCTCAAGGTTATAGCTACATGGTATGTCAATATACTGTGGGTCAGATCACTCTCTCCTGTTGGCATGTTTGGAAAATAAAGACTGTTGAAATACTCGTGTTAAACAGTACAAGGAGGGCAAACAAAGAGACTATTTTTTTTTTTGTTTTAATTTTGGAGAACTTTTAAAGTGCTTGTAACACTCACAGGCTAACCCCAATAATCTCAGTGCAACTTGTAAACCTGAATTTATTAGTGATTTCAACAGGTCTTAATATAACAAAGAGAAGGGACAGATGCAGAACTAAGGCTCTGTGCTTTCCCACAGGAAAATTCAATCCACACAAATTTCATTAAAGTTTGGACACTTCAGTGGGAACAGCTCCTGGGACAGGAGAGAATGTGGAACCCCTCTTTTGTCTGGCACTTCCTCTTGATCAGCCATGTCTGTGTACCCAATGGACTAGCAGCCCTGCTCCCTCTAGCAGTTCCCAAGTGGCACTTGCTTACTGGAAGGGAGGTCTGTTCTTCTTGGAGGTGATGGAGTCAAGGTCTTCATGGATCTCACTTCCTTTCCAGCTCGTGGCTCAGAGAAGAATGATGGACTCTACCAAATTCTTCAATCCAACTTTACCACTAAAAAATGAAACGCACCAACAAAAAAGCCCAAACTGATGTGTGTGTGTGTGTTTTTTTTTTTTTTTTGTATTTGTTTTGGTAGTGGGGAGTAAATCCAGGGACACTCAACCACTGAGCCACATCCCCCAGCCCTATTTTATATTTTATTTAGAGGCAGAGTCTCACTGAGTTGCTTCGCACCTCACTGTTGCTGAGGCTGGCTTTGAACGCATGATCTTCCTGCCTCAGCCTCCCAAACCACTGGGATTACAGGCATGTGCCACCATGCCCGGCCCAAACTGATGTTTTGATTACACACACACACACACACACACACACACACACACACGTGCGAGTGCTTTCAATCAACCAATCAAGCAAGCAAACCTGGGCGGTCAAAGAGGTGGGAGAAAGTCAGGGATGTTGAAAGAGGGAGTCTGATTTAGACATCCTGTACTTCTTTCAGATACATTCCTAAGAATAACAGCTCTGTGGGAGCTATAATCTTGGGGGGTTTAAAAGTTTCAAAGCCACAGAAGGGATTCGTTTTTGCCAAGATAAAAGAAAATGGAGCTCTCAAAATGAGACGAAATTATAATGTTGTATATTCCTAGCAGCTTCAGATGAGTAGCTTCATCATTTACATATCATAAAGGTAGCTCATGTAGCGGGAAGAGCATGAGCTTTGGTGTCAGGAAGACGTGGGTTTGATACTGAAGATCCCATCTGATATATAAAAAAGCAATGAAAAAATAGAAAAAAAAACTAACATTCTGCTAACATGAGTGCAGTAATTGATTCAGGCAAGGATCATGGTTGAATGTTAAATCCTTGGATGAAAGGGGAAAAAACCACATTGTAGCAACATGTCGGTTTCCACCTTAACTTAGCAATCAAACTTTACATCAGGAATAGCAAGGATGAACTGACATCATTCCTTCCTGATATGACACAATGCAAGTATATACTACCACCTGTGTAGCATTTATCCTGACTCTAATCAGAAAGAAACAATTAGACCCATTCTGATGATAGGGACATTTTACAAAGCACTGGCCGGAACACTTCAAAGCTATCCAAGTCATGAAAGATAATAAAAAGGTTACTGGGACAACTGGGAATTTTAAGTATGATGTTGATATTAGATAATACTAGTGTATCCCTGTATTAAGTATCTTGGGAATGCAAATGGCATTATATTTATAAGAGAATGCCTACTGGTGAAACTAGATGATAAGGTGATAGTAAGGTACTTTAGGCTTTCTTCCAGCTTTTCTATAATCTGAAAGTTTCAAGCTAAAAGTTGAGAGAAGAGGTGCTGGGGATGTAGCTCAGTGATAGAGCACTTGTCTGGGTTTGATCTCCATCCTTCCCCCCATTATTAATTGCATAGAATGAAAATCCCAAGTTTTACTCCGACATAACCCTGATGATATTGATGACCGTGGGTCATAGTACATTGGATACAAAGCCAAAGCTCTTCTTCATTACCCTGCTCTTCAGAACTAAGATGGAGCCTGTATTCTTAGAACAGGATCTAGGGAATAGGTGTTTTAGGATATACTATGAAAATGTACTACACATGCAGACACGATTTTTAAAACATATTTTTGTATCTCTCCTAACAGTCCAGTTTCTCAACTACATTTAAAGCCTTTCCAATGCCCATCCATAACGTACATTTCCCTCTGCTTTTCACTAAGTTGTTCAACTTTGAGTGAACCCTCTCTTCTCATAATGGCTCGGAGCTTACGGAGAGCAAAGTTCAATTTTTATCATCCCTAACTGGGAATTGTCAAATTTAAAGCCTTCCAATCTGCAAGATGTTTGGAACTAAGTAGAGATTTGTGCATCAACTTGTACTTACCTAATTCAGATTGTATCTGCCTTTTGCATATCTGACCCTCAAGTGTGTTTTGAAATCATCTGGAATTTATCAGGATTTTCCCATGTTTTTGCCTAGCAAAACAACTTAATTGTGTCACCAGCAAACTTGTGCAGTCGCTGTCCCTCCGTTCTTCCCCAGGCCCTGCAGCTGCGAGGGAGGGAGTGTTCTCATTGGCAGACTCTCAGCGCCAGGCAGCCTCCCACAGGCTACTGTGGAGAGGGTCTGTCTTTTGGCAAGGCTTCTCCTATCTTGTTATCGTGAAGATACAAGAGCTACAGATAGAACTGTGATTGTGACAGCGGCTGTGATTGATTGTTGCTTTGGCCACCAACGAGAGGGGAAGAAACTAAGCAAACAGGAAGAGAGACTCAGTAGGGGTGTCTGGGGAAGAGAGGTGGAGAAAAGATGGAGAGGAAAGAAGGACAACAGGAGAAAAGTCAGAACGGAGAGGAAAACATTCCCAGAGCCAAAATCAGCTTCCTGCGTCACTCACAGATCCAAAGCCTGGGCCTGGACAGAGTTGATCCGGGGACAGAGGAGCCATGGAAGCCGCAGGCCATTCGTGTATATTCCACAGAAGATATGTGGAGGAAGGACAGAGAGAAAATAGAGGGGAAAAAAAGAACAAGGAAAATCAGGAGAAAAGAGAAGCTCGAAGGATCCTGAAATGTTCTCAGATAATGTTTGTATTAAGAATTGCTTTCAGGGAGAAACCTGTAAGTCCTCTTAACCAGGAAATGTATTCATTAAGTTCTTTTTTCTTGACATTTTTGAAAAAGAATCAAATTGTTCTGTGTGACACTTGTCACACTTTTTGACTCAGTAATGCCCATGAGAAAGGCAAAAAGAAACAGAAATTGTGGAGATGGGTTGTAAACACCCTCAATGATTGTTGTTATTATTTCCATTTTTATAGAAGATGAAACTGAGTTTCTGAAACGTCAAACACCAAAAGAAACACAATAAGTGGTGAGTCCTGGCTTTGGACCTAGGAATGCTTGACTCTGTGGATTGGAATTTCTTTTTCTCCACTAGGTCAGTATATAGATGTACTATGTATTTCTAAAAATGTAGGACATTTGAGTGCTCAGTGGTAGAGCATTTGTCTAGCATGTGTGAAGCACTGGGTTCGATCTTCAGCACCACATAATAAACAAAGAAATAAATAAATGTATTGTGTCCATCTACACCCAAAAAATTATTTTTTTAAAAAAAGTAGGACATTTGAAATGTTTACTTTGAAACATATCAAAGCATATAGGACTATACTCACTTCAAGAACTAATAGAAATGGGGGTGGTGTTGCATATACACAAAGGAGACATTATCAGGACAGCTGATTCTGTTCTTTTTTTTTTTTTTTAACAAAACAAAGACTGAACAAAAAGACTCCTTGCTATTTCTCTTAAAAAAAAAAAAAATCAGGCCAAAAGAAAGAGAGAGCTAAGCCAAAGTTTTGTTTCTGTGCATTGATATAAAAATTCCAGAATCTCTACCTAGAACATTGCTCTGGATAATTTTGTTTTTCAGTGCTTCATGCAAGGGCTCCTGACCTTGGAGTGGGGATGGACTGGAATGCTTGTTGTATGCAAGTTTCCTAAATAAGATGGGGAGCTGCCTGGTGCAACCGAAAGGGCTGATTGACCTTGAGAAAATTAAAACCTCTTGTTATCTTGGTGTCCTTCTCAGTAAAATGTAGAGGTTGGACTGGATAACTTCTAAGACTCCTTTTATCTCTAAGTTTCCGTGACTTAAACCCCAAAGGGGCAAAAGTACCTCTGTGGCCAGATTGCCTGTCCATAAGAAACCCTTATCCATTAGAATGTGGTCTCCTTGAAAGCTGAGATCACATCAGTGAATGTTCCCTCTGTCTGGCATACATCATAAGCACTGCGCACTGTAATTTGGCCAAGTGAATTTTTTTTTTTCTTTTTGGTACCAGGGATTGAACCTAGGGATGCTCAACTACTGAGCCACATCTCCAGCCCTTTTTAATTTTTTCAATTTGAGACAGGGTCTTGCAAAGTTGTTTAGGGCCTCCCTAAGTTGCTAAGGCTGGCTTTGAACTTGTGATCCTCCTGCCTCAGCCTTCAGAGCTGCTGGGATTACAGGCATGCACCACCGTGCCCAGCCCAAGTGGATTCTTGCTGGAGTGATTTCACCCAGTGTTCCCCTAAGGAGGCCTCACTTTGGCCCCAGTAGAGTGCAAAAAGGCAGTAACTGGGAGCTAGCGGCTACCAGCTAAATGATTAGCAGCCTGTGAGTAACAATTTGGTGAACTCAGCCCAGCTCCTGTTGTCTGTGCCATAAACTAATTAAAACTTGTTAACAAACAGCAGACACCAAGACGGCTAAGGAATAAAGGAATCAGAATCACTCCTCTTTCCAGGCTTCTTGAAAAGGGATGAAAATCTGGGAAGGGAAGGAACTGATGACACGGGAGGCATGGAATTCATGGTGGTGACCAGAATTCAACTCGGACCTCACATGGCAGACAGCTAAGGCCCAAATCTCCCTCCCTTGGCTGCGACAATGTAGAATGGGGATCTGTAAGTCTATTCTGACGGATCAGGATACAGAGTCATTTTCCTTGTTTCCCAAGCAAAATATCAGAAGCCTCAATATTCTATGTATTTCAGCACAAACGGAAAAACAAAATGAGCTAGCGATGGTACAAATGGTTGGATCACTTCATCCACATATCTGCTCAAAGAGCCCCTCCTTGCAGACCTTCCTTCCTGGAGGTCTCTCTCTCTCTCTCTCTCTCTCTCTCTCTCTCTCTCTCTCTCTCTCTCTCTCTCTCCCCCCCCCTTTGCCTAGTTTTACTATTCTTCCAGACCTTATTTCCACCCAAAGAAATTCTCATAGATCTTGACTTGTTTGTTTATATGTCGTCTTCCCAATTAGAATGAAAACTCCATAAAAAGCAGGACTTCATTTTATTCACCACAGTATCCCAGAGCCAAAACCAATGCCCGAGCTGTATTATTACATGCTTAGGAAGTATCATCAAATGAGTGAATGAATTCACAAGACCATGCTCATCATAATCACTGATATATACAGGCCGTTTGCTGCGAACGCTAGTTCCTCAGGCCTTCACGGAGAAGCATGTGATATTTTGGTTCCTTAAACCTTCTAGCACCCCTCTTCCTTAAAATCCACACTTGAACACAAGGAAGGTCTTCCTGGGAGCTAAGGTGCCCTGTAAATACATGTGCACCATATGTAGCTGTGTGGGAGAGGCGCACTCAAGTGACCCATGGCTGGGATTATCTGGGTCTTCCTGCTTCAGCACATGACACTTTGCCACATGACTCTGTCTCAAATAGAGGAAGACACAAGGTCACAGGCCAACCTCCTGGGAGTCAAGCAAGAGCTTCCGCCTCTGGGAGAAAGCTCTGACTTGTACCTTTTTTAATTGACTGGAGATGCTGACTTTTAAATTAGTTTATATTTATGATGATCTAATTTGGTGGGTCTTTTACTCCACCTGAGATGCTTTTGCGTGTGTGTGTGTGTGTGTGTGTATTTATTTATTCTATGGGACTAGGGACTGGGGATTGAACCCAAAGGAACTCTACCATTGAGCTATACCCTTAGTCATTTTTTATTTTTATTTTGAGACAGGGTCTTGCTAAACTGCCCTGGCTGACCTTGAACTTGTGATTCTCCTGCTTCAGTGTATGCCACTGTGCCTGGAAGCCTGTGGTTTTATGTATCTTTACATATTCAAAAGTTTTACCTGTTTCATCTGACTGCTTTCCATAGATGATAAATATTTTGCCTCTAATTCTGTAGAAAAAGGAAATAACAAAGACATTAAAATTTTTACTTAGGGAGAATTTGTCTATGCAAAATGCTCCTACTGCATTTCCATATAGATGATATCGTGATCTTTTCTGAAATAGGAACATTGATAAACTAAGTGCATCCTTCTGATGTAAGGAGCTGAGGAACATACTTTAAACATCATCTGCTGACAGCAGATCAAGGGTATCATTTTTGTATACAAAGCCTCATGCTTTCTTTTCCTTTCAACATTCCAGATATTCTGTCCTTGTTTTTATTTTTATTTTTCATAGAGGCCCCCATTGGAGAAAATGACAATTGTGCAACTTACATATCACATTATCCCAGTAGAAAAGCCCTTCCATTTCTTCCTCCTGATGCACACTAAGCTGATTTGACATCAAAACAAAAGCTGGGCCCAGGCAAGGCCATTCTATCTAATGGACAAGATCACTAAGAAGAACGTGGGGCAATAACAAGGAAAAGCACAGTAATAACCCAACTAGAGCATCACAGACAGATGGAGCCAGAAGAGGCATCAGATCAGCCAATCCAAGCCTGTCATCCCAAAGAAGAATTCCAGTTAAGATACCAAGAAAAAGAGCCATGAGACTGCTACATTAACCTAACCTTTAATAAGCCTTTCTGCTATATCTGTGTTTAGCACTAGGTGTTGCTATACTGCTATTTATAGAATAGCTTTCCTTTGATCTGCAGCAGAACTTAACCTCCTAATTTGAGTTCCATCCTGCAAATTCTGGGTTTTGCAATCGTCCTCTACTCGTATGTTATATTTTTACCTTGAACTAGCCTCTTAAATGGTGCAGGTATGACATATTTAATCCACTGAAAAAGTAACCCTGAAAAGAAGTGATCAATACATGCTAGGCTTTAAAGGCTACTCTGAAGTTAAATTTTTCTAATATTCCTAATTCAAATATTTACTTAAACTCTGTTTTTATATTATGTGCAATTCAAGGGGAATGACACTGTCCACTGTGTGTTTCCTGGAACTGACTGTTGGCTACAAGGCCGCAGATAAAGTTTGTTTAGAGAAAAACAAAATATGGGAAAAAAGAGTTAAGCACTGCTCTAGTTGGGGTTTAATACTCCCACACATACTTGAGTGGGAGAAAGGACGACCTTCTAGAACTTTCCCCCACTCTGGTAACAGAGGACAGAAATGTTTTAACTCCATCTAGTGACAGATGAGTCATTAACTTAGATTAGTCCAGTTGTTCCAAGCTGGAGTGATAATGCCAAAGGGAGACGCGGTGTCCAGGAAATTGGAATATGGGGAGAAGGCACATTTTCAATTCACCTCTCAAGTTTTAAAAGATTAAAACTTCAGCTGTTTAGTGTGACTCCTCAACATTACTTCATTCTTTAAATGAAGATAAATTTGGCATCCACTCAGTATAAATGTTCAAGTTCTTCAAGTTGCATGTGTTATAATCATGTAATGCTAAGTTTAAAATCTTTCTGGATATAAGTAACAAAACAACGTCTAGTGTATTGTTGTTATGCTTTACATTCTATTTTCCCTTTTTTGATTATTTACCAGTATACTAGTAATAGTGGCCAGGTTTATTGTTGTTTTTGCTTTGTTTGTGGGGTTTTTTTTTTTTTTTTTTTTTTGGTTGGTTTTGGTTTTCATTTCTTCTGTGTGTGTGTGTGTGTGTGTGTGTGTAGCTGGGGATTGAACCCAGGGCCTTGTGCCTGCTAAGTGTGTGCTCTACCAATGAGCTACACCCTTAACCTCCCTAGACATTTTGTAGAAAGTAAAGTGGTAAAACTGAAGGGAAGCATCTATTGTATTATTGAGCTTCCAGTTTAATGAAAAGAAACAGTTGGTTCAGAGCTAGGATCCATAATATAAAACTTTCAATCTTGTCCTAAAGGCAGAATTTCTTTTAATTTTTATAGTTTTGGCCTCTGGCTAATAGAATTAAATACTTGGCTGAAATTTGACTTTCTTACAAAATATCATTCCCAATTCTCTGCTCAGCACAAACACAGTCCTTTTCTGAAGATTCTATCCCTTACACCCTTTGAAGATAAAACTACACTTTGTGGTGTTTTAAATATTCATTTTAAAAACAGAGTGCATTTTACATTTTCTCCCAATTCTCTTTTCACAGAAGTGTCCCCTTCTCCATCTCTCAAAAGACTTATGGACACAGACTTACCATTTACACACACACACTTGTACAAAAATTACCAAACACCCTTGAGTTTCTTTATGTTAATTGATCAAAGTTATAAAAAGAAATGCTGCTGAGTAGATTTTCCTATTATATGCACATATCTCTTCTGTCCCTTTCTGTCCTCCAAACATGCTTTATGTATGCAATTCCAAAGAGGTGAATACAAGTCTTTCTTTTGCTTAAAAATTACTTAAAGTCTAGTTCAACAACTCCTATTCTTCAGGATTATTCCACAATTGAGAATAAATGTCTTTACTAACAGCAAAGTAAAAGCAAATTCCTCCTCTTTTGCCTTATTTCATATTTTATTGTCCTGTGTTGCCTAATAATACATTTTATGAATATTGAAGTCAATATTGCTCTGTGTTGTAGAGGTTAGGCCATGTACATTGTAACATAATTTGCAATCCCTAAGAGATATCTGTTCAGGTCAGGTAAACTTTACTTTTTTTTTTTCTTTCTTCCTCAATGTAGGAAAAGAAAGAAAGAAACAAAACAAAATAAAAAAGCAGGGGCTGGGGTTGTGGCTCAGTGGTAGAGCACTTGCCTAACACTGTGAGGCCCTGGGTTTGGTCCTCAGCACCACATAAAATAAAATAAAGTTATTTGTGTCCATCTACATATAAAAAAATAAATATTTTTTTAAAAAGCAGAAAATATTATAAAAAACAACCATGTGAAGCCTGGTGTGTTGGTGCATTCCAGAGGCTTGGGAGGCTGAGGCAGAAGGATCACAAGTTCAAAGTCAGCCTCAGCAAAACCAAGGCACTAAGAAACTCAGTGAGACCCTGTCTTCAGATAAAATACAAAATAGGGCTGGGGATATGGCTCAGTGGTCATGTGCCCCTGAGTTCAATCCCTGGTCCTCCCCCAAAAAACAATGATGTGCATTGTGGGGGCTGATGATAACTCATACTTTTTTTTTTCTGGTGGTGTTGGGGATCAAACCCAGAGCCTCCACACATGCTAGGCAAGTATTCTACTGCTAAGCTACACTCCTGGCCCAATATGGACTTTTAATGTTCCTAGCAAGGTTAGAATTGACCTGAGCTGAGGCCTGGGGATTGCTTGCTGACATACAGATGTGATATTCACAAATCAGAAAAGTTAGTGATGAGAGCAAATACTATTATCACAGGATACTATTAAAAAATAACTTAATAAAGTCTAGCATTATTAAAGTAGTAGAAATGTTGGCATATGGCCAGCTGAGCCCACTGTAAAGAATTCATTTTGCATGTTTAATCTATAATAACAATAAAGACAATACAAATTCTCAAAAAATCTTTTGAAGTTTTCCTGGTCAATCCCTGGTTAGAGAATATATTAGTTTTTCCTTGTTTTATTTTTAAAGATGTTTCAAAGAGCACACATAAGTTTGTCAAGTAAAAGAAGTATTTACAACACAGATTTAACTACATCTTTGAAAAAACATAATTATTCCAGTTAGGCAAACCTCAAGCTTTATTTCCTTAGAAGAGAGATTTGCAGCAATTTCTGTGTACTTCCTGAAATGCTTCTGTTTGAGTACCCACATTAAAGGAACTTTGGAATGGGCAATCAGTAGGTTCTCTATAATCCTGAGGTGGTGTTTCTATGCAGTAGGCACTCATAAGACACAGGTGTCATATTTTCTCAAGAGGAATGTTACAGGAATATACTCTTCGGAAGTCTATCAGTGTTCTCTTTAGATAGTTTTTTGAACATACGACAACGCTGTATATCTGGGCCACACCATTTCTTTCACTCTGCCTGCAGAATTGCAGGACCCTGAGTCAACTCCAAGTTCAGGGGAATGGTTCCCTCTGAGTCTGATAATCTGCTCCTCCCCAGCATGGCTCCCATATTCATTTCCTCCGGCTACCTCTAGGCACCTTGTTCTCCATGCCTCCCTCCAGCCCCTCAGGTGATTATCACCCTCTGCCCCTGGTCCTTGGCAGATGGTCACAGTACTGTCTGGCCCATTATCTTTGGACCAACCAAGCCACTAGCCTTGGTTTTCCTTACTTGGGAGTCCTCCCCACCAGAGGTTTCTCAAGCTCATTGAAACACATCTGGTGGTGAGACCTCCTTAGGCTTGCAATGGTTTAGGGTGGTCTAGGGGCCCTTAGTTATATAAAGATCAGGACTATCATGGTCAATCAGTGACATGTCTAAGCAGTATCTGGCAATGCTATAGAAAAAATAAGAAGTGAAAGAGAGGAGAAAGAAAGAAAAGAAGTAAGGAAGGAAGGAAAAAAGGGGAAAGGAAAGGAAAGGAAAGAGAAAAGGACTGGGCATAAAAAAATCCTAAAAGGTACCTGTTCCCATTGGTAAGAACTTTATTTCTGCCAGGTACAGTGGCATGCCTGTAATCCCAGAGATTCGGGAGGCTGAGGCAGGAGGATGGCAAATTCTGAGGCTGACGTAGAATTTGCCATTCTCTGCCACTTAGCAAGACCCTGTCTCAAAATAAAAAATAAAAAGGGTGGGGATTGGAGCTCAGTGGTAAAGCACTTCAGAGGTTGATCCCTTGTGTCTCAAAAAAAAAGAGGAATGTAAGACTAGGGATGTAGCTCAGTGGTAATGCTCTTGCCTAGCTTAAACGTGGCCCTGGGATTTGACTTCTAGCACCTCAAAAAAAGGAGGAGGAGCAGGGGGAGAGGGAGAGCCACACAGAATCTCACCAGCTCCACTCACACCCCATGGAATCTCCTCCACTGTATACTGGGTACTTTCCTTTCTCCCAATTTATCCATTGAGGGAATATGGTCAAAACAAAACCAGGAAAAAGAAAACAGGTGAGAGAATTTGGGTTTTAATGTCAAAAGCTACAAAATTAATTGTAAAACAGAAAGGTGTTGCATAGATACTTGTAGAATAACTTTTCTTGAAAACAAGTCAGAGGATGTCAAGGAAGGCTGAGTGCAGACAGAACTAATCACAGCCAGAAGTAGCCAAGATCAAGAGAACTCAGCCTCATCCAGGGCAGGTGCCTCCTAGCATCTGCACCAGGGAGCCACATGAACACCAAGTCAGTGCCCAGGGGTTCTTGTTAGTGTCCTGCGGAAGCCACCAACCAAGGGAGTCCAGTCAGCCATCTGTGGCCAAGACGTTCCCTACTTGACACAGCGTTCTCTTCAATGGCTCCAAATAATATAAGAAGAGATAATGTCAGCTCAGTTTCCTACTTGCATTGAATGAATGTGAACCCTAAGTAAAATCATCACTATCTCTCCTTCAACATATGTCTATTGGGGATTCTCCAAGTCCCTGTCAGTCTAGCAACTAAGGCCCTGAAAACATAGCTGCCCAGTTTCTGTCAAAGTGAGGTGTTGCCACCAACCCCACAGTCTGGGAACTTTCTCACCCTCCCCTCAGCCCCTCCCCCACAGCCCCCTGCACCTCCTGAAGATCAACCTCACCCACAGCTCTGAGTCTTGACTCCTGGCTTTCAGTAGCTCAATGTCTACTCCAATGCATGTCAGATTGCTTTGGTTTCCATACAGCTTTTTCTCCTTAGGAACATACAACACTGGGGATTAAACCCAGGAACACTCTACCACTGAGCTACACCTCCAGTCCTTTTTATGTTTTATTTTGGGAAAAGGTCTTGCTAAGTTGCTAAGGCTAGCCTTGAACTTGAGATCCTCCTGCCTCGGCCTCCCTAATAGCTGGGATTACATTTGAGAATTTTAGGCCAAATGGTAAAAAAAAAAAAAATTAATGCATTGCCAAATTATCGTGGGAAGAGTTTAAGACCTTCCCCAAGAATGACTACCTGCTTCTCCCATGCTCACTAACAGGTATGAACATTATAAGCAAAAAAGATTCAATAAGTTTGGAAAAAAGATACCTTATTGTGCTTTGTTTTCATGTTTTTAAACTCCCAGTAAGGTTTTTTTTTTTTTAGTTTATTTGCCATTTTATATTTTCTTTTGCAAACTAGTCATGTATCTCATATTTCTGTGTTCTTTCATAGGCCTCCAAATTATAAGGAAGTATTTTTTCAACTAGTAGAGGAATAATCCCTTGAGAGGTCAAATTCTGAAGAGGCTTTCTAATTTCTCTTGAAATTGGGACACACACACACACACACACACACACACACGACTAACTCCTGTCCCCCCTCTGCATGGAATTCCCAATGTAGTAATTTTTTCAGCAAAATTATGAAACCCTAATAAATCTTGGGGCTCTATGGGGCTCAGTTTGCCCAATCGTTGTCAAAGAATCATAATCCAAAAATGACAAATGGTCATTTTTAAAGATTTTTGACATTTATGATAAGAGAAAAAATTTCGTGTTGTCCTACATTTAATTATAAGGGCCAGAGAAAAGAGGGAGGAGAGATGAAGATCAGTAAATTAGTCAACTCTAGACCAGGCACAATGGTCACAATCCTGTAACCCTAGCAATTTGAGAGACTGAGAAAGAAAACCACAAGTTTGAAGCCAGCCTGAACAACTTAGCAAGACCCTGTCCAAAAATAAAAAATGAAAAGGGCAAGGGATGTGGTTCAGTGGTCCAGCGTCCCTGGGTTCAATCCCCAGTACCCAAAAATATACAGAGAGATAGATAAAAAGTTAATAAGCTGTAGGCCAAAAAAAATGAGATTCTTATACTCATGAATGTCTGTTAAAACTTAAATTCAAATCCCATCATGAACCTTAAGACACCACTGTATCCTGCTTGAGATTGAATTTGAGGATACAGAAAAAGAAAGATACACTGAATCTCAAAAGAGAAGCACCCTTTGTACAAAATTACATATAAGAGGTTGTGAGGGGAATGGGAAAATAAACAAGGAGAGAAATGGATTACAGTAGATGGGGTAGAGAGAGAAGATGGGAGGGGAGGGGAGGGGGGATAGTAGGGGATAGGAAATGTAGCAGAATACAACAATTACTAATAGGGCATTATGTAAAATTGTGGATGTGTAACCGACGTGATTCTGCAATCTGCATTTGGGGTAAAATTGGGGGTTCATAACCCACTTCAACCTAATGTATGAAATATGATATGTCAAGAGCTTTGTAATGTTGTGAACAACCAATAAAAAATAAATAAAAAATAAAAAAATAAAATAAACATAAAAAAATTTAAAAAAAAGAGAAGCACCCACAAACTGTTGGAATGCAGGAAACACCCATGAACTTGTGAAATGCAAAACAAATAAGCCCCTCTCTTTTATTTTTTTATTTTTTATTTTTAGCCCCTCTCTTTTATAACCCAGAAGGGGTTCAGAGCTCCCAGGGTTTTCCAGATCATACTTTAGGAACTAACTAGACTACGTGATGTATTCTTGTAACTCCAGCCCTCCAGGAAAAAGGAGGCCAGGACACTTGAACTCTGTCCCTTGGCAGAGGTTTTAGAGAGATGGCAACAGCAGGTTGTCAAACTTTAATGATACTTTTAGTATCACTTGCCTCCCTTTGCTACCTGTCAATCTTAGAATCTTGTTTTTCTCAGGTAGTGTCCCACTGAGAACAGATTGTGTTCACAGTTGACTCCCAAATTGACCTTTTGCTTTATTATATGAATAGTATTTGTGTTTTGGTTAGTGTGAACTCATATCCCAGATCTGAGGTCTGAACCTAGACCTAGCATGGCCTCAGCACACTGGTGATGCCCTGTCAGTAGATTTTTTTTTTAATTGGTTCTTAGTTATATATGACAGTAGAATCCATTTTGATAAAATTATACAAGTATGGAATGCATATTATTCTAGTTAGGACCCCATCTTATGGGTAGACATCACATTGGGATTCACTTAGGTATTTTTATATGTGCACATAGGAAAACTATGTTAAATTTAATCTGTCTTTCCTATCCCCCCTCTCTTCCTTTCATTCCCTTTTGTCTAATCTACTGAACTTCTCTTTTTCCTCTACCCCCACTTTATTGTGGTTTAGCTTCCACATATCAGTGAAAATATATGACCTTTGATTTTTGGGGATTGGTTTATTTCTCTTAGCATGATGTTCTCTAGATCCATCCATTTATTGGCAAATGTCATAAAGCCATTCTTCTTTATGGTTGAGTAATATTCGATTGTGTATATGTACCACAATTTCTTTATCCATTCATCTGTTGATGGACACCTAGATTGGTTCCATAGCGTAGCTATTGTGAATTGAGCTGCTGTAAACATTGATGTGGCCACATCACTGTAGTATGCTGATTTGAAATCCTTTGGATATACATCAAGGAATAGTATAACTGGGTCAAATGGTGGTTCCAAAATTCTTAGTTTTTTTGAAGAATCTCATACTGCTTTCCAGAGTGGTTGTACCAATTTGTAGTTGCACCCACCATGTATGACCATTCCCTTCTTCACAGTAGAATCATAGAATCGTTGTTACAGTAGAATCATTGTTACATGGTTACCACATAATGGTTGCATCACGTTTTTTGTTTTTTTTTTCAGTCCAAGAATTGGTTTATAACCTTTCATCACATAATTGTCACATGGTATGATTCTGTTTGTCCAACTGCTTAAAAGGTAAAGAGAGCAACAATGCATTCACCAGTGACGTGTGGATGTGCATTTGTCTCTAGTGCATTGTCTTCACTGCGATCCTCAGGCCTAGAATTCTTCAGCACATACCCATTGTCAATGTATTTCCCAAAGCCAATTTGTGTGGTTTGTTTCCAGCCCTGAAGTATTAATAGTGTTGCCACTCAACTGGATGAAGAGCCACAGGGGAAAGGGGAGCAGGCAGGCAAAGCAGCTATAAGCAGGTCACATGATAGGGTAATACTGGCATCGCCCTGTGGTGGCTACACTGTACAGCTCTCTGCAGTGATGTGTTAACAGGCAACGCATTTCTTTCTGTTTCTGAGTGAGTCCAAAAACTACTCTGCGGGCTTCAAGCTAAAAGTCATTATACTCACTAAAGAGCATGGAAACAGCAGCAGAAAGAGTTTTAAGAGAGTAAAGTTTTTTTTTTTCTTTTTTTAAAGCTTCACATATTGGTTGCACCCAAAATAATTTTTGCAAAAATGTTTGGCATAGAATCTGCGACAATTATACATAGCCGGACATGGTTGCACTGGTCTATAAACCCAGTAGCCTGGGAGGCCAAGGCAGGAGGATTGCAGGTTCGAAGCCAGCCTCAGCAACTTAGGAAGGCTGTAAGTAACCTAATGAGACCCTGTCTTAAAATTTAAAAAAATAAAAAAGTCTGGGGATGTGGCTCAGTGGTTAAGGGCCCCTGGGTTCAATCCCTGTCCACCATGCGGCCTGCACAATGGTTTCATTAATGAGGTTCTAGGCATAAAGTTAGCTAGATGAGATCGAAATAAAACACACAGACTCAGTTACCTTATTTCTATTGCCAGGTCCGAGACGGCTCCCCTCTCTGGTTCCCTCCTCTAACCGCCCAGCAGGGCAGCAAGGATTACTCAGGGCTAGCAGGAGAGAGAGAGATTGAACACGCCTGGGAGTAGCTTTTTATTGGGGAACAAGAGATTCAGGGGAGAATTCCATCCAATGAAGGTTGAGGGGGGACCGCACTCCAAGGTCAGGGTTAGTGATTGGGCCCCCGGGGTCAGTGGTCAGGCACACCCCCACACGGATGGGCTCTCTCATCAGGAAAGGGCCGGGAAAGCTCCTACACAGCCAGAACGCCTCAGACCCTTAACGGGAGCCACCCAATCACGTGTCAGAAATGGCTTCCCACACCCTGTTACCAAAAAAAAAAAAAAAGACAGAAAGAAATACCATACGCAAAGGAAAGCCTAGGGGAAATGTGCAAAAAAATCCCTTAATTCTGCCCGATTCTACCTCTAGTTCAATCTCTAGCTGCTGACCCTCTGAAATGTTAGCATCCCAGGTCAAGGGGTTGCTATCTTTCCCTTTATAGATGGCCCACATTCTCCCTTGAGTTTGTATCTGCTTTCCTAAATAAATCTGCCTGTGTCTCTGACTAGTACACATGGAAATTCTTTCCCATCATTTAGGCCAAGGTTGACACTTGTTCTGAGTTGAGCTCCCTTCTCTGGAACGTCTCCAGTGACATGCAACTCCAACTGAGAAGCAACCCTCAATTCTTATGTACTGCCCTCCTAACCCAGAGCTTTCCCCTGGCTTGGTGTAATCTGAACCTCTTATCTATAGCAAATGTGGGTGGATTCAACGTAAGTAGCATATGCCTTCCATCCCTAAACTTCCATTATAAAATAATATTCTTATCACTACAACCCCAGCCCTCTCTCCTAGATCTTTGTCATGAAGCTCAGCTTTGCCTCTAGGACTGAGTCCTCTCCCTCTTTTGTATTTGCCTATCATGGTTTAGCAGACATTTTTCCAACTGCTATACGACCTTGCTGCTGGAAGTTGTAAGAACTTGTCCCAAGTCTTTTTTGGCTCGCATCTAGAATGGCTCAATAAACCCTTGAATTTCAGAAATCCCTCAGTTTTAAGACTTTTGATTTAACATTTCTATATTACAACAACCATAAAATGGGATCCAATTCATAGCTCAGCACAGGCAGTTTAAGCCCTTTTGAGCAGCTGAAGGAGAACCCAGCCCTCTAACACCTTCCCTCTGACCTGCTTCCTGAATAGACTTTTTTTTTGTTCTCTCTTCCTCATTCTCTCCTATCTTTTTTTTTTTTTTTTAGTTGTAGATGAACACAATACCTTCATTTTATTTATTTATTTTTACCTGGTGCTGAGGATGGAACCCAGTGCCTCATCCGTGCTAGGCAAGTGCTCTGCCACGGGGCTACAAGCCCAGCCCTCTCTCCTAGATCTTTGTCATGAAGCTCAGCTTTGCCTCTAGGACTGAGTCCTCTTCCTCTTTTGTATTTGCCTATCATGCCCAGATCCTTCCTCCCTGTTTCCCTGATTTGGGTATTTAAAGAAGGGTAAGTAACAGGTAACAAACAGATGTGAGTAGCAGAAACATGGAGTTAAGGGGCTAATCTACAAACTGGACCCACTGTGCCAATCCTCACGTGCTTTCTTTTAAAAAGCAATTTACCTGAAGCCCTGCTGGCTTGTCAATAGGATATGCTACATTCCTCAACAAACAACCTGGTACCTGAAGAGAAATGCAGGCCTGAAGTATCAATGAGAAGCACACAAGTTTCTTTGAAGGGGTGGTGGTGGGGAAGGGGTTGTGACCTTTACACAGTCTGGATTCCAGAATTCAAGGAGATGATAATTAGAACCAGTCAGCATGGACCAAAGTGACCAGAGTTACCTTGGATCTTCAGCATGTCAAATCTCCCTTCCCTGGGTTAAGACCATGAGAAGTGGAGACTTGAAATTCTGACACAATCCTGTTGTCAACCAAAAGTCAAGAGGTGGACTTAGGTGGGACTCTCTGGAAAATTCCCTGCCCTCCACCCCCCTAAAACTGGAAAGCAGGAGGGACACCTAGTCCCTCTCTGAGAGGACTGACTCCCTCCCTTGAGGTTGTGCTTTTTTCCCCCTTTTCCTATCCCTTCTAATAAATGCATGCCTGCTACTCTGAGCCACATGTCTGAAATCCCCAACATGATTGAAAGAACTGAAAACTGATGCCTGGGTTCCATGATGGATTCTTCCCCTGAAATAGTAAGGAAGAAGGGCTGGGGCTAGGGCTGAGTGGTAGTGCACTTGTCTAGCAAGTATGAGGCACTGGGTTCGATTCTCAGCACTGCAAATAAATAAAATAAAGGTCTGTCAACAACTATAAAGAAAATATATTTAAAAAGAAAAAGGGTAAGGAAGATAACTGGGCACTTTCTCCCCTGGAAGAATTTGTTCAACACTTGACAAAGAGCACCAGGAAAAGCTCACCACTTCCTAACATGGAAATAGCCCCACCCTGGAGCACTAACACTTAACACATTAAGTCTATTGACTCCGCACCTTGACGTTCATTCCTGCTATCCTCAGCCAGCTCCCCAAGTGTACCTGCACCAGTCATTTATTCTTCCAAGTTTATGCATTTTGTCCCCTGACTTTGGCTGCTGTAAATACTAAAGGGGGGGGGGGATGACACTTCATGCCAACATTCTTTTCATTCATAACTTAACCCTTAACCAATCAGTTCTTCCCCTGTGGATCAGAATTAAATCCCAAAGACAGATTTCCTCATTGAAAGGAAGTTATAAACAAGAAAAATCAAGACTTTGTTAGACATGTCCCTTTTACCAGAATGAGACATGGAAGGGACATTGTTGTGGTGTCCTGCTTATGAGTCACGGTTAGACAATAGTCAGAGTCTCTAGGTAGCTAAGTAATTTATAATTACTCATAAAAACAATTGTTACTTCTTTATCTTTCTTTCCATTACTTTCATCCACTCCCTTTGGCACACATAATACCCCACAAGTAAACAATTCTTAATTTAGAGAGTTCAAGATTTGGTCTTCCAGGATGGGGGTGTAGCTCAAGAGTAATGCACTTTTCCTAGCAGGTGTGAGGCACTGGGATCAATCCCCAATACCATAAAATGAAAAAGTAAGATTTAGTTTTTCTATTCACTTTATTTCTTTGAACAGATTCAATTCATTCATTGATGTCTTCAATAGTTAAATGCACAATTTTGTTGATACCAAGTCATTATGTAACACTATACATATTTACATTGCTTATTATCCATATGCTCCAATGGGTGTACATCCAGCTAAATTGTATGGAGCTAAAACCCAAGAAGAAAAAAACTTAAAATAAATAACTCAATATATTCTTCATTTACTAGTAGCGAAGCTGAATTGTGCTTTGACATTCACTGCAAAAGTTCATCTTTCTTAAATGCTAGCCTGATAGATTGTTTTTAAGCTTTAGATTTGGGTGATATATATATATATATTTAGTTGTTGATGGACCTTTGTTTTATTCATTTATTTATGTGAGGTGCTGAGGATTGAACCCAGTACCTCACACATGAGAGGCAAGCTCTCTACCACTGAGCCACAATCCTGGCCCAGATTTTTGTTGTTGTTATTCATTTTTGTTTTGCTTTTGAATGATGAGGATCAAACTTAGGGCCTTGCACATAGTAAGCAAGTACTTTATCACTGAGCCATAACCAGAGCCTAAATCCTAGATTTGTAAGCAAATTTATGAGAAAGATTTCTTGACTTATACATATCATATATTAAATCAACCTATTTTATAGGGTTCAAATCTATATAAATTATTATTAAAAGCAATAATGAAAAAAATAATTATTATTAGTGGTCCTGGGGATTGAGCCCAGGTGTGCTTCGCTACTGAACTACACCCTAGACCTTTTTATATTTTGAAATAAGATTTCACTAAGTTTCCAAGACAGGCCTTGAAATTGTAATCCTCTTGGCTTAGCTTCCCAAGTTATTAGGATTGTATGTGTGCACCACCACACCCAACTAGAAATTATTTTATGGGAGCCAAAAGATAAAATTTATGCAAAATACTCACTGATCAGTATTCTTAAATATCAGAATTTCTAGCAGCAAATATTAAACTGCACAACTTAAAGAAAAGAAATGATCTCACAATTCCCTGAAGAGTAGGGAGAAAATATTAAACTTTTATTACTTTTATTTTAACCATAAGAAAGAAATTAAGTTTTAATGAAACATTTTGATGGGCACAGACATTCTCCTTTAAGCTTTTCATGCTAAAGTAAAAATGATACAAATAGTGTAAGGAAAACTATATGCGAACCATCTATTGACAAACAATTTTGGAAGATGCATAAATCACATTGTAGAAGAATTTAAGAAACAAGTGTTAAAGCAGACTGCACAGTGTAAGACGCTTCCTATGTAGCTGGAAGAAAAAGATGATGATTTTAGTGTCTGGACTTATGCTGGATTCTGCTTTAATTAAATACCAGAAGTGATGTCTGTGTTTCATTGAAGCAGTGGTGATCAACGGAAGACATACTGCCACCTTGGAACATGTTGAAATAGAAGGGGTGCATTTTTTGGACATTACTGTGATTGAGCGGCTAGGGACACTAGAAGTCCTGCTAGGCTTGGGATGGTCTAAGACAGTGAAGAATTATCTCATCAAAAACCTACTAATTAGGGCCAGGCACAGTGGCACATGCCTGTAATCCCTGCAGTTTGGGAGGCTGAGGCAGGGGGATTATGAGTTCAAAGCCAGCCTCAGCACCTTAGAGAGGCCCTAAGCAACTCAGAGAGACCCTGTTTCTAAATAAAATATAAACAAGGGCTGGGGATGTGGCTCAGTGGTTAAGTACCCTGGTTCAATCTCAGGTACCAAAAAAATTTCAAAACAACAACAACAACAACAAAGCCTACTAAATCTACTTTTCTGAGTCTAGAATCTAACTGTGCTTTACATATAAATCCAAAATACTGTTTACATATTTCTCATAAACACTATATTTTGCGGGGAGGGGAAATGTTACTGGAGTACAAATTGGGAAAAATTATACTTTATTTGTTTGGAATTTTGCTTTAAAGTTACCAACAAATCTCATTCATTCAATAATCCCAAATGTACATATATACATGCATACTTTATAAACTAGAGATTGGACTCAGGGGTGCTTAATCATTGAGTTATATCTTAGTCCTTTTTATTTTTTATTTTCAGATAAGGTCTCACTAAATCACTGAGGTCTTGCTAAATTGCTGAGGCTGCCCTTGAACTTACAACCTTCCTGCCTTGGTCTTCTGAGTCACTGGGATTATAAGCCTGCACCACCCCACCCAGCTATTACCCATTTTTGATAATATGAATGAATTTAATTCTGAGATAATAAAGGGGATAGTGCAACAATAAAAGGGCGTGTTGCTCTGATAGGGTTGAGAACTAGTGAAATAAAAGAAAGATGTACCAAAGGAGAAAAATACATCATCTGTACATAGATTTCCATAATGAAAACAATACTTTATGCAGAAACTATATTGATGCACCACTGCATGAAGAGCTCTTTGGCTGGAATGAAACTTGGAATCTAGGATAAGAATACAGAGAAGTCTCCAAAAATACATTTTTTCCCCTACTGCTTTTACTAGCAAGAAGCTCTTGTAGCACACAAGTTGAAGGAGTTAGTAACATACAAAATTGCGACAAGACTTCATTGATCTATGGTTAATTTTAGGTGTCATTTTGACTAGGCTAAGGGATACCAAGGTAGCTAGTAAAACATTTCTTCTGAGTATGTTTGTGAGGGTGCAGTCTGGGGGAGATATGCATTTGAATCTGGTGGTATGGTGAAGCAGGCCTGTAATTGCAGCTATTTGGGGAGGCTGAGGCAGGAGAATCACAAGTTTGAAGTTAGCCTGGAAAACTTGCTGAGATCCTGTCTCAAAACACACACACACAAAAAACAAATCACTCTCACCAGTTTGGTTGAAAATCATCCAATTCCTTGACAGAACAAAAAGGCAGAGAAAGCATAAATTTGCTCTCTCCTGTCCTTGGCTCTGAGCTCCTTATTCTCAGACCTTGAGGTTTATATTGCTTTCCTGCTTCTTCTGCCCTTGGTCTTGAACTGAAGCTGTTCTACCAGCCTTCCGGTAGAAGGTTCTACAAGCTGTTCTAGAAGCTATTCTAAGCCTTCCTTGTGCTTGTAGATAGCAGACTATGGGACTTCTCAGCCTCCTAATTGCTCAAGTCAATTCATAATAAATTCCAGTTTTATGTCTCTTTATATACTATTGGTTCTATGTCTGTATGTCGGGTCTATAATTGAGAGTCAAAATGTAAGTCTGGTAGATCGTTCCACTAGGGGGAAAAATACATGTGTGTGTGTGTGTGTGTGTGTGTGTGTATACACACATGCATATCCATATACTTTTCCCCTTCCTACTTTTTCCTTACAGGGAAGTTCTGACTCTTGGGATTGTCCTGAGCTCATCCTAAGCAGAGGGATGTCAGAGATGCTGTTGCTTCACCTGGGGCGTAGGGGAAGGCTGTCTTGACTGCCTTACACACTAGCCTAAGGCATGATTTTGAAAGTGTACCTTGAATACAAGTCTGGAAAACAATACCATCAACAGTTTAGCGTGTGTTCACAGGATGACCTTTCTACTGCAAAAATGAAAAATGATGCAGGGAGATGAAAATGTTTTCCAAACCCCTTGGCCATTAGCAAATGTTTGCCAAGAAAACACTTCCACAATTCTCTGGAGGCCTTAAATGATTAGAGAGCACGCTGGCAGGGATCCGAGTGGCTCTTACCCTGGGAAGTTTGACTATTCTTACTATCATTAAAGCAACCTTTGTAACGAGTCTTTCTACTTCTATTCTCCTGTCTTAATAGAAAACATTTGCTGATACAACAAACATCACTTTCTAAATCTAAACTAAACAGGGAGAGTGTAAAACCAAAGAAATCTCTGTGGAAACATATTACTTGGGAAAGGCAGAGTACTAATATGTAACCAACAGAGTCTGAGGCTGGTTGATTTTGGGAATAGAGGTAGAAGATCTGATTTCAACCAGCACTGCAGTCAGTGAACTAAAAAGGTCAATTGCTTGTGTGTTTTTTTAGGTGAAGGCCGAGACACAACTTGATGGGAAAGAAAATTCGTCTTTTAATTTTGACATGAGAATTAGCGTGGTACATGAACTGGTGTAACAGTGGTTGAACTGCACCCTCAGACTGAGATTGCAAGAGCGTTTCATAAACAAAAACAAGGACAAGGTTGTTTAGCTCAAGTTTAAAACTGTAACACTAATGTAACTACTTGGGACCTGCTGATGTCCTCACTAATTCATCTCCCTATCAAACTTATATTTTCAGGGATGAACTAATACCCTTGCAGAACAAGGCTCTTCCATGTTTAAATATAGGCAGAATTCGATCACTTTCATCACCTCTGTGACTATCACTCCATCCTTGCTTGGACAACCACTTCCTGTTTTGATGCTCTCATCTTTGCCCCCATATTCAGTTCTCTGTGTAGCCGTCACTATGGTCCTTATGAAACAAAAGGCAGATCATGTCACACTTCTGCCCAAAGTATTCCATATCAATTCATATTAAATCCAAACTCCTTTCTCCTCAGGGACCTGCTCCGCCAGGCTCTGCCTCCAATCTCCTGTCACTGGTCTGGCTCACCCTGCTCTCTTCACCTCTGCTGCCTTATTCTTCCTTGAATACATCACACACATTCCTCCCTCATAACCCGTCCCTCTGCATGGATGCTGTTTCCCTAGGATGTCAGCAAGCCTTGCTCCTTTTCTTCGGCTTCAGTGCCACTTCATCCAAGAAGCCTTCTCTGTAATCTCCCCACCCTGGAATCCTGGTCTTTTTACTTTTTGTGTGTGTGTGTGCACTGGGGATTGAACGCAAGTGTGCTCTACCACTGATTCACATCCCCAGCCCTTTTTATATTTTATTTGAGAGACAGGGTCTTGCTAAATTGAATAGGGCCTCACTGAGTTGCTGAGGCTGGCTTTCAACTTGGGATCCTCCTGCCCAAACCTCCAAAGCTACTGGGATTACAAGCATGTGCCACCCACTACTCCTGGCTGTCCTTATCTTTCTCTTTACTTTGTTTTCTATTTCATTATAAGACTCATCACCACCTGACTTATTTTTTGTCTGTTTCACTACAGAAAAGCAAGGCCATCATTTGTTTTTATAATATCCTCAGCTACTAAAACAGTACCTGTAATATAGTGGGCTTTCATAGATAAATAAATTGCTTATACTTTAAGTCTAAAAGTAGATATCATGTCAATATGCTCAGATAAAATATTTCAGCTTTGAAAGAAATGTTTCATTTTTATGTATTTTGGATTCCAGAGCTATTACTTTCTTGAACTCATTTTTTACTGAATAATTTATTTTGAGACAACTGATTACAGTTGCTTTTATATATACATAATGCGATTATTGCAACTATTTAGCATATGATTGTATTCTAAACATTATTCATTTAAAAATGCCTTTTGCATTTTTGCTTGTTTAATAATCATGTTAGTTTGAATGCAAATCTATGAAAAAATACAATTAAAAAAGTAAACACTGAAAATAATGAGATATTTTAAATAAGGCATTAGATAGGGAAAGTCAGATCCCTTTGGGACTGTTGCTTATAAAAAAGCTTGACAGTGACTGGCTGTGTGTGACCGAGGAAACTTCTCTTTGGTGTTGCAATTGGGGCTATAAGCATCAGTGTGTCATAGTTAACAGCCCACAACCTGACTGTTACTGGTAGAAATGATGAAATCTACAAATGGTCCACAGGAAGTTAAAATGAGGATACAGAGATACATTGCTTCTGTATTTCTGTACGCCTGATAATATCCACCCTGTTTCTCATTCTCTCTTGAGATTTTTGGTCTTAGCTACTTTCTTCTTCTTCCTGCTCCTCCTCCTCTTTTTCTTCTTCTTCTTCTTCAACCTAACTGCATAGTTCTCATCTTTCATTCAGTTGCTCTTAAGATGGCTGAAGTGATTCGTATCCTGGTGCAAATCCCAGTCACTCAAGAAGCTGTAGTCCCAGAGGCTGAGGCAGGAGGATCTCAATTTCAAAGTCAGCCTCAGCAACTTAGAGAGGCCCCAAGCAACTTAGCCAGACCTAGTCTCAAAAGACAAAACAAAACGGATTGGGGAAATGGCTCAGGGGTTAAGCACCCTTGGGTTCAACCCCTGGTACTAAGAAAGAAAAAAAAGTGATTTGTGCCCACAGGTGACTGAAGATAAAATAATTTGCTCTATACTGTGTCTCCAGACAAACATGTATAGTGGTGAATTACCTAACATTAATAATTATATGTTTAAGAATGAATGAGTGAATGAAATGGTTGATTGTTAATCTGGTAAACTGAAGGATTCAAGAGTCACAAAGATTAGGTTGGTGAAGGATTTTGGGGACAGGCAATGAACGTAGGCTCTGACTATCTGAAGGAAAAGGATACCAGGGGCTCACAGAATCAAGGAGAAGTGAGGGAACAGTAGGAACCAAAAAAGTACAAAAGGTTAAAATACAATCAGGAGATAGGAAACAATTTCTGCCTGTTCAACCTGGTCAGGGCATAGCTGCTGCTGGGGCTGCTACTACCTCTGCTCAGTGAGCCCAATCCCAAACATCCCCAGCTCCCCCATTCCTTAAGATAGGTCCACCTGGCCTATTGGATAAATGGAGTGGTGGTGGAAAAGTAGAGGAATGATCTGCTCTTGTCTTGGAGGTTGCTGCCTACACTCTTGCCAGGACAATTGTCATCTGGGGAGAGGTAATTTTCTGTAAGAAAAGGGAACTACCACAAAAGATGTTGGCTGGAAGTATGCCAAAATGACCAAGGTGATCTAAATGGCAGATATAAAATGAACCAGAAGAGAAAATATGGGGAAGCAACCCATGGTTTATAAATTTTACAGACAAGTGTTGTTTTTATTGAAAGCATTATTGCAAATTAACAAAAAAAAAAAACAAAACTAATTCACTGTAGGAAAAAAATAGGCAATAGACATGAATATATCATACTCAGTAAATTATGCAAATAATAAATATGAAAAATATAGTGATCAACTTTACAATCAGTAATCAAAGAAATGCTGGTTAAAACAAGATATATTTGGATGCATCACGTTTTCAATGACAGAGCATCCCTGGGTTCAATCCCTAGTACCGGAAACAAAATGTTTATAAATGTTGATCCACTTTTCAGAATCTATCCTAAATATTACAAGATCTCAACAAAGATGATAAACACACATGTGTTCATAATATGTAGCTGCAATAAAATTTGAAGATATTCCTCCAAACCATCAATAGATCAATAGGTAAATGATTGTAATATTCTTCAAAAATTAAATTATATTTTAAAGAAAAATATAATGACAATTAAAAGTACTAAACATATTCAGTGATATCAGCAGGATTCCAAACTGTTTATATAGCATTGTGTTAAGTCATTAACAAATCTGTATGCATGGAAAAAATAAAAAGAAAATATACCAAAATGTTAACAATGACTGTGTGTGTAGGAGGGTTATAGGTGATTTTAATTAAAAAAAATGTTTCTGTGATCTCCAAAGCTTTGTATTTTTGTAAAATATAGATGTTAAAATTATAAAAATAAACTCATTACTTTTGTACTCAGAAAAAAAGAACAATTAAAGAGAATTTAGAATACCACTTGTCTAATAAAAATGTCAAAATCATACTGAAATATCGATATAACAAGATTTCCTTCTTAGTCACTTTTTCTTGACATCGCTAAAGATATGAAAGATATGTAAAAGAGTCAACAATCACAAAATCTCTCAGGAAAATAAAAATAATGACATACAAAATCAAAGTATTTCTAAAACTCATGCTTGGCAATCCATAGCTTAAGTTCGTTCATCTTTAAACAACATTTGACATTTTTCTGTTTTATTCCTCTTCCTCAGGGAGGCAGAAATTCAGTTATTCTAAGGGCACTTAATTTGTTTTATTTCTAATTATTGTTAATAGAAAGACCTATTGTTGTTGGTTGGTGCCATATGTTTTAATGGTCCTTAAGATTTGGAGATGCAATTTTATAGCCTGCTGCTTCTCAACCAAAAGTGTTATAATTTCTAAAGACAAGCTTGTAAGAGAGCAGTTACTTGTGTGCATAATACTTATCAAATCATCTGTGACTAATAAAACTTGAGAAAGAGGGGAAGAAAGGGGTGTTTAGCCTTTCAGTAACATGCTTGTTGTAATCTTGCCAAACCCCTCTTAGGCAATACTCTGTTTGCTCAGAGGGCCATGTGTTTAATTGTAAAAATCTGTCAGTATCATAGGATTCAAAAGACATCAATTATTCCTGTCAACAAGGAAAGACTGACGGCTCTGTGACTCTTCCATCATTAGGAAAAGATGTGCTCAAGAGAGAAAAATGTTGACTAGGGAGTGATGAGCAACTATAGGTTACAGGAAAACTGAGTTCCAGACTATAATTTCACTCCCTTCCCCTATTTTGGAATGAAACATGATATTTTTCATTTCATGTAGTGCCATGTGTGCAGTAAGACATTATGTAACTCGTTCAGTCTCGCTGTATAATAGCCATTAAATACTTTTAAAGTGGCCGAGGTTATTAGCAGTTTGGTGTATGGGGAGGGGGGCTTCGTTTCCTTCTGCTTTGGAAGGATGCAATATTGTGTAATGGAGTTGGAACGGGCCTGTATTCAAAATTATACTCGAAAGGGCTGCTATTCAAACCACATGACAACTGGCTCTCTTTTTCTTAAGACTATTCTGAGTGAACTAAAAACGGCAAAACTGCTGTTTAAACAGTCCCATGGGTGAAGTGGGAATTTTCCATGTTTTACTCCCAATTTATAATTTTATGCTAAGATTTCTGAATTATTATTACCCAGCTTTAGAGACATCAAGGCACAATTTCCTGTCTCCTGCGATCTAAGCTGGGTGACCTCAGACTGGTGAGTTCACTCTTCTCAGCCTCAGTTTTCTTACCTGCAAATTGGCGACAACACCTAAGGAGTTGCAAGACGGTTTATAGGTAACAAGAACAAAGCTCCTGCTTAAGTATGTCACCTCAGGAAAGATACTTCCCTTGTTGTTCTGATGTTTCCTTATACTTTGGGGCCAGTCGTGGCAACTAGCTGCAATAGACGAGAATTTGAGACTCTGCGCACATTCCCTAGAACGGTACTGGTGACACTTGTCCGCTCCAGGGTACTTGATAAGAAGAAGAATGCCGGCGAACATTCCCTGGGTTGCTGCGGTTGATTTATGAAACTTTGGGAGAAGAGAGAATAAGAAACCGGACCAGGAGACTGGCCGGCTGCGGAGTCCCCTGCCCCGCCACGAGCCCGGCCCGGCGCCGCCTCGCCCCACCCCTGCAAAGCCGAGCAGCGAGTTCCGGGCAGCGGCGCCCTCGGGCCTCCCTCCCTCCCTTCCTCTCTCCCTCTACGCCTCCAGCTGTGCCAGCTGCGCCAGCTGCGCCAGAGTCCAGACAGTCGGCAGCGCCCGCACAGGTGTCAGCGGCCCCGTCGCCCTGCAGGTAGGAGCCGCGCGGGGCCCGGGCTTGCAGCGCTCCCGCGGGAGCCCAGTTTCCGCCGCCCTCGCCTCTGTCCCTCCTCCCGTCAGCCCCGAGCAGCTGGCCCGCTTCTACCCCAACTTGGGCGGGATCTTAGCAGCTGCGGCGGCGGATGACTCCCTGGTGGCCCCCCGGGGGGCCTCGGGTACCCGCCCACGGACCCAATTCCTGTACAGTCAACGCTGGCAACTTTGGCGCACATTTCGCCGAAGGTGCGGGCGGTCGCTTGGAGCCAGAGCCCAGCTGGCTCCAGCCCGAGGTTAGGGACGTCCCCTGCAGGAGGCATCTCCCGCCGCCCTCGCCGCCGCCGCCGCCGCGGGGCTGGACACCAAGGCAGTGTGTCTGTGTCCCCCGGTCACGTCGCGCGCCCTCCCGTTCGCGTGCGCTGTGGGATGATAGGGATGGCGGTCGCGCTGGCACCAGCATCCCGACCAACCAGGAAGTGCTGCGTTCCAAGACTTAAGAGTCCAGCCCGCCTGAAGCATGGTCCTGGGCGCGTGGCCACACAGCTGCTCGCCGCAGGGCCCAAAATGTGATGTGATGATGCAGAGGTGGGGCGGGAGGATGGGGACCAGGACCAAGGCCTGTGTTTAGGGGCTTGTTCTTTTCGCTTCAATTCAAGATATTTGGTACCTAGGTCCCAGATCCAGGAATGAGGTTCTCCAAGCCTTCCGTAGGATTTCGTGATACCCCAGAGCTACCACCACTCCTGTTTGTGCCTTCTTATCTCAGATTATTATCTTCTTTACTTCCTTCATGAAGCACTAAATGCAAGTAAAATCTTCAGGACCACAGTCTGTGTTTGATCATCCTTGAGTCTCTCTCCCAGAATGGGGAATTCTGTTATCTTTCTCAGCCAGGCCTGCCAATTTCAGTATAGCTAACCCTTTTGGATCCTCCAAGGGTGGGGGAGAACTAGGTACCCAGAGACCTCTGAGGTATGTTAAGTGGATTAGTTAATGGTGTTGCAATGAAAACTAAAGAATGAAGGGAATCTGCTTCAGTTTGAACTGTTAACAGATACCACATTTACATATTGCCTATTTGAATAAGAATCTCTTTTCAGTATTAAATGTGTTGTGACACACATACAAGAGAATTTGTACACAGCCTTTTGGCTTGAATTTGTATGCAGGCTTTGAATGTTGTTTGGGGACCTTTTAACTAATTGCATAAACTCCCAGTCTGGTTTCTTAAGATCCAGTACAATTAACTTTCCACATAAAAATGTGAGTAGTGAAGATTTTGAGGAAATGTCTTTACCATGGTCGTCCCTGTTAGAATATTTACTTACCATGGTGTTAAGAGCTGTAAAATGCTCATTTAGGTTTTATTGATTTGCTTATAACCAGGTAGGTGGTCTCTGATTACTTAGTAATTTAAAATTATGGTTATACCATTTGGTTACCTTTAACTGTTACAGGTTTTTTTAAAAAGTTTTTTTAAACTTACTTTTATTGTGGTAATATTCAACATAGAATTTATTCTCTTAACATTATAAGTGTATGTTTAGTGCATTAAATACCTTCATGTCATTTTGCTATCATTTCTACCATCTATCCATAAAATGGTTTTCCCCACTTTGATACTGAGGATTGAATCCAGGAGGATTCTACCGCTGAGCTACCATACTCAGCCTTTTTATTCTGAGAGAGTCTTGCTAAGTTGCCCAGGCTGGCCTGAAACTTGTGATCCTCCTGCCTCAGCCTACTAAGTAGCTGAGATTATAAACATGTGCATTGCCCTCCTCACAACAGGGTTTTAATATCATTTTAAATAATATTTTAATGATAATGATTGTGTTGCAGTCTTTAGTTTTCTCACTTAGTAAGGTTTGAGTCTCTTTTCATAACCTTATGCAACCCCAAAATGTATTTTCCCCTTTTTGGGGATAGCGAGGATTGAACCCAGGGCCTTGTGCATGGTAGGCAAACACTCTACTACTGAGCTACATCTCCAGTCTTCTCATAAATTTGGGGAGATGTGCTTTTAAAGAGGAGAGGTAAAAAGCCACAGCCAGATGGTGTTTGTAAATCTTGTCTCCATCAGCAAATGTCTAATACATGACTACTTGAGGGCTAATTTGGGAGCTACTTAAATTTGTATGTAAAGATTTTTGAAGTTTAGCAGTTAAGAGATAAGAACAGGGAAGGGAGTTATCTGTATGTCTTCCTAACCCTGACCCCTCCTTGGAGCTACATTCCCCACCCTTCTTATTTTTTATTTTGAGACAGGTCTCACTAAGTTACCAGGTTGGCCTCCAACTTGTGATCCTCTTGCCTCAGCCTTCCAAGTAGCTGAGATTATAGGCGTATATCCAGCAAATGATTGTTAATAGTTCCTCCTCTGAATATCTAACAATAATGCAGTAGTTTTGTCTCCTTTAGCAGTGCGGTAGTACCTATCTAAGCTATGCTTACACTCAGGTTGTGGTATTTTTTCAGTAAATAAAAGCAATTTTGATCAAGTTGGTTTTTGGGTTTAGAGGCTTCCTGAACACCTGGACCTGCAGGAGGACCCAGCACATGAGATGTGGCTCTTTAAACTTGGAGTTAGGCTGAGTCATTGTGTTCACAAGATGTAGCTGTGTAAGGCCTGGTTTAACGTTTACAACCCTTTAAGTCTTAGCACCACAAAGTACAATGTATTTCCCTGGGTGTGGTTAAAAATTGTTGCAGGGTTAAAATGACAAACATACAACCTTAGCAGCCCATAAGTTGTGACATTTCTGATTAGAAAGGGACTCATACAAATCGCATTTTGTGCTTCAATGGGAACGCATTCCAATGCAGTGGTCTCCCTGAATTCACAGTGCAGTGTAAAATCTGGATCCCAGATGTTTTAGTGTTGGGAATGAAACAACAGTTTATGTTATGTAACTGTTTCATAGTGTCAAAAGCTTTTTATCTTTCTGTTGTGAAACGTTCTTAGTTTTTAAATTTATTGGATAAACATTACAGTGACAAAATAAAATGAATTGTTTATTTAATAAACACTAATGTGGTGCTTACTTGGTGCCAGACCCTGTGTTAAGCCTTTTACAAACATGAACACATTTACTGCTCAAAACAACCAGATAATCTGATTATTCCCATTTATAGATTTGAGGTGCAGCAAGATTATACAACTTGCACCTGGGCAGAGCTGGAATTCCATCCTGGACAGCCTCATCCCAGAGTTTTGACATTGCTATCTCTCAAAAACAAAAAAAGAAAAACCAAAACAAGACAACAACAACAAAAAACATAGCCTGCAATTCCACCTAACACCTCTGCAATTCCATCTGACATATTCTAACATATACCTTTTGTAGGTTTTTGTTCCCACTTTATCCTTGTCCTTAGGGATGAGTAATTTATATAAATACAATCATAGTGCAACCTTTTTTTTTTTTTTTTTTTTTGGTACCAGGGATTGAACCTAGGGGCATTTAATCATGGAGCCATATCCCCAGACCTTTGTGTGTGTTTTATTTTGATACAGGGTCTTGAGTTGTTTAGGGCCTCTCTAAATTGCTGAGGCTGGCTTTGAATTTGAGATCCTCCTGCCTTAGCCTCTGGAGTCACTGGGATTACAGGTGTGTGCTACTGTCCCGGCTCATAGTGTATCTTGGATGATCATCTCAACTTTATTTTTCATAAAGGAAGTGAAGGTAAGGCATGGTTGTGTCCAGAGCTGGGAGGTTATATTCGGAGGCAGTGAGGCAGCAGCCTGCAGACCCCCTGCTGGGCCAGGCCTTAGCTCTTGACTCAGAGAAGATTGTGGCAAGGTTCCTGGGAAGGTCTGGAAAGGTCAGGTCTGTATTTAGGAGGGGATAAACTGTATTTGCCCATCAGGAGGGAAGCTCCTCAATGTTTTAACAAATGCTAGGACCACATTGGAGCTAAACTGCTACACAAGAGCCCTGGCTGGGTCAGAGGTGGGCAGAGTAGAAGCCTGAGGCTGACTCTGGGCCTAGGGCAGGCAGACTTGCTGCTTAGAGCTCCAGCATCCCAGCTTCCTCCCCCAGCTGCTGCTGCTGTTGCCGGAACCCTGGACTCCCCCTCTGGATGAGGGGAATATTTTATTTTGTACTCAATCATTTTTGAGCATCTTGGATCTGAGGCTGGGAGCCCTTAAAAGCCTGTGACGCACAAAAGAAAATCAGCCAAAAGCAATATGGACATAAAAATAACTTAGTTTAGTTGGTTCTTTGGTTAAAAGAGAGAGAGACAGGGCTTAAATTTATAGACTTTATCTTAAAAACAGGAAAATAATGTTCACATTCAACAATGACTTTTTCAGCATAGGCTTTTTCAGACAATACATTTGGAAGAGGGAGAGTAAGAATAAGTGGGGGAGGGGCAAGCAAGGAGGAAGCAGCGGGAGGGCCTAAAATAGAAGACAGGGGGCTTCCCACCTTTGTCAGTGATCTGTAGAAAGCCTCCAGGATCCTTACCTCAGGGAAATGCCTTTGAGAAATGTCAAAAGTCATTAAAATGATCTGTCCTCTGGTTTATCTCTAAGTGATCTTAAATGTTTAAGCTGTTCCTAATCAATAAAGCTTGGGGGCAATAAGATACAGTTCTTCCTCCCTATTCTGGTTCTTTGTAGCTCTCTAGTGTGGTAAATATTGTCTTTTATAAGGGTGGATTTTACATATGGCATGATCTTAGAATCTCTGAGTTTGAGCTTGTTTTATTTACTCTCTGTCTTCTCTGGGAAAAGGTAAGGTTCTTGAGACACAGGCCATAGTTTTGGACATTTTTGTGTTTCCTGTACACCATAGTATACAATAAATGTGAGCAGAATGAAAAAGTGCGTTTAATAGATGAAAAGAGATGGTATGATTCATTTTCTTCAAGATTCGTAGATATTTCCAGGACAGAAGATTTTATGGTTAGTGTTTTACTTCTTTCTTTCTTTCACTTGTGCCATTTAACAGTATTCATTTTTATTGTTCGTTCTCTGCAATGTGTTCTGATGATGGTGTCCTTTGGAATAAGGAAATTGAGTAGGTACAATGGAAGTTTCTTCATTATTCCCACTTTGGAATAAAAATGTATAAGATGAAGCAGGACAAAGGCACAGGATTTAGGAATGAAGTATATTTTTGATCCTAAGATCACTGTGATGTCAATTTTTCTTTTTTTCTTTCTGGTACTGGTACTGGGGATTGGACCCAGGGTATTTTACCTCTGTGTTATACCCCTACCTGTTTATTTTATTGATGTTTTGAATTTTGAGACAGAATCTCACCAAGTTGTCCAGGTTGGCCTTGAACTTGTGATCCTCTTTTCTCAGTGGCCTGAGTAGCTGATAGTATAAGTTTGAGCCACCATGTCTGGCTTTCAAAAATATTTTTTTAGAAAAGGTGAGAGGAATACGTTGGAATTTCAAGGGGAAGAATCGACCTGTCAGAATATTGTATATGATAAATATATAAAAGCTAGGCATGTGAAGCAAAGCCCCAACCCTAATCCTGACCCTAGTCCCAGCTCCAAACCTGTCGTTGTCTTGGCTGGAAATGTGAGTGGGTGGGCCTGTGAATAGGCAAACCACATCTGTGAGGCTTGTAAGGCATCATTGGGCCCCCACCTCACTGGAAGGGGTAATAGCTGTCAGCTTCTGCCTAACAATCAGGGAGTCTAGATTCAGATCCTAAGAGCTCTAGTTCAATATGTAAGTAACTTAATTATTCTGTGTTTCAATTTCCCCACTTGTAAAATGAGGATAAAATAGCATCTGTCTCAGATTATTGTGAGGAATGAAGAAAATAGTGCCTGTAAAGAGTTTGTTTAGAATAGAGCCCAGGACATAGAAATGACACAATAAATGATAGGTTCCCCTTTCATACCCCGTCCTCACCTTTCTTGCCCCAAATCCAGCATGAGTGACATCCAAAATACCAAGCAAACTGAAATTAGTGCTAGCACAGATAGTGATGTGCGGCTCGCACAGAATTCTTTTGTGGGGGGTACTGGGGATTGAACCAAGGGGGGCAGTACCACCGAGCCCCATCTACAGCCCTTTATTTATTTATTTTAATTTGGATACAAAGTCCAAGTTGCTTAGGCTGTCCTTGAATTTGCAATTCTCCTGCTACCGCCTCCTGAGTCGCTGGGATTACATGCATGAGCCACTGCATCCGGTTTTGTGCAGGAGGGAGTGAAAATAGGATTCCTTGTTGTTAGAGAACTCTTAAGTGCAAATGGTGGGAACAAGAGGTAAAGAGAATAATTCTATAAAATGGGCCGACTGTGCTGACCCTCAAACGCTTTCTTTTCCAAGAAGTAACTTACCTGCAGCCCTGCCTGGTTTAAGTGGACTGGTATGTCACATTCCTCTACGAACTACTTGTTATCTGCAGGAGAAATGCAGGCTGGTATCAGTGTCAATAAGAGGAACACAAGTGACCCTGAAGGGAGAGACTTTTGTGACCCTTTTCATAAACTAGATTCTAAAACTCAGGGAGATAAGGATGACTCCTCCTAACCATAAAATCTGTAAGAATTTACAGTTCCAATTAGAACCAATTGGCATGGGCCAAGGTGACCTAGAGTTGTCACGGCAGTGGGAACTTAAAAGTTTGATGTCCTCTTGTTGTTAGTCAAAAGTCAAGAGGTGGATCTGGGCAAGGCTCTCTGGAAACTTCTCTGGAATCTGGAGAGCAGGAGAGGCACTCTCTGAGAAGTCCCACTCTCTCCCTTGAGAGCGTCCCCTTTCCCTTTTCTTATCCCTTCAGTAAATGCTCAGCGGTTACTGTAAGCGTCATGTCTGAAATCTTTCTGACTTGACAGCAAGAATCAGGGTTTGAAGAGGGGGTCTGTGCACTGCCTCCATTTCTTGGAAGGCCCCAGCTCTGTAAAAATGTGACCGAGATGAAGGGAGGCAGTGAGAAGACTTCTGGCAACAGAGCTGACAGGGAACTGCATGCTTTTGATGATTATAATTTGGGTGTATATGAGTTGACATTAGCCAGAACATTGGATTTTTCTTAATTCACAAGCATAGCATGGCATTTCATTGGAGAAGCTCTTTACCAATGGGTGGATATATGTGTAGAGGTGCATTTAAAAAATGTGTTTAGAATTAAGAAACAATAGGGTGTCCTTTCAAGTTAAGAGTGAACTAGCTCATGCTGAGTTGGAAAAAAATCCTTGTCATCCCATTCTTTAGCTTCACATTAAATGGGAGAAGGGTAACAGTGGCACTGTCAGCTTTATAGGGTTGTGGGTAGTACCTATACACATGCATCCTGGGTGAAAGTGTAGACTGTCAAGAACCTACACCAGTAGCCTTTTGCTTTTTACTCTTGCTTTAAAAAAAAAAATTATGATTATTGTTCCCCTTTCATATCCCCAAGAACTCCTTTCCTGATAACCTCTTCTATGAAAGAGTCAGGGTGTAAAACACCCGAACAACACCTGAAGGCCGGCTGTTCTTGATAATTCCCAGATGGGCACAGGGGGTTTCCTTTCCACTTCTCTTTCTTACAGAAGGCAGGTACCCCTTAGCTGGAAGCTTCTGGCTCCAGAGAGAAGATGTGAAGGCAAAGGCTCTGCTAGACCCTTGTTATAGGACATGAAAAGGGAAGGGAAACGCAGCCAGCTGTTGTCTTTAAGAACAAAGCTTTGGACTGAGAATGTCGCTAGGTGGTGGAACTTGCCTAGCGTGGAACTCTCCTAGCAGGTGCGAGGCCCCGGGTTCAACTCCCAGTACTAAACCAAATAAATACCAAAGTATTATTTATTCACCTTTTAAGTAAACAAAAATAAATGAAAACAGGAACAACTCTAGTGTTTTGTGGCAGAACAGAATCAACATGATAGCTTTAGAAGGAAACTTGGCGGCAATATGTTTAACATGGACAAATGTGTGGAGTAAGAAAATCTGTCCTGTGAAATAGTGCAAAGTAATGTCAAAATGTAAAATAAAAGAACATATTTCTTGCAGCACTTTATAAAGTTGTTATAAAGTGCTTCAGTACACTTTTGCAAGTGATGTGCTAGAACTGGCTCATACGAGAGCTGATTTCTTAATTTTCAGGAATTTTGTGAGCCAGTTGTTTCATCACAACATTATTAAAAATTAAATTTTCTTGGGGCTGGGTTAGAGTGCTCACCTAGCACATGCAAGGTGCTGTGTTCGATCCTCAGCACCACATGAAAATAAATAAATAAAATAAAGGTATTGTGTCCAACTACAACTAAAAAAATATATTTTTTAAAAATTAAATTTTCTTAAGTTTAGATTTTAAACTTACCTTAAATAAATTGTATTGAAAACAAAGGCAATAAATTTCCAAACCCATTATTTACTAACTATTGTAATATGTTTACGGCTACCTATGCTTTTAAAGTTGTTGTTTTTGTATAGTGAAAATACAGTAACTGTTGTCTATCTCTTTCCAAACTTGCTCTGGTGATGTCATATTGGTAGCTTGATATCATCCACAGTGGGAACACGTACATGGTAAAAATTGCTGAACGTTACAGTTAGTGCATCTCTTCCCCAAGCTGGTTGTTAAGCATTTGTCACTACTGGCTTTGGCCATGTAGGACACTGGAGTGCTCCTACTCCCTCCTTCTCTCCCCCCCACCCTTTTAAAAAAATTTTTATTGTGGAACTTTTTTTTTCTTTTTCTTTTTATTTGTTCTTTTTTTGATATACATGATGGTAGAATGTATTTTGATATATTATACATACAAGGAGTATAACTTTTTCTAATTAAGGTCCCATTCTTGTGGTCGTACATGATGTGGAGTTACGCTCCTCGTGCATTCATATGTGAACAAAGGGAAGTTACGTCCGATTCATTCTACTGTCTCCTTCTCTCCCTTTCTTTGACCTGTCTTGTGGTTCTGAATTTGGGGATGTGATTGGGGGGAAGGAATACACTTAGTTATGCAACCTTCTCCTCTCTGTTTTCCTATTAGCCGGTATGGTTAGTTAATACGAAGTATTTCAGATCTCAGCTGCATTCATTTTAGGCCTTGATTCTTTTTTTTTTCCTGGAGATAAGAGACTTCTGACAGCCCCTCCCTCAAAAACAGCTTGCCCTCCCTCCTTCCCCGTCACAGTACTTCTCAGTTCCGGCTAAACAAAATCTGCTGAGGATTTAACTAGGACACAGATTTCCAGCTCCCATCACTGTTCCTCCTGATTGAGGCTCTTGAGGAATGGGACACCCTATAGCGATTTGTAAGTACCCTTGGGATTTTGATGATCACCGTTTTGCTTTCCCCCTGGCTCCTGTGGGCTCTTCCTGCCCAGCCCTCGCACTTGTGTACCTTGCTCAGCATTGGGTCATTTGGGGTGCTGGGCCCTGCCCTGTTGCATAGTAGCCATGAGTTTTTATGTTTGAACTCAAATTCTAATCTAGTGACATTTGGTAATCAGAAGCTGTTCTTTGCCCCATTAGCCTGACACTTACACAGGGCCCGCTTCCCTGGGCTCCAGTTCTTTTGGAACCTATGTTCCTATTTACACAGCCAGCTCAGAGTGCTGGGTTTTGTGTCTGCTTCAGCCTCTGGGTCACCTCGATAGAACTTGGTCGTGGCCTTTCTGAACACACCAACACGTGCTTCCAAGCTTCAGGCTTTTCAGTGTGCTGTTCTCTGTGCCTGGAGCACCCTTCTCCCGAGTGTTTACCCTATTTGCTTTTCATTATTTTAATCGATCATAAAAGAGTCAAATGTGACTTCCTGGAAAGGTCTTCCCTGAGCATTGAAAACTTCCTCCCCTCTCAGTCCACTTTGCTGTGCCCATTGCCTCATCCTGTGCTAGTCTAGCCTTTTACCTTGGATTATTTCCATGCCAGCATTTGCCACCATTGGAAATTCTTCCTGTCGTATTTCTTGTTTGCTGTGTTTTCTACACAAGAATGTGAGCTCATGAGCACAGGGGTGTGTCTGATACATCGCAGGTGCTCAGTAACTAACTGCCCTTTAAATGAATGCTTCTCCAAATTGTTATATGCATTTGATGCTGGTGTGTGAACCCTGGGCCCCTAAGCCATTCATCTGTTTTTCTAATGGCTCTTCTCTGGCTCCACAGATATTGCATGCCAGTGATTCGTCGCCGAGTTACCACCCCCATTTGGAACAAGTACTGCTATCAACCGATGAGAAATAAAATCTGTAGCTTTCCAGGTGACGATCACCTTTCATTTTCAGCGAGCTTACAAACCACTTGTTTTAGCTGCGCCTCATTGTCTTGTGGGTGAGTAATCTGTGGTAGAATGGGCCAACTAAACATGGAAGTAATGTAAGATAAATGTGATCAATTTTAGGAAACTTACTAACTTCCTTTTTTTGAATTCTACCAAGAGTAGTTTTGGGTGGGGTGGTGGGGGCCGGAGGGCATCCATCCCTCTGTGAGATACCGAAAGGCCAAAACTGTTTTGGAGATGTTTGCCCTGTCTGATGGTGCCAGGACACGGAGGATAGGCTTGATTGATGATGAAGCGATTTCTGCAGATCTGTTGTCAGGAAGGTCAATAGGTTGGTGGTGGAAGCCTTCACCCTATATTTGCAATAGTTCCCGCTCCTGCTGGTGTTGGAGAATCTATCAAGCACAGAGTCTTCTGATGCCAGCAGAGTGCTCAGCATGTGATAGAGAGTCTAAGAGGTGGTTCCAGCTGCACAGAGCTTATGATGTAATGCAGTCATCTGAAACAGGACTGAATTGTGCAGCAGGATCCTGCCAGGCCAACAGCAAGGACTGGCATTTTGTAATAATGGTTGGTTCAGTTTTCCTTGATACTGATTTTCAAATTGCTCTGTCAGGGGCTGTGCTATAGTCTCAATATTTATGTCCCCCTAAAATTTCTATGTTGAAATCCTCATCCCCAATATGATGGTGTCAGAGGTGGGACCTTTGAGAGGTGATTAAGTCATGGTGTCTGTGTCTCATGAATGGGTTTTGAGCCCTCATAAAAGAGGCCAGAGACTCCTTACTCTTTTCACCATACAAGACTACAGTGACAAGACCGCCAACTACAGAGTAGTCCCTCTCCAGACACTGAATCTGCCAATACCTTGATCTGGACCTCTCAGGCTCCAGACAGTAAGAAATAAAATCTGTTGCTAATAAGCCACTCAGTCTAAGGTATTTTATTATAGCAGCCTAAACTGACTTAGATAGGCAGACTGGGATTAGAGAAGGGACTGTGGCCAGGGATTTTGAGAGCAAATTCTGGATCTTGTCTTAGCTCTACATTTAAGTAGAGCATCTCATTTAAAAAACATAATTAATATATATATTTTAAATTATGTTTGTGCTTGGTGTGGTGGCAGACACCTGTAATCCCAGCAGCTCAGGAGGCTGAGGTAGGAGGATTGCAAGTTCAAAGCCAGCCTCAGCAACTTAGTGAGGCTGTAAGCAACCTAGTGAGACTCTGCCTCAAAACAAAAGGTAAAAATGGGTCAGGGATATGACTCAGTGGTTAAGTGCCCTTAGGTTCAATCCCTGGCACCAAATAAATAAATTAATTAAATTAAAGAATAAAATTTTCTGTTTGTTTTAAAGTTACAGAAAAGTTTCAAAGCTAATAAAGTTCCCAGTGAGCACATGGTTCCCTCTATTACTAACATCTTATTTTGGTGCATGGTACACTTGTTACAGTTCATGAGCCAATATTGATTCATTATTTACTAAAATCCATACTTTACTCAGAATTCCTTAGTCTTTCCCAAACATCCTTTTTCTATTCCTGTATTCTTCCCAGGATACAGGAATTGCATTTAGTAGTCAGGTTCTTTCGGGTTTCTATTGGTTGTAGTGGTTTCTCTAACTTCCCTTGCTTTTGATGACCTTGATAGTTTGAAGGGTACCAGATAGGTACTTTGTAGAATGTCCCTCAGTTGGAATTTTATGATGTTTTTTCATTATTAGACTGGGATTATGGGTTTGGGGAGGAAAACCACAGAGGTAAAATACCATTTTCATCACATCATCAGGAGTACATACGATGATCAGCATGCATTGTCTCTTGTGATGCTGACCTTGATCGCTGAGGTAGAGTATTACAAACTCTGTCTTGTGAAGTTACTTTTCCCTGTTATAAACACTGCACTCTTTTAAAATGGTGAGTTATTCTCTATCTTCTAGCTAGAGTAGCACCTCCAGAAATTATTTGGAATTCTTCTGCATCGAAGATTTTTCTCTTCATCCTTATTTGTTTATATCAGGATGGACTCATGGATACTTATCGTGTTCTTCGGGCTATAATCCAGTACTATCTTTTTATCTTTGGCTTTTCATTTGAATAAAAATTCTGCTGTTTACAAATGTTAGAAAAGACTTGTTCTGTGTTTTTATATTTCCTTCTTTTTTACTTTAAGTATGCTATTTATTTGTTCATTGGAGGCAATAAAAGATCATGACCACTTAGACTATTTATACTTTATCTTTTTAATTATTTTTTTGCAGTGGTCATTAAACATATGAGTATTTAAGTTGCTTACTGGAGTAGTAGAGACCAGAAGGCATGACTTCCCCCTGTTGCATATGTGTTTTTATTCACTACTTGAAATTATTGCTGAGCTCACCAATAGAGAGATTTATAGTCATGTGGCTTATTGAATCTCCAAGGAAGTTTGATAACATTCAGGGGTTAAGAATCCTTTGGGACATTTTTTTTTTTCTTGTTCAGATTTTCCTCAAATAAGATAGGATCTTTGGGGATGGGCGTGTACCTCTGAGGCAGAGCCCTTGCGTAGCCTGTGGGAGGCCTTGGGTTTAATCTCCAGGACTAAAATTTAAAAAAAAAAAAAAAAAAAAAAGGAAACTTTGAAAATGCTGTTTAATGTACTCTGCTTATTTTTACTGTTAGAAAAATAAGCTTGGGGCTGCAATTGTGGCTCAGTGGTAGAGCACTCGCCTAGCACGGACGGGACCCGGGTTCGATCCCCAGCACCACATAAAAATAAAGACATTGTGTTGTGTCCATCTACACCTAAAAAATAAATATTAAAAAAAAAGAATGGTAGACTTGTTATAGGAGCACCGAAGTTGGCCTTCCATGCTTTCTGTTTCTTAAGTAAATATCTTTTGTGAAAAATTTTTTTTTCTCTACTAAAGAACACAATTCAATGATCTGTATGTAAACTTTTATTTCACCTCTTTTTAAAGCATTTAAAAATATAACACATAGGTCCTGATGTGTTTATTGACCTGGCTTAACATAGAGGGCAAACATCCTACAACTGTTTTATTCCCTTATAAATTTTCTTTTATGTTTCATTAATTTTGTTCTAAGATCTAGTGTTCTTGGGCATTCTTGTTTATGTGCCAGAAACACTTTGGAGAATGGTTTTAGTTGCAGGCACAGCCATATTTTTATGAGTTGTAGGATGACAGTTATATTCAAAGACCAGATGACTTGGCCGAATGGGCCAGAAATATGCCTCTAAATCCAATGTTGATTTGTCACCTAGTGTGTGGTGGGTTACCCAGGAAGCCCTCTTGCTCTGATGCCCCACTGAGGACTCAGTCTTCCTATAAAAATGCAAGGCCCATCCCAGCATGGCTGACCCCATAAATGGTCACTTGGGCCTGTGTATGCATCTGTTCTTAGTAGGATCAGGTAATATGCCCAGAGCTGGGTCTTGGGTCCTGCTGGAACAGGCTTGAAGAGTTTTCTGTTGCAGTCAAATAAACAATACCGAGCACTCAGTGTAGCTCAGCAGTAGAGACAGGGCTTGGTCATGAAGTTCAATCCCCAAAACCAAAACAACAACAAAACGGTGTTAATTTGGAACATGCTGAGATGTCATTACTGTATTGCATGGCAATTGAGCATAAATTAAGCATAAAGGACAAGCACTTTACACCTTTGACTGTAATTAGCATTAATTTAAAACACACCAGAGTGAAAATTGAATTCTCCCTTTGTTCATCTTTCTCAAGTCAAACTTGTACTCAGACTGACACTTCCTTTTGATTGCATCCAGAATTTATTTCTCTATTTATTTGTTTATTCACCAAGTCATTGCATCCAGAATTTATTTCTCTATTTATTTGTTTATTCACCAAGCTCTTAATACGATGACTTCTATACAGCAAAGGTTTCCTTATCGTCTCATTTCCTCAGGGAATCTGAAAATTATCCACAATTCAAAATGACCATATGTTTATCCAGTAGAAATGACTAGAGATGATGTATATATTTTCACTTCTTTGTCATTTACAAACTAAGCTGAATCCAGACAAGGAGAGAGGTTTTGTTTCAAATAAAACCTGGTTATTATTTGGCCTTGTGGTCCCTCTGGCCACAATGCTCAGAGCTGATATGGAGCAAGATAGATATCACAGTCCCAGCAGGAAAGTCTCTCTCCTGCTGGGGTCTTTAGGCCCTGAATTGACCCCTGGACTCCTCAGCCACTCTGGATCCTGTTCACTTGACAGGAACAGCCTGGAAGAGCTTGTTGCCCAAAACAGAGGCTTGGTTTTCTTCAGATAGTAGACCCACCATTACTTAATGCTACAAAATTGAGTTCAGAGTCGCTCTTTTTTTTTTTTTTTTTTTTTTTTTTTTTTTTTAAGAGAGAGAGAGTGAGAAAGAGTGAGAGAGAGAAAATTTTAATATTTATTTTTTAGTATTTGGCGGACACAACACCTTTGTCTGTATGTGGTGCTGAGGATCGAACCCGGGCGGCATGCATGCCAGCTGAGCGCGCTACCGCTTGAGCCACATCCCCAGCCCGCGAAGTTGCTCTTAATAGAGGATGTTTAAGTGACTCTCATTTGCTGGGCACTTCCTTGTCATTTAGCTCTGTATTGTATCCCACAGCATTTGAATCTGCCTACTTTGATTTTGTCCAGTTCACTTTCTCACCTTTGCTGATAATAGGACAGTCTTACTTAAGTATTTGTGAATGTTCCCTGGATTCAGTAGCTTGAATTCAAAAACCAGGGACTTTTCCTTCCCTTCAAAGTTTCTTTAGGTTTCACCTTTTAAGGGTCATTGGTAATTATATGTATCTGTCGTTTTACAAATAAGTCATGGAAAAATGGAAAATGGGTTTGAAAATTATTCTCACATGACAGCCATCATGAAACTTATAAAGGAAAACGGCAATTAGGGAGTACTAAGCCTTTAAAAAATTCTAAGAATTAAAAGAAAAAGAATAAACCCTAAAGGAATTTAGCCAATGTCAGTTTTACATTGGCAGCCCCAGATAAATGAGAAACTAAAAAAACCTTATTTATATTAGCACCTGCCATCTTTTCCTCATTAGTGTGATATTTGCATATATTTTAGCCAAAAGCTGATTAGTATAAAATATGCACTCAAAAAAGATATCTATAATATTATATTTTTTAAAAAAGATGACCTTGTGTGTTTGCCTCTGAAACCATTCTGGGAACATAATTTATTTCTTTGTTATAGTGAACGCTGTGAGAAGTTTGGTGGCTGATTATCTCTAGTTTCCAACAGGAAGGGCCTAAGTGTGCTTTCCTGAACAACTCAATTAATTCATCCTTTTGAAGTCACTGATTGGAAATGATCGAATCTGCTAATTATATAGTCTATCATTATCTCATAATTTGGATACATTTTTTTTTTTTTACTCCACTACAGTATTTAGGCATATATTCAGATGGTTCAAATTCACTATTAGAAACTGTGGACATGCTAGAAAAAACCCTAGGTTGGTCATCAGGATAGCCAGAGTTCCAGGATTTTGGATCTGAGACCAACTTTGTGTGACCTCAGGCAGTTTGTGTCTGGCACTCTTGTCTATTTCAGGCCCTGCCTCCAAAGCTGGAGATGAGTTAAGCTTGGTCCTGGACACCACCCTCTGGGGATTTATGGTCTGGTGAAGTGATTTTCACACTCCACTGTGCACCCAAATCCCCTGGAGGGCTCATCAGAACACAGACTGCTGGGCTTCACCCTGGAGTGCCTGATTCAGTAGGTCTGGGATGGGCAGAGAATGTGCATTTCTAACAAGTTCCCAGATGATGCTGATGTAGCTGGTTTGGGGACTACAGTTTGAGAACCATTGACCCTAATGGCTTAGCTGACACATCAGTAACCACAATTCAAAGACTAAAAGCTGTGAAATAAGTACAAGTAACACGCAGTGGGAAGCAGGGTGTGCAGGAGAGATGTTGAAACAACTGAGAAGACTTCACGGAAGAGGCAAAACTTAAGCAGTGTCTCAAAGAGTGGATTAAGCCTTGACAGGTAGGGCATCTGGGGAATGACAGTCTCCTGCTGGCAAAGAGAGTGCAGAGTGAATATGGGAGAAGGTATTAGCACAAGTGGAGTGGGGGGCCGAGGGAGGGGAAGGAGCAACAAGAAACAGAAGGAAGTGAGAATAAGAGAACTTGGAGTTGGGACTTGGGCAGCAAAAGAACAGCCTGATCAGAGCTAGGCTTATGAAAGGCAGCTCTGGAGTTGTGATGGATGGCTTGGGAAGAGAAAGAGGGATTTCAGCAGATCCAGTTAGGAATTTTTGGGGTAGCCCAATTCAGATATAGGAAGTGGCTGAAGAAGAGCATGAGGGTGGAGTGGATGCAGCCCTGTGATGTGTCTGCAGCAGAAGCCACAGATTTGGTAGCTGATTTGTTCCTGGGGAGGAGGGTGAGGGAGGGGATAAGGTAGAATGAGGACTCAAAGTCGGAGTTGCTAGGGAAGATTGATGGCCATGACTGGATCCCTCAGAGGAAACTGTTGGTTAGGAAAGTGAACCTCCTGGGACTTTGGCTTCTTTAAGAGGAAACTGGATTAGGTACACTTAAGGGTTTCTTTCTGTATGATTATAATCAATAATGCAAATGTTGTTGGTTGTCTGAAATATTATAGAATATAGTTGAGCAAAGAACTGGCAGCTTATATATACCAGACACTTGTTTATTTGATTGGTTGTTTTCATGTTAATCATTAGCACTGAAATATTGACATCTGCAAACAGCTTTCTTTTCGTTCTTATCTTCATTTGCTTATAGTTTTCTTAGCATGTTGAGTTGGTCAGACTCCCATGTTATATATCATGAATGTCAATATTTCGGGGATAAAGTATTTTATGTAAGTATATATAAGTATAGCAGATATTTTAAGGATCTCTTTCGCTGTTTCTCACATTATAATAAACATATTGATACATTTGTACCCAACCCTCTCTTGTGCCCTGGATTGTAAATTCTGTTGATTTTTTTTTTTATACTGGGAGTTGAACACTGGGTCTTGCACATGCTAGGCTGCACCCCCAGTCCCTACAAACACCTTTCAAGTAAGGAACACGTCTTACTCATGGTTGTCCTCCTCGCTGCCCTCATCATAAATAGTTATAAAAAGTGGCCCACACTGTTTGAGGAATTAGATTAAATCACTGAGTCAAAGTAAGTTACTGTCTGTTTTTTAGGACGAGACAACATGTCTCAGGCAATAAAGAGTCCTAGTTGAAAGGGAAACAGAACTCTGTGCCTCTTGGGAGGTAGAAAGAGGAAGCATGTTTAATTCAGTGGACTCTGAAGATGAGAATGGGTAGTGTTGAGCTCTGTCCTAAACTAGCCATGGTAACCTTGGGCCAGGCCTTTCTACCCTGGGCCTCAACTTCCTCCTTTGTAACACTGAGGGTGTAGATAACTACAGATTTGTATAACCTTCCAGATGACCTTTGGGGCATGATTCCAAGCAAAGGAAATGACATGAATGAGGCATCAGAGCTGAGTTTGTGTGCTCTTTGTGACCAAGTGTGACAGGCTAGGAAATGAAGCAGGACAGGGAGGTCGAGGCCTTGTTCAAAGGAACATTTCTGTTGGGATAAGGAGCTTGTTTCTGCTCTATGGGAATAAGGAACAGGAGTGTCCAGGGATAGGAGTGAAAGACCAGGGAGAGTGGGGACAAAGGCAGAGATAGTAGGAGGAGGTGTTACTGAGGGGGCCATTGCTGTAGGCAGCCGGCTGCTTGATTCTAAGGTGTCTTCTGAGAAGCTTTATGGGATGCATCTCAGCACACTTCTGTTCACCTGGAGAGAAAAGGGAGAAAGTTTTATACCATGTTGCTCATCTCTCTTTGATTAAAGGTGGCCCTAATTCTGGGTGGTTTATGTGTGACTGCCTGGGGGATTCCATATAGTGACGGATGAAGTGGCATATATCTGGTGGAGGGAGGCCCTGCAGGCTGCACTCGTGTGTTAGTCACCTCTTTCTTGCTGTGATCAAAATTCCTGACATGAACAACTTACAGGAGGAAAGATTTATTGTGGCTCACAGCTTCAGTGGTTTCAGCCCGTGGTCGGCTAGCTCCATTACTCTGAGCCTGAGGTGAGGTAGAACATGGTGGCAGGAGGGGTGGTGGAGGAAATCTGCTCAGCTCATGGGATCCAGGAAGCAGAGGGGGGAGGGGAGAAAAAGGGCAAGTAGAAGGGGCCAGGGACAAAAAATACCCTTCCCAGGCATGTCCTCAGTGACCTACTTCTTCCCAGTGGGCCCCACCTCCTATGGTTTCCACCACCTTCCCATGACGCTGCCAGATCATTAATCTATGAGTAGATTAATCAACAGATGAGGTCAGAGCTCTCATGATCCCATCACTCTTCAAAAGCCCCACCTCTGGACATTGCTGCACTGGGGACAAAGCCTTCAACACATGAACCTTTGGGAGACATTCCAGATTCAAACCATAGCCATGTGTTTGACACTGGTTGGATTTTCCATGGAACTGGCGGTCACAGCAATGGTAGGAACGGGAGTGAGTCTGAGAGGTTTTGAAGTTGTGCATAGAAGAGGCCAGTGCAGGGGTCCATCGAGAGATTATAAAAAAGGAAGCTCTTATCACAGTCATACAGTGGTAAATACTTTACAACCAGCTTTCCAGAGAAATGAGTGTGTGTATAGGTATACATCTGTCTGTTATAAGCTTCACTGATATAAAGGATGTGTAGTGACCAATTTACAAATAATGATAAAAAAATACAATACCTTTTATTATAAAGTCCATATGGCCAATTGAGTCTACAGGTTTTCTATTGGTCTTTGCTGAATTCATGTATGCACAGTCAACCTGTAGTTAATAATTGATGGAAGGGGGAGCTGATGTTTCCTTTCCAGTACTGAGGAAGATGAAAGCAAACACCAAAGGCCTGTCCCAGAGCTTCCCAGGTTCAGTCAATATCTTTGTGAATCAAATTAGTATTTACTAGAAGAATATTTCCTCAAGACTTTGTTTATTCACAATGTAGCTACTACAAGCACCACACTTGGTGTGTGTGTGTGTGTGTGTGTGTGTGGTACTGGGAATTGAACCCAGAGATACTGAACCACCAAACTATACCTCCAACCCTCCACCCTACCTTTATAAAAAGAAACTTTTTGAGACAAGGTCTTGCTGAGCTGCCCAGGCTGGTCTTGGACTTGTGATCCTCCTGCCTCAGCCTCCTGAGTAGCTGGGATGGGTATGTGCTACTGCTCTTGGCAACATTCTATTAACGTTTCACCCATCACTTTTATACCTAGACAATCAACAAAACAAATAGCAATCTGTAATATACAGTGTTGGTCAATTTCCATGTGAAAATTCTCCCATCATGGCCAATATCAAGTTGTGGGAAATTGGGAAAAGACAGGCAGAGGAACATTATTCAGCATTTCCATACAGATAAAATGAAATGTAGCTTGGTGGCAGAGCACTTGCCTAGCATGTGCCTAGCCCTGGATTCAATCTCCAGTACGGTCAACAAACAAACAAAAACACAGATAAAATTGAACCAAGTAACCTCGAAGAGCACCGGTATTGATAGAATGTAGTAAAGTAATAAAGAAGTGATACATGTTGAGTATTTATTACCTTTGAGCTTAATATAATTTACCTCATTAAATTTTTCATCATTGCTGTTTAGCAACTGACTGAAATTCAGTTTCTGGATTTCTGAGAATTCATTTCTCAGGAGCCTGTATGAGCTAGCCCAGGACACCGGTGAAGTTATATTTTTACAAGATTACTTTGGTAGCAATCTGTAAAAATATTTTGAAGGGAAGTGGTCAGGAGGCAGAGAAAAAGTACTTGAACTAGAGCTATAGTAGGGATGAAAAGTAGGAGATGGATCCAACAAACATCCTCAGACTCTGCCAACATGAGAGTTCAAATGAAGTCAGTTTAACAGAGAACGTGCAGATTCCACCGGTTGACATAACCAAGTGGTTATGTCAGATCTGTAATAAGTCTCTTCCGTGTGTGCTCAGTGATAGGTCCCCTGAAGGTATCTCACCTGTGTTTTCAGAGCCCCACCCCATTTGCAGTCTTCTGCTTTGCTTCCTGGTTGGTGACTGCAGGCCAAAGGGCTTTGTGGTGAGGCCTCACCCAGAGCCCTCCTAGAGGATGGGTCCATGCCAAGGAAGTCAAGTGTTAGGACTTGATTTTCATGTTTCTGAATTTGGGGAGGAGGCTCCAGAAAGATGCTGGGACCTGGTATATACTCTGCAAAGATGTCTCTGCTCCCTTTGTCACCTAGAGCCTGACATTGTTGGGTTTGTTTTCGTGTGACTCACACTGGCAAAGGAAAAATCACCCACCCTACTTCTTCCTGCAACTACTGGTGCTACAGCCTCAGCAGCCAGGAGTTGGTCAGGGAAACAGCCCCTTTCCCTTCTCCGCTCTCCCGGAAGCTCACAGAGTCTCTCTGTCTCCAACTGCCTTCTCCCCTTGCACATTTGCTGGGGCAGATGAAATCCTGAAGGTCAGGCACTCCCTAATCTGTATGAATTCCCCAGAGTATACGAATCTCAATTTGGACTACTCAGCCCCTCTACTCTTTTTTATAATTATTTTTTTCAAATTAGTTTTTTAGTTGTCAATGGACCTTTATTTTACAAATAATTTTACATGTGGTTCTGAGAATTGAACCCAGTGCCTCACATATGCTAGGCAAGCACTGTACCCCTGAGCTACAACCTCAGAACCCCCTCTACTCTTAACAGATGAAACCTGGTGGAGTAGATAACAGGATGGAAGTGGTCTCTGGTCAAAGGTGGGTCCAGTAACTGGGTTAAAAAATGTGGAGGGTCAGGCTGTTGGGCAGGGAAGAAGGATGGCATTGGATGTGAGGTAAAGAAGTTTTATTGCCGGGTGTGGTGGCAAATGCCTGTAATCTCAGCTACTCGGGAGGCCGAGGCAGGAAGATTGCAACTTCAAGGCTAGCCTTGGCAACTTAGTGAGACCCTGTGGCAAAGTAAAAAAAAAAAAAAAAAAGAAAAGAAAAGAAAGAAAGAGAGAAAGAAAGAAAAAAGAAAAAAGAAGAAATTTAATTGTGGTCACTTTTGAACTTGATGAAACAGAAGCCTGTGGGACAGTTTGGTGGGGCCAGACACACAGGAGAAAGAGAACAGGGGAATGGCAGCATTGGGGAGAGTAAAGTTGTGGTCAAATCCATGAATGTCTACTAGACTCCTCTATCTAGGGGGATGGAGAAGGAGAAGACATAAAACGGACAAAGTAGCTCTCAGAACCCTAAGGATCACGGGAGTTTAAGGGGTGGTGCAAAGGAGGCCAGAACCCTGCAGAGAGAAAAGTTGGAGAAAAGAAATGGCGTGAACAAAGGGGCCCAGGCACAAGGATTGTAGCTCAGACTGGGAACAGGCGGGTCCCTTGTGCATACGTGTAGAGCTCCTCCAGTTTATCTTCAGAGTTATGATTAGGCTAACCTCACCTCCCTTCTTCCCCCTGAAGAGGATCCGGATTCTCTGCATATCATAAATAGCCCAGGGTCACTTTTGTACCCTGTAGGTACTTGGATCCAGGTTTTTGTAGTCAGTGTGAGGAGAAAACAGTCTCACTTGAAGCCGAATCTATGGGAGAGTCATATTTTCCTGTTAGACGTGTCTTGCAGTGTTTTCCATATTAATCACTTCGTTTCCCCCTCGGTCAGTCACAGTCCTGATATTTGTTCCTCCTGTAGTTGTCAGCTGCCTGGTGTCTCAGGCAGTCTGTGATTCTGTGACACAATAGAGCTCAAGCTGGCGAGGTTGCTGCCAAAAGCGTGTGTCACTCTTGGTGGTTTTGTTCATGAACATCCTGAAGGCCCAGTGCTCCAGAGAGCCAAATTACAGGCTTCAAAATGACCGTGCGGTTTGAGTTCAGCAAAAAGTACACCCCAGACATGTTGAGGGTTGTGGGTGTGGGGGAACTAGATGACGCCAACACGGAAAGACGGAGCCTATCTGAAAAGAGATAGCAGAGTGACTTTTCTACAGCACAGATCTGTCGAATAAGTGGATTTGGACGTAACCACAGGCTTGCCATGTGAAATTCTATTCCATGGGAATTCAGGTTTGTGGCTTTGGGAGGGCATTTATTGCAGACTGTGAAAACTTCTCTCTTATTCTTTTGCCAAAGCACAGAGGCATGGAGAGATAAGGATGAGCTTTTACTGTGGCTGTTTGTCCACTCTAATCCTCTTAAACACTTGATGTGTCCCCACATGCATAGCAGTGAAATTAAATACAGCTATTCCTTATAATGTAGCCACTTAGATAAAGAAGTCTGTTGCTAAGGGAATGCAAAACTGTTTTTTTTTTTAATATCAGTTACAAAACTGTGTTTGCTTCAAGTATCAGAGACCCTCAGGTCATGTTTTATTTCCCAAGTAAAAGCATCTGACAGTTGAGAGGCGGCATGACTGCTCCAGGCATCTCACTCTGCCATCTCCAGGATGTGGCCTGGGTTTGAGGTGGATGCTGGTGCTTGAAAAATCATGTTTTCATTATGGGAAGGGAGTGGAAGAAGGGAGGAAAGGACTAGCACTTCCCCTCGCATCTCAACAACCAGAGCTCTGTCACATAAGCTGCCACACCTAGCTGCCGAAGTTCACTCTGCATCTCTAAATTATTATGAATCTCATTTTTTGATAAATTAAATATCTCACAAACTTGTCTTCTCCTGGTCATTACTGCAAGAGATTGGGAGAGAGCTCTTGGAAGAGTCTTTAGCATCCTCTGGATGATTCTATGCAAGGAGGTCACCAGTAATGACTGTAGCATCAGGAACCACGTGGGGCTTACCAGAGAGGCAGAATTGGTAAAGCCTGTGTTTGAGGAGTTATTACAAAGAATAAACTTACTCATCTGTGGGGCTGCCTAAGCAGACTTGAAATCCCTAGGGCAAGGAGTCAGGCAGAAAGACCATGAGCAGGAGTGGAAGCTTGGAGTCTGCGGATTCAGAGTCCAAAGCCTCTTTACAAGGACTTTCAAGTGATCCCTCAGTCCTACCCAGGATAATCTCCCTTTTGGCTCCCTTTTTTAATGTCAACTGATCAGGTACCTCACACCTGCAAAATCCCTTCATGGCAACACTAGATTAATAGTTGACTGAATAACTTTTAAAAAGTGTGTGTGAGCTACAAAAGGACTTCTGCCTCCTTCTTTTCTCCACGTCTGAAAAAAAGTTCCTTGTAGCTGACCCTGACTGGACACACAAGAAATGGGATTCTAAGGAGTGTGACTCAGCCCAGCCAAGTCGATACATCATGTACCATTATTCAGTTTTTGTCATATAGAGTAATACATAGGGTAAAAACAAACATGTTAGTGTTCCTTCATTTCTGGTATTTCTTCATTTCTAGTATCTGTCTGAAGGTTGATAGAATTACTGACTGTGACAAGAATCTAGTACTAGTGGTTCATTTTAATATTTTTTCTACTTTGTTCTTTGTTTATCATAGGCAGTTAAGGTTGTACTTCTAATATTTTCATTATATGATCGAAGAGTTTGGAGGTTTATCAGCTATTGTGAGCTCATCTAAGTTAATTGCACTTAAATTTTGCTTTTTTTTTTGCTCTTCTTTTTTTTTAATTGATTTTATTTTTTAAATACAGTGGAACGCATTACAATTCTTATTAACATATAGAGCACAATTTTTCATATCTCTGTATATAAAGTATATTCACACCAATTCATGTCTTCATACATGTACTTTGGATAATGATATTTATCACATTCCACCATCATTTCTAACCCCCTGCCCCCTCTCTTCCCCTCCCACCCCTCTGCCCTATCTAGATGAAATTTAGCTTTTAAAACTAATGGAAAGGATGACTAAGTTTTTAATAGCACATTTTTTTTTTTTAATTTTTCATTTCTACTTATTTTCCTGGTCTTCTTAAATACAGATACACTAATAGACCTTTTCCTTCTTTATCAAATCACTAATAGTTCTTGTAATTTAAGCAAAAAATTAATAGCATTGCAAATCTGTTTTTACTGAGACCCAGATGCGCAATAATCCTTTATTGAAAGAGTCATCTATTTTCTTTTCCATTTAAATGATGGCTCTATTGAGATGTTGTTCACATGCCATAAAGTTCACTCTTTAGAGTATACAACTCAGTGGAGTTTAGCACATTCACGAAGTTGTGTACTGAATACCATTATCTAATTATAGGACCTCTATATTTTTTCTTACTAAATATAGAGTGTCCCTTATCTGAAATGCTTGGACCAAAAGTATTTTGGAATATTTGTGTACATATAATGAACAATCTTGGGATGGGAGCTAAGTCTAAACAAAATTCATTTTGTGTTTCATATTATAATTTATATGCATAGTCTGAAGGTAATATATAAGTTTTAATGTGCCTGTGTTTCAATTCCCTTGAATTCAGCTTTGACATTTTCAATTTGAGATGTCAGAGTACTGCTCAACAAGTTTCAGATTTTGAAACATTTTAGATTTTTTTTTTTTTTTTTTTTTTTTTTTTGTACTAGGGATTGAATCCAGGCAGGGTTCACTGAGCTACAACTCCAGCCCTTTAAAAAAAATGTTATTTTGAGACAGGGTCCAGCTGAGTTGTTTAAAGGTTTACAAAGTTGCTGAGGCTGGCTTTGAACTTGGAATTCTTTTGCCTCAGACTCCTGAGCTGCTGGGATTACAAGTGTGCCTGACAAGATTTTGCATTCTAAAACTGGTGATGTGCACTCTATTACAGATGTAAATTTTTTTCCACTTTTTTTTATTCGTTCTTTTTTTTTAAATGGTTGTTCACAACATTACAAAGCTCTTGACATATCATATTTCATACATTAGATTGAAGTGGGTTATGAACCCCCAATTTTACCCCAAATGCAGATTGCAGAATCACATCGGTTACACATCCACAATTTTACATAATGCCCTATTAGTAATTGTTGTATTCTGCTACCTTTCCTATCCCCTACTATCCCCCCTCCCCTCCCCTCCCATCTTCTCTCTCTACCCCATCTACTGTAATTCATTTCTCTCCTTGTTTATTTTCCCATTCCCCTCACAACCTCTTATATGTAATTTTGTATAGCAATGAGGGTCTCCCTTCATTTCCATGCAATATTCCTTTTCTCTCCCTTTCCCTCCCATCTCATGTCTCTATTTAATGTTAATCTTTTCTTCCTGCTCTTCCTCCCTGCTCTGTTCATAGTTGCTCTCATTATATCAAAGAAGACATTTGGTATTAGTTTTTTAGGGATTGGCTAGCTTCACTAAGCATAATCTGCTCTAGTGCCATCCATTTCCCTGCAAATTCTATGATTTTGTCATTTTTTATTGCTGCATAGTACTCCATTGTGTATAGATGCCACATTTTTTTTTTATCCATTCATCTATTGAAGGGCATCTGGGTTGGTTCCACAGTCTAGCTATTGTGAATTGTGCTGCTATGAACATCGATGTGGCAGTATCCCTGTAGCATGCTCTTTTAAGGTCTTCAGGGAATAGTCCGAGAAGGGCAATAGCAGGGTCAAATGGTGGTTCCATTCCCAGCTTTCCCAGGAATCTCCAAACTGCTTTCCAAATTGGCCGCACCAATTTGCAGTCCTACCAGCAATGTACAAGTGTACCCTTTTCTCCACATCCTCGCCAGCACTTGTTGTTGTTTGACTTCATAGTGGCTGCCAATCTTACTGGAGTGAGATGGTATCTTAGGGTGGTTTTGATTTGCATTTCCTTGACTGCTAGAGATGGTGAGCATTTTTTCATGTACTTGTTGACTGATTGTATGTCCTCCTCTGAGAAGTGTCTGTTCAGGTCCTTGGCCCATTTGTTGATTGGGTTATTTGTTATCTTATTGTCTAATTTTTTTAGTTCTTTGTATACTCTGGATATTAGGGCTCTATCTGAAGTGTAAGGAGTAAAAATTTGTTCCCAGGATGTAGGCTTCCTATTTACCTCTCTTATTGTTTCTCTTGCTGAGAAAAAACTTTTTAGTTTAAGTACGTCCCATTTGTTGATTCTTGTTATTAACTCTTGTGCTATGGGTGTCCTATTAAGGAATTTGGAGCCCGACCCCACAATATGTAGATCGGAGCCAACTTTTTCTTCTATCAGACGCAGAGTCTCTGATTTGATATCAAGCTCCTTGATCCATTTTGAGTTAACTTTTGTGCATGGCGAGAGAAAGGGATTCAGTTTCATTTTGTTGCATATGGATTTCCAGTTTTCCCAACACCATTTGTTGAAGATGCTATCCTTCCTCCGTTGCATGCTTTTAGCCCCTTTATCAAATATAAGATAGTTGTAACTTTGTGGATTAGTTTCTGTGTCCTCTATTCTATACCATTGGTCCACCCGCCTGTTTTGGTACCAGTACCATGCTGTTTTTGTCATTATTGCTCTGTAATATAGTTTGAAATCTGGTATCGCTGTACCGCCTGATTCACACTTCCTGCTTAGAATTGCTTTTGCTATTCTGGGTCTTTTATTTTTCCATATGAATTTCATGATTGCTTTATCTATTTCTACAAGAAATGCCGTTGGGATTTTGATTGGCATTGCATTAAACCTATAGAGAACTTTTGGTAATATTGCCATTTTGATGATGTTAGTTCTGCCTATCCATGAACAGGGTATATTTTTCCATCTTCTAAGGTCTTCTTCTACTTCTCTCTTTAGGGTTCTGTAGTTTTCATTGTATAAATCTTTCACCTCTTTTGTTAGGTTGATTCCCAAGTATTTTATTTTTTTTTTTAGGATATTGTGAATGGAGTGCTTTTCCTAATTTCCGTTTCAGAAGTTTTGTTGCTGATATACAGAAATGCCTTTGTTTTATGCGTGTTGATTTTATATCCTGCCACTTTGCTGAATTCATTTATTAGTTCTAGTAGTTTCTTTGTAGACCCTTTTGGGTCTTCTAGGTATAGAATCATGTCATCTGCAAATAGTGATAATTTAAGTTCTTCTTTTCCTATTTTTATGCCTTTAATTTCTTTCGTCTGTCTAATTGCTCTGGCCAGTGTTTCGAGAACTATATTGAATAGAAGTGGTGAGAGAGGGCATCCCTGTCTTGTTCCAGATTTTAGAGGGAATGCCTTTAACTTTTGTCCATTCAGAATGATGCTAGCCTGAGGCTTAGCATAGATAGCTTTTACAATGTCAAGGTAAGTTCCTGTTATCCCTAGTTTTTCTAATGTTTTGAACATAAAGGGATGCTGTACTTTGTGGAATGCTTTCTCTGCGTCTATCGAGATGATCATATGGTTCTTATCTTTAAGTCTATTGATGTGGTGAATAACATTTATTGATTTCCGTATATTGAACCAGCCTTGCATCCCAGGGATGAATCCTACTTGATCATGGTGCACAATTTTTTTGATGTGTTTTTGTATTTGATTCACCAGAATTTTATTGAGGATTTTTGCATCTAGGTTCATTAGAGATATTGGTCTGTAGTTTTCTTTCTTTGAGGTGTCTTTGTCTGGTTTCGGAATCAGGGTGATGTTGGCCTCATAGAATGAATTTGGCAGAGCTCCCTCTTTTTCTATTTCCTGAAATAACTTGAAAAGTATTGGTATTAATTCTTCTTTAAAGGTTTTGTAAAACTCTGCTGTATACCCATCTGGTCCTGGGCTTTTCTTGGTTGGTAGTCTTTTGATGGCTTCTTCAATTTCATCTATTGATATTGGTCTGTTCAACTTGTGTGTATCCTCCTGACTCAGTCTGGGCAAATCATATGACTTAAGAAATTTATCGATGTCTTCACTATCTTCTATTTTATTGGAATATAGGTTTTCAAAATAATTTCTAATTGTCTTCTGTATTTCTGTAGCATCTGTTGTGTTATTGCCTTTTTCATCCCGTATGTTAGTAATTTGAGTTCTCTCTCTTCTTCTCTTCGTTAGCATGGCTAAGGGTCTGTCGATCTTATTTATTTTTTCAAAGAACCAACTTTTAGTTTTGTTAATTTTTTCAATAGTTTCTTTTGTTTCAATTTCATTGATTTCCGCTCTGATTTTAATTATTTCTTGCCTTCTGCTACATTTGCTGTTGTTTTGCTCTTCCTTTTCTAGGGCTTTGAGATGAAGTGTGAGCTCATTTATTTGTTGGTTTTTTCTTTTTTTGAGGAATGACCACCAGGTGATGAATTTTCCTCTTAAAACTGCTTTCATTGTGTCCCATAGATTCCGATATGTTGTGTCTGTATTTTCATTTATCTCTAAGAATTTTTTGATTTCCTCCTTTATGTCTTCTGTAACCCATTGATCATTCAGTAACATATTGTTCATTTTCCATGTGATGTAGGATTTTTCCTTCCTTCTTTTATCATTGATTTCCAGTTTCATTCCATTATGATCAGATAAAATGCAAGGTATTTTTATTTTTTTTAAAGAGAGAAGAGAGGGGGGGGGGAGAGAGAGAGAGAGAGAGAGAGAGAGAGAGAGAATTTTACTATTTATTTTTTTAGTTCTCGGTGGACACAACATCTTTGTTTTGCATGTGGTGCTGAGGATCGAACCCAGGCCGCACGCATGCCAGGCAAGGGCGCTACTGCTTGAGCTACATCCCCAGCCCCATCTCCACCCCTTTATATTTACTGAGGGTTGCCCTATGGCATAATATAGGGTCTATTTTTGAGAAGGATCCATGTGCTGCTGAGAAAAAAGTATATCCATTTGATGATGGTTGATATATTCTATATATGTCAGTTAAGTCTAGGTTATTGATTGTGATATTGAGTTCTATAGTTTCTTTATTCAACTTTTGTTTGGAGGATCTGTCCAATGGTGAGAGAGGTGTGTTGAAGTCACCCATAATTATTGTGTTGTGGTCTATTTGATTCTTGAACTTGAGGAGAATTTGTTTTATGAATGTCGCAGCACCATTATTTGGTGCATAAATATTGATAATTGTTATGTCTTGTTGGTGAATGGTTCCTTTTAACAGTATATAATGTCCTTTCTTATCCCTTTTGATTAACTTAGTCTTGAAGTCGATTTTATTCGATATGAGGATGGCCACCCCTGCTTGCTTACGAGGACCGTGTGCATGGTATATTTTTTCCCATCCTTTCACCTTCAGCCTGTGTATGTCTTTTCCAATCAGATGTGTCTCCTGGAGGCAGCATATTGTTGGATTTGTTTTTTTAATCCATGATACCAGCCTATGTCGCTTTATTGGAGAGTTTAAGCCATTAACATTCAGAGTTACTATTGATATATGGTTTGTACTTCCATCCATGTTTGATTATTTATCCTTTTTAAAAAAAATTTAGTTAGTTTCTCCATGATTATCTTTCCCCTCGCCCTCTGTCTTTACTGAGGCACTTCCTACTGATCGTTTTGGTTATTGTTTTTCATTTCTTCCTCGTGTAGTGTTTTGCTCAAAATGCTTTGCAATGCTGGTTTTCTGGCTGCAAATTCTTTTAACTTTTGTTTATCATGAAAGATTTTTATTTCGTTGTCATACCTGAAGCTTAATTTTGCTGGATACAGAATTGTTGGTTGGCATCCATTGTCTTTCAGTGTTTAAAATACATTGTTCCATGACCTTCTTGCTTTCAGTGTCTGTGATGAAAAATCCATTGTTAACCTTATTGGTTTACCCCTGAATGTAATCTGTCTCCTTTCTCTTGTAGCTTTTAATATTTTCTCTTTGTTCTGTATATTGGATATCTTCATAACAATGTGTCTTGGCGTTAGTCTACTGTGATTTTGTGTGCTCGGTGTCCTGTATGCATCTTCAGTTTGTATATCTGTTTCCTTTTTTATTTCTGGAAAGTTTTCTGTAATTATTTCAATCAGCAGGTTACTCATTCCCTTGGTTTGAATCTCTGTACCTTCTTCTATCCCGATGACTCGTAAGTTTGGTTTTTTTATGTTATCCCATAACTCTTGGATGTTTTTCTCGTGATTTTTTTACCAGCCTTTCTGAGTTGGCTAGACTCTTTTCAAGATGATATATTTTGTCTTCATTATCTGACGTTCTGGCTTCTACTTGCTCCACTCTGTTAGTGATACTCTCAATTGAGTTTTTAATTTGGTTTATCATTTCCTTCATTTCTAGAATTATTGTTTGATTATTTTTTTATAATCTCTATCTCCTGATAGAGATGCTTAACTTCTTCTTTTATCTGTTTATGTAATTCATTCTCAATGTGTTCTTTCGCTGCTTGAATTTGCTGTCTTGTATCCTCTTTAAGGTTCCATTCCATCTGTCTAAGGTGTTCCTTGAGTTCTTTATATGACCATTTTTCTGATGACTCTAGGTCCTCCTGAATATGTAGGCTGTCCTGCATTGTTTGTACTCCTTTTCTTCCTGGCTTTTTGAAGCTGCTCATGTTACTTCTTGTTCTGTTTGACTGATGAATTACTGTTTACTCCTATAAGTTTATTAGATGCTTGGGAGGAAAAGTATTAGAAGGGAAGGGAAGAAGTCACTAAAGAGAATGAGAGTAAGCAGGTAGAATTCAAGGAAGGGGGGATAATTGAAAAGAAATGAAAAGACAAAAGAATAAAAAAATAGGAAATAAAAAAAATAAAAAAATAATAAAAAAATTAAAATTAAAATTAGAAGAAAAAAAAATTTTAAAAATGTAAAAAAAATTTAAAAAAACAACAAGAAAGAAAAATGAAAATGAAAGAAAAACCCAAATCAAAAAAAAAATGAGGGAAAAGAAAAAAAGAAGAAAAAAAAACTAATAAATGCAGTCTTAGAGTTTGATTAACTTCTCTTCCAGTAGGTGGCGCTGTGCCAACCAGGCCAAGTTTCTCCTGTGAATACGCGGGAACCAATCACTGTGCAGCAGCTCCTCCCAGACTGGGCGAGTCTCCAATCCTGAGTGCCTAGTGCCTCCTCTTGTGTCTAGTCACTTCCCACTTTTCCTCTAGCCAGGCCCCTCTCACGGGTGCCGCTCACCATAATACTGGCTACACGCCAGGTCTGCTGCTCCCGGGAGCCCTGTTTTCATGAACGACTGGGCACACTCTCCCTGTTTGCCATTCCCTCAGACCCTAAGTTTGTAGAGCTTTGGGCTGAGAATCCTCAGCGAATTTTCCTTGCCCTCCGGTAGCCACACCTCTGGTAGCTGGTGCAAGAGACCTCAGCTGTCAGCACTGGTGGGAGCGGTAGTTCTTCGCTGCGGGTCCCGCGCCACCTCTGATTCCTTCGGTCTGGCTATCGTGCTCACGCGAGAGCTGGGAGGGGCCCTTAAGGTTTCCCCGATGTGTGGAGAGGGAAGGCTAGGGAATTACACACCTGTAGCCACAGGTTTCAATGAAGTTATCACCTCCGCCTCAGTCTGATGACGTCAGTTCTCTGCCATGGTGGTGTCTCTTGCAAATGGCGACAGTTCGTTTCCCTTTGCCGGGCGACCAATGCGACGGGTGGGTCCTTACTGTCTCTCCCAAGCCCTGTTTCAAACCTGTGGCCACTACCTATGAAGGCTCGGTAGGCATTTACCTCCGTAGGATGAGAAGGGCTGACCAGTTGTTTCAGCCGGATGGATTAGTGCTGAGTCACAGCTGTTTGCGGGAAGCAGGCGAACGGGAGCTTGAATTCAGCCGATCCGGGCTCAGTGTGTGTTCTGAGAGGCCCAGACTGTTCACCCCAGATCCACGTCAGCTCCGCATTGCCTAGTGATCCTGAGCAAACAGATTTAGGTTGTTTACGACTCCGTATGCCGGCACAGCTGAAGAGGTCAGAGACTTGATCTCTCTGCGTCTGCTGCCATGTTGGAATCTCCAAATCATAATATATGTAAAATTTTAAAAAGTCATTTGGGAGCTCAGGTAATCTCAGGATGGAATACAAACTTGACGAAGAAGGCAGTGACGATCAATTTTTTTTTTTTTTTTAAATGAAGAGTTTGAAAAATTCCGAGACAAATCCTATTGTCTTAGATTTAAATTCACCTGAAAACTGAATAAACGAGTAATTTGGGGTAAGGACAGAGTTGCAAATGTTTGTCTCAGCTTTGTGAGGAGAATACACGTAGGGCCATTACTAAGGGATTTTCTTCCAAATTTAGGTAAATGCTTCCTTAGGATGTAATTCACAATCGAGTTTTCATTCATTTCTTTAGTAATTACTTCTGGAACTTTCCCTTTGTTCTAGGCTCAGGGCTAGGTACTGGCAGTCCATGTAAGTGAGACCTTCTCAGAAGCCTTGTGGCCAGGAGTGTGGAAAGATTGGTAAAGCTATTCTGGGGTTCATGATAGTGATAGGGGCCAGACAGATGTGAGAACACGAGGTTAAGAGAATAATTGCATAAAATGGGCGCACTGTGCTGACCCTACATGCTTTCTTTTCCAAGAAGTAATTTACCTGCAACCCTGCCTAGCCTAAGAGAACAAGATACGTCACATTCCTCAGCAAACTATTTGTTATCTGTAGGAGAAATGCAAGCCTGAACTAATGTCAATAAGAAAAACCCAAATTACCCTGAAGGGAGAGACTTTTGTGACCCTTTTCATTGTAACCATAACATCTGTAAGAATTTATGATTAAGAATCCAGTCAAAAGCCAGTCATGATGGCATGCATCTGTAATCCTGGTAGCTCAGAAGGCTGAGGCAGGAGGATTGCCATTTCAGAGCCAGCCTCAGCAGCTTAGCAAAATCCTGTCGCTAAATAAAATCTATATAAAAATGGGCTGGGAATATGGCTCAGTGGTTAAGTGCCCCTGGGTTCAATCCCTGGTACCAAGAGAAAAAAAGAAAAAAATCCAATTAGAATTAGTGGGCATGGGCCAAGGTGACCTGGAGTTGTCATGGCAGGGGTATTTGAAATTCTGATCTCATCTTTCTGTCTGTCAAAAGTCAAGAGTTGGATCTGGGCAGGACTCTCTGGAAACTTTTATGGGAACTCCAATAAAACTGGAGTGCAGGAGAGGCACATTGTCCCTCTCCTCTCTGAGAGGACCCACACTCTCCCTTGAGAGTGTTCCCATTTTCTTTTCCTATCCCTTCAATAAACTCTGTTTTATTGGCTGTTCCTCTGAGCGACGTGTCTGAAATCTTTCTGACTTGATCACAAGAATCAGGGTGTGAAGGTGTATTGGGGGGTGTCTTTGCACTGCCTTCATTTCCTAGAAGGCCCCAGCTCTGTAACAATAGCATCTTGACTGGATGCTCAGGGGTCAGGAAGCCACCAGGAGCTGGCATGCTCTGTTTGTGAGATTCCATATCTATGAAGTTGCAGGAGGGAAGTGACCACAGCTATAAAAAAAAGATTATGAGAACTCATTGGAACATTCCATGGGAGACTCAGGTCTCTTGGGTGGCTGGTTGCACAGCAGATAGGGGAGCAATTGCTAAGCTCTTCTAAGAAGTGGATGCAGATTCTAAGAAGCACAGCAACTGTTGCTGCCTGTAGTGAGAAAAGATGGGAAGGGTTCCCACCCCAGTGTGGTTTGCATCCTCACTTCCTTCAGAACTTCAGTATCACACATTAGAGATGCCTTCCTTGGCCATGTATCCTGTCCTGCTCCATCATTTTGCACTGCTTTCTGTTTTTTTCTGAGCTCTGATATGTTATGCGTGTGTTTTGTTATTGTGCTCCCTACCCTCAACCCTGTTAAAGTGAAAGAAGATATGTCCTTTGTTTGCTGTGCTCTTTGTAGTGCAGTGTCTGGAAGGTAAGTGCTAATGCAGATTAGCACATACTTGAACCGAAGATGTATACAAAGGTGCAAACTATAGAATTCTGTTCGTTTGATCCCCTGTGCAGGCAGTAATTAATTTTTTTTAAATTAGTACTTCAGATCTTTAGGTACATTAATTTGTGGAGGATATTCGGTGAGGCTGGTCTCTCACTGAAAAACAACAGACTGAAATTTGCATGTGTTTTACCATTTCTATTCCTAAATCTCAGTGTAAAGTTGAAGATAGTGGGGGATATGCCAATTGACTCAATTTAAAATGCTAATTAGAATGTAAGCTTCAGTGGAGGAGCAGGGTTGTCTGATACTTCTGTATGGAGTCTGGAACAGTGTCTGGGATTCAAGATGGCCAGAATAATCTTCTACCCTTCTTTCTCCATAACCAGCTTAACTCCTTTCTTCTCCATGAAAACAGGCCGCAGGAGTGAACTCCCTCAGCATCTCCTTATCCTCCAAACAATTCCATCTGTCCTAGGCTCTTATCTGTCCCAGACAGCTTGGAAATTCTCTGTTTTTTTTACTGAACTTTCTGTGGAATCCTCCTACTTTTCAGACATGAAACCATTTAATCAGTATTAAATCTTTCTTTTCAGCTTACAGAATGTCCTAGTCTCTCCCAATGTTCAAACCGTCTTCTTGGCCCAGCGTATTTCTCACTTTTCTTCCCAGTTTTGGCCAGCTTGTTCAAAAGAGGCTGTAGGGGCTTGCAGGCTCCTGATAGAGGTCATACCCCTCCCCCTTAGTCTCCTGGAACTGCTCCAGGAAGATCATCCTCTGTATTGCAAAACCTGGAGGTCTCATCTCAGTATGCAGCTACTCCACTGCCTACAATTCAGTGAATATGTAATAAAAATTTGTTCTATTGTTTTGCTTTTTGCTGTGTCACCTACGGGCTTTGATTTTTATTTGGGAAGCTGATTTGGCCTGTTTGGTTCCGCTGACCCTGCACCCCCACCCATCCTCTGGAAGTGGCCACCATGACACATATCCCCTTTGACTTTCCATACCTCTGGCCAACACCTCCTCACTGAAGTAAGAAATGTGGTCATTAACTTTCCTACCTCTCTGCCCTTACTACCTAGCCCATTACTAAATCTTTCCTCAATACCTCCTTTCCATTCCCGCTGTGGCCACTGCCCAAGTGGGTTCTTACCTCAGGGCCTACTGCTCATTCTCTGCCTCCAGTTTAAGGGTGATCTTTCTGAAACACAGATAGATTATGCTGTTTTATTCTTTAAGTCCTTCTGTGCTCCCCATCACCAAGACTGGATCTAAAGCTCAGTGACAAGGCATCTGAGATCCTTCTCAATGTGGCTGCCTTATGAGAGATGCCTTAACCTAGGCCTCAGCCTCCCCGACACACACACACACACAGACACATGTACACACACACACTGCTCACAAACACACACACACACACACACACACACACACACACACACCATTCACATCCTCTCTCTTCCTCTGGCTGTTCAGTGCCAGGACGACGTGCCATGTGCTGTCCTACTTTGGTCTCTGAATAGGATGCCCTTCCTCCCTTCCCTGCTTATAAATAGAAGCATCCGGTACCTTGTTGGCATCTGCCTTGACCACCCATTTTCCTTGCATGCTGAGTAACTCAGCGTTTGAAAGCTGTATTTGTGCCCTGCATACTTTTCGTGGGTTGGGCCACGTACACTGCCTCCTTCATGAATTTTCCAGCTTTCTGAGAACAGTGGCTTGCTTATTCATCCTCGAATCCACAGAGCCTACCAGAACGCAGAGCGCATAGTAGGTATTCAGTAGACATTGGAATAAAGGAATAAACTTCAAATAAACAGTCTCATTAACAGGTGTGAACCAGCCTCTCTAATGACAGCAGAGAATTTAAGTTCAAACAAATCCTTCGAGTTGGCAGTAGACGCCCGTAGACGGAACCATAATAAATGTTCTTCTTTGTCTTTTAAGTCATCTTTGACAGTGGTGTGTTTTTGTAAGTGTGGATTACTACACACAAATGTGTTAAAGCTCCTTTGTCCAGGAATAAACTGAGTTTCATCATTGTCGTGACAGTACTTTCTGGGGTCAGTTTTCAGGAGACAGGAAAAAAATTTTAGAACAATTCAGTGAATATGTAATAAAAATTTGTTCTATTGTTTTGCTTTTTGCTGTGTCACCTACGGGCTTTGATTTTTATTTGGGAAGCTGTTAGATGGCTATTAGAAAAGCTAGAGGCAGGGCTGGGGATGTGGCTCAAGCGGTAGCGCGCTCGTCTGGCATGAGTGTGGCCCGGGTTCGATCCTCAGCACCACATACAAACAAAGATGTTGTGTCCGCCGAGAACTAAAAAATAAATATTAAAAAAAAATTCTCTCTCTCCCTCTCTCTCTTAAAAAAAAAAAAAAAAGAAAAGAAAAGCTAGAGGCAAACTGCTTGGTTTGTTGAAATCCAGAGTGAGTTTAGTGGTAGGAGGGATCCAGGAATCCTCTGTATTAAGGAAAAAATCCATCCTTTCTCCTCTGTGGTGTTGGTAGCTAACTCTGCCCAGCAGCTGATAACCTGGATAATCACCACATATCACCCATCTCATCAGTTTAGAAGTCGACAAACTCTCCTTCCAGTTCTCACAAAAAGAACATGCAGATGCATGTGTTCCTGAAGCTGATCATCACAATAATTTCTTCCTATCTTCTGTCTCTCTTTTTTGGTGCCAAAGCCAGGGAGCTTCTCTGCCTGCTCCCCCACCTAGCTAAAATAATTATTGAGTGTCTAAACTATATAGATTATCAGGGGAAAATATTCCTTTTTCCTGAATGATAATCCCAGGACAACATATTGCTACTATGAAGGGGCTGTGTCTGTCCATAGACTCATACAACCTTTCTTTTTGATACTGTTCCCCACTAAACACACACACAACACAACACACATACACACCATATCATGAATATTAACAAGGGGATAATAGCCTTAATTTTATTTCCAGAGGTGCTGATATCTAAATGAGTTATAGTATATATCTATATATCTATATCAATATCTCTATATATCTTATACCATATATAGAAAATATATTTTAGAGTCCTTTCCAGGTGCACAAATTATTTTTTTTTAATTTTTATTTATTCTGATTTGTTATACATGATGGCAGAATGCAATTCATTTCAGATTACATACACACATAGAGCACAATGTTTCAAGACACTGATTTGTTCTATTGTATTCCCAGGTGCACAAATTCTTAACATTTTCTCTTTATTTAACATTATGATTAAGAGCTTTTCTTGGGGTGCTTTTTCCTCTCTTTTTTCTTTCTTCTTCCTTTTTTTTTTTTTTTTTTTTTTTTTTTTTTGGTACTGGGGATTGAACCAAGGGGCACTCTACTCCTGAGCTACAATATCCAGCCCTTTTTAATTTTTATTTTGAGGCAGGATCTCTTGCTAAGTTGCCAAGAATGGCCTTGAGCTTGTGATCCTCCTGAGTAGCTGGGATTAAAGGTGTGAGCCGGCCGCATAGAGAAGGTGCTACATTTTGTACCACCAGCTTGTTCAGAGTGAGGGAAGCATCAGCCACTTGGGGGCACCCAGGTGTTTAGTGAAGAAAAGGGAGCATTGCAAAGGGAAAGTAATTTGATGCTCTGGGAGAAGGGGGAAATAAATACAGTGCAGAGGGTCCATTCCAATACAAGGAATCCAGAAAGGAAGCCTGCGTTAAAATTGTACGTGTGGAAAGATACACAGAGCTCCTCGATTTATGACGGGCTTTGTCCTGATAAATCCATTGTAAGTTGAAAATGTCAAAGTTGAAAATGCGTGTAATACACTTCACCTCCTAAATGTACTGGCTTAGCAACACAGGTGCTGGCAAGTATCAGTGGTTTACCCTTTTGATTGTGTGACTGATAAGAGCAGTAACTTCCTGCTGCTGCCCAGCATCACAGGAGAGTATTGTACCACAGATCACTAACCCAGGAAGAAGATAAACTTCAAAATTCAAATTATGGCTTCTACTGAATGCATATCACTTTCACATCATCATAAAGTGGAGAAACTGTAATTCATGGAAAGTGGAACCACCAGAGTTTGGTTGGCTAAACTGCATGAAAGATGAGAATTGACTGGGAGATGCCCATGTTACCTGTTCTAGTTGAAATTTTGTCAGGTTGAGATATTTTGTTGTAACTTTTATATATATAGAATATATATAAAGACTCAGTTTGTGTTTTGAATAGGTAAGCAACACAGAATCCTCAAATCATATTCAATCATAAATTTGTATAGGATCATGCCAAAAAGTTATCCTTTAAGCTTCTGTGTTGTTTGAGCTCCCGTATTGTTTGATTACTTAGTGGCTCTGGGCAAACAGGATTCCATAATGTAAAATTGATCTGATCCCCTATTGCTGTGGGGCTCAGGTATGACTCCTTCTTCATTCAGAAAGACAAGCAAGTACTGGGTCTTTCAACTCTGGTTTTTGTAGCTTAAGATACATGGCTGAGTGGTAGTGAACATGCCTAGCATGTGTGAGGCACTGATTTTGATTCTCAGCACCACATATAAATAAATGAATGAAATAAAGGTCCATCAACATCTAAAAAATTATTTTAAAAAAGAGAAATTCACATTTATTAACTCAGCCACGGGTGCATGAACCCTGTGCACTTGCTCAAAATCAAATTCATTGGGGACTGATGAAGACCAGGCTAATAGTTTATTTGTTCTGAGAAATTATTTCCAAATAGTCTGGGATAGTTTATTGGTTGGTAAAATGTCCTTCCAATAGGAAAATCTGCTGTGAAACTACATTAAGGTCACATAGCTGCTTGTAAAATACAGAGAAGAATAAAGGGAGCCTGATGGTCTGAATCCTAAAGCACCATTTATTTCCATCTTGGAAATTCAATCTTGGAAGCATTTATTGAGTGTTTGCTGCATGTAAAGGGAAGGAAGCTGGCTATTATTGAACTCATTCTATGCAGCGAGCACCGCGCCTACTGCTTTTACAAGTTCATTGCATTTAATCTTAATGAATGGGTAGATCACTGGGATAGCACACTGCTGAACAAAGTAGCCTCTGCCTTCAGGGACTTCTAGATCCATGCTGTCCAGGACAGTGTGGCTTTCTAGCAATGGGAACATGCTCTAAGTGTAAAATCACCATGGAATTCTAAGACTGAGATAAAGCAAAATGTCTCATTAATATTTTTTTGTATGTATTGAAATTTGCTTAGTATTTTGGATTGATTAGGTTAAATAAAATGTCGTTAAAATTATTCTCACCTGTTTCTTTTTACTTTTTAAAGTGTCTATGAGAAAATGTAAAATTACATATGTGGCTCTTATTTGTGACTCATAATGCACTTTATTGGATGATGGTCTTATAAAGGCAAGGCATAGATGTGAATTACTAGGATCTAGATTCTAATATTATGATGGCATTTTAATTGGGGGTAATTGGCTAGGCCTTGTAGCCACAACTGTAATCCTAGTGATATAGAAGGCTGAGGCAGGAGGATTGCAATTTCAGGGCTGACCTGTCTCAAAATAAAAAAATAAAATGGGCTGGGAATGTAGCTCAGTGGTAGAGCACTCCTGGGTTCAATCCCCATTACTGCATAAATCAGTGAATAAATAGGGGTGAACTGTGGTTATGGGATTTTTTGTTTTTGTTTTTTGGTTCTGGGAATTGAACCCAGGGACACTTTACCACTGAGCCACATCCCCAGCCTATTTATTTATTTATTTATTTTAAGACTGGGTCTCAGTTGCTTAAGCTTAGGCTGGCCTTGAACTTGTGATCTTCCTGCCTTAGCCTTCTGAGATGCTGGGATTACAGGCGTGTGCCACCACACCCAGCTGGGGCAAACTTTTGAAGGATAAGTTGGCAACAATCTCATATAGTAAAATTTGGATCTCCTTGTGAGTCACCCCAATATTAGACACAGAATAGTTGAGGTTAACCCATTAAGTCCTCTGTTTTCAATTCTGCAAAATTTTCAATGAAATTGATGTAGATACATTAAAGTAGGTTGGAAGTCATAATCTGGAGCTTTATTATCATTAACCTACTACTTTTCTCAAAAGCACTCTAAAAACATAAATATTCATTTTAAAGTTACCATATGTGGTCTATTTATTGCTCAGTTTTTAAGGTATTCAATAATGGGATGATGGGAAGTAATGGCGTGGTAACACAGGCATGCCTAATCTGGTTTTCAATTTTTCCTTATGATTAATTCCCTCTAAAATATATTTGTAGTGGCAGTAGCTGTTTGCTGACTAGCTGGACTAGGCCAGGTACTCTGAGAGACATCCAGTCCAAAAGGGAATCCTCTGGAGTTTCAGACTCACAGCTGATTCTCCCTAATGGGGGAGAGTCTATAGGAATGCAATAGATAGGACACCAGAAACAAATGATAGGTAAAGAGCTTTGGCTGTTTCCAGAGGAATGTGGTACTATTTGGCTTGGAGTCAATGCCTGAAGGAACACAGTGCCAAGATTGGACAGGTGGAAGGACTGACCCAGGGGAGGGAACAGCCAGAGCAAAAGCTTGGAGGTAAGAGGGTCTTAAGGAGGAACAGGTGTAGTTCTTTTTCCTGTGACTTGGTATGTGTGCAGGAAGATGGCATTTAATAGTGGAAGGCCAGGCAAGGGAATCTGGACTTTATCCTGAAATACTTAAATTTCATCGAAAGTGTGTAACCTTAAAAATGATTTCCAAAGTGCTCTGTTAGCAGTCCTTCTAAAAATATGCATGCCTGAAGGAGTGCTAGCATCTTTTTTTTTTTTCCCTTGGAGTGAGGTCACTGATTGCTTAAATGTTTTTTAAAACGAATTCTCTTGAAATAATTGCTTTCAGTCTAGTTCTTTCAGATGTTCCAGATGTGGTATTTGTTTTATTCTGAGTAGCAATGTGTTCTCTTTAGGAGAGGGAAGTATAAGGCACAAAGGGATGTGTTGAGTGAGACAAGAGGATACATTTTCTTTACTTGTAGTCAATATGTTAAGATATTTAAAAAAAAAATCACACCAGCTCTTTATGTCTTAAATTCCTCATTCCATGAAACACACACACATTCTTCTATATAAACTTTTTTAAGGATAAATAATGCCCTTAGGGGGCTGGGGCTGTAGCTCAGTGGTAGCCTCACAAGTGTGAGGTCCTGGGTTTGATCCTCAGCATCACATAAAAATAAATAAATAAATAAATAAATAAATGAATCAAGATAGTGTGTCCATCTACAGCTAAATATATATATATATATATATATTATATATGTGTGTGTGTATGTATGTGTGTGTGTGTGTGTATATATATATATATATATATATATATATATATATATATTTTTTTTTTTTTTTTTTTTTTTTTTGCCCTTGGTTCTTTGAGAGACCAAATTGATAGCGAAATTGTCGCAACACAAAGTATCATGGAGACCAGCAATAATGGAAATGTGGGAGATTATTCCAGTTAAGAGAGCAGAATTGGGAGGCAACAACTGGGTTACAGTCCTACTCCACCATCTACTAACTTTTCTGTTCACTTCTTCTAATATCTCAAGATCAGTTTTACCTCTGATGATTTGACTCTAGAAATAGTAGAATAGTGAGTGCTGAAGCCAAGGAAGGGTGTGGGGAGGGAGGAGGGGCGCAGGGTGCAGTTAGAAAGGAGGACTAATTTCTCATGTTCCATAGCTCAGCAGGATAACTATGCCTGACAACAGTTAACATTACATCTCAAAATAGCTAGTAGAGAAGATTTTGAATGTTCCCAATACAAAGTAATGATAAAAATTCAAGGTAATAGATATGCCATTTACCCTAATCTAATGATTACACATTGTATACATGTATTGAAATGTTACATTGTCCCCCATAGGTAGGTATTATAACTATAAATTAAAAATTAAAAATGTAGGTCAGGCACAGAGTGGCACACACCTGTAATTCTAGCAATTCAGGAGGCTGAGGCAAGAGGATAGCAAGTTCAAGGCCAGCCTTAGCAACTTAGTGAGATCCTATCTCAAAATAAACATGAAAAAAACTCAGTGGTAAAGCATCCCTGGGTTCAATTCCCAGTACCAAACAAAAACAGCAACCAACCCCCCCACCACTATATATATATATGTATATATTAAAACTACTTCATGACCAAGTTGGTTTTATCCCAGAGATGCAAAGATGGTTTAACATATGCAAATCAGTAAATGTATTTCAGCACATAAATAGAATTAAGGACAAAAATCATTTAGTCATTTTAATATATGCAGAGAAAGCCTTTGACAAAATTCAGCATCCATTCATGATATATAAAACACTGAAGAAACTAGAACAGAAGTGACTTACCTCAACATCATAAAGGTTTTATATATATATATATATATATATATATATATATATATATATATCTCCACACAAACAAACAAAAACCAAAGCCAACCTCATAGTAAATGGGGAAAAACTGAAAACATTTTCTTTAAAATCTGGGACAAGACAAGGATGTTTTCTCTTATGACTTCTATTTAATACAATACTAGAAATACTAGCCATAGCAATTAGGCAAGATAAAAATAGGAAAAAAAGAAGTCAAATTATCACTGTTTGGAGATGGTGTGATCCTATACTTAGAAGAAAGATTCAAAAAAGAAAAATAAAATAAAACTTCCACCAAAAGGCTGCTAGAGCTAATAAACAAATTCAGCAAAGTCACAGGTTACAAAATTATCATACAAAAATCAATAGCTTTCTTTTACACCAACAATGAATCTGATGAGAAGGAAATCAGGAAAATGATTCCATTCATAATAGCCTCAAAATAAATAAACAAACAAACAAAACAAAAACACTAGAAATAAATCTAACCAAGGAGGTGAAAGACCTCTACAATAAAAACTATAGAACTTTGAAGAAAGAAATTGAAGAACACACAAGAAGATGGAAATACCTCTCATGTTCATTGATTGGTAGAATCAATATTGATAAAATGGACATACTAGCAAAAGCAATATACAGATTCAATGCAATCCCCAGGATAATATCAATGACATAATTCACAGACAAAAAAAAAAAAGTTCTAAAGTTCATTTGGAAGAATAAAAGACCCAGAATAGCCAAAGCAGTTCTCATCCATGAAGGCAGTGCTGGGGGCATCACAATACCTGACTTCACATTATAATACAGAGTTATGGTAACAAAAATTCCATAGTGCTGGCATAAAAGCAGACACATAGACCAGTGATACAGAATAGAAGACACAGAGAAAAACCACACATTTGTAGTCACTTCATTCTTGACAAATGTATCAAAAGCATACATTGGAGAAAAAAGTCTTTTAAACAAATGGTACTTGGAAAACTGGTTCTATCCATATATAGAAGAATGAGACAATAATCAAATACAAATGAATCAAAGATCTAGGAATTTCATCAGAAACTATGCAATTCCTGGAAGAAAACATAGGATCCACACTCCATAATATAGACACAGGCAACAACTTTCTCAAGGACCCCTAAAGCTCAGCCAAATGTTAATATATGTGATGGCATCAAATTAAACAGCTTCTGCACAGCAAAGGAAACAATTAAGAATGTGTAGAGAGAATCTACAGAATGGGAGAAAAATCTTTGCTAGCTGCTTTTTTGACAAAGAATTCATATTTAGAATATGGAAAGAACTCAAAAGCTTAACATAAAACAAATAACCCAATTAATAAATGGGAAAGTGAATTAAACAGACATTTCTTAAAAGTAGAAATATAAATAGCCATAATAAATGTAAGTACAGAAAAAATGTTCAACATCATTAGCAACTATGGGAATCCAAATCAAAACTACATCGAGATTTCATCTCACATGGTCAGTATGGCAGTCATCAAGAATATAAACAATAATAAATGCTACAGAAGATGTGGGAGAAAGGAACACTTTTACACTGTTGGTGGAATTGTAAATTAGTATGATCGCTATGGAAATCGGTACGGAGGTTCCTTATAAGACTAGGCATGGAACCACCATATGACTCAGCTATGCTACTCGTAGGTATTTGTCCTAAAGAATTAAAGTCAACATATCCCCATTTATAGCAGCATAATTCAGATTAGCCAAATGATAGAACCAGCCTAAGTGTTCATTAGCAGATGAATGGATAAAGAAAATGTGGTATATATAAACAATGGTGTTTTATTCTTTATTAAAGAAAAATGAAATTATGTCATTTGCAGAAAATGGGTGGAACTTGAGAACATTAAGTAAAATAAACCAAATTCATAAGGTCAAGGGTCATATGTTTTTTCTCATATGTGGAAGCTAGAGGGGAAAATGTAAAAGAAGGTTGGGGGGATCTCATGAATATTGAAGGGAGTTCAGTAAGGTAGAGGAAAGGGACCAGGGGGAGGGAGAAAAGAAAGGGAAGGGGAAATAGCAGGGAGTGGTATTGGCCAAATTCTATTGTTATATCATGTGCATACACAAATATGTAACAACAAACATGTAACAAGAAATCCCATCATTGTGTACAACTATAATTCATCAATTAAAAAAATGCAGAAAAGATACTCCTTTGTCTCCTTCTACATTGCCCCATATCTTTGTTCTTCTTTAAAACAAACTCTTTGAATAAGTTCTCACTGTTTCAAATTCCTTACCTCACACTCTCCTGCACCCCCACAACATCTTACTATGAACATTTCAAACATATGAGACAGTTGACAGAATTTTAAAGCAAATTCTCACAAACCACCACCTAGACTTCACAATAAATGTTTTGCTTGATTGATTTGACAGACACTTATCATCCATCCATCCCTTCATCCTTCCATTAACTTATCTTATATTTGGGGTACATTTTAAAGTGAGTTGCAGGCATCAGTGTGCCACTCCTGAACCCTTCAGTGGGTGTATTATTACTTTGGGTTCAGTATTTGTTTATAGTTCTCTTTTGAAGTAAAGTTTGTACATTGAGAAGCACATATCTCAAGTGTACCATTCAGAGCTCTGACAAATGCACACACCACCTCTGTAATCCACGCTCTTTTCAGGGTACAGAACGTGACCATTGTCACAGAAAGTTTCTCGCATTCCTTCCTGATTCATCCTCACACCACCCTCCCATCTCCTTCCAGAGGCAAACACTGTTTGAAAAACAGCCTGTCTTGTATTATTTTTGCTTTTCTAAAAGATCATAAAACGGCAATCCTAAGAATGTCCTCTTTTGTGTCAACTTCTTTCACTCAGCATATGTTTTTTGAGATTCATCCATAGCATGTGTGTCAGTAATTCATTCCTGTCTACTGCTGGGTATCATTCCATTGTTGACTGTGTGACAGTGTGTTTATTCGTTTTTCTCCTGATAGATGTGCAGATTGTATTCAATTTTGGTCTATTATAAAAAATTTTGCCAGAAACAAACATGAATTCATTTTTATGGATATTCGTTCCCTTTTCTCTTTGGCACATACTTAGGAGTGAAATTATTGAGTCACAGGGTAGGTGTATGTTTAGTTTTATAAGAAACTGTGAGAGAGCTTCTAAAATGGTTATAGTTTTATATCCGACCAAAAATGTATTAGAGTGGTTCTCATCCTGCTTCCTTGCCAGCATTGGCATTTGATAATCTTTTAATGTTTTTTTAAATTTTTTTTTAAAGAGAGAGAGGGAGAGAGAGAGAGAATTTTAATATTTATTTTTTTTAGTTCTCGGCGGACACAACATCTGTGTTTGTATGTGGTGCTGAGGATCGAATCCGGGCCGCACGCATGCCAGGCAAGCGCGCTACCGCTTGAGCCACATCCCCATTCCCATCTTTTAATGTTTATACAGTCTGGGGGGATCTCACAGAATCTCATTGTGTTTTAAATTTTAATTTCCCTGATGAATGCTAATTTTAATTTCCCTGATAATGTTGAGCACTTTTCATGTGCTTGTTGACCATTAGTTTATCTTCCTTTGTGAACTGTCTTGATCTAATTGTTTTGCTCTCTTTTTATTGAATCATAGGCCCGCATGATGTTTCATAGACATCAGCTCTTTGTCAGATCTATAACTTGCATATATTTTCTCCTAAGCCATTGCTTACCTTTTCATTTTCTTAATGGTTCTTTTGGTAATCAAAATTATTTAATGTTGACTAAATAATCAAAATTAATTAATTTTTTTCCTTTTATGTCTATTGCTTTTCATGTTATAGCTAAAAGCTTATAGTTTTAGGTCTGTGATCCATCTCAGTTTAATTTTTTGTGTATGGTATGATGTCAGGGTTGAGATTTATTTACTTTTTCCACATAGATATTTAGTTGTTTTGGCATTATTTGTTGAAAGTCATTTTCTTTCCTTATTGTATTTTGGTGTAACCTTTGTGAAAAATCAAGGGACCATGCATGTTTGAGTCCAATTCTGAGCTCTCTGTGCTGTCTCATTAATCTATATGTTGATTGTATGCCAATATTGCATTATCTTCATTATGATAAACTTATTTTAAGATATTGAAGTCAGGTAGTTCAAGTTATCTAACTTTGGTTTTATATTTTTAATGATTTTTTTGGATGTTAGAAGTCCTTCACACTTCTATACACACTTCATAATAAGCTTGTCAATTTACACACACACACACACACACACACACACACAGACACATCACCTAGTGAAATTATAATTAGAATCAGTCTGTGGACAACAGGCAATAATATTTAGTCTTGTAGTCCATGAACATGGTATATCCACTGTAGGTCTTTATTTTCTTTCTGCAATGTCTTGCTATCACAGTATCATTTGAACTCACTTTTTAGGATTTCATGCCTAAAATTCCCCTGCAATTACTCTTGCATAGGATATCGGTGGCCCCGTCTTTCTCTATCCATGTTCAGTTCTCAGTCTCCCTGTTTCTCCACTTCTCAGTCACCATTGGCATAATCAGTCACTCTGCACTTGCAGTCCTATACTCCGCTGCCTTTAGTATCCCAGGGCTCTCCTGGCTTTCCTCCCGTCTTACTGGCAAGTCTTTTTTGTCTGCTTTATTGGATTCTTCTCTTCTTGCTGATATTTAGATGTCGTAGAGCCCTGAGCCTCAGTCCTCACATCTCTCTCTCTTATCTTCCTTCAGCCAGTCTCATGGTGAAAATATGTCATTTAAAACCAACTATCTTGTTTAAAGCCATCTGAGTCCCAATTTTATACCTCAGTTCTGAACTCCAGGTTCTTGCTGATATCCATCTTCTTGCTGATATTCATTTGGGTAACAAAAATAGCTCTTGAACTTAACCCCTCTGAAATGGGGTTAAGTTGATTTGTCCCATTTAAATCACTCTTGATTTGTCCCCCCAAATGACTATTTCTCCTCACTCCCCAACACCCACTGTGTTCCCCAGCTGAGTAACTGGACTTTTCTCCCAGTTGCTCATGGGCCAATCTTAGACTGTCTTTGACACCTGTCTTTTATATACTGTACCCCAATGCACACGAGAAAACCTTTGGGTCCTGTCTTCCCGGTGTGCCTTAGGTACTTCCCAACACTGTCTCCCACCTGGATGACGGCAATATTTTCCTGAGTAGTCTGCTTTCTCTGCCTGTTCATTACCTGAACAATCTGAACAGTCTTTTAAAATGTCACAGTGTTTCACTCCCCTGATTGAAATCTTTCTGGGCCTTCCCCTGAAAACAAAACAACCTTGAGCAATGATGACCAAAGCCTAATAGGATCAGACCTACCTGCACCCTCTCCAACTTCTTCCTCCACTGTTGCCTTTTCTTTCACAACACTCTGACTATACTGGCCTTTTGTTGTTTTTGAACATTCCAAGTTTATTTAGGCCTCAGGGCCTTTGCAGTTTCAGTTTCTTCTGCCTAGAAAATTTCCCCCAGATAATTGTGTGGCATTTTACCTAACTCTACTCAATGTCTCTGTCTTTGTGTCATCTCCCTAAATACTTCTCTTCTGACCACCCTGTCTGAAGAGTGTACCATTTCTCATTATTCCCCAGACCTGCTTTAGCTTTCTTCATATCACTTGGCATAATCTGGTCTTATATTTATTTATTTTAATTTTTGACTTTCCCCTAATAGAATAACAACTTCCAGAAGATGAGGTCTTTCTGATTTCCATAATTAATTTTTAAAATATGTATTTCTTTTTAGTTGTAGGTGGACACAATACCCTTATTTTATTTTTTTATGTGGTGCTGAGGATCCAACCCACTGCCTCACGCAGGCCAGGTGAGCGCTGTGTCATCACTGAGCCCCAGCCCCAGCCCTCCATCATTAATGTTGATAATAACAGTTGCCATGTTGTAGGTGTTCAATACTTATATGTTGAATGAATGACCTTGGGAAGATTAGCCTTTCTGATCCCACTTTCTTCATCTGAGAAATGGGGGAAAAAAAATAACAGTATGTACCTTATAGGGCTGATGTGAATGGGAAACAAGATACCAGGTATAATAAGATTGTGGCGATGGGTGGCTGTTATTGTGTGCTTATCATTAAGTTATAGAAATTATTTAAACCTCTTAGAGTTAACCCATGAATCTGTATGAGTGTCATGTGAGGTGGAATTTGCACTACGCGTTTTGCAGTGGTCGATTTGGGAGCTGTAGCTTATATTATTGATAACTTAGAAGAAGTAAAATAAGTACATATATCCTCAACTTATGGTTTGAGCTCAACAATATTTTGACTTTAGGATGGTGTGGGAGAGTACCCATATATGAGACACCAACACTGTATTTTTTTTAAAGAGAGAGAGAGAGAGAGAGACTTTTTTAATATTTATTATTTTTTTAGTTATCGGAGGACACAACATCTTTGTTTGTATGTGGTGCCGAGGATTGAACCCGGGCCGCACGCATGCCAGGCGAGCGTGCTACCGCTTGAGCCACATCCCCAGACCCCCAACACTGTATTATAAAATTGTGTTAAACAATCTTGCTTACCTCCAGGCTCAGGTCAAGTGTTCTGAGCACCTTTCTGCAGGCTAGGTTAAGGTACGATGTTCTGTAGTTTTGCTGGATTAACTGCATTTTGGACCTTGGATACTTTCAGTTTAACTATGGGTTGTTGGGATATGTCTTTGTAGGTTCAGAGCATCTGATACTTGAAAAGTTAAATGCCAGGGCATATTCAAGTAGTTAATCCAGACGACAATGGAACTAAGGTCACGAGTTGTCTAATGGATCTGCTGCTGCTGATGGCTGTAGTGTGGAGCAGTCATTTACAACCTGGGTGGTCTGGGCAGGCTTTTTGGGAGATGGGGGTCTGGGCTTCTCCTTGAAATACTGGGGAGTATGGGGAAGGGCGTCCTAGGTGGGACAGTGGCACAAACCTAAGGGGGAGGAGAAACTATCTGGAAAATTGGAAAAATAGGATGTCAGGGAGGCGTGGTCTTGATTGGAAGCAGTGTGAAAGCCCCGCAAACCCATCAGGGTGGAACTCCAGCAAGCAGCCTAGGACCAAGGAGCCCACTGGCCACAGGAAGCCCTTCGTGACTTAAACTGGGTAAGCAAGTTAGGAAATGCTTTTGGGTGATTAGCTAAAAGGTAATTAACCCCAGGCATATTGGTGCCAGTCTAATCCCTTCCACGGTAGTGCATGGCCAGGTTCCAAGCTCTGCTGGGTACAGTAGTCCAGGTGCCACTGCAGGGCCAGGGCAGAGATGGCAGTAACAAGCCTGTCTCCTCCTTCCTGGGGCCCAAAGGCCAATTTAAAACTCTCTTTTAACCTTCAAGAATTCCTTAGTTTTTAAGTAACCACGACTAGAAGGCAAGTGACAATTTTCCCTATCCTTATTTAAAAACAAGAAGGTCGGCACCTGGCACACCCAGTATTCCTGAGTGGTTACTCAGGAGGCTGAGGCAGGAGGATCACAATTCAAGACCAGCCTGGGCAACTCAGGATATTGTCTTTAAAAACTAAAAAGGGCTAGGGACATAATTCAGTGCTAGAGCCCTCTTTCATTCAACTCACAGTAACAGGATAGGAGAGGCATGGATTGAAGGTCAATCAATTAACATAGCAATTTTCATTTTTACATATTTTTAAGAAGGTACTCTGCTTGTTTTTTCAGCAGAGCATATTGTGTCAGATGAGTTATGTAAAGCTAAGTTCTCATTATTGTGAAAAAGGAAAGCACGTGTTCAATGTGGGAAGTAGCCAGAGTGGTCTGTGAACTGATCAGGTTATTGAAAATGAAAGGTCACCTAGTCAACCTTGAGGGAGCATTTGCTTGAAATCATACTGCTTTGTGTAAACGTACTGTCATCTAAAAGGGCGCCAATGCACACATCTTAAGTTTTTTTGTTTTTACTGAGTTTCAAGACATTGCTGCTTTTTGGAGTGTTGGAGTAGATTTCAGGTCCATTTATGGTAAATAAGAAAATAACCTTGTCAAAGTAAGAGAAGCAAAATAAAATATATAGATATGAGCCGTGACAGATGTCATAGAGCGGGGAGTGGATGTAAAGACAATTAGGGCTGTTGTCATTAATGAAGCCCTGGCAACACGCGTCACAGATTAAATAATGAAGGCCAGTTGGTGGGCCCTGTGAGGAGAGAACAGAGAGCCCATTGTGTCCGCTTTTCCACTGAATTTCAAACTAATTGCCTAAGTAAAGGCTTCTATTTTGGTCATAAGCGATGGAAAATTAAACAGTTGATATATTGTAAATCTTGTAATTCACCCTGGATCACCAATCAGAACTAAATAGAGCAGCTTGGAGCAAAGAATCCAATTCAACTGTGGCCTTTGCCTGCAGAGAAGCCCAGTTCAGTGGTTGGGCTCTGCATGGACTCTACCTTCCTGTTGAGTGAGGTTCTAGCTAGCTATTGCTGCAGAGTGGGGACAGATTTCATGATCCATCCAGGACTGGCACAGTGCAGAGCCCAGGGAGGGGCCTCTCAGAGGGCAGCCTGGGCTGAGTCTCAAGGCAGGTTGGGGTTGTGGCCTTTTCTATCTGGTCACTGTGATGAACAAATACATGTGAAAGCACTTTGTTTATACAAATGAAGAGATTACTGTTGTTGTTGTTGTTGTTGTTATTTTAGAAGTGGAGTCAGGTGGAGTCAGGGTTCTGGGTTCTGAATCCTGGATTTGAATGCTGGTTTCATTTCATACGAGGGTCCCTGCTTTCTGAATGCCATTTTTAGCAGTCTTCTTGTGACACCCCTCCTTAAATCACATGATCTTCACTTCTTTGTATGACATGGAGATCTTCTGGGCATTCTAATGAAGCTAACAAGTCCCTTAATAAAAGAATAATGTTGACTTCACAAAATTAAAATGGATAGGATTCCAAAGAACACTGACATACAGTTATAAATATGCTAATAAGTAAATATGTAACTGGGCATGGTGGTGCATACGTGTAATCCCAGCAACTCAGGAGGCTGAGGCAGGAGGATTGCAAATTTGAGGACATCCTCAGCAACTTAGTGAGACCCTGTCTCAAAAAATAAAAAAATAAAAAAGGGCTGAAGATGAAGATGTAGCTTGGTTCAATCCCCAGTACAAAAAAAAAAAAAAAAAAAAAAAAAAGAAAGAAGAAGTAAATGTGTAATATTATAATATACATTATTTGTTAAAATTCATTAAGTACTAAGATCTAGTGGCAGGACTAATAATGACTGTAATTTTGAAGTAACGATGAGTGGAAATGATATTTTAAGGTATCTGCAATAGCTAATGATGTAACATGAAAATACCTTCAATTTCTATTAATGACAAGTGACGAGAATGGACCATTTGATTGCCGATTATTGCCTCCATTTGTAATAGAAGAACATGCTAAACTTCAGTTCCAGATTAGTAAAGAAAGAAATGAACTGTTTTCCCACCCACATCCTGAGTTCTGAGAGCATCACACCCCTTCTCTTAAAATGTCACTCTTTCCTTTTAGGCTGCACATTCTGCAGGGCCAAAGTCTGCACCCCAGTGACCACTAGCCGTGCTCTCCCTCTGTTCCTGTGTGCACCCCTGTGTCTGGGTGCAGGAGCAGAGCATCAGGGTCCCCTTGGGGAGTGCTGGACCACACCCTAAATGGTCCTCAGGACCTCCAGTCCAGACTTCAAAAACACCTCCCAGACTTGGCCACCTGCCTCCCCTTGGTCCATCAGCCTTCCTCTCTGTCCTGTGTGCCCTTGCTCTCTGAAGGATAGTAGCAGCCACTGCTGGGCTCAGGCTTAGACCTGAGCCTGAGGGAGTTTGTGAGGGAGTTTGTGGGCATGATGCTGCCAGGACTTCCACACCAGCCTCATTGATAAAGTTCATGACATTTTTAAACACTAAAATATGCCTGTCCTTTTATCTTGAATGTCTTCTAAATTTTGACTCATCTGACATAGCCTAGTTTCTCCTCCTCATCTTTTTAACATGCTTCTGTGATTATTCTCAGGTTTAGAATCCTTGGTTATGACTCTTTGCCTTCATGATATGACATCAGAGGGCTCCTGCCTTCCTCATGGCATGTTCCTGTGCTGTTCCCAGTCCCATCAAGCTCCCCACAGACAGCCCCTCCAATATCCATCCCGTTTCCTCCTTTGCCTTGGTAGGCTACGTGCCTTCTGCCTGGGGACACCTGGCCTCCCTGACATCTCCAGGTCTCAGTTCTGTGGCTCCTTCTTTGGAGAATGTCATGAGGACTGTTCAGAGTGCAGTTCTTGTCCATTTATTTCCTCCTCCTTTGCAGTGACCAGAGTCTGGCAGGGCTTCCAAAGTGACAGGCACCTGGGATAGAGTAAAGTTCAGCGCTTCATCAGTAGCTGAAGGGGATTGGTTCCGGAACCTTCCTCAGAACCAAAATCCATGGATATCAAAAATTGCAGATGCTCCAATACTTACGTGAAATGACACAGCATATGCCCATAACCTACCCACATCTTCCCACATACTTTAAATCAACTCTAGATTACTTATAACACTGAATGCAATGTAAACGCTGAGTAACTTATGATGACTTTTTTGCAGTATAATAGTAATTATACCTCCACACTATAATTATTTAGAGAGTAACGACAAGAAAAAAAGACTGTACATGTCCAATATAGACAGAGTTTTTTTCCCATCTGAGGTTGGTTGAATCCATGTACATGGGGACCAAACATACATGGCTGGGAGCAGTATCTTGCTTGGGTCCTAATCCTGGCTCTGTGGCTAGCTGTGTGATCTTGAAAAGGTATGTGACCTTTGGACAACTCAGTTTTCCCATCTGTAAACCTAGTATAATAACAGAGTGCTACGGTTTAAAAGAGTAAATACTTGTAAAACACTGAAGAGCCATGCCTGGTTCATAGGAAGAGCTCAAAAAATAACTGTCCTAGCCGGGTGTGGTGGCACATGCCTATAATCCCAGCAGCTTGGGAGGCTGAGGCAGCGGATTGTGAGTTCAAAGCCAGCCTCAGCAAAACCTAGGCGCTAAGCAACTCAGTTCGACCTTGTCTCTAAGTAAAATATAAAAAAGGGCTGGGGATGTGGCTCCATGGTTGAGCACCCCTGGGTTGAATCCCCAGTACCAAAAAAAAAAAAAAAAAAAAAATCTATTCTTACTCATTTTAGTTAAGTGGCCTGGGCTCATTTAGAAGTCACATCTCACTATGCTATTATTTTTGCTGGCATTTTATTAAAGAATGTAGTATAGGGCTGGGGTTGTGGCTTAGCAGTAGAGTGCTGCCTAGCACATTCGAGACACTGGGTTCGATCCTCAGCATCACATAAAAATAAATAAATAAAGATATTGTGACCAACTACAACAAAAAAATATTTAAAAAAATTTTAAAAAAGAGTGTAGTATAATTTGGGGTCAAGTACTTAACTATTGTTTCATCTTCATTGGGGTTGGTATCAGATTTCGATTTTACGTGAATTTATTTATATGAGACAAAAGGAAATGCTCTTTGACAAAATAAGAGAAATCCTGGGGACAAAATTTAATAGAATGATGGAGGCACAGTCTTATCAATAGTTTTCTAGCCGAGTTGGGGATTTATCCATATTTCTTTCATTCAAGAAATTGAGTTTGACTTAACAGGAATATTTCTTGTAAGTAGGCAAAGGAGAGATTGATATTATTTATCAGAAGATTTCCTTAAGAATGTAAATCATGTTTGCAAACCAAATCACTTTTTTCTTGCATGAGCATTTTCATATACTCTGGGAATATTCTACTCTTGTGGGGGAAATTTTTTAATGATTACTAACTACCTAGCTCATGTGACATTGATGTGCTTTTTAAAAAAAGATATTTATACTTAATATACACATACATAAAAATGTAAAAAACGTATACATCACAACAAATTTTTATGTAAATGAAAATAAGAAATATATTACATTTTTAAAAACTTATAAATCAATTTGGGATAGAGAGTTATTTTAAAAGACACTCTTGAGCCTGGCACACTGGTGCATGCCCATCATCCCAGAGCTTAGGATCTTGTTAATTGGCTTAGGCTGGCTTTGATGTCCTCTTCTAACTGATGCTTCCTTCCCAACATAAAGGTTATTTCCCTTGAGGTTTGTTCCACTCTCCAGCCGTCTCTCGGTTTCGCCAGCAGGTGGAGTACTAGCTCCTTTGAAAGTCATCAGCCATGGACCTTAGGGCTAGTTTTCTTACTGTTGTAATTATACTCTCACGGGGGGCGGGGAGACCCTATGAGAAACTCTTAAATATGACGTGGTAGTGGGTAGGGGAAGTGGATAGGGTGGATGTTGGGTCTCAGGTAGTCTCTAGGATTTTCATGCCTGACACTTGGGAGCTAATATGCTAATAACTTGTATTTCATAGGCTTTGAGTAACTCGAATTTTTACCAGAAAACTATGTAAGTTTTTTTAGCAACAGGTGAATAAAGTTTTTCTTGGCATATTTGTGTCCAATCTCACAGTTTGGAAGAAACAATAATTAAAGTTAGGGAACCTGACTATTATGTTAAAATAGATCTTACTTAAATACAAATCATGGAAACAAGCCATGAGAATTAAAACTATTCTTGTTGAAAACTAGTAGGAAATAGTGCCTACTGTGAGCACATTAAAAGCCAAGCATGGAAACTCCATCTGTCCCTGCTCTCTGACTGGGATTGAACCCAGTAACTCTACCACTGAGCCAGATCCTCAGTCCTTTTATTTTTTCATCTTGAGACAGGGTCTCTCTAAATTGCCCAGGCTGGCTTCAAACTTCTGATCGCCCCTCGATTACAGGCGTGAGATTCTACATAAGTGTCTTAGTCTTTCTTAAGCAATATGCTGAAACATTATTGACCATGTTTTAGTTTTTAATTGCATTTAGGACATTATCAATTACATTTTTCTAAAATGAAAACTAAATTTAAATTCCTTACTTTGAAACCCATATGTGTTTTTTCCCCATAATGTGTTATTAAGTTCCATTTTAAAAGTCAACTAAAGAGATCTTTGTTTTTATTATAAATGTATCTTAAATGCAGGTGATGAAACTGAATTATAACAGTGATTTAAAAATTTACAGATACCAAGTCAGAATCAGAAGTTAGAAGATTCTTTGATAAATTTTCTTCTCGAGCTTATACTGATGTTTAGACTTGAGGGATTAATGAATTTAGACTTATTTAATGTTATGCAAAAATCTGAGACTCATATGTGAGTTTGATTCTCAGAAACAGTAATTTCATATGTCCATCATGCAAAGTGAAATTATAGTGCTATGCATTCTGTGACCTCCACCCAACCTGGTCAACAACAGAAAAGTCATTTTATGGCCCTAAGAATGCAGACTATAATCCCCTTGTTTAAAATGAATCAGTCACTTTAATTCAGTGTCTGAAGGGAGAGAAGGGAGTGAGAGATTTCTTTGTGTTATGGTTTTCTTGAGCAGCAAGTATGAAAAGGAAGCCCGCCAAGCGAAGCCTTAGCTCATTGTGTATGTGGGTCTTATTTCTCACAACAGTGCTTATTTAACATATGGGGAGTGGTTTCAAGTTCATTACCGAAGCTTATAGGCTCAAGTGCCTTGTGGGCTTGGCTAACTTAAGTTGCCTTTGGGGAGGGGCCAAAACTGAGTCTGGGAACAGGAGCTTTGCCCTCTTGTAATTCTCAGGGTAGTCAAAAGTTCCCCCCTTTGGCTATCAGCTGCCTGGGAGATTAGCTTCCTAGTAAGGATCTTTCTTTAGAGTAACATGAAGCGACTACTTTCACAAGGGCACCAGGTTAGTAAATAACGTTTTGAACTTTCTGTTGCATTTGTCAGAATTTCTTTGCGTGCTCAGGACAGGCAGGAGAGCTGTTGTGCTGTGGCTGTGTTCTTTTAGAGAATAGTCTGAGTGGGTTGATACCAGGGAGATTGGGGGTTATGTTTCTCTTAGAATATATGCATGGTTTGACAATGTTCAATGCAAGTGGAAACCAGAAGAAAAAACATGTGTGTGTGTTTGTATGTTGTATTTACAGCCCAGAAATTGGTCCCTGTGTGTAAGCATTTTCAGTTCCTTTTTTGAAGTTACTTTCTTCATGTCCTCCCACTGAATCTTCTAGGTGTAACTCCGATTTGATGCATGGCCGATTTGATTTTCTTTTTGGACCTTGAACAGCAGGTGTTGTAGTCAGCCTCTCTCTCTTTCTCACCACACCTGTGCAAGCTTGTCCGATGCTCCATTTCCCCATGGGCCTACTCCTTGGAGTCACAGTGAATCAGAGTTTCATTTAAATCTTTTCTTCGAAAAATCTGGTACTTTTCTAGAATGTTTCACAAAATACCTACGTAACAACAGTTTTGGACAGAGTGTTCAGGTGATTTAAGCAGAACCAAATCCCTTCCTCAGCTGTCCCTTGTTTCGTTCACCAGTGACGCCTCAGAGTAGATTACCCTGGAGCACTGAAGGATCCTAAAGATGAAGTGTGGCTTATAAGCATGAAAGCAGTGTTAATAGCAGTAAATAATTAAGTCAATAAAGTTAAGTACCAAGAGAATACCTTCCTCAATCTCATTAACTTAAAGATCTAGAGAACTATTTTGCCTTTGTTAATTTACCACCAAAGCAATCTGGAATGAAATTGTTCTGTAAGGGTGGTTCAATTTGATGAGGTCTTAAACTTTACAGCACTTGGTGAAATACAGCTTCTCTTGCTTTTATGCTACTTTAAGTATACTTTGGCTCACTGTTATTTTAAAATAGGCCAATATGCTTATTGCTACTTAATTTTTTTTCTCCACTAGGAAATAGTTTTATCAGGAAGGGTCTGTTCTTTCATGTTCTCCCCAGTTAAAAAGAAAATTGAGGAAGAAAGCAGACAGAAATAGGCACTTAAAAAAAAACAACAAAACTTTGATCTAATATACTAAATTTTAAGGATCTCACTTTCCATCTGTACTGAAATTGAAGTTGGAAAGTTATGGCTACATTGCCATTTCAAGATTATAAAATGGTACTTTAAACCCCTAAGACACAGCTGCACAGCTTTATTATTGTCTTTACTTCTGCAGATATCTCCTTTAACAGCAAATCCATGAGTCTCTTTTAAGCTTTCCAGAAAGTTCAAAGATCGCCACGACTTTGCTATGCTTAAACACACACACCATGCTATCATTGCATATGTCTGTTATTGTGAGATTATTATTAAATGCTATTAGATCAAATCTTAAAGGAAGACATTGGTTAACCTAATCTCTGCCTAATTATTTTAAAGAAAAATATCAAGACATTTTACTTTCTGATTACTTGGTTGTACTTAATGGGTAGGGATAAAATCTTGAGTTCACACAAAACTAATTTGTGTCCTGTCAATCTCGGTTTCTGTGTTCCTAAGGGCTTCAGAGCTCTTCATCTAGAGATTGTAGTGAAGGAATATATGACTGATTGGAAACAGAAATAAACAGTGCAGCATAGAATGGGGGAAACTCCCTAAAAACCAGATTTTAGGGGGTTTCCCAGAGAGTATACATATTAAAATAACTTCTTTGAACATAAGGGAAAAAAGCCTGTTCAGCAGAGTGTATCTTCTGTAGTTGTAGAATAATGTAACTCAGCAAATCTGGACCATTCCTGGGTTGGGATCTTGTGCTGCAGGTGTTCTCATCTTGCTGGACTGGTTTGGGATTGTTACATCTTTGCTTTTCAGTTCAAATCTAGCAGAGATGGCATTTTTCTCATTCCATACCATCAGATTTCAAGTTGAGCTTTAACTGATCAATTTTTATCCAACATGTTTTCTTGATGACCATTCAAAGTGATTTAAGTGTCTCACACGTCTCAGATGGTTTATGAACCCAGCCAGTGATGCCAAAGTTTTCTTCCCGCTCCCCATATTTCTTATTGGTGCATTAGTGTATATAATGGTGGGATTTGTTGTTACATATTGGTGCATGCGTACACTAGAGCAATATAAATAGGTTAATGTCATTCCCTGGTATTTCTCCTTTCCTTCTCCTCCTCCCACCCTGGTTCTTTTCCTCTACTCCACTGATCTTCCTTTAACTTTTTTAAAGATTTTTTTTTTCATTGTAGATAGACACAATACCTTTATTTTGTTTATTTTTTTGTTTTTTATGTGGTGCTGAGGATTAAACCCAGTGCCTCACACATGCCAGGCAAGCACTCTACCACTGAATCACAACCCCAGCCCCTTCTTTAGACTTTTGATGCCAAATTTCTTTTAAAATGCATGTGAGTTTCAGAGTTAGAGACAAATCCTTAGGCAAACTATTTCAACCTGAATTGGCTTACACCCAAAACGCTGGAAAAATTGAATAGCAGTAGGAGAGAAAGAGCCCAAGGAAAGAAATGAATCACTGATAGTAGTTGTACGATTAGAGGTAGGTTTTCTGACTGCTGGACGTTGATAGCTTTTTACCTGATAGGAAGGTTCCATTCATGTTTCAAATCATTCTTCATTCCCAGTCTTGATCTTTGCAGTACATGGTTTGAGATGGGTAGGCTTTTGACATGCATTTATGGCCTTGTCGGATTCATTCAATGACTACAGTGAACAGCACAATCCCTGCTTTTTCCATCCCTGACCCTCATTATTCTTGTCCTTAATCTTCTCACTCAAGGTGCTGTGTGCCTGGGTCTTGGGCTTACATATCAGAAAGCAAAGGAGATTGTGATACCATCCTTCTCAGAAATACCTTGTGTTAGTAAACATTCATATCTCAGAAGGATTGTAAAGGCAGAGGATAGATTAGGTTCTTGGAGCACAACTGACCACCCCCCCTCCCCTCCACTTCCTTGTATTTTTCTGAAGAATGAAATTTAAGTCTGACCTGGCAGATCTGGGTATCGTGGTGGTGGTGTCATACGAGAGTAGTAGAGTAGGGGTCACAGTGATAACGGACACCCAAAAGGCATTTCCTACTGCAACACCCAAAAGGCATTTCCTCACTACAACCTGAAGAGATGGCCTGCCTGTCATCTGCATTTTGCAGTTGAGGAACTGTCTCAGAAAAGTCAAGTGAGTGGATCCATGTCAGAGGAAGCTAGTAAGTAGCAATGACAGTATTGTGCCTTGGAGGGATGAAGTGATAGGAGAAATATGATAGATTTGCTTCTTTAGAAAATATAATCTGGGGCTGGAGATGTGGCTCAGCGGTAGCGCGCTCGCCTAGCATGCGTGCGGCCCGGGTTCGATCCTCAGCACCACATACAAAGATGTTGTGTCTGCCGATAACTAAAAAATAAAATATTAAAATTCTCTCTCCTCTCTCTCTCTCTCTCTCTCTCTCTCTCTCTCTCTCTCTCTCTCTCTCTCTCCTTCTCCCTCTCTCTAAAAAAAAAATAAATAAAATAAAAAAAAATATATAATCCAATGTTTATGATTAATGAGATGCAACTATATAAATACTGACATGTGTGCTGCTCTTCATACCAAAGATGTTTCTGCTGACCCCATGACTCACTACAGCATGTAACTTTGAGTCCTTTTTACTGGGGTGGGAGGTGAACTTCCCATCTGTTCTACTGGTGACCAATCACAGGATATCACCAGCCGTGACTGGTTCATATGGAGGATGAGCCCACTGCATTGAAGACTGTCTTCTGCCTACTAAAGCTAGTCTTGGAATTTTTGAGATTTTTTTTTTAAGTAATAAAACCATTGAAGCTATGAACTTGGACCTTTTGACTGTTCAGTTTTCATGTCTTCTTCATTCCTGCCAAGTCGGACTTCCTGCTGATAATCAAAACTCTGGTTATTTTGTCATCCTAAGAGATTTCTGAAGCTTAGTAGAAAGCCAACATTTATCAGACATGTAAAATTCCTTTAAAAACATAAATATGCATATAAAAATGTTGCACAAGTAACTTAGATTAGATTTGGCTAACACTTAAATGTAATAAGTTTAGAACCTTTAAGAAAATATAACAGTACAGCACAGGTAGATTAAAGTGTTAAGATAAAATAATAATAAACGAAAGAAACGAGACTAAACAATACAAATTCTGATCTTTGTATGAAGAAGTACTTTCTCTTCCCAAAATCAATAGAGGAAATGATCAAAGGAAAAAGTTAATGGGTTTGGACTATTTAGGTGGAAGTATAAAAGCTTTAAGTACAAAAATGATCATTGAAGCATTATATTATGAAAAGTTGGAAATAAAAACATCCAGTAGTAAAGGGAAAATTTATGATGAACTATTATAGTTTTGTTTATGAAGAATTATAATAGAAAATAGTGATGGTAGATGCTGGGTATTTAACTGTACATCACAGCTTGGATATACTTAAAATATTCCTATCTGTGTGTGTTCTGCATGGGGGCAACCATAGAAAGGATTTGCACCTTAAAAGTAATTGAGTTTATAGGGTTATTTTGAAGGGTAGGATTTCTGGTGCTTTATATTTTCTTCTTGTACTTTTCTGCATGTTAGTATTTTTAAAAACAGGTACTTTATATTTAGAAAAAATAGAAGTACAAAACTATTCATAGAGGGAAAATGAGAACAAAATACACCAAATTTTAATAGACTCACCCAATTTATAATCTATTGAAGATAATAGCTCTAAGAAAGATTTTAATTTCTTCCAAGATTTTTTATAAATTTAGATTTTCTTTTGTAAGAATTCATTATTTTTATAATAAAAATGAATAGATTAGGACTTACAGATTAGAATTGAGACAAGATCAATCTTTATAAAGAACAGGATAGGGGCTGGGGATGTGGCTCAAGCGGTAGCGCGCTTGCCTGGCATGCGTGCGGCCCGGGTTCGATCCTCAGCACCACATACAAAAGATGTTGTGTCCGCCAAAAACTAATAAATAAATATTTTTTAAAAATTTTTTTAAAAAACCAAATGCTGTACTGCTTTAAAAAAAAAGAACAGGATAATTTTACTTTTAAGAACAATTGTGTGTGTGTGTGTGTGTGTGTGTGTGTGTGTGTGTGTATGGTACTGGAGATTGAACTCAGGCTGCTTTAGCATTGACTACATCCCCAGCCCTTTGTATTTTTTATTTTGAGATGGCATCTCACTAAATTGCCCAGGCTGGCCTTGAATTTGTGATCCTCCTGCCTCACCCTCCCAAGGTGTTGGGATTACAGGGGTGTGCCACACTGCCCGGCTTCTGCTGCATCTATACATCATGTTAGGAATCTATGTATTTTATTTTTCCACATCAGGCTTGACATTTTAATCAGATCTATTATCAGGTAGATAGTTTATTTAGTGAGGGATACAGGAGGAAGTTCACTTAAATACTTGAACATCAGTCCAGGAAAAACACTTTGGTAGACTTTCTGTGTGCCCAGATGTCTCAGGAACACCTGTTTGGTCTAAAAGCAGTTGCAGGTGTGTAGAAAGAACAAGTCAAACTACTGAGAAGAGATGGTGTGACTAGGAAAATGATGATGGAGGAAGCCTTAGGAAAGTCAACTGCTGTCTTCCCTCTTCTACAGATGAGTGACTGACTCCCAGAATGACGGAGTGCCCGAGTCTACTAGGTTCTAGTAGACTTGATTGGAGTCTTTTGGGGACTTTTGAATCCACCATTGCTTTTCTTTATAATATTCCATTCTTCCAATTTTAACACATTTTGGTAGTAATGAATAAAATTTTATTTTCATTTATCCTAGGCTAATAAAAATCAAAAGCTAGTACCCTTCCATGTTTATCTAAAGGTATTTGAGAAAGGGGCAGAAGGCTGGTCACTATGTCCAAGGAAAACCTACCCCCTTGCCAGGCAGAGCTGTTATTCTCGTCATTGATCAAATGTTCTGTTCTTGAGTGCAGGCTCACTTAACAAACATCTGGTTTGCTTGTTTGTTCTGGAAGACAGCAGCCACATGGAGTGACTAGGGAATGCTTGATACTGAGCCTAGGAAGTTGTTTTATAACAGATTTACTGACATTATATAATTTACATGTTATTACATTAACACTTTGAAATAGGTGGTTCAACAATGTTCAGTACATTTATAGAGTATGTGACCAACACCATAATCCAATTTTTGAAAATTTTCATCACTCTAATTAAAGAAACTCCTTTCTCATCCATTTCTCTCCTAACCCTAGATAGCCATTTTTCTGCATTCTACAAAGACCACTTCGGTGAGCATGACCTGGTTACCATGTGGGACCCTTCTGCTCAACAATGTCTTTAAATGGGAGATAAAACCAAATGAACCCACTCAGGATTGTCAACTATTGTATTAGATTGAGTGACTGTGTCTTCTAGAGTTTCTAACCTTTAAAATGTTCAAAAAATTTTTTTAAAATATGGGATTACATACTCATTAAGGTATGAGATGTTTGCAGGCTGTGTTGCAAAATGTTGGATAGACTTGTTACTTATTAGAGTGATCTTGAGTGAATTACTTGACTTCACTCAGACTCAATTTGTTTATCTATAAAATGGGCATGATGGCTTGGGTGTGGCTCAGTGGTAGAGCACTTGCCTTGCATGTGTGAGGCACTGAGTTTGATCCTCAGAACCACATAAAAGTAAATAAAATAAAGATATTGTGTCCATCTATAACGAAAAAAAAATTTTAAATGGGAATCATGATACGAATGCTTACTTCAGAGGGTTTTTGTAAGAATTTAATGAAAAAATGTATGTAACAGGCCCACCAAAGTATCTGATGCATTATGTGTTAAATGTATGTTAGTTATTTTTTTAGATTTATTTTTTATTTGTAGATGGACACAATATCTTTATTTATCTTTATGTGGTGTTGAGGATCAAACCCAGTGCCTTGCAAGTGCTGTAATGCTGAGCTATAGCCCCAGTCCCTGATGTTAATTATTATTATTTTTCATTAAAAATAAGCTGTTAAATGTGACTTTATATAAATTTTTATGAGTTTATGTTCTACTAAGGATTTGAGTTGGCTTATAATTATATTTACATACTATTAAACACATACACAGAGGAATAAAACCAGGGATCAGGGATGAGAATACTAGTACAAAGATAATATTAGAGGAAATAATAGTGATGATGGTAATTATTAATTAATAATTAATAATAATTAATTTATATAATAAGTTTTCAATGAACATTTCTTTGAAATTTTTAAAAAATGTTTTAAACTCATAAGTTGAGGAAGTCATGCCAAATCAGAAATGACATATATAACCAAATGAGATCCCAGGCTGGGAGAGACCTTTAATGGTTTCTAGTCTACCCTCATAATCATGGGAGATGACAACTTGGTTAGAACTCACAGTGTGAGGGTGAGGCAAGTATTTCCCAATATGTATAGCATATACACACGTGTGTGTGTATATATATGTGTGTGTTTACCATGTGTGTATATTTATATATGGTAAGCACTTTTTTGAGATAACAAGTCAGAACCCAAACTGTCTCCCAAACTGTATTATTAGGAGGTAACATTGCCTACTCAGGACAACCGGTTTCCTTGGTAATGGTTCTGTTTTCCAGAATGTTTTCACACACATTAAACTGAATTGTACACTCATGTAGGTACACTCCTAGGTTCTCATCATATCTCCTATACATAGAAATATATGCCTAGACAAGTAGTCTGCAGATATCACAATTATCATGACCCTCACCCCACCTCACTTTCTTGCTCAAACATCCAAAGTTGTATTGATTGTTCTTTAGGTTAAATATGCCAACCCCTCATACCTGTTTCTTTGTCCTGGAATGGATTCCCATTCTGAGATGCTCAGTGAGCTTCTAAGTAGTCTTCAAGGTTCCATTCCATTGCAACCTTCTGTAGTCCCAGATTGAGCACCTCCTCCTCTGAGTTCCCACCACACTCTGTTCATGCTGTGAACTTACTGTCACCTTCCCTGGACTATGAGCCCCTGAGGGAGAGCACATTTACTTTTGTGCTCCTAAACTCCTTACAGCACCTGACACACGGTAATTGCTCAAACAGCATAAGAGACAATATTGGCCTTACTTCATGTGGATACCTTTCTATAATGATTTTAGAGAGTCGGCAGTTATGACAAATGTTTTTGGGTACAAAATGTCTAGTGAAGCCTGATTACCTGAGGGCTAAAACAGGCAACAAAAAGCCTATGGCTTCTCTTTGACCCAAAGTAGCATCATCTAGGGAAGAAGCCTACCAAAGCCTTCCTTCCAGTTCTTCATTTAGTGAACGTGAATGTATCCACTAATACCCTCATATAAGCTAAGTACTTGTCTGTTAGGCAGAGTTGATTCCTACCACCTTGAGTGGTTGCAGGAAGTCTGGCCTAGGTCTGAAGGAACAAGAGTCCGGCAGAGTTCTAAAGCTGAAGCAGATGCAAAGATGTGGTTTATTTTTTCCTGAGTCCACAAAGAGGATCTTCTGGAGAGCACTGACAGAGGGAGACAGGTACCAGTGAGCATGTCCTATTTTAGGAAATACTGCATTTCCTGAGACTTTTTCAGTGATGGATGGCTGAGGGTATTAGAGGGTTTGCCTTTGTAAAAAAAAAAAAAAAATTACATGGGCCTCTCTGAAATAGTCATCCTGTGTTACAGTTTTACTGGAACCACAAAGGAAATATCTACTTATACTCGTAGGTCTTGAGGTGTTTGATGGGCCTTTCATTTGTGTTCAACCTAAAATCCCCAGATTCTCTCAATCATTTCTCATAAGTTCATGAGCAGCATGCTCTGTTTTCTGTCTGCCTGTGGTTTGCCTTGTCTTTGTTCTGCCGTTCTCCACCTGAACACAGTGCTCCACCTGGAGACTAATTTGCAGCTAGGATGATTGGCAGCTCTCCTGGGATACAGCTTTCCTTACCATGTCTCCTAAGAGTGCATCAGTCTTAAAAGATAATATTAACAATGTGCCATTTTGGGGGATACTCTCTCAAGGTACTGTGCCAAAGTGCCTTGTATATGTGCTGTCATTTCATGTTCACAGCAAGGCTCAGGTGACATCATTATTCTATTCCCTTGATTTCAGGACTCTGTAAATGGCAAGATAACATCATAAATTAAAGTGTAGCGTTTTAGGGGAAACAATAAGGTAGGGAAAACCCCATCACATTAAATGTAGATGTAAAATGAATAGTCATGTTATTTTCAGGAAAGTTAAAATGTGTGTGTGTTGGGGAAAGATGGATAGAGAGCACATCTTACAATCAAAGAAATATCGTATCTCCATTTTACAGATGAGGAAACTGAGACTAAGGAAATTTGAGTAATTTGACACAATTTTACAGTGTCTAGAAGGTGAGCTGCATTCAGATCAAGCCTGACTGTAATGTGTGCTTCTATCATTCCCCATGCCTTCTTGAGTATCCCTATCACGAGTTGGGGATGTCGCTCAGTGGAAGAACACTGGCCTTGCTTGTGCAAGATCCCGGGTTTAATCCCCAGCACCAGAAATCAGTCAGTTGATCAATTACAGTCAAGTATCTCTGTCATGAAGTTGGCTTGTACAAAATTCCGAGGGCTTTCTCAAGAAAACAGTGCTAGTGTAGGCAAACACCAACCTGTATTTGTGTGTGTATTTAAATTTGAATGGTAATGTGTATATTCAGTTTAGTTTTTTCTTTCTTTGCAGTGAAAAACTTGGTATATCTTTCTTTTTGCATATTTTAAAAGATGATTACCAGGTCAAAAACTACAAATATTTTTATGGCTTTACAAACATACTATTACATTATACCTGAGAATGGGTTATCCATTAACAGTGCCATTAGCAATGTGTTGAGTTTAGCACAACAGTTATTAGTTTTTAACACAATCCATTTCTGGTCTTATTTGGACTGGGGACTTGGTTCTGTTGTGGAAACTCATTCTGAGATCCCTCGGGCTGTGGGTTATCTGCTTGGGATTCCTTCACTAGTTAATGTGTGTCTCCTGGTTGCAGTGGCCTCTGGACTTGGCTTTGAATCATATTCCTCGAGGCTACTTTGCCCTAAACTTTGCTCTGCTTCCCACTCACCTTTTGACTTTTCAGCTTGCTCACCTCCTTCATTTTCCTCTATTGTAAAACCCCAGGTTATTTGATGTACTTTATAGGAAATCTCTCGAGTCCAGAGGATGATTCCTGGCAGTAAAAGAGAATTGAAAGCAAATCTTTTTGTAAATCAGTGGTGGTTGAAGAAAGGCCATCTTGCAAATTTCCTAGGAATCATTTCAATGATCAGTTAGTCAGAAATTCATTCTAATTGTTCTACTTTTTCCCTACATGAAGCAAGGAAAGGGATAGTAGAAGTGTTAAGAATGAATAATGGAAGACTTTGAGGAAAAGAACCCACTTAGATTTCAAATAACATAAAGGATAAAACTGAAGAAGGAAAATAATTTCCACTTAGATGCTGTGCTATTCTCTAAGGTCCATAGAGTAAAGATTTATAGCTAAGAAATAATAATTTAACTCATTTTTTTTAATTTTTAAGATGGGAATAAAGAAAAAAGTTAAATACACATCTTACCTTCTGCTAAGATCTCTTTATTTATATGTATAAATTTCATGGGTGGAGTTTAAATAGGTAAGAATTTCATAGCTCTGTTTAAACAGGTAAGAAATATTGAGCAATAGATGATTCCTTAGATTCTGATTTATGGCCCAACATGACTCAGATCTCTGGTGAGAGGAAACCACTGTCCCCATCACTGAAGATAAAAATGTAGTCTACTTTTTGTCTGAATGTGGCATGCTACTTAGAAATAAAATCATAAACCTTATTGAGAAAACTCAAGTTTAAGCCAGGTATGGTGGTTCACACCTGTAATCCCAGTGACTCTGGAGGCTGAGGCAGGAGGATCACAAGTTCAAGCCCACCATGTGCCACTTAGCAAGACCCTATCTCAAAATAAAAAAATAAAAAGGCCTGGGAATATAACTCAGTGGTAAAGCGGCCCTGGGATCAATCCCCAGTACTGCAAAAAAAAAGAGAAACAAACAAACAGAACCCTCAATTTTAAATCCAATGTAAACACAAGTTTACCTTTAGTGTTGTATACATGCTCAAAAAAGTGTGTTACTATTCAAAAGGACGAAGTGATCTTGATGAGAAGGAACTCCTGGATCGTGAAGGACAGTGGCCATATCATACAGATGTTTTAGCAGTCCATGGGACTCTACTCAGCTTGATGAGTAATTCAGTATTTGCCAAAAACTCAATCTATTTTCATTAGCTTCATGATACTTGCTTCTAAAGACACATGTTTGGAAATTTTAGAAGCCGGTGGAGCTGTGGATTCACTCACTGTGGATTCCGCTCCTGCTGCTGTATCTGTTCCCTGGGATCTTGTGTACATGCTGGTTTTGTTCTCACTGAGTATAAAGCTTCTGTCACGTTTTTCTCCTCAAGACCTTCTCTCCTCTTGTCATAAAGGTATCATTTTGGAGCTAGTTAAATCAGTGTCTCTCAAACTGAATTGCCTGGATATTTTGCACAGGAATCGCCTGGATATTTTGTGCAAATGCCGACCCATTTCCGGAGAGCTGCCAAGATTATGCATTTCCTCCAACCCCCTGCCTTGCTGCTAGTCCATGGACTAGGGGATCTCTAGTTCTCACTGTGGTGCTCCCAGGGAGACATTGGTGGAAAAGGTGACTTATAAAACAAACATCCAGTAGAGGAGCCGTGGATGTTCACTGATCACTGTGATTCCTTTGACCAGTGCCCAGTTAAGTTCAGACAGGCAGCAGTGCACACTGATTAAAAACTTGGACTCTGTGGCTCTCTTTTTGCCACCCAGCAGCTGTATCACATGGGCTGATAACTAATCTCTATAAACCTCAGTTTCTGAATTCAAGACATACAAATAATATGAAAACCTATTTATAGGGTTATCATGATGGTTAAATAATATAATGCACATAAAATATTTAGTAAGTGCTTGTGAAATACTAGCTTCAGTAGTAATAATTCAGGAAGCATTTATCGAACACCTACTTCATGCTGGGCATAGTAAGGTAGGTGTATAAAGATTAAAAGACAACCTTTTAGTTTCAGTGGAGATTTAATTGGATGATTTGAAAGTCCCTAGTGTTGAGATTAAATCTAAAATAATTCTATATGCTTTTTGGATATTTCTTATGTTGGGTAGACATATTAAAATAAAGCTGGGGGTGCTGGGGTTGTGGCTCTGTGGTTAAGCACTCACCCAGAGGCCCTGGGTTCGATCCTTAGCACCACATAAAAATAAATTAATTAATTAACGATATTATATCCAACTACAACTAAAATATAAATATTAAAAAAATAAAGCTGGGTTCAGATCAGCAGAAATTAAATAAAATTTATGCACTAAGACAGTGAACTCAGCATATTCTAACTTTTTTTTGGGTACTGGAGATCAAACTATTAAGCCATGTCCCCAGCCGTATTTTGCATTTTTATTTAAAGGCAGGGTCTCACTGAGTTGCTTAGTGCCTCACTTTTGCTGAGGATGGCTTTGAACTCCTGATCCTCCTGCCTCAGCCTCCCTAGCCGCTACAATTACAGGCATGTGCCATCACATCTGGCGTAACTTTTAAAACCAAACGTTTCTTATGATTGGTTCTTTGAGTGAATTATCTCTGAGAGTGGAAATTGAAGGGCAGGTTTTATTTTTATTTCTTTATTAGTTGAACTGTTTTGTTTGAGCAACTGGAACTGAAGGACATGGAAGGACAGGCATGATCAATTTCTATTTTGGTGGATCAAATTTTGAGCACACACTTGCTTTCCATAATTGGCATCGGCCTTTTAAAGTGATTTCAAAGTGACTCTGTCTTTGAATGAACTGACTTGTTTTTCCAATAGAGACCAAAAAATGAGCACCCTGCCTCTTCTCTATCAATCACACAGCACAAACATGTGTGCCTTTCAAGAGCTGGGTGTTTCTGCTTTTTATCCATCTTTTGTCCCTTTGTTTGGAATCCCATCTCGCAAAGGAAATGATCACTGACCCAGAATTTATTTTTTCTTTATCTAAATATTTTTCCAAGTTATTGAGAGCCATGTGCTTTTTCTGAACTTACAATGGTTCTCTTTGTGATGCATACTTTTGTAATTTTTTTTAAAAGATATTAGTTTGGAGAAAACTCTGTGAGTGTGACTTTTGTGTTTGTGAGAACATAATTATCTCACTGAGCAGAATCTTCAAATAGTGGAAATGGTGGAACTAAAGCAATATTCACTGCAGGCATTCACAGTTGCTTGCATTAGGTGTTTCAACAATGGCTTTTCTCCTTACCTTTTGGGTTATAAATATTAGTTTCTCTGTTTTTGTTACAAGAAACGTCAGAATGATTTTTACTGCCTTTTTTCTTTTGTAGAATCAAGGAAAATTACCTGCTTTTCCTTTAAATATCAGTGTGTGTTTGTTGATGGTTACAACACTGCTTATTGTTTAAAAATAAAGATTTGTTGGGATATGTTACAGACCATAAAGTTAATACAATTAAAGTGTACAATGCAGTGGGTTTTAGAATATTGACAGAGTGGTCTTTGAAGATTTTTGCTATCGCATATTTTTTATTTCATCTATTATATATGCCCAAACCCCTCCATATTTCCATTTCCTCAATGATTTTTTTTTACTTTATAGATTTGGGAAAATATATGTATCATAACAATGAATTTCATAAAATCATTATGTAGCTCAATGGTAGAGTACTTGCTTGGAATGCATGGGGCCCTGGGTTTAATCCCCAGCACAAAAACAAAAACAAAAATCCCCCTAACAATCATAAATCACTTACTAATCATTTCCTGATTACATTGTGGCTTTTTAATTTGAATTAGTACTATTTTAATGATGAAACAATAACCTATCAACTCAGCCCATGTGACATTAAGCCTGACATGTTCTATATTACTCTTGCAATCCTTTCTTACCCCTAAACCTCACATCCACACAATCCATTTTGGTTTTTTTACCTTAAACATTATGCTGTCTTTCAAATATGACAGTGAAGCCTGATGGTTCATTTTACTCAACTGAAATTCACCCAGAGATCATTGTGTCCTGTGGTACCTTTATAAGGAGAAAAGATCTGGTTTTCTTTATGGCACAGAATCATTTTATGAACGACCAATATTGTTTATCTGGACAATAAAAAACTAACCAAGTGTAAGTGATATTGCTTGTCCTACAAAATCCTATTTTGGGCAGCCTAAATTTACTTCATTGAAAATTTTTTTGGCTCTGGATCTATAGCATAAGACCACCCTCCGGGGAGGGGTGTTGAGGATAAAGTCTAAGTGCTGGCCTCCTGCCCTATACCCAGCCATAAGGCCCTCCCCACCCCCCCTTTTTTTACTTCCTCAAACCTGCCATGGCTATGTGATAAAATATTAGTGGTCACATGGATGAGATATTTAGAATTTGGCAGGACCTAGTAATTATCCTTGAGAGTTAAGGGAAGAGTTGCTAGGAGGAGTTCCAGGATTCTGGGTTATACAGCTGGATAGATAATGTTTCCAATTTATTCAGGAAGGAAATATAGGAAGGATATGTTTTGCAGTTAGAAGATGATGAAATCTGTTTTGAGCATTTAAATTGAGGTTATTTATGGGATCATCCAATGGGAAACTTCACAGGCATTTGGATATATAGGTCTGAAGCCCAGAATGAAAAACCTAGTTGGAAACAATTATTGAGAGCCCAGTGGACACTAGTGGTTGGCAACAGAGATGGCCTCTGTCTCCAGGAAGTTCCTGGTCTTAGGGCTACAGAGTCCAAGTGGAAAAAGATGTGCTCAGTGGTGGGGTCACTTGGAACCATAGAAGTATCATGGAAAGAAAACACTGGCACATATTTTAACCATTAGAATAGAAGAGATCACCCTGAGAAGTATATGGAGTAGAAAGAATGATCCTAGGATCCTGGGGATCCTAAAAAATATTAGCATGTAAATGTTGAGTACAAGAGGAGCAGCATCACGAGAGACTCCATCTCATATGTCAGAGAGGGAATAGAAAAACCAGCAGAGTGTGGAAACATGGAAGCCAATGGAAGAGACTTATGAAATGCTTTTATTAATGCATTGTAGTTAGACATAATAGCTGGGTTCATTTTGACAATATCATACGTGCATGGAATTTAATTTACTCCATTTTTTCATGTATTCGTTGACCATTTGTATTTCTTATTTTGAGAAATGTCTGTTTAGTTATTTTTCTCACTTATTGATTGGGTTATTTATTTATTTTAAATATTTTTAAATTTCTTTTGTTATAGATGGACACAATACCTTTATTTATTTATGTGGTGCTGAGGATCAAACCCAGTGCCCCATGCATATGAGGCAAGCACTCTACCACTGAGCCACAACCCCAGTCCCAGGGTTATTTATTTTTTGGTATTAAACTTCTAAAAGTTTATTCTGGTCATTAATCCCCTGTCAGAGGAGTATCTGGCAAAGATTTTCTCCTATTCGTGTAATAGAAAGTGAGATAAGAATGGGGAGGGGACCTACAGATTTTATTATATGCAGGTGGTTATTAACCTTGCATGGTTAATAACCATGGTGGAATGGAGGCCATTTGAAGTGGGTTGAAGAATGATGGAATAGTCATGAAGTGTAAGGATCAAGTAGATGACTTTCTTCAGAAATTGGCCTTGAGACGGGGTGAGAGAGAGATCTGGAAAGGCCCATCGATACCAGTTTGTGTAAATAAGTTCTTTTGCTCCAGCCATGTTTAGAAGACAAGCAGGGACATAAAGCAGATAGTCCGATTGGGCCAGGATTGGATTTTTCTAGGTGACTATGTTGGAAGGACAGTGGGACATGAGAGTAGAGGTTTGGGGCAAAAGGAGTTAGAGTGATGGGCTGCACACTTGAGAGTGTGGCAAGAACAGGAGTGTGAGGCCTAGAGGGGGCTGATGGAGAGCCAGCAGCTCCTAGTGCTGGGTGTCAAGTGTGTTCCTCGAGAAAAGTTGCGTGCACAGTTATTCCACCAGACAGGATTGGGATTTCCTGGTTTTAACAATGAGTATGTACGTATACATATGCATGTTTATGTACATACATATACATACACATCTCAATGGCAGATCTGGCCATTTTCTCGTAAGCTATTTGTTGGAGATGTCTTGCAGGCTTGGGGGAACTGTGCAATACCACTAATATTTGTGTTTGTCCATCACATCAGAAAAAAATGGAGGTAATAACTCCATTGTTCTGACATTATTATGTCCTTTCTTAGCTTTACTTGTTTTGTTCAAATTAGCCAGAATCTGTCTTATGCTCATTTAAATACATAGTTTGGTTAGGCATAAGCAAGAAGACTCGTTTTCAGATGTCAGGTTTTGTTGAGGGGAACTTACAGGGAAGTGCATTCATCTGAATATGGAGGCAGCAGCTTATAGAGAATGGAGAAAGCAGAGAACTTGAAGTTCAGGGGTCCTCATTTGAGTCTCAGACCTGCTTCGCTACATAGTATCACCTTCATCATTTTAAATCATTGCTTCTTCACATGAAAAGAATTAAAAATAATACTGTTTGTCCTGTAGAATTATTAGGGAAATTGGGATATGTATGTGAAAAAAAAAACTTAGTAATTATGCACATAGTCTGTGTTCTGAACATACTGTGAGCTATTCTGAATCTTACTCCTATCCATCCATTCCTTGTTCTGTTCAACACAGTAACTGAGAGCCAGCAGACACTAGTGACTTGGGACCTAGAGCCAGCCTCTCCCTTCAGGGAACTCAGAATTTTTAACAGGATACAGAACCAAGTAGAAAGGAATGGACTCAATAGATTCACTTGGATGCCACAGAAGTGTTAAGGAAAGACATCTAGACAAGTCTGGGAGGTCAAGAGAGGCTTCCTAGAGGAGTTGGCACCTGAGATGGGTCCAAATGGATGATAGGAATCAGTCAAGCAAAGAAGAAGTTTGGAGGAAGGTGAAGACTACAGGAAGGTGAGGGTTGGAGAGTATGGAGCATGTGTGGCTGGATCCAGTTGAGCATGGGAACATAATACTTTCAGAAGCTGAACCATGAAGTCACAGTGAGAGAGAAGTGATAGCTGGAGGGGAACGTCCATGTAATTGAAGTCCTTGAGAATGTTTTAAATGATTATGGTGGAAAAGCCACAGAGGAGAAGTCGATGAGGGTGTTGGTTGACGGAGCAATGAGAGGAGGGTTGGCAACAAGCACAGGTGGGCAGGACTGGTGGGAGGGGAGCCTCTTCCAGGGGTTTGGTGAGGAAAGAGGCCAATACACAGGAGGAATGTTGATATTGAGAGTTTCTCCCCCAAAGCTCTTCTTCTTTTTCACAATGAAGTAAGATGCATGAAGCCCTTTGTAGCCCCATTGACTAGTATTGTTGCTCAGTACTTACTGAGTGCTCAACAAATACCTATTAGTGAATTACTGTCATTGTGAGGGGCTGTTTGAGTGGTCCCATGAAGCAGCCTGGCTGGAAAGCAAGATGGCGCATCAGTCGCCCTCTACACATACTTCCTCCAGTTCTTTGAAGTTTGGCAGCCTGTATTTCAGTCTGCCTATCTTGTTCATATTGGTGCAACCCATGTCCTTCTAACCCTCATGGACGCTGCAGGAGTTGGGTGCCCTGAGAATAGCTCTGACCCAGGTGCCATGCATGGGAGTTGAGTTTTTGAGCAAGGACTGAACTAATTCTTTCCCAGTGAGCAGCCTGTTCACACCCACTGAGCACAGTCTGGCAGCAGCTCAGATAAAAGCAGTTTATCCTGCCTGTCTGGTTGTCCTTCTTACACATTGTGGTCGTGATTCAAAGCTGCATTATATGAAAGGAATCCACCCTGAAACAGACATGTGTGGGCTAGCAGGCTGCAAGGAGTCCTGTGATCTATCTAGTCTTATTTGCATTCTCTGGGTGATTCTGAGCCTGTCTTCTCAGCGAAGTGAAGGGAGCTGGGCCAGGTGAGTGCCCAGTGCATCATATATGCTAGGAGTTACTGACCAAGTGTCACATCATTGGTTTCCTCAGTCTAGAGATGGTCTCAGTTCTCACCAACGCATGCTCCACAGCCCACTGAGAGGGTGATTCACCCTCTTCACTTAATTCATTTCTACTTAACAAACACTAAGGACATAAAGGCAGATCAGACTTGATTTCTTTCAGAGATGGCAAGGACCTTAAAGGCTCTGGAGTGTAGGGTGAGAAGAATTAGAAGATATATCCAGGCTCAGAGAAGAAAATGGGCCACGGTCACTCAGTGATGTCTGCCGTGGGGATGTAACTGGGGAGTCTGTACACAAATTCAACTTATTGTCACTCCATATTCCCCAGAAACTCACAACTCAGTAAGAGTGACAGAGCCATGAACAGGTAACTTTAGTTTGGCAAAATATGTTGGATTTGTGTGATGGAGACTGAAGCACTGGCAGATGTGCTGAGTTTTTCCCCCACGGTTTATTTGGCATTGAGCAAACATATTTGCTATTACCAGGTTTATTTCTGTTTTGTTTGACTAGACTATCAGTGCTTAATGATTGACATTTCTTTTACACTAATGATACTAATAGTTAACAGTTATATTTATAATATTGACTATGTGTTGAGATCTTACTTTATGTCAGGTACTGGGTTAAGTACTTTTTATGCAATATTCCACCATCCTCTGAGGTAGGATTATCCTCAGATGAAAGAACTGGGACTCAGGTTAAGTAACATACATAAAATAAAAGGCTACTGGCTTAAAGGTTAGTAAGTGGCAGAATCAGGATTAAGAGTCTGTACTCTTAACTCAGGTGAGCATGCCGAGTCTGTACATTGGTTGCAGGTAAGGCAAAGGAATCAGTAAAGATGGATTGGAGGGACAGGGATTTTGTGATAGGGTAAACTCAGTAGATTCAAAGTTCTCATCTAATTTTTAATTGACTAGTCTTGTTTTAATTCAGCAAAGAGTGCTTTACTATGTACATCTTTGGGGATGATCAGCTTCCTCTTCCAGTGAGTTTACAGAAGAGATGAAGCATGCCCCATACCTCCAGCTGAGACAGATATGCCACCAAAGACTTACAAACCATGTGAAGCTTAGTCATGGGAGAAGATGCCTCCAATTTGAGAGCATGGGTGGGGAAGAACCAGAAAAGTTTTAGCAAGAGAGAGTTTGGAAGGCACCATCAGGCAGAAGTGGAGAAGGAGGGTGACTGGAGAAGAGTACCTGAGTGGGGAAGGACTCATGGACAGCATAATGACTCACGACCAGTCATACACTTGTGTAATCACTATTCAGATAAAACAGAACTGTATCAGCCGCCCCAGGAGCCCATCCCACATTTTCTACCTCAGCCCTAGCCCTAGCCCTCCTGATTCCCAAATAATCACTGTCCTTGCTTTTCTTTATGGTTTTATTACCTGAATGAGCATCCCTAGACACTAGAGTGTAATCTTGCCTGTTGTGTTATTCTGTCATTCAGCCTGCATTTTAAGTCACTTTTAATATGCAGAGTCTCTTGTATCTTTTTTTTTTCCTTTATCAATTTGTGTTGACCCCTGCAATTGCCCACAATCTGGGTTTTACTGATTGCATCCACAGGGTGTGGTTCAATGTGTCTTTATGTCCTCTATATTTCCTGCAAATTGGCAGCTGGATCTAGAGGCCTGATAGACCTGGGCTCCCTCCCCAGCAACAGCCTGACCTGACAGTAGAGAAAACAGAACATCAGTAGGAGGTTGAGCTGTGAAGGCACATTGATTGAGGTTGGATCAGAAAGTCCCTTAAAATGTGTTAATAAGCTTGAGCAATGATCTATCTGTGTGTGGGGGAGTTGTGTGTGCATGCGTGTGAGTGGCAGGAGAGACAGGACCTGAGGGGCCAATTTTGTAGAATTTTGAACCAAGCAACCAAATCTTCTCAGGTCCTCTTGGCAGCCCCATGTCTATGTAGGAGTGACTCTCTTGGTCATACCTTTAAAGGGGCGAACTTATAAATGTGAAATCTTTTGAAATATGCAGATGGTTGCTGTTCATTTTCTATAGCATTATAGTATAAAGCTGCTAAGAATTTCTTATTATGAATGTGTTGTAAACTCACCTATGTAATGATAAGTTCATAGTAGAAATACTCTTGTGAACAGCATTATAAATCTTTAAGTCTAGGGAGAAATATATTGGTTTTAAATAAGAATATATAAAACAACAAATCTAAGAAAGTTGTTGAAAGAAAGGGCAATTTACACTTATTTTGCTTAAGGAAATCCAAAATTTCTCATTGTTTCTCTAAATGATTTATTGAAAATTGCAACCACCAGTAGAATTTAAATAAGGCAGTGGTTCTTTTAATATTATTCTTTAGAGTCTTGAGAAGATTCTTGGCATCTTATTATTATTTTTATTATTATTTGTTTTTTAAAAGAAAGAAGCCAGTTCACAGTAATAGCAACTAATACATAGCACTTACACTTTGGACCCAGAATTACTTTTGGCATTTTGTAGAAGTTAACTAACTTAATCTTCACAACAACACAAGAAGGCATGTAGTATAATACTCCTAATTTTATATACAGGGAAACTGAGGCACAGAGAAGCTAATTTGCTAAGGCTTACACCACTGTGAGGGTGGAATGGATAATCAAACCTAGGAGATTCTTCCCTTCACCGCAGTGGGCTTCAAACAGAATCCAGGTGCTTCAGCCTCCCACATGGTACAGCTTCCGTTTTGAGGATTGTTTCCCCCTTAACGTAATGTCATTATCACTAACAGTGGATACCCTAACTTCATAGACAAGAACCCTGGAGCATCAAAGCCAAGTTTGCTCTCAATCTCTGTACAGGCCCATTTAACTTCATCTTTTTACTGGGTGTTGAACTGATCCCCAAGCCTGGCCAACATTTGTGTTATGTCAACCCCTGGTTGAAAGGAGAACTAAGTTGGCATTTGCAGATATAAATATGCAAAGGTGGGTATGAACAGTAGGGGGACAAAACATTTCAAAGTATCTATCATATTTCCAAGTTAGGGGGTTATCGATATCATCTGAATTTAGAAAGAGCGATGAGTTTTATTTGTTTGCAAGGAACGCAAGAATCATCAACCAGGCTTGGGTTTAAGGACGTTATTAAAATGTTATATATAGTAGCAGGTTTTTAAAATTGTGTAATTTAAATTAAATATTTTAAAGGAGATTAATATTTAGGAAATAAAACTTAAGTGCATGTGGCATCCATATATAGCAATTTTTTCACTTATACATGTATCATTCAATGTCTATGCAATAAATTGTTACTGATTTTCCAAGTCCTCTTCCTATATATTTTTTTTGATACAAAGGATTGAACCCAGGGGTACCCACTGAACCACATTCCCAGCCCCCCCCCTTTTTTTTGTATTTTATGTTGACACACGGTCTCACATAAGTTGCTTAGAGCCTCACTAAATTGCTGAGGCTGGTTTTGAACTCATGAGCCTCCTGCCTGTGCTGATTGTGTTCTCTTTTCTCCCTTCCTCCCCAAAGCTAACCATTTTTCTGAAGTTGTTGTATATCATTTCCTTCCTTCCCCCCCCCGCCCCCGTGTGTGTGTGTGTGTGTGTGTGTGTGTGTGTGTGTGTGTGTTGGGGCAGGGGTATTGGTGATTGAACCCAAGGATGCTTTACCACTGAGCTCCATCCCCAGTTCTTTTTATTTTTAATTCTGAAACAGAATTGCCCAGGCTGGCCTCGAACTTGTGATCCTCCTGCATCAGCCTCTAAAGTTGCTGGGATTATAGGTGTGCACCACTGTGCCCAGCTCCTCAAGGCTATCTAGGTCATATTTCTGCATATGTTTATCTGCATACAAGATTGCTTGGCATTTTAAAATCCTAAATAAAAACTATAAGCTAGATTTTTTCCACCAAGTTTTGTGTTGAGATTTATTCATGCTGATACATGCAGTTTTGATGCATTTATTTTCTCTGCTATATAGCATTTCATTAAAATACAGTTCATCAAAAAATATAACTCATCCATTCTGATAGATATTTCAGTTGTCTGGTTTCCCTTATTTTGAATAGTGCTTCAGTGCCAATTTGAATATATGTCTTTTTGTACCCCCCTTAGGGGAATTTTGTTGTTAAGTATACTTAGAGGAAGAATTACTGGGTGGTAGGTGCTACCATCTTTCAGCACACTAGATAACACTAAATTGTTTTCTAGAAGGTTATTTTAGTTGTCATTCCTTCTAGCAGTGCATGAGAATTCACTTTCCTCCCAATACAATGTAACTTTAGACTTGCAAAAAGTTTACTAATCCAGTGGGTCCGATATGGTATCTCATTTCCTGATCAACGGAAAAATTGAGACCGTTAAGGTTTATTGATAATTTATAGTTAATAATCCATGAGTTACCAGTGTATTTTCTGTTGTGTTTTGGGTCTCTTTTAATTTTTTGTTTAAATTTGTCAATTATCTAAGACTTCTCTTTTTAATTTTTTTGTTTAAATTTGTCAGTTATCTAATAGAAGTTTTAAATTGTAGTGTAGTTGATTTTTTCATCTCTTTCCTTCATGATTTTTCTTTTTATGTCCTGTTAATATTCCCTCCTAACTCTAAGGTCCTAAGAACATTCTTCTGTACTTTATTTCAAAGGTTTAAAATTTGTTGTTCACATTTAGCTATTTGGTTCCAAAACCATTTGTTGCTTACATTTAGGAACTATCTGGAAAATATTCTTCTAGGAACTCTTAGGGAAAGAACGCATTTTCTTGCATATTTAAGAATTACCAATAATTTTAGCATCATTATTTCATGCATGGGTTTGTTTTGGGGATCTTTGTTTGATTCCCAGTTGTTACTATACAATTTTAATTTCTTCATGTTTATAATACTTATGGATCTATAGGCAAGCCTTATTTACTTATAACTTATGGTATGAATTTTAGCATCATAGTGTTGAATTCTGTGAGTTATTCTTTGGAATTTGAATTAGTAGGCTGTTTCAAAGGAAAGCCACTGCACTCAATATCATATTTATTGAGCTTTAGGACATTTCATCATCTTATAAACTTCATTTATCTCTGATGAGAAATGAATGGTGATTAGTAGGGTTTTTCTAAATACAGTAAGCTATTTTTCTCTGGCTGCTTTTTAAGATTTTTCTCTTTTTTATGCTTCAGCAGCCTGATTTTTGAAGCACCTAGCTAGGTTTGATTTTATTTATTCCTGCTTAGAATTTACCAAATTTCTTGAATCTGTAAAATTATCCACCAATCTAGTGAATTTTTGACCATTATTTTTTCAAATATATTTATTGACCCATTTTCTCTTCACCCTGTTCTTTTTAGGATTCAAGTTATATCTGTGAGATTTTGAAATATATGTTGTTACATAAGTCATTATTCTTTTTTATTGATTGGGTTATTTGGGTTTTTTTGGTGTTAAGTTTTTGAGTTTTTTATATATCCTGGAAATCAATGCTCTATTTGAGGTACAAATGGCAAAGAATTTCTCTCATTCTGAAGGTTCTATTCTTTTGTTTTAAAGGGTTTTTTGTTGTTGTTGTTTGTTTGTTTTTTCCTTTCTTAAACTGGGTAATTTCTAAATGGTCAGTCTTTAAGTTTATTGAATCTTTCTTTGGTCGTGGTCATTTGTCTGCTAGGTGTATCCAGTAAATTTTTCTTTTTCTTTGTCAAATTTTTAAATGTATTCATTTATTAAGAATGTATTTCTCTCTACATTCTTGGGCATTATCTTAGTGATTGTTTTAAAATCTTCATTAATTAATTTCAACCTCTCAAGATGATAGACAGCCTCTTCTATTCAGAATGGATTACATTTTTTCCTTTCTTCTGTGTCTAATAATTTTAGGTCACATTATGGTTGATATATTGTAGGGAACCCTGGTGTCTGTTATGTTACCATCAAGAGTTGTGCTTGTTTTTAAAGCAGTCATTTAATTTACTTGAACACAGGCTTTAAATTCTGTCTCTCCTTTGGTGGTAAGCAGAAGAAAAAATCTGTTAAGTTCACTTTAGCAGCTCAGGAGGCTGAGGCAGGAGGATCATGAGTTCAAAGCCAGCCTCAGCAACTTAGTCTAAACAACCCAGCAAGATCTTGTCTGTACAGCCTAAATATTCAGGAGGACCTGGAGTCATCAGAAAAATGGCCATATAAAGAACTCAAGGAACACCTTAGACAGATGGAAAGGAACCTTAAATATCACATTGAAAATGAATTACATAAACAGATAAAAGAAGAAGTTAAGCATCTTTATCAGGAGATAGAGATTATAAAAAATAATCAAACAATAGTTCTAGAAATGAAGGAAACGATAAACCAAATTAAAAACTCAATCGAGAGTATCACTAACAGAGTGGAGCAAGTAGAAGCCAGAACGTCAGATAATGAAGACAAAATATATCATCTTGAAAAGAGTCTAGCCAACTCAGATAGACTGGTAAAAAATCACGAGAAAAACATCCAAGAGATTTGGGATAACTTAAAAAAACCAAACTTACGAGTTATCGGGATAGAGGAAGGCACAGAGATTCATGCCAAGGGAATGAGTAACTTGCTGAAGGAAATAATTACAGAAAACTTTCCAGAAATAAAAAAGGAAACAGATATACAAATTGTAGATGCATACAGGACACTGAGCACACAAAATCACAGTAGACCAACGCCAAGACACATTGTTATGAAGCTATCCAATATACAGAACAAAGAGAAAATATTAAAAGCTACAAGAGAAAAGAGGCAGATTACATTTAGGGGTAAACCAATAAGGTTGACAACGGATTTCTCATCACAGACGCTGAAAGCGAGAAGATCCTGGAACAACGTATTTCAAACACTGAAAGACAATGGATGCCAACCAAGAATTCTGTATCCAGCAAAATTAAGCTTCAGATACGACAACGAAATAAAAATCTTTCATGATAAACAAAAGCTAAAAGAATTTGTAGCCAGAAAACCAGCATTGCAAAGCGTCTTGAGCAAAACTCTACATGAGGAAGAAATGGAAAACAATAACCAAAACCATCAGCGGGAAGTGCCTCGGTAAAGACAGAGGACGGGGGGAAAGCTAATCATGGAGAAACAAACTAAATTAGGAAAAAAAAAGAGATAAATAATCAAACATGGATGGAAGTACAAACCATATATTAATAGTAACTCTAAACGTTAATGGCTTAAACTCTCCAATAAAGCGACATAGGCTGGTAACATGGATTAAAAAAACAAATCCAACAATATGCTGCCTCCAGGAGACACATCTGATTGGAAAAGACATGCACAGGCTCAAGGTAAAAGGTTGGGGAAAAATATACCACGCACACGGTCCTCGTAAGCAAACGGGGTGGCGATTCTCATATCGAATAAAATCGACTTCAAGACTAAGTTAATCAAAAGGGATAAGGAAGGTCATTATATACTGTTAAAAGGAACCATTCACCAACAAGACATAACAATTATCAATATTTATGCACCAAATAATGGCGCTGCGACGTTCATAAAACAAACTCTCCTCAAGTTCAAGAATCAAATAGACCACGGCACAATAATCATGGGTGACTTCAACACACCTCTCTCACCATTGGACAGATCCTCCAAACAAAAGTTGAATAAAGAAACTATTGACCTCAATATCACAATCAATAACCTAGACTTAACTGACATATATAGAATATATCAACCATCATCAAGTGGATATACTTTTTTCTCAGCAGCACATGGAACCTTCTCAAAAATAGATCATATATTATGCCATAGGGCAACTCTCAGTAAATATAAAGGGGTTGAGATAATACCATGCACTTTATCAGATCATAATGGAATGAAACTGGAAATCAATGATAAAAGAAGGAAGGAAAAATCCTACATCACATGGACAATGAACAATCCGTTACTGAATGATCAATGGGTTACAGAAGACATAAAGGAGGAAATCAAAAAATTCTTAGAGATAAATGAAAATACAGACACAACATATCAGAATCTATGGGACACAATGAAAGCAGTTTTAAGAGGGAAATTCATCGCCTGGAGGTCATTCCTCAAAAAAAGGAAAAACCAACAAATAAATGAGCTCACACTTCATCTCAAAGCCCTAGAAAAGGAAGAGCAAAACAACAGCAAATGTAGCAGAAGGCAAGAAATAATTAAAATCAGAGCGGAAATCAATGAAATTGAAACAAAAGAAACTATTGAAAAAATTAACAAAACAAAAAGTTGGTTCTTTGAAAAAATAAATAAGATCGACAGACCCCTAGCCATGCTAATGAAGAGAAGAGAGAGAACTCAAATTACTAACATACGGGATGAAAAAGGCAATATTACAACAGACGCTCCAGAAATGCAGAAAACAATTAGAAATTATTTTGAAAACCTATATTCCAATAAAATAGAAGATAGTGAAGACATCGATAAATTCCTTAAGTCATATGATTTGCCCAGACTGAGTCAGGAGGAAACTCACAACTTAAACAGACCAATATCAATAGATGAAATAGAAGAAGCAATCAAAAGACTTCCAACCAAGAAAAGCCCAGGACCAGATGGGTATACAGCAGAGTTCTACAAAACCTTTAAAGAAGAATTAATACCAATACTTTTCAAGTTATTTCAGGAAATAGAAAAAGAGGGAGCTCTGCCAAATTCATTCTATGAGGCCAACATCACCCTGATTCCGAAACCAGACAAAGACACCTCAAAGAAAGAAAACTACAGACCAATATCTCTAATGAACCTAGATGCAAAAATCCTCAATAAAATTCTGGCGAATCGGATACAAAGGCACATCAAAAAAATTGTGCACCATGATCAAGTAGGATTCATCCCTGGGATGCAAGGATGGTTCAATATACGGAAATCAATAAATGTTATTCACCACATCAATAGACTTAAAGATAAGAACCATATGATCATCTCGATAGACGCAGAGAAAGCATTCCACAAAGTACAGCATCCCTTTATGTTCAAAACATTAGAAAAACTAGGGATAACAGGAACTTACCTTGACATTGTAAAAGCTATCTATGCTAAGCCTCAGGCTAGCATCATTCTGAATGGAGAAAAATTGAAGGCATTCCCTCTAAAATCTGGAACAAGACAGGGATGCCCCCTATCACCACTTCTATTCAATATAGTTCTCGAAACACTGGCCAGAGCAATTAGACAGACGAAAGAAATTAAAGGCATAAAAATAGGAAAAGAAGAACTTAAATTATCACTATTTGCAGATGACATGATTCTATACCTAGAAGACCCAAAAGGGTCTACAAAGAAACTACTAGAACTAATAAATGAATTCAGCAAAGTGGCAGGATATAAAATCAACACACATAAATCAAAGGCATTTCTGTATATCAGCGACAAAACTTCTGAAAGGGAAATGAGGAAAAACACTCCATTCACAATATCCTCAAAAAAAATAAAATACTTAGGAATCAACCTAACAAAAGAGGTGAAAGACCTATACAATGAAAACTACAGAACCCTAAAGAAAGAAATAGAAGAGGATCTTAGAAGATGGAAAAATATACCTTGTTCATGGATAGGCAGAACTAACATCATCAAAATGGCGATATTACCAAAAGTTCTCTATAGGTTTAATGCAATGCAAATCAAAATCCCAATGGCATTTCTTGTAGAAATAGATAAAGCAATCGTGAAATTCATATGGAAAAATAAAAGAACCAGAATAGCAAAAACAATTCTAAGCAGGAAGTGTGAATCAGGTGGTATAGCGATACCAGATTTCAAACTATATTACAGAGCAATAGTAATAAAAACAGCATGGTACTGGTACCAGAACAGGCGGGTGGACCAATGGTACAGAATAGAGGACACAGAGACTAATCCAGAAAGCTACAACTATCTTATATTTGATAAAGGAGCTAAAAACATGCAATGGAGAAAGGATAGCATCTTCAACAAATGGTGTTGGGAAAACTGGAAATCCATATGCAACAAAATGAAACTGAATCCCCTCCTCTCGCCATGCACAAAAGTCAACTCAAAGTGGATCAAGGAGCTAGATATCAAATCAGAGACTCTCCGTCTGATAGAAGAAAAAGTTGGCTCCGATCTACAGATTGTGGGGACGGGCTCCAAATTCCTTAATAGGACACCCATAGCACAAGAGTTAATAACAAGAATCAACAAATGGGACTTTCTTAAACTGAGAAGTTTTTTCTCAGCAAGAGAAACAATAAGAGAGGTAAACAGGGAGCCTACATCGTGGGAACAAATTTTTACTCCTCACACTTCAGATAGAGCCCTAATATCCAGAGTATACAAAGAACTCAAAAAATTAGACAATAAGAAAACAAATAACCCAATCAACAAATGGGCCAAGGACATGAACAAACACTTCACAGAGGAGGACATACAATCAGTCAACAAGTACATGAAAAAATGCTCACCATCTCTAGCAGTCAAGGAAATGCAAATCAAAACCACCCTAAGATACCACCTCACCCCAGTAAGATTGGCAGCCATGATGAAGTCAAACAACAACGAGTGCTGGCGAGGATGTGGGGAAAAGGGTACTCTTGTACACTGCTGGTGGGACTGCAAACGGGTGCGGCCAATTTGGAAAGCAGTATGGAGATTCCTGGGAAAGCTGGGAATGGAACCACCATTTGACCCAGCTATTGCCCTTCTCAGACTATTTCCTGAAAACCTTAAAAGAGCACACTACAGGGATACTGCCACATCGATGTTCATAGCAGCACAATTCACAATTGCTAGACTGTGGAATCAACCCAGATGCCCTTCAATAGATGAATGGGTAAAAAAAATGTGGCATTTATACACCATGGAGTATTACGCAGCACTAAAAAATGACAAAATCATGGAATTTGCAGGGAAATGGATGGCACTAGAGCAGATTATGCTTAGTGAAGCTAGCCAATCCCTAAAAAACAAATACCAAATGTCTTCTTTGATATAATGAGAGCAACTAAGAACAGAACAGGGAGGAAGAGCAGGAAGAAAAGATTAACATTAAACAGAGACATGAGGTGGGAGGGAAAGGGAGAAAAAAAGGGAAATCACATGGAAATGGAGGGAGACCCTCATTGTTATACAAAATTACATATAAGAGGTTATGAGGGGAATGGGATAACAAACATGGAGGGAAATGAATTACAGTAGATGGGGTAGAGAGAGAAGATGGGAGGGGAGGGGAGGGGGGATAGTAGAGGATAGGAAAGGTAGCAGAATACAACAGTCACTAATATGGCAGTATGTAAAAATGTGATGTGTAACCGATGTGATTCTGCAATATGTATTTGGGGTAAAAATGGGAGTTCATAACCCACTTGATTCTAATGTATGAAATATGATTTGTCAAGAGCTTTGTAATGTTGTGAACAACCAATTAAAAAAAAAGATCTTGTCTCTAAATAAAATGTGTGTGTGTGTGTGTGTGTGTGTGTGTGTGTGTGTATGGGCTGGTCATGTGACTCAGTGGTTATGTTCCCCTGGGTTCAATCCCCAGTACCAAAAAAAAAAAAAAAAAAAAAATCAGCCTTTGGTTTTTTTTAGTAGAGATAGAAAAAGCAGTCATGAAATTCATTTGAAAAAATAGAATATCCAAAGCAATCCTTACTAAGATAAATGATATTACAATAGCAGACCTTAAATTATACTATGGAGGTATAGTAACAAAAACAGCATGGTAATGGCACCACAACAGACATGAAGACCAATGGAACAGAATAGAAGACACAGAGACAGTCCCACATAAATACAGTAATCTCATACTAGACAAAGGTGCCATAAACATACATTGGAGAAAAGATAGCCTCTCCAACAAATGGTGTTGGGAAAACTGGAAGTCCATATGGAGCAGAATGTAATTTAACCCCTGTCTCTCACTCTGCACAAAACTCAAAGTGGATCAAGGACCAAGGCATTAGACCAGAGACTCTGCACTTACTAGAAGCTAATATAGGCCTAACTCTCTATCATGTTGGCTTAGGAATCAACTTCCTCAATAAGACTCTAAAGTGCAAGAAGTAAAACCAATAATCAATAAATGAGACTAAAAAGCTTCTTCACAGCAAAAGAAACAATCAAGAACGTGAAGAGAGAGCCTACAGAATGGGAGAAAATCTTTGCCATTTGTACCTCAAATAGAGCATTGATTTCCAGGATATATAAAAAACTCAAAAACTTAACACCAAAAAAACAAACAACCCAATCAATAAATGGGCAAAGGAACTGAACAGGCACTTCTTAGAAGAAGAAATACAGGTAGTCAACAAATATATGAAAAAATGTTCAACATCTCTAGTAATTAGACAAAAGCAAATTAAAACTACACTGAGATTCTGTCTTACTCCAGTCAGAATGGCAATTATCAAGAATATAAGTAACAATAAATGTTGGCAAGGATGTGGGGAAAAAGGTACTCTCATACATTGCTGGTGTGACTGCAAATTGGTGCAGCAACTCTGGAAAGCAGTACAGAGATTCCTCAGAAAACTTGGAATGGAACCACCATTTGACCCAGTTATCCCACTCTTCAGTATATATCCAAAGGACTCAAAATCCTCATAAATGTTTATAGCAGCTCATAAATGTTTATAGCAGCTCAATTCACAATAGGTAAATTGTAGAACCAACCTATATGCCCTTCAACAGATGAATGGATAAAGAAAATATAGTACATATACACAATGGAATATTACCCAGCTTTAAAGAATGACATGATAGCATTTACTGATAAGTGGACGGAGCTAAATGAAATAAGCCAATCCCAAAAAACCAAAGGCCAAATGTTTTCTCTGATGTGCGGATACTGTCATAGTCTTGGAATCATGTCTCCTAACAGTCACTCGGGGTAACAGAACTGTAAACCCAACCTTTTATCCAAGCCCAAGACCTCCTGGGCCCCTCCAGCTTCAGCTCCAGTGCCTCCACCTGACTTTAGTTCGTTTCTGTTTTCTTGGACACTGGCATTCCTCCTTCATTATTGTTTCTGTTGCTACAACTGCTATTATCCCTGACTACATATTTTCTAAAAGTAATTACAATTTATTCAGCAATCCTGTCTTTGTAGTAGAAGGGGGTCATTCTTATTCACTTAACCTATTTTATTTCCAGAAGTCAATGGCGAGGTGGGTGGGGGGTGTGTACCTGATGTACCTGAAGCTCTATTTTACACCTTGGGAAACTGACACTTAGATATAAGCAACTGTGTCAGCCTAAGGAACATCAGATTTCAGGTTATTTGACTCAACGTCACATACCTACCATGGTACTATGCTGCCTCTACAAACCTTATTTTGTAATTATGTCAATGATTTTAAAATTGAGATTTTGCGGGGCTGGGGATGTGGCTCAAGCAGTAGCACGCTCGAGTGGCATGCTTGCGACCCGGGTTCGATCCTCAGCACCACATACCAACAAAGATGTTGTGTCCGCCGAGAACTAAAAAATAAATATTAAAAAATTCTCTCTCTCTCTCTCTCTCTCTCTCTCTCTCTCTCTCTCTCTCTCCTCTCTTCTCTCACTCTCTCTTTAAAAAAAAATTGAGATTTTGCTATGTCTACTAGCACTTGTGACAAAATCTGAGCACCAACTAGCACTGGAGAATGTCTGGAGGTGATTACATCTGTGCCTCTGCCAGCTTCATTCTTCTCATAGGTGAAGTGAATTGTTCTGCCCGTGGGCCGTCTTGTGGGTTATTGAAAACACTGTGCTTTATAAACACACCTCAACAAGAGTTATTTGCCCATTGCTTTAAAGGGAAATGAGAGGGAGGAATCAGATTTTAGATACCCAGGAAGATTTTTTTTTTTCCAGTGCTGGAGATTAAACCCAGAGTGCTTTACTCCTGAGCTATACCCCTAGCCCTTTTTATTTTGAGACAGGGTCTTGCTAAGTTGATGAGGCTGGCCTCAAACTTGCAATCCTCCCACCTCTGCTTTCTGAGTCATTGGCATTACAGGTGTTGTGTCCAGCATCTGAGAAAAATTTGAGTGATAAAGTCTATATGAAGGAATGAAAGTTCTTCTGGCTAAGTGGGACTACTGTTATAAGAAAAATAAACAATAATAAACAATAAGAAAAATAAACAATAATAGTGGAATGATGGAATTAAAACTCTTGAATACCTATAGCTTCTTGATCATATGAGTTCTTACCAGTAACATTGTACTCCAGAACAATTTTTCTTTAGTATTCGGAACCAGTAAAGAAAAGTTTTTCTTTCAGTCATTTTCATACAGATGAACCCTATTGGGGAAAATCTTTACCTTGAAATTTATTGCTCCCTCACGGAATCAATGGTGGTCTCAGTGTGCCTTAGAGAGAAACATTTTTCTCACTTTGCTTAGCACAGTTTATCAACCAGAATAAAGTTGTTCCTAAAAGTGTCCATGCAGTTAATGTCCTCTCCTGAGTCTGTGAATGTTCTTTCACTGGCTGAACAACATTGAATATTCGTTTAGCATTGAAGGATATGATTTTTTTGAAGTCTAATCAGTTTTTTTCCTTATCAGTCTTTTTCTATAAAGAATCCCCCCCCCCCCCGAGATTTTTATTGATTGAAGTCAACCCAGCGGTTGTACAAAGTCTCTCACTCATACCTAATACACTTATTATCAAGTTTTGAAATTAGGAGTGGCCTTTCCTTGTTTTCTCTTCAAACACACATTCACATGTGCGTTGTCATTAAGAGAGATGGGAAGAAGGCTTCTGTGTTGGCTCACATTCCTTATCTACATACCCCTGGCATTAGGACTGGTTTTCATCTTCTGGGTGGAGTTGCTTAGAAGGTTCTGGGTTTTTTCTTTCTCTAACATAATAATGCTGAGAGAGGAGTTTTCTGGGTAGTATTGTATAATAAATCCCTCCACACAGATAACTGCATATTCATGTAAAACAGATTTTTTTTTTCAGGTTTTAGATGAGGAAGCTGAGCACTAACTAAAGTGACTTTTCTCAGATTAGTCAAGGCAAAAACAAGAACAAACCAGGTAGCTGACTCTCCTCAGGTGGCTGTGTGACCTTGGGCAAATCACCTGTGTTACTTAGCTTTTCATCACTGTGATCAAAATATTTGACAAGGACAACTTGGAGGAGGAAGAGTTTATTTTGGCTCATGGTTTCAGAGGTTTACTCTGTGGTGGCCGCCATGACTCAATTCCTCTAGTCTCATGGTGAGGCTGTATGTCATGGCAGAAGGGTGGCAGCAGAGGAGAGCTGCTCAGCTCAGGGTAGCCAAGAAGCAGATATAGAGGGGGAGGGGCTGCAGGGAATTTGTACCCTTTCAGGGTACACATCCAGTGAACCACTTCCTCCAGCCACACCATGCCAACCCCAGTCCTATGGTTACCTCCCCGTCAGTCCATTCAAACCAGGATGGAGTGATTAGGTTATAGCTCTCACAATCCAATCGTTTTATCTCTGAATATTCCTGCATTTACACAGGAGCTTTAGGGAACACCTCATATACAAATCATAACCTAACCTAACCTGTCTGTGCCTTCTATTTCCTTGCTTATAAAAAAAAAGGGGATAAGAATAGCAACCACTGGGTAGGTCTGTTGTCAGGCTAGACAGGATTAATGTGCTCAAAGTACCTGGGTTCCTGCCTGGCACACTGTAAGCATGATGCAATTTTCTTTTTGGTTATTATCGTAACTTCAACACAAAATGGATTTTTGCAGGAGCAGGATAGTTCAGTGGAAAAAACACAGGCTCAGGAATCCTGGTTCCAGCCCCATGTTAGCTCAGGTTTCCTACCTAGAGCTGAATAAGAGTTACATAGTGGGCTTCATGGGAATAGTTGTATCTACAGCCTCCGACATGAGAAGAGAGACAGGGAAGAATGCAAGGGAGTGTGTTGCCTAACTACTAGTGTCCCAAGAAAGGCAGCTGGGACACTGCCTTTCACAGAGGTCAGTGAAACGGAGCTGTGTTCCATGCTGTGCCCTGCTCTCACCCAGGGGGAGGGTGACGTGCTGGTGAGAGTGGCTTTGACCAGTGGTTTCCATAAGTAGAGGCTAGAGAGTGCATGAGGGAGGCCCACTCACTGGAACCAGTCCCTCCACACACAATGGTGCAGCCCAGTGTGCTGCGGTGGCCCTGTATCCTGGATTCCAAAAGGAGATTGCTGTGAGGATTAGGAAGTAATACATATGATGCATGTCATGTGCTTTTCGGTGCAGGGTGTGCCTAATCACCAATATTTGAACTAGATGTCAATTTCCCTTAACACTCATATGTGCCTGTAGAAATAAAGCCTGAATTCAGAGAGATGACAGATTAACTAGAGCAGATGGTACTACTGCAAAGAGGGTGATATTCAGTTCTAGGATGTATCAAAAAAAGTTACTAAGAAAGCTCATGCCAGATCACAGAGGCCTTGGATGTTTCTAAAAGCCCACCCAAGGAAGTCAAAGGATTCAAGGAAAATCATATGAATCAAGAAATAACTCAAGCAGCCAGGTGCAGTGGTGCATACCTGTGATCCCAATGGCTTGGGAAGCTGAGGCAGGAAGATGGCAAGTTTGAGGCCAGCCTCTGCAGCTTAGTGAGGTCCTGTTTCAAATAATAAAAAGGTAGTGTACCCCTGGATTCATTCCCCAATATTGCTGAAAGGAAAGGGAGAGGGAGAGAGAGGAAAGCAAAGGAAAGGAGAAACTTGTGCAAAGATGACGTCAGTTAGGTCCTAGTTCATTACTAGGTGGGGAAACAGCTGGGTAGAAGGTTGTCTTTTCTAGAAACATTGACATCTCAATGACATGCACTTCTGTGTCATAACGCTGCCCCAATTTCTCGGGTTACTATTAAATGGCCATAAGGATCATTATTAGAAGTATCTGAATGACATACCAAACTAGTTGAAATTCACCAGTGACAGACATGATGGAAAGTTTAAGAGCCATGTAAACATCCTGCTTTGTGTCGCCATAGATTTGTTTTTGTTTTTAGCTAGTGAAAAGTGAGAACAGGACTCCTAACTTCAGGCCTGTGGGCACCGGGGATCCAGATTTAATGCCATCATCTCTGACCGCAACCCCTTGGGGGGAAAAGCAATATCACTTTTAGACCAAATGGAAGATTTGATCTGAAACCAGAGGGAAGGATAAATAAATGGAAGACTGCAGGGCTCTGGGGTCCTGAGATCAGATTAGATGTGGAGCTCAGCAGGAGGGTAATGCTTGAGAATCATTGCTGTGTCTTAGAACTGCAGCTGTAATAGCAAGCTGGACTCCCTGGCTGGGGGCAGGAGAGGGGCTATGTGACTCCGCAGCACAGCATCTCTTTACCTTGGCACAGAGGCAAGTGGAAGGGGGGTAAATAGGCCGGTGGCTTGCAGATCAGCCAGCACTTGACTGAGAGCTGCCTTACTGACTCTATGACACCTGGGTCAACCTGTCTCATTATCTACAAAGTGGGAATAATGGTAGAACACCTTCATTGACAGGATTACCTGGGATGATGCATGAGAAGCCCTGGGCAAAAGCCTGGCTCACCACACTCTGGTAGCAGTTTGCTGTGTTAGTTGTGATGGCTTTGGACGCCTATCTCTTTCATGTCATGCTTCTTTCAGGGGTTCTTTCAACCAGCAGCCAGTCACATCTGAGCATCTGTGGGATCTGAAGGGAACAATACCTCTTTGTGTTTTGCATTGACCAACCTGCGGCTGACAAGTTTCTCTGTGGACAGCTCACTGATTAATTGACTGAATGACAAATATTTGCTGAGCAGGTGCTCAGCAAGGTGTCTGTGGTGAATGGCCATGGGGCTGACCCTCCTACCCTAGGAATGTCCCTGTCTTTTGGGAAGACGGTGTGTCGGCACATCAGAACATGAGCGCAACTCAGGGGACAGGGCTTTTTAACCTAAGACAGCCACAGACCTACAAAAATGTATGCAAAATGCTGTGCATGAGTGCACATTTATTTTTGGGTGTGGCTGTGGACTAGTCGGTGTCATCAAACTCACAAAACTAACTGGATCCCAAAGGAAGCAGGAGCCATTTTAGTAGAAACAAGTGACAGTGCATGAGTGTGTAAAGAAGGAAACGTGTAACCAGGGAGACAATAAGGGGTGAGGCCAAGGAGCTGGGCAAAGAAAGGAGTGGCATCTGAATCTGACTGGTGACCACTATCCCTGATCGGGTTTGCAGGGGAGGCGTACTGGATTCTCTACAATTTGTGTGGGATAGTCCAGAAATGGCAGGACTTGCTGAATGGGAGAACCCCATTCATGAAATAGCCCAGTTTAGTTTTAGGAGCTAAATGGGATGACAGTTCGAGTACCATGTAGCAGGCTGGCCCCGAAGAATACCGAAATGAAGGAAACTCACCTTCCAGGGGTCACCTTTTAATTGAATTAAAGGTGATAACTGGCAATGCAGATCACCTTGGATTTCATCCATTACCACCTCACTTCTCGAAGCTTCTTAAGAGTGGAGATCCAGATGACCCTATTTCCAGTTTACAAGGGGGACACTTACCCTCTGGAGTTGGTGGTAGCCTCACATTACAGTGATAGTGAGCACAGAACCATCACAGGTCATTCAACCTGCCTCCTACATCACTGATGTCTAACTTTCTGAGCACGGTACATAATAAGCCCTCCATGGGTATTTATGGAAGTGATTTTTTTTTAAATTTAAAAATCCAAGCAAATGTCAAGAGGTTTTTTAAAAACTGTGTTATTTTTCTCAAAATATATAGTCTGAAAAGTAAAATATGGTAATGCCATTTACTTTGTTCTAAGTCAACTAAATTAAAAAAATATTTATCGAAGATTTACATCACTAGAGACTGAGTTTAGTACTTAAATCCACATTTATGATTTTACTTTAGGGAACGTCAAGTTTGTTTTGCTAAAAAATGTTCTGTATAATATCTGGGAGGGAATTGTATGATATATAGCCTCCAATTAGTTCCATCATAATAAAAAAATGGGAAAACAAGAAATTCCTATAAATCAGTTTCATTTTAAATGGTCTAATTTTAATTCTTTTCACATTCATACATTGGGATGTGATTTTTGGCTTGGAACTCTTGTGTTTATTTCTCCTGGTAAGCACAAGTAACACATAGGGAAAAAATAGAGAAGAACTTCACATATTATTTAGAAAGGGAAGCAAGAAGTAAGTCACAATGACTTTCACAGAATAAATGCTGGGTTTTCTTCTTGTTGTTGTGATTGGTTTGGGGGACGTTTTTAAAGAATATACAAACGAGGCGTAAAAGACTTTTGTTGGCCCACTCTTCCCTCTATCCCATTCTCATTACTGGTTTGTTAAGTAGCTGTGGACTTTGGAGGCCTTTCAACTAGGGGCAGTTCCAACTGCCTCATTTTGCAACCATGTGGACCTGGGCAAGTTTCCTGCCTTCCCTAAGCATCTCTTTAAAGCATGGTTAACAGAGAGACTGAGCTTCTAAGACTGTTGTAAGGATTAAAAGAGGTCATATGATTAATCTCTCTCTAGAGTCCCTGGCATGTTATACAATATTTGGCAAATATTAGCTAATTTCAAATTTTACTTTAATATCAATAATTATCATTAATAATGTTATTAGTGTTATATGGCTAAGGGAATGTTTATGTATTTATTATCTGAAAAGGAGGATATCTGCTTCTCTTTGATGTTCTGTGCTTCCTAATCTTGTTGAAATTGAGATCAGACACAAATGCTAGATTCCTCTGATTTCATCACTGAATCATAGGAGGTCACTAAATCTTCCCTAAAAAGATTTTTAATTTTAGTATTCAAAACCAGGGCGGGGGAAAAAAGTACCAGAAACCAACTCTTACTTATTTCCCACATATAGATGCAAACAGAAGTAAAACACAGCTGCTCTTATCTCTCCATTGGCACCATCTCTTCCTGGTACTGAAAGAGATAAAGATCTTGCAGTATAATTTTATAAGGCAGTAACAAATGATTTACTTTATCTTAAGGGTAAATAATGAAGTCCTTATCCCACTTCAGGGTAACATAGGCTGGCAATCTGACAGATGCTCAGCCCCCAGTGTGGATTATTTGAGATGAAAGAAAACATTGACTAACTGTGAAGATTTGACACTATAGGAGTGTACCTGTCTGTATAGCTTGATATTCAAGGATACCAGCAACACAGCTGTTGGATGAAATGAAGGCAGTGGTGAACAAACCACCCGATTTGTTTTCCATTGTTAGGTGGTGCAGTCTTTGGGATCACATGAACAAATCTGCAGACCCTCTGGGCCCACTGTGGTTCTATGTGATCTTATACCATGAATCATAAAAATTCAGAAAGATGTCAGGATATGTTGTTTCCATCATTGTAATCATGGTAGGGTTAGTGTGATCCTTTCCAAGGTACGATTTTTTATTAAAGTAGAAGCCATCTCTTGTTGTCACAGAACACACACTTCACAGAAAAGATTAATTTTAATTTATAGACATTCAGCCATAAAATAAAATCAATAATTATAAACCTGCATAGCCAAGTTCATAAGATTTTAGAGCCAGTCTTCTTTAAAAACTGGACCATGGTATGAACTGAGTGACTTTGGACAAATTACTTAACTAAATCTCTAGAGTAGAATCTGTTATGAGCATTAAAAAACATAATTGTGCAAAAATAACGCTTAGCACATAATAAATACTTGAAGATAAATGTTAACAGGCTGTTGAGGCTTTTATCCTGTTTTTTTTTTCACTCATCTACAAGTTAATATGTTTCTTTTCTCTCTTTTTAAAATTGGTTCTTTTTACTTATGCATGATAGTAGAATTAATTTTGATAAAATTATAAAAGCATGGAATATGTCTTATTCTAATTAGACTTATTCTTGTGGATGTACACGATGGTGGGATTCACTTAGGTATTTTCATACACGTACCTAGGAAAATTATGTTAGAGTCATTCCACCATCTTTCCTCTATTGGAAATAAGTTATTTATATTGACTTGATCCAATGACTCTATACTATTTGTCTCAATTATCTTGTAGAGATTAATCTATGTGTACTATAAAACCAACATGCATTTTTAAATTCTTTTATTAAAAAATATGTGTCAAGGATCTCATGAAAATAGAAGGAGACCAATAGAGTAAAGGGAGGAAGAAAGGAGGGCATGAGGAAGTACTGGGGACAAAATATAAGAAATTACACGATGTCCATGTACAAAAGTCCCACAATGAATACTGCTATTATGTATAATTATAATGCACTAATTAAAATAACAGTAATAAAAATAGAAGGGGGATTAGAAGACTATAGCAGAGTACAGCGAGAGGATTGGGGGAGAGAGGAGCGGAGGGAAAGGGAAGTTACCAAGGAATAAGACAGATCCGATTATATTATATATGTATACAAATATGGCATAATGAGTCTCACGATTATGTAAAACTGTAATGCACCAATAAAATTAAAAATTAACTGTAATGCACCAATAAAATTAAAAATTAAAAAATGCAAAAGAATTACATATGCAAAATAATATAAATTTATCAACATGCATTTTTTAATGTTAGAACTTTGTCTAAAAGGAAGGTCATTTGCAATAACCTTGTTTTTCTCTGCTATGCTGAGAAAGTTGGCAAAGTTAAGCATAAGTCTATTTAATCGATAAAAAATTCTAAAGTCTATAAAAATTAACAAGTGACAATGATATGATGTAATATCTGACCTGTTTTTCTTTTTCTCGTTTCCTCTAAACTTTTAATTACCTTGTATTTTAGATAAAGCAAAATCCAGCTAATGCTTGGCATCTAATGAGTGTTTCTTTGTTGAATTAAGAGAAAAGGAAATAAATAAATATTTTAATTGTGTTCAGAGGCAACAGTTCCTAAATGGAGGCTAACCAGACCTTAATTAAAGTATTCAGGTTAGAAAACATTCTGCCACATACTCTTCTTATTCAAGTGCAAAACTACTTGGATTAATTTATTGGGATAGGACAAGGGTTAAGTTCTTTAAACTAAGAGAGGCTGAACAATTTTATGGTACCTTTATCTACAATTAGGGTTTTATTATAAAAGGGACTCTAGAGATGAAATGGTTCAATCTCTTTAATTTAAAGATAAGGAAACCAAGACCTTAAGAATTGAAATGGCTTTGTCCTATGGAGACTGAGCTGCAGGGGGAATTTTCAGTTCTTTTCATCAGTCATATCTTCCCCTCCCACCCTCTCTCTGTACTAGGGAGTGAACCCAGGGGATTAAGTAAAAATAAATTTAAAAAGAGGGCTGGGTTCAGCCATTTTTATTTATTTTTAATTTTGAGAAGGGGGTCTCACTAAGTTGCTGAGATTGGCTTTGAATTTACAATCCTCCTGCCTCAGCCTCCCAAGCTGCTGGAATTATACCTGTCATCTCTTAAAGGGATATGCCCCAGGATGCTTGTTTAGATGAACATTTCCCTCTATTCCAAGACACTTACATATTTCCAAAAAATAGCAAGATAAAGACTGTGGTTGAGGACCTTGACTTTTGGGTCATAGAAACCTGGATTGAAATACTTGCTTCACCACAAAGCATTGGTCAAATTATCTAATCTCTGTTCTCAGTTTCCTCATCTACAAAGAGAGGATGACAAACTCTTGTCATCTTCAAAACAGAAATAGCAAGATTTTGACAGTTTATTATTAATGATTAAGGTAATAGTTTATAAAGGATTACCACCAGCTGGGTGCATGCTAAGCCATTAGTACCCATTAACTATTATTGGAATATAAATTAGAAGTGGGAGAGAAAGTTGAATGGAAGAGATATAGGCAAGGATAATCTTATATTTTGCTAAAAGCAAATGAGTTTGAGTTTATGAGTTTGGCTTCAAGTTTCCCTGTAGCCAACATGGAAAAATAGAAATGATTAATTAGGAAGTTAGATATATTAATTTATATATATAAATTAATATATGTGTATGTGTGTGTATCCAAACCAGAACTGCCCTCATTCACCCCTATCTTTGAATTTCCAAACAAGGTTTCTTTGTACCAGACACAACAGTGTGTAGGTTTTAGAAACTAGTTGAATTATAATAAGGGTTGCCTGAGACTCTCCTTTGCATTCCTACATGGGCACCCAGCTTCTCGAGAGCTCCTATAGGAGAGAACCCTGCTAGGGATCTTCTCTTTGGTACCTTCTATCCTCTGAAAGACCTTGGATGTGGGCAATGGTGAACTGGGGGTTATTCAGTTATTTCCCCCACCCACATCAGATACTTGTAAGGTAGTGGCCTTATTCCCCTTCATATTTTCACTCCTTGAGTCTCGAATATGGTGGATGCTTAGTTAATGTTTGTGAATTGCAATAATGTTAATGAACATGTGCAAAAGAATTACCTGTATGAGAGCCCTTCCATTTAGACCCTGGTTGTGACAGAGACATTATTTCTATATTGAGTATTATAAAATTTTCAACCAACTCTGATGACAGTGCCAAAGGCTTAAATCACAGTATTTTAGATGAAAAATAAAATCTATATGAACTCTTCTTCCCTGGGTACTGATGTGCAGCGACTTGTGTTATTAAATGTCAGGATGAAATAGAACCAGTTTTCTTTAAAAAAAGGAGAGAAGTGTAATTCTAGCACTTCAGGTATCTTTAGGAGCAGGGATATTAATCAATTTCCTTTCAAGACACGTACATCATTTTACCTCATGCAAAGTCATGACCAAAACCTCGTATCTCAAAGATGTAGTGTACTCTGATTGGAATATCACCAACAGAGAAAATATACAATGATTATGTTATCACAAAAACATTTCTATATCTGCATATTTAGATATGTGAAATACCCTAAATTTTCTTTAGGAAATGTTGAAAGGTACTTATTTTACAAGATTATTTTTTTCTTTTCATGTATTTATTATAGCTAAGAAGCAATTTATTTTCTCAAAATAAGCATTCCCAGATTGATTTCCTTTACATCTCTCTTCATTTATCGAAGTTCATAAAATTATATGAGAGAAATGTTGGCACTTATTCAATGTGGTGTTTCTTTTTCTTTTTTGTTTGCAATTAGGTATTTCTCTCCATTTTAATTACAAGCTAGGAGTCCTTTAAATGTTAAGCAGGAAGGTAATTGAAAGGTCATTTGGCATTAACTGGGGTTCACACCGGGACCTGACTTGCTTCCTGGTGCTGCATGTAAGCCAGGATTCAAATTGTGGGACAGGGTTTTCCTGGACCAAAAGGTAATTATGTAACCCTTTTTCCTTTCTCAGCCCCGTTGCTTTGACTGTCTGAAGTTAACATGTCCCTGAAAAACGAGCCAAGGGTAAATACCTCTGCACTGCAGAAAATCGCTGCCGACATGAGCAATTTGATAGAAAATCTGGACACTCGGGAACTCCACTTCGAGGGAGAGGAGGTGGAATACGATGTGTCTCCCATGGATCCCAGGACTCAGGAAGGTAAAGCCTGCAGATCTGAGGGAGAAGGGAGCCCGTCAGAGTTGGTTGACAGAGCACAGTTTGAAATAACCAGCGAATGATCTGTCTTCCTTGCAGAGATCAGAACACAGAGCTGAGAATCATCCCCTAAGAGGCTTGCTTATTTTAGCGATTGATTCTCAAAAGGAGGCCAAAATCATGCTACTGCCACCTGTTGGAATAACTTTGTTTACTTTTTATTTTTTTAGGATATATCCCTTTCTCTGCTATCTATAACACTCAAGGATTTAAGGAGCCTAATATACAGACGTATCTCTCCGGCTGTCCAATAAAAGCACAAGTTCTGGAAGTAGAGCGCTTCACGTCTACGACAAGGGTCAGAGCACTTAAGAAGTTGTCTTTTTTTTTTTTTTTTTTTTTTTAGTTTTTTGGTGCTAATTTTTATTTCATTTTATTTTTACTTAATTAATTAATTTGTTTTAATTTGCTATACAAGACAGCAGAGTGCATTTTGATTCATAGTACACAAATGGATCACGATTTTTCATTTCTCTGGTTGTACACAAAATAGAGTCACACCATTCGAGTCTTCATACGCGTACCTAGGGTAATGATGTCCATCTTATTCTACCATCTTTCCTACCCTCATGCCCCCTCCCCCCCTTCCCGCTATCCAGAGTTCCTCTATTCTTCTGATGCTCCACAGGAGCCACCCTCCAAACCCCCCGAAAGAACTTGCCTTTTTGTTAATACGTGTGGATCACTACGTTGACTTCCATTTTCCTTTCTCCCAGCTATGACCCTATTCTTTAGGTTTTTGTCTGTCTTTTTGTTTGGACTGTTTCCAAATTCTCAAATCCTGAGATTTTGATTCCTTCTTATTTCATCTTTATTTGCATACTCCTTTCTCCCCTTTCTGGACAATACTCTTTGTGGCATTGAAGGCAATTTATTAATTTAAATTGCAAGGTGCCTCTCTGAGCCTTCCTCTTTCCCCAGTTTTGTTTCATTTTAGACTTTTCAAGCATATCCATCATAACTAGAATACCAAGTACAAGTCAGGGAAGAGTTTAGTTTTCCTAATGCTTATTTAGCAAGATACTGCTTTTTCTACTTGGCTTTAAAAAAAAAAAAATACTGCCAGGTGCTGTGCCACATACCTGCAATCCCAGCAACTTGGGAGGCTGAGATAAGAGGATCACAAGTTCAAAGCCAGCCTCAGCAACTTAGTGAGACCCTGTCTCAAAAATAAAAAATAAAAGGTGGGGATGTGACTCAGTAGTTAAGCACCCCTGGGTTTAATCCCCAGTACCAAAACAAAACAAAATAACAAAAAACATGATTCAAGATTAGCCAGTGTTGTTACCCAAAAGCAATGCCGAGGGAATTCTACCTGCAGACTCTGCCTCTCTGTTTTTTAACTGAGGCTCCATCCTTTAGTCTTCATTCACATGTTTTCACTAAACAGTGACAAAGCTCTAGAGTAAAATGCCTTCACCAGGCCAACCTAAACCTGTACTCATGCTCCCATGCTCATCCCCAATTTACACCCACCTGGTGTAGCACCTGAGGCTTTTCTTATGCTTTAGGTTCACATCTCCCTGATAAACTGTTGAGCATCTCTGTGATGACCTTTGCCTCTTATGTTAATTGCCTGCTTTTAGATTGAGAGACAATAACGTGTAAGAGGTAAATGTACAGACTCTAGAGCCAGACTGCAGGGTTAGTTACTGTCCTTGCTTTGTTATCTCAAAACAAATTACTTAACCTCTCTCAATTTCCTCATCTGAATAATGGGTACCATAGTATTAGTAGGTTATAATAAAAATACACAGTATATTATCCAAGTATATACTATATGCTTAGTACTGCAGCAACTGCTTCTACCCACCCTTCCTGAACACTGGTAGTGCCCCAGGGCAGTGGGGAATGGCATAGATGAAGGTAGACATTGCAGTGTGTTTCAGAAGGAGCAGGGAAGAAGACATGCTATACCTTTTTTTTTTTTTTTTTTAAGGACAAATTTGTTTAAGGTGGTGCTCCTGGCATCCACCACCTCCTACTTTCCTCTCACCTTTACCAGTTACCTGTTCATTTTTGTACTTGTGGCCTGGACTCCTTCCTCCCTCCCTCCCTCCCCCACCCCTCTCTCTCTGTTTTTTGCGCGTGCACGCACATATTTTCTCTCTCTCTCTCTCTGAGTATGTGTAAGGGTTTGTAGGAGTGTGGCGTGATCCAAAGTATGTCTTGTGTAATTTATCATGTGGATCGTTAAGAGAATATTATTTCTGTGATCAATTGTTTCTGAAAAATATTTGCTTAAAGTACTTATGCAAAGTATGTAGGCTGAACTTAAGTATACTTCCATGTTACTAATTAATTAGCTATTTTTCATTGAGAGCTTTTGGAGTTTTTATTATCTAAAATACCAACCATTTTTGTTTATCACTGTAGGTGCCAAGTATCAATCTATACACTATTGAATTAACACATGGGGAATTTAAATGGCAAGTTAAAAGGAAATTCAAGCACTTTCAAGAATTTCACAGAGAGCTGCTGAAGTACAAAGCCTTTATCCGAATTCCCATTCCTACCAGAAGGTAACCATTTCAGAATTTAGATGAAGTTAACCCAACACACAAATTGGATGGGAGTGTATTTCATTCATTTTCTATGTCATCTAGTCGCTTGTTGGTAGATATTTTCAATTAAATAAGCTCTTTTAAAAATAAGACATTTCATGAAATATGAGAGTTCAAAGAATTCTCTAATAAATGTTTGCATTATGTGTGTGTGTTAGACACACGTTTAGAAGACAGAACGTCAGAGGGGAGGAGCCTCGAGAGATGCCTAGTTTGCCCCGTTCATCTGGAAACATGATTCGAGAAGAACAGTTCTTTGGTAGGAGGGTAAGTTCTTTCACCCTTTTGCTGATTTTATTGGGCTTTTTATTTTTTAATTTTTTCTTTTTAGATATACATGAGAGTAGAGTGTATCTTGACATATTATACATACATGGTCTTCTGTTGTTTTGAACATAGTTTTGCAGCACAGTAGAAAGGTGGCACTTAATGAGAGGTGAGGGGTTCCAGCTGAAGTTTCTTTTACCTGCTGGCCTCTAGCCCTAGCAAGGTTGAGCTTCTCTGGAACCAGTTAGGCATCCCCATCCTCCCAAGCCATCGAGAGGGTGTATCAGCACTGAAGAGTGTTTGTTGGTAGCTATGCTGTGAAGAGCTGTCCTCCTCCTAGTACCTCCCTAAACTTGTTGTGAATTGAAGATTGAGTGTATCATGTTGGGTTTTGAGATCTACTCTCTTAAAATCATTTATTTCCATTTCCATACATTTGCTCCTATATGTTAGTTCACTTTAAATATTAAATATGGAAAGTTGCATTGCTCTGCTCTAGGTGGGGCAGTTAGCGTTTAGGAGAGTAGGCTGAGCACAGACTCGCATGCTAGAATAGGAAACTCAAGATAAGAGATGTGTTTGCCACCCTGCTACGATTGGTACTGCAAGGGGTGAGGGACTTGCATTTTTTATTAGGATATTAATCGGTAATTTGTTCATTTCTGTGCATTCTGTTTTATAATCTGAAAATTTTATGTTTCAGAGGGAATATTTTTTTCTTGTGTAGTTATCTTTGTTTAAAATCTTTTTAGGGGTCTGGACTAAATATTTTCCAAGATAACTTAGACATATAAAATTACATAATTTCTGGTTATTGTGTGCACATGTATGAGCCCAACTAAAAGTGATTATACCTATTAACCCTCAGTGATTCAGCAAAAAGGTGCTGGCTTAATGTGTCAAGGTCAATATACTTGATATATGTTACTGCAATGCTCCAAGTCTATAAACCTCCGCTTTCCCCATACACACACATTTTAACATATTTGAAAAATCAAGGTTAGAAAATCTTTTTCTTTTAACATTTTCCTTCCTTATTGCTTGAAAACTATTCAAAAATTATGATGAATCTACGGGTAAATTAAATGCTGGAATTGAAAATACACAGGTGTTTTGGTAAAATCAACAAATGACTTGAAATTACCTACCATGAACAAATCCTGTTCTAATAGCTATGGAGGATTAAAAACATACAGCTCAGGTCTTGTTAGCAATTTATAAAAGACCTATGCATGTGGAATATTAAATAGCAAGAAGAGATTTAAATAATAATTGAAGAAAAACTATAGAAATAATACATTAATGCTATTCAGGGTTCCTTGCCCAGTGATAATATTAGCAAATATTATCATAACTTACAGGGGTTAAGATGAAATGATGATTTTATCATTATCACTATTTAAATTTTTCTATGGCTATATTAATTCTTATCTAAAATATTTGCATTACAGAAACAACTAGAAGATTACCTGACAAAGATACTAAAAATGCCCATGTATAGAAATTATCATGCCACAGTAAGTACTCTTCAGTGATTTAAATTTTGAAGTAATTTCTAAAAGAGTAAATTGTGAGCTGAATTTTGAGTGATTTTTTTAACACAGTGCTTGCATCCACATTTACATTTTTCCTTGAATTAAAACAAATTAATGAATACAAAATTGATTTGACAGCCGGGAGCCAGTTTATGGTGATATGATGCTATATTTAAAATATTGAATAGAACTTAATATGTCTCTAACAACAGACTTAAGTGAGCCGGAGTGCTACCGCAGACTGGATTATCTAGAAATCAACCCTGTTCTCCCCTCAGGCTTCTTCTGCCAAAAGTCCTTTTGAGTTCCAGAGAAAAAACTTTAAGCAGTAAGTGATGAAAACAGCTAAGCAGAGTTGAATACCCAAGACTTTCTGGAGCATATTTGGATGGCCATCTGATTGGCCTGTCTTTTCATGTGAAAGTGAGAAGCTTGAGAAAGCCAGGCTCTTCTTAAGGAAGAGCTCTCAAGAAAAGAGAAGAGGGTGGTGGGGATTGGAGATTGGAGGCACCCCGGAGATTGATCTTGGGAGCCAGGCAGCTGGCAAGCAGGAAGAAGCAGGTTTACAGTGCCAGCATACAACCAGCTCTACCATCTTAGGGGCCCTTGAGGATAACGCAATTTAAAAAGGTTAGTTTTCAGTTATCCAGGGGTCTGGAAACTGAGAATGTCTGGGTGTAGACTGTATTGCTGTAGGGTCAATGCATGGTGCAGAACATAAAGAGTAGTGCACTTGTGACTTGGCCTCTAGTTTAGTGAATACCATCACATAAATCCGTAAATGAAAGAGGGTATATTTAGGAGAGGAATAGAGAGCGCTTGGCTCTGCTGAGTTTCTCAGGGGTGGGAGGTGCCCTTTTGCTCCTGCCTGCATATTCCTGGGAAGCTGGTCCAAAGATGCGCACGCACACCTGCTTCCCTTACACATAGCTGGCCCAGAGCCAGCCTGCTGCTCATCTCCTGCAGCAGCTCATGCAGGGATATTTGATGGACTTGAGGGAACTTCTGTGTCTTCCTGGAGAAGCATTTTCTCAAGAAAGTCAGCAGTTTGGGTTCCATCAGAGGATCTCCAGAGTAGGGTGATGGGAGGGGTCAGGTCTTTTCTAGGATTTAGAATCATATAAGGTTGAAATAACATCACAGGTAAGGGAACTCTGCTGTTTTTACTAAAAACATTGCCCTTTGTTACAGTTTGTGAAATCAGATGTGCTGTTTTCTTTAATGCAGAATTATTTAAATGTATACTAATACCTGTGTCAATAATCTTCCATTTTTCTTACTTTTCTGCCTGATTATGACTTTACTTGTACTATTTCTTTTGGTTTTAGGACAGTACTTGGTGAGTTCATTCTTTTCTTTCCATGTACATTATTACATTTTGGATTCTGATGTCAACTAAAAAATGTTTACATTTTTTTAAGTGTTCATTTAAATTACTTTTCCTGTCATAAAAATCTTTTCAAAGTTAATCTATATTGTGTTTAGATATCCCAGGGTGCCTTATAAATATTTCCTTTGGAGAAGAAAACCTAGTTAGTAACTTGATAAATATATTATCCCCATCAAAAGTGAGGGGATCTCATATTACTAAGATTATTCCCTCCAACAGCTGAATTCTCCAAAATGATTCAAGCATTAGATACAATTTGATATACATTAATTCTCTAACCTTATTTTCCTTTCATATTAAATTTAATCTGGTCTAAAGACTAGATTCACAGGTCTCCACATCACATTCATAAAATTAGATTGGCATCTATGTGTTTCCCTTGGTAATTATGAGAAATTTTAAAAAACCCATCTGCAAAAAGCATACTACAAGTCATTTTATATATGCACATATAATAAGTTTATACTTTAAGAGTACAAAATGAGTCTATTTAAAGTTAATTCAGGTCCTTAAACTGATAGCATCATGGATCATAGATCAAGGAACTAGATAGGATACATCCTCATTAACTCTAGAATGGTCCAGATCTATATTTGGAATCTATGCTTTTGACAAATAATTTGGCTGATTCTTATCTGGAGAGTTTGAGAGACTAAAATGTTATTGCCAACTTTAAAATGTCTTGGTAAAGTTGAACTACTTTAAAAAGTGGAGAAAGATTATTGTGGGATTTGTGTAATAGGATTTACCAGAAAGAACTGTGTTTAGGCTTCAAAGCAGTGACTGTTCAGTTTTCTCAAATGGATTTTGAAATTAGACATGGAGAGTTTTTCCTTTTTCCTTTTATTAAGTCATTGGTTGGGTAGGCACTCAGACAACAAACTCTTCCAGGATTATGAAGACTTTGTTTTTATTTCCTTTTTTCCTCCTTGTGGTTGGGACAAACAGGACATCCCAGTGTTCTAGCTGATTCTGCATCACAGTTCCATCAGAGATTATTGGTAATTCAGTCAGTTTCCTGAATGTAAAGTGGGCACACCTGTATTTTACTTTCTTACTTGACATAAATTTGTGAAAGAAGTAGCGCTCCATACCTGAGTTGTACAATAACAAGAACTCATGTAAGAATTCCTCTTGTGTTCTGAAACTGAGTCAGTGCCCACTAACAGGGCACTTTAAATAGTTACTGGAAAATGCTTATCTTCCAGGGAATTGAAAGGAAGAGGAATAAGGAACAATAAATTTATTTATTTTTCTTACCTAAGATTAAAATCTATGTGTGGAACAAAATGCACTGTTTTCTAGAGAAGTCCCTAAACTGATAGGATCTTATCTTAATCCTAACTAGAAGTAAATCATTTCACTTCTGTAACTCAGATGCCTTATCTCCAACATAGTGATTAGTTTGAAATCTTGCTTGGAACCTCCCACAGATCAATAGTATTGAGTTCACCTCCCTCCTTCATAGGATGAATGACTTTAACTTGAATGGAAGAATAGGTAGGGAATAAGATGCACACAGGGTATCCATTTCAACAGAGAAGAGCTGTACTGAATCAAATGCCTGCATTTGCAGATTAAGGGAGGTGCTTTCTTTCTCCTGATGGAATCTCAGAAGGATGCAGACCTTAGTCCAACCTTAGCATTCCTACGTTGATGAGATGTCTCCTTAGTACCCTGTACCTCTGTTAACTGTTTTATTTGGAAGACAGCCATCCCTAGAGTACCTGGGCCTCCCCTTCTCCATCACCAGAGGATTGCCTTTCCCAACCCTCTCATCTTCCTGTATCTGAGAATTTTCCATTTGCCCACACACTTAAATTTTTGGCTACCTGAGGAATGGAAGGGGCCTCTGAAAGTCATCATCCCCTTATCCTTCAAAGATAGATGGAAAGGACAGGGTGATTGCCAGGTTATTTCTAGGGCCCGTGTTACCCTTAGGTTTGGTTGCTTGCCTCTTGGCACGAAAATTCCTGCAGCACGTTTCTCTAACCTTTCAAGTATCCAATTGGTAAGTCACATTGGTATTTTCAACTTGAGACAACCTATTGCCAAGAACATTATTTAATTGAATTTTTCACAACTCCTTCTCCAAAACAAAAACAAAAAGATACCCATTGGTACTTTGCACAGTAAATCCCATGGGATATTGTTAGGTTCAAATGATCTTTAAATTCTTTTACCTGAGAATCATATGCCCAAATGGAGAATGGAATTCTTATCACTGAAGATGCACTGAGAGGTTTGCACAACATAATCTTTGTAAAATTGCACATTTTGTTCATTTGGTTTCCCTAGAAATTGGTGATAACACATTTACTTTCAATTTGAAAAATCTGTATTTGACCATTATTGCCAATAGTTTTTTTTCTTTTCTCTATAATAGTGCTGATTTCTCTTTGAAATCTCCCATTAGTCAAACTTTAATAAGCCATTAAGATAAATTAAATTTCATAGTAATGTACAATTACAATTTTCTACATTATAATGCATATTTTTATTTAGATGAAATTCCTCACATTTAGCAATTTTGTTATGTTCTAAAGTTATGAATTATTTTCAGAGATTATTTCTGTTGTCAATTATTAAATGATAAGAGCTATATAAATAAGAATATCTAGAAATTAGACAAGTGGCTTCCTTGATTTTTGTCTTTAGTTCTTATTCTTCCATTCAGTTGTTTACACATCTATAGTAGTTTCTTCAAATATAAAATAGGATTCGCATCATCCTAGAGATAAAATGAGAAGCTATGTCTTAGGGTCTTAAAATATTTTGCATTCTATGGTTGACAGTCTGAATGTCATTTCTAATAACCACATAGGTTACTACATTTTCCAATTAGAAAGTATTTTCACAAATCAGATAAAAAATGTATGGTGCTGAATCACTGGGTTTTATGTAAGAAATGAAATTTAAAGACTTTGGCTTTTAAAATTCTTATTTAAAAAGTATTATGTGAAGATATGTTTAACTTGGGATTTTTAAAAGTTATTTAAATGCTTTTAATTTGTCTTTACAACTTATGCATAGATTTATTGAATTTTCATTAAACTCTGAACATATTTTTCAGTTGTCATCTAATATCTGTATACTGTGAAAAAAATCTGATAGGTAAATCCTTTTTAATTTTCAAAATGTACTTTCTTCAAATAACCCAAGAAAAGAAATACAAACATTTAATTGAATCTCACAAGAATTTACGATTCTAAAATATTTGTGATTTTTTCTTATAATATTAATATTAAGCATTTCCAAACAGAAATAAAGTATGTATTTCATTTGGTAAATCTCAGTTACAAACCTAGATCAAGTGCTACTTCCTCTGTGATATCACATTAGACAGGTGTGCTCTCCCCTCCCCCTATTCTGTAACTTTATAACTGCTTTCATGTGAAACCTGCCTGGTTCTTCCCACAGAACTTTGTTCCATGTCTAATCTCCCTTCTCTGTACTTCCTGATTGATGCTGGGAGAATATTTTTTTCTGTGGAAGCTGTTATTGGCATGGTTTAAGGACCACTGGCAGATCTAGACTTACTGTTGGCTGCTTAAAAAGAATAAATCTGCACATTGGGAATATCACTATTTCTAACTTTGGTTGTTTCAAGGATTACTGTAAAACCCCTGCACATGTTATGCATTACATACTATCAATTTGGTTTTCACTCTCTGTGTCTATGTTTGCATGTAGCTCTCACCCAGCTAGAATATGCAAAGTACTTAATTTGAACAAGATAAAGGTTGAATGACATTTTGCTTTTGCAGTTTAGTTTTGAGGATGATGAATTTGGTCTCACTTGGTACGAGTTCTATCCTTTGCTAATTATGGATGTTAGACAATTTACCTAAACCAGGGGTTGGCTAACTAGAACCCATGGGCCAAATAGAGCCCACTGCCTGTTTTTCTATGTTCTGTGAGCTAATAATAGAATTTTGTGTTTTAAGTGGTTGAAAAAATTTAAAGAATAAAACTTTGTGACATGTGAAGTTATATTTTATAATTACATAAAAAAGTTTTATTCAACACAGCCACACACGTTTATTTATGTGTGACTTATACCTGCTTTCCTACTACCATGGCAGAGTTGAGCAGTTGCAACAGAGACTTTATGGCCCTCAAAGCCCAAAATATTTACTGTCTGATTCTTTGCAAAAAACCTTAGCTTACCCCTGCTCATTTTCCTCTTCTGTGCAATGGGAAAATAGTAACTACCTTCAGAGGGGTTTGAGGTAACGTGTGAAAACTGCCAAACACAATGCCAACACATAATAAGTCTTCAGTACATGTTAGGTGTGGCTGTTGTTATTACAATATTTATAGGTTTTAATCTATTAATTTCTACAATGAAGATGGTCTTCAAATTCTCTTCCTTTTTGACTCATCAAAAATAATTCTTCCTGTTAGGCCTGATATTCCCTAACTTCTCTGCAACATGCAATGCCATGATTTTCTCTGACCCTTCTTCACCTCGTTCACTAAGGACAGCTGTGCATCCTGTTGCCTTCCTGCTCCTTCTGTTCTCTTCCCCTTCATCCGTCGCTTCCTCCTGTTCCTGCATCTGGCCCCACCTCACTGCCTTCACATGTTCTTTTATTATTGGGTGCACCCTATGCCACAGAACCTTCTCCTCCAACAACAAAAATGAACAGAGAGCAATATTGGAAGTGAAGTCCCTTTCCTTGGCCTTCTTGAGCATTTGGTCTCCACATCATCCTTCATGGTTGTGTTTTAGCTATGTGCTTCTAATCAGTACTTTCTCAGGGCAATACCATCATTATCGATCTCTCTAGAGTGTACCAAACAGCATTTGCCCATAGTGGTACCCAATAATGTGTTTTTGTAAACAGAAATGAATTTCCTTCCTTCCTTTCTCCCTTGCCATCCCTCCTTCTTTCTCCCTCCCCCGTTCTTTAACTTTCTAAAGTGTATTTTTTTTTCACTTCTTTCCAGACAGAATTCCTTGACATAAGCCAGCTATCTTTCATCCGCGATTTGGGACCAAAGGGCCTGTGAGTTCCAGCATTGGATGCTTAGAGAGAAGTGTGAAAAGCTGATGTGCAGTGACATTCATTGTGGCAGCAGTGATGGAGTGCCACTGGATTTACCACCAGCTTGTTTCCCCAGTAGACTAAGACCAACTGAGGAGACCTGCTGTAAGAAGCAGAGCGTCTCCTTCAGTAGATGATGGTAGCAATGGCTCCACCATCTTCCTAATGTGCTGACAGCTCAGCTTCCTCCTAACCCAGCATTGGGAGTGTTCAGTACCCACAGCAAGGGTGGTCTGTGGGAGAAGGCACTCAAACAGACAAAAAAGGTCCTTTTCCAATCACTTACAAAAGTTTACAGTCACTCATGTTGATGGCTATTGAAAAATCATTATTCTCCTTCACAATATTAGCTCTTGGTCATAGAAAGTGCTTAAGTTTTAATTCTGGTTAGGAGCCCTGTCAGTCATTGTTTTAAAATTGTTTTTGTTTTTTAGACATTGTTATTGCTCCACTTGTCACTTTTTTTTTTTTTTTTTTTGGTATTGAGAATCAAAGCCAGGGCCTTGAGCATGCTAGGCAAGCACTCTACCTCTGAGCTACCTCCCCAGCCCCTCTTGTCACATCTTCCAAAACTAGTGGCTTTGCTCTACTTCCTTTGGTGTGGCTCCATTGTTGGAACTGTGAGTGGAGGGACGCAGAAGTGTGCTGGAATCTGTGGGTGAACACCCCTCCCCATGCCAAGTCTCAGCAGTGGGACCAAGAAGAAATGCTTGGAGTCTTTTTTAGGTTGTCATAGTGACTGGAGGGAACATGTAGCATTGAGAGCCAGGAGCCAGCAAGCCTAATCTTCTGCACTGTGCACAATAGAGCTGCACAGCCCCACATGCAAAAGAGGTGTATGTGACTGGGGTGCTTTCAAGACTAGCTGCTGGAGTACCCAGCCTTATCAGCGTGACACTTAGCACACTAGGGTGAAGGAGGAAAGAGTGGGGAAGAAAATCATGTGAGGAATGAGACCATTTATTTAGTCCCAAGTTGGGAAGCTGAACAAGCCAGGTTTGAAGATGGTGGATTAATTTGATGTCTCTTTTAGAGAAGGTATGATCATGAAGCGATCTGGGGGACACAGAATACCGGGTTTGAATTGCTGTGGTCAGGGAAGAGCCTGCTACCGATGGTCAAAAAGGTAGGACTGACGAGTTTTGTGTGTGTGTTTGTATTAAAAAACTGGGTGTTAGGGGAGTATTTATATACTCCTTTATATAAATCCTTTTAAAGTCATGGCAGAACAAATTTTATTATATTTTAAAATTCAAATTCCAGCATCCATTTCAAAAATCCTATTCAGAATTAGACTAATAGGCAGAGTATATAAACTTTATGCCTAAAATCCCAGTGGAGGGGCTGGGAGTATAGTTCAGTGGTAGAGTATCATGTACCTGGCATGCCTGAGGCCCTGGGTTCAATTGCCAGCACCCCAATACATTTAATTAAAAGGCAAGAAAATCCAACTGATATAAGACTCCAAAACTGGTCTGCCAAAGAAGAGGTATAAATGGTCAAAACAACTATCTGAAAAGAAGCTCGGCCATCTCTAGTCATTAGAGAAATGTATATCCAATCCACAATAAAATACAGTGACTATAATGAAAAAAGATGGATCATAATAAATGTCAATGAAGATGTAGAGAAATTGGGACCCTTAAACATGGCTGATGGAAATGTGAAACAGTGCAGTACTTTGCAAAGTTCTTCATGTTGTTAAATGTAGAGTTACCGTATGTCTATGTGCATATTCAAAATATCTATAAGTAATATGGGGACCTACCTCCAACCATATTTATTTAAAACAACACCAACAGAAAATATCATTAAGTTGGGCTTTTACTTTCTGAGCTTTGAAAGGCTGGAAAAAATTATAAGGAAAGGATTACAAGGAAAGATTACACTGAAGAAAATAGAAACTTTTTTGTTATAAAAAACATTTTTACTAAAGTAAAGAGGGAAATAATACACTGGCAAAAGAATTTGCTTTCAAATAAACTCTCCTGGATAAACTTTCCCAGCCCACTGTGGCCCCATGCGGATTCCTTGTGACCACTTACTGGCAGTGCTGTGCTTTGGTAATCTAGGTGCTAGATGGTCAGCGGCTATATGGTCACCATGGTGTCGCATGCGGGCTTGGGCGTTAAGCACTGATGATTCTTTGCCCCCAAACTCTGGGCTCCAGAACCCTCCTGCCTGTGTGCAGAGTGAACTGTAAGTGCAAGCAGCTCCCTCGATTGCTCCTGACTCCTATCAGTTCTTCACCCTCAGTTGAGATGATTGTCTGCTGCCCTATGCTGTCTTCCAGAGCTGCCGGGCAGGCTCAGAGCCCGATTGCCCATGATAAATTGCATGACAACACACCTTGCGGGCTCCCTTCCTGGCTGGTCTGCCTGTCCTACCCTACTGGTGCTTCCTGGTGCCACCTCCCTAATAAGCTACTCTACACATATCCTTAGAGCTCACTTCTCAGGCAAACCAACCTAAGGCAACTACTTAAGGAATGGAAGGCCTTGGTCAGCTTCATGCAGTCACTTCTGGAGGGCCTCGTGTATACCAGGTTGTGTTCTAGCTACTGTGGAACCAAGGTGCCGCCCTCATGGGGCTCTGTGTGAGGGAAAAGTAGGCAGTGATGACGTCAAGGAGCCAAGTAGGTGATTTAAATTTAGTCGGGCCATAGAGATAATGGGATAGTGAGGGATTTGGGGATTAGAATGGGTGACTTTAGCTGCTGGAGTCAAGGAAAGGCTCCCGAGGAGTTGAATTTGTGTTAGGACCTTTATGAGAAGCAGCAGCCACCAGATAGGGAGGGATTTTCTTATATATAAGAAATGTGGGTGCCCCTCCTCCTTTTTTTAACTTTAGATTAAATCATGTTTCAACCAGGACAATCTAAAAAAGATATGATCCTCCCTGGAATGAAATGTGTCATCATTTTAAATTGTGTAAATCTTTCTGTGAAGATTAAAGCCTTGGTTCCATATTAATATTTCCTGAGCCATATTTGAGGGATTTGAAATATCAGACATCATATATGGATGATAAAGAGTAGCTGACAAAATTAGTTTGAAAAGTTTCTCACAGTAGAAGTCTATTGTATTGGTGTCTAAAGCAGGGGAGTTACTTTTAGAGATGACATTCATTTTTAACTTTTTAATTATTTTCTTATGTATCCACAGAAAGCATTTTTGTACCAGATATTCAACTCAGAGGTTCTTAACCACTGAGCCACATCCCAAGCCCCCCCCTTTTTTAAACATGTATTTTATGTAGAGACAGGGTCTCACTGAGTTGCTTAGAGACTCCTAAATTGCTGAGGCTGGCTTTGAACTCATGATCCTTCCGCCTCAGCCTCCCAAGCCATTGGGATTACAGGTGTGTACCACTGTGCCTGGCTGGATCACTTTCTTATTTATTCTATATCAACAAACCAAAGTAAAGCAAACAAGGCAGTTAAACTTTCAATCAGGTCTCAAGATGACCATATCTCAGGGACAAGAAAAAAAAAAAAAAAAACAAGAGCAACAGAGAAAGCATTTTTCCCCCCACAGGATGAAACATCTTATCATAGAGCTCATTTATTGAGCAAATTCTCTGTACCTTATAGTAGATTCCATATTAAATTTCTCATCTCAAATTATGTCTCAAGACATGTATAGATGTTAAAAAATGAATTTAACATTTACACTGGTAGACTGTAAACTATACCAAGAATTAATATTTTAGACAGTAACAATATTTAAATGGTCTTATTCATTCTCTGGGAACTGTTCACGCAACCACTATTTAGTTAGGATGGTTGCCTTGCCTGAAGACTTCTTGATGCACATTCTTCTATTAAAGAAAAAAAAATCTATTGACAAGAAAGGAAGGAAGAAGGAAGGAAGGAAGAGAAATCAGAGGAGTTTCAATGAAGAACATAATTAAGAACTTTAAATAAAGGCAATTTACCCCATCTGATGACCGTTGAGAATAACTCATCACTGTCAAAACAGAAACCATGGCATTCAGTTTTCAAAATCCAGCTGTCAGTGCTCCACAGTTCCATATCTCCAGGCTACCTCAACTTGGAGGAGCAGGGGAGGCACTGCTTATACAGGATGCCACTCACCCACTGGAGTTGAGCAGGGCCCTGGCAAAACACAGCATCTCATTTCTGTTGTTAAACAGGGCTATGTCTGTGCAGGGTCTCTGTGAATTAGAGAAAACAGCCCCATTCCTGCAGGACGATACAGCCCGCACCAGCACCTCTAAGCAGGGCACACCCACACAGTGGCACCTGGTGACCTCTCCCTGCAGGAGTGTTTTGCAGCCCTTGACCCTGGTGGTTATGCCACAAGCTTGTGCCCTTGAGAGACTTTCTCAGATTTGTTTTTGACTGTTAATGGCTGGAGCTTGTGGCATCTGGATGTGGACCACCCCACTGTCATGCCACCCTGCTGTCCCTGGTGTGGAGTTCTGGCTGGAGTTGGCTCGGATGTCAATTAGATACCCTTGACTTTCAGGCAGGCAAAGACACAAGTCTGGGACATTTGATGTTCTCAGATCATCAGCTGTGGTTTCCAAAGCCTGTGACTCCTTCCTGGTCAGCCACATAGCATGCCATTGCCAGACAGCTGGGCCTGTGTCACATGTCTGCACTCTAGCTTGCATCACAAGCCAAACACAAGGAGGAGCTTTCACAAATATGCACGCTCTGTCTACTCTCTTAGCCTTAACCAGATTTTATCAGCAGGCAGCTACGTGTCTGGACTCAGTCCTTCCAGAATCCCTGAGTCACCTTCGATATCAGGGCCTTGGCGTTTACATTTCTTCTAAAATGTATAATGGCTGCATTTGCTGAAGATCGTTCTGGAGAATATGACCCTTAAATTGTTTGGTTGTCTTATGTTAGGTTCCTCAGTGAGAAACACTCAAAGTTTGGGTGAGACTCCTTTATTTTTTTAGTTTATTCATCCAACAGGAAAAACCAGGAAGCTCAGACCCACTTTCGTGTGCCATCTCTCTGCTACATGAGCTGACCCCCCTTGATGTGGCCTTTGTCTGTTTTCCCCACTCTTTCCTTACACGTGGCTGCCTCTTCCCTCTGCGTGGGGGCGGGGTGCACCTGGACCCTCTTTGGGATGTTACTGTTGGGACCCTTCCAGACCTCACGCAGACACCAGCTTTTCACAGCCAGTTAGAGGACTCCTCCTCTTTGAACTCATCCCTGTTGCTTCTCTCTTCTAGTCCCTATCCCATTTGGCTTAGAATGATCACAGTTTGTAGCCCCCATGAGCCTAGTAAGGTCCTCCGAGAACACACGTCCATGTCTTGATTTATCTTGGTGCTGCTTCCCCATTTACCCTTATTCTCAGCTTAACTCTTTACTTTTCCATTGTGAAGCTGTTCAATATATATTGAATTGAATGGAAATACTTTTGAGAAATGCCCCTGCCCCATGGAGTAGTAAATTTAATAAAATTTACAACGAAGCTAATTCACCAATTAACAAATAAGAGTGATGGCTTACGCTTAAAAAAAAGATTTACTTTATGAATCAGTAGAGTCTCATCTACAGTTTTTAGAGTACCTAAAAAACTACATTTTTACCTACAGTTTTTAGAGTATCTTATACTTAAGACTCGTCATAATAATTTATGCTTTTTGTTTCAGTCATTCGACACCATTTTGAAGTTCTTGTTCCCTTCATACAGGTGGTTAATAGTGAAAGACTCCTTCCTGCTGTATATGAAGCCAGACAGCGGAGCTATTGCCTTCGTCCTGCTGGTAGATAAAGAATTCAGAATCAAGGTGGGGAAGAAAGAGACAGAAACAAAATATGGACTTCGAATTGATAATCTTTCAAGGTAGAAAGTTCAAAAATTTATTTTGTTATTTTTTTTTTGAGAATTTTTAATATTTATTATTTAGTTTTTGGAGGACACAACATCTTTGTTTGTATGTGGTGTTGAGGATCGAACCCAGGCCGCACGCATGCCAGACGAGCGCGCTACCGCTTGAGCCACATCTCCAGCCCAAAAGTTAAAAAAATTTAAAAATTTTTTTTAAATTAAAAAACTCTCAAAGCCAAATTTTTCTCTCAAGAAAATGTAAAAAATAAAAATTTTAGAAAATGTGTTATTTAGAACTCATCCTCAATGTGAAGTAAATGAAATGATTTTTTTCTTCATTTGAACTTTATTAAATTTTTTATTTGTTCTAATTAGTTACACATGATAGTACAATGTATTTTGACATATTATACATATATGGAATATACCTTCTCATTCTTCTGGTTATATGTAATGTAGAATCACATTGGTGTGTCATCATATATGCACATAGGATAGTAACATCTGATTCATTCTGTCTTTCCTATTCCCATCCTCCCTCCCGTCCCTTCATCTAATCTGAGTACTTCTATTCTTCCTTCCCCTCCCCTTATCATTCATGTAAGAGTCAGAATAAGTGATGCTAGGGGTAGATATATGCCTATTTTAACAAAATTTACTTCTAAGCTAATTCACCAATTACCAAATAAGAGTGATAGCTTACACTTAAAAAAAGTTTTACTATATGAATCACTATAGTTAGTAAAACATGTAAAAAGGGATTTCATTCATAAAAATTCTGTTTACAGTTTTTAAGAAAAGATAACTTGAAAAAATACTTCAGTTATGTACTTATTATAGATTGTTGTTAGGGGGTACATGTGTGCAGATATGTGTGTTTCTTTCTGGAAGATCGTAATTATACCCTGAATAAGTGATTGATACGCAGATATACGTATGTATGTGCATATACATGAATATTTGTACATATGCACACACATATACACATTTGCCTTTGTATAGTTCACCCTCATGTATATAAATATATATACATTTCTTTCTCTCTTTGTACAAGTACCAATAGATACGTGCATAAATGTACATTTGTGCGTGCGTGTGTGTGTGTGTGTGTGTGTGTGTGTGTGTGTATAAAGACTCTGCCCTTCCTGTTAGTCTCTGAGAAGGGAATATTCAGGATTGTTGAAAATGCTGTGGTGCTGCCATTCACCCTTCCTCCTGGCACTGTGTTCCTCTTTTCCATGACTTTCCAGAAGTTAGGCTACAGTTCTGATTGGTCGCTGCAACAACTACTTTATTAGCTTCCTCATCTTCATTTTCCACCTGACTTACTCAGGCACTATTGCCAAAGGAATTCATTCAAATCCGGATTTCCCTGGCCTCCTGCCTGGTGTCTGTGCTCCTCGTCATTTTGTCAAATACCCCCAGGTTCTTCCACTTAGGATCTCAGGCCCTTGATCTCTGCCTGTATTGTCAACCCCTCCTGGGGACAGCTTTCATGGTTCTGTGTAGGCAGTTCCCTTGGCCACCCTGCCCACACTCTGCTTTCTCACCTCCTAATGCTTGCTGTCTTCCTTCCTCCCTTTGACCCCGCAGCTCTGATGCAGCTCTGATCCATATCCTATGACAAGGCCTCTGTCTGTCACTTACCTCTCCCACAGCATCTTTTCCCTTAGTAGGTTTTCAGAGGCATTTCAGCCCATGCAGTAGTAGCTGAGTGATAGACTAAGCCCAGGCACCTTTCCTGCCCTGCCCCCCTGCCCTGCCCCCAGCAGCTCACTGTGGCTCCTTTGCCACTCCTGATGGAGCTGTTTCCCTCCTCCCAGATCCATCACTCCTCCCGTCGCCTTCCCTGTCTGCACCCTAGCAGTATCCGCCACTCTGAAGGCCAGTGGCTGACAAATGGAGGGGAGCCGTTTATACATCCCTAATCTTTTGAATAATTATTTTAGAGCCCATAAATAGCACCTTCCTGGCTTCTCATGAACCCCTCCCCCCGCAAAAAAAAAAAAAACCCAAAGAGAAAACTTATGCTTCTCACTCACAGTCCTCTTGTTGTATCAGTGTGTTGCTGGATTTCTGCTTCAATGACAGAGAAATGGCTGGCTCCCATATCTTGTTTGTCTTTGAACTTCAAATTCGGATAACTCATATACTTACCTCTTGGTAAGGGTCCCCAGTTCTAACACTTGGCATTGAAAAAAAAACCTTTCTGCAACCTAATCTGAATTTGTTTTCAGCAGTTATAAATCTGTAAATACTTAGAAGAGTTCAGTCATTGTGATAGAAAAATCCAGTGCAAAGTGGCTTATACCAGAGAGAAGTCATCAGCCATGTTAGGCAGGGCTGATTCTGAAACTCAGACTATGTCATTGACACATTTTCCCTTCTTTTCTCCACTCTCTCATCTGTGGATCTGCTGAATTCTCAGACTGGTCTCCTCATGGTGGCAAGATAGCTGCCTCCCAGGCTCACACCAAATCCAGCGGGAATGGGTATCTTCCTGGCATTTCTGAGCAAGTCCTCAGGTTTCCTCTTACTGGGTGGAATTGACTAATGCTTTCATGCCCAACCCCGTTTCAGGAATCAGGAAGTGAAATATGCCATTTTACTTAGCTTTGGACTTAAAGAAGAGAAGGAATGACTCTCCTCAAGTGCAATTAGGATGGTATTTCCAGAACCTAAGGAAGTGGACACTGGGCAGTAACAAAGGGAAATGCCCTCTAGAGGGACCAACAGTTCTCTAACTGACACTTAGAAGTAGGGACTCACTTGGCACTTCTTTCATGACCCTCTTCATAGCCTAGCACAATTATGGATCTATTGTAAGTAGAATTTTGCAAAATGCATGTTTGCGAGAGTGAATGAGTGAATAAGTACTTTGAAAATTGTACCAAAATTTTTTAGAAGCCTGTTTTTTAATGTTCTCTGTCTCAATGTTTCCATTCGTGTTTGCTACAGTACCAGATAAAACATGGAGTGTTTAATCTTTAAGTGTGTAGAACACAAGAGTGATCATTCTTTCCCACATTTTGCTTTTCTTGAAAGGACGCTTATTTTAAAATGCAACAGCTACAGACATGCTCGGTGGTGGGGAGGAGCTATAGAAGAATTCATCCAGAAACACGGCACCAACTTTCTCAAAGATCATCGATTTGGGTCATATGCTGCTGTCCAGGACAACACTTTAGCTAAATGGTAAGATATTTTTGCTCCTGGGCTTCCAAGGTATTCACAGCATCTAATCTTATAGTGATCTAAATTCACCTGGAGCCAAGTTTCTAAACTCCCTCAGTTCTGGTCCATATCCTATGGCAAGGCCTCTAAACTGTAAACAGAAATTATAAATTATATTTTACGAAATTCTTTCTTGCTAAGGCCCTTGTAGGACTACCTGATCATAGTTTAGCTTCCCGGTTTTGAAGTTTTTTCAGTGTAGTTAACTAGCATTAGATTTATAAGTTTGATTTTTAAAACTAACTTCATACATTTTCTTAGTGATGGAAATGGAAGGTTTATTTAAGTCATTAGCCATAATTTAGGAAAAAGTGTTTACTTAACAGAGATTTCTTTTAAATAAAAGTCATGGTTACTCTAATTTCTACTCATGGATTAGATTCCAGTCAGTTTTTAGGTTTCTCAGGAAAACCATGTGGGTGTTGGACAGGATAATTCACCAAACCCATATGATAATGAAGCTCGATTAATCTGTTGCTCTTTAAGCAAAGAGGAGTCAGGTCAATTGGGTGTATCTACTTATTGCCCTTCCAGTTGCAGGGGCGGGTTTTGAACTCAGGGGCACTCAGCCATCGAGCCACATCCCCAGCCCTATTTTGTATTTTATTTAGAGAAAGGGTCCCATTGAGTTCCTTAGCACCTCTTTTTTTGCTGAGGCTAACTTTGAACTCGACGATCATCCTGCCTCAACGTACCAAGCCACTGGGATTATAGGCATGTGCCACCACACCTGGCTCAGAGTGTTGTATTTTTACTCCTCGTTTTCCATTTACACAAAATAAGCTGGTGGTGAAGTAGAGAATCTAGGCAGTGCATCTTGTTTTACTTTATCATATTGTCTTGTTGTGTAATGCTAAAAATGGGACAAAAACTTGTCTTTCAGGTATGTTAATGCCAAAGGATATTTTGAAGATGTGGCAAATGCAATGGAAGAGGCGAAAGAAGAAATTTTTATCACAGATTGGTGGTTAGTATTTTTCTATGAGAAGGAGGTTTCTATGTTTAGAAATACACAATACTATAAATGCTATTCAAGAATTTTGCATATTTTGAAAATCAGTAGTACCCACAGATGGTTTGGCCACAGTCTCAACTAATTAACTAATATCCTCCAATGAAAGGTTTTTTAAAAATTTGGACCTTCAGATATAAGCTTAAAATATTTAGCTTGAATAATTTTGTTTTTGTCTTTCCATTTGGAAGCAGATGCCCAAATAATCATTCTAGCAAAGATTATATGCAAATAATCAGTGCAATGCAAATATGGTTGTAGAGGTAATGGGAACCAGTTTTCTTCACTTACCTTGGCGTATCGTATCTGTCACCAGGTCCATGTTTCTTCTGGATTGTTCCTTTGTGTTGAAATCATTCTATTTACTCCATTAGTGTTGGACTGTCCTCTGTAATGACTCGGCCTGGCCAGCTCTTCTGGAAGTTTAATCAGCTCTCCACTTTCTGACCCTCTTTAAAAATGTCCATGAGAGGGATAATGTTTATTAAAGCCACTAGAAGTCTCATATCGAAAACTCATTAGAACTTGGGAAATTTTACTCTTGGAGTTGGTATAGGCTTTGTAGTCTTGACTTCAATTACAATTACCAGTTTCCCTGGACCGTTAAAACCCATCACAGGTTCCTACATTGGCTCCTGTGGAAAGGAAAATCTCTAGAATACATTTTCCTTTTAAGAACTTAGTTGCCTAAAATGCTCCTTAGTTATCTCTAGTCTGTTTCCTTCCAAGTGGTACCTTAGACAGGAAGTGTGAACATGTCATCACAATTTATTTCCTTTCAATTCTAGATTTTGGGGACAGGAAAGTAATAGGAATGTGAGCCATTTACAATATTTTACTACAGTTATGTGAAAATCTGTAATCCTAGGGCCTGCTTTCCCAGACTTGGCACTATTAACATTTTGGCTACATAATTCTTTGTTGTGGGGCCATCCTATGCATAGTAGGATGTTTAGCAGCATCCCTGCCTTCTACCTACTAAATGCCAGTAGCAAGCTCCCAGTTGTGACAACCAAGATATCTTGAGACATTGCCAAATGTCTCCTGGTTGAGGCAGGAGGGGCTGTGCATGGGGTTGGGGGTGTTCTCTTGGTTGAGAATCGTCTATCTAGAGTCAATGGATAAGGCAGGTGATGGGCATTATGCCCTTGTCTGCAGAGGAGCCTAATCCTAGTCTTTATGTCCTTGGTAAATTTTGTCTTTTCAATGATCAGAAAAGTGTCACACTTACAAGTTTTCTTGGGTTGGCTATTTCCTAAACACTTACAGAATACATTCAAGTTTAATGTAGTGCTATAGTCCTTTTAAAAATATTTTATAGAGTGTGGCAAGGATGAGAGAGTGAAAATAATTTTTCCATTAAACTCATATTTTCATGCTTTATGCAAAAAGCAATATTTTTTCTGAATGTTCTCAACACTAAAATATAGATACTCATTTAAACATCTAAAGAGATGGGACACCGACTGCTTTCTCTTTCAGCAAGAGAATGAATCAGGGTGTTTTTCATAACTGTACTAGGGTAACATCTTATTATAACATACCCTTTGAAATAAAACCTGCACAGTAACTTACCTCATAAAATGTGAAGAAAATTCTTACTATTGTCGGTCATTATTCCAAAGAGTATGCAATAATATTTCACTGGGGTCGTAATTTACATCAGCAACATCTTTTCATGGTGGACATGGTGACTTTTGGATATTTGTTAAACTTTTTTGGAAATCTGTGTTCAAATCTTTTTCTTCTGCTTCTTCTTTTTTCTTTTTCTATAGTACTGAGAATCAAAGCCAGATTGTTTTTCCTCTTTTTAAAGTTAGTTTGCTTGTCTTCTTAGCCAGTAGAAGGAGAATTGTGTGTGTGTGTGTGTGTGTGTGTGTGTGTGTGTTTTAAAAAATTGTTTTGGGTTTTGATGTTTTTAGATTATCTCATTATCAGTATTCATATTTTTTTCTTTTCACTTTTTTATTGGCATATTATAGTTGTACATGATGGGATTTGTTTTTACATGTTTGAACATGTACACAGTATAACAAGATAATTTAGCCAGTGTTGCCCCCAGCATGTCCCCCCTCCCTCCCTCTTCCTGTCCCCTGGTCCCTTTCCTGTACTGATCTCCCTTTGATTTTCATGAGATCCCCGTTCCCTCACCTTTCTTTCCCTTTTTCCTCTCTAGCTTTCACATATGAGAGAAAACATATGACCCTTGACCTTCTGAGTTTGGCTTATTTTACTTCACATAATGATCTCAAGTTTATCCACTTTCCTGCAAATGACATAATTTTATTTCTTTATGACCAAATAAAATTCCATTGGGTCTGTATGCCACATTTTCTTTATCCATTCATCTATTGATAGAAACCTAGGCTGGTTCCATAGTTTGGCTATTGTAAATTGTGCTGCTATAAACATGGGCATGCATGTATCTCTATAGTATGATGACTTTAATTCTTTAGGTCATATACCAAGGAGTGGTGTAGCTGGGACACATGATGGTTCCATGTCTCGTCTTTTGAGGAATCTCCATACTGATGTCCATAGTGGTTGTACTAACTTACAGTCCCATGAACAGTGTAAATGTTCCCTTCTCTCCACATCCTCAGTAGGAGGTCTTTACATTCTAGTTAAAGTAGTTGTTCTATTTCATTCTGGACTCCATGGTTTCTGATGCGAATTTTTTGTCACTTGAATTGTTATTTACTTCTAAATAATGTGTAATTTTTCTTGTGAGTGCTTTCAGTATTTTCCCCATTATTTTTAGTTTTCAGTAGTTTGGTTATATTATTTGGGTTTATCCTTTTTGGGGGAACTCTGAGCTTCTTGAATCTATAGTTGTATGTCTTTAGCCACATTTGAGAAATTCTTACCATTGTTTCTTGAGACTTTTTCCCCCCTTTGGTAATTTTCTCTTCTTCTATGTTTCCAGTGACACAAAAAGTGCTTTTTTGGTAATGTCTCACGGTTGTGAATCTCTGTTCCTTTTTTTCCCCAATCTTTTCTCTCTTGTTCAGATTAAATTATTTATTTTTAGCTATCTTCAGGTTTACTGCTTCATTCCTCTGTTATCTCCATTTTGGTACTGAGCCTAACCAATGAGGTTTGCTTTTTTTTTTTAATGTTTTTGTGGAAATTGTATTTTTCATTTTGAAAGTTTCTGTTTGGTTCAGTTTATATCTTCAATTTCTTTGAGGAAACTTTCTTCCTTTCTCTTCATTTTAAGAGTGCTCAACCTTACTTATTGCAGTATTTTTATAATACCTGAGAAGGGTTTAAACTAGATAATACCAACCTCCATGTCATTTTCCTGTTGACTTCTGTTGGTTATTTTTTCCATGATAGTTGAGAATTTTCTGGTTCTTTGTGTGCCCAATACTTTTTATTATATTTTAGAAAAGTTTAATGTTATAAGACAATGAGCTTTTAAATCTTATGGGGAGTGTGGTAATTTCTATTTTAGTAAGTGGTTGACTCATTTTGATTTAGGCAGAAAATTCAAACCAGACTTCCATGGGTATGGGTTTTTTTAAAAAAATCTAAATTATATATATATATATATATATATATATATATATATATATATATATATATATGACAGCAGAATACATTTTGATTCATTGTACACAATTGCAGTACAACTTTTTCTCTGATTGTACACGATGTAGCATTGCACCATATGTGCAGTCATACATGAACCTAGGATAATGATGTTCATCTCATTTCACCATCTTTTCTGTCCCCACACCCCCTACCCTTCTCTCCCTCCCCTTTGCCCAATCAAAGTTTCTCCATTTTTTTTCCCCACACCCCCCGCCATTATGGATCAGCATCCACTTATCAGAGAGAACATTTGGCCTTTGGTTTTTGGGGGATTGGCTTGCTTCGCTTAGCATGATATTCTCCACTTCCATCCATTTACCTGCAAATGCCATAATTTTATTTTCTTTTATCGCTGAGTAATATTCCATTGTATGTATATGTATGTGTATATAATATATATATATATATATATATAGAAGGGAATCTAGGTTGGTTTCACAGTTTAACTACTATGAATTGAGCTACTATAAACATTGTCGTGGCTGTGTTATCAGCTATAGTATGCTGATTTTAAGTCCTTTGGGTATAGACGAAGGAGTGGGATAGCTGGGTCAAATGGTGGTTCCATTCCAAGTTTTCTAAGGAATTTCCATAGTACTTTCCAGATTGCTTGCACCACCAGCAATGTCTGGGGTGGGGGGGTGTGGTTTTATGTCAGTTTTGTTTTTAAAACTTTTACAGCGCTGTTTAGGTATTTCCATATATGTGCCACCTAGTGGCAAGTCTGAGTGTTGATCTGTTTCTTAGTTTGGTTCTCAAATTCCAGTATGCTGTTTTAGAATAAATCCATGCACATGGACAATTTGTGACTGAGCCAGAGGATTATAAACAACTTTATGGGATTGCTTTCCTGAGCCTCTCCTTCTCCATGATCTCTCAACTACTTTCTAGTTTACAACCTCCCTTTTTAGTGCTCTAACTGGAAAGGTGAGTTTTTATTTACCCTGTTCTGCCACATGATTTTTGTGATAGCACCCCTGTGCAGAGCCACACCTTGGGAACTTACATGACCCTCTTGGGATCATTGCTCTTCCAACTGGAAAGAAAAGCTCCACACACAGAGTTTTTGTGCCTGTGGGCTCTCTCTTTTCTCTCTTTCTTTTCTTTCCTTTCCTTTCTTTCTTCTTCCCAGTACCAGGGATTGAACACAGAGGTACTCTAAGCTATATTCCCAGTCCTTTTTCTTTTTGTTTTGAGATAGGACCTTGCAAAGTTGCCTTAGGTAGGTCTTGAACTTGCAATCCTATTGCCTTAGCTTCTGAGTAACTAGGATTGTAGGCATGTACCACCACACCCAGCTGCCTGTGGGCTCTCTGCTACAATTCCTGATGCTGCAGAAAACCCATTTCTTTCTTGTCAAACCTGAACTAGAGGACTTCCATGTTCTCTCTGTGTCAATCCCATTTCCAGATTTTCCTCCAGACCAAGGAGACCAAAGGAAAAAAATAGTAAATGTATCACTGGTTACATGGTACTTCAAATTCTGTTTTTCTTTTTTAATATTGAGTCCTTCAATTCATGAACACTACATAGTTCTCCATTTATTTAGATTTAATATAATTTTTCTCAGCACTATTTTGTACTTTTCTATGGTCTTATGTATATTTTGTTAAATTTGTCACTAAGTACTTCATATTTTTTGGTGTTATTGTAAATGGCATGAAAATTCATTTTCAATTATTCACTGAGCATAAAGAACTAGAAATTCAACTGATTTTTGGGTATTAACTTTCTATCTAAATTCACTTATTACTGCTAGCAAACTTTTTGTAGATTCCTTAGCATTTTTCTCCATACATGATCATGTGACCTACAAATCAAGATGATTAGCCTCCTGCCTTTTAAATTCATATGTCTTGTGTTTTATTCTCCTGCCTTATTGCATTGGCTAAAATCACCAATAGAATGTTGACTAGAAATGGAAAGGTGGATCTCCATACCTTGTTCCCAGTGTTAGGAGAAAACATTCAGTCTTTTATAACTGTGTTTGTTTTATATATATATAAAATTTTAAAAAAGCTTTTCATTATATATATATATTTTTTAAACAATTATTTTATTTATTTTTATGTGGTGAGAGGATCGAACCCAGTGACGCACACGTGTGAGACAAGTGCTCTATTGCTGAGCCATAATCCCAGTCCCGAGATATATATTTTTTATAATGGCCCTTTACTGAGCAAGTTCATTTCTAGTTATAATTTGTAAAGAGTTTTCATTGGGAATGAAATTAAACTTTATCAGATTTTTTTTCTACAAAATTTATTGAAGCTGTCTTGTGTTTTTAGGATAATCCCATTGGTTCTAAGATACTATCATTTTTATAAGCTGCTGAATTTTTGGTAAAGATTTTCATTGTTATGGTCATATTTAATGCTGGCCTCTTTAAATGATTTAGTATTGTCTCCTACTTTATTTTCTGAAAGAGTTTGGGTAGGATTGACATTTCTTCCTTAATTATTTGATAAAATTTACCTATAGTTTTCCCTTGTGAGAAAGTTTTAAAGTATGGATTTAATTTTTTAAAGATAAAGGATTAATTTGAATTTCTTTTTGTTACCATTATAGATTTTTTTTCACGGAATTTGTCCATTATATCTAAATTATCATAAATACTGGCATAAATTTATTTATAATATTCTTATTAAGCATTTAATATTATTTGAATATCTATAGGGCTTGTAGTGGTTTCTCATTCTCATTTATTTCATATTACTAATTTATGCTTCTTCCTTTTAAGAAAATTTGCTAAAAGTTTACCAATTTTAGTGATATTTCTTTTTTTTTTAATTTTATTTTTTAGTTGTAGCTGGACCCAACACCTTGATTTTATTTACTTATTTTTATGTGGTACTGAAGATCAAACCCAGGGTCTTGCACATTCTAGGCTAGCACTCTACCACTGAGTCACAACCCCAGCCCCAATTTTAGTGATATTTCAAAGATAGCTTTTCATTTTATCAAATTTACTGTTTCTCACTTTTATGTTTCATCAATCTTCACTTTTATCCTTATTATTTTCTTCCTTCTTTTCACTTTGACTGTAACTTGTTCTGTCTTCTTAAGCTCTAGAGAATCACTGATTTTAATCCTTTTGTTTTCTCGTATAAGCATCGAAAGCCATAAAACCTTCCAAGTAGTACTTTCAGTTAAAGGCACATTTTTTAAAAAATATATTTTTAATTGTAGATGGACACAAAACCTTTATTTCATTTATTTTTATGTGGTGCTGAGAAACAAACCCAGTGCCTCCCATGTGGTAGGCAAGCTCTCTACCATGGAGCTACAATCCCAGTGCCTGAAAGGCATATTTTAACATCTCTGAAATCAGGGTGCATTCTACACACTGTACCATCTTATAGTTGTAATTGTCATCATTTTTTTTTCTTGGTGGTACATATAGTAATGATGTATGTTACAGTCATTGGTGTCCAAGGGTCATTGAAATGCCACATTATGCTATTCTTTTGACTTGCATAGTAAAATATGTATGGTCCTAATATAAAGATGCCTGGTAAATCATAGCTGCTTTCTCCCTGCCATGTGGCCATTATTTGCACTTTGTTTATAGTTTGAATATTTGCCTTATATCTTTTTATGCATTATCCTCAAAATTGAGAGCCTCTTGGGAGCCATCTTAAGATCCTTCAAACTATCTAGTAGAATACTCTGCATTCTGGGTACACAATGCTTATGGGATAAGTAGTGTAAAAAATTTATAGAGTATACCATTGAAAGTGGTCCCCAACTGAAATTCTCTGAATTCATAATTAGTGTGTATCTCAAAAACATTGACAGGATGTATGTGGTATTGGATATCTCCAGTAAATGAATATCTCCAAAGAGTAAACTAGCAGTGCACTTTTCTTCTTAAAACAGGACTCTCTTAAATTCTTTGATCTTTTCCTATCAGTGGCCATGTGTCATTTATTTGTTTATTTGGACATAAACTACTTTTGAGCTTATTTCCTACTCTAAGTATTTATGCTATATGCCTGCCTCTCTTTTTTTTTTTTTTAGGCTATCCAATGTATTTCCTTTAGAAGATTTAACTCTTTTTTTTTTTTCCAATTCAATGAAATAGAGTAGAAAATGATTTATTTTCCTCTTTTTGGCTCCCGTCAACCCTGTTGTTTCGGTGTGCTTAGGGAACCCCCTGGCAGGACAGTGTCCAGTCTAGAATTCTAGGAGGCTGTACTCTGCACTGTCCACTCACTCCTCCAGGCCTAGCATTCCAGAGAAGAGCTCTTTGACTGCTTGTTTTTCATCTTTGTAAGAGAATGGCATTGAATATAGATTTAGTTCACACTGACTTTAAAGCCCACCCCAGGGGAAAGCATGACTGCTATATTCTGAGCTGCCTTGTGGTACCACTAAGGGAGAGGAGCCCAGAGGCCCACCCTCGCACTGGGAGAATTTCACAGATCGGCACACCTTCCTCCTTCCATGCTCAGACAGCCTCTGGCTTCCATGGATGCTGCTGCTGGCAGAGGAAGTCAGTGAGCATGTGTATCAGGCTGCTCTTGGCTTGAGGTAACCGAATGCTCAGTTAAAGAAGCCTTCAACACTGAGGGTTTATTCCACTTATTTAACGAGAAATCTAAAGTTGAGCAATCCGAGAGCTGAAGGAGGGTTCCGATCTTCCCATTAGAATTTCACTATGGTTGCACCACTGTGAGCGCTTGCCTCCATATAAAGCCCATCCTAAAACTGGAGGGGATGGGTAGAACTTTCTCTGTGTATGCACATGCCTGCATGTCTCAAAAAAAAAAAAAAAAGGAGGAAAAGCATTCTCATTAACCCCATGTACCTACTCATGTATATCTCATCATCCAGGATCATGTCACAGCATGCTGTAGCTACACAGGAATCTGAGAAAGGTAGTATTTAGGATGTTCAGATGCTATAGTGGGATGCAGGCACTGACAGCAAGGAGGGGGGAGAGTGGAGAATGACTTCAGGGTGAGCATTCGGCAGGATCTGCATGTATATAAGTGTATGTGTGTGTGTGTGAGAGAGAGAGAAATGGACATAGAGTTGTGGGGTTTTTTGTTTGTTTGTTTGTTTGTTTGTTTGTTTTGGGGGGGGGGGGCTAGGTACGAACTGGAGATTGAACCCAGGGCTTCACACAAGCTAAGCATGGGTCCTACCATTGAGCAACATCCTCAGTGATATATATATGGTTTCTATTTCCTATGACATTGCTCATGGACCCACCACAGTAGAATATGGTGATAGCATCTGGTCTAAAACTGCCTTTGATTTTTTTGACATGATCAAAACTTTATAAATCTTGGTTTTATGATTTCAGGTTGAGCCCAGAAATCTTCCTGAAACGCCCAGTGGTGGAAGGAAATCGTTGGAGGTTGGACTGCATTCTTAAACGAAAAGCAGTATGTATTTTCTTAACAAATGCTGATATAATTTTTAAAATGTGTGTTGCCTCTGAATTCTCTTGTCTTTTTCAAAGCTCTTCCTGTATATTTACAATTTTTTTACTGTAGAATTCAATCTAAAACAGGTTTCTGTTTTCCAGTTCATTTGGTTCTGTTTTTAAATTACTTTTGAGTGTATAAATATCTTAGCTTAATTCATAGCCCAGATTATACTAGAAGCTCTAATTTATGTTGGTTAGTTATGACCAGTTAATTTAAAAGGTCAAAAATTGTAATAAAACTTCATCGGTGAATAATTGATGATGAAATGAAACACAGCCTTTATTTAGTTCATTATCTGTCATTAAGCAGAAGACAAAGTAATTTGGAGAATGTTTCAGTCAGATGGGGCCAAGCTGGTATAGAGGAGGATAGTAAAAATCAATGGGATTTTGCTTCCAATTTGGGCTCAGTTCACAGTAATAATATGAAACATTTCCTGTAGATTCTGTGTGAGCAATGAGGATATCTTTTTGTTATACAAAGTGAATAATTGGAGCTCAATCATGACTGCATTCATGTTGCTAATGAATTCTGTTTGTGTGGTGGACCTTCCAAATTAAATTAAAATGATCTGGATTTGTTACCAATCATGTTCAAATTAGTGAGTGCTCACCTTGTCACTCCTATTTGGAACTGTCTTAATCTTTTATTTTATTTTTTCCCCCTGTCATTGAACATTCTAGTGGGTTTGGATGCTGAGTAACTAAGGGATAGTGTTTCTGTGTCTCACAGGCTCCACTGGTTTCTTCCTATCTTCTAAACGAACCCTTTTCCCACTCACTCTTCCCCCCCCCCCATCATCTCCCCATGCCTTTATATCAGACCTTCCACCGATGTCCATGGATGGTCAAACTTCACTGCTGATACTGAGGGAAATACAAGTTAATCAGCTCTTTTCAGACACATATTCTACCAACAACAGCTTTTTTGATAGACAAATTTGTGCCTCTCACAAAATTGGAAATTCAGATCCTGATGATAATTATTCATATGTTCTTTTAAAAAATCAGTCACAGAGGGTCTCCTATGAGCCAGGTACCCCAGGAATCAATAGGCAGGGTGTCTCAGTGAATGGGATTCTGGCCCTGCCCATGGAGGTCTTACTGAAAGAATCAGGTCCTGGGCTCACACCTAGCCTTACCAAATTGCTTTCTTACCTACTGAATGGGCTGTGACTTTCCCCATGTTTTTCTCTGTGAAATGGCAGCTTTCCCATTTCCCCTCAAGATTCCATTTAGTCAAACTTCCTAGTCACGCCTTGCTATCTTCACTCATACCATGAAGTCCTCTCCTCAGAGCGTTTACCCAGTACTTCACTGTTTTAGGTTTCTGTCAACACATATCTGATGAATGCTTACTATGTGCTGAGACTTGGATAATCATGTTGAGATGTATTTAAATAAAAGTCGCAATTCCTGAGCTGAGGGAGCTTAAAAAGCAACACATGTATCAATTGAGTACAGAGACAGTGCCCAGATACAAAGGCAGGAGGAAGAGCATTGGGTAGGTCTGGTTGGGGACCCCCACACACAATATGAATAATGGACAGCATTTAGGATGAAATGAAAAAGAAATTCTTGAAAAAGAAAGATGAAATTACTAAGTGCAGTAAATGTTGAGGGAACAGGAATTAGAGAGGCTGTCAGTCACAGTGAGGTGACAAGGCTGTGATGCCTTAGTGTTAGCATAGGCAGGATGGACTGCAACCAAAGTGCCTGTTTGCAGCTAGGATGTGGGACTCTGGGAGCCAAGCCAGTGGTTTGGACTTTATGGTAAACAGTAGGGATGTTCTGTGGGGAAGTGCAGGGTCAAAGTGTGGGGGGTTGGTCTTATCCAAATGGTGTTCAGGAAAAGTGAGAAAAAATGGGGAGAACTCAAATTCTGAAAGCTTAATTTTTTTTTTTTTAAATGCTGGGGATCAAATCAAGGGCCTCTAAGTGCTATACCACTAAGCCACAACCCAACCCTAAAAAGCTAAATTTTAGATTCTCTTGAGTGTGGTGTGTCTGTAGGAAGCTTATGTAAACTTGAGAAAGCCTGATGAGGACTCAGGACCATCCTGCAGGCCTGTCCCTTACCCGCTGTTAACTGGCAAGTGTTTTCTTCTGCCTTCGATGTGCCTGCCTGGTTGTCTTTATGTCATTGGTGTGGCTTCTCTTTGCTTTTATGGCCCACAAACCCTGGTGAGGGCCCTGGTGGCTACCATGACCAAGTAAGCATTATTGTTTGATAATGGAGCTTTGTTTCCTGTTCGTCTACTTTCTGAAGTTTGTAATTTTTAAATTATGGAAAATGATTTTTAAATTTCCTAAGGAAATAGTAATACTATTAAAAATTAATGTCTCAATGGTACATTTAGTGGGTGTTCCTTCCTTAATCTCGAACATATGGTATTTCTTCTTTGATCATAAATTTTTAAACACTCATATCATTCCAATTTGACAATTCATATGCACATAAACACTGCTTTTGCATAACTAATTTAGTTTCTGAAAGCCACATACTACTCTTGCAGTGAATAGGATTGAAACATAATATTTGCATTAATGGGTCCCAGAGGTCCACAAGGTTGATTAAAATTAATGCTTTTGTTTTTATATCTTGGTTTGCAGGGCTTTTTTTCTTTTCTTTTTCTCTCTCTCTCTTTTTTTTTTTTTTTTTTTGGAAAGGAGTTTAGAAAGCATTTTTGCCTCATAGCAACATATAGATGAACATCTCTTATAATGTCTGTTTCTTATGGGAAAGTACAATATTTTGTTGTACCGGTTATAGCCAAGTTGATATTTTCCTGTTTCTTTAGCTTCCTGCTATGCAGTATCACCATTTTCAATGGGGGAAAGCCAATGTTGATAGGCAGAGTGTTCACAGCTTTAAGAAAGCAGCATCCCAGGGGTTCCACAGTTCCTCATTCACGGCACTAAGAGATAATACATTGTGTCATAGTTATGTGACCACGTGCCTGCACCCTAATAGTGTGTTTTGACCTTAGAAATAAGTGATATTCCTTATGAGAACTACAACGTGGAATCTTCAAGTGCAGTAACCTGGAGAGGCACAGAAGAAGTTTTTTTTGTTGTTTTTAGGCTGAATTTGTCTGCAGGTTTCTTTCTTCTCTCGGAACACAAGGCACATGATGGAGCTGTAGCCATTGATCAGTAAAAGCGAAGGATGTCTGTGTCTGAGAAATCACACAAATAATCACATCTCTGCACAGAAAACCAGTGGACTCTTACCAAGTTGTAGGCCAGGATGGCTTGTATGGAAGGGGAGAACATATCTTTCACCTTCAGGACCATGTTTCTAACAAAATTGGTTAAAACAAAACAAAAAAAGCACATGAGCAGTTATATTTCAGTGCTTCTTGCTTTTAAATGGTGAGAATGTGATTGCTGCTTATTCTTTGCTTTTCATTTTCCTAATATATTGTATCTCTGGGGAAGTCCTTGGCAAATGATAAAATCAGTGATTATAATGTGGTGCAGGGTATGTAAAGTAAGCTATTTTCAGACACTGGGTGAATTGGGCTGCATTTAGAAAATATTTGAACCATACTATTTTGAATAATCAGGAAAAAAGTTGATCAAGAAACAAAGTCTGTTTCATTTCCACCATAAATGTTAAAAAATTTATTTTCACTGTTTTTACAAGTATTTTGTATATCTCACTACAGCTTCTCAAAATTCCTACTGTTGATCATGTTGTGTCTGCTGTACTTGATGAAACACTCATTAGAAAAGAGGACAGAACTTTCATCTTTTGAGACTTATGTTTCGTGGGGTTTATTCTCTGGGACCTTTGGGTTGAATTGGTTAGTTCAGTGGCAACAGGAAATGTGGCATTGCAGAAGAAATATCCCTCTCCCTACTTCCCCTATTGGTATTGGCTTCCTCTTCTCTGAGCAAAAAGTAATTTCCTCTAGGGCCACTCAAAGGCATTAGTAAGAGGCGGGTGTTTGAAAGTGTACATTTTTAAATTATAGAATTAATGCCAGTTCTTTTTGTCCATTTTCCTTTTGATTTGCAGAATTATTTCTCACATGTTTTATCAGCCCATACTATCACAACAAAGCAAATACCTTTGTTGCCAAGGAACTATTTTCCTCTGTTCTTCATAGAGTTCAATAGTGTTGAAATACCATGACCAAAAGAAGAGGAAATTACTGCTTTATTGTCACAGAAATCTTTTCAGTAGTTAGCTATTTATTGTGGCTATAGGTGGAAGTAAATTATTGTAAACCATATTTAAAATGGCCTTTTTATATTTAATTACTTCCTTGCTAGTCATTTGTATTTATGATAAAAAGACTTAAAAGTCTCTACCCTATTTCCTTTAGAGTTAATTTATTTAAATGAGAAAAGCAATAATGTAGAAGAAAATGTCAGGTATTAATAAATGGAAGGTAATAATGTAATCCATTAGTGTTAACATCTCTGTTATTTAAAAAATCCATTAGTTATGCAGGTAAATGGAAAACTGCAGGATTCAGGCCAAGTTCCTAATTTGCAACTACTGCCCTGCATGAGTAATAATGTCTTCAGTCTAAGAAGTAGAACTTCATCCAGTTAAAACAAATGAACCATGATGAAAGATGTCAGGTGTAAGAGTCTATAATTTAGGTTGAAATTTGGGGTTTTAAGCTTTATATTCTGTTTTTCATTGGGAAAATCTCTTTCCCTTTTTATTTTGGTAACCATTATTCAGGGCTGAATCCTGAAATACTCAAATAGCAAAATAGACCTGAACAGTAGAGGAGAATAATAAAATAATCTAGTTCTACTTTACAGCTCCCAGAGCAAAGGTGAACCTTCTGGTATTCAGATCTCCTTACTGTATACCAGAATGTAAATCTAATGTGTCCCTTCAAAAATATATACACTTTCAGATATCGCTAACATCAAGAGAGATGGGATATTAGCATTTTGAAGTGATGTTATGTTATAAGGAATTCAGGACCCAAAACTTTCATCTTAGTATTGACAGAACAACACTAGGGGACTGTTATGTTTTTTTCTAAGATTTTTATGTTCTGTGATCTGCTACCTAAAAATATTAACTTTGATGTTATTTCACATTACAGAGCATTGCAAAAATATTCACTTCTTATGCATTAGATGAATTCAACTCAGTAAAACTTCTTAAATTTTTTATTCAGATTTCCATTATGAACAATGACTAATTACTGTGAAATGTTAGTTTAAGCTATAACTAAATAATTCTTTGTCATCATAGTTTATTAGATAGAGTGGCATCTCTAACACTCTAGAAAGTATTATGGAAAAATTCTTGCCTTTAATCTCAACGGTGTTAAATGCCTAGGTATAATTTAGATTTGTAGTCTTTTAGGCATGTGGATATGTTTCAGAAAGCTTTCAGATCTGCTGGGTAAAAAGGATGCAAATTAAAACGGTACCGAATGCAGAGAAATCCTGAGGGTACAAACCAAAAAGTAAAAAAGCAATCCACAAATTAGTCTGAATGTTTCCTGGCAGAAATGGATCCTGCACTGTATGTGGAAGAGGGTCCCAACAAGTGGACAGGGAAGACAGGAGGCTTCAGGTGGGGGGCAGCTTAACCTGGTCCAAAAGCCAGTCACCACCCAGACCTAATGTAGAAAACACTCATGTTTTTCTGTACCAGTTGTTGGACATTGTCTCTTTAATGGTTCATATTAATAATGTTATTTTAATATTAGAGCTTACCCAGCACTTTTTAAAATTTATTTTGGTAATGTTGCATGGATCACAACAGCCTTGTCTCTTTTCTTTTAGATACAAAATCTAAGGATGCACCTGTGTTAATTTGTGTCCATTTTATTCTAAACTCCCATTGGAACTCAGGGACTTTTTTTAAAAATGCTAGAGAAGCTTCCTTCTGAAGATGTCCTTTCACAAGTGAAGTAGAGATTGATAATCTCCTTGTGAGTTAAGAGGATGAACCAAGATATTTATCTTTTAAGATTAAGGAATACTTTCTCTGTTTCCCTGCATTAGAGCAGATTATGCTAAGTGAAGTTAGCCAATCCCAAAAAAACAAATGCCCAGTGTCTTCTCTGATATAAGAGGGGTGACTCAAAATGGGGTAGGGAAGAAGAGCATGAGAAGAAGATCACCTCTAGATAGGGAAGAGAGATGGGAGGGAATGGGAGGGAGAAGAGGAATTGCATGGATGGTGGAAGGAGACCCTCATCATTATACAAAATACATGTATGAAGATGTGAAAAAAAAAGAATAGTCTTACCTTAGATTAGGTAGAGAGAAGTGATGGGAGGGGAGGGGAGGGGAGGAGATGGGGGGATAGGAAGAATAGTAGAATGAAACAGACATTATTATTGCTTTGGGTATATATGTGACTGTATGACCAATATGATTCTGCAACCTGTACACTCAGAGAAATGAGAAATTATATCCCATCTGATTCAAATGTTTGATATGTCAAGGTCATTGTACTGTCATGTGTAACTAAGTCAAATAAAAAGAATGTCAGAAGCACAAAAAAATTAAAATAAAACTTTTAAGTTTTATTAAAAAAGGAATACTTTCTCCATTTAAATAAATTTTTTAAATAAAATTCTATGAAAATACCTCCCCCACACACACTTCAGGGATATTTACATATGCAGTTGTGTCTAAGTTTCTCATCATTATTATTTAAACTAATTGAGGTATGATGTTAGTAAACAGACAAAATCCCTAATCCTGTCATGTGGCTCAGGTTAGAACTTCCCTCAGTGAGTTGGGGAAAATTAAGAATGCAGGACTATAGGACATGTTCAGCAGTTGAGGGTACTATTTCAACACTCTAGATCTGTAATCAGTTGAATGTGGACACTCTTTTGATATAAGTGGTAAGAATGCAAATATAACAATATATATATATATTTTTCTATTTCTGTCAATATATAGTTATATGTCACCTCTTTGTATTGCCTTTTTCATTAAATATTTTATTGTACCTATTTTTAGAAGAAAGCAAGTACAACACAGAGAAAAAGAAGAAAAGGCAACCCCCCAGCACCTTCGGAGACACTCATTCTCCATGTGTTTTCTCTTGTGGCAGCAACAGGGCGTGCGGATCTTCATAATGCTCTACAAAGAAGTGGAGCTGGCCCTGGGCATCAACAGTGAGTACACCAAGAGGACTTTAATGCGGCTGCACCCCAACATAAAGGTATCTACCTTCATCCTGGTCACCAGTGTTTGTTACTGTTCTGTAGGATTTTTTAGGATATGATTTGCTCTGGGTGGTCATCATCTATACACTTCCCTAACATTTTGATTAAATAGATTTCAGTCCTCAGGAATAAAACAAAATACTATTCTTTCTTACACTCCCCAAATGCTCAGGGGTGGGCAGATCTCACTTCTGTTTCTCTAAACCTAATTGAAAGTAATAGTTGAGTCAAGAACATGCTTCCTATAGTTGTTTTAATATTCAAGAGCCCTGTCAAGTTCTCAAGATTTCTCATTAAGTTGTCCTGGAACCACGTAGATGTGACATCCCTGTGGAATCCCTGGATCTTTGATGGCAGCAGAGACCTCTCTTAGGATTTAAAATGCCTTAAAAAAAAATCCAATAGTACCTAGTATAAAATATGAATAAAGCAAATAACAGGATAAGCAATGTGAAAAGGTTCGTTGAGATTTCACCAAAGACCTAAACTTATCAAAAAATATCATCCAGTCATTGAGATACATCAAGACATAATAAATTAGTGAACCTCCAGCAGGCTTAAGAGGTATAGCGATTACATTTTTCATTTGGTTCAAAATTCCCACAGAGAATGAGTTGAGTTGCATCATTTCTAAACATTCAAAGTTCATTTACCAGATTTCTGTCTAGCACTTACTAAAGATGTAAATTTTGTAACATCAGCAACTGAGAGCAGTGAAGTTAGAGCTGTTAAATGAGCAGAGTTTTTATGTTACTGCAGTCAAATCAGTATAAATTAAAGTTAGACCCACATAACTGCAGTTATATTAGAAACAAAGATGCCAAAAACATACACTGGAGAAAAAATAGCCTCGTCAACAAATGGTACGGGGAAAACTGGAAATCCACATGTAACAAAATGAAATTAAACCTCTCTCTCTCTCTCACCATGAACAGAACTCAACTCAAAGTGGATCAAGGACCTAGGAATTAAACCAGAGACCTTGCACCTAATGGAAGAAAATGTAGGCCCAAATCGCCATCATGTCAGATTAGGCCCTAACTTTCTTAATAAGACTCCTGTAGCACAAGAATTAAAACCAAGAATCAATAAATGGGATGGATTTCTCAGCAAAAGAAACAATCAGTGAGGTGAATAGAGAGCCTTCAGAATGGGAGCAAATCTTTACCACAAGCATACGAGATAGAGCACTAATCTCTAGGATATATAAAGTACTCAAAAACCTTAACACCAGAAAAACAAATAACCCAATCAAAAAATAGACCAAGGAACTGAACAGACACTTCTCAGAAGAGGATATATAGTCAATCAACAAACATATGAAAAAATGTTCAACATCTCTAGCAATTACAGAAATGTAAATAAAAACTACTCTAAGATTTCACCTCACTCCAGTCAGAATGGCAGCTATCAAGAATACAAATAAATAAAAATAAAATAAAAGCTCATCAACAACTAAAAAAAAAATTTTTTTTAAAAGAATACAAACAACAATAAGTGTTGGCAAGGATGTGGGGAAAAAGGCACGCTCATACATTGCTAGTGGGACTGCAAATTGGTGTAGCCAATCTGGAAAGCAGTATGGAGATTCCTTGGAAAACTTGGAATGGAACCATGATTTGACCCAGCTATCCCACTCCTTAGTTTTTACCCAAAGGACTTTAAAACAACATACTACAAGGACACAGCCATATCATTGTTTATTACAGCACAATTCACAATAGCTAAATTGTGGGACCAACCCAGATGCCCTTCAGTAGATGAATGGATAGGGAAATTTTGGTGTGTATATATATATATATACACAATGAACGTTACTCATCATTAAAAGAGAATAAAATCATGGCATTTGCAAGTAAATGGATGGAGTTGGAGAATATAATGCTAAGTGAAATTAGCCAATCCCAAAAAACTAAAGGCCGAATGTTTTCTTTGATATGAGGATGCAGACTCATAATGGTGATGGAGCGGGGAGCATGGGAGGAATGGAGGAACTTTAGATAAGGCAAGGGGGAGGGAAGGGGCAAGGGGATAGGAATGATGGTGGAATGACTTAGACATCTTTACCCTAAGTACATGTATGAAGACACAAATGGTGTGAAAATACTTTGTGTACAATGAGTGATTTGAAAAGTTGTGCTGTATATGTGTAATATGAAATGAATTGCAATCTGCCATCATATATAACAAATTAGAATAAATAAATAATTTTTAAAAAAACATATTCATAAAAATTTTTTTTTAAAAATTCAAATTAGAGTGTTACTGCTTCAGGAGATTAATATGGTTCCCATGGTAACCACATAGAAAATAGTTACAGAATGTGTATAGCAGGAAATAAGAATTTAAACAACTTACTGTAAAAAATACCAACTAAATGCAAAAAAGACAGTAATGCAGGAAATGTGGGCCAAAAAACAAGGACACAAAATGACAGAAGTAAGCCCTGTATTATTAACAATTAATTTTAAATCATAGATTGAACTATCTAATGAAAAAAAGAGGTATTAGGGCCTGGAATGCAGCTCAGTGGTGGAATACTTGCTTCACATGAGCAAAGCTCTAGGTTCAATTTTTAGCATGGCAAATAAAAATAAGATAATAATAATAATAAATTTTAAGATTCTTCAATAAAATAAAACTTTAGTAAAAAAGAATGGATTAAAAACACACAATCCCCTGGGTATGGTGGCGCATGTCTGTAATCCCAATGGCTTGGGAGGCTGAGACAGGAGGATCATGAATTCAAAGGCAGCTTCAGCAATGGCGAGGTGCCAAGCAACTCAGTGAGACCCTGCCTCTAAATAAAGTACAAAATAGGGCTGGAGATGTGGCTCAGTGTCCCCCTGAATTCAATCCCTGATATACAAAAAATAAATAAATAAATAACCCCACACAATCTAACTATGTGTTGTCTATAGGATATTAACTCTAGATGCAAAGACTCAGGTTGAAAGTGAAAGGATGGAGAGGATAGTCCACACAGTTAGTAATTAAAGAAAGGAGTGGCTAATTAATATCAGATAAACAAAATAGACTTTAAATCAAAAGCCGACTGTAAGAGATGAAGGACATAATATTAATAACAGGTTTAATATAGCAGGAAGATAAAAAGTTATATAAGCATTTATGCACCAAATAACAGACCACCAAAATGTACAAAGGAAAACAATTGAAAGGAGAAAAAGGTATTTCTAAAAATAATAGTTGGATCCTTCAATACCCAACTCTCTGATGAGTAGAACAAGAAAATAGAAGACCTAATAGACCAGAACAACTAGGTTTAATGGACACGTGCAAAGCTCTCTACTCAACAACAGTAGGCATACTCAACCATGCATGGAATATTTTCCAGGAGAGACAATCTGTTAGGCCATGAATTAAATCTTAATAGATTTTATCAGGCAGATATCATTACAAACATCTTTCTGACCATAAAGGGATGAAATTAGAAATCAGCAACAGAAGGGAAACTGAGTAGACAACATACTGTTGAACAAGTAATAGATCAAAGAAGAAATCATAAGAATATCCTTAGGAGACAAAATAAAACAACATAAAACTTAAAGGACACAGAAAAACAGTGCAAAGGGGAAAATTTATAGCTACAAAGGCTCTATTAAAAAATAAATAAGCTGGGGCTGGGGTTGTGGCTCAGAGGTAGAGTGCTCGCCTAGCATGCGTGAGGCCCTGGGTTTGATCCTCAGTGCAGCATAAATATAAAATAAAGATATTGTGTCCACCTATAACTAAAAAATATTTAAAAAAGAAATAAGTTCTCAAAAACCCCACATAACTTTGTAACTTAAGGAACTAGAGGAAGAACAAACTCAAACCAAAGCTAGCAGAAGGAAGGAAATAAAGAGACAAAAATAACACAGAAAATCAATGAAAAGTGAAACCAATAATTGGTTCTTAGAAAATATCAGCAAAATTGGCAAAAATAACTAGATAGGCTAAGAAAAAGGGAGATGGCTCAGAAATGCATTGTAGACATTACTACCAATCCTCCAGAAATAAAAAAGGGTTCTAAGAGATTACTATCCAAAACTGTACACCAGAAAATTAAATAACCTAGATGAAATGGAAAAAATCCTAGCAATATAAAACTCCAAGACTAACCTATGAAGAAAATATAAAGTCTAAATAGACCTGTTAACTAGTAAGGAGGCTGATTAGTAATTGGAAATCTCCCCAAAGACTAAAGCCCTGGATCCTACAGCTTCACTGATGAATTTTACCAAACATTTAAGTAAGAACTAACAAGAATCCTTCTCAAACTTTTCCAAAAATTGAACAGGAGTGAACTCTCCAATTCTGATACCACTGAACTGTACACTTAAAAATGGTTATGGTGGTAAGTTTTATGTCATGTGTATTTTGCCACAATAAAAAAGTATTTGCCTAGGTTTTTGAAATGTGTTTACTTAGAAGCTTATGAAAATAGAATAGTTCAGACTGTGTTCATTTCGTGTATCTATTTGAAAGTAGGAGATAACTAACTTCTCAAAGTCCCTTTTAAACCAAAAGCTGTCAGAATACCTTCAGGATTATGTCCATATGCCTAGTATTTCAACTCAATGGCTGCCAAAACATCAGTAGAATTTTTAAAAAATTTCTAGAGAAAGGTGTTGGTTAAGTGCTAGAGTTTTTTAAAATACCAAATATAGCATAATTCTTATAGAGGGAGAAGGAAACCAGCTAGCTATCAAATTGAGCTGACTTTTATCTAATGTGTAATCAAACTTCCAGCTAAATTTCACTGCTCCAAAATATGGTGGGGCTGGGGATGTGGCTCAAGCGGTAGCGTGCTCGCCTGGCATGCGTGCAGCCCGGGTTCAATCCTCAGCACCACGTACAAATAAAGATGTTGTGTCCGCCGAAAACTAAAAAATAAATATTAAAATCTCTCTCTCTCTCTCTCTCTCTCTCTCTCTCTCTCTCTCTCTCTCTCTCTCTCTCTTTCTCTCTCTCTCTTTAAAAAAAAAACAAAATATGGCATCTAAGCTGGGGGTCTTAAAAAGTAGGTAAGAGTCTTCCTCTGCTAACACTAAGAATAAAATAAGTTTGAGACTTTTTCCTTGGGTATACACAGACACACACACACACATACATACATATACACACACACATATATGATATATATATACACACACACACACACACAAATATATATATTTTGGTATTTGAATTATAAAATCACTTTTCAGTAAGAAAGCAGACTGATTTTATTATGGCATGAAGGACATTTTAAGAAGCATATCATAGACGAAGCATAGTGGTATGTGCCTATAATCCAAGTGACTCCACTCAGGAGGCTGATGCAGGAGGATCAAAAGTTCAAGACCAGCCTGGGCAACTTAGCAAGAACCTATCTGAAAATAAAAATAAAAAAGGGCTGGGGATGTAACTCAGTGGTAGAGCACCCTTGGGTTTAATCCCCAGTACCACCAATAGTAATAGTAATAATAATAATAATAATAATAATAATAATAATAATAATAAAGCAGATTATATGTGCCTTTCTTCCTTCTCAAGGTGATGAGGCACCCCGATCACGTGTCCTCCAGTGTCTATCTGTGGGCTCATCATGAGAAGCTTGTCATCATCGACCAATCGGTAGCCTTTGTGGGCGGGATTGACCTGGCCTATGGAAGGTGGGATGACAATGAGCACAGACTCACTGATGTGGGCAGCGTGAAGCGAATCACTTCGGGACAATCTCTTGGTTCTCTCACGGTAAGTGAATCTCTTCCTTGTGGGGCTGCATAAAGTGAACATGATTTGGGTAAGTATGTATTAATAGCATGACTGATGGATCGAATGAGAGGTGACATCTTCCTGTGCGGGTTAAGAATATTGAGAAAAACATCAGACATGTCTTCATACATTAGCCTTTATGTTGCTAACAGGTATCTCAGCACCTCTTGGGCTCTGTTTCTTCTCTTGTAAGAAGAGAAAACAGATTAAATAGAATGTTTGCCATCTCAGTCTTGGCTCCTTGGTTTTCTATTTAAATTAAAAATGTATTCCCTATTTGGGGAAAAAAGTTCATAAATACAAATGTATGGCAATTAAGATTTAGGTTTAATAATAAGAAATCTTTTCAAAAGTATCTTAGTACTTAGCCAAGAATTTTAGAATTTTCCCACTTAAAGACACACAAAATTTTAGAATTTTCCCACTTAAAGACACACAAAAACACAATAGGTCAATCTGGGTTCCTTTTGAGGAAATTCTGTTGGAGCAGAAAGTTTAATAACTTCTCAAAGTACCTGTTAAATCAGGAACCATGTCTATATGTTTATGTCTGTCTGTTTGCTCTTTCAACTCAATGGCTACTGAAGTATCAAAACATTTTTTGATGGGCTTCATCTTATTTACTGCTGGTGATATTGCCAGCTTTTCTGGCATAATGACAAGTAATGGAAAAATGATTGACAGAAAAACTTCAGAGGAAGTTTTAGATATAACATTTTAGATATAACATATCTAATTGTACTTGAGATGAGAAGATTAATTGGAATGAAACTTCAAGAATTTGGCCTGCTGATGGAGGAACCACAGTGGAACTCCTGTATTCTTTTGGTGGCCCTTTAATTCAAGCAGAGCTGATGAGAATTCCCCTCCACCCTGTGGCTGACCTCAGACTTCACACAGAGGGTCCGTTCTGGGGTCGCCACCATTGTAAACTGTACTCCTCAGCTCTGCTTAATTAAAGGGCCACTATTGCAGCATATCTTATGCAGTCTTTTTTTTTTTTTCTTCAAATAATTTCCTCAGGCTGCAACAACAGAGTCTATGGAATCTTTAAGCCTCAAAAATAAAAATGAATCTAATAAAAATGTGCCCATCCTGAAGAATGTTGATGATATGGATTCGAAACTGAAAGGAATAGGAAAGCCAAGAAAGTTCTCCAAATTTAGCCTCTACAGGCAGCTCCACAAGCATCAGCTGCACAACGTGGACAGCGTCAGCAGCATTGACAGCGCCTCCAGTGAGTCACAGTCTTTTCTAGAAATTGTCCCAACTACATGTGTTCCTATAGCCAGTTAGTACATACCTGTCTTTAAAACCTGCCTTTGGATAACGGAGTAAGATGAACAGGGTTGCTCTATCATCCTGTTCAACAACATACCATCCCCTGTGGCTTTACTGGGCTCCTTTTAGAACAGATTTATTGTTTTATCCATACAGTGTCATTTATAACAACCACTGTTCGTGCTTTTTATGGCAGCAGAATGAACAAGGGTTTCTAAAATATGCCAAAGTATCAAGGAAAAAGAAAAATATTAGATGTACTTTATAAAATTCTCCTAGAAGAAATTCATTTCTTTTCCCACCCAGAAATACTTTAGGCTGATATCATCAAACACCATCATATTCTGTATCTTGTAAATGTACTGTTCTTTGCAGGTCTGTCTTAAAATCTTTGCAATTTTTGGTTGCACATAACCTATTTTTATCTTTTTTTTAAATTTGTTTTAATTAGTTAGATCTTGACATATCATTCATTTGAATCAGATGGGGTATAATTTCTCATTTTTCTCAGTGTACAGTTTGCAGAATCACATTGGTCATGCAGTCACATATATACATACAGCAATAATAATGTCTACTTTATTCTGCTGCCCTTCCTATCTCCCCTTCCCCTCCCCTCCCCTCCCATCACTTCTCTCTACCCAATCTAAGGTGACACACTTCTTTTTTTTTTCTCTCTCACATCGTCATACATGTATTCTGTATAATGATGAGGGTCTCCTTCCATCTTCTGTGCAACTCCCCTTCTCCCTCTTTTTCCCTCCCACCTCTCTTCCCTATTTAGTGGTAATCTTCTTCTCATGCTCTTCCTCCCTACCCCATTTTGAGTCACCCCCCCCCCCCATATCAGAGAAGACATTCGGCCTTTGTTTTTTAGGGATTGGCTAACTTCACTTAGCATAATCTGCTCTAATGCCATCCATTTCCCTGCAAATGCCATGATCTTATTTTTTTTTTAGTACTGAGTACAGAATCTTATGACTGATTTTATAGCCCAGCTAGTTTTAAAATGATTAAACTTGCTTTCCAGTTTAGAAAACTTGACATAGATATATTTCTTTGTAAAAAAAAAAGAACTCTCAACTTTCTCCAGGTTATCTTAATCACTATAGAAGTCATCAGAATTTAATCCATGGTTTAAAACCCCACTTGAAACTCTTTCGCCCTTCGTGTGGGTCTGAGCAGGGGCTCACTGGGCCCAGCCATGGTAAGTGATGTGTGCGTGGCCGAATCCCTTCAGGCTTCAGCTTCCATTTCATCGTCTGCTGCACAGGCGTAGTGAGTGTGTTTCCACATTGGCTTTCTGTGCACACAGTTTTCACGTCACAAATGTTGTGGAGCGCTTTCTCCGTGCAAAGCACAAGGTCCCTACTCCCCAAGAGCCTGCACTTCAGTAGAGAAGATGAAACACATCTAATAACCAGACAGCACACAGCTTATGCAGTTCAGTAGTGTCATATGGTTCTGTGGAAGGTGGAGGGACTTCTTTTTTTATGATCCAAAAAGGCTTTTTGAGTAGGACACTTGCAAATTAGGTCTGGAAGTGATTTGGTGAAGTTGGGTGAAGACAGGAAGACACTGCAGGTGAAAGAAAGGAGCTGAGCAAAGGTGCTAGGTTGGGAGATAGCCCACATCTTAGCTGTTAGTGGAAAACACACCATGAGGCTGTGATGTGGTTTTCTATGTAAGAGTAGAAAGATATACACGATCGCATGTGGAGGCTCAAACAAAGTTGGGGAGTTGGAACTTTGGTTAAAATTTAAAGAGACCTCATGCTCTACATGTGAATGTTTAGAAACTGATACCTGGTAACCTTTTTTGAGAAGAATCAGACACTTAGGGATTGAATTAACCAGGCTCTGCCTAAATTATGGTGGTGGAAATGAAGAAGGATCTGGCCCCTGCTCTAATAGAGGGATAAGTACTCATCATGATAAATGACAGCAGTAGTAAAATCATCAGCTAGCTTTTAATGTGTTCAGACTCTGCCTATCACTGCCCCGTTGCTCTCAGTGCTAGGTAGTGATATTGTTTCTCCTTTTTACATGTGAGAAAAACTCAGAGATGATAGGCAACTTCCCAACCAAGTCTTCATGTATCACCTTCCCACTGCTCTGGATTCTGATTTGTGATTTAGCAGCAAGGCAGATTACCACATCACGACCTTTTGACCAGAATCCCAAGGCCAAGGTTCACCTGTGCTGTTTTAGGAGATGAGGGACTTGAAGTCAGCCAACATGCCTGGATGTGAGTCACTTATAGTTAGCAAGAACTGCTGAATCGGATAAATGAAGCTGGACCTTGAGCAGTGGTTCCCAGCAGTCTTTAGTTTGGGGACCCTGCATTTTAAAAAATATATTGACTAACCATGTGGTATAGACTAAAGCTCTGATGTAGCTAGGAATTAAATTTGTATTTTTTTTTTTAGAGAGAGTGAGAGAGGAGAGAGAGAGAGAGAGAGAGAGAGAGAGAGAGAGAGAGAGAGAGAGAATTTATTTATTTATTTTTTATTTTAGTTCTCGGCGGACACAACATCTTTGTTGGTATGTGGTGCTGAGGATCGAACCCGGGCCGCACGCATGCCAGGCGAGCGCGCTACCGCTTGAGCCACATCCCCAGCCCTAAATTTGTATTTTTAAAATCATATAGACATTGATATACACTTAAAAATGGAAAACATGAGATGTTTATTTAGCATATGATTAGTACCTGATGCACGTGTAGATTCAGGGACAACAACCATAAGTTCCTGTACTTGACAGAACTTGAAAGTCCTGACAACTGGGGAGCCTCTGAAAAGTCCAGCAGGCTGAGTCAGGGGGGAGTGAAGCTTCAGATGTTAAAGGTACAGAGTTGGGAGCAGGTGCAGGGAGTGCCTTGGACTTCCAGTGTGCAACTTTACTATTTTAGAACTGAAGTTAAAAAGTGAGATGGAGGGATAAAGTTGATGAGCTACAAAAAGTCTGACTTAAGACTGTTAATATTGCTGACAAGAGACTCAGGAGCAAGTGGGGAAGATATGAGTATCACTAAGAGGATCGAGTGACTCAAGCCACCCCCAGGCTGAGGGCATCATACCGACATTGGTGGTCTGAGGACATGGATGTGTTTGGTTTTCTGCCCTTGATGGAAAATGTCCTTGGCATCCATTCACAGTCCCCTCACTAATAAATTGGATGCACATCTAGAGCAGCATTCTAAATTAAGAGAAAGTAAACAACACAACTATCAGAAGAGGGGAATGATGAAGAACATAGTGAGGGGCTCATCCCCTTGAGGGAGGTGTGCATCCATTCAAATATTAAATGAGGACGCATAAACTAATGTAGAAGATTTGTTTATTTAAGTACATATTGAGATACTGGTACTGGGGATGTAGGGAAGAGAGCAGATAAAATGGAGTTAACTAGTTGAGAAAGGATGTGGATTGTATAAACAAATAGATCATCAAACACAACATATTAGAAGGTGGTGGTCATCAAGGAGAACAACAGAGCAGGGTAGGTGGTAGGGGGAATAGAGGGAGGAGTTATTATCATATATACGGTAGCAGAGAATGCTGCTCTAATGAGGTGAGTTCGAAATGAAGATCAGAAGGGAGAGAAGAATGAGGATAAGAGACAGGGAGGGAGGTATCCCAAACAGGATGAATAACAAGTGCAAAGGCCCTGAGACAGGAGGGGGATCGGTATGTTCTAGGAACATTGCTGTGGTGGGGTGGATCGGAAGAGAATGTTAGGAAGAGTCAGAGAGGTGTGCGATTGGGTGGATTATGAGCCATCTCACAGGCTGCTGTGAGAATTCTGCCTCCAGAGAAAGTTACCAGCTAGTCTTGAGTAAAGGCAGATGAAATGTGACTTAGGTCTTTATGGGCTCATTCTTCAGAGCAGATCAGGTGGAAAATAGTTCCAGAGAAGGTACTGAATATATCTTGAGAGTAGAGCTGACAGCATTTGCTGGATATGGGTATGAGGGCTGGAAAAGACTCCAAGTCCTTGGAGCCACCAGAAAGGTGGAGTTTCTGTGAAGTGAGTGAGAGCATGGAATGATGTAGAGCTTGAGGATGACTCCCACTGTGTCGAAATATGCACCTGAAAGAGGTTGACTAAGGACATTAAAGGCCACTAACTTTAAGGTTCCATTTTTCTCTTTTTTACTTTGCTCGCCTTATTTTCATATTGCTTTCAGAGTCAAACATATATACAAATTTAACTTTTAATAATGAGAAAAATCAACTGAGTTAAAAAGAAAAGGTTAGTTGAGTGTTCCCAGAACAGTGCTTCCAAAACTGTAAACTCCCCTGATCCCTCTGTTGGTCCATGCTTTAGTCAAAATCGTCCCACCTGTATCTCTTTATTTGTGGGAGTTCTTCACAAATTTGACTGGAAAATAAAAGTGAGGGTCCACAAAAAATAATGAAGAAACATTTAAACACAATTTAGATTTAAATCGTGCAATGACATAAGCTCATGTTTTCTTATAGGACTTGAAACTCAAATTAAGCATGAAGTGACTCTTTTTAGAAATTTAAAACTGCAGATGAGCTTGAATTAGGGATTTCCATTTCCTGAGAGTGCTGAACATGGTTAGCCTCTCTGTAGTGTCAGTTTCACTTGACTACAAAAAACTTTGTTGAGGCAGGCTCCTAATAAGCCTCCCTGGTGTTATATGGAATGTGGCTGTAAGGTCACCATGCTCACTATGAGATTTTAAACAGAAAAAAATTGCAATAAAATCAGTTCATTCTAAATGTGCTTAATAACCACCATGTATTTCTATAGTGTATATTTTTATTTTTATTCAAAATCACTCAGCCATCTTCAAGAACTTTTTTCTTTCAGAATTATGTTGTCAGAGGGAGAATTTCAGATTGACATTGCTTTCCTTGATACTATGTATTTTTAAAGGGGTTGATTTTATACTTGTTACGTTCAGAAACTGCTTGATGAGTTTTCCTTGTAAATAATATTAAATATATAAGCGAGAGGGGAAATTGTTTTTGCAATTTAGTTGAAACAGGTTTTTCAAATCAAATATCTAAGCAGTGGTATGATGAATGGTAAGTTAACTCATTTCAAAACTATGTTCTCTGGGGTGCAGCCTCCAGGATGTATAGAGTCATTTTTGTGCTGTCAAAGAGCTTATTATCTAATGTTGAGCATGGTTTTAAATATTTGACCTCCTGGTACTTAGTAATTCATCTAGCAGGAGTCATTCACAAAGCCTCTCCACCCATTTAATACAGGTCCAGTAATCCTTATCCATAATTCCAAAACCCAAAATGCTTTCAAACACCATAGCTTTTGTTTAATATACATACTGAGGAACCTATATTGGAACTGGTTGAGGATCTAGGTAGAAATTCAGTAGATAAGAGACCAAGAGGGAAGAAGAAAACAGGCATTTCAGGCAAATTGTATATCTTAAGACCCAGACATGGGAAATACCAGAGGTATTTGTTTCAACACCCCAGACCTCAGTTGTGAAGCATGGTGAATACAGTCTCTTATATAAAATTCTTGGCATCAGCTATGCTTCAGAAATCAGGATGTTCTGAGTTTTAGAAAAGTAATATGATAAGTATACCCTATATCATGTTACCCTTGCAGCAGGATCCTGGGAATACCTGGAATGTAAGCAAACCATTTATATTTGTACAACACCAAGTGGGATCGATAAAGATAATAAATAATTTCTTGTCAGTTCAGGTTGAGTTTTGCTAACAAATAAGCTATGGGAAAAACATATGGATTTTCAGAGCTTGGAGGATTTGGGATTTGTTCTAAGGATTAATTTGTATAGATTGGGCTGGTGGGGTCTGTCTTCACCAGTTTATGAAGGGCCTTGAAAGTCGGGCTGAGACAGTGTCCCTCATCCACTAAATTCTGGAGAAGCCCCATGGGAGAGAGTTTAAGGGCAAAGTTTTATGAAGGTTACACAAGAGACGAAGGGAGTCCAAATAGGTTGTGCTAGGGGGCCCAAGATGGAAGGGAATGGGGTAAACTTTTTCCGAAAGAAGAATCGGCAAAATTCTGATCTGATTTGGGAAGTGGTGGTGGGAAGGGGGGATAGAAACGACAGTAAAGAGAGGAGCAGAGGCGATTGTGAAGTTAGAGCCTAAGTTGCTCTGAACAGAAAGCAGAAACCCCTGAGATGACTTGATACTGTGGGGAGGCTCATGACTTTAGTGTTAGATGTGATTGTCAAGTTCTTGCGGGACAGCTAGGTAAATAGTGTTCCATGACTATATATTTGGTATTCAAAAAAGAACCAGGCCTAGAGGTATACATTTAGGAATCATATGGAAGAAAACGGGAGACACACGGGGAACCATCTTAGTGACAGCATCTAGGAAAGAAGATGGGGAGGGGTAGGCTGGATAAGTGGAGGCTGGACCCTTGGAAGACGAGATGAGGAAACAAAGGAGGAGGCTATGATAAGGCCCGAAGACACTGGACAGAAGCAGGAGGACACCTTCGTCCTAAACTTTAGCAGCTAGAATCTGGGCTGCCGAAGGAGGAAGTTGTGGGAAATTGAGATGGTGAACCCAAAGGTAGAGCAGATGCCATCATGAAGTCATTTGGGAGCCAGATCCAGCGTCATGAGTGCCCCTCAGATCATGGTTGCAGATGCCAGAAGTTCTCTACTCACAGAGGCCCATGCAACTCTGAGCAGTCAGCAGAGTAACTAGTGAGTATTTGGTTCTGTTGCCTTAATAGTTCATTTATTCTGAGGAGGACCCTCATTTATTCGGAATAAATAAAGTTTAGGCCTTGGCTATAAGCAAAACAAAATTTGAATAATGAGCAAAAATAATTTTCTGCGACCAGAAATTTGCTTTGTTTTGTTTTCCTTATCATGGCCAGTTGTTAGATGAAATAAATTTTTAAACAATTATATGGATATCTACCCAAAAACCTTATCTTAGTTTCCTAATTGATGAAAACAAATTATACTTACACACGTGTGTGTGCGCGTGCACACACACACACGTATGAATAAATGTGGAATTTGACCCATTATTTAATCTAATTTTTTTGTACATGCCCTATTTTTCTATTTCCTCTTTTATTTTTCTTTTAGCAATGCACCATGCTTACTATAAAGAGCCTACAGGTGAGCAAATAGACTTACTAGTGTTCTACCCTCTCTACCTTATACAGCAGGAAAATAAATCACTAGGAGAAGTCAACAGAGTTCTACTTTTAATAGTGGTTATTTTTATTTACTTTCACCATTGAAGACACTTTTCTTTCATAAAAAGATTCAGTAACCTTTGGAAGGTTAATTACTCAGTTTGAGATAGAATATTAGTTGTATGTGTTGATTGCACAAAAATATTTAGTTTTTGCAAATATTTACTGATGCCCTCCTAGATGTCACAATTTGCACCCAGCAGTGAGAGGACATTTCCCCACTCCCCATTTGCCCATGAGGAGTTTATAGACTGGCAGCAGGGGCAGAGGCAAGAGGAGCAGCCCTATATAATCACATGAAAGAGTAAGAGGTTTTCTGGGTGCAATTTCCAATGGAATGACAATGCCTGTAACTACATCTCCCTTTGGGATCTGGGAGGTCTTCTCAGGCAGAGACAGCTAATGTGGTTAGGAGATCAGGCCAAGGAAAGGGAAGAGAATTCCAGACAGAAGAAGTAAAGTACCAAGTGAGGAGGCAGGACAGACAAGGCCTGTCACAAAAATACAGCAAAAAATGTGTTCTAGTGGTCCTGGGGTTGGGCAGGAGGAAAACAAGGATCAGAAAGTCAGATTAGCCCTAGTTTGGGAAGAGCTTTCTATGCACACCAAGTCCTTAGGACTTGAACCTCCTGTAGATAGTAGGTGACAGTAGTTTTAAAGCAATGAGTTTGCACCTAACTAAGACAGTTGAGACAGTGTGAAGGTGGAGGTGGTGCTAAGATGACCGGTCTAGACCTCTCACTGGCTACTTGAAGGAGTAATCATTTATTAGTTCCACAAATATTTTCCCATGCCACATCTGTCCAGTGCCTCTTTTGTGCCAAGTGCTGCATTTGTAATCTGGAGTCTGCTCTCTTCATGCTTCATTGTCTTTACGGTCAACATTTTCCCTTTACTTACAAGCTATTTAACTCAAAGCATTTAACTTAAGTGAAGTGGCCTCATAGAGCTCTTTGTGACATGCTACAGTAGATTGCTGCTTGTGTGCCTCTGTGACAAGCATCTGTCTGTTTGTGGTTATGTTTTTTACAGATGCCTTTTGTGATTGTAAGACTATAGAAAGTTAGAGACAAAAGGTCTTAATTGTCATATGGGCCAAATTCTTCTTTTTTTTACACATAGGGATTTCTGACCCAAAGAGGTGAAGCTTGATATCAATTTTAGTTAATTCCAGGGCTGGAACGTGGGCTGTCTGTGTATAAGAGGTTCTTGATTTTTAAATGCAAAAGACAAGAATTACACATAAGGTTTGCATCATGCAGGTGAGGAAGGAGAAATGGCCTGGCTTATTTGTTTCCTTCATGTCTCATGGTTCTCCATCCTCACCTGGTTTTATTGCTCTCTGGTAGTCCCTCCTTGCTAGTTCTTTATTCACTGTTGGCTCTGTGATTGGTTCTTGCAGTGACTGGTAGACAGAATAAGCTGCTCAGTGCTGGAGAATGTTACATTTCATTGTCTGATGATGAGCCTGACTATGGTCCCAATAGCCCACTAACAATAAACTTGCAAGTGTTATAAAACCTCTTCAGCCCACAGCTTCTAATCAAATGGACACATGTTGCCCTAGTTATGAGTCTCAAGAAAAAAAGTTAGGGCATGCAGGTGTTTAATAAGTGAGAGGTGAGACCCCCCCTCTCTGGGGGCCCAGCTGACCCACAGCCTCTGGGGTGGGATTCCCTGCATTCACAGACACTGGCTCCATCCGCAGTTTGCAGACAGGCGTGGGAGAGCTCCATGGGGAGACCAGATTCTGGCATGGGAAGGACTACTGCAATTTTGTCTTCAAAGACTGGGTTCAACTTGATAAGCCTTTTGCTGGTGAGTACATGGTATGAGGTGTGGATTATATTTTGTTATATTTGAGCATCTCAGCAAGTATGCACAGGCATGGTCTAAGTGTCTTTTGTTTTGCTTTGTTTATTTTTGAAATTTTGGCAAAACTGAAGACATGCTTTAGTCATCTACTTAAGGACTGTTTTTTGTAGTTTCAAAAAGAAAATAACATAAAATGGCACTGACCTATCTGAAACCTCCAGGTTTCCTATAGGCATATTTTGGGGGTAATGATCTATAATTCTTCTAAGAGATGGTAGCCTTCCTTTGATCATCTTTTTTTTATGCATACTCTCTCCATTTTCCATCGTTAGAATGGCATATTTTCAGACTATCACTGAAATATTAACATATTTCCTTTTATAAATTGGAGTTGGGGTCAGAGGGTTTCTGTCCCCCCACATGGAAGTTCATGACGGATCCTTGCCCGGTACACCTGGGTAGATTTCATTGACAGGTACTCCACTCCCCGGATGCCCTGGCATGATATCGCCTCTGCGGTCCACGGGAAGGCTGCTCGTGATGTGGCACGTCACTTCATCCAGCGCTGGAACTTCACGAAGGTACTGCCTATTGTTGTCATGACTCAGTCTGCATGAAGAGAGCCAATACTAGCTGGAGGAAAAACCCAAAGGGTTGGCCAGAAGGGGTTGCTGCAGCCACAGCTATAATTACAATCTGCAGTTGGATACATCATTGACAGAGTAGCTGAACCTCTTGCATTAAAAAAGAAAAGAAAAATGCTCCTGAACTTTAACACAGACAATTCAGAGAGCAGGGGGATAGATACTGCTAGAGGGGCCTATGACTTTAACCCTTTTAACATCTTGGACTCTCAGTATTGATTAAGCATTTATTGGGCTGGGCCCAGTAGTCATGTGGAGGGCTGTTGTAGGTGGGAGAAGAGTCTCTTTTAGACAAGAGGGCTCAAACTGGAAAGCCCTTCCAGTCCTGGCATTGCGCTGGATTCCTACTGGTACAGGATTCTGAGAGCCAGCTCTGAGCAAGGCAAGCAGAGTGACATGGACCATTTTCCTCTCTTGGTGGGCCTTTGTTGCTGGTAAGGACTGGCCCTAAATTCTTAAGTTCAGAACATATCATACAGGGTTGTTAGGATCCACCTTATTTACTCAAAATGATAAGGCATTATTCTCCCCCAAGAGTTTGGAAAACAATTTAGAGTCACTTTTTTTCTCATTCATATATATATAAAACTCCATTCGAATTTTTGTGGAAGTTCTAATGGAAATATTTTAAGCAAATTTAGAGGGAGGGCTGGGGTTGTAACTCAGTGGGGGAGCGCCTGCTTAGCAGGCATTGGGTTCTGTCCTTAGCACCACAAATAAGTAAATGAATAAATGTACTGTGTCCATCTACAACTAAAAAAAATTTTTTTTAATATTTCTTTTAAAAATAAATTAGAAATTTAGAGGAATGGATGAATTAATGAAGTGATATTACTTTTAAGCTACTGTATTGTTAAAGATTAAAAACATTGCTAATACTTACAGTGTGGGGGTTTTGTTTGTTTGTTTGTTCCTACATTGGTAATATACTAATAAGTCTTTTTTTTAAAAGTATGCATTTTTAAACCTAAAAAGTGATTTTCAGGTACTTAAGCTAAAGAAGTAATCTAGGCAGGTAATTTATTTTGAGACTGCTTCTAGTACCAAATAAAATTAGAGATTGATAAAATGCTCATTAATAGGAATTTATTATACAAATTATGATTCTTCTTACTATTTTATGAAGCATATTGAAGATGACAGTGCTATATTGTTCCAGCAATATATTTACAACAGTAAAAATTATTTATAAAGTAATAATAATGCCATTTTAAAATTGTATAATACTCTATAAGTATAGATTACATTTATTCTTTCTTTACAAATGTAATACAATGCATGATTGCTACAAAAGATAAAAGAAGGAAATATAGAAAATAGAAAACAAAAATAAATAATTTCCAGTCTTAGAAATGTCCACTAATATTTCTTCTCTTGAACTTTGTGTGTTTATGCTGTGCTGGGGATTAAACCCAGGGCTTCTTGTTATAGTAGGCAAGCACTCTACCACTGAGCTACATCCTCAGCCATTTTTTTCTTTTTTCAAATGAACCTGAATTTCTTTCATAATTATAAACTAGGGAAGGATGAATTTCTTTTGTCATGTGACTCTTTTTTTTTTTAATCTGCTTTTCTTTATTTTAGATTATGAAACCAAAGTATCGGTCTCTTTCTTATCCCTTCCTGCTTCCAAAGTCTCAAACCACAGCCCATGAGCTGAGATATCAGGTGCCTGGGGCCGTCCATGCTCGTGTGCAGGTAAGCCTGGTTTTACTTTTTTGGCAAAATACACTGATTAACGTTAGTATTACTGGACTAAGTGACTATTACAGTGCCTTCTGAGTTTTCAATAAGGATAATTTGTCCAAAGCAAATCTGAATGGTCCTTTTAATATTCGGAATTATATTTCCTGTATTAAATACGTTCAATTCACCCTCATTATAAAACTCATTTATACATATAATAAATATGTGTCTTCAGAAAAGGCCACAATCAAGGAATGACTGTCCTCGTAATTCCTTCTGAAATGATCCCAGTAACATGATACACAGTATAAACCTGGGGCTGATATTGCCTGAGCACCAGGAGCTTGGCTGAAACTTAACATCCGGGAAGCTAGTTATTATAGTCCAATCTAATTTTAGTACTCAATTAACCAAATGCCATTTGGAGGCTCTTTTAATGGAATAAGGAATTTCCTTAATAAAGTCACAAAATTTTATTAAACCCCGTCCAACCATCTCAAGTTACAAATAAGAAAATTCAAACCCAATGGGGCTCTGAGGCGTGTCCAGAGCCAACTGAGTTAGGGTGGAGCTTGAAATCTTGGTCTGGTTCAGAGTTACCCAATCTACAGCCTTTATCAACTACAGCTCAGATACCTTGAAATCATGTGGTCACAGACTGAGGATGGGCTCCCCCCCCCCACCGCCCCCGGCATTGCCTTTGGTTCCCAGTTACTATCATCAGCATTGGAAGCATTATTTAGTAAAACTTCAGCAGTCTGTTAGCCACCATCATTAATGGACTTAAATAATTCAGACATGGATTCTCATGAATGTGATTTTATAAATGAAATATCTAAATCTGTTACGTTGAATTATGTGCAAGTAGAGTTGCGTGCATATAAAAAATAAAGATATTTTACACCATAGATAAAATAACAGAACAATTTTTTTTAAAGTTAAACCACTTGTGAGAATTATATAGGACATATTGAGCCATCCCAGTCTAGGAAGACTAATTTCAACTTGAAGGTGCAGATAGATAGCTGTACACATTTACAGAAATTGGTGAATGTTTTATGAACCTATTTAATTTTATTTTACATGGAAGAGAGAAAATTATTCATGCTAGAAGACAGAATAAGAATGTTGGTATTAGGAAAGTAAGAGAATTTAAGATTTGAACTTGCATTAAAATTGATGTGATCAATTTATCAAAGTTAGCTGATGTTAAGTACCTGTTGAAAATGTATTACTGAGAAATGTGTGTTTTGTGATGGATTAAGAATATTTTAGCCTACTGTTGCAAATACATACATTTTCCACTCCCACATTGGTAAAGCCCTGTCTTGTATATTCTTATCCTGCTGCCCTGATAAGGCAGGTACACACTCTACAAATACTTCTCTTCACTCACCTTCTCCGCACCACTGGGTATTGTGTTAGAGATGGAAATAGATCAGATGACCTCTTTTGATGAGCTCATATATTCATCCCTGATACATTCTGGATTCACTGTGCAAAGTCAATTTATTTTAAAAGGGCATTTACCACCACATGAGTGGGATCCTAATTAGAATAAGTTATACACTATGTATGTATAAAATGTCAAAATACACTCTACTATCATGTATATCTAAAATGAACAAATACAAAAATTTTAATAAGGGCATTTACCAAGATGCATGCACTCACTCATTCATTGATTCAGCCAACTTAGGTTTATTAAGTGCCATCTGTTTGTAAAATGAAGCCATTGAAGCATACTTATGTATGCAAGGGACAGGCAGAAAATGATTTCTCTGCCTCAGGAAACTTAGTTATCTGAGGAGATAAAGCTGTGCTGTTGAATAATTCAGTTAACAGTAAAGAGTACGGTAAAAAGCATGAAGGTACAGACCTACTGGTGAGTGTCCTAAGAAATAAACCTGCCCACTCAGAAGACAGGGAGACTGACTGCAACAACCATTTTCTCTTGGTGATGAAATTGGACAGCATAAGGCCAGATGAGGTACCTGGAGTGCTGGCCTGGTGAGTTTAGATCTTGTCCTGGAAGTATTAGTGAACTTTAGAATATTCTTTTCATCCAAGAAGAAACATGCTACATGAATGTTTTAAAAGGTTAACTTGATTATCCTAAGTATAATCAAACAAAAACCCAAGGATAACAAGGTTAATCTTCATAAAGCATATATCCCTAAAACTTGATTTAGGAACAGGGTTGTTTTACTTTTTTGGCAGCTGAGGTCAGGAGGTGCTAGGGATTTAACCCAGGGACACACTGAGTTATATCCTTATAGCCCTTTTTTTTTCTTTTTAATTTCAAGACAGGGTCCCAGTAAGTTGTTTGGGGTCTCGTTAAGTTGCTGAGGCTGGCCGCAACTTGTGATCCTCCTGTCTCAGTCTCCCAAGCCGCTGGGATTACAAGCATGCGCCATCATGCCCAGCTAGGGACAGTTTTTGAAGTTGGGTTTTATCTGTGAAATGCTAATAATTATTCCATAAAAAAGGTTTCCATGGACAGAAGCTTTTGCAGATGTCTTTAATATTTAATAGGAGGGCTGAGTGCCTTTGTCACGCTGATGTGTTACAAAACCACTAAGTGGGAATGAGGTGCATTTCCCAAGCTTATTTGATGGGATCTCTCATTTTATTTCTTCTCATCTGTTTCTCTCTGAACAAACACTTTGGGACTTGAAGTTTATACATAGGAAGAACTTATTAAACCAAAGAGAATGAAAGCAAGGGACAAGAGAAAAGCCTGGGGAAGTAATTCTGCTGAACCCAGGAGGCCTAAACTAGAAAGGAAGGGACAAATCTGGAATATTTTTGAGGAGACAAGGGGACACAGTGACTAGAAAATGACTGAAAATTAAGAACAAGGAAAAGGTAAAGCTAATTAGTTCAGTGTCACTGACACAATCTCCCGAGAAAAAAATAGGACACATGTCATGTCTAGACTGATGGGCCAGGTCGCTGAAGACCCTGGCAGCTCCGGTGGTAGGTGTGTTCTGGGTGATGTGAATCTTGCAGCGTGATAATGGGTATAATAAAGAACCTAGAAGTGCTGCTAGGCTGAGCTTCTGGAAGCACGAAAATTGTCCCGCTAAACATAATAAAATACATTCTAAAGTCACAGCACGTAGCCTCAGCAAGTCATTTCCCCTCCCTGAACCTCATTTTTCTCATCTGAAAGCTTCCTGATTGGACTGAGTGATATCTACAATCCCTTCAGGTACTTAAAGGGGAGCTTTTCTCCAGCACCTTTGATAAATGAGGTGTCATTATTGTATCAGTTACCTTTCATTTAGGTGTCCTGATATATATAGGAACCGTTGTATAATAAAACTCAAATGTCCACCACAGATACGCATCCTAATTTTTAAAACCGTTATAATTACATTTATCACTAAATAGAAATAGAGCCAGACTCAGAATATGTACCTTGATAATGAAAATTGTTCCTCTGAATCTTTAAGAGGGAAAAAAATTCTTGAAGGAAATTAAAACATCATAGATCCACTTAGACATGTGGCAAAGCAAAAAGAAGACAAAGATTACAAGAAAGGACATGTGAGGAAGTACGATGTCACCAGTGAACTCTTAAATTCACAAGACTATGAGATTAACATTTCTTTTATTCCTCTGGTCCTCAAAACCTGATATTCCAGTATATACCTCTTACCATCTCAGTCCCTAAAGGAAAAATCTCCCTCCAGGAGACCTGACGTGAAGGCCACAGGTAGGGAACCAGCTACTCTCTTTTAGGAGCTCATGTTCACTGCCATCTTTGGGCCCTGGTGATGGGCTGAACCCCGCTTAGCTGCCCAGGCCCCTCTTGGTGCCTGTACCTAATTTTGTATTTGTAAATTTGTATTGTTTTTCTTAAAGAGTCCCACCTCGACCATGGTCAGGTATGGTGGCACATGCCTATAATCCCAACAATTCAGGAGGCTGAGGCAGGACGATTGCAAGTTCAAAGCCAGACTCAACAACTTAGTAAAGCCCTAAGCAACTTAGGGAGACCCTGTCTCAAAATAAAAAGGGCAAGGGATATGGCTCAGTGGTAAAGCATCTCTAGTACCATAAAAGGAAAAAAGAACCCCTTCCCCAATCTGGACATGTCAGACCTGGCCAAATCTGAAGCCCTCCTCTTTTTCAGTACATGTTGTTCAGAAATGATGAAATAACTCTAGTTGTGAAAACAGTGGATGCAGCCAGGATTTACATTTTTTTGAAGATGGGAAAGTCAGAGATGATAAGAAATTAGAGAGAGAGAGATTTACCCTGCTGCCTTTCTCCACAGTGTTGCTTTGCTTTCTTCATGTCATTCACTGGCTTTACCATTTATCTTATTTCCAGACATTATTTTTTCAAATCATAAATGTAGTGCTTAGAGGGCAAGAACAGTAAACTAGGCCTATCTCTGCTTTTCCAAAAATTCCAGAAGGTGCCAAGGGATTTGTGCATGCTACTCAATCTTTAAAGGGTTTATTATCACATTTTCAAAGCTTTCACCCACCTGGCTATTCTATGACACTAGCCAAATGACTATTACCCACTCAATTGAGAAATTGAATAAAATTCATCCTAAAGTGTATTGTTTGTTCAACAGTTTATTTCAAAACATCATTTAGAGGCCATAAGCTTATTACATTATAAAGAAAACAGTATGATGTAGTAATTAAGAGGTGGATTCTAAAGTCAGACTGTTAAAATCCCAGCTCTGCCACTTACTAGCTGTATAAGTAGCTGCTTCACTTCTCTGTACTTGTTTCTATCGTCAATAAATCAGGTCTGATAATAAGTGTCTACTTTATAGGATTGAGTGATGGATATCAGTGGGTAAATAACACATACAAAGCACTCAGAAGCACTAGTTTGTGTGCTGTAGGTACTTTCAAGCTTTCCCTAGTGTTTCAAAAGTTTGCAACAAAGACATTGATGTTTCTTTAGATGGGTCACTAGGTTAGTTCTGGATAAAAATCTTAATATCATATTTATTGAAATAGAAAGAAAGAGCATTTGACATGATAAAGTAAATAATAGGTAGAAATTCATGTCATTTTTTCATGTGCAAAAGGGAACCCAGTTATTTAATTTTTTTAAATACCAAAAACATTGGGCACACCTTTCCACAAAGGGGAACTCAGCCAGGGAGAGGGGCGCCACGTCAGGTAGCGTCGAAGCTTGACCTTCCAGACACACAGTGCTGCTTCTGAAAGTCATCCAGACTCAGAGATGACCTCAGCAGCTTTCACTAACACTCTAAAAATAATCTCAGTGTTTCCACTGAGTGCTGGGCATTCTCAGAAGCCTGCCAAGAGCACTTGGAGTAGACATGGCAGGATAAGGCATGGGTCTGGGAGGAAGTCAGAGGTGGTTCCAAGACTGCATTTAGAAATTCACAGATTATATAAAAGAATGTGTTTTCTTACCAAAAAGAACAAATTAGGTTCCTGAATGTTCCTATTGCCATTTAAGATAGGTTTCTAAGACGGGATATTTGACACATCTTTTAGGTGAAAGAAAATGTCTAATGCCATCAGCTTCTATGTGGAATCGATACAGGGAGCAATCCTTTTTAATAAATCGGGCGGCTAACAGTAGAAACCATCCTGTTGACTCTCGTATTGAGAATCCATGTCTGTATTGGAAGAAATAACTTCACTGAAGGCATGTGTACCATTGCTTAATTGAAAGACAGGAAGGAGGGAGAAAGGAGATAAAGGAAAAAAAGGCAAGGAAATTTATAGGCAAATAAATGATATTTAACTTATACGATGGGAAAAAACTGTTTTCACACTTAGCAAAATGTCCAAATGACATTCCAAAGGACCTGGTAGATTTCAAAGGACAGCACAATGTTTTGTAGTGCAGACTGGTATGAGGATAAGGTAGGTGGTGGTTGGGGAGTCAGAAGCCATTATACTTGTAGCCATGGAAGTCACTTAATGGTGGGAACTCTTTCCCACACAGGACCAAGTCTCCATGCAACATAATAGTTGCTGTGGGTCTTGGCTGACAGAAGCTGATATTGAACTCAGTGCCCAGCACTGTGCTGAGCTTTTTGTAAATTATTCTGTTGATTTTCATGAGCTGATAAGCTCTACTCCTGTTCAGTGTCTATTTTTACAGATGAGGAAACTAAAGTTTTGAGAAACTAAAACTTTGGAGAAGTTGCTTCACTTCTCTGTACATGTTTCCATCATCTGTAAACCCCGGGGTAATAATATGGTCTGCCTCATAGGATTGAGCCATGGCCTAAGTCCACACTTATAAGACTAGATTCTGAGTTGTTTGGCTTCAGCATCTGAAGTCATATCTGTTAAAGGTAGAGACTTTGCAGTAAGACCCAGGGTGGTTGCAGCCACCAAGGCTGTGGTAAGGTGGAGCTATATGTCTGCCCACCTCCTTTCTGGCTCCTAAGAGCTGCCAACCATACTCTTTTCCCCTAGGTCTTCTCTCCCCTTAACTCTCATTCTTCAAAACTGTCTTTTTCTTTCTCTCCTTCAGCCTCAAGAATAACTTCTTCCTTTGGTTCAGGCGAAAGAATCATCCTAAATGAGCAATTACACACTGTGATATGAGTAGGCACCACTGGACTAAGAAAAAGTAGTTGTTAAAAGAAAGGGCTTTCTTTAGATCAACTTCTTGACCTCTCTTGCCTACTAGTCTCTTCAATGCACACTGGAAGTACTGGGCCTCACAAACTGAGCTCGGCCTGTCTCTTCCCATGCCCATGCCCCTTGGGAGCTTCTGTACCGATGCCAACTTCTGCTCGAGGGACATATAAAAAGTGCTTTTGTCCTAAGGAGTCTTTGTTCCATGATTGACTTGCAAGCTTAGGGAAACAAAAAGGAATTGAGATATGCACTGTATTTATAGGCAATAAAACGTCGTGGTTAAAAAAAAAAAAAAAAAGGAAAGAACTTTGGGACACATAGTAAGAAAGTTCTGAACATTTTCCTTCAAGAAGAGGTTTCTGTTATTTAGTCTAAATATTCGACTTGGGCCCATAGTATGTAAGGGGATTAGGGCTGTGGTTAAAGAGAAGGCTGTATTTTAAGTCAAAAAAATAGGACACAGTACAAAGGAAAATGACTGGTCCTGGTTACAATTTTGAGGCTAAACCATAAAATCAGAAATATGCCATTTTCGTGTGCTTTAAAATTGTGTATCCAAACTTGAGATTTGAAAAGTGTGGGTTGGATTCGATTCCCAGTATACTTGGGACAGTAAGATAAGCCACATTTCTGCGTGATGGGGGAGGAGTCTGGGCTTGTCTCAGTTACAAGGGTTTAAAACAGAAATGTGAGACAAGTTGATTGGGTCAGTGAAGAAAAAAAGAATAAATCTAAAACTTAAAACAAAGGGAAGTCAATCAAAATGTGTTTGATTTATTTGACTGTGGAGAAAAGTTTCTACACCCTCAAGCACTGAAAGCAGCTGAGTTTATTTTCACATAACCTCAGGGTTCCAAGATTGAAGGGTGCAGACGGAACAAAAAGGAAACTCATTATTTTCAGTTCATCTTATGGTGATGGGCAGATTTTTTTTTCTTTTTTTTTATTGATTATTTAAAGCATTACATAGCTCATGATATATCATCTTTCATACATTTGACTCAAATTGTGTTTTGAGGATATAAAGATTTTTAACTAATTGGAATAGTAGATGAATAATAATCCCAAGCGATTTTTTTCCTGTGTTGCATAAAAGATAACTTTCATGTTTGACCAAAAATAATGACATTTTTCAATTAAATGAATTTTCATTGTGAGTGAAGTGGCCTCGGGCATGGGGATAGATAATGCAGGACCCCTCAGGAGGTGGTGATCTCTGCTACTACACTCAGAAGGCTAAGTCCTAGACGTCAAGGAGATCCTCCATTCTTGTTCCACTCTCCCCCAGGCTGATACTTGGAATGCTTTCTTTAGAAGTATGTCTTTGAATGTTTTTACATTGAAATGCCTCTGGAAGGGGAAAGATTTACCTAACCTTCCCACGGAAAGTAGCAAATATGTGACCTTCTTGTTTTCCCTTCACAGCAGCTCTTGGTAATCAACCTCAGATTTCTTCCCAGTATGCTCTGTTTCCAGAATCTTCTCTCCAGCACAGCTGTCCAGGAAGCCACTCCAAATTGATTCAATAGAACATGAAAGTTGACACTTACTTGGCACTCCTAATTTTTATCTTATGTGAATGAGTTTATTAAATCAGCAAATTTTTCAGAGTGAGAAAGGAAAGAAAGTGTCGTTTCTGGATTGGAAGAAGAGAAGTCACCATTAAGGGGGTTTTCTGGGTATTGCGAGGCAAGCACTCTACTTTCCCCAGCCCTATCAATAGCCTTTTAAAGAGAAAGAGGTCTCATATATCTACTGATAAGTGCTGTATTCCATTATTAGCTTTTTTGCATTAATTTTGCCATGTTTTCCTTCACAGCAGCTTTGGAAAGGAGGTGAGAAGGGTGAGAAAGGGAGAGAGAGGTCTGAATTGTATCTTAGAGGAAAGTAAGCTTCCATGACTTGAAATGACTTGTCCAAAGTTAAAGTGCAAAGCTGTGACACAGATCTCAAGTCCCTGTCTTTCCAAAGCTGTGACACAGAACTCAAGTCCCTGTCTTTCCAGTGTACACTGCAATTTTATACATAGTTTCCAGAATTACATAGAATTAGACCAAAATGCATGTCCTAAGAATCTTCTTGCGGTAACCTACATTTTTCAGGCCTATCTCCTTAGCAACAAAATTCAACATTAATTTAAATGGACTAAGAACTAAAATTTCTATTTGTTCAATCTTTGTTATTTTAACCTGGTGAACAATAGCACAGTTCCCTGGAGATGATTAAAAAAAAAAAAATCCAGATATTTTCCCAGTCTCAGTCATTTGAACTTAAATTTTCCTTGTGGGTTTTCTTCTGTGATATTTTACTATTCATGTTTATGGTTAAATTGTCTAATTCATTGCATATGTTCATCTGACAAAATTAACTGAAATGGTTGGAGGAGAGAGATCTTGCTATAAATATCCCAACCTGGCTAAAGAAATAATATCAGTGAGGATGGCACAATCAATGATTTTTAGCAAGTACAGTAGCCTTATAGATACAATTGCTAAGTTATTGATTAGATCAGATATAGATAGATATATGATAGATATATGTATATGTGTGTATGTGTGTGTGTGTGTATATATATCAGACATAAAACTGATTATGTATTGGGTCACTTTGAATGTTCCTAATAAGTATGGGGTCAGTCCTTTTATCTTTAAGTTAACCTTCTGAGAGACAATTTCAGCATCCATTTCCAATCAGGAATAGCAAACCTATTTTTATAGTGAGTCTTCTGTAATGTCATTCTGTTGTTTAAGAAAGTTAGTGCAGGCTGGGGCTGTAGCTCGGTGGCAGAGCACTTGCCTCCCATGTGTGAGGCTCTGGGTTTGATCTTAGCACCATATAAAAATAAACAAATAAAGGCATTCTGTCCATCTTTAACAACCAATTTTTTTTTAAAGTCAGTGGGTATTTATTGAGTGCCAACCTACTGTATGCTTATGTCATACCTCAATACTAGTGAGAATGCTAAAGGAAAAATGACAGCCAATGTTGCTTAGTGTTGAGAAAGCTAGGGAAAGCTTCCACGACCCCTGTTCCCCCCTGCCATGCACAGCCACAGTGTGCTGGGCAGCATCTCTGATGTGATCTCCCACAGCTCACATGCATCCTCTAGTGCTCTTATTAATAATAAGTCCATGCCACTTATTAGGGGCCAGACCTCCTGTCATACATTTCACAGTAATTCATTTAATTCTCTCTATATACCTAGAAAGTAGCCACTCCATTTTATAGTACAGAAATTGCTAGTACTGTTCTGCATCAGAGTATTTAAGCTATACTTAGGTCTGAGCTAGAAATTCTTGTAATCCAGGTAGGAGCAGGTACATGTTCTAATAGAAGGATGCAGTGTAATTGATAAGAAAGAATCTGGTAAACCTTCGAAAGAGTAAATAGAACCAGATGTGTGACTGGTTATGGACTCTGAGGAGAGGGGGCATGCCAAAGAGCCCCAAAGGTCACTAACTTTAAAGACTGATCAAATGATGGCGTGCCCCCAGGCAGTGGGGTATTTGAGATGGGAAGCAGTTTAGGGGAAGTGGTCAGGAGTTCAGCTTTGATCTGACTCATCAAGGTGATGAAGTCAACTCCAAATTGGTTGGTATAACCTACAGATGTGGTGAAAGGGCAAAACAGTGTAGCATGGTGGTCAGGTCTAGGATATCGAATGAAAACCTCTAGTGTCAGTGTTAGCATTTCCATGACCCTCTGTACTCTTATCCAGACCTGTTTTCTTACCTGTTACTGGGTTCCTATTATAATCAGCAAAAGAAAATGTAGAGTTAAGGTGAGATACCAAAGGTTAGACAGCTAATGAAAGGCAGATTCCAGGTCATAAACCTAAATGAACTCTCTTTCAAAATGTGTAATCTGATTGCTATCTATTCTGGGAGAAAAGAATAGTCACATTCTTAAGTCAAAGCTAAGAAGACCCTATCATGTCATCCAAATTAAGACACTTTGAGTAAAAGTGGGTGCTATTAATAAATACATTAAAGAGACAGGCTTTCTGGTGCAATTGTGGGAGTCCAGGAAAGGAGTACAAATGATTACATTACTTGCAGCCACCAGAAGAGATACTTTTGAAATCCTGTTTGTGAAACCACAGGTATGGTTTCCAATTTTGAATAAACATACTTCTGGGTGGAAGAGGGTATATTCAGGATGTATTTTCCAGCTGGGCTCCTTTGTATACAATGATTAGTCTCCTCTCATCTCTATCTCAGCTGTGTTCCTCACCCCACAACTATCCCTTGTCCCACATATGACACTCAAGCCACTGTGATTATTCAGTTGTTTAGAAGGAAAAGGGGTGACTTCATTGATTAATACATCTGGTCTTGTTTCTATTGTCTGATATTTGCTCATTGCTGATTGCTGCCTGGTAGTTGCTCCGCTCTGCTGCTGATTGGTCTGCTGGCATAAAGTACCATGAAGAGTCCATACATGCTGCTTACATCTATGTGATAGAGAACAGCAAGCACTATATCTACATTGAAGTAAGTCCTGCTCATGTCACACATTGTGCAAAACTGCCTGCCCAGAAATGTCACCGAGACCACAGGTTCAGGACCTGCCATATTGATATGTGTCTATAGAACTGTGAAGAGTGCTGGAGAACTGCTAATTCCCATCACCTGACTATTGATCTCCCCTGAAATTCACTCTGCATTGTCATTGACTCAAGTGTATAATGGGGGTCTCCCAAATCCATGTTATTAAAATGTGTCAACTCACTGTAATATTGTTTGCCAAAAATATCCCAACATGAATGTGTCAGTTTGTGGCTTGGTTGGAGGGCTGAGATGTGAGGCATGTGCTATTTGAGGTCAGCACACATATAGAGAGACATAGTAGCTAAAGAGACCATGCAATGTCACTGGTTTGGGGATGTTAGACTATGGAGAGTACAGGGAAATGAACATGGAAAAGGAAGATGTGAGATTGTTAAAGGCAGGAACCACCTTCTTCAATCCTCTGTGAACTACCATTCATTAGAAAGGGGTTTCAGATCCCAGAGTTTGTGTGCAGAGTATATGAGAAAATCTGGGAACACTGAGTTTAGTCTGGGAACTTTAATTGCACTTCAAAGTGGACATAAAAATAGTTCAGGGCACTTGGAAAACCCTGAGAAAATAAAAAGTCCCAATAATGGAAAAAATACATCAGAGTTCATCTCCCTTCCTTATTCTAACTTTTTTTTTCCCATTGAATAAAATGGTGAAAGGGTGGTGGATGAGCAGGAGAGAATCATTCTAGCCCTATTTTCTTTCTCCTTGAGTGCTTGCCTGCTCCCTCTGCATACTGTGACAATTCATTAAAGGCAAACAGCAAAGAATTAGAGCCTTATTTATTTTGCAGGCCTGGAGAAAGGAAAGGCTAATTTAAAATATTAGCAGGCTAAATGCAACATGATATCCTGACTGGGATCATGACATAAAGAACATTAGTGGGAAAATTAGTGAACTCTGTACAAAGTCTAGAGGGTAGTAATGCCATTAGTACCACTGCCTTTGACAGTTGTACCATAGTAATTTAAGATGCTAAAGCTGGCTCACTCTTTTTTAGTAGTTTTCATGTTGCCTTTTTAAAAACACTAGCATGGCATTAAATGGTGTCAGTAGTGTCATGTAGGTACACATGATCTTGGACATGGGCCAGGTTGACACTCCTCTAGTCTAGGTAAGGTAGCATTCACTGCACTCCTCCAAAAAGAAAAGAAGTAAAGGACGCGACATGTGGCCAGTCTGTGTTCACAGCTGCGGAGGAATGCTAAACTCCTTTGTATTATGAATTAAGAAAACAAAAACATGGTTTAGTTGCCATTGGGATTTCATTTGCTTAATGCCCTACAGCAAACCACAGTCTCAAATGAGTTCCTGCACAGTGTCTTCCTATAAGTTTTTCTTCTCCTGAGGCATTTTGCAGATTTGTGTACTTTAAGTGTAAACATTTGTGAGTCATAAAAATTATAATGCTACAAACAGAGGGTAATCATATTTTGAGTTATTGCTTATAAATCTTCATACCTCGAGATGATTAACAAATATTGCTTCAAGATGATTGTCCTTAGAAATTACAGTTGCATTATAAGAATCTGGATTCTATTTGAACACATAATATTTACATTTAATTTTTGACATTCCCTTATGCAGCAACAAAATCTTTTCCACCATTATGATGATAATGCCATAGCTGAGTTTCTAGTAATAGTTTTAAAGGATGTTTTATAGATGCATGAATACCAGAAGTACTTAGAGAACTATTTCTTTTTCCATTTTATTAGTATATATATATGTATGTGTATATATTATATAAGAATATACATACAATGTACTAACAAAAGAGATTTGAAAATACTTAAAATAGAAGTTCAGGAATAATCAGAGGACCCATCCTCCAAAAAAAAAAGAGAGAGAGAGAGAAAACATGAAAGTAAATTCAAGGAAATAATGGAGAAAGGTGTAGAGAATTAGATCTGTAGTCTACCTTGTTAAAAAAAAAAAGTAAATTTAGCATGAGACAGGATGTTTATCAATATAGAATTTTTAATCATGAGCATTTATATAAAATGTGAATCTGAAAAAAAAAAAACCCTGACTCTGGAATATTCTATGTTCTAAGAATGTAATTTAAAAGTTTGAGGGTGAAGTAACAGTGCAGCCTGCCTCTTGAGGAGGGTGTTCTTAGTAATCAAGGACCTGGACTGTGCATGAGACCCAGAATCAGATGGTTGTGCTTTGATTCTGTGTCATTTGCTTTCCCAGTGTGATCAGAACACAGCTGCTGTGTGACACACTTTTTTAAAAGTACAAATGTAATTTTTATTGACTACATTTTCCTTAGACTATATGTAAACTACTAAGAAAGGAATGCCTTCATGATGGCCCCTTTTTTTCCTCACAGAACCAATTTTTTATAAGCTGTGCTGATGACAAAGTAGTATTCAACAAAATAGGCGATGCTATCGCCCAGCGGATCCTGAAAGCTCACAGGTAATGTTTTGACTTTTATTTTGGGGAAGTTGTTGATGCAGATGTCCTTATTTCCTATGAACATGACTTTTCAAAGCCCATTTTTAAAGGGCTGTCATTTCCTGTAAACTTGAATGTGGTCCAGCCAGTGGTAGGTTGTTGTTTGCTTTAATCTGAGTCACTAAGAATTTTTTTAGTCCATTTTGGTGGGACAAATAGGATGTCCAGTCATTTTTTCCTGGCCACACTCTTTCCCATGCATGAGATTTGTGGTTTGATTTATTTAATAGCAGACAGTGATCTATGTTCACTTATAAACAAAGCAAAATAAACATCTTTTGCCATGGATTATATTTAAATTCTTGTTCCCATCTGTCTTATGTCTTCAGCTCATGGGATTATTCCTTAAATTATAGTTTTATTGAGATAGAATCCACATCCTAAGCAACCACCCACTTAAAAACTGTACAGTGTACCAATCTTTAGTATATTTATAGAGTTGCACAACCATCACCTAATCAATTTTAGAATATTTTCATCATTCCAGGAAAAAAAATGCCTTTTGGTAGTCATCACTTGTTGCTTTCTTTCCTGAGCCCCCTTAAAATTCCCAAATCTACTTTTGTTTTTTGTAGATGTGCCAATATGAGCATTTCCTATAAATGGAATCATTTAATATATTGTCTTTTATGAGTGATTTCTTATAGCTCATCTATGTCATAACGTATCAGTGTTTTCATCTCTTTTTATTGCCAGCTACTATTTCATTCTATGGATATACCACATTTTATTTGTCCATTTGGCTGCCATGAATAACATTGTTATAGATGTTCTGTACTAGGCTTTTTCTTTTGCTTTGTTTTAGAGATTCACTGTGGTATGTACATTATGTACATAGAAGAGTTCGGTCAGATTCATTCCAACATTTTTCACTTTTCTGACCCTCTTCCCTCCTTCTTCTACTCCACTTTCTCTTCGATTTTTTTATGGGATTCCCTTTCCCCCCTTTTTCTTTTGCTTCCCCCTCCCCTCATTGTGGTCTCACTTCTGCATGTCTGAGACACCTTTAGTGGTTTTATGCAAACATGTTTTTGTTTCTCTAGGGGTAAAATTGCTGGGTCATAATGGTAACTCTCTGACATTTTAAGGAACTGGCAGACCATCTTCCAAAGCAGCTATACCACTTTACATTCCTACAGTGTATGAGCTTTAATTTTGCTATATCATTATAAATTCTTATTATCTCTTATTATCTCTATTTCCATTATAGTTATTCTAGTAGGTGTGAAATAGCATCCCAATACAGTTTTAATTTGAATTTCTCTAATGATTAATGATGTTGAGCATCTTTTGTGTGTTTATTGACCATATACGTATTACACAGCTACCTTGTCCATTTTTATTGAGTTATTTGACTTTTTATTGTGGAATTGCCAGTTCTTTAAATATTCTAAATACAAGTCCAATATAGGATACATGATTTTCAAGTATTTTTTTCCCATTCCATGGGTTTTTTTTTTACTTTCTTGATGATATTGTTTGAAACATAGACATTTTAATATTGATGAAGCCCAAGTTATCATTTTTTTATTTTCTAAGAATGATCAATGGGGTTGTGGCTCAGTAGCAGAGCACTTACCTTGCATATGTGAGGCACTGGGTTCCATCCTTAGTACCACATAAAAATAAATAAACAGGGACCAGGGTTGTGGCTCAGGGGTAGAACACTTGCCTAGCATGTGTGAGGCACTGGGTTTGATCTTTGGCACCACATAAAACTGAAAAAATAAAATAAAATAAAGGCATTGTGTCCATCTACAACTAAAAAGAAAATCAAACAAATAAATAATCAAAATAAAGATATTATGTCCATGTAAAACTAAAAAATATTTTTTAAAAAGAATAATCAGGATCATGAAAATTTATGCCTGTTTTCTTCTTATAACTTTGTAGTTTTTAGCTTATATATCTTTGATTCATTTTGAATTATTTTGTGTATATGGTGTGAATTAGGGGTTCATCTTCATTCCTTTGCCTGTGGATGTGGAGTTGTCCTAGCTTTACTTGTTGAAAAGATCTTGAATTGTCTTAGTATCTGAGAGTATTTCTTTATATGGCTGATTTTAGCTCTATGTAAAAGTAACAGCATAAGAAAGCAAAACCATTTGTTTCATTAGTTTAAGTCATTGAATGCATCAGTGAAGAAATTAATTAAACATGTTATAAATACATATGTATTTATACATATTTGGGGATTAAAACATTTTTTTTTTACTTCTACTGTCGTGTTGTACCTTGATAACTTTCTTTCACATATCATGTGGTTATTTTTAGCTTAAAAATATAACTTTAACTCTCAACATTTTATATGATTTGTAGTTTATATTTCAGCATGATCTTGCTGAATCTTCACAAATAATCACGATAGTAGGTTATATAGCCATTGCTGTTTTTCTCGTTGCTGCTCCCATTTTAAGAATTAGAAATTGAGATTCAGGAGGTTGTATGAATTGTCTAGGCCACTAACAGCCTTAGGCAAAACCAGTTTTGAGCCCATCCTCGCACTTTTTTGACCCAGTGACTCCCCAACGCCATGTAACCCTAATTCATAAGCGGTTAGGTATTTACATAGGCAAGTAGATTGGTCCTCTGGTTTTTTCCCCCACTTTGACCACTCATTAGATGCAGGCTGACCCCAAGGGGACAACCTTGAGTGAGGCTGGTCCCTTTGGCCTATGGAGGACAACTGGATAAAGTCAGAGGCCAACCTCTCAGCAGCTAGTGGTTGGCTGGGTTGATCCTACGGTGAGGGGTTATAGGCAGCAACTATAGTATCCACCCCATACTACAGGGTGCATAGTGGATCTTACCCTTGACTGCACATTGAAATCACCTTTGGACCTTTACAAAATTACAAAGAGCTAGACTCAACTCTAAGCTTACTGGACCATAATTTCCAGGAAGAGGGGTGCAGTCACCTGAATTTTATAATGCTCCAAAGATGACTGCAGGGCATGACTACAATTGTTTTGTCTCATCTAGAAGAGCAGACACAGCTATAAATATTAATGGTGGCCTGTGTTTTAAAGGTGACCTTTATGCCTTTCCTTCTCATATGCTTTTAAAAGAGATTCCCCATAGGATCTGTTTCTGAAATGACTTAAAAACAGCCTTGTTTATAGTTAAACATACATGTACATCCAGAGATTTCTTGCATCCTTGCCAGCTTTCCAATTTTATGGGGTAATTTATGTTTAATTTATAAATTTGCATTATTTTTCTATCAACTCTTGCATTTTGTTGATGCAGGTGCATCTGCTTTATTTATGAAGCACATTTGGTAAAGAAAAAATGTTAGGAAATTAGAGTTAGTCACAGACATACATTAAGCTGACAAATGAGTTCATTGAGCTGAGCAGCACATCATGAATTTTGGAACTGTAATCAGCTAATAAGTAGAGAAAGATGCACTTGAGTTATTATTATTTCCTTATAAGTGTGTGATATAATGAGAACCAGTGAAATTTGTTTTTAAGGGTTTGGGAGCCTGAAAGAATATTTTTCTTTGCCATATTAATTTGTCTCTAAAAATCTGGACTTCTTCTAAAATCATAAAATGCTAGCATTTCAGGGTGGGAAGGAACTTAAAAATATTTTCTAATCCCAAGAGCTGCTCCTGAAAGAAAAAAAAAATCTGTGATGATAGAGTATGGTAAGTTGTAGATGATATCTCATGCTTGGAGGTTCACAGGGCACATTAAAGACTGGCAACTTCAAACTTTCCTTGTAGAAAATTGGATATGAGCGCATCCTATTTCAAATTAGCTGTATGTTATCAAGCTCTGATTTCTCAACAGTCTCACTTTCTTTAACAATTTCAAACTGGCACAAGTCTTACACATGCAGATTTTCAGTGGACACACACACACACCATGAAAACGCATTTTCTCCTTTTCATTTTCACAGTATTGTTCCTCTTCTGTGGTAATTGTCACTGTAAAACATTTTTTCACTTAATAACTTGAATGCTGTGAGCTTGTAATTCTTAGGCAAGGTCAAAGCCGAGTTTTAAAGCTCATCCTGCTGGCTACCTGCAGTGGGGTATCTCCTTTTCACTAATTAGGGGTCTGGACATGTCATCTCCAAGCTTACCCCCTCTTCTCTCATAGAGTTCTCTGTTTTCTGCTCTTCTGAGACAGAAATTCCCTGCCAAAGTCACATTCTTAGCAACAAGTATAATTTTGGCTGTTGAAAAAGAAGAATCCACTACAGCACATAGCAGACAGAGGGAAATGACAGCAGTCAGCCAGGCCTGACCAAGGAATGCAGATCCTCTTCCAGGTCCCTCCCACCCGAATCTTATGTTGCCAAATCCCTCAACTGGTCTGAGTCTTTCTTTTTCTGTCAGTGTTGGAATCTAGACTCACACCAGTTCCCTTAAGCAATTTTTTCGCTCCCCTCACTTGCTTCTGGTTCCTTCTTGATAGCCATAATTCTTTATAGAAACTGGTTTTTACAAAGCCTCCCTGTTCTGATCCATGACCCAGAGTTTGAACTAAGAGCATCAGGGAAATCACTACAGAAAACATGTCTGATCAAATAAGGAAAAGAGTCTTAGAGTTGAGACCAGCTCCCCATCCACTTCAAATCCATCTTAGATAGCTCAAATGAGACTGGAAGTCAGGAAGGGGAAATCTAACCCATTATCTAAAATCAACTGTTTCATCCTATGTTTGAATAAGTCAAAAGACAGAACAGGGCCAGCTGATCCAGATAGAAACATTTTAAAACACTGTGTGCCATGAACAAATGGCTTCTGAGGATAATCTCAGATCTTTACTTATAGAAACTTGACACGTATCATTTTTCTGCACTGGTAGAAAGTCAGGAAGTGTGACAGTATATTTCATATTGTGATCACCAAAAAGTTGACATATACAATGAAATTAGGCACTTAATGTCTCTGTGTTTTTAATAGTAAATTGCATTTAAAAAAAACACTATTAAGCTCTATGAAAAATATTTAGTTGTTAAAATTGCTCAAATCCCGCCATGGTTCTTGTAACTGTGAAAGAGCTACGGTTTGCCCATAAGTAGGTAGTCTGAGGAATACCCTCTAAGAAATCTAACATTATTGGGGTGTCACATATTTGGAGACCTAGGTTCTCTCCAACTCTGTTATCCACAGATATGTGACATTTTGAGTGTATCTGGTTGTTTTTCAAACACTCTGTTTCTTCACCAACAAAGAGAATGATAATATCATACATATGAACATACATGAAAGTAGTCTGTAAATTGTTAAGTATCAAATGTAAGAAATTATTATAATTCCAGGACATTTATCATCTGGAAATATGATTTGCACTGCTGATGCAAACAAAGATAAGCAACATTTGAATCAGAATTAATAATTAGGCTAGAAACAGAAATGTTTTAATTAAAGAGATCTTTAATTATTATTTGTTTTAAATCCTTGAGTGGATATGAAGAATAAGAAAACCTTGCTTTGGTTTCTTACCTCTGGCTCTTGTGCAGGTGTAGGAACGTGATTGAAACACTTGTGTTGCTGGGGATATAACCCAGGGCCTTGTGCATTCTGGGCAAGCTCTCTACCACTGAGTGACATCCCACTTCTGTTGAGATGTGTCCTGTCTGAAATTATAGCAGATCATTCCTCAGAGTCCATTTTTGGATTTACCCATCATTGATTTGATAATATACTCCCCAAAATTATAAGGTAAAAGGTATTCTGAAGCATGAGTTCACTTTTGTTTTAATGTTAGACACTATATACTTTGTTGTTCTTGGAAGCTTCCTAATTGTAATCACTGGTAGTTAATTAAATAGAAATGTTACCAAATTGTTTTTGAGTCTTTCCATATAATAGGTGCTTGACATGTCTTGCTTCATCTAATCTTGAATGAAGGTTGGATGCAGAATTATCCCCATTCTACAGATGAGGCAGCTGAAGCCAGGTGACATTTGTTAACCTCCCCCAAGTCATATGGCTATGGAATGGGAACAGCTAGCTGCAAACTAGATCTTCAGTTTATACTTTTCACCTGTAAATTAAAAAACAAAACAAAAAAAAACTTCTTTCCTGTCAAGGAACATAGAAATTCTCTAATGTTAAGCTTCCCGGAAATCTATGAGAGAGAGATTTTATCTCAATATTTTAAAATCAGATCAGTGTTTTATTTTTTAAAGTAATTGCTTGATAGATTTTAAAAATCTCTTAGGTTTAAAGAACATCTATATCCTATAATTTCCACATCCTATAATTTTGTACCAAACTGAAAAGACCTGTTGGGCATGTTACAGAAGCACTATCTTAAAGAAATTTAAACTGCAGTTATTATCAAAAGAATTTTAAAAAAACATTTTAACTATACTAGTTGCTAGCTTCACATTTTTTTCTTGTGGGATATCTTTTAAGCTCTGATAACATTCCTAAAGAGGTTACATTGGGGCACAGATGACAACAGATCATGACAGGAGAACTTTTGATTTAGATCACTTAGTGTTTTTATTCTATTCCAAAAATTATACAAATGATCATCTCAGCAGATAGAAAGATGAAAAAAATTAGCATAGGGCAGGGGCCAGCAATAATTCTGAGCTGAGTACATACTCTGGAAGAGAAAGAAAGGAAGGGATAAACTCTTTAAAGAGAGAGAGGAGAGAATGAAAACTGCTGGGCCAAACTGGGTTTAATAAAAGGTTTTGTAGAATCTTAGTTGAGGGCCGCTAGGGATATGTCTGCCAAAGGTTATCAAGTCCAAGGTGAAGCCTAAGTCAAACATGCTGGACTAACCCAGCATCCCCCAACATTCTTACACTCTAAAGCTTGCCATTTTCAAAAGACAGTGAAAAAAAAAAATGTCTGTGCACAGCATATAATACATCATAGTCGATAAAGTCACACATTTTAATAGGTAAAGTCAGTGCTAAATGAGGCCAGCATTTCTAGTGGACTAGCAATGGTTTTAGCCAACTCCCTCAAGTACAGATGAGAACACTGAAACCCAGAAATATTTACTGCATTTTAAAAGATTTTCCAATCACAAAATCAAAGGGTTATGTCCCAAACCACTGATGCAAGTCCAACATAGCTGATACCACCCTGGTATAAAGTTCTCCCAAGAGAAAAACGCCAATCATGGTTTTTTCTGGTTTCTGAAGGCGTTCATTGCTGCAATGTCTATGACAATGAGAGAATTCATAGCAGCTCTTGAGTCTAAGTAAGGAAATATGACCTATAAATCTTAATTCTCAAAAAAAAAAAAAAAAAGAACGCATCTCGCCACTATAGAGACACATTGAGCTCCCTTGGGGTTTTCTTACAGATCCTGAGACTCAATTGTGAGTGGATCCAGCTTCTCCTCACTGCTATTCATGCTGCACAGGGATGGGGGGGGGGTGAGGGGTGGAGGAGGAGGTGGTTTGACAGGAGACACCAACAAAGGGATGTAGAGGCCTGTCACCATGGTGACCCATCTACATGGGGAATTGTTTCTCTGCTTTTAAAGGTGCAAGCAGCATTACAGCAATCACAAGACTTAGAAAATATTAACTTTAAAAAGTCCACACAATAACCACCCTAAAAAAATCACTTTGTCTGTTTTCTTTTTTTGTCCATATTGATATATATATATATTTCCATTTTGTGTTGAATCACCTCTTTTTTTTTTTTTTTTTTTTTTTTTTGTCCTATAACTTACATGAATTTTCAGCTCAGGCCCTATTTCCACACAATTAGAGGAAATGTCCTTTAGGCATTCTTGATAAAAGTGGCCAGATTCAGTGACTTCTCATTATCTCTGCTCTGCATACCCCCATCCTTGGTGTAGGTGCTAAGGAGCTGTGGATCTCCCCGAAGGGACTTTCAGATCTTGGCACTGGTCTCTCAGATTTATTCTAGCATCTGCTTAATGTCACTCAAGGACTTCTGCCTTCTCCTTTCAGAGCTGCCTTTGTGCCCCATCTCCTGTAGGCTGCCAAATCACATGAGCTGGTGGGCTGTGCTCTTGATTTTGTCTGGGCTTCACCTGAAAGAAAGGCTTAGCTTCTCCTGGTTCTCATATCCTCAGGGAATGGGGTTCTGTTTTCCCCGGAACTCTGCCTGAGGTGATAGGATAGAATCTCTACACTATCTCACCCTTTACCTTTTTTCTCTGCAGCTTCAGCTCAGAGAATCTCTTGCTACTTCCCAAAGTCTAGAAGGTTGACATTTTTGTGGCTAGGTTCCTTGATGAGGGTGCCACCCTAGAAGCAATGCCTGCTTCAGAGCTCCAGGCCCAGAACTGGGAAGTTAACACACCTGGAGGGAAATTGTTCATGGTATTAGCTGCCACATTTGCATTGTCTTATCATTGTAACTTTGCAAGGGGACCATTGTTAACACAGCTCAGAACTATTTTGCTACTGATCCATCATCATGCTCATTTTAAGAAAAAAAATATTTTTAGTTATAGATGGACACAATATCTTTATTTTATTTACTTGTTTTTATGTGGTGCTGAGGATGAAACCCAGTGCCTCACACGTACTAGGCAAGTGCTCTACCACTGAGCCACAACCCCAGGTCATTTTTAGTGGCTGCAAGATGATCATTCCAGTGAGTGACTATATCATAGTTAATCATCTTTTATTGAACATTTATTTCCAATTTTTAGCTCTTAACTTGTAACCATAAGAGCTAGTGAATTTCTAAAGAAAGACATATTTTAACAAGAAGCCCGAGAGTACAATTTTACAAAATTGTTCTAAACTCAAGTGGATGAAGCAGTTGCCCACTTGGTGCATAGTTACTTGTGGCTTATTGCCCACTGGCTCTTGACTTGCTTTTAGGATCATAAACACTTTTGCACATTAGGGGCTCGGGTCCTGAGCCTAAGCAGAGCGCTGTTGTTTGCACAATCCCAGTGCCATGAGGATGCAGTGATTCAGGAGACTAGCAGCTGCAACTCTGTGGATGGGATCAGGGAGGCAAACTGGACATAGTGCCACACAGAAAGTCCTCTTTCCTGGCTTTCCTTCAACCAGAGGTTTATGGTTTGAAATTCCAGAGCTCTTTTTCTTTCTTTTGACAGCAATGAAAATCTAGTTTCTGCTGGTTAGTTTAACCCATTTTGTCGTATCATTCCAGAAGTGGAATGCCTATTAAAAAATATAGTATATAATGTATAATTATAAGAATACAATTATGATATAATTAACAGAATTATGACATTAATTAATATAATTAATGTTAATGTGATACTATAAGAGCTCTAGATTATGATTTCCAACCTATTTTAATGCACCTCTGCAATTTTACTGAAATATTTCCGGAATTAAAAACCTGGGACATGGTGGTTTAAAATTTTTATCTGTTAGCCAGGCACCGAGGTACATGCTTGTAATCCCAGCAATTCAGAAGGCTGAGACAGGAAGATCACAAGTTCCAAACCAGCCTTAGCAACTTAGCGAGGCCCTAGGTAACTTAGCAAGACCCTGTCTCAAAAAAAAAAAAAAAAAGCTCTGGAAATGTCTTAGTGGTTAAGCACTCTGGGTTCAATCCCCAGTACCAAAAAATGGGGAGAAATTATAAATAACTGCATTATAAACAGCAGAGGGCTTGATATGATCTGAAGCTAAACAAGTCCTAAAAAGAAGAAAATGTGAATATTCTGATTCTTATGAACAACAGTTTGCAAGAATGTTTTATAGAATTTTATAGGACATAGTTAACATTCTACATACGAGAGCTCCATTTTTCATGACATTTTTGCTTTTAAAAGACACAAGGATAAAGTGAAACTGTCTTACAAACAGCTTCACAAAGATCAAGTACCACTTCTAAGATTTTTCCAATAAGCATGAAAAATGACTTATGTGAGTCAGTATATATATATATATATATATATATATATATATATATATCTCAAAGCAGTTATTTCAAATGGCAAAAGAATTAGAAACAATTTAAATGTCTATCAATAGAGGAGTGGCTTATATATTAGGTACAAGATATTCGGTAGCATTCTATGTTCCTATTAAAACTATGTTCTGATGTGGAAGGAATTCCCAACACATTTTTAAGTAATAAAAATAACTTTCAGAAAAGCGTTTATAATATTCTAACATTAGTGTGAAAGGAAAGAATATATATAGTAAATTTATACACTATTTCTAAAAGAATATGGAGGAAATTGGAATTGCCCTCAGGGAGGGGAAACAGGGGCTTATGTATTATATTAAACAGGGCTGGGGACATAGGAATGAAAGAGTATTTTTTTTTCACTATATCTTAAATTTTGTCCTATGAGCATATGTTTCTCATTGGAAAGTGTCATTTATTTGGAGATTCCTCAAAGCCTAAGCATAATGTAACCAAATGAACCAGCATTCATAAATATATACTGAAAAGAACGGAAAACCAGGACTCAGATACTGTACACCAATATTGATAACAGCATTACTCACAATAGCTGGAAGGTAGTAATTACCCAAGTTCCCAGCAACAGGGGAGCATGCTACATAGCATGGAATGTTACTCAAACATGAAAAGGAAAAATATTGTGACACATGCTGCATCATGGGTGAGGCATGAGAATGTTCTCTTGAGTTAAATTAGTTGGACCCAAAAGGGCAAGTACGACTACGCTTTATATGCAAAATCTGGAATAGGCAAATTCATAAAGACAGAAAGTAATTTAAGGTTACCAGGGGCTGTGGGGAAGGGAAGTGGGGGAATTATCATCTAATAGCTACAGAGTTTCTGTTTGGGATGATGGAAATGTTTTGGAAATGGTTGTGATGGCTGTACAACGTTGCAAAAGCAATGAGTGGTGCTTGGAAATTAATGGTACACTGATAAAGTGGATAAAATGGCAAATTCTGTGTTATAGTTTACCACAATAAAATATTCAAATGCAATGCAATTTAAAGAAAAAAGTCCCATGGAGCTTAACCTCTTTCCCTCCAGAGGCTTCCCTAGAACCACACATTCTTCCAACCTGACCCGATCCTCCCAAGGCCAACATAACTGAGTGCATGCTGAAGTCAAGGGTGCTGCACTGGGCACTGCCTGGAGTAGAAAGCCAGGTGCACATTCTTCTCTGCTTCAAAAAAGCTTGTCCCACAGCCTGGGCAGCAGTGCATGTCTCTGCTGGGTGAGGCAGAAAGGGTACTGAATCGACTTCTTTGACCTTGTGCTGTGGGATCACAGAAGCCAGAGTAACCCAATGTGAATGAAGATCCAGGTGGCTTGACAAAGAGAGCAGCCTCTCAGGTGGCTTTGAAGAAGTGGGGTTCATTGGAGGCAGATTGCTGATGAACCTGCCTCATCAGTAGGGAGGTGCCTCTCTGAGCAAAGGACCGTAGCCTCCCATCACTGGGGTGAGGTGTGTATGGAAGGATGATTCTGGAAAAGCAGCTAAGGTCAAATGGTGTCAATTCTTAAATGCCCAGTTGAGTTTGTCTGGCCTTAAGTGCTGGCTGCAGGAAAAGAGCTTGGGTGTTCTTTGTGTTCTTTTTCACTGTCCTTTTGCCAGTTAGGAATGTGTGCTTTTTATCCTTATCAAGCAGAGAACTTGGACAGTTTACGTTTTATTTCAATGTTTTCTTTGCAACTCAAACTGTGTTTGCCATCTAGTGATTAATCCATGCCACTGCAACAACCTACTTAAAATTCTTTGTTTCTCAACTCTGCAGCCAAGCTCCCAGGCCTCCAAATTCCATTCTGTTGACAGTCACTTCTGCCCTAATGCCTACCTCAGCATTCAGAGACAGCACCGTGAAATCAGAACCCTCAGAGTAGCAATAATATTCACATGAAAGAAAACTTTAGTTGTTCAAAAGAAAATGAGCTTTAGAAATTGTGTATTATGAAAAGTTTAAATAGGATCAGACTTGAACTGTATTCAACACCTCTGGGTGAACAAGGTTCATGGAGCACAAGAGATACCACCTTCATTTCTGGAGTTTCTGTTCTTATATAGCTTCCAAAGGGAGACAAGGACTTAACAGTTTGGTGTTCCAAATAAGTGGTACCTATTAGAATGTAACTTTCCAAATTTCTGAATTTCTGGATGCATGTCAAAACAGCCACATTTTCTTCTTCTATTGTCATTAAGTAGATTCCTTTTCCTTCAAAGGTGTCATTAATCATTTGATAGAATGAGCCAAAAATGTTGTGTTTCATGTGCAGAGAACTTAAAAGTAAACATTAGTCACTCCAGAGTCTTAAAGAGCCTACAGTAACATTTTGCAATGGAACTTTAGAGTTCCTTCACAATGAGGACTTCTACATTGGAAGATATACTGAATCTAGTGTGTCTTTTTGCCCCTGAGATCTGGGTTGTGGGAATTCAGTTAATTGGCAAATGAATATCTACTATTTTCTAGGCTCTGAGCTAAGTACTATGGATGCTATGGATATAATGTTATACACATGTACACTGTGATAACACCTTTTTTAAACTTTGTTATAACCCACTCCCCATACCCCACTTCCATGGTATGGAAGGAAGTCCTTTTTTTCTTCCTTTTCTCTTCTTTCTTTCTTTTTTTTTTTTTTTTTTTTTTTTTTTTTTAGCTAAAGGAAAAAAGTTTTCTTGCTTTGTTAGTAAAGGAGAAACACAGAGGACTACTATACCAGAGTCTGTGATTTTTACCCATCAAGGATAACAGGAGTTTTTTGCTTTTGTTGTTGTTTTTATTTTTGGTACCAGTGATTGAACCCAGGGAGCTTATCCACTGAGCCACATCCCCAGCCCATTTCTTATATTTTATTTAGAGACAGGGTCTTATTGAATTGCTTAGGGTCTCGTTAAATTGACGAGGCTGGTTTTTAACTCTTAATCCTTCTGATTCAGCCTCCCAAACCACTGGGATTACAGGAATGCACTACCACACCCAGCTAACAGGGGATTTTAAAAGAGGTGATTCAAAGGCTACAGTCTAGGTATTTTCTTATCCAGAGTTGAAATTCACTTCTTAATTTGGGAGATAATCATTTCTAAGATGTTCTGATGTCAAGCAAATCTTTCTTACACTAAATTTTGTCTTACAAAGGATTGTGCTGTAGAGAGCAAGAGATAGAGTTCTCACCTTACTGCCAAATTCAGCTTGTTGTTCAGGTTACAGATTAGTCGCCTGGATATAGCTTCTCTTCTCCAATCCAACAGCACCCCCAAGCCCTGGAATGTGTAGACTGGTTTTGGGAAGCCATTCACTCAGTCTTTTAAAAAAAATATGAACTGCTTGGCTGTCATTTTCAACTATACTCTGTCCCTTTTTTTTTTTTTTTTTTTTTTTTTTTTTTGTTAATGAGCTTCTGTTCATCTGATTTTGCAGGGAAGGCCAGAGATACCGAGTGTATGTGGTGATACCTCTTCTGCCAGGGTTTGAAGGAGACATTTCAACAGGTGGAGGAAATGCTCTGCAGGCAATAATGCACTTCAACTACAGGTGCCCGAATTCCCAGTAGTCTGTTTCAAGCTTTCAGTTACTTTGCGCATGGCTGCTGCTGCCGGGGTGCTGGTGATGGCAGTGTTCTTCACATTGAACAAAGGGGCACTATTTTACTTCCAAATCTTAACCTGTTGATAAAATTCAAATGCAGCCTAAAATTGTACATGGTGGGCTTAGGATACAAAGTAAATATGAAAGAATGAAAATATTAGTGCTTTTTCATATTTATCACTTCTCATATATATGTGATAGTACATATTTCGTATATATATAATGTTGTTAAAAATTATCTTTAAGCCATATTTTTTCAGTAATAGAGAAAAACCATAAAATTAAATACCTAAAATGATATGAGTATGATTAGAGTGTATTTAGTTATGTAGCATGTCTCCCAGGAAACTTGGTAATAATAATCTCTTAGAAAATGGAAATTCCTATCTTAAAGAATTTTAATTCTATTTTCTCCATCTACCACATCTCTGCTAAAATTCTACAGAAAGTAGTGACTCCTACACTTGGTATTTTGAAAATCCAGTTTCCATATTCACTCTAAGAGGGACATTTGGGTTCCCCGGAGTCTTTAGACTTGCCAGCGGAACATTGTAAGATGATTGGGAAGTGCCTAGGGATGGGCAGCATAGAAGGTGATAGAGAGCAGCCCCAAGCTTCCCCTTGGGTCACTTAACTGGGAAAGAGATTGGAAGCCAAGAGGTGAGTAAGTGGACAGGCCTGGATATGAATATGGCTCCTGAGCATGAGCTTGGACCTGACACACAAGAGTTCCACACAGGATGGATCACCCTGGTGATAAGTCACAACAAAGACTAGAACCTGGGTATTTTCTTTAAATAGTTCTTGTTTTTTCAAACCACCTTTAGTTTCTCTCCTTTCTAGTTCAACCTTCTAGAGGGTTGGAAGGGGCAAATAAGATCTCACACTTTGTAATCCAAGAAGTGGATTTGTAAATCCAAGAAATGCTCAAAGTATAGGTCAAATTGCTCTGCACGTACAATCTGAATGCACTAGAGTTTTCTGCCATTGCATCTATCTCCCAGGGTCATAAGTAAGGATCTGTTTCCCCTGGGGTAATTTTGCCTAGTTACAGTATGAGAGAACTTGGTCTATATACTCGGATTGAATATTTGCCATTTCTAATGTTATCTGATTTACAGCATGACACATAAAGCTTTTCAAGTATTTAAATCATTGACATAATGTTTAATTGGATTTCATCTGCTTCATTTGCCATTCTAATGTTTTTGGAATATTGTCAGTTGTAATTATTTCCTATGACTGTTTTCTTGAGTTTGAACCAGCTAAATGGAATACATGTTTGGCTCTTGTTCAGAACCCAAACTATAAAACATCTCTATTTGCTGGCATCATCTTTAATAATATCAGCATTTCCCAGGCATAACTGTATTTTTAATTACTTTCATAGAGCAAGCAGATGGAGCATAGAATTTTTTTTCAGTCTGTATAATTCATCCACTGTTATCAGAGTCTTGAGAAACAAAATCATAAGCAGAGTCAGTTAAGTCTGGTTTTGTTTTTACGTTTAAGGGGTTTTGTTGAATTTATGGAGACAACGTAATGTAATAGTTTGCTGAATTCCTAAATCACTCTACCAATGGTTCAAACTTTTCACATTGGAAAGCAATGTGATACTTTCAGTATTCTTATCTATTGAGGCATGCTGGATTTATCTTTTCTGTCACCAAATTTAGAAGAGGGAAGGTTCATTTATAACTCATCTTTTTAAAAATAGCTTCTCTTTGTGAAATCTAACTTTAATTTTATAACTTCCATTTATCCACCTCAAAACTGCTTTGTCCAATTAGTTACATTACAAAAGCAATGTTCACCTGTGTTTAGCTTTAAAACATGTAGGCAGCTTCTCATTAGAAGCACTTGTTCTGTTTGTACTTGGATTGGGATTATACCCACACATACTGCAGTCGGAATTGGTTGTTTTGAAACCTCCATAATTATTTCTTTGCATACTTTCAGAACCATGTGCAGAGGAGAAAATTCCATCCTTGGACAGTTAAAAACAGAGCGTAAGTCACTGCTTTTCTTTTCCCTCCAGGATTGTTTTTATGAAGCAAGAAACTATCTGTAATATTAAGTGTGAGGATGAATTATCAGTAATCACAAATGCTTTCACCGAGTTTTTAGAATTATAGTCACAAAAATTTCTCTACAAAATGATCAGCTGAGGTCAATTATTTATTTTTATTAATCTGCCCAAACCAATGTTCCAATACAAACGCTTGAGATGCATAGGTAATAAAAAATGAGAATGTCCATATAATTTTATTTGTTTATTTATAGTAATTTTGCCTTAACAATATCTGAAATTTGTAAGGCACTTCTCAAAGACCATACATGTGTATTCTCTGCTCATTGTCTACCTCAGTCTTAGAAAGAAATCAGGACAGGGGTCACTCCTGCTTCAAAATTGGGGAAATAAATGCTCTAAGGTCAAGACATATTTACTGCATCTTATGTATGCAGCAGAAGTCTCAGGGTTCTCACAACATATTCTTGTATTTAGCAAAGAAAGCCTGCTTTTGAAAGGCATATTTTCAGGTGTCTTCTTTTTTAAAGTTTTTGCTTGTTCTTTTTAGTTATACACGCATTAGAATGTATTTTGACACACATACATGGAGTATAACTTCACATTTTTGTGGTCGTACATGATGTGGAATTTCTCTGGTTGTGTATTCATATATAAACAGAGGAAAGTTACATCCTATTCATTCTACTGACTTTCCCATTTCCATCCACTCTCCCTTCCCCCCACCCCCCCCACTCCCGTACCCCGTCCAATCTGGTGAACCTTCACTCTCCTCCACCTGTTGTGAATTAGTATCTGCATATCAGAATGAACATTCAGTCTTTGGTTTTTTGAGACTGGCTTATTTCAGTTAGCATGAAATCTCCAGTTATATCCATTTACTGGCAAATGCCATAATTTCATTCTTCTTTATGGCTGACTAATATTCCATTGTGTGTGTGTACCACATTTTCCTTATCCATTCATCTGTTGAAGGGCACCTAGATTGGTTCCATATCTTAGCTATTGTGAATTGAGTTGCTTTAAACATTGATGGGGCCACGTCACTGTAATATGCTGATTTTAAGTCCTCTGGGAATATGCCAAGGAGTGGGTAAACTGGGTCAAATGGTAGTTCCATTCCAAGTTTTCTGAGGAATTCAGATGTCTTCTTAATTGATCCTTATATATAGTTCTCCACAACAGTATATTACATGGAGTTTACTTATTTATATCTCCTTGAACTAACTGTAAGTTCATCCCATAGTGGATAATTCAATAATATTCTATAAATTTGTGCAATGTTATGGGGAGGTGGCCAGCACCTCATTGGGGGTTTTTCTTCCTGTCAAGGAGGATGTAAGCCTCCTAAGAAATTAAAATCTAGAATAATTAGTGAAGAATAAAAGATAAAGTTGGAAAGATAGTTTCATAAAGGTAGAGTCCCTTATAGGTCCAGTCTACACAAGAGATGGAACTAGGCAATTATAAAATAGCTCTCATGGATTATTTAAGAGGTACATCAAAGGCAGGGATAAGGTTTCAGGGGTGGAGTCTGGCTTCATGATGTCTTGCAGTCCACAGGTTGATTGGCATCTTGGCAGGTCACACGCATCTCAGAGAGGCTGTGCAGCTACAGCAGGTCACCCCATCCCCAGTGCTGTGTGGGACCAGGCAGAGCTGCATAGGGCTTACAATGTGTCTAGGCAGTCAACCAGAGGAAGTATCCACTGCAAGTTCCCAGACACCAGATTCTATATTCATTAGGCTTTGATGCGTGTTGTAGTCCACACACAGCCCACGGATAGCTTTCGACACAATAGGTAGAAAAGATTTCACAGAACTAAACTGGAGTCAGAACCCAGCTTATCTGATGTATAGATCAGTTGGGTCTTGATTATGAAAACCTAGGTGGCCACGCAAAAGAAAAGAGGCAACACTCGCCAAGTGGTGTTTATATGCATTCTCACTTCCTGTGAGGGAGGGAGGTAAAGGGGACTGTTATAGGCCAGAGAGATGCTGTGATAGAAAAGTGGGGCTTGTGGGTAGAGTTTGGATCTCACTTACCTGAGAGAATGGAGATGCCACAAGGAAATCTGGAAGACAGAAGGAGCCATCATAGCCATGTGATGCCAGGTGATATGACCTCCAGATATGTATAAACCTTAACTGAGTCTTAAGGCGGGGATTATACATTACACTGGCAACCTCCTAAATGTGGACACTCAATGATGTATTGGAACGTGGGAGAAAAACCTTAAACCTTCCAAGTACGTATAGATTTAACTTAAAATTATGAAATTAGGACATCAGCAGGAGTGGCAGAGTAAAGATCTCCAAAAATATACTCCTCCATTAAAAACAACAAAAACGTTAACAGAAATCTTTGAAATCAACTTCCCAGATCCTAGAAGTTAACCAAAAGCTTGTAACAATCCAAGAGTGTTTATTCAAGAAAACCAGCTGCATGTTGTTAAAAACTTCTTCTCAACTCCACAACAATCTTCAGAACCAACAGGTTCTCAATCATGGCAAAAACCAGGAGCCTACAGGTGGTCAGGGTGCAAGTCAGTTTTCAAGGGTCCCTACCCTGACAGTGCTCAGAGCATTGTCATTAACTGACCTGTTTGGAAGTTCCCTTTACACCATCATTCAAAGGACTTACATTTATTTCTCTGGCTCAATGTGCTCAGTGCAAATAACCTTTGACCTAGATATTTATCAAAACAAGCAGCAACAATTATTTAATATCACAGCTTCCTGAGACAGTGATAACAGCTGAGCAAACAAGAAGCTAAAAACTTAAAAGGGAAACCTGGGGAGGGAGACTCCTGTAGTGGGCATCAGGAAGCTCTAACATACTCCTGGGAATCTAAAAGGCTGTGCATATGTATGCGTGCCCAAGGCTATGCCCATGCTCAGGGAAGACTTGAGAACACTCTAAATTCTTACCTCTGGCAGGCCTTAAGGCCCTGGTACAAAGAGAAAGTGAAGCCCAAGGCAGCATTATAAAATGCATGCTCCCCTCACAGCTCCTCAATAAAATATAAGAGACTCACTGGTTCCAGGAATTTAAGAAATCATATAAAGTATATTCTCATGACATAATGGAATGAAATTATAAACAATAAAAGGAGATTTTGGAAATTTACAAATAGATAGGGAATAACACACTTCCAAATAATGAAAGAATCAAAGAAGATATTGCAAACGACCGACAAAAAATATTTTGTGGTGAATGAAAATGAAAACACATCAAAATTTATCAGACAAAGTTAAAGCAAGGTTTAGAAAGAAATATATAGCTATAAACATTTATCTTAAAAAGAACAAAAACCTCGAATCAATAATCTAAACCCACATTTTAAGAAACAATATAAAAAAGAGCAAACTAAATCCAAAGCAAGCAGAATGGAAGAAATAATGAAGATTGGAAGGAAGACAAATAAGAAAATAGAAAAACAATAGAGAAAATCAGCAAGACCAAAAATTGTTTCTTTGAAAAAAATTTAAAAGTTAGCAAATCTTTAACTAGACTAAGTAAAAAAAGACAGAAAATTCAAATTATCTAAATCAGGAAATAAGAGAACAGTAGATCTTATAAAAATAAAAGAGAATACTCTGAATCATTATATGCTAACAAATTAGTTAAACTAAATAGATGGAAAAGTTCCTCTGAAGACATTGTATTAGCCAGAGTTCTCTAGAAAAACTGAACTGAGAGAAAAGAGAAGAGAGAGTGTGTGCGTGTGTGTATGTGTGTGTGTGTGTGTGTGTGTGTGTAGAGAGAGAGAAAAAAGAAGATGGAGGGGAGGTGTGTCTATTATGAGGAATGGGCTGACATGACTATGGAAACTGAAAAGTCCCAGTCTGCTGTCTGTGGATAGAAGATTCCTGAAAGCCATTGGTGTGATTTCAGTCCAAGTTTGGAGATCTAAGAGCCAGAGGGGCCAATGGTACAAATCCCAGTTCAAGAGCAAAAGAAGGCCAATATCCCATCTAAAGTAGACAGGTAGAAAGCAAAAGGGGAGAATTCCTCCTTCATCTGCCCTTTGTTCTGTCCAGGCCCTGGATGGATTGAATTGTGCCCACCAACAATGGGAAGGGAAATTTACTTTAATGAATTTACTGACTTCAGTGCTAATCTTATCAGAAACCCTCTCATAGACACCCCCCAAAATAATATTTAATCTAGGTATCCCTAGCCCAATCAAGATGATATATAGAACTAACCACCACAGACACAAAATACCAAATCTGATTCTAGAACAAACTGAAACTCCAAGTAAACCTAAAACAAGTAAAAAAAAAAATGACTTTGCAATCAACATGTTTCTAAAAAGCTCAGGCCCAGACAGTTTTGCTGGTGATTTCTACCATCCATAAAAGAATCAATATTCATCCTTCACAAACTTTTCCCTGAAAAGATAGATAAGTATTGCCCAATACCAAAATCATTCCAAGAAAAGAAAGACAGGAACCAATATTCCTTAAGATACAAACACAGAACTCCTCAGTGATATTATTAAGCTGAATCAGGCAATATAAAAAGGATTATGAATCATGATCAAATGGGGTTTACCCTATGAATGGTTGGTTTTACATCTGAAAGTAAATCAGTATAGTACACAGTGGGAACAGAATAAAGGACAGAGACCACATATGACCATCTTGTTAGACACAGAAAAGTATTTGACAAAATCTAAAATTCTTTCATGATGAAAAACAAATAAGAAAACAGCTTAGGAATGGATGAGAACTGCTTCAACCTCATAGAGGGGGATATTCAAATATCAACATCAGGCATCATACTTAAGTGGAGAAAGACTGAAAGCTTTCACCCCGTGATCAGTAACAAGATGAGAATGGCCACTCTTGTCAAACATTAAAATGGAAGTTTTAACCAAGGCCATTGGATAAGAAAAATAAATTCTGAAAAAGGGATAGGGAGGAAAAACAGGAGTAAAACAATTTTTTCACAAATGGCACACTCTTGTGGGCAGAAAAATCCTAAAGAATTCACACCTAGTCATGCAATTAAAGGTAATAAATCAGTCTATTTTGTGTTGCAGCATACAAGATCAATATACAAAAATCAACTTGTTTCTATAATCGGGTGAATTAGCTGAAATAGAAGACCTAACATTGTTAAGATGGCAGTACTCTCCAAATTGATCTATAAGATTCAGCACTATTACTGTAAAAAATCACAGCTGCCTTGTTGCAAAGACTGACAACTAGTCCTAAAATTTATGTGGAATTTCAAGGCATTTAGCATAGCCAAAATGACTATAAGAATGAATTGGAAAACCCATATTTTTTTATTTTAAAATTTTTCTACAAGCCTAGAACAAGTAATAAAAACAGTATATTGTTGATATAAGGTTAGACATATAGATCAATGGAATTGAATTGAGACTTCAGAAATAAGCCATTGGTTTCAACAAGGATATCAAGAATTCATTGGAATAGTTTCTTAGAATTGTTTTTTCTTTCTTTGTTTTTTTTTTTTTTTGAGAATTATTTTTTCAACAATCAGTATTGGAACAACTGAAAAGATTGAGAGAGAGGGAAGCTGAACACCTCAAACAATATACAAAAATTAATTCAAAATGGATCAAAACCTTAACACTTCAAATCTTCTAGAGGAAAACAGGCATAAATCATTTTAAACTTGGTTAAGCAATGGTTTCTTAGATTTTTTTTTTTTACCAAAAACCCAAGCAAATATGTAAAACTAGATGAAACACAAGAGCTTCTGTGTTCTGATGAACACTGTTAGAAAATTAAGTAACCCATAGAATGAGGAAAATGTTTGCAAATCAGATATATGATAAGGGATTAGTGTTCAGAGCATATAAAGAATTCTTAAATTCAATAGTAAAATGAAAAAATAACTCAGTTTTAAAATGGAAAAACAATCTAAATAGACATTTTTTTAAAAAAAAGAAGATTATATAGATGGCCAATAAACACATGAAAATATACTAATTGTCACTAGGGAGATTCTAATGAAAACCACAATGAGATAGAACTTCACCCTTTCATACCCACCAGAGTGGTTAAAATAATAAAAAAAAAATCTTGGTGTGGGTTTGGAAATGGTGGAACCCTCATACATTGCTGTTGGGAATGCAAAATGCTGTATCCTCTTTGGAAAATAATTTGGTGGCTCCTCAAAAATTAAACATAGATATCCATATAACCCAGCAGTTCTCTTAAGTATATACTTAAAGGGTATTGAAATCATACATCTACACAAAACCTGCATTGAATAGCTGGGGTAGAAACAATCCAATGTCCATTAACTGATGAATGTATAATAAAATGTGGTATATCTACACCCAGTAATCCTACAGTACTATTCGGGTATAAAAAGAAATGTATTGATACAGTCTACATTATGAATCAACCTGCAAAACATTACATTAAGTGAAAGAAGCCAGGCACAAAAAGCCACATATTATATGATCCCATATTTATGAAATGTCTTTAATAGACAAATTCATGGAAACAGGAAGTGGATTAATGGTTGCCAGAGTCTAGGGAGAGTATGGAATGGGAAAAAATGCTAATAAAATGGGCATGGGGGGTGACAAAAGGTTTTAAAATTAGGAAGCATTGATGATTGCACAACTTTGTGAATACACCTTTTTTTAATGTACTGAATGGTACATTTTATTTTATTTTATTTTATTTTATTTTAATTTTAATTTTTTTGCAATACAGGGGCTGAAGCCCAGGACCTTGTGCATGCTAGGCAAACAGTTTACTACTGAGCTGCAATCCCAGCTTGAATGGAACATTTTTAAAGAATGAATTTTATGGTATAATTTCTTGACAAAATTTATATTTTATGAATTTTTAAGTGATTTGGAAGCTTTCAAACTAATGACTTAAACTTTCAGTACATGTATATTTTATGCAAACACACATTCATATATTGATATTTAATGTTTAGTAGTTTTTCACTGATGGTCTGCTCCATCCACAAAACTTTAGAAAACAACTTGAGACATTAGATATGTATACCACCAATGACAAATACTTTCCACATGTTGCATATAATTGTTTCCAGGACAAAGAAGATTTGCCAGAACATTATCTCTATCTCTATTTAAATGACAGTGAATGAGTAAATCTATAAAAGACATATTGATAAAGTGGAATTGGGAAAGTCACTCAATCCTGGCTGGTAATGTCTTGTAAAAAATGCAAGATGAGGTTATAGAAGAATAAAAAATCAAAACAAGCTTATTATTTAGTTTCTCAGCCATAAAAATGTCCTGGGCTTATAATAAAGCATTTTCTTTGGCTCTGGACCCTTTTCCTGCCTTTGCCACTCAGGGGAAATAAATTGGATTTTAGCACAAGACTCAAGTTCAATGGTAAGCCTGATTGTGAGGAGATTTCCAAGAACCCTGGGAGCAAGTCAAAAGAAGGCATCTCAGTGGGGAAAACGTTCATATTCTAAACACAGAAAAGATTAATTACATAATGCCCCTTTCTGAAGTACAAGCTTATATTATTGGTTTTGCTTTTGCAAATGTGTAGTAGGTGTTAAAGACATGAACTAGCTAATCTCTAATTGGATAGAGAAATAGAGTTCTCTACTGTTTCAACTACCTAGAATAACAAAACAGCTGCTCTGAGTACGTTAAAATTCCTGGAAAGAAATCCAGTTGCTATTAGTGTATAATTATCTGATACTCCAGACTCCAGGATTTAATGTTTAGTTTAAATCATTTCTTTACCATTTTTATAACTGTTATGAATTACAGCATTTAAGCAGCCAAGTTAATATAATTTAACATAAAGGCCAGAGGTATTAAATCAGGATTAGAAATGAACATATACTGAGTGCCACGAGTTTTTAAACAACAAAAGCCTGTGGTTTTTTTTCACTTTTGATGTCCTTTCACAAAATTTCTTTATAAATGTTAAGAGTTTATCATGTTGAACTTCTTTCAAAGTACATGTGCACCAATTTTAATAACAGTTATGTCCTGGAACCTGTATAAGTCTCCAAACTCTCAAATAGCTCCAGGATATATAATTTGGAAACATCCCTGATTCTTTTCCATCTGTTGGAAGCATTTTCTTCAAAAGGCATTTGTTTCTCCAATTATATTCTTGAATCACAAGTTAACATCACCAACTTTGTACCTATTACATATAGAGTCAATTTTTTTTCAAACAATAAAGTACTGGTTCTCAATTTTATTTTTTCTTCTGTCTACAGAGAGCACACAGTGAATTATTTCATGCTATTGATGGATGCCCCTTCTTGCATTGGACAGACCAAAATGGTCCACTTTCTGGCTAGCAGCCATTATCTTTCTTTTAGACCTTGTGGCTGGTACCATTAGCATTCTTTTGAGGGTCATTTTTCACAAAGAAATGAAGGTTTTATCATTGCATCAGAGTTACTGTATAGGTGAAGGTGAGTGGGATGTAGGCCTGGGCTATAGGCAGGGTGGTCTCTGGTACTTTACTGTTGCTCCCTAGGCTTCCTGTAGGATGGTGCATCCCTGTGCTTCAGAAAGCCACACACTATGACATGTCTTAGACCTTCAGGTTGATAACAGCTAATAAGTATTACCTAATATAAAAAAAGTAATTTTGAAATAATTTTGGACTTGTAGAACCGTCTTCAGGACTCTTCATCCTCATTTCCCAAACGTTAGCTTATCACCCCCTTTGCTTTATTGCTTTCTCCCAGTAGATCTATGTTTTAATAGGATTTTGTTTGCTTCTTTACTCTGCACCATTTTGGAATAAGTTGCAGCAAGGATGTTCCTTTTCCCCTAAATACTTTTTGTGAGAAAACAAGGACACTTTCCTAATCAGCTATAGTTCAATTACTGAAATAAATGAAACTGACATTAATATAATACTATTACCTAGCCTATAGCCCTTACCAAAATTTTGCCAGCTGTCCCACTAATCTTCTTCAAGCAGAAGAGGAAGAAAGGTTTTGTTTTCTGGGGGCGTGTTCTGCTCACAATCATGTGTGGCACTTGGTTGCCCTTGACCCTTATTTTCCCTTCATCTGAAATGGTCCTTTAGTCATTTCAGTTGGGGGGAGGGGCAAAATGATTTTGGAGTCACTTCAATGTCAATTCACGGAGATCTCATTCCTTTTCACTTTTGCAGAGTCTCCCAAGTGTGGATTTGCCATGGTTTACTCCATATCTCCACTGTATATGGGCATTTAGAATGTTTTCTATATTTCTCAATTACAAACAAATCGTACACTTTCAATAGTCAGGACTGGACAGTGAGTAACTTTGTGCATATGTTTTCTTATTTGTTGTAGGTATAGCTTTAGGGTAAATTTCTAGAGTGGAATTACTAGGCAGCTTTGTCAAATATCTCCAGGTGACCCTCTAGGAATTAGCGTTCCTGTCACCAATATATGACAGAGCCTGTTCCAGCCTAGTCTCCCCAGCAGAATATGTTCTTCCACTTCATTCATTTATCCATCCATCCATTCATTCATTTTTGCCAATCTCATAAGTAAGAAATGGTTTCTCAGTGTAGTTTTTTAATTTGCATTTCTATTATTTTGACTAAGGGTGAATATCTTTTCACATGTATTTTTTGTCTGTGTGAATTGCTTATTTATATCTCTTGCCCATCTTTCTATCAAGATTTTGGTTTTCTTCCCCTTCAATCCAAGTCTTTCATATGTTATAAAGAACTTACAACTTAAGAACTCTTACACTTTATCTGATATATATATATATATATATATGTATATATATATGTATATATATATATACATATATATATATATGTTATATGTATACATATATGTGTATGTGTATATATATGTATACATATCATTTTTTTTGCAAATACTTTCTCTCATGTTTGCATTTTGCCCTTGGTTTTTTCCTGTGGTGTTTTCTGTCATGCAAATATATTCTCATGTAATCCAGTTAACATTATCAATCATCAATCTTTTACTGCCACTGGATAGTAAAAAGCCTTCCCTTCACTTGGATTGTAAAGGAATTCACTCTTGTTTTCTTCTTTTTGTCTGATTTCATATGATTACATTTCCATTTCTGATCCATTTGGAATTTATTCTTTTGTTTATTTATATATGACAGCAGAATGCATTACAATTCTTATTATATATATATACAGCACAATTTTTCATATCTCTGGTTGTATACAAAGTATATTTACACCAATTCGTGTCTTCATACATGTACTTTGGATAATAATGATCATCACGTTTCACCGTCATTTCTAACCCCATACCCTCTCCGTTCCCCTCCAACCCCTCAGCCCTATCTAGAGTTTGTCTGTTCTTCCCATACTCCCTCTCCCTATCCCACTATGAATCAGCGCATTTGGAATTTATTCTTAATGGAATTCTTGGAGTTTTACCTTTTTCAAGTGGCTGTTCCATTGTATTGGCACCTCTTACTTGAATGTCCTGTCCTGGTCACTTGAGATTCTGCTTTCATCATACACAAAATTTCCACCTACACTTTGGTCTGTTTTTGGACTTTCTAGTTCATCCACTGGCTTATCTATGTATGTACCAGTTCTGCACTATTGAATTATACAGACTTTATAGCATGTGTCCATATCTGATAGAGCTAATGTCTCCTCATAGCTTTTCTTTAAAAATTTCCAAGTTATTCTTGCATATATATTTTTCCTCATGAACTATGATATCATATTGTCTAACTCCATTAAAAATGTTGGTATTTTTATTGAGATTACCTTAAATATATAAATGAACCTGGGAAAAGTCAACATCTTTCAGTGTTGAATAGTTCTATCCCAGAACAAGGGGTGGCTTTGCATTTGTCTATTCTTCTGTCTTGAGAGTCTTTTAAATTTTTCTTCCTAAATTTTTACACATATCCTGTTAAATTTATCTTTAAGTATTTTATCTTTGTAGGAACCTATATAAATGAAGTTCTGTTTGTGAGTCTCTAAATGGTTATCATTTGTATGTATGAAAGCTACTGGTTTCTATATGTCAATTTATATTCTGTTACCATAATTAATCATTTCATTGTTTAAGATCATTTTATCATTGGTTCTCTGGGTATACTATGATCATATCTGCAAATGAGTGATTAGCTTACTTCTTATGATGTCTCTTGACTAGCTACATTAACTGATGTTTCCAAGACAAAATTAAATTGTATTGATTATATATAACACACACACATATACATCTATTATTACATCTTATACATTTAAAAGCATATAGGTATGTATGCATCTTTTTCTACCTCACTGTTTTTATGAGGAATGGATGCTAGATTGTCTCAAAAGGTTTTCTGCATCTGTTGAGATGATTACGTGATCTTCCCCCTAGATTGTCAAAGGAAGATAATCTTGTTTTAATGCATTTCCTCACATTGAGCAGACTTGTGTCTCTGGAACATATCGCACTTGGTCATGATCTATTATTTTCTTAATGTGCACTATTAATCTTAAATCTATAAATGCCAAAACTCAGTAGCGGTGTTGTTCAAAGATAGTGTCTTACTGATGATTTTTGCTGAATCAAAATTTGGGGCAGTGTCATAGGAATCTGCTTTTAATAAGTCCCACAGGGGTGGTTCTTATGCACACCAAAAACTACTGGCCTCTTGTGTTGTTCACTGTGATTTTCAAGTGGGGAATTACTACAAAAAAAAATACTTATTTTAGCAAAGGATTTGTTCAGTGATTCCATTAAAAAGTTGGTTTGTGCATTAACATTTTCAATTTTAGGTTAAAAGCCAGCTGTAGATGATACAGAAAACTCCAAAGCTGAAATATTATCTGCCACTTGAATATTTTACCTATTGACCCTTGCACTCATTTATTCCACTTTTCTTAGCACGGATGAGCATACCAAGATGTGTCAGACTAGTTCCCATACTGTTAAAAGAGAAATAGAAGAATATACCAATATTTGTAAAAACTACATATTATAGTAGTAACATTTTCCAGGAATTTTATGGGCATGAGAGGCTTCAAAGAGGAAATGCTCCTCCCTCCTGGAAAAGAGGAGACTGCGGAGAGGAGGTGATGCTTCAGACGAAGCATCTTTCCAATGTGACACTGACACACAGAGAAAGAAATCGATTTACAAAGATCTCATTCACATTGAACTTTTTGGAAATGCCTCTCCTACACGTGATGCCACCAAATCAGCTCTTGCCAAACACAGCTATGTATGATCACTCGTGCATGAGGGAAGAGTTAGCTGTCAGGGAAGAAAGCTCCGTATGTATCGTGTGACTGGATTTTTTCCTAAGGTAACTAAACTTAATGCAAACATTAAATAGCATCAATAGTAAAATGGAAAACCTCAGTTATAAATGGAAACTTCAGTAAATGAAATGTGAAAGACTACTGGTTCTATTAGTATGTTTCAAGAGTCTTTTAAAGAAAAAAGACTTATACTCTCTATTAGAATTCATGACAATTTGGTTCTAGGCCATTTATTCTTATTATCAGACTTGATAAGACTTTGCTTGTACCAGACAACTGCTGTGTGGAATAGGGACCATAAAATCTTGTGACTAGCATTCATCCTGGGGTAGTGATTATGGGTTGGCTTGATATGGAATGCATTCCTTCTTATCACATGAATGACCCTTACATAATGAGATGAGAGGGCAGCATTTCCAAGTACAAGACTAGTACTGCTTGCTCTGAAGAAAATCCCCCTACATCTCATGTAGTAAAGATTCTTTCAGTTCCTAAGTTGAATGATCTAAAAGGGGGAGGGTATTTAAATTGCCAACATTTTTATTTGCTCCAAGTCAGTAAAATATAACAGCTGCTTAGGATGGAACATGCTACAAATGTATGTTTGGGCACATACCTTGCCTCTGATTGAATTGCAGCAGGTGTCAACCAAAAAAGAAGCAAATGTCACACTGAATCTCGGATTATCAGTTCTGCCTCAACTTTAACCATCACTTTTCAGCAATTACTCACCAAATCATTAAAATGAAATGATATATCTTTGAACATAGTTTTGGATTGCCTCAGCAAGGGCAAGACAGAAAACACTTCGATATAATTTTTTAAAATGTATAGCCATCCAGAGGAACACTATAAAAACTCCCCAGATAGAGAAAGTAGACCCTGGGTGAATTCTGAGGTTGTATTTACACACACACACACACATGCACGCACGCGCGCGTGCACACACGCACACACAATACAGTACATTCTAAACGACATGTTTAGATTATATATTTTGTTTTGAAAAATAGTAAAATTTAATGTGCCTTTTTAGAGCATGGTCATATTAATTTTAATAATTTCTTTTTTTAATTTCCAGTTGGTAATCAGTGGATAAATTATATTTCATTCTGTGGTCTTAGAACACATGCAGAGCTTGAAGGAAACCTGGTCACTGAGCTTATCTATGTCCACAGCAAGTTGTTAATTGCTGATGATAACACTGTTATTATTGGTAAGTATGTGGTCTGTGATTGTGTTCCCTGCCAGCTGACTTATCCCATGCCTCAGTGTTTCTTACTATCAGTCCCACGCTTCCTTTGCAATTGAAAGACAGTAGTATAACATCTAAAATACTTCTAAAACAATCATTTTCTCTATGTCCTTTTGGTCTGTCTTTAAAGTTCAGAAACCCAGAGTAATGAAATGGATGTGTACAACTTACAGTATTCAAAAGCAGTGTTTTAATCCAGAAGTCAATAATCTGTCTGATCTCATTAATTCTTTGTTAATTCCTTATTTTTATTTTGAATCCAAGTACCTAGATTTCTGGAATTGGAGAGGCAGAAATGTGGAGGGAAAGTGGTTATAAGAATACCTCGTGGTAATTTGTATGTGTTTCCACCCATATTTACTAACCAGTATCACAGACCTGAAGTTACATAAAAGTCCAAGTCAAAACAGTATTAAAATATTACTGCCTGTATGCTTATTATTTTTCCTAATGCCTGTTTTTGGGGTGTCATTAATCAGGACGTAGAGCAGGCCAGTTTTGTTAATGTGGGAGGTGGGGGACAGAGACTGTATGCTCTTGATGTGTTGAACTCTACACTAAGGTCCACTGTCTTTTCCTTTCAAGAATTCACGGTGGGTTTCCCTATAGACCTCTCCACACTGACAGATTCAGGAGAGAGTTACTGGTTGTCCATTCTACCCACATTAGATCTACTACTTGGCCAGAGAGGTGGATGTTTAGCTTCATTCTTTTATATACACTGAAAGCTTCATTTGACCATCATTGAATGGTTTTGCCTTTGTATATTATGGTACCTGAACCCTGGAAGGTCAGGATGAGAAACAGAATTAATAATCAGCAGGATGAATGAGCTGAGGGGGGTTGAAGGCGTGTTACTGGGAGATGTGACAGGTCCCACTATTGGGAATTCTGCTCATCTGTTTTAAATAAAATGTAATTTCTCAGCTATAATAAGATAATTCCCTATTCTTTAAGAAACTAAATGTCAATGAAGTGTTTTGAAATTTTTTGGCAGCTAATATGCCTTTTCCATCTCTATCCTCCACTGAGAAAAGGGAAAAAAAAATCTCATATCTAGGAGTAATGAGGCTGTCTTATCTGGAGTGTGATTTGAAAAGAAAGGAAGAATAGTTCTAAAACCAGAAGATTTATAGATCACCGTGTGTGTGTGTGTGTGTGTGTGTGTGTGTGTGTGTGTGTGTGTGTCCCCCGCCCGTGCCTGTCTGTGTGCATGCAGAGTGAAAGAAGTGGGGGGATTGAGATTGGAGAGAGCGATTCTCCTAATATTCATACAGGGCACTTAAAATAATCTTGTTCATCTATTGCTATATAGGAATGGAGCTCTTTAGGGGGTTTATTCACTCCCCTGTGTTCTCCAGTACACAAGGTTTATCTTATTTCCCCCAAGCTAATCTGCCTTCGTTCTTCAAAAGCCAACATCAGAATATTTTTATATTAAATATGGTAACTGCAGTAGGAAGTAGAAAATGCTAATGATTACTAAAATGGAAAAGTAAACAAACAAGGCCAAGTAAAATTCAGTTATCGTTGTAGCAAGATTTTAGAACTCTAAAGTAAAAATTGACAGATGTAAATATTTTCCTTTGAGATGTCATTTTGACTTTTAGCCTGCTTTACGTAAAATGTAAATGCAAGGTATTTTTCATTCATAGAGCTAACGGTTAAATTGGTTTGTTGAGTTTTTTTTTTTTAAATTGATTTATTTTCCTTCTAGAAAGATTTCTGAACCCTTGGGTGTTATAGTTTATTTAGGATGGCAATAATTGATCTGTTTTGCACAAGAATTCTTATCTGCTGTCTTGAAACTGAGGATGTGGCTGTGGGCCTGTGAAGAGGACTGCTTGCTAGTCCTTGAGAGTAGGATTTCTTTCTTCCCTTCCCTAAGAGCATTGTGCTTTAAAAATAATACATTTCTCTAACACATAACCCCTGTTTAAGTCCATTACAAAGAGAAAAACATATTTAATATTCTCAGACAAGGGGCTGGGGAAATGTAGAGTACTTGCCTAACATGTGCAGGTTCTGGGTTCCATCACCAGCCCTGCAAAAATGAATAAGTAAAATGAAATTCACAGAAAACAGTTGAAGCTAGGTTGAGAACATTTTACAGACGTTAAGCATTCATTTAAAAGCTTAAAGGAAGTTAAAGGAACTTGTGATCAATTTTTCTAACATGGCAAGCTTATGCCAGAATTATTGAATGGCTGACCTAAAACCAATGACTAATTTGTTTATCTTCATTTTTTTTCCTTACAATGAAACATTTGTTTTCTCGTATTGAAGATCTCTTTTATATATAGCTTTGATTACCAGTTGCCTTGAGTAGCCCTTCTGGACATGCAATTTGTGCCCAAATCCATTTTTCTCACACACCATAATTTTTAGCACGAAACCAAACTAACATTTATTTTGCTCTCCTAAACAATACAAGGCTATCCTTCAAGTCGAATTTAAGTCTGTTCTGTTGACTAAGTGAAATTGTTTTGATGTTCACTAGTCCACTGCCAAGCACAGTGGGGAGATGTCAAACGTGAATAAAACAGGGCCGCTGCCTTCACACAGCTCCTGGCTGAAAGGAGAGCAGCTATTCTTTCCAACTGACACCACAAACGTTGGGATGGATATTGCTAGACAGTAGTGGGAAGGTCCAGAGGCAATCAACAAGGTGGGCGGGGGTGCAGAAACTATGCAGAGGTTATGAGCAACAGCATTCGAAGGACAGGCTTGAGCATGGCAGATGATGCTTTGTGGAAGGCCTGCCCCAATGAAGAGGGTTTATACTTATTTTAAAATATCTATTCCTATGAGTCTCAACCCTAGCTATATTAGAATCACCTGGGGAACTTTAAGATATATGTATCATTTAGGAGGAGGTTTACTCATTCTTCAGAGTACTTTAAAAGGCATCAAAAAAGAAACCATGGATGATTGATATACATGGGGATAGAGCAGAAGACCAATATCTGGTTTCTACTTCTCGTCATTTTCATCTGTTGGCCTGGTTTGGGACTCTAGTTATTGGAGGTTTCATTTTTTTATTTTGGCATCAATATGTTGAAAAAGCTTCCTAAGTGCATGTCAGTAGTCAGAGCTGAGTACTTTGGATCTGGAGGCACAGGGAACACAATTAGGTGGAGGGTAGCCCATTTGGGCTCAATACTCAAAGTTTTCTTTTAAAACAAATAAACTAAAACAGAGTAGAGTTAGTGTGTTAGTGAGTTAGTCAGCTTTCTGTCACTATGACAAAACAACTGAGAAAAACAACTTAAAACAGGAAAGATTTATTTTGGATCATGGTTTCAGCAGTTCTGTTCCTTGGTCACTTATCTCCATTGTTTCTGAGCCTGTCAGTGAGGTGTTATGTCAGGTGGGAGGGTGTGGTAGAACAAAGCTGCTCACATCATGGTGGCCAAGAAGGATGGGGAAGGAGGCAGACAGAAGGAGACAGAGAGCGAGCATCCAGGGATAAGATATATCCTCCAAGGCATGCCTTCAATGACCTTCCTCCAATTGATTCTCCTACAGTTTCCACCGCCTCCCAATTGTCCATACAATTGTGAACCCATCAACAGAGGGATCCACTGATGACATCAAAGTCCCTATGATCCAATCACTTCCCAAACACCTTACCTCTTAACACTGCTGCATTGGGCGCCAAGCCTTCAGTGCACAAGCCTTTGGGAGACTCCAGATCCAAACTTTAGCAGTTTTCTATTACTGCTCTAACCAATGACCATACTCTTAGTGGCTTAAAACCACACCAATTTATGATGTGACACTTCTGTGAATTAGAAGTCCAACATGGGTCTCAATCCAGGGTGTCAGCAGGACTGTTGCACACCTTTCTGGAGCCTCTCGGGGAGAATCCATTTCCTTCCCTTTTCCAGCTTCCAGGAGCTGCCCACATTCCTTGGCTCCTGGACCACTTCCTCCATCTTTAAAACTAGCAGATTTCCATCTCTAAGGATTCCAGAAAGGCTCAACCCATTCCTCTGTAATCACATCTCCCTGTGACTCCTCATGACTTTTAAGGACTCTTGTGATTGTATTGGCCCACCTGAATAATACAGGCCCATCACCCTACTTTAAAGTTAGCTGATTAGCAACCTGAACTTTATATACAGCCTGATTTCACTTTGCCATGTGACATAATACTCACAGGTTTCTGGGTTAGGACATGAACTCTTTGGGGGTGGTTATCCTGCCTATTACAGAAGGATTCATAATTTCTTAAATAATACACAATAAAAAGCACAAATCATGAAGGAAAAGAGCAGTAAATACAACTGTATCAAAATTCAGAATTTTATTCATTTAGAGAAAATGTAAAGATAAACCACAAATTGAAAGGAGATTTTTACACATGAAGAACTCCTCTAAATCAAGAAAAGACAAAATTCAAAAAATTCAAAAAAATTGAGCAGGGAAATTATATTGGAGCTTCACTGTAGAGAACATAACCTAAGGCCCATAAACATGAAATGATGTTCATGCTCATCAATATAATGATAAGATAAATACTTTTTAAAAATACCAGACTGACAAAACTTATGAAGTTGGACAATTTGAGTATTGGCAAGGCTGTGGAGCAATAGGTCCCATCCTCTGCTTTAGAGAGCACAAATTGGAAACCACTTTGGAAAATATTCTGGCATTACTTAATTAAGTTACTCTGCAGCTTAGCAGTCTACTCCTGCATACAGAACCCAGATAAACTCTCACATGTGTATACTGAGAAGCAAATATGCAACTATGTAGAGCAGAATTGTGCATCACAGCAAAATTCTGGAAACACCCAATCATCCATCAATAGTAGAATGAATAAATAAATCCCTGATGTGTTCATTTGAGAACATGTATCACCATTATGCACAGATGAATCTCAAAGATATAACACTGAATGAAAAGTAAATTTCAAAAGATTATTTGCTGTATGATTTCATTTATATAAATTTATGATGTGACACTTCTGTGTCAAAGGTGAAGCATTTTTTCATTTAGGAAAACATGCAGAGAATGATGAACACAAAGTTCAACATCATCTCCCTGTTGTAGAGAGAAGGATATGCGCAGGAAGGTGCGTGAGGGCTTCTGGGATGCCAAAACGTTCTCAGCCTGGTGAAGAATTCAGTGATGTTTATCTTATTATTGCTTAAGGCACACATATATGTTTTCATATATTTCTTTTTATTTGGTTGTCTTTTCAATTTTTTTTTGAAGTTTCCTAATAGCAGCCTTAGAAAATATCATTTCCTAAAAGCGAAGTGGTTTTAAATGATTGAGGCAACATTCTAATAAGAACAAGGGATTGCAGTTATCATATAAAGTAATACGTGGGCTGGGGTTGTGGCTCAGCAGTAGAGTGCTCGCCTAGCACGTGTGAGGCACTGGGTTTGATCCTCAGCACCACATAAAAATAAATAAACAAAATAAAAGTATTGTGTCCAACTACAACTAAAAAAAATTGTATTAAAAAAAGTAATATGTGAGCTGTGTATACCTGTGATCCCAGCAACTTAGGAAACTAAGGCATGAGATCACAAGTTCAAGGCCAACCTGGGCAACATAGTGAAACCCCTTCTCAAAAAAAAAAAATAGTAATACAGGAATGCAAAGCATATTTGTTGTGAACAATTCAAATCTGAGAGTATGGGTAGAGTAAGAGGTCAAAAGTCCCCTGAAATGTCCCTTTCTCTTCCTCAAAAGGGACCCACTGCCATTAATGACTCAGTACGCATCCTTCTGGTCCCTTGTTTTGTCTTTTTCCTCATATGTTTTATGGAAATGAGAGCATGCCCGAGTACTCTCTTTCCTGTTTTGAATTTGATTTTCAGCATCCAGAAAGATTTTACCGCAGACTAGAGGTAGCATTGATATCTATCAATATCACGTTTATTAAGTTCATCTAATTTTTTTTCAATCTTTTTCTTCATACTACTGTTAAATAGTAGCCCTGTCACTTACCTAATATAGTTGAGAGTCAGTGTTCAGAGTCACTGCAGATCAGCCCTTGAAATACAAGACCAAACCCTGTCTCTAAGAATTCCAGCTCAGAATGTCAGGAATGCATTCCTACCCCACGGAATGTGGGGGCCACTGTGATAGGAGGTGGTTAGGGACTGGCGTTACTGTGTGTATATATGTGTGTGTGTGTGTGTGTGTGTGTGTGTGTGTGTGTGTGTGTTCATGTGCAGATACATACATGGTATGGAGGAGATTTTCCAAGCTGGCTCACATCCCAGTTTTCCTGACAAGGAACAGAGTAGCAATGTCTCACCATCAGCCCCAGCCCCAGAGTGGCCTCTGCCCAGGGCAGGGAATAATGAAATCCTAAAGCAATAACATCACGAGAACTTTATTCTTAGTGTCCTTGGTAACATACACCAGGGGTGGGTGTGACTAAACCAGAGAGAAGGCTTCTTTGATACCAATACTCATTCTAGCAAATTCTGCCTTCCCACAGCAACGTGCTGTGGTGCTGATATTCTAGGGTTAACAAGTATCTGATAATAATGCCAATAATAATTACCATTCATAGAGCAGCTCATGAATCAGCAGGTGCTTTCACTTCACGTGGTCTTACTTAATTCCCACCACAACCCTACAAGGTTGATATTATCTCAATTTATGAAAGATCAAATTTAAGCTGAGAAAGATTAAATGACTTGCCCAATTAATGCTGGCTGACTGTCAAGCCTGAAGATATGCCTGCTGATTTTATAGCTTAAGGAAAAGGTAAGTGTGTGTATAAAGCAAAATGTGTTGCTTACACATCAAAATGTTTCAAAGGTCCCCACTTTACGGCACTCCAACAGAACCCCCATTTGTATGGGGTACCATTCATAGCCACAGTCGTTGTAGATTTGTATATTGATTATGTGATGCTACTCTGGTATGTGATGGTTAAGCCTCTTGAGGAAAGGGCAGTTTTCTCTGATGCACAGTCCCACCAGTGGGACTGGAGGCAGGGCAACTGTCACCCTACTGCTCTGGTGTTCCAGTCACAGGGGGCAGCCAGTGCACCTGTTCAGCCTGACCCTTCTGCTCCATGTCTGCAGAAGCCATAGAGTGCTGCAGCCAGGACAAGAGGAACAAAGAGAAAAAAAATGGGGGCCCCTCTGTAGCTGGTAGGACACATCAAGGATTCCAAAGCGTGAATCTGCAGCGATGAATGCAGAAAACGTGCTGGGGTTTCTGAATGCACATCGGAGGACTGTGGAAAGCTCAGGTTGAACAAATATGAAAAGATTTGCCCTTCACATTTGAAAGTCAACATTCTCAGCTCCTCGGGATTTAAAAATAGAATGGAGGGAAGTTGATAGGGAGGATGTCAGCATGCCACGGGAGTGAGGCAAGAGTGGACAGTCCAAAGCCACCAGTGACAACCTGGCTCTGAGATTAGGCTCTGGTGATTATGGAGGTGGCTCCAGGGCTTTCACATTCCTCATTAGGTGACTGAGTTAAAGTCTTCAGACTCGGATTCTTTTTTCTTTTTTTTTTTTTTTAATGTATGTATTTTTTAGTTGTAATTGGACACAATACCTTCATTTTATTTATCTTTATGTGGTGCTGAGGATCGAGCCCAGTGCCTCATGCATGTAGACAAGTGCTCTACCGCTGAGCCACAACCTTAACCAGACTCTGATTAACTCTGCAAGTCACGCCATCCTTTGTGCTGAACCGATACGCATGCCCTGTTTTCTTGAAGTGATTCATGATTGGATCAATTATAATCCTTTGAGACAGAGGTAGAAAACTAGAAGTGTGTGGAACAGTAAGGAAAATGTATTACTTCAAAGAACAGAGGGTTAGAAAGTTCTAGCATTGGCTAGTCCAGTGACCTAAAGATCCAGAGTCTTTCTGCTGTCCATCCTCATTGTGTCTGTCTGTCCACTTGTGGTTGCCAGTGGCTGCAGCAGTTCCCAGGGTCCTCACCCAGCCTTTCAAGTCAAATACCTAAAGCCTGGAAAAGACAGCATCCATTTCTTCTGTTCTTTCTGACTAAGGAAAAAGACCTTGTTGGAAGCCCTTGGAAGACTTCTCTCCATGTTGCATTGGCTAGAACCACGCCAAGGACCGATTTGTAACCAGTCACTCTCAGAAATAATGGGTTTTATTAGCCAGAAAAAATTGAGTAGGGAGGCAGCCAGCAGGGTCCACCACAGGAGGTTACTCAGTTTCAGTGTGTCTCTTCTAGGCTCCGCCAACATAAACGACAGAAGCATGCTGGGGAAGCGTGACAGTGAAATGGCTGTCATTGTGCAGGACACAGAGACGGTCCCTTCGGTAATGGACGGAAAGGAGTACCAAGCTGGCCGGTTCGCCCAAGGACTTCGGCTCCAGTGCTTCAGGTGGGTTCTCCACAGCCACGTTCACTCTCTTACGTAGGCTCTCATCCACAGGCACTGGGCTCAGGCTGACCCCTTGATCATAGCACACAGGTCATGCCTGGTTCTCCTTTGTTTAAAACAGTGCCTCCCAGAATACAGGACGCGTACACCAGTAGGCAAAAGAACTTGACACAGTCCACGGATGTTTCTGACTTCAATGGTATTTGTTTTTTGTATATTCCATAGAACATATTAGCATTTTAAATATATGAATTGATTTAGGGAAAGGCCATTCCAAATCATCTTGTGCCTATTTAAGTTTTTAAAAGTCAGTTCATTTAAAAAAAATCAAAATAGCTCAGTCATGCAAGGGTGTAGTAAAAACTACTAAAGGAGTATGCCAGTGATCACTGGTGTCAGATTTAAATGTGGAAACTGCGATTCTCAGGTTTATAATGACTTCAGATATGGAAGCTGCCTGGTCTTTGACAAGAAGATATGAGTTTCAAAGAAATATGAGGTCAAGTGGAGAGAACCCTGGGCTAGGAAGCAAGGGCTGTGTGACCCTGTTGAGAAATCTGGAGGGCTGGGTCCTAACTGCCATCAGCTCTGATAATCTATTCTCCGAATCACCTTCTTGATCATGTCACTCCTCTGCTCACTCCTGTCCAGTGGTTTCTCATCTCACAATCAAAGAGCAAATGAGACCCTTGCAAACATCTCCCTGCTGTCTGTGGGACTCTTTGACCCTTTCGCACTCCAGGCCTCTTCAGGGTGTCCACAGATATATGTTTATAGAACTATCCTTGTCATGTTGCCATTTCAATAGGGCGTCTACAGTGAGATGCAGGAAGTGTCCCTGACACAGTTAGGGGTTGTGCTTTATGCTATTTGGGGAAGGGCATTGCGCTGCAGCTCCATGTTTTATTTTATTTTATTTTATTTTATTTTTACATTTATTTTTTTCTTTTTTTTATTGGTTGTTCAAAATATTACAAAGCTCTTGACATATCATATTTCATACATAAGCTTCGAGTGAGTTATGAACTCCCATTTTTACCCCAAACACAGATTGCAAAATCATATCAGTTACACATCCACATTTTTACATAATGCCATACTAGTAACTGTTGTATTCTGCTACCTTTCCTATCCTATACTATCCCCCCTCCCCTCCCCTCCCATCTTCTCTATCTACCCCATCTACTGTAATTTATTTCTCTCCTTGTTTATTTTCCCATTCCCCTCACAGCCTCTTATATGTAATTTTGTATAGCAATGAGCTCCATGTTTTAATCCTTCTCATGTTAATGATACATTTTGGAAACTCACTTGCAGAGAGGCCATAATGAGGATGTCACTCCTTGCAAATGAGATGGCCATTTCCCTAATTCCTCCCAGTCCAGACTCTGTTTTCTCAGAGTAATAAATGTAACAGAACATACTAGCATTTTAATATGTCATTGATTTAGGGCCAGGCCAGGTCAAACCATCTTGTGCCTGTGTAAGTTGTTAAAAAGTCAGTTCATTTTAAAAAATGAAAATAGTTCAGTAATATGAGGATCCAGTAAAAATTGCTAAAGGAGTATGCCAGGGCCTTCTGGCAGCATATTTAAGCATGTGGATTCCAGAGACACTCCTTTTGCTCCAGAAGCTCAGTAAAACCATACCTGAAAATCTGACTGTCAATACCTTTTAACAAATTTTATTGCTGTATTTATTGCCTTTGTGAGGAATGGTTTTACAGATAATATTTTTTTCCAAACCATTGACATTTCAATGAAATGCTAATATTCATTTGTTTTGTTTAGCAGGGGAGAATTTAAAATTAATACCCTGCTAATCAGCCCACTGATTTTGCCTACTGCAAAATATATAAGGAAACAAATATTGCCTCTTTTAAGCTGAAAATGTACATCCTAGTTTTTTTCAGTCCCATGAAAACTTAAGTTATAAAATGCTAGGATTCTTTAAAATTTTTATAATATATACTGATTCTATATTATAAAATTTATAAGGAATTCTGATCTACAACACGTTTTTATTGTAGAAATTTGGCAAATGCAGAAAACCAATAAGAAAATTAAATTTGCAGGCTGGGGGTGTGGCTCAAGCAGTAATGCGCTCGCCTGGCATGCATGCAGTGCTGGGTTCGATCCTCAGCACCACACACAAATAAAGATGTTGTGTCCACCGAAAACTGAAAAATAAATATTTTTTTTAAAAAAGAAAATTAAATTAGCGTTTAATGCCACTACCCAGGGCTAACAAGGTTTTAAATTTATTTTTTAATTGACATATAATATACAAATTTAGGAGGTACCATGTCATGTTTCTATATTCATATGCACTGATTGTTTGCTGATATAAAAATGTGGATATGCTTTCAGATACTGCAGTGTTCACCTTCTTTAGACTATGGAAGCTTCCTTTGCCCTGTAATTTCTTTTTTATTTCATGAGCAGTGTTTTAAAAGGCTTATTCTATTTTTACTGAATCCTATTATTTCAGTTAATCTTTGCCAATTTGTTGGATTTCAAATGGAATTTTATTCTTTTAATTTGCAGTTTTTTAGGATTTTTTAAAAAATGTGTTTTAGTCATGGTAATTGTTCTTTTGTGAATTGCCTAGCCTATTCATGTCCTTTCCACTGTATTCAAGTTTCTTTTAATGACTTATAAGAACTTCAAATATATAGGATGCTAATTCCTTTGTCACATATCTTGTAAATATGATTGATCAATTGCCTTTGAATCCTATTTAACACAATATTGGGGAAATTCCTAAAATCTTATTAACCAAATCTAATTTTCCCCCTTTTTCTCTATGCTTAGACTTGTTTCCCCAGCCCAAGATCAAACATTTACTTATATGTTTTTCTAGTTTTTGACTTTTACCTTTAACATTTAACATGCAGTCTATTTTAATATTTAAAAAAATGGATATTGGGCTGGGGTTGTGGCTCAGCGGTAGACCACTTGCCCAGCACATGCGAGGCCCTGGGTTCGATCTTCAGCACCACATAAAAATAAAATAAAGATATTGTGTCCATCTACAACTAAAAACTAAAATATCTTTTTAAAAAATGATTCAGGGCTTTAGCTTTTTTCCCTCTGAACTAACCAACTGATCAAGAACTGTGTCATGTGTAATAGTACCCTTTAACCTTTCAAGAATGATCTGTGCCATATATTCTGACTTACATTCACTTTATCTTTGGTTATGTGGAGAAGCTGTTTATATGCATGCCAGTGTGACACCATTTTCATTATTGTGTCCATGCATTTGAATCCTCTTTCTTTCCATACCACTTTCTCCTACTAGGATTCTTTTCCAGAATGATTTTGGCTATTTTCTTTCTCCTTCTCTCCCTCCCTTTCTCTCTTCTTCTGTTTGCAGTGCTGGGGATCAAACCCAGGGGCTTCACACATGCCCTACCATGTGCTCTACCATGGAGCTACACCCCCAGCTCTTGGCTATACTTTTTTTTTTCAGTTGTAGTTGGACACAATACCTTTATTTTATTTATTTATATTTATGCGGTACTAAGAATCGAACCCAGTGCCTGGGTGAGCACTAGGTGAGCGCTCTACCGCTGAACCACAACCCCAGCCCCTTGGCTATTCTTCAATACCATTCTCCCACATGAACTTCAGAAACATTTACTTGAATCCTTTCAAGTCCTTAGTAGTATTTTTTAAAAATTGGGATTATAGCAGATTTATAGATCAATATAAAAAGAGTTGACATCTTTATAATATTGAGTCATCCAATTGAAGAACAAGTTATGGACTTCAATTTATTCCAATTTTTATTTATTTGTTTTGTTCTTCAGTAAAGCTTTAGGTTTTTCGTTATGTGGAAGTTGTTCTTTGGTAAATCACTCAATTTTTTTCCTTTTATTTGGATCCTTTATTATTTATTATTTCTAGGCGCTTTATTTTTCTTGGCAGTTTTCACACTGTCTTAAAGAGGCAGTTGTTCTTGAACAATTATTTCCACTTTCCCAATGACAGACACAGATACTATATTAAAAAGCACCACAGCAACCTTGTGTCAATTTTAGCCTGTCTTTATTAGGAAATGTTCCCAAAGATAAATATTGTGGCCTAGAGCACAGCCATTTTCTCACTTGAAAAAACGCAGCTTCAATCCATTTTCCATCTGGGCTGTTTTTGAATAGAAATTGAGAGACACATTTCAATGTGAAATCAATTCTAAATAGAGACAGAATCAACCATCAGGGTACTGCACTGAATGTCACAACTGTGAGCCGAACAGTTCATTACGTCCTAGAAAATTATCCAAACTTTACAGATAAAACCATCATTCAACAGAAACTATTATCCACACAAGTATAGCTCAGAATCATTTAAAGTGATAGACATGAGGAAAGGGAGCAACACAGATAACTCGAAGTTTCTCCACCTTGTTATTTCTTGTGATGCATAAGCAATTAAAATTAAATAAGGCCATTATACATATTAACATAAAATCATAGTCGTTTTCTCTAGAAACTTCAGTCCTCAAAAGAATTCCAGGAATACTTGACTTGGTATTATTTTTACAGTGCATTTTAACATAATCTTCTTGTAATTAAAATGCCAACGGGGAAAAGTAATTTTTTGCTAAATAGTGACTGTTGCAGGCTTATTTTAATTCGTTTTTCTGTAAACAAGTTCTTAACCTGGTAAGACGGTTCTTATCTGGTAATAGTTCTTAACCTGGTAAGAAAACCTGGTAGACTTATTGTCTTCCCTCTTGTTCTAATCTAAAAGCAACATCACAGAAATACTCCCTGCTCAGTTTTCAGCTCCTTAGACCTGTCCCAAATCAAAGGTATTGTAATTGGCTATTGTCGCAACCTGTACTGTCCTTTAGATTTGGTGGAATGAAATTTTGCTTTGGGTCTCAATTAGGAGCCAGCATGTATGTGTATGAATCATTTCTTAAATCTTTCTTTTAAAGTTATTTCCATGAAGGAGGCATTATTTGAAATGGAAATGGGGTTTTTGAGGTTATATAACTCAAGAATGCTAGTGAGCCCATGATGATAACTCCTTTTATTTTAAAGAATTTTTATATAGCAAAAAAGGCACAGACTAAAACTAAAATGGTTGCCTTTTTTAAACTTTTTTTTTAAGTTGCCAATGGATCTTTATTTATTTTATTTATTTTAATATGTGGTGCATGAGAATCAAACCCAATACCTCACACACTGAGCCACAACCCCAGCCCCTAATTTATCCCTATAAAATTGACTTTGAGTTTTTTTGGTAAGCCAGTGATGTTGGAAGTGACTGGAGAGAAATACATGTGAAGACGATGTGGTTTGGTACAGCCTTTTTTGGAATAATTTTGCATATTCTTTGACCCAGGAATTTTAATTCTAGTATTACTCCTAATGAAATAGTCATAAAAATTCACAAAGTACTATACGTGATGAATAAATTATGTTCATTGTAGCATTGTTCATAATAATGAAATAGTGGAAACCATGCAAATGTCTGTAATAAAATAATTGGTTACATAAATTTCACATTCTGGGAAACAAGAGCCATTAAAAATGATGATATAAATCTGCATTATTTAAATACAAAAAGGATAACAGTCTCACAATGTCTGCATTATCTAACCCAGTGGTCAATTTTTTGTGTGAATTAAACTCAGTTCTTCTTGGCCTTCTTTTCTGAGTGGTTATAGGACACCACATCCTCTGGCTTTTCCCAGCCTTGCAGGTTGATTCCCTCCCCTCCTGTTGGGGTACTCCAGCTCCTCTTCTCTGTTTGTACTACTCCAGAGAGCTCTATAAAAAACATATGGTGTGATGAGCATATAAATCAGGGCAATTCTCAGATCCAAATCTCTGGACAAGCCTTCTCTCCCAAACTCCAGATCTATTTTTTCCAGCTGCCTACAGAGCAGAATCACCTGGATGTTAAAAAAAAAAAATGCCTAAATAAGTCCAGAATGGAATTCCTAGTCTTCTTTTAGCAACTGTACACACCCGCAGAATTCCCCATCTTAGCTAATGGCAGCTACACCTTTCTATCATTCTTGATGCCTCACACCCTCCAGCTGCTGTCAACAAAACTTGTTGGCTGTTTCTTCATTCCACTACCATCCGGGCCAGAGCCACAGTCATACCTCACCCAGCTTCCTGCACTGGCTCCTAACTGGTCTCTGTTTTCAACCCTGGTCCACCTGTCCTCCAGTCTATTCTTAGTCCATTAGCTGTATTTTAGTATGTGAGTCTGACCCCATTACCTCTCTGTCTGAGGTCTACAGTGGGTCTCCATTTCACTTACAGCCTATTTTCCCATTGCTCTTTCCTGTCACCACAGGCCTTCTTGGTATTCTTTGAACCAACAGGGCATGTGACAAAGGGCTTTGAACTCAGTTTGCATTTTAGCTCAATTACTAAGTATATCCACAAACTTTAGTTTCCAGTCTACAGAATGGAAATCCCCTTGCCCATCTCCCTCACAGGATGAAGGCAGAAGTGCTTTGGAATCCAACTGTCTTCTTTATGAACAAGAGTTATTATAATTTTCAAATCTGACCTCTGAAACTGGTCTTGCTTTGTTTAATGATTCCTTGCTATTTCTAGTCTCCTGTTCACAATCAGTTCAGACAACATCTAGTGTGTGATTTATTTTATACCAGGTACTCTGAGGAAATGACAGTAGCCAGGTCATGGTCTCTCAAAGAATTGGCATTCCAGAAATGTGACAGTACATAAAGTATGTCAGGTGCTCTGAAAAATACAAAGCATATGTGAAGTACAGTGGGGAATCATGGAATAATGTTGAATTTTCCCAGGTTAACTAGGAGATAGGAAATCCAGGAGCTTTCAGAAGTTATAAAGAGTTGATCTTGTACTGAATCTTAAACCACGGTAGATAGAGTTAGGTAAACAGGTTGGAGAAGAACAAATCTTCCTGACCACACCTATCTCATGGGCTTCAAGATACCCTGTGGACTGGGGTTGTGGCTCAGTGGTAGAGTACTTGCCTAGCATGTGTGAGGTAATGGGTTTGATCCTTAGCACTGCATGTAAATAAATAAAGGTCCATCAACAGCTAAAAAATATATATTTTTTAAAAAAGATACCCTTTATCTATGATGATTATAATTAATTCCTTTTGGGATGATTATTTCTTCAGTTTTTGTCTTAACCACCAAATTTAACTACCCAAAAGGACTTTCTGTTTTTCTTATTCATTTATGTACCCGAGAGTTAAGCATAGTCCTGGGCCTGAAGGAAGGGAAGGGAGGAGGGAAGAAAGAAAGGGTGAGGTAGGGAAGGGAGGCAGACATGTCAAGGTTAAGAGCACAGGTTTGGGATCTGTGGTCCTGGTTTAAGTCCTAGCTTTACCACTTAACAGTTGTTTGATTTGTAACAAGTTTCTTAATCTCTGTGAATTTATCTCGAAAATGAAGATAATAAAAGTTGTTTTGCATGGAGTTCTTTTTTTTTTTTTTTTTTTTTTTTTAAAGAGAGAGTGAGAGAGGAGAGAGAGTGAGAGAGAGAGAGAGAGAGAGAGAGAGAGAGAATTTTTAATATTTATTTTTTAGTTCTTGGCGGACACAACATCTTTGTTGGTATGTGGTGCTGAGGATCGAACCCGGGCTGCACGCATGCCAGGCGAGCGCGCTACCACTTGAGCCACATCCCCAGCCCTGCATGGAGTTCTTAAGGAGTTAGTGAGATAGTCCTTAGAAAGGGCTTAGCACATTTTCTGGCACACATTTGAGCACTAATCCTATCTTCCAAAGTTCTGGCCACCAGAAGCCAAATGACAAGGATGCTTTTAAAACAAAATTGAGGTCTTTCTATCTCAACAGTTAAAACATTTAAACATCAGAGAAACTTAGGTTTTTGTTTTATTATGTTTGTTTTGTTTTGCCACTAAGGAGAAAGAGAGATAAATAAATATAAACAGAATATGTATTTAATTTGAATGGCTTCCTTTGATTTCCAAAAACATAAACAAGACAATTTGACTCCTACGATTGAGGATCTGTTACCATCGGTGACAATGCAGGCAACAAACTTCTTCATCCTAGTTAACTCAATTTGGAGGCACTTGTATTTCAGGGTTGTCCTTGGCTATCTTTCTGACCCAAGCGAGGATATTCAGGATCCAGTGAGTGACAAGTTCTTCAAGGAGGTGTGGGTTTCAACAGCAGCTCGAAATGCTACAATTTATGATAAGGTAAACTTGACCTGAGTCTCTCCCTGCCCTTTTTTCCACTGACTCTCATCATAGAAAGAGCATCATTATTTCTGCATTTTATTGATACGGAATATTCTTAATGAGTTTAAAAAGAACCACATACCTCCAGGTTATAAAAATACTTCTTTGTGAACGTTGAAAAGCAAAAATCAAAAAGCATCAGGGATGATAGTTCAGAAGTGACTTCAGTGGCATCCTGTCCTCTCATTTGATGCAGGAATCTCATTATGAGCATCCTTGGTGCATGGTTACCCAGCCCCTGAACGTGAAGAGAAGAGGGGCAAAAGGGATCCCCAAACGAGTCAGATGTGGGTTCAACCCAGCTCACCCAGGGGCTGGGGATATAACTTCTATAGAATGACATAACTTTCTTGGCCTTCCTTTCCTTCCTATAAATTGGGAGGGATATTCATCAGAATAGTTATGTGGATAGAAAATTTTCTCTTAAATGTATTTAGCACATCACGCCTAGTAAATAGTAGCCATCCTGATGATGAAGTATTGTGTTTTGTTTTGTTTTTAATAATTAAATTGTGGTTTAAGAAGAAAAAGCCATAGTGCCCATGGAGGTGTGGACTTAAGAGATGTCCTTTGTTGGACTGCTCTAATTTTCAGAAAAGTGTTTTCTACCCAGCTCCATTGGATGCATAGTAAATGCATCTCCTGGCAAGTTTTATCCATCAGTTACGGTAAAGATTTTACAAAAAAAATCAAGTATTGTCTGATAATGGAACAGATTACCTGTGAAGCAGCCAGCTTCCAGTCATGGAAAATATTCAAGCTGAAATACCTCAGCCATCTATGAGAAGCTGGGAAGGAGTATAGTATATTCTCCTTCATGACCTTCAGAGTTCCTTCCAGTGTGGAAACATCATCTCTCTCCATGAAATGTGATGAATATCTATATACTTATTTTATACTGAGGACTCAAGACCATGATCAAATAGGTCATATGCAGGGAGTCTTTTAAAATATGATTTTACAAATGCAAGGCACAGTCTTTTTTGGCCCCTGGATTGGGGAGAAAACAGCGATAAAAGACCTTTTGGGGACACTATGATAAATATGAATATGGACCTATCTTAAATGACATTATGGAATTCATTTTCTTTGGTGTGAGAATGGTACCCTGGTTATACAAGCTTAAGAAGTACACACTGAAATATGCAGGAATAAGAGGTTATGATGTCTGAAACTCAATTTTAGTCAGCAAAGTGTTACATGTTAGCAGCTGATAACATTAAGTAAAGGTAAGGACATCTTTCAAAATGTAAAGCCAGAGAAAATATAATAATGCAACTCTCCTCTTAGGCCAGAACCACCAGTGAAATTCAGGGATGATTATTATCCAAAAAATTAACCTCCACATGGGGTGACATCAGTGCAGTTCCTCACCACTAGCTTGACTTTATCCTGTGATTAATGACCAGTATAGATGAATGATAAGGATCTAGCTATGGCTTTCTTAATTGGAGTAAGTGTAGCAGTTGCTCTGTGGCAAAGAGCAAATCTTAAGTCTGTGCTTTGACATAAAACGTATGTGTTTCAGCGGGGTGCCGTGGTGCACACCTACGATCCCTGCAGCTCCCTGCAGCTCGGGAGGCTGAAGCAGAAGGATTATGAGTTCAAAGCCATTAAGTTCCACAATTTAGCAAGGCCCTAAGCAATGCAATGAGACCCTGTCTCTAAAAAATAAATAAGAAAGGGCTGGAGATATAGCTCAATGGTAGAGTACCCCTGGATTCAAGCCCCAGTACAAAAAAAAAAAAAAAGTGTTTTATAAAACAAAGAATTTGCCTGTTGGAATGTGTATCTTTCTTTGAAAACTATACTACATTTCTAATCTGTGTTTTATTCAGGTGTTCCGGTGCCTTCCCAATGATGAAGTACACAATTTAATTCAGCTGAGAGACTTTATAACCAAGCCCATATTAGCAAAGGAAGATCCCATTCGAGCTGAGGAAGAACTGAAGAAGATCCGTGGGTTCTTGGTGCAGTTCCCCTTCTATTTCTTGTCTGAAGAGAGCCTACTGCCGTCTGTTGGAACCAAAGAAGCCATAGTGCCCATGGAGGTGTGGACTTAAGAGGTGTACTCATTTGCAGCCAAGGACTTCCACCCTGAAAACCACACTGCGTACAGTGACTTCATGGGGTCCTCACAGCCACAGCCAGGCCTGATGCACTTTTGTGTGCAACACGTGGACCCTTTGGAATGGCCAGGAGGGGTCACCATCCAACTGATGTAAGGACACTGAACATCAGCAAGGCTTTGTCGGTCCTCCTGTCCATCCTCATGAGCGGAGGCTACTCTCTCGTAGGTAGCATGCACTCGACAACTTAAAACACATACGGGAATTCCATAATGTATACCCCAATCTGTTTCCTTTACTAACAAGAATTTACCTGTAACTATAACTGTAACTGTGATGAAGTTTGCCATATATTTGCCCTTTTCTCTCTGATCTTCCTTTGTATATATCCAGAATCTGTGGGACCTGCCCTCATCTTGTAGTCTGTACAGCACTATTTGAGATATCGTTTATTGCTAGAAGGTATTAGGGAGCTGTTTCAAAATTCTTCAAGGTTATGTGGGATGCCCTTGCCCATCTGGTCCTGAAGTAGTAGCATCCAACCCAGGATACGGTCATTATTCCTTTTCGGTCACTGTAGGGACAGAACAGACTTCAGTCTACCCAGCAGCCTGTGTCAGGTACTTCTGATAGCATTGACAATATATCTCGACATCGCAGAACAACAGGAAGGAATTAAATTCCTCCAATATTGGAGGAGAGATTTAACTTGGCTCCCAAAGACACCGCAAAGATGTGTCCTTGTGATAGAACCCACCTGATCAAATTTGAAAACGTGTAGGATATTCGATTACACAGCAACCAGATAAAAGAGCACACAGCCTTCAGAACCTCCAAGATGTCAGCGGGAATCGGATCCAGATAAGAAAAGAAGATCCCCTTAAAGTCCTGTAAAAAAAAATTTCCTGTCATCTTTAGCCACTGGATTGATTGAAATTTGAATTTCTCTGTTTCATAATTAAACCAGTGAATGCAATTTGTCTTTCAAGAGAATCACAGGCTTCATAAATCCTACCAAGTTAATAAGTAGGAAGCTCACCTTATTTGACATTAAACTCTCCCAGTATGTTATCTTCCTTAAGAAAAAAAAATAATTGATGATAAAATATGTGCTTCGTTGCTTGCATTATTAAATGTACATTAACATTCCACCACGTCTTCTGAAAAAGTTATGATACTTTCTAATCCACATTGTCCTAGTCTGTGAATTGTTCTGGAAACCCATGTTCCCTTTCAGATGGCGTGGTAGACCAAAGCTCTAATTTTTCTAGGCAGAACTACTCTGACAGCCCCAAGAGCTAAGGTAGGTTCCCAAGAGGCCTGTGACCATGGAACATGGTATAGGTGTGGGCATTACATACATCAGTGGGTTGCCAGGACAGAACCTCCTTTGGGTTGCTCTTCAAACAAAGCACCCAGTTCCTGTTTTTGTGAGCTAATATTCCAGTCAAAAAGGTTATACAGGACCACAAAGTCAGTGATATAGCTTAGTAGGAGAGAGAGAAGGTCACACTCAAGACAGGATTTCACAGCTAGAGATCATTTCCCAAGTAAGGTGGGATTTTGTGACCAACAATTGAATTAAATGTTTTTATGAATAAATAACTTATTTCTCATAGCAAAAGATGGTAAAAGGACTTGACTCTATAGCCATTGTAAATAAGATATCTTATATTGCTGGAAGAAGTTAGATTGGCATTCGAAGTATTGAGTATATGTAGAATACCTAAGAATTTCTTGTATTTAATCTTAAGTATTTTTTAAACTTTAGAACAGTCAACAAACTGGCTCTTGATTTTGTACAAGATGTTCTCATAAAACCATAGAAAATGGAAGGGCCTGAAAGGTCCATTTTCCTTAATAAGCCATTTAATTCAAATGCTCCCTATTTTCTAGATGACAAAACTGAGGCTCAGACTGAATGAAGGACTGGCTTAAACCCACCCAATATATACATGGTGGAACTACATTCTGTTCTTGGCCTCTCTTCACTTCATCCAATACCCAAAAATAACAATATATAATAAATAGCTTTCAGATAGTATAGATTTAAGCTATTTTGAACGTTGTAACATTATGTATTCATGTGTTTATCTTCACCTACTAGAATGGAAGCTCCACAGGGCAGGGACTTCACTGTATGTTGATCACAGTGTGTTCCCAGAGCCTGGACAGTGCCTGGTTTATAGAAGATGTCAGTCAATGTTTGTGGATTGAAAAAAAATGAAGTAAAGGAGAAAGCTATGAGATGAAGAAAATTACTGCATCTTGGGCAAGAAATCACTGCTGGTTTCTGTGCATCTACTCAAAGGCAAGATGCAGATCTGGGAAGAGGCAACAAGATTTCCATGGAGGGATCATATGGAAAATTCAGTGCAATAATTGCCTCTTTTGCAGTAGCCATTTACATAGTGCAACATTCTACCAAGAATACATGGAATGTGGGCATGAGATGTACTGTATGAACTAATTACCTGTCATTCTCTGACACCACAACTAATTGCTAGAAGTTCAGATAATTTAACATTGCAATGTCTGATAAAAACTTTAAAGTGTAAATAATTTAAAGCCTTGAAAAGCTATGATGATTCTGTTCAACATTTCAAATTGACTATACTCTTTTGAAATGCCTATAAATGCCATACCTGACATTCTGCTAATCTCTGTGATTTTTTTTCTGCTTTTGAGAAGGAAAAACATCTGTTTTTATAAGAAATGAAAGGTGGGGAGGGGTAATGCCCATTGAAGCTGTTCAGATGGGCCAAGCATAATCATTGGAGGGAATCTTCACATGGCAAGTCGAAGGCAGACTATCATTCTCAATCAAGGTCCAGTTACAACTCACCCTCCAGTGGATTGTTCTTAATTCTAAGCCATAGTGTATTACCAAGGGGTGTGGAGAGCTGATCATTAGATAACTGAGGAGCATATTGTAAAAACAAAATATTTATTTTCAAAGCACCTTTGTAGCTACTCAAAAAATGGAGAGTTCATTTTTTACATAAGAACTTGGTACATGATATAATGAATTAGTCTTTTAGACAGCAATAGTAAGCTGCGAGGACATTTTGCAAATGTGAGACTGGGGAGAATAGATTTTATGTGTGTGTGTGTGTATATATATATTAAAGAATCTATGCCCCTTATTTCTTAATCCATCAACTTCTACCTCTATTTGGAGCACCTCCTTATTATGTAAAAATTATTTTAGAAAACAAGAAAAAGTTTCCTTAAAAATAAAATAAAATAAAATTAGGCCTGGCATTAGCTCAGGCTGCCATAATGAGATGCCACAGGCTGAGTGACTTCAATTACTTCTAGAGGCAGGAAGTCTGAGATCAGGGTTCCAAAATGGTCACTTTCTAGCAAGGCTCTTTTCCTGGCTGTATAAGGTGGACATGTCACTGTGTGAATCCTTCTTTGAGCAAGGGAGACCAACAAGCTCTTCAGTGTCTCTTCTTGTAAGCACACTAATCCATCATCAGGGCCCCACCCTCAGGGCCTCATCTGAGTAACTGGCTCCCAACCCTCCGATCCCCGAGCATCATCACCTTGGAATTAGTGCTTCAATAAACGAATTTAAGGGAGGAGAATACAAATGTTCAGTCTATGACAAGCCTCTGCAATAAATCTCATGTTTAACTCATAAGTGACTACCAAAATTTTTTCTTTTTAACGCAGGTCACCATTCTTTTTAGCTTTCCTGATCACTTGTAGGCCTCATCCCTCTCTGCCTCTCTTGTATAAAATGAGTAAAAACTAAAGGATTTTGAGTGTGTCTAGGAATATATTTTCATGTACTTAGATTTTCAGGTCAATTACTCTGGCAGTTTTGAAATCTAAAACAAGTTTACCGGAGGGATACCTGCGGGTCGCCGGGGTCCAACCCGACCCCTACCTCAGCTTGCTGCTGGTTTCAGCCCCGGCCCCGCTCAGGCCTCTCCTCCAGCACCCTGGCGGGGCCGGCTCGGCAAGCAAATCACTAGGCAATGCTGAGCTGACGTGGATCTGGGGCGAACAGTCTGGGCCTCTCAGAACACACACTGAGCCCAGATCGGCTGAATTCAAGCTCCCGTTCGCCTGCTTCCCGCAGACAAACAGCTGTGACTCAGCACTAATCCATCCGGCTGAAACAACTGGTCAGCCCTTCTCATCCTACGGACGTAAATGCCTACCGAGCCTTCAAAGGAGTGGCCACAGGTTTGAAACGGGGCTTGGGAGAGACAGTAAGGACCCACCCATTGCATTGGTCGCCCGGCAAAGGGAAACAAACTGTCGCCATTTGCAAGAGACACCACTATGGCAGAGAACTGACGTCATCAGACTGCGGCCGAGGAGATAACTTCATTGAAACCTGCAGCTACAGCATCAAATTTATAGGAGTAAACAGTAACTCAGCAGTCGAACAGAACAAGAAGTAACATGAGCAGCTTCAAAAAGCAAGGAAGAAAAGGAGTACAAACAATGCAGGACAGCCTAAATATTCAGGAGGACCTAGAGTCATCAGAAAAATGGTCATATAAAGAACTCAAGGAACACCTTAGACAGATGGAATGGAACCTTAAAGAGGATACAAGACAGCAAATTCAAGCAGCGAAAGAACACATTGAGAATGAATTACATAAACAGATAAAAGAAGAAGTTAAGCATCTTTATCAGGAGATAGAGATTATAAAAAATAATCAAACAATAATTCTAGAAATGCAGGAAACGATAAACCAAATTAAAAACTCAATTGAGAGTATCACTAACAGAGTGGAGCAAGTAGAAGCCAGAACGTCAGATAATGAAGACAAAATATATCATCTTGAAAAGAGTCTAGCCAACTCAGAAAGGCTGGTAAAAAATCACGAGAAAAACATCCAAGAGTTATGGGATAACATAAAAAAAACCAAACTTATGAGTCATCGGGATAGAAGAAGGTACAGAGATTCAAACCAAGGGAATGAGTAACCTGCTGAATGAAATAATTACAGAAAACTTTCCAGAAATAAAAAAGGAAACAGATATACAAATTGAAGATGCATACAGGACACCGAGCACACAAAATCACAGTAGACCAATGCCAAGACACATTGTTATGAAGATATCCAATATACAGAACAAAGAGAAAATATTAAAAGCTACAAGAGAAAGGAGACAGATTACATTCAGGGGTAAACCAATAAGGTTAACAACGGATTTTTCATCACAGACACTGAAAGCAAGAAGGTCATGGAACAATGTATTTCAAACACTGAAAGACAATGGATGCCAACCAAGAATTCTGTATCCAGCAAAATTAAGCTTCAGGTATGACAACAAAATAAAAATCTTTCATGATAAACAAAAGTTAAAAGAATGTGCAGCCAGAAAACCAGCATTGCAAAGCATTTTGAGCAAAACACTACACGAGGAAGAAATGAAAAACAATAACCAAAACCATCAGTGGGAAGTGCCTCAGTAAAGACAGAGGGTGAGGGGAAAGATAATCATGGAGAAACAAACTAAATTTTTTAAAAAAAGGATAAACAATCAAACATGGATGGAAGTACAAACCATATATCAATAGTAACTCTGAATGTTAATGGCTTAAACTCTCCAATAAAGCGACATAGACTGGTATCATGGATTAAAAAAAAAAAAACAAATCCAACAATATGCTGCCTCCAGGAGACACATCTGATTGGAAAAGACATACACAGGCTGAAGGTGAAAGGATGGGAAAAAATATACCACGCACACGGTCCTCGTAAGCAAGCAGGGGTGGCCATCCTCATATCGAATAAAATCGACTTCAAGACTAAATTAATCAAAAGGGATAAAGAAGGACATTATATACTGTTAAAAGGAACCATTCACCAACAAGACATAACAATTATCAATATTTATGCACCAAATAATGGTGCTGCGACATTCATAAAACAAATTCTCCTCAAGTTCAAGAATCAAATAGACCACAACACAATAATTATGGGTGACTTCAACACACCTCTCTCACCATTGGACAGATCCTCCAAACAAAAGTTGAATAAAGAAACTATAGAACTCAATATCACAATCAATAACCTAGACTTAACTGACATATATAGAATATATCAACCATCATCAAATGGATATACTTTTTTCTCAGCAGCACATGGATCCTTCTCAAAAATAGACCATATATTATGTCATAGGGCAACCCTCAGTAAATATAAAGGGGTGGAGATAATACCTTGCATTTTATCTGATCATAATGGAATGAAACTGGAAATCAATGATAAAAGAAGGAAGGAAAAATCCTACATCACATGGAAAATGAACAATATGTTACTGAATGATCAATGGGTTACGGAAGACATAAAGGAGGAAATCAAAAAATTCTTAGAGATAAATGAAAATACAGACACAACATATCGGAATCTATGGGACACAATGAAAGCAGTTTTAAGAGGAAAATTCATCACCTGGTGGTCATTCCTCAAAAAAAGAAAAAACCAACAAATAAATGAGCTCACACTTCATCTCAAAGCCCTAGAAAAGGAAGAGCAAAACAACAGCAAATGTAGCAGAAGGCAAGAAATAATTAAAATCAGAGCGGAAATCAATGAAATTGAAACAAAAGAAACTATTGAAAAAATTAACAAAACTAAAAGTTGGTTCTTCGTAAAAATAAATAAGATCGACAGACCTTTAGCCATGCTAACGAAGAGAAGAAGAGAGAGAACTCAAATTACTAACATACGGGATGAAAAAGGCAATATCACAACAGATGCTATAGAAATACAGAAGACAATTAGAAATTATTTTGAAAACCTATATTCCAATAAAATAGAAGATAGTGAAGACATCGATAAATTTCTTAAGTCATATGATTTGCCCAGACTGAGTCAGGAGGATACACACAATTTGAACAGACCAATATCAATGGATGAAATTGAAGAAGCCATCAAAAGACTACCAACCAAGAAAAGCCCAGGACCAGATGGGTATACAGCGGAGTTTTACAAAACCTTTAAAGAAGAATTAATACCAATACTTTTCAAGTTATTTCAGGAAATAGAAAAAGAGGGAGCTCTTCCAAATTCATTCTATGAGGCCAACATCACCCTGATTCCGAAACCAGACAAAGACACCTCAAAGAAAGAAAACTACAGACCAATATCTCTAATGAACCTAGATGCAAAAATCCTCAATAAAATTCTGGCGAATCGAATACAAAAACACATCAAAAAATTGTGCACCATGATCAAGTAGGATTCATCCCTGGGATGCAAGGATGGTTCAACATACGGAAATCAATAAATGTTATTCACCACATCAATAGACTTAAAGATAAGAACCATATGATCATCTCGATAGACGCAGAGAAAGCATTCGACAAAGTACAGCATCCCTTTATGTTCAAAACACTAGAAAAACTAGGGATAACAGGAACTTACCTTGACATTGTAAAAGCTATCTATGCTAAGCCTCAGGCTAGCATCATTCTGAATGGACAAAAGTTGAAGGCATTCCCTCTAAAATCTGGAACAAGATAGGGATGCCCTCTCTCACCACTTCTATTCAATATAGTTCTCGAAACACTGGCCAGAGCAATTAGACAGACGAAAGAAATTAAAGGCATAAAAATAGGAAAAGAAGAACTTAAATTATCACTATTTGCAGATGACATGATTCTATACCTAGAAGACCCAAAAGGGTCTACAAAGAAACTACTAGAACTAATAAATGAATTCAGCAAAGTGGCAGGATATAAAATCAACACGCATAAATCAAAGGCATTTCTGTATATCAGCGACAAAACTTCTGAAACGGAAATGAGGAAAAACACTCCATTCACAATATCCTCAAAAAAAAAATAATAAAATACTTGGGAATCAACCTAACAAAAGAGGTGAAAGATTTATACAATGAAAACTACAGAACCCTAAAGAGAGAAGTAGAAGAAGATCTTAGAAGATGGAAAAATATACCCTGTTCATGGATAGGCAGAACTAACATCATCAAAATGGCGATATTACCAAAAGTTCTCTATAGGTTTAATGCAATGCCAATCAAAATCCCAACGGCATTTCTTGTAGAAATAGATAAAGCAATCATGAAATTCATATGGAAAAATAAAAGACCCAGAATAGCAAAAGCAATTCTAAGCAGGAAGTGTGAATCAGGTGGTATAGCGATACCAGATTTCAAACTATATTACAGAGCAATAATGACAAAAACAGCATGGTACTGGTACCAAAACAGGTGGGTGGACCAATGGTATAGAATAGAGGACACGGAGACTAATCCACAAAGTTACAACTATCTTATATTTGATAAAGGGGCTAAAAGCATGCAATGGAGGAAGGATAGCATCTTCAACAAATGGTGTTGGGAAAACAGGAAATCCATATGCAACAAAATGAAACTGAATCCCTTTCTCTCGCCATGCACAAAAGTTAACTCAAAATGGATCAAGGAGCTTGATATCAAATCAGAGACTCTGCGTCTGATAGAAGAAAAAGTTGGCTCCGATCTACATATTGTGGGGTCCGGCTCCAAATTCCTTAATAGGACACCCATAGCACAAGAGTTAATAACAAGAATCAACAAATGGGACTTAATTAAACTTAAAAGTTTTTTCTCAGCAAGAGAAACAATAAGAGAAGTAAATAGGGAGCCTACATCCTGGGAACAAATTTTTACTCCTCACACTTCAGATAGAGCCCTAATATCCAGAGTATACAAAGAACTCAAAAAATTAGACAATAAGATAACAAATAACCCAATCAACAAATGGGCCAAGGTCCTGAACAGACACTTCTCAGAGGAGGACATACAATCAATCAACAAGTACATGAAAAAATGCTCACCATCTCTAGCAGTCAGAGAAATGCAAATCAAAACCACCCTAAGATACCATCTCACTCCAGTAAGATTGGCAGCCACTATGAAGTCAAACAACAACAAGTGCTGGCGAGGATGTGGAGAAAAGGGTACACTTGTACATTGCTGGTGGGACTGCAAATTGGTGCGGCCAATTTGGAAAGCAGTTTGGAGATTCCTGGGAAAGCTGGGAATGGAACCACCATTTGACCCTGCTATTGCCCTTCTCGGACTATTCCCTGAAGACCTTAAAAGAGCATGCTACAGGGATACTGCCACATCGATGTTCATAGCAGCACAATTCACAATAGCTAGACTGTGGAACCAACCCAGATGCCCTTCAATAAATGAATGGATAAAAAAATGTGGCATCTATACACAATGGAGTACTATGCAGCAATAAAAAATGACAAAATCATAGAATTTGCAGGGAAATGGATGGCACTAGAGCAGATTATGCTTAGTGAAGCTAGCCAATCCCTAAAAAACAAATACCAAATGTCTTCTTTGATATAATGAGAGCAACTAAGAACAGAGCAGGGAGGAAGAGTAGGAAGAAAAGAGTAACATTAAACAGAGACATGAGATGGGAGGGAAAGGGAGAGAAAAGGGAAATTGCATGGAAATGAAGGGAGACCCTCATTGCTATACAAAATTACATATAAGAGGTTGTGAGGAGAATGGGAAAATAAACAAGGAGAGAAATGAATTACACTAGATGGGGTAGAGAGAGAAGATTGGAGGGGAGGGGAGGGGGGATAGTAGGGGATAGGAAAGGTAGCAGAACACAACAATTACTAATAGGGCATTATGTAAAATTGTGGATGTGTAACCGACGTGATTCTGCAATCTGCATTTGGGGTAAAATTGGGGGTTCATAACCCACTTCAATCTAATGTATGAAATATGATATGTCAAGAGCTTTGTGATGTTGTGAACAACCAATAAAAAAATTTAAAAAAAATTAAATAAATAAATAAAACAAGTTTACCCAGGCCTTTAAAAAGTTCTTGAATCTAAAAATTTGCCAAAGAAGGAATTCATCAGCATCTATCCATAAAATAAATGTAGAATAAAAATCAATGGATTTGTTTACTTTTAAAGATGGACAAGTAATAAGGTGATTACTAATGGCAATTTAAAATTCACTTTTGAGATATTCCCGGCCTTCACTTGAAATTTGGAAAGATAAATTAAAGGGATAAAAAATTGTGTGGCCTAGCTGGACATGGGGACATACACCTATAATCTCAGCAACTTGAGAGGTTGAGGTGGGAGAATTGCAAGTTTGAGGCCAGCCTAGATAATTTAGCAAGACTCTGTCTCAAAAAACAAACAAACCACAAAAAAAAAAAGACTCAATGATAGAGCTCCCCTGGGCTGGGTTCAATCTCCACTACTAAAACATACACGACTTAACTTTCATAGGTTTTTTAATTTCTCCTTCCTACCATTTGTGATTTTTAAGTTAAGAAATAATCAAATATGGAATAATGAAGAATGTATTGCAATAATTATTTTAAAGTTCAAACAAAAAAAAATGGCCTTACCTACCTTTCCCTATTCCCAAGCAACAGTATTTCTTCTCTTTATTCTAGACAAGTGCATTAAATGAGTGTCATCATAAATCTGCTTGACTCTAGGAAATACAACATCATCTAATGTATATTTCACTTGGATTATTCACATAAATTGGATGGAATCAAAAGTACTCATACTCTCCACTTTAAAAAAAATTCATATCAAAGTATTGCAGTCAGAGCACACTCATTGGGACATAAAAAGTAAATACTAAGTGGTGGATATCCATTCAGAATATCCAGATATTGCAGAGAGAACTGGCACCCTAGCCTCTCGCTTAGCATATGGTTTGGCAAATTAAGTCTGGTGTCCTGTTTTTGTAAGTTTGTTTTTGGAACACAACCACATTACTCACTTATGTACCTTCTTGACTGTATACCCCACAAAACTTAAAATATTTACCGTCTTTAAGAAAAAGCCTGCCCATCTTTCTAGAGAATAACCAAACAGAGCATCTCAAACCAGCCGATTTGGGGGAAATTTAATTTCCTTCATCAGCAGGACTGTCAAATCTCCCTATCCCAGGGCCCAGAATCCTACAATGTGTTTACCATAAGAACATAGCCAAGTCCTTTCGGGAATGCAAATCACATGGGTTTTGGTTCTGGAAAGAGATGTGGGCAGCTACAGCAGGCTTCTCCAGCTGAGCACTCACAAACACACATGTTTGGCAATGTTTGTAACTAAAGTGTTATATAAATGATGGAGAGGCCTGAGAGTTCGTATTCAGAATAAGGATTGTGCAATCCAGAAATTCTATTTCCCTGAGTTTTCCTTCTGTGAAGTGCTGGAATGATACCCATATCCTTTCTTTGCCTCACAATCTCTGCTTCCTCTACCTGCTCCCTTTCCTACTTTCTTTTAGATATCAGTGTTCATTAATTGAACAACGAAAATTGTGAAGTCGTCAGTGTTCCTCTGGTTGAAAATGATCCCTCCTTCTGCATGTGGAGTTTTTAGAGCCAATATGCTGTATGTCTGAGATGGAGACAGAAATGTGTGCCTCTGACATCCTCTTGAGAACAGTGTGAGGACTCCCATGAAGGTCAATTGCAAGGTTACAGAGTCTGCACTCCAAAATCTTTCTCCCACAGAAGAGGTAGTGACTGAGCAAATTTCTTCTAAAAGACCAGTATGGCATTAAACATGCACACACTGAGCAGGGCCAGGGCTGTGGGTGCACCAGTGAACATGCAGACCAGGTTCCCTAGGGGCTCCCAGGGAAGGTTTCCAGGTTACATTCATGGGGCTCACATTTTAGCAAACGGACAGTGCAAAGGAGCCTGAAATAAGATGCAGCTGATTGCAAGCCCTGGAAGACAGCAAAGACTGCAGTCTGATTAACACTGTTCTCTGAGGACACCAGAGTAAGAATCAGGGAACAATTTTACCACTGCCAATAACGAAAATAATAATAGCCAATATTAGTGGCTTGGTTGACCACCGTCTCTTCATTTGAGTTCATTCCACAGTTCTACAGCTGCTGCTCTGTAGCTGAGGGAGCCAGAAATGCTCCAGTGCTCTCTGAACACAGCCTTTGCCTTCAGACTGTCCTTTATCCCCCTTTCAAGACCTTGGAGCCTTACATTCAACTTCCAGGCTCATGAAACAGGTGTGGAAGTAACCAGCAAGTCAGAGTTGGACAAGCATGGGCTTCAATACCAAACTGAGCTCCTTACAAGCTCAGCCCTGCTAACTGCTGGTAGTGGGACCTCCTCATGATGACCATCTCTGAGGTCTTCAAATGCATAATCTATAATGAGGCCCCAGAAAATCTTCATAAAAATGTGATACCTGAAACGCAGTAGGTACTTTCTATCTCAAACCAACTGACTCCAGCAGTGGCTTTTCATTTACTCTCTGAAAGTGAGTGGGGACACCCTGAAGGAGGAGGACACACCCAGTCCAGCTGCACTCTAACATGGACTTCTTTTCACACTTCCAGAAAATAATTGCTATGATTTGAATGTCCTCTTCAAAACTCTGGTTGATATTTAATTTCTATTGTGCCAATTTGAAGAGGGAGGACCTTTCAGAGGAGATTAGGTTATCAGGTCTCTGCTTTCATGAATGGATTTGTGCTGTCTTCTGGCAGCAGGTAAGTCCTTGCAAAAGCGTATTCTTGGTAAGAATGAGTCCAGTCTTTCTCTCCTTGTCTCTAGCTCACTTTCTCTCCCGCCATGTTCTCATGCAGACTGGAGGCCCTTGCCCGATGCTGGCACCATGCTCTTGAACTTTCTGGCCTCCAAAACTGTAAGCCAAGTGAAATTCTATTGTTTATCAATTACCCAGTCTGTAGCTTTCTATTTCTAGCAAAAAAAAAAAATTTTTTTTTGACAGCCATCAAAAAATAATCAATCCCATGTTGAAGTTCTAAACTGGAAGGAGGGCAGAGAAATGTATCTCAGAGAAGATACTAGATTTTTTAAAATCTAAATTTCTACTGTGCATCCATGGTGGGTTTCCTATGCCAGAGAAATTAACCATAAGTCTAATCTGATGCCTCATAGGACAACGAGGGAATATGAATTTCTAAAATTCCTTTCCACGTTTCTTTGGAAAGTGGGAATTTCTGTTACTTCCAATTTTATTATCTGCTTCAAAGTTTGTAAGTTTGAGATTCTCAGGCTACATCTAGCTCACAGGCATATTTAGTTGGACCATATAATGTTGCTTTCATGAGTTTTCATGTTAGATACCAAATTTTGATATCTTAAATTTTGATTTTCTGATTTTTATGAAAATTCAGAATATCTAGGAATAGTGGATCATATGCATCAATTTCTACTGGTGATGAACTGCTGTCCCCTTCACATGAGCATGTGTTGTCCAGGTCACTACAGCCTCCACCATTCCCTGTTGGGAGCTGGGATTGTGATTTATTTGGTCAGTAGAATGTGGCAGTAGTGATGATGTACAACTTTCAAACCCAGCTCAGGAGCACTACAACTTCCACTCTTACCTTTTTGCATACTGCTATCAAGTGAGAATGAAAGACCATACAGAGGGAAGACTAAACAATATCCAGCAGCAATTATCTGCTGCAGGAGCAAGGCCATGCTAGGTCATCCAGATCCAGTCACACCGCCAAGGAAACCAGCCAAAGAACTACTCAGCTGAGCTCAGCCCAAACTGCTGACCCACAGAATTATGGGCAAATAAAATTGTCATTGTCTTGAGAAATGAAGCTCTGGAATGGTTTGTCACACAGGTTACACAGCAGTAGATCATGGAGAGAGTCAAGCTTCTTGGGAAGCTTTTCCTTTGGCACATTCTAACACCTCTGCCACCTTCTGTCAATTGGCTTCTGAGCTACTTATGCTTTTACATTTTTTTTTATTAGTGCATTACTTAGTTTCAGAAAATGTGTATGTTATACAGCTGGGTGGATTTTCACAAGCTTAACAAACACATATAATCAGTACCCAAACCAAGAGGAAAAAATACTCCTGCTTCCCCTCCCCTTCCAGTCACTACGGCTCCCTGCAGGACAACCACTTTCCTGACTATGTCACACCATGGATTAGCTTTGTTCTTTTTGTACCTCACTGACTTTTTCAATAAGGACACACTCAGTCTTTATCTTACTAAACCTCTCTGAAGCTTCCCATCCAGGTCACTGGTAACTTTTTAGAATCTACATAGGTATTGTAGGGACAGACAAGGCAAGGCATCAAAGATAGCAGAAAACAGTTTTATTTGGCTGCAGCCAAGTTCAGAGGGCACAGATTTTGCTGTAATCAATCAATCCCTGAACCCCGAGTTCAGATAGTTTCAGAGCTTTATACCCAGCATGTAAGGGGAGGGGCTCAGATGTTCACAGTCTGCAGAAGTTCACATAAAAGCAGCTTTTTCTTTCACTGTTTTGGGCAAGTTAACCCTTCAAGGCAACACCTGAGAAGGGGAGAGCATCTTATCCCCTTTCTTTCCTCCCCCTGCCAGCTGTTATCATGGAGCCCAATTGGTAACTTATCTGAAAAATGTAGACATCTCTGTGAAGCCCAGCTCAAGGCCAGAGGCCTTGTTTGCTCATTTCTACAAACTACTATACTGGATATGTTTGTGAAAAACTAGAAAGGGGGTGTCCAGCACCTGGAGTGCTGGTATCTTCCTGGCCAGTTGCCAAGTAAAACAGGGAGACACTAAAATAGGAAGTTTATCTACATTGAACTCTTTTGCAGAGACTCTTATGCTGACAGTCCTAAAATCAGCCATGGTGAAGATTTCTGGAGAACCCCAGTCAAGAAACTTTTCTGTGGAGAAAGGGGGTGCCACTTCATAGGCTCCCCTTTCTTTACTTCACCTCCTTAGTTCTGGCTTGACCTTCCATTTTGTTCTACATAATGCCCAGGCAATCCCAATGACTCCCGGGGCTTCACTGTCATCTATATGCCCACATTTAGCCCAGATCTCTCTCCTAAGCTCCAGACACATATCTGGGGGTTAAATATCTTCATCTGTTTTTCCCACATGCAAGTCAACCACATAGCCTATCCAAAATGGCAGCCATCCCAAAATGATCAACACTCTCTTCCCACCCACAACCTGATATTCTCACAATGCTCCTTCTGTTGTTCTCCACATTAGGAACCAGCCCCACTGTACACCAACTACCAACTGGAAAATAATTATCATCTTTATTTCTGTTCCTCTCACCCTCTCCATCTAATCAGTCATCAAGTCATAAATTCCCCTGTTTAAATGTCTCCTGGTTTCTTCTACTTATCCCCACTCAGCCCCACCCAATGCCGCCTCCTACTTCATCTTGTTCGCCATCACCTCATCTGGATTAATTACTCTGTCAAGTTTGGCCCCTTCCAAATCCATTCATTGCAGTTAGAGATAATTTTTAAAATGCAAATTGGGTCATGTCTCTCCAGCTTAAAATCCCTTTAGGAGACTTTTTAGGATAAAGTCCTAATAAGGTTTTACAAGGTTCCTCATAGTCTGGGCCCTCTTTAACGCTGCAGCTGAATCTTTCCCAGCTGTCACTCTTCTTTTGAGCAATACTCAATTTGCCTCCTCCACATCCTTCTCTTTGGGCTTTTCAAGAAGCTTAAAACTCCTTCTTCAATGTCCCCAAGTCAGGCGTAGTTCAACAGTCTCCTTTGTGCATCCACAGCCTGTCGTATTTCTCATGACGTTCGCATATCACATATAACACCTGCTAAGTAATACCCTGCACATTAAGCAGTGTGAGGGCTTGGACCATGAGAGTCTTATGTGTTGGGGTACCCCCAGTGCCTAATATACTCTAGACATATCACAGAAATGAGTAAATCTGGAGAAAATGAGTAGATCTGGGGAAAAATTAGAGGGAAAAAGAGAAAGTTATCATACTATTGGATACTTGCCAAAATCTAGCACATCTAGAATAGATGTGTTTGAACTGTGTCACAGCCTAAGCTAAAAAGGCCAAGCTTAAATTGACTATGAAGAGGAGAAGGCATACAGGAGAGCTGTCAGCCATGCAGCCTCATTCTCAGCCAGCATCTCAAATGGTCAAGGGCGACCAGCAAGAAGTCAGGCAAGTGGGAACCTGTGGGTTTTATGACTTTTGCTGCAACTAGTGAATTGGGAAGGAGCAGAAGAGCTGAAGGGAGGAAAAGTTGTGGGCTGATGAGGAAAAGTTTGTTTTTACACATTTTTGCATTTGACTATTTATTGTTTTGATAGATTTTGTTTGGGTTCTCCCAAAGCAAACCCTAAATCAATAACTTGAGTGAAGGTAACTTAATTAGGATATGATCTTAGGAAACACATTTGAGGGAGAGGGTAAAGCTACACAGGGAAGGGTCAAGCTAATAGATGGTGCATTAAAGAGCAAGTTATCACTGAAAGCAACAGGACCTAATTCCATGGGGCCTCTGAGGACTGGGGACACAGAGCTTGAAGTTTAGCCACAGATGTCAAATCCCCAGCCCTTCTGGATCTTACCTGTATACAAGTTCAGCCAGCTATTATGGAAAAGGAGAGAGGATGGAGAAACAGAGAGATGTCAATCTAGGGTGAAGCTGCCAACATGAGGGATACTGCCTTCTGTGACCACAGGTGAACTCAGAGGCAGGCCGAGGGTCTATGCAATTGGGCATCAACATCACCAGGCAGAACAGGCTTCTAATTTTTCATGATTGTTAGTACAGACATTATGGAAAACATAATGGCTGTTCCTCAAAAAATTAAATGTAAAACTACCATATGATCTAGTAAGCCTACTTCCGTGTTTATTGTATATATCAAGGAAAGGAAATCGGCATGCCAAGGAGATATTGGCACTTCCATGTTTATTACAGCATTATTCACAATAGTTAAGATAACCTAAGTAACCATCAATAGATAAGTGGATAAAGGAAATGTGGTATGTATATTGTATATTGTACAATATGTACTATGTAGAATATTATTCAGCCACAATAAAGAAGGAAATCCTGCCATGTGGCACAATGTGGAAAATTTATGCTAAGTGAAGTAAGCTAAACCCAAAGGACAAAAGCTGCATTGTCTCACATGTGGAATCTAAAAATATATTACTCATGGAAGCAAAGAGTAGAATGGTGGTTGCCAGGATCTGGGTATGGAGGAAATGGATGGATGTTGGTCAAAGGATACAAACTTTCAGTTATAAGATAAACAAGTTCTGAGGATCTAAAGTATAACACAGTTTCTATAGTTAATAATGCTGTATTATATACTTGGAATTCAATAAGAGATCTTAAACATTCTCACTATACATGGACCAAAAAAAAAAAAAACTGTGTGAGATGAGGTATATGTTAAATAGCTTGATTAAAGTAATAATTTCACCATGTACATTGTGTTAGCTTTGTGCTGCTATGACCAAAGTTCCTGAGAAGAACAACTTAGAAGGGGAAAGTTTACTGGCTCACAGTTTTAGAGATTTAGTCCATGGTCAGCCGACTCCATTGCTCTGGGCCCAAGGTAAGGCAGCACATCATAGAGGAAGAGTCAGACAGAGGAAGCTGCTCAGAACATGGCAGTTGGAAATCAGAGAGAGGGAAGTGGGGAAGGGGACCATAAGGAAAATGAACCCTTCCACAGTACACTCCCAGTGACTCACCTCCTTCTGCTACATGCCAACTGCCTACAATTACCACCCAGTCCATTCAAAATAGGGTGGACTGATAAGGTTACAGCTCTCAGAATGCAATTGTCTTACCTCTGAACATGACTGCACTAACATGGGAGCTTTGGGGGAAACATCTGTTTTCGTTAGCTTTTTGATACTGTGACCAAAAGACCTGACAAGAAAAACTTAGAGGAATAAAAGTTTATTTGGGCTCACAATCTCAGAGGTTCAGTACATGGTCAGCCAACTCCATAGTTCTGGGCCCAAGGTGAGGCAGATCATCATGGCAGAAAGGCACCGTGCAGAAAAGCAGCTCAGGACATGGCAACCAGGAAGCAGAGAGAGAGAGAGAGCTCTTGCCCACTGGGACAAAATATAAACCCTAAAAGTACACCCCCAGAGATTTCCTTCCTCCAGCCACAACCTACCTGCCTGCAATTACATCCAATGAATCCATCAGAGGATTCATCCATGGATTCCATTATACCTTTCATAATCGTCTCATTTGACCTCTGAAAATTATTGCATTGTCTCACACATGAACTTTTGAGGGGTACCTCGTATCCAAACCATAACATATCTCACATTATCCCCTTGTGTACCTTAAGAATATAGTGTTTATTTGTCAGTTAAACCTCAGTTTAAGACTGGAGGTGGGTATTTATGATATGGTAATCCTTATCCATTCCAGAAGTGTATAATTTCCCTGAAGTTAAGAATCATCTCATTTTTTTTTCATACTCTGTATTGAAATCTTCACAAGGTTGAGACTATTGTTCAGACTTTACAAAAGTTGAATGGAAAAGCTGCCATTTCTACCATCTTCCCCCGTGGCTTCTTGTGCATATGAAATGTGAGGCTCAGGAGGCCAATCCATAAAGCTTGGAAGAGAACCCAAAGAAATAAAAGCTGCTTTTATAGTAGAGTGCTGCAATAAGAAATGGATTTCTAAATCTTTCTTTGGTATTCATCTGTTATTTTTTTAAATATAAAATACAATTAAAGTTGTTATAATAGAACTAAATGTCAGATCAAAATCTCATTTAAAAGATTTTGGAAAATTAGAATTAAATAGTTTTCCCCATGGTATTTGGCTATTCGCTTTCTAGACAATAGACAAAAGAATTGGTTTAGCATTGCACCAGATAACTCAGTAGGCAACACTTGGTGATTTATGAGAAGCAGCCAAAGAAGTCCTTGAAAATAAAGACATATTATTTTCGAAGTCTCTTTTTCATAACCCTTCTTCATTCACAAGAAGTTTAATGTTGCAAAACTGCATTCCCTAGATAAAAATGCAGAGACCCCATCGTGGAAGCCAAAATCAGGAAGTTGTTGAGTGGCAGCTAAACTCTCCCTCTTCGTACTCCACTAATTACATGATTTTATGCCCAGAATAATAACCAGCTCTGTACACAGACTACTCTTTGTTTTGAAACTTGACCAGAGTGTCTTTGAATGTTACTTTTCTCTTTTACTTATCACTCGTTCATATGCTTCTCTTTTCACTATCTAGATTTACCTTTCGAGCCTTTTTTCTTTAACTTTAGTTTTGGACCTCTAGTGTAAAAAAATTAATTGACCACATCCTCAATTAAGATCCCCTTTGTTGCTGAATTTGTTCTTTTTTATCTCCATACCTCATTCATTTTTTCCTCATTGCCATAAACAAACATTTTCATGTGTTTTATGTGTGTCTTTAAATGTGTTGTTGCAAAATGTGTATTGTTGTTATATTAATTTTTATTTTCATGAGTTTGTTGCATTCTATTTCTGACAAAGAGTTTTAAGATCTAGCCATGTGGCTTGGGAGGCTGAGACAGGAGGATCACAAGCTCAAAGCCAGTCTCAGCAATTTAGTGAGGTCTTAAGCAACCTACCAAGACCCTGTCTCAAAATAAAAAAATAAAAAGGGCCAGGGATGTGGCTCAGTGGTTAAGTTTCCCCAGGTTCAACCCCTGGTACCCAAAACAAAACAAAACAAAAAGCAGCCATGCTGAGGTATATAGGTCTAATTTCTTGCATTAAATCATGTGTTTAATGTTATACAACCAGCACAAGATTACTCAGTACTTTTCCAAAAATTGACTTACAGATTAATATCAACAACTCACCACCATACCACAGGGCTGCTTGAATGAGCTCCCAACATGGTAACTGGCATCCCCCCGGGGTCCATGAGAGAGCAAAGCAGAAGTCATATATCTTTTATGACCTAAACTTGGAAGTCACAAATCATCATGACAATGAGATCCTCCTGGTTCTCAGTAGATCAGCCCTACTCAATGGCGTAAATACAAGGAGGGAGAGTTGGAGTCTTCTTGGACGATGACTGCCACGCACCTTGGCCACTACTTTGTCCTTTTTTCCTTCAGGTTTCTGGATTTCCCAGGTAGATATACTTCTTTGTTCTCTGTTATCTGCATGAGTTGGTTAGTCGTCATGATAACTTGGCTTCCCAGGAGATGCACATTATCTTCCTGTGCATGCCAAACCTCACTCACTAGAGTTCTATTATAAGAGTTGACAAATGGTTGCCAAATGCCTTTTCATAAAGAGGGAAAGAATGATAGATTTCCAATACCTGGAAGAGAAGCCTATCATAGTAAGGACTCTGAATTTCAATTAAGTCATGGTGTTTTTGCCAACCTCAACTCTTCTATCCTTTTAAGTTGTTAGATTTGTTTCACTTGATTTCATATTTTCAAATAGTTATATTAATGAGATACTTGGCCATTTCTAGAAGTCAGAAGAGGTATAGGAAGGGAGATATAGCCTCTTTAACACTTTTATGGGTTTCTAAAATAATGTTTTCTTAAAAACAAAAAAGAAAAAAATGTTATTATAATAGTTCTGAAATGATACTGCTTGGAAAACAAAAACCAATAAGTTTTCTTTGTGTTTCTGCTGGTTTGTGGCCCTTGAGTTTTTCACAAATGAAGATATTGATGCACATCAAATAAAAGATAAAGAGTCATGACTAATAGCAATGGGAATCGAATATTCATTTTGCATTAGGAAAAATAATATAAATTTATTTCTGTTATTTTCAATCTGTTGAAACAAAAATGTTCAGCACAAATTCAGCCATTACCATCAAAATGGGACATATATTAGCACTGAGAGTCCAAGGGGAAAGAGAAGTCCCTCAGCCTGAATGTTTCTCCCATGATGTTGGCCAAAGAGTCAAACTACTGCCTGAGAGTCTCACCTGAGTTTGTAGAGTCAGCACAATTCAGAGTCTTACTATAACATAATCTTTACCTTGGCTGCTCATTCCTTTTATGCTGAGGTTCCCAGTATGTTTGAGAGCATCAAAGAACACTTTGTCATGTGCTGATATAAGCATATGAAGGACCATTAACAGCCTCCTAAAGGAAACCTACCTCTAGATAAGCATGGTCCACACTGCTCGACCTATGTCCGACTTGAGGCAGAGACACACGCCCTTCATAGATGGCACAACTAGTCAAGCCAGACTACACATTTTTTTCCCTTCCATGATCTTTCCAGAGATTTGTACTAAGGAATGGGAAATTGGAGGAATTAAAGACAGATGGTATTAACAACATCCATTATAGGTCAAGTTTCTGATTCCACTGTTAGGAATGAACTAACGTTAGGATTTGTGGTAAGAAATACCTGAGTCAATAAGTAAAACTGAATCCCTTTCTCTTGCCATGCACAAAAGTTAACTCAAAATGGATCAAGGAGCTTGATATCAAATCAGAGACACAGCGTCTGATAGAAGAAAAAGTTGGCTATGATCTACATACTGTGGGGTTGGGCCCCAAATTCCTCAATAGGACACCCATAGCACAAGAGTTAACAACTAGAATCAACAAATGGGACTTACTCAAACTAAAAAGTTTTTTCTCAGCAAAAGAAATAATAAGAGAGGTAAATAGGGAGCCTACGTCCTGGGAACAAATCTTTACTCCTCACACTTCAGATAGAGCCCTAATATCCAGAGTATACAAAGAGCTCAAAAAATTAAACAATAAGAAAACAAATAACCCAATCAATAAATGGGCCAAGGACCTGAACAGACACTTCTCAGAGGAGGACATACTATCAATCAACAAGCACATGAAAAAATGCTCAGCATCGCTAGCAGTCAGAGAAATGCAAATCAAAACCACCCTAAGATACCATCTCACTCCAGTAAGATTGACAGCCATTATGAAGTCAAACAACAACAAGTGCTGGCGAGGATGTGGGGAAAAGGGTACACTTGCTCATTGTTGGTGGGACTGCAAATTGGTGCAGCCAATTTGGAAAGCAGTATGGAGATTTCTTGGAAAGCTGGGAATGGAACCACCATTTGACCCAGCTATTCCCCTTCTCGGTCTATTCCCTAAAGACCTAAAAAGAGCATGCTACAGGGACACTGCTACATCGATGTTCATAGCAGCACAATTCACAATAGCAAGACTGTGGAACCAACCTAGATGCCCTTCAATAGATGAATGGATAAAAAAAATGTGGCATCTATTCACAATGGAGTATTACTCTGCATTAAAAAATGATAAAATCATAGAATTTGGAGGGAAATGGATGGCATTAGAGCAGATTATGCTAAGTGAAGCTAGCCAATCCCTAAAAAACAAATGCCAAATGTCCTCTTTGATATAAGGAGAGTAACTAAGAACAGAGTAGGGAAGAAGAGCATGAGAAGATGACTAACATTAAACAGGGATGAGAGGTGGGAGGGAAAGTGAGAGGGAAGGGAAATTGCATGGAAATGGAAGGAGACCCTCACGGTTATACAAAATTACATACAAGAGGAAGTGAGGGGAAAGGGAAAAATAATACAAGGGGGAGAAATGAATTACAGTAGAGGGGGTAGAGAGAGAAGAGGGGAGGGGAGGGGAGGGGAGGGGGGATAGTAGAGGATAGGAAAGGCAGCAGAATACAACAGACACTAGTATGGCAATATGTAAATCAATGGAAGTATAACTGATGTGATCCTGCAATCTGTATACGGGGTAAAAATGGGAGTTCATAACCCACTTGAATCAAAATGTGAAATATGATATGTCAAGAACTATGTAATGTTTTGAACAACCAACAATAAAAATAAATAAATAAATAAAAATAAGTAAAAGGGCTCTAAAACTGTACAGGCCATTCTAATAAAAGGCCTGTTTGTCTGTTTGTCAGCTTTTTGTGACTGTAACAAATATTTGAGCTAAATCAATTTAAAGAGGGAGAGTTTTATTTTGACTCACCATGGAGTTTTTAGTCCATGTCTGCTGGCCACAATGCTTTTGGGCCTTTGGTGATGTAGCAGAGCAGAGCAGGAGCACATGGCAGAACAAGTCACTCACCTCATGGCAACTGGAAAACAAAGAGGGATAAAGATGAGAGTGTATGCAGGCTCCTCCCAGACCTCCAAGGGCACACCCCCATGACCTAACTTCCTTCCACTAGACCCCACCTTCCAATAGCACCAAACTGGGGATTAATCCTTTAATACCGGGGCTTTCTGGGGATATTCAAGATGCAAACTATCACAGAGCTTATGTCCACAGATGGAAGAATCCTTAGAATTACTTTAAGAAAATGCACCGGGCTTGGCAATGCCAGACAACATGCACCAAAACGAAGCACCCTGAATTTTTTTCTGGTAAATATATCTTCTCCACTTGACAGCAAGGAATCTAGGCCAGGACAAGTTTGGGCCTCAGATGATATGGAGTGATATATGAGTGGGTGTTTTCCCCACAGACTATTCTGCTTTTCATTTACCACTTCAGAGTCTTCAACAGAGCACGCCAGCAAGACATTACAGATATCAATCAGGTAAGCCTAAGGGGAGACTTAGTATAAGAATTGGTTCTTGAGTTTATGAATGCCAAGAGTCCCACCATCTGATAACAAGCATTGCTGTTGATTGTGCTTTTGGTGTCATATCTGAGGATCCATTGCCATTTCCAAAGTCATAAAGACTTATCTCAATGTTTTTTTTTTCTGTAAGTTTTATAATGGTGACTCTTACATTTAGATCTCTGATCTATTTTTTAAAAATATTTTTAATTGTAGATGGACACAATATCTTTATTTATTTATTTATTATTTATTTTTATGTGGTGCTGAGGATCAAACCCAGTGCCTCACACATGAGAGGCAAGCGCTCTACCACTGAGCCACAACCCCAGCCCCTCTGATCTATTTTTAATTTTGTATATGGTGAGATAAGTGTCCAGCTTCACTCTTGCATGTAGCTATCCTGTTGTCTCAGCGCTGTCTATTGAAAAGACTACAGGGGAGGGAGGGTGTGATACCTTTCCTCCCCATCATAAGGGTCATCTCTAACAAGTCAGGTTAACAAGAAAAAAAGCATAACAATTTATTTAATCAATTTATGTGAGGTGGGAGACTTCAAAAATAAAAGCCTAGAGACCCAGGGAAAACTGTCTGATTATTATGCTTAGATTCCATGAGGAACGAACAGCCTTGTAGGCATGGGATTCGAGGAGAGGGTATGTATGATCTAATGGCAATAGACTGAGGGAGGACCCTCCCAAGGCCTGCCTGTTCAGATTCTTCTTCCTCTCTCTCTCTGCAGCATTCCTTCCTTAAGGGTATAGAATAGGGCCTCTTCTAGAACAAGGGTCTTATGATCTCCTATCAGGCAAGTTAGCTCAGAGAATTTCTTTATCATCAGCTCTTCTACAGAAAAAGCAGGAAAAGATTAGATTAGAGTACTATCTCTAGTTTCAATGACCCTCCCTGGGGAAGAGGAATTCTGGTTTCTAAGAATTGCTTCAGGGGCCGTGGGGAGAAAACAGCTGGGAGTCAGCAGGGCAGAAGGTCAGAAACTTTGCTTCTGAGGCTATTTTTGAGGAATTTCAATCTCCTTTAGTTAAAAGTACTTAGCATGCCAAAGCCATACTTTGGGGTGTCGTTTTCTGAGTTCCAATTAGTCTTTCCCCATGGGTTTTGTACTCCTGTTGAAAACCCATTTCTGTAGATACATGAATTCATTCCTGAGCTTCCAGTTCTATTCCATTAATCTATATGTTTATCCTTATGCCAATACTGCACTGCCTGGATCACTGTGACTTTGTAATAAGTTTTGAAATTGGGAAGTGGGTCTTCCAATTTGTTCTTTTTATTCAAGATTGTTTTGGCTATTCTGGATCCTTCGATTTCCATTCAAACTTTAGGATCGGTATGTCAGGTTCTACAGAGAACCAACTGGTATTCAGATACAGATTGCACTGAATCTACAGTCAATTTGGAGAGTAATACTATTTTAACAATATAAAATCTTTCCATTCATGAAGAAGAGATGTCTTCTTTAATTTCTTTCAGCAATGTTTTGTAGCTTTCAGAGTTTATTTCTTCTTTTGTTAAATTTAACAATGCATACATTTTTAGTATAAGTATTGCTCATGCATACTTATTCCAAAGTATGTGACATACTTGTACTAAAAACCAACTATTCCCTGTTTATCTGAAATTCAAGCAGGCACACTGCATTTTATCTAGTCACTCTAACTCAAAAATGACCGAAGAAAAGAAGAAAGCATGTGAGCACAGAGCTGCGAAGGGCATCTGAGCACCCAGGGACTGGAAGAGAAACAAAGACAACTGGAACTATATGAAAGCAAATATTTAGCTCATAGGAGGTAATAACAGTTAGATTGCAGTAAGCTATTTTGTTCCTAGAAGTTGTTCTACTTTAAACTTTACTCTGAAATATCATGTTGCTTTGAAGAAAAAAGTAAACATTTTGAAAATGAGTGCCATTCATCTGAGCTTCCAAAAAAAAAAAAAAGAATATTTTGGTATTAAGGTCCAAGATGGTAAAGCCTGTGTTATAATGGTATTGTCATCATTCTTCTATGGATGTAAACTCAAAATGCCTGTGAAGTCTATGTGATACTGGATGGCATGGCAATGTATTACACTTTGAGCTCTTACTGGGATTGTTTCATGTTTGAGAAATTGTTTCAGTCTGCTGTCTATTAAAAAAAATAACTCTTTGATTCCTCATAAAACTTGGAATGGAACCACTGTTTGACCCAGTTATCCCACTCTAGGTTTATACCCAAAGGACTTAAAATCAGCATACTACAGTGAAGAAGCCACATGGATATTTATAGCTGCTCAATTCACAACAGCTATACTATGGAACCAACCTAGGTGCCCTTCAACAGATGAATGGATAAAGAAAATGTGGCATATATATACAATAGAATGTTATTCATCCTTAAAGAAGAATAAAATTATGGCATTTGCCAGTAAATGGATGGAACTGGAGAATATCATGCTAAGCAAAATAACCAATCTCAAGAGACCACTGGCACAATGTTTTTCTAGATATGCAGTTACTAATTCACAATAAAAGGGGAGGAGAAAAGAGGTGCTTTGGATTAGACAGAGGGGAGTGAAGGGAGGAGGGGGGATATGGGGATAGGAATGATAGTAGAATGAATCAAAAATTTTACCCTATGTGTATATGTGATTACACAACCTGTGTAACTCTACGTCATATAAATGAATGTAAAAATGAAATGAATGAAAAAAGTTATATTCCATTTATGTATGATGTGTCAAAATGCTTTCTACTGTCATGTATAACTAATTAGATTAAATTATAAATTTTTTTAAAAAGAAATAACTCTTCATATCAAAATCATAAATGATCTAAGTATTACCCTGATTAACATTACTATGAAAGAGAAAAGAGTCAGCAAAGATTGAAAATGTTAGGACAGAGAAAAACAGATACGTAAAAGGCCCACATAAGAGAGAGGAGACATTGTTGGGGTAACAAGGGGCCTAACACCAGGAACTTTGCAAAGTAGATTGGAGAAAGCAAAAAGACCTTAGAAATCAAATTTTAAATAGTACTTAAATAAACTTGAAGTATCTGGAGTTGCAAAATCTATGCCTAATGAAAGCCTGACACAAAGATGCAACATCCCAGGCAGATCAGCCTGAGTCAAGGATACCAAGAATCTCACAGAAATGAATCAGCACAACTGGACAATGTTTTGTTATAAGAGGTAAACTGGACCTTCAATGGCAACTCTTCCTTATGTTACACTAAGGGTTCTTACTATATGTTTAGAGAAGGAATATGATGTATGATAGAAACTGCATGCTTATATAAACTTATAAGTATATTGATTTTATACAAATATTTTATTATACATATATTCAATTTACATGTGTCGGCATGTCCAATCACATGAGATGGATAGCTTTTGGGGGCCATTTTATAAAAAGCCAGCTCTTGCCCATGTCCTGCATGGGTGGTGGAAATGGGGTTCCCCTCAGAGGAATGGGCTAGTTGAGAAATAAAAGCTAGGAAAAATAGAACCAACAAAAAAAAAAAACCATAGGACACAGAAAATAATTTCAAAAGTGGAGGCAGGATGGGCAAGCCGATCAGATGGATAGAGCTTCTCTACTCTGGCAAAATGGAGCCCATGCCTGCTTTGTTTATATCAGGAAACATCAAAGGCTTTCCATAGAATGTTCTTCACCAATAAAGGTTAAAGGTGGATTGTCCAGTTCCCAGTGGGTTACACCCATCTCCAGAGCTACTATGAGGTATCTTCCTAGTAGAGCAGAGATAAAGGTCACGTGCATTGGGCAATCTTTTGCTGTGGGAGAGCCCCACATAGTTTGCAATACCTAAATCTCCCTGGCTACCATACTGAGAGAAGACTCTCAAGTAATTCACAGATGGCTGCCAGAAGCCAGCCAAATATCAGGTACTCCTTTTCCATTAGAATCCAGGCCTTTTGCAGGCCTTGTACTGTTCTCAGCCAGGTTTAGACTCATGTGATGAGCCATGTTTACCCAGACCCTAACATCTAGGTAAGCTCATTTTCTTCCACAGAACTAGGTTTTTACTCTTTATTCTAATTCAGTGAGGGAAAGATCCAAACAAAATGTCAAACTTTAACCGCAAATTTTAAACTATTAAAAAAGTAAGCAAGGGGCTGGGATTGTGGCTCAGTGGCAGAACACTAGCCCCGCATGTGTGAGGCACTGAGTTCGATCCTCAGCACCACATAAAAATAAGTAAATAAAAAATAAAGGTATTGTGTCCATCTACAACTAAAAAAAATTTTTTTTTAAAGTAAGCAAACACTTTGACCTTAACTTTTAAATTAGAACTCTGATAGGAAGTAAGTGAAAATTGATTTACACTGTAAATAAACCACCCGAATTGTGTACACCGTTTTTTTGAAAACAAACACTTCTTGAAATTATGCATAATTGGATATTTGCAGATTGAACATTGTAGACAAATAAATTAGTCAAGCAGAAAACAATCTTGAAAATTTGCTAGATGGAGAAAAATTATTAGATGATGATGATGATGATGAGAATAAAGTGAGATATTTAGGAAATTTTCAAGAAATGCAATATAGTTATGCTAAAACTTTCAGAAGAAGTCAGAGCAGAAGCCATATCTAAAGAAATAACTGAAGAAAACTTTGCTAATTCAAAGAAAGGCCTGAATCTTAAAAATAAAATAAATAAATAAAATTTAATCATTACCATCAAGCAAAATAAACTGAAAGAGATAAATATCTTAAACCAATCTTTCCCAAAAAGTACTCTATAGAATCTCATGAGATTTTAATATGAAAAAAAGTGTTCTGTAGGTAAGAAGTATGGGGTTTATAATTTTCTTTAAATCTTTTCAGTACCTTAATATGATTCTGAGATTATTAATCTCAAAGAAATAGACATAAACTGCAGTGTTTTTAAAATTCATTAGACCACTGAACTCTTTTTTGTCACAAAATGCCTCTTTGCCTCTCATACAATTCACTTTAGGAGATGCTGGTTTTTGTTTAAAAATCAGTTTTACTTAAGAAATAGGTATTTGCAAAGGAGAAAAAAGATTGGAATTAAAAATAGGAAACTGTTAGCTGAGCTTATCTCTGCTAAAAACTCATTGTTCTTCTTTATGCTTTTCTGATTTCCCAAAGATTTTATAATACTTTTAGAGTCAAAATTAGAGGGTTTGTTAATTATGTAATATGAAAGAGATATTTTCCAGAACTGCATGTGGGGCACTTAAAGATGAAATATGGTGTGATTTTTCAGCTTGCTTTAAAAAAGAACAGGGGAAAAAAACTAAGCATTTACAGAGAAAGAGTAAATGTGGCACAAAGCAAACAATTTTTGAACCTAGGTGATATTATATATGAAAACTACTACTTTTTCAACTTTAATATGTTTGAACGTTTTCATGATGAAAGTTGAAGATATTAAAAATAAACTCATCTTTAATGACATGAAAACATAAAAACATTATAGAAAGTGCCTGAAGGGAGATACTACAATGTCTGTGATCATTAACACTTGTCAACACCTGTTATGCAGTAGACACTCAATATACAGGACTTGTGATTTGTTTTTATCCTCATTACTCTTTGATATAAGCATCCCATTTTATGAAGGAAAAACATAGCTCTAAACATCTATAAAGTTTGTGAAAGGCTACACAGGACAAATTCTGCTGACCTGGAAAATACAAATGCTGAATTGATCTTTATAATTAAAATTCAACACAACACTGCCATGGGTAATGAGTGGGTCAGCTCTTTATTCTCTCAGGTTGCTGCATTACTGTGAATTGAAGGCTTTTAAGCAGAAAAGAAAAAACAAAATGTCTGAAGTACGTATCTGTACTCAGGTACAGATGGTCCTCAACTTATGATGGTTCAACTTAAACAACTTCTTGACTTTATGCTGGTATAAAAGTGATGCACATGCAGTAGAAGTGTACTTTGACTTTCCGGTTTTGATATTTCCCAGCCTAGTGTCATGTAGTGTGTGACACTAGACAGAGGTGGCAGCAGTTAGGGTAAACCACAGCTCCCAGTCATCCATGAGACAACAAGGGTAACAACCCTCTACAGGGTTTGAGCTATGATGTTCTATGCATTTAATTCTTTTTTTTTTTTTTGAGTTATGATATTTCCATCAAACAATGGGTCTGTCTGGACATAACCCCATAATGAAATAAGGAACATCTGTATATAATGTACAGAAAGCCTGTATGAAATTGCACATGAAGTAGTGGGTGCTTCTGGGAATGAAAATGAGCGTTGTAGTGAAGATTTCAACTTTATCTCTAATGTATCAAATTTTTCCAGAGTAACGCTCCAGCTTTAGAACTGTTTGGTTCTGTGGTCCAACAATGAAGAGATGATTCTGTGACAGGATCCAATGGAAGACTTTGGAAGACTATTGAAGACTTTGGCCATGCAAGAAGGCTGAGCTCTTTTCTGAGTTTAAAGAACAGTATGACTGCTTTGGGTTATTTGCCAAGAAATTCTGTCATGGCTGGGAATTTCATCTGAGACTTCCTTTAGCTGTATCATACCACAGAGAGTGGTGGAGTGTACTTGTTTGGATATGAGGTGTTCCTTCCAAAGCTCCTGTTAATGCAGGAGTATCCAGAAGTGAAAGGATTGGATTATGGGAACTGTGATGTCATCTCTCCATCCTAGTTTGAATGGACTGACTAGGTGGTAACTGTAGGCAGGTAGGGGATGGCTAGAGAGGTGGGTCACTGGGGGTCTGCCCTGGAAGGTTTTTTTTTTTTCCCTGCTACCGCTTCTCTCTCTCTCTCTCTATTTCCTGAGTCTGCCATGAGCTGAACAGGGCCTTTCTCCAATGGGCTTTTCCCCCATGATGTGTGCATCTTGGATCCCCACTTATCCAACATGGAGGTAAGATATATGGGATAGCCAATTTGGAACTGCTGGCTTTACCAGCAGCCAGGAATGGTGAGATTTCCAACCCAGACCTGGACTCCATCTTCCATCCAATTCCTGTGTCCAAACCAGCTCCGTGGACTGAGACCTCTGGAACCATGAGCCCCAAATAAACTTTTCCTCCTCTAAGTTGTTCTTGTCAGGTATTTTGGTCACAGTGACTCAAAAGCTGACTAAAAGAATACCACCATAGGACCCAATGTATGTGAAGGCTCAAATTAGCTTAAGGCAGTTCACAAAATTGGTTTTAAAAAATCCTTTTTCTCTAGCCTGTTACTGGGTTCAGGTAGTAAATGAAAATGAAAATGAGTACCATGCTTCTTTCTCCTTTGGCCTCCCAACCACTTAATTCTCTCCCTCATTTTTCAGAATGTATTTTATCCAGTCCTTTCTCACTGTTGCTTAAGACTGGTCCTCGCTCAGTAATTCTGTAGTACCTGCCCACCCCATCCTTATACCCAACACAGGGTTCTGAGACTCCTGCCAAGAGACCTGGATCCCCACTTATCCAACATGGAGGTAAGATATATGGGATAGCCAACTTGGAACGGCTGGCTTCACCAGCAACCAGGAATGGTGAGAGTTACCATCCAGACCTGGACTCCATCTTTGATCCAATTCCTGTGTCCAGCCAGCTCTGCCAAGGATTCCCTGAGTTTCCTGTATGGCTCTGCCACTCTTAAAGAGTCCTTCAGGTTTCTTCCACGAGGCTGACCTATGAGAAGTAGTGCTGCCCATACTAACCTGATTTTTAAAGCAAGAACTACAAATGGGGAAAAAAGAAAACTGATAAGTTTCTCACCCCAGTCCTCTGCCATTTGGCGAAGGGGGTGTAAAAAGAGGCATTTCTTCAGATTGTGCTATATGATAATTAATTATCTAAATGAAACTCAGAAGCTGAGGTTGATGGTGCACTCCTTTAACCCCAGCGACTTGGGAGACTGAGATAGGAGGATGGCAAGTTCAAGGCCAGCCTCAGCAACTGAGAACCTGTCTCAAAATAGAAAATTTTAAAGATGGACTGGGGATGTAACTCAGTGGTAAAGTGCTCTGTGCTCAATTCCCAGTAACAAAAATAATAATAATAAAATAAAAATTTAAAAACTAAAAATCAGAGCACATGACCCCAATCTACGGTGAATCAGTGGAGAAATTGTTCAAATGGTGCAGCTGCCAATTTTAGATACAGGATATGCTCTCCTTCCTTCCTTCCTTCCTTCTTTCCTTCCTTTCTCTTTCCATAGTCGTCATTGTCTGTTGATGCTGGGGGTGGAGCCAGGGCCTCACACATGCTAGGAGCACCCTGCCACTAAGCCACATCCACAGCCCCAACATGCTCATGTTTCTTTCTTTTTTTTTTTATTGGTTGTTCAAAACATTACAAAGCTCTTGACATATCATATTTCATACTTTAGATTCAAGTGGGTTGTGAACTCTCATTTTTACCCCAAATACAGATTGCAGAATCAGATCGGTTACACATCCACATTTTTACATAATGCCATATTAGTAACTGTTGTATTCTGCTGCCCTTCCTATCTTCTACTATCCCCCCTCCCCTCTCCTCCCATCTTCTCTCTCTACCCCATCTGCTGTAATTCATTTCTCTCCTTGTTTTTTTTCTTTCCCCTCATTTCCTCTTATATGTAATTTTGTATAACAATGAGGGTCTCCTTCCATTTCCATGCAATTTCCCTTTTCTCTCCCTTTCCCTCCCACCTCATGTCTCTGTTTAATGTTAATCTTTTCCTCTTGCTCTTCCTCCCTGCTCTGTTCTTAGTTGCTCTCATTATATCAAAGAAGACATTTGGCATTTGTTTTTTAGGGATTGGCTAGCTTCACTTAGCATAATCTGCTCTAATGCCATCCATTTCCCTGCAAATTCCATGATTTTGTCATTTTTTAGTGCTGTGTAATACTCCATTGTGTATAAATGCCACATTTTTTTATCCATTCATCTATTGAAGGGCATCTGGGTTGGTTCTACAGTCTAGCTATTGTGAATTGTGCTGCTATGAACATCGATGTGGCAGTATCCCTGTAGTACACTCTTTTGAGGTCTTCAGGGAATAGTCTGAGAAGGGCAATAGCTGGGTCAAATAGTGGTTCCATTCCCAGCTTTCCCAGGAATCTCCATACTGCTTTCCAAATTGGCTACACCAATTTGCAATCCCACCAGCAATATATAAGAGTACCCTTTTCCCCACATCCTCGCCAGCACTTGTTGTTTGACTTCAGAATGGCTGCTAATCTTACTGGAGTGAGATGGTATCTTAGGGTAGTTTTGATTTGCATTTCTCTGACTGCTAGAGATGGTGAGCATTTTTTCATGTACTTGTTGATTGATTGTATGTCTTCCTCTGAGAAGTGTCTGTTCAGGTCTTTGGCCCATTTGTTGATTGGGTTATTTGTTATCTTATTGTTTAATTTTTTGAGTTTGATTTATGACATGCATAAATCAAAGGCATTCCTGTATATCAGTGACAAATCTTCTGAAATGGAAATGAGGACATCCACCCCATTCACAATATCCTCAAAAAAAAAAAATACTTGGGAATCAACCTAACAAAAGAGGTGAAAGATTTATACAATGAAAACTACAGAACCCTAAAGAGAGAAATAGAAGAAGACCTTAGAAGATGGAAAAATATACCCTGTTCATGGATAGGAAGAACTAACATCATCAAAATGGCGATATTACCAAAAGTTCTCTATAGGTTTAATGCAATGCCAATCAAAATCCCAACGGCATTTCTTGTAGAAATAGATAAAGCAATCATGAAATTCATATAGAAAAACAAAAGACCCAGAATAGCAAAAGCAATTTTAGAAGGAAGTGTGAATCAGGCGGTATAGCGATACCAGATTTCAAACTATATTACAGAGCAATAGTGACAAAAACAGCATGGTACTGGTACCAAAACAGGTGGGTGGACCAATGGTATAGAATAGAGGACACAGAGACTAATCCACAAAGTTACAACTATCTTATATTTGATAAAGGGGCTAAAAGCATGCAATGGAGGAAGGATAGCATCTTCAACAAATGGTGTTGGGAAAACTGGAAATCCATATGCAACAAAATGAAACTGAATCCCTTTCTCTCGCCATGCACAAAAGTTAACTCAAAATGGATCAAGGAGCTTGATATCAAATCAGAGACTCTGTGTCTGATAGAAGAAAAAGTTGGCTCCGATCTACATATTGTAGAGTCGGGCTCCAAATTCCTTAATAGGACGCCCATAGCCCAAGAGTTAATAACTAGAATCAACAAATGGGACTTACTTAAACTAAAAAGTTTTTTCTCAGCAAGAGAAACAATAAGAGAAGTAAATAGGGAGCCTACATCCTGGGAACAAATTTTTACTCCTCACACTTCAGATAGAGCCCTAATATCCAGAGTATACAAAGAACTCAAAAAATGCTCATGTTTCTATAGAAACCTATTGAAATTTTAACTTTCTATTATCCACACAGGGTACATATGAATACAAAGATTTGATAATCCTTAGATTAACAGTCTCAGCCTCCTTTTCAATTATCCTATAAAACAAGCCATCAGCTAGCTACCTATTGTCACAATTCATGTTGCTTGTCGACTTCAAAACCCAGTGGCTTGAAATGACGACCATTATTCTTGCTTGTATGTCTGTGGTTGCATGGAGGTCAGCTGATCTGGGCTGAGTGAGTCAGGCTGCTTCCTGTCTCTCCTGCTTCTCCCTGAAACACTGTGGCTGGGTGGAGGGTTCCCTTCCCCTGATAAAGGCAAAGCACCAAAGACAATGGAGAACAAAGTACCTGTTAAGGACAAAGCCCAGGAAATCTGCACAATGTCACTCTGCTCACGTCCCATGGGCCACAGCAGGCCACATATTCAAACCCTCACAGCACTCACCTGCCCTGCCTCAAATTAAATATGAGCCTCCAACCCTTCCTGGAGAAAAATTACCCTGATTTAAGTATTTTTGAATATGTTGTTTTGTCCTTTTTAGAGATCATCGTTTTGTGGAATCTCCGATGTGTTTTCCTGCAACAAAATATTCATCTCATTCTTTTGTTTTCCCAAAGACTTAATAAGGTCCTGGCCATGTTTTCCTTACTACAAATCAGGCTGCACAGGCTGACAGGGAGGAGGGCAGCAGGAAAGGCTATTTAAAACCGGCAATTGCTGCTTTTGACATATTGCCTATTACTGAGAATTTGTATTCTTCATCTTTCTCCTCACAGGGTATTAAATTTTGATTAAACCCAAGGACCTCTGACTATCTCCCATAAATAGGAAGAACTCTGTAGAGTCCTAGGCAATGTTTTCATATGCAAAATGAGTTACTAACTTATCATGCTAATTGTTCTGGTGTTTATCCCCCTAAGTCCTAACTGCTCCCTTTAGATTTGCACTAAATCTTTCTACCAGCCTATGGCATTCTGGGTGATAAGTAATTTTTTTATGAGCTTTCACTTCCACAAATATTATATTACCTCTATAAGAAGTATATGCTTCTGTTTGCCAGGATCTTGGGCCAAAAACTTTCAAATAAAAGATGTGAAAGATTCCTAGGAGTAAATAGAGGTCGATTTCACTGTATTTAGGTATCTTGGGCACAATCCAATCCTACAAAAATAACATCAGATCTCACTGTGCACCCGTCCCCTATTACTAAATGCCTTATGTACACCGTCCTAGCAAATTCTCACAAGAACCCTGTGAAATAGGTGCTTTTGCCTCCTAGGATACTGAGGAGAAATCTGACCTGCCAAGCACTTGTAGATATTGGCAGAACCTGGATTTGGACTCTGATGCATCTGACCCCATAGTTTTTCACTTTTGAATGGTTCCCTGACTTCTGTCTTCATGTGAGAAGAGTTATAATGGAACTCCAAACCTAACCTCAGATGTGTTACCAAAGCCTGCATCTTGTTACATACTGTAACAAGACCCAACAAGAAGAAATTCTTGCTACTAACCCATCAGAGCAAATCCTAATTTCCCCATATATCTCCTGTGTTTCCTCAAGAATATAGTTTTCAGAGTCCCTTGATTCCCTAGTGTGCATATTGAACCCAGGACCCAGATACCTCCACAGTGGACAGTTCCAGATTATTTATCCTAAGTTTTCTCCCAATGCATATAATTAATATAAGCATTTTTCTTCCACATGTTTTATTTGTTGCCTTATTTACTAATGAAAGTTTCTTGCTTGGAAAGACAACTACAATGCAAATATTGACAGCAACATTATTCATAGTACCAAAAAACTAGAAGCAATCCAAATGCCCATCAACTAGTAAATAGACAAGCATAGTGTGATACATCAGTCCAATGGAATACTGCTTAGCAATAAAAACAATAGAATTCTGATAAATGATCCACATGGGTAAACCTCAAAAATATTATGCTAAGCGAAAGAAACCAGATCCCCAAAAGCACATGTATAATTTAATTTTATAAAAAGCCCAGAAAAGGAAAACATGAAAGACTTTATGAGTAGTAGACAGACTCTTGACAGGAGGGATCGTACTGTAGAGAGGGAGCGGGGGATTTCTTGGGGGAGTTGAAAATGTTCTAAAACTGGACAACAGCAATGACTGTATAGCTCAGTAAATTTACTAACTATTGAATTGTACATTGCAATTAGCGAATTTCACAGTATATAAATGACATTTGATGCCACGTATTTTGAAAACAATTAATTCAAGGATAACATTTTTAGTCACACAAAACATGGGTCAAATTCTTTGCACAGTCAGGTGTTGAGAGATTAATCTCTTAATCAGTACAAAGAAGATAGAAATTCTTACCTCAAAAACCGTTATCTGAATATTAAGTGAGATATTAAAATTAAAGTGCTTTGGAAAATGTTAATTGATTTCTTCCACTAAGCTGGGAATGAAATTATCTCATACTCACCTCTAGGTGGCGCTAGAATCTAAAAATGAGCAGCCCCTGGCAAATGTGGCGGCTTTACAAAAAATCACCTTTCCTAAGAGGTTCTGTCACTAAGGGGAGTTTTCAGCCCAATGTCTTTTGAATCCAGAGCCTTCTTCTGAATTATTCTTAGGATAACAGATGTGCAACTTCAGTTCCAGACTTCTAGCCTCACAATTTTTTAGCTGTCAATCACACAGTCCAAGTTGTATGATTCCCTCTGTCCTATTAGACCACATTTATCGTTCATTCCTTTCCACTTTCATGGAACTTTAATTTCTTTTGTAACTACACATTGCTTTTTAATTACATTTTCAGTACTCTCAGTGCTTTGGGATGTAAGCGGGAAAAGGAAGCTGATCTCATAAATAAACTCAAACATAGCAGGCACTGACGACATCCAGGAAAAAAATGCAACCAAAGTGCCCTTACCTCTGCCACCTGTTTCGGTGCCAGAGATGGAATCCCAGGGCTCACTGTGTAGCTTTTTATATAAGAAAGTTCATGCATTCAAAGTTGCAATAAGAGCTTCTATGTTATGTTCAGGACTTCCATGTTTAGCCCAGTTCTACCCTTCTATTAAAAAAAGGGGGGGGGTATAGGTTGTTCCATATCTGATGGTTTCTAAAGGCATTCAGATCAAGCAGGAGAGCAAAGTCCATTGCACAAGATACAGACGGGCCTGCTGTGCAACAAGGATACACAATGCCATTATTTGCACCCCTGAACTCCTGCATGATCACTTTACTCAGTTCCAACAGGCGGCAGGGCTGGTCTTTCAAGGGAGTATGAAAGCCGAAGCTTGTGTCCCACCATGCATCTTGCAAAAGGAAGAATACTGAAGCAGCATGAGAGTCACACTTGGGAGATGTACAAACTGACAGCACATTACCAAGAATTCCTCAGTGATAGAAATGCACAAGGAGAAGGGCTTGAAAGACAAATCCAGCCTCCTGGAGCACTTTCTGCGTGGAAACAAATCAGCTTTTCAAAGACAATACCATAGTAGCTTTAAAAAGTGGTATTTAAGCAGCATGGAAATAGCCTATGAGAAATTAATGCAAAATCAATTCAGGCACATAATTTACATCTGCTGTGTTACCCAGAATGGCTCTCTTCTATAACTGGAAATCTATGGACCTAATTCTGGGATGACTGGAAGGAGTTTAATGTCTTCTGGGATGTAGCTGAGCAATCTGTCACTGGGAGGGAAAACCTGTAGTCCTCAGAGCCAGCAGAAACTGGGGTCTTTGTGTTAGAAAAAACACAGCAAATTAACACCTAAGGAACTAGGTGATGTTCACAAGTCCAGGTCATTAAACCCAGCCCTCTGCCCAAACCTGCAGTCTTTCCACACTTCGTGGGCTTTGTCTTTTCTAGATAGTGTGTAGCAAACCATGAGCTGCTCCTGCTTTGAAGGTCAACAGTAAATGTCCAGAAAAGACTCAAACTTATCGGTGAGCAGGCGCTGCATGCAGACTTCTCATTGAGTCTCTGGGCACACTGATTGTCAGAGTTTTCCTATCTCCGTGATGAGGATGATGCTGATTTTTAGTTCACTGAAATCATTAAGAGTTAGTTTTGTTCAAAACACATTTAAAGTTTCTGATAATTATAATGAAAGAAACTAAAAAGGAGCAACTGAGGAGTGCAAGAGGAATAGGGTGAAGGGTGGTCTAGGGAAGTCTTGGAAAGTGGCCATTGTTTCAAGAAAGAGACTTTCAAGGAGAAAGGATTGCCAAATGCCTCAGAGAAGATGAATAAGATAAGGATCCTGATCCTGATCACTAAGTCCAGCCCCTAGGGGGACACCTTTTACCTTGGGGCGTGGTTTTGCAGAGTGGGCGGGGAAGCGGTGGGTTTAGAGAGGACGATGACTGACAGGTGAGACCGCCTGCTCCTAGGGAGCGAGGGCTGGTGGGAGGGGCATTGCCACCCGGACACATTGAATGAGAGAGGTTTTTCTATTGCAGAGACTTTCTCATAACATTGCATGTCTCTATCCAGTGCTGAAATCGCAGACTAGGAATTGTAATCTTGCCTGAGGCACCGTTTTCCTGTGAATGGCTAAAAGTAGGTTTTCAACCAATATTTGTGAAAGGAAGCCAGTTCGCCCTCTCCGAACTGCCTGCTTGCAGCTTGTGTTGAAAGCAGAAATTCTTTTTAATCAGATCGAAAGATTTCCACTTATTTTTTTAAGGATTTGCATTTCTTAATTGTGTGACCTGGGACATGTGGTTTCACTTCTCTGGGCATCTATTTCTTCATGTATAAGAGGGCATGGCTTATGCAAGAGGGGATGGTCGCCCGTGGTACACACCTGTAATCCCAGTCACTCCGGAGGCTGAGATAGAAGGATCACACGTTCAAGGCCAGCCTCAGCAACTTAGTAAGGCTCTGTCTCAAAATAAAAAGAACTGAGAATATAGGTCATGGTGAGCACCCCTGGTGGTTCAGTCTACATACCAAAAAAAAAAAAAAAAGCACATGTTTCACAGTAAACAGATTAACAGATTATACTCTTCGTTGTTTTTATTATTATCATAACCATCTGCCATACAGAGGCAGGCAGAGGAGGGTAATATTTGCCCTGAATGTCCAAATAACTCACAAAATATTTTTTTCATATAGGGAATTTCAAAAACAACTCCTGCCTCCTGAGGTCCTTCCTGTATTGAAAATAAATTAGCTTTGAAAATATAATGCCATAAAAACTCCTTTAAAAGATACCAAATACACTTTCCCCCCCAAAACAAAAAATATTGAAAGAAAGGAAAGCCTTTCTTTCCTAATGATGCCTTGCCTAAATGGATTTTCAAAAAGAAAACCAAAGCATCATGCCAGAAACTCATGCCCAGCAGCTGAGGCTCTGGAGGGCCAGGTGGGATGCAGTCTCTGGGTGCTGTAAGAGGTCCAGAGGGAGGGGCTGCGGAGGACCAGGGCTCTGACGGTGCTTTGTGAGACATTGTCTAACTGCACAGAAATATTCCATGGATTTTCCTGTGCTATTAGTCCTAAAGATAGGTGCACCCCAGGAGAAGCACCCAGGTTGGATACCTCTGTCACGGAGTCTCAAGTACACTGTCCATATTCATGTTTAGGTGTTTTCTAAGACACAGAGGGGTGTCTTAGAAAACACCTAAACTGAGACAGTGACAAACTCTCAGAAGTGGTCTTTGTTGATAAGGCAGCAGTGACAAGAGGTATCTGCCCTGCTTTGAAAATTGGTCCTCAGTGCCAAGCTGTAAAGCCATGGGAAAGTCACCAAACTGGAAATCTTCAGCTTCTTATCTAAATGGGGACGATGGCAGGGCCCAACTCCAGGAGCAGGTGGGACTGAGGAACTGGTGTGTGAGGAACTCACTGTGCTTGGTCCACAGGGGCTATTTTTTTAAGTTGGTGGCTCTAGCACCACCTTAACGTTTGTCCTTCATGCATTCCTGACGTTCTGTCAGTTTCTTTCCTTGTTCCACAAAGATCCAGGATTGAAGCAGGAGAGGGATTAGTGATAAAATTGTTTTTCTCCTTTCTAAAGGTCAGACCCTAAATTCACGTTTCTCTGACGGGTTTCTCTCTGACTCATCTTAGTGCCTGAGGCAAATTACACATTTCCTGTCTTGTTTTCTTTATCTGAAAAATGGGCTTTAGTTTACTGTTTTCCCTGCCTGCCTTTTGGCACCTCACTGTTTTGAGGCTATATTCAGTAACATACCCTGCTTGTTCTGCTTCCTCTTTCCTCTTTCAGCTTGTTTTAGATCTTTTCCAGTAGTACACAATGAGGGAAGCATTTCTCTAAGGGCATCTGTGGAGAACACCACCACAGAGCAGTGTGTCTCAGTCCAGGGGACTTTGTCCCCAGAAGGGATATCGGCAATGCCTAGACACATTCTTGGTTATAACAACTGGGGCTGGGAAATGCTACTGGTATCTAATGGTTAGAAGCAAGGGATATTGCTAAATATCTTATAATGAAAGGGTCACACTCCCACCCATCTGGTCTCAAGTGCCACCTCTCTGCTAAATGGAAGAGTAGGGTCCTGAAACTTCTTACCAACCTGTCACAACTTTGGCTTGAGCAGCCCAAAGCAGGGGAACCACCATGTATAGCCCAGTTCTCCGAGCTGCCTTCACCCCCCACCCCGCCCCTTGCTGGGCTGAACTGAAGGGAGTGTCTATTTCCCAAGCCCTTTCTCAGAGGTGAGGGTATGGGGGAGCTTGGGGCCTTGCTTGTCATCAAGTTCCCACAAGGCAGGCCTCATCTGGGACGCCCCTCCCTCTGTGTGTGACTCACTGCCACCGTCTGCATCTGCTTTCCTGTCTGGGGATGGTATGACACCAGATTCATCTGGTTAAACAAAAAATGCTTACTGGTTCATTTCTTTACTGGGGACAAGATCTGCAGTTGTCCTCTGAAAATCCTCCAAAGTTCACACAGGCCTCGCTGCCAGGATCAAAGCCTCAAGGCCTGCAAGGAGAACTGCTCTGGTCAGGGCCTGGCTTAGCTTCCAAAGGAGACAAAGCTTTCCTTTGTTGGGGTGACCCCTGCCTCTGAGTCCATGTCCCATTTCAGATCCCCCTTCCCTTCCCTTCCCTTCCCTTTCCTTCCCTTCCCTTCCCTTCCCTTCCCTGAGCTCCCCCAGCAGGCAGAAAATACCTAACAAAGAACTTTTCCCAAATTCTTTGGGGAGCAACATGCTGACATTTGCAGAGAGTGATGAGGGGCAATGTTTAATCCAAAGACATTACTAACTAGTACCCAGGTGTCCTGAGGGACTGTTTGACCAACTGGCATCCCCAAAGCTTTTCCTGGAGGCTATGTCTGCTTCGCTCCCACTGGAAGAGTCAGAGGAGGAAGGAAACCCAAATTCATGGACCCCGTGGTGTGCTGGGCATAGTGCCAAGCGCTCTCCATGGGTTTCCATATTTATTCTTTACATTGGCCATTGTTACTTTGATTTTTTTTAATCATTAAAATTTGTTCTGTTTAAATATACACGACAGTAGCGTGCATTTTGACATATTATACATACATGGAGTATAACTTAAGATCCCATTCTTGTGGTTGGGTTACTTTGATTTTTTGTGATAAGGGTACTGGGGATTGAACTCAGGGCACTCAACCACTGAGCCACATCCCCAGCCCTATTTTGTATTTTATTTAAAAACAAGGTCTCACTTAGTTGTTTAGTACCTAACTTTTTGCTGAGGTTGGCTTTGAACTCACAATCCTCCTGTCTCAGCCTCCCAAACCACTGGGATTACAGGTGTGCACCACCGTGCCCAGCATGTTACTTCAATTTTAAAATAGAATAATTGGAATGGAAGCCAACAAATGTTAATTACAATGTTACATCGTCATGCTACTCCCATAATACTAGGACCTGTATATTTTCACAGAAACAAACAAAAACAAAAATAGCTGAGCCCTTAATCAGCGTCCTTCTGTGCTCCAATGTATAGGTTAATACAGTTTATCAACATCTAATGGAGCCCTTTTGCATCAGCTGTCTGAGACAATATACAAAGGACTAGAAAACTCTCCAAATTCACTTGCTTTGACTGATTATTGCTTCCGCTGCCTTCATCCTTCCATTGTAATTGTTTGTGCACAGTCACAAAGGTGAGCCACAGAGGACCTGGAGCAGAAGGTCCTTCAAGTTTGGTCCTCAGACCAGCAATTTTGGCATCTCCTGGAAATTTGTTGGAATCTTATTTCTTAGGCTCCATCCCACACCTGAATCAGAGATGGGGAAGTCATCAAACTATATTTTAACGAATGCTGCAAGAGATCCTGATACCCTAAACCTGAGAATCACTGACCTAGAGAATGTCATTGGCATAAATCCTCAGCTGTACATATAATGAGTTGCTAAACTCTGCAGATTCTGCCTCTGACTCCTGGTTGGCCTGTATTTGTCCTGGTTCAGGCCCTGTTAACTCCTGCCAGCAGGCTCCCCACTTCTTATTCCTCATTTTCTTCCGATTCGTGAACCCATCTGATGTGACATTAACTCCCTGCTCTGGGGTTGTCATGCAGTTGTAGGAATAGAGGGAGCATGGGAGGAATAGATGAACTCTAGATAGAGCAGAGGGGTGGGAAGAGAAGGGAGGGGAAGGGAGGGGGCAGGGGGTGAGCAATGATGGTGGAATGTGATGGACATTATTATCCAAAGTACATGTATGAAGACACGAATTGGTGTGAATATACTTATATACAACCAGAGGTATGAAAAAGTATGCTCTGTATGTGTAATATGAAACAAACAAACAAAAAACCCAGCTCCTTAGCCCTGAAGAGAAGAGTCCTGAAAATAAACATCCAACTTTTATTTTGAATCTTATTTCTTACTCTTACCTTCATGCACCTGATACTCAAATCCTACAAAAGGCTCACAGTTTGCTTCAGATTCAAACCTTCTCACCTCTGCCTCAGCCTTTGCTTCTGCAGCTCCCTCTGGCTGGCAATGCCTCATACTCATTTGCATACATTTTTTCAACGTCCAGCTCTTTTACAAATCTTCCTTGATCCTTTTAATTACAGAATCCCACATAGAATTTGTCTTTACTTCTCTTAAAACTCTTTGTAGATGATATGCTTGTTTGTGAGCATGTCTTAGATTCCTCCCTACTAGATGACAGGGAGAGAACTGTGTCCTTTTCCATCATTTCATTTCCTACAGCACCCCAAACCGTGGCAAAGCTTCACATAGAGTCATTGAGTGAATCAATGAAAGTTGGATCCACATAAAAAAACTGACTTTCCATCCCTTAATTTCTTAAAAAGTTCTGATCAAAATCAATGATAAGACTGTTGCTGTTTTTCTTTAATTAATTTTTTATTTATATAGGACAGCAGAATGCATTACAATTCTTATTCCACATATGGGGCACAATTTTTCATATTTCTGGTTGTATACAAAGTATATTCACACCAATTTGTGTCTTCACACATGTACTTTAGATAATAATGTCCATCACATTCTACCATCATTTCTAACCCCATGCCCCCTCCCTTTCCCTCCCACCCCTCTGCTTTACCTAGAGTTTATCTATTCCTCCCATGCTCCCCTTCCCTACCCCTCTATGAATCAGCCTCCTTATATCAGAGAAAACATTTGGTATTTGTTTTTTGGGGATTTTTCTAGTAAAATACCTTTTCCATTTTATCTCTTCCCAAAATTGGGCCAGTTAGAAATCAGAGATTACAACACAAAGGTATCAAGGATGACATTGTTGTAGAACCAGATCATTGTTCCCATGGTGACTCAAACAATATTTAAGAAGGAAATTACAACTTTTGCTGCTAACATTCACCTTGACCCACACAACGGATAGCCAAGTCCTAGCAGTCTCTCTTGCTAAGCAAAGTAAGAATACAGCAGAAACGCCTCTCAAGGAAAAAGTGCCCAGTTACCATCGCTGGCCTGGCTTAATTCCAAAACTGAGAAAGAAAACTTCTGCTTGGACAAAATTAGCTGGGCAGGTCATAAAATCTCGGCTCAATCTTAACATCCCCATTCATTGAAGACCTTTTCTCCATATGGGTCAAAAAGATGAGAAGGGACATTTTTTCAGGCATTCCACCATCATGTGTTAAGCGCTGAGCAGAAACCAAAACGGAAGCCCAGGGTTGACTTTAAGCCCGGGTTTACCTACAGACAGGAAGTGTTGCCATGGAGAGGCAGAAGCATTGGGTGCACTTTCAAGAGCAGTCATGATGCTGGTAGGTTTTAAGCATCCCTAGAAATCCAGGGATTAGCCATATAGCTTCTCCCACCACGGGCTCTGGCCCCCTGCTCTGTGCAGGGCGTGGGTCTCATCATCTATCTGCCTCAACAGTTACCTTTTCTTGGTAAAGACTTTGCAACCTTTCTGAGCACTCCTGTCTCCAGTGGGTCTTTTCTACTGACTATTAGGCAGGCAGAGGGAAGGCGGGGGCACAGCCTATGGCTGCAGAGTTGCGCCAGCTGGCATGACAGACCTGAATGAAAGCAATCTCTCCTGCTTCCACCTGGCTGAGTTGGATGACCCTCTGGCCATGAGCAGCCCCTTCTTCTATTGACTCAGCTCTGGGGCTTGCCTCACGTGTGCAAGCTTTCAGAGATGGGTCCCTGGATGATCCTCTGCTGTTCTGGTTTTATTTCTGTCATATGAAGTTTCTTCTGAGAAGCACAATCATTTCCCAGGTCTATACATCATTTTGTGTCTGTGAAAGCCTTTTCTTGGACTGTCTTGTGGTGCCTAGATACCTGTCCTTGGCAGAAAGCTCAATAGTCTTCCCTTTATGTCAAGATTAGGTTGTAAAGGGGCAGCACATGTCAGAATAGGTGTCACTGGTCGGCAGTGCCAGTGTGCTCTGCTCTTAGCACCATGGGGGCAGGCAAGAGGAGCTGCTGGCACTTTACATGACCCCGGATACTCATAGTACAATGTTCCTTCCTTGTGTCCCCACCTATGGGAAACCTTCCTCCTGATGAGCTAAGAAGGATGCTAAAGAAATATCTTCAGAGGTTCTTAGTTTTACATGGAAGATCTCTGGAATTCACAAGCCAGACATGAAAAAAGGGAATTTCTCTGGGGGTCTTGAGCTTCAGGACAATGGAGAGTCTGCCCCACCAGCTTTGAAGAAATAGATGGCTGGTGTACACAAATGATCAGCAGCTGGTTGCTGGAAAGTAAATGAGGATGCATGGATCAGTATGGTCCCTGCAGCATGAAGGGACATAGCAGAACACGTTCCTGCAAGCGAGGGCACCTCAGATCATACAAATTATGTATATCAAAGTTAACCAATTCTAAATACAAACTTGTTCTTGAAAGGTTTGAACCAGACTTAAACAGGGTGTGTGTTATGAAGGCTAATTACTCTCTAGGCTTAAAGTAAACCCAGGGCTTCTGCTTTGGTTTCTGCTCAGCGCTTAACACATGATGGTGGAATGCTCTTGATAGCAAAGCAGATGTTCTACTGCATGGTGGCGGTGATGTCCTTTTTATTTTTAAAGTAGCCTGCCTCGGGTTACTATTAAAATTCTGATTGGTTTGGTGGGCGGCGCAGTGGTACCTTCCTGTACTCAGCTACTCAGGAGGCTGAGGCAGGAGGATGGCAAGTTCAACGCCAGCCTGGGCAACTTAGTGAGACTCTGTCTCAAAATAAAAAATAAAAAGGGCTGGGGATGTGGCTCAGTGGTAGAGCACCCCTGGGTTCAATCCTATTCCTCTCATGGTTAAAACTTTCTAATGACTCAGAATGAGGTTGGAAACTTATACAGGCCTATGAGACACACATGATATTTCTCTCTCTGACCATATCTTCACTAGTTTGTTTTCATGACTATAAAAATTTATGAAATCACAGTGTAGTTCCTTTCTGAGTAGCCTGTAAACCAAGGTGTACCAGCTCCTCTTATAATTCTATAAGCCAACCAAGAATTTTTTTTTTTTTATCCTGAGGATTGGACCCAGGGGCACTCTACCACTGAGCCACATCCCAAACCCTTTTTATTTTTTATTTTGAGACAGAGTCTCACTAAGTTGCCCAGGCTGACGTTGAACTTGCCATCCTCCTGCCTCAGCCTCCTGAGAAGCTGAGTACAGGAAGGTACCACTGTGCCCACCAAACCAATCAGAATTTTAAAAGTAAGCTTCTTTTCTGTTGCAATTAGCTGGAGTCCTTTTCTTTTGATAAGGCCTAAGAACCTTGACTGATACAAACTCTAATTTCTGTGTTGTTGAAACCGAAGCTACTTTCTCTGGCCTCAACTTATTCAGCCCCTCAAGCAGCATCTGACACAGTTGATCCATTACTTCCTTCCTGCAACGGTTTCAGAACCACTTGGAATTTTTTTGTTTTTTTGAGAGAGAGAGAGAGAGAGAGAGAGAGAGAGAGTTTTTTTAATACTTATTTTTCTTAGTTTTTGGTGGACACAGCATCTTTGTTTGAATGTGGTGCTGAGGATCGAACCCGGGCCGCACGCATGCCAGGCGAGCGCACTACCACTTGAGCAACATCCCCAGCGCACCACTTGGCATTTTGTGGCCACTCCAAGGACTTCTCCAAATCTGGTGGTCACTCCTCTGTCTCCTTTCTGCTTCCTAACTCCAGAGGTGGCTTTGTAACTCATCCAGTGTCGTGAATACATCTGCAGCCCTGGCCTTTCTCCTCAGGACCAGTCTCACATCTGACACCTAAGCATATACATCTACTACGGGGATATCTGGCATATTCCTCAAGTTGAACAAGCCCTACATCCCTCTCAGAACTGTTCTTCCCAGTGTCTCCAACTTCAACAACCAGTTTCCTCATCCGCCCAGATGCTCAAGCCAAGAATGAAAGGGTCAGGCCTGTCTTCTTTTTCTCATCTTCCACATGCAACTATCAAGACTTCTCAGCACCAATGTCCAATCCTAAGCCAGGCTTGTCTTTCTATCTCGGCATCTTTATTGGATCCATCCTGCCATCAACATCTCAACCTCCCGCCTCCTTTCCCACTTTTTTAAAAATTAATTAATTTATTTTAATTAGGTAAATATGACAGCAGAATGCATTTTGATTCATTATACACAGTTGCAGCACAAATTTTCATTTCTCTGGTAGTACATGATGTAGCGTCACACCATATTTGCAATCATATGTGTACCTATCCTTTCCCACTCTTCACTCTATGTTCCAAACAGAAACCAGTGTGATTAAAAAAAAAGAACCAAATAAACATAAGTCAGATCCTATTCCTCCCATGGTTAAAATCTTCTAATGACTCAGAATGAGGTCTGAAACTTACACAGGCCTATGAGACACCCATGATATTTCTCTCTCTGACCATATCTTCATTAGTTTTCATGACTATAATGAAATACCTGAGGCAGGCTATAAAAAGAAATAGAATTTATTTTGATTCATGGTTCTAGAGGTGCAAGGTCTAGGGATCTCAGCTGGTGATGGCCTTCTTGACAGCAGAGTCCCAAGGCAGTATAGAGCATCACATGGCAAGAGACAGGGAGCACATGTGTGTCCCTTTGTTTATAAAGCTGCTAGGTTGCAATTATGTGGGCTCCACCTCTTACCATTTACTAATGACCTTATGTAATTGAAAGCACTTCCAGAAGGCCCCACGTTTTACCCTAGTCAAATTAAGTTTCTCTTAAAACTAGTAACATAAGACTTTGGGGCTTAACCTTCTGCTTGAGTGTGTGGTGACAACCTATATTTAAAACATAGCATTCTACTCCTGACCTCCTGAAACTCATGTCCTTCTCACTCACAACATGCAATCACTCCATCCAAATAGCTCCAAAGTCCCACTAATTCAAAAGTTCAAAATCCAAAGCCCCATCTGATACTCAAGACCAATTCCTTGACATTTGAGCTTGTAAATTAAGTCAAGTTATCTACTTCCAATATACAGAGGTGGAATAAGCACACAGTAAACACTCCTTTTGCAAAAGGGAAGAATAGGCAAGTAGAAGGGGAAAACTTTCTGTATTAGTCAGCTTTTCATTGCTATAATGAAATACCTGACACAATCTGATTTTATAAAGTGAAGATATTTATTTAACTCATGGGGCTTCTGTGAGAGGGCTTCTGTGAGAGGAGACATCACATTTGCAACTAGGAAGCAGAAAGGGGAGGGAGTCAACCTTTTTCTTTTTATAACCACACAAGGATACCCCACCCCTCCAAGGTTGCCAACACCACCACCCTAGGATCAAATCTTTAGCACATGGACCCTTGGAGAACACTCAAACCATGTATGTTATTCTGCCCCTTTATGTTTCAGTCACATGGGTCACTTACTGTCACTGTAACCTGTCAAGGTTGCTTCAGCCCAGGCCTTAGCACTTGTTCTCCCCTCTACCTGGAATTGTCTCCTCCTAGATATTTTCATTCTTCACTTTTCCTCATTCAGGTCCCAGTTAAAAACAATCTGGAATATACAGAACAAGCATTTGATATATATTATATTTTTAATAGATTCATTAATACTTTACTAAAAAAATATGTTATTTCACCACTTGGAGAATCTTAGTTTTTTTTTTTTTTAAGGTCACCTTCCCTTCCTGCCTTATAATATATTAGGCAGTGAACAGAACTTTTCTTTCTCTGATCACCAGACATCTTATAGCAAGGAAGGATCGTTGTGGCCAATCAGATGTCCACATGGAAAGGGGATGGGTCTCTGAGCTAAACTTGGACTTCAGTCCCATTTCTGACATTCATTTATTCATTCATTCTACCCAACAGAAGATATGGATCAGGGAGTGGTCAGTGCATGGAGGGGATCACTAAAATCAAGGATATGGATGCACGGGAGGGAAAAAGACCAGGGAAGAGCTCTGTGTGATGGCAAGGTGTAGGCACTGGACTAGGAGAAAGATTCCAACAACGTGATTCATAGGAACACAAAGCACGTGTGGTCAGCCTACCGAGCGTGCTCAAGTCCAGTGAGATATGGGCTGAATCTGTAAGGTGGAACAGATCTTTAAGTGCAAGGGTGACTGGAGCCTGCTTATAGGCTGAACAGAAATACTCTGTGATATGATCCATTAACATCCCATGCAAAATTCATTTCCCACTCAGCACAATGAGGATCTGTATTCCACTTTAGACAACGGCTGTCAAAGAAGATGTGTTAGTGTGGGATTTCCAAGACCTATACGTTTGCAGGGAATTTATTGGCAGAGAAGGGCAGTAGGGAGGCTGGAAAGTCATGGAACAAAGATGTAGATCTGATCCTTATGTAGGGAAGAGGAGAGGAAGGAAGGCTGGGTTAAAAAAAAAAAAAAAACTCTTGTCCCTCCCTGTGGTCTCCCAGGACAGGCCTCCCTAGCTCCTGCCCAACTCAGTCCTTGCTCAGACCTGTGGGGCCTGTGGCTTTGGCATCAATGGATGGATTGCAACACAGCAGGGGAGGCCAGAGGTTTGTTAAGCTCCCACACTCAGATCAGAAGGGTGCATTTTATGGCCATCGTGTTAGTTAAGAGATTTCAAAGTCCTATATAAATGTGGAACAGGTGACTAACTCAAGCTGCCATTTTTAATCAACAACTGTTTATTGTTGGTTGCTGAGTGGATAAGAAAAGGAAAGTGCTCAGCTTACACATTTAAGTTGCTTAAAATCAATTAAGGGGCATTTCCATTGCACATTGCCACCGATATAGGCGAGGAAATCAATCAGACTGATTGCTATACGGATCTCAGGGCACATGGAATAGGATTAGAAGAGTTTTATCCCTAATTTTAATCTTCTTATTATGTGCTCTTTCACCTAAAATCAGCAGGAGACCAGGGTTTTAGTTAACAGGGAATTATAAATAGGTGAATTCTGGTTAATGAAAAATTTGGCCTTATTGCCAATTGGACTTGGTAAATTCAAAGTAACTGTCATCTAGGTTTCAGCAAAGCTCTTAAACATTTATGCCCCAGCATTCAGTCCATCTAGTAAATGACCAGTTTCAGACAAACCACTTGTTTTCCAAGGCCTGGATAAAGGTGGTGCTAACAATTTTGAAAGCTGCCTTCTCTCTGAGCTCTTTAGAAAGTTTGCATAACTGTACATAGTGCTACTCTCCTGATGCAGCAGCTTTGCATTTCATTTTCTCTGCCTCCTCCTTTTGCTCTCAACCACTCGGGGAGTCAACCACACTCATCTCTGAAACTGCCTCATGGGAGGGCAATCATCTGTGTGGTTCTGGGGCGTGTTCTAATCAGGGAGCACTTTTGAGAGATGCACTGGGTGACAGCATTAGGGGTCCCTGTGCCTTGAATCTGGCCAGGCTGGACCAAAGCAAGCACTGGAACTCCTGGCACTGGTGCCCTCCACCTTGCAGAGGAGTTCCTCACCCAGCGTTCACCTTGGAGTCTTCACCTTGACTATGAACATGACAGGAAATGTGCTCATCCAGTGTCCGTCCACCGTCTTGCTGAAGCACTTGGGTTCTACTTGGCGATATCCAGTCTGTTTAAAGCTTGAGGCTGAACATATGGCCATTTAGTATGAGCTTCTTTTTCATTTATTTTTTTACACCGAAAACTCTTATTTACTCTGTCTTCTCTATTGTGGACTCTTCTTCCCATAGAAATCATGCATTTGTAATTCCTTGGCATGTGAGAGGTACATCTGGATGGCCCCCCCAAAGGGTTTTTTAAAATCTAATGGTTTAGCTGGGCACACAGCCACTTAGGAGACTGAGGCAGGAGGATTGCAAGCTTGAGGCCAGCCTCGGCAACTTGTTGAAAACCTGTCTCAAAATAAAAAGTGCTGGGGATGTGACCCAGTGGTAGAGTACCCCTGAGTTTCAACGTAATACTAGTGCTTCTAAGGCAAAAAAAAAAAAAAAAAAAAAAAAAAAAAAAAATCAAAGATTTGCTAGGAGATAACAAAAGGAATAGAAAATCGGAATTGTTTCCTAAGTCATTTTTTTTTTTAATTTGTCATTCAGAACAGGTGCTTAGAAGTCACATCTAAGATGTACATGGACAAGAATTTGAGATTTGGGTTGCATGGCTTAAGTCCAGTAAAATTCTAACCCATGGCATTTTTTTCAGAAGTATTGAATCTCTTCTCTCAGTAGGTAAAACTCTGTCCTGAACAAATGTTCCTGTCTCCCCCAGACCAATGAGATTTTTATTACAAACAAATTAAATGATGTAGCCTTCCATCTTCCCTCCGAGAGATTTCATAATGTCCTGAAAAGCTAAGTGTTACTTCAAAAGATGAGACTAGAAAGTGCTCAACTACAGTTTAACAGATCTGCCTAAGCATAGGAAAAATTCTCCAGAAAATGTGCCAGAATGAAATCTGGGGGTGGTAAGGTTAGGGGAGATTGCTATTTTCTTCTTTTATTTTCCACAATAGGAAAATGAGTGGCTTTATTGTTACAGGGAAATTAACTACTTAATTTCCAGTGGGTTGTTAAACTACCTTTATTTTGTGGCTCATGGAATCAGCTTTTTGATTTTATAGTCAAGCAAACTCTACATTGAAGCAAACTGATCTGTAGTTCAGTCCTCTTTAACATGTGTCTCACTTATCTGCAGGGTCAGCAGATCATTGAGGACTCACAACTGCTTGGATCACATTTAAGAGAAATATATTTTTTTTTTTCAGCAACAACAGAAAATTCCAGCTGTCGGGAAGCCAAACTCACAAAAAGAAAGCTTTTGAAGAAGAAGCCGTTTTTCCCCACCCTTCCCAAATTCCTGCCAGTGGCCAAGGCCGTGTCAATGACAGAACTCCTGCAAGTGGACATGTGTTGGGAAGTTCCTACAATACAGGGCTGCTTTGTAAGGAAAGCCTGTGTGTCCCGGATGCCCATAGCAGCTGCGTGCCCCTAGGTCACCTTGAACAAATTCCCTGCAAGAGGGAGCCTCACTTGGTAGCTAAATAAAATGGACTCATAAGAATACGCTCATTAAGGGCTAAATCTGCTATAAAGATTCAACAAGTCTGAAATCTACAGAAGTGAACCCTGGAAATAACCAGCTTACCCTGAGACTCCTTTTCAACTTCAATTTAGGGGTTGGGGAGAATCTCTCATTGCATTTACCTTTTCTTTCCCCCACCATTGATTTAAGCCTCTTTCCTAATAAGAGCTTCTTTGTCCTTAACTGATCTCCAAGAATCAAGGAGACAGAGTTAGAAAATAAGTCAGGGACCTAAGCTGGGTGATATCACTTACCATGAGCAAGATATTGAAAAGGCTCATTCTGTGACTGTAATGGAGATCTTGGCTTTAGGGGATTTATAGGAAGAGACCTGGGAGATTACATCATCAGGTCTCAGAGGGGAGAGCTCAGAAAGTATTAAAAAAAGGAAATGCAAAGCTTCGTAGTCCTGTAATTCTTCGCCTATATGGCTGCTGAGGCCCAGTATCCTCTGAGGACCTAGACTTTCTGGGGATCAGGGTGGGAAGCAGAGTGACTGAGATAGCCCACGGATTGCAAACTCCAATGCCTTACAGGGGCCAGGAAAGTAACAGAAATGGATGAAGAAGACTGGATATGAGATAATAAGGGATGTCAGGGGCTGCCGCAAATCAGAAAGGCATGCAAATGCGGGCCAAAGAAAACCCAGCTACAAGTACGCACTGTCTTTGAATTGCCGATTTGTGACATACAGATAATCGACATTTATTTTGCAGATGAAGAAATAAAGGCTCAGAGAAGTGAAGGGACTCACTGAAAGTCACAGAGCCAAGTGGCAGCAGAACCAGCAATGGCAGCTCAGTCTCTAGGGTTCTCCCCATCATATCCTGCCATCCATTTCTTGCACCTGTGGCAGAAATTGGGTGTCACTGGAGAGACCCTCTTTCTACTCTGAAAGCTGATATTGAGCATATTAGTGAGAATTAGAGAATTTATTTCAGTAATTCCACACGGATTCTAGTTTACCCAACAATTGATGGCAGCTGTACATGCTACCGCCACTGATGGTCTTTCTCACACTCTGAATTCCTTCTTTGACCTCATACAAACAGGTCCCTCTGTTGGATCCCCTGTGGGTACAATTTGAGAACCAGTTCCCCTCAGTTCAAGACTTTGGGCAACAAAGCCGTAAACCGGGTCTGAAACTTCTGAGTAAGGCATCTTGAGCACCAGTGTAAGTTTCCTGAAAGTTACCTTTGAATTTGTCTCTAGGGTGTTATAGGAATTAATTACTAGTTGTAAAACACTTTGAAAATTAGGGATGAAAGGATTCAGGATCCACAAAATATTATAATTAATGAATGCCTATCAATGAACCATGATTAAGAATAATGGGCCTTCTTCCCAGATTATCAAACGGAGCCGTCATTCACACAAGTCCATTAGCTATTTTTCCAGAAATGTTCTCTGTATGATTTGCTTATGGGAATTTTGTCCAATGCAAAACAGTGCATTTTGTACGTTTTTAAGAAAGTATCATTGATGTTTTTATGTGCCATGAATTAATAACAATGGATATACATACTTAATTTTCACTTACAATTTCTTATCCTTGAAAACTTCAAATTTTCTCAAGCTTGGTTTCAAAAACAACCTTGTCAGATGATACATATTTTTAGGAAGTTTCCTTTCCAACTGGTCCTCTATCCAAGAATTCACTGACCTTCTGTTTTACTGGCTAGGAGGGACTCTTTTGATGTATGAATATCAAATATCTTTCAGAGCTCAGGATATGCATGTAGTAAATGCTCAATGAACACTTCTTGGCTGAGTGGAGGAGTGGGTGGCTGGCCACAGTTGCCTGAGCTTAGTTTGGGACCATGGTGAATACAAGCACACTGTGAGGTAGGAGGCCACAGTAGCTCTTTAGGAAATGTCCTCCAGTTAGAGGACTTGGCTGGGACTTGATTTGGAATTCTAGTCAATTGTCCAATCCCATCTGGTAGTGATTGGTAGTGGCCTCATTGCTCCGTGGTGATGGAGCCTGGTATGGACCATATGTAAAACTTTCAAAGCTACTGAAGTCTAAAAACAGAGCAAAATAATTATGAGGATTTCCATGAGCCTCACAAACCACACAGGCACAGCTTTTTATACCTTTATTTTGTTTACTTTTTTTTTTTAATGCAGTGCTGGGGGTTAAACCCAGTGCCTCACGTGTGCTAGGCAAGCACTCTGCCACTGAGCCACCACCCCAGCCCCACAGGAACAGCTTTGAAACAGACATTTACTTAAGTTTAAATCCTATCCAATAATAAGCAGCAAATATTTAAGCAGCAATTATATAATGCCTGGTACTGCATAAAGCCCTTTTTGTGCATTTTCTCATTTAATCCTTGTAACTACCTTATGAGGGAGATACTAATATTGTGCTCATATTTAATTCGAGAAATCAGAGACAGATGAGTAAAATAATTTATCCCAAGTTACACTGAAAAGTAGCAGAATTGAGATTTGGGCTCAGGTCTGAGGGGTTCTAGGCTTTGATTTCTAAATCTCTGTAGTATGGTTTCCTCATTAGTCACAGCTGTGCCACTGATGACCTCTGGATCAATGAGTCCCTGACCTCTCCAGGACTGGGTTATCTCATCTTTAAAATGATGAGACCCTGGCTAGCCACTCTGCAGAGGTATACCTGAACATCTCCCTCTTCATGGTTCCTCCTTCTGACTCCACCCACAGGTCCAAAGAGGGCTGCTCTCTTCTTTCACAGTGCCATATCTGACCCTTTTCATTGGCCAAAGAGTGAGCACATGAGCTAAAGAGGACCAATAAAGATTGCCAATCTCCTTGGCTATAGTTATTTGACTAAAATCAAACCAACCAAGCTCTTCTCTGGAATTTTTTTTTCACTTGGCACTAGAGAAGGTGAATCTCAGCCCTTGCAGGGTAATAAAGGAGAGAGATGGGGGCCAGGCTGTGCTTCCTTGCAAGAGGAAAAAGCTTACAGGAGAGTGAAATCAACACAAAGACAATAGCAGAGGAAACCAATGTAGAAAATGCTCAGGTCTAAAAAACCCTAAGTTCCAGTAGCTCCTCTGCCATTTCTCCAGTATAGTTAGAAAACCAATGAATAACCATTTGTGCCTAAGCTGATGTGAGTTTTTCTGTTACTGTGCACACACAAAGCCACAACAGACATCTTGACACGTGCATAGCATTGGGCCTGCATAAACCTATGTGAATACATGTATAGCGACTATGATGATTAAACTTGATTGCCAGTTTGATAGAATTGAGAGACACCTGGGAAATTAGTAAAGCACATTTCAGGGTGTGTCTGTAAGGGAGTTTCCCAAGAAGATTGACATGTGGGACTGCAAACTGAGGGAAGAGATCTGCCCTGAATGTGGATGGCACCATCCCATAGGCCCAGTGCTAGGAAGGAACAAAAGCAGAAGAAGGAAGCCTGTCAATGAGTCAGCCCAATTCTTCTTGAGCAGGGGCATCTGTGTTGCCACCATCACCCCTGAATATCAGACTCCCTGGACTTTAGCTCCAGGGAGCTTCCAGACTGTGAGCCTTGGACTGTGGCTGCACATTGGTCGTTCTTGTTCTGAGGCTATAACTTCTTGAACTGAACAGCTGGCTACTTGTTCCTTGGGCTCTCCAGCCTTCAGACAGCCATTGTGGGATATCCACCTTCTGATATAAGCCAATCTAATAAATTCCTGTTTATAATTACACATATTCTGTTGGTTGTTTCTCTAGAGAACCCTGACTCACACAGAGATCTGTTTATAATGGATCCAGGTTTTAGATCAGCATTTTGAGGGCTAAAGAAGAGACTACATCAGCATCTATATCAGGAAAGATGTCCACTTTGGGTTTACAGGACACAGCCTCTGCACTGAGTCATGGATATGATCCCAACATCTCCAAAACTTTATACCTGACCCATGTCCAGTTAATGTAAACTTATTGCTCATCACAGACCTTTGAAATCTTGGCCTTTGCCAGGAGATCTATTTTGCTGGAACTAGTGCCAAGTATCAGAAAGGCAGGAATTGAATATATGCTAAGTGCTCTGAAAAGCAGGAAATGATGATTTTATTCAGGGTTTCTCAAGATTGTAAGTATCAATGTTCTTTTGTTCAATTAATTTTAGCACCTAAACTCCTTATAGATAGTACCAGGATACCACTTTATTTCTATCTCATTTGGCACCTGGATTCACACAAAATGGTGAGAGTTTCAAGTGTCAAGCAAGATTCAGAGTTAGTTCTTCTAATCTCAGACACTTGGCATGATTCTTGGCATAACCATTCCCTTCTGGAGGTAGGAAGTGGGCATCTTTTTAAAAAAAAATCTGTAAATGAGAAATTAATTCACAGAAATAACATTAAGAAAGTAGAATCCATGCCATTATATTATGGGTATGAGCCCAGTAAATGTTAGTTACACACACAGCATATGCATACAGTTATCTCTTGCTTTCAAGCTATCACTATGTGAACTCAAGGACCAAACAGATACATGGACAATGTGGGGTTCTGTTCCTTCTGTTCTAATTATTCTCCCTTTGCTCTCTAGATCCCTTGACCACCCTCCAGTGCCTACATATTGCCCCTAGAGGCTGGCACCTAGGCTGTATCACCACCAGCTTTTCATTGGGTATGGCCAATGGGATATCAATGGTGAGTGTGTTGGGGTATCTATTTCCCTCTTTTCCTGTGTGAACACTCCTAGTACTGTACCCACATGCCTGCTGCATTTGTCCGTTTCCTGGTTTCTTTGTCCTTTGCTTCTGTTGGCTGGCTCCTGCCCCTTTCTTCTGGAAACCACCTATAGGCGGGTACAGTACTATAGGTGGTACAGTACTTCTTGCAGTACAGGTAGAGAGCTGGGAGTACCTAGGAGCTTATGTCCCTCTAGAGATTAACCAATAACTGGTATAGAGTGTGAGAGCCCAATTCCTTTGCCTTGAGGTGGGACAAAATCATATTTTGACATATGATTTCACTTCAGAACAATCTTACGGTTGGACCATGGTTGGGCTTTCTTGAGCTTGCTCTCTTACAAAGCTTTGTTCTTTTCCCTCTCTTGCCTCTGCTGTTCTCTTATGTCTTAATTATTCATTTACACACAAATGCTTGTCTCAGGGTCTACCTCAATAGGATCTGCCCCATAGTCTTTCCATCAGAACTGGATCACAACCTCAGTAGTGGCTGAGCCCCTCTACAGCCACAGAGCCTCCTATGATTTGGATATGTGGTATCCCCCCCAAAGCTCATGTGTATGACAAAGCAAGAAAGTTTAGAGGTGAAATGATTGGGTTATGAGAGCCTAAACCTAATCAGAGCTTAAATCCACTTGGATGGATTAACTAGGTGGGAGGTAACACTAGGCATTTAGGGTGTGGTTGGAGGAGGAAGGTCACTGGGGGTATGCCTTTTGGGTTTCTATTTTGTACCTGGTGAGCAGAGCTCTCTTTCTCTGCTTTTTGATTGCCATGCCCTGAGCTCCTTTCTTCCTCCACAACACCATGATATGCTTTTTCACCTCCAACCCAGAGCAAAGAAGTCAGCTATCTATGGACTGAGACCTCTGAAACTGTGAGGCCCAAATAAATTTTGTCCCCTCTGTATTGTTCTTGTCAGTTCTTTTGATCAATCCAAGAAAAAGCTGACTAAAATAGAGCCTGTTGGATGGATCACCTCCCAGGACTCCAGTTGTCATGGAAGCTCTGAAAATGAGCTTCTCCCTTTAAGACTAAGGATATTAACTGCTTCCTGTTGGTACTAGTGTTTGGGTTGTTGTTGGTTCCCTTAACCTTGCCCATCAATCTCTAAATAGTGTTCTCCTTTACTCCTCTTCCATTAAACCCTTTGGGCTATACTGTCTTTTTCTGACTGGGCCAAGGTAGAACTTAACAGAAACTCTTCTCTGCCTTTTCAGAAGCTAAAAGTTAATACATGACAAAGTGATTCAGATAACTAGGTATCCCTTGCCAACCAAACTCTGTCAGGAATCTCTCATGTGGAGCAGTCCTGTAATCCCAACAGCTCTAGAGGCTGAAGCAGAGAATTGTGACTTTAAAGCCAGTCTCAGCAAAAGCAAGTTGCTAAGCAACTCAGTGAGACCCTGTCTCTAAATAAAATACAAAACAGGACTGGGGATGTGGCTCAGTAGTAGAGTGTCCCTGAGTTCAATCCCCAATACCCCTCCCCCCATCAGTCATAATAGAGACCTCATAATGCAAGGGACATTGGCAGGGGACTCAGAGGGTATTGTTTTCCTAGTGAGACTAAATTAACCCTAAAGCAAAAACTTCTCTGGATCTAACCTACCAAAGCTTAAAAGCAAAGCTTGAGAAAATCAAGTTATTTCTAAGCAATTTAACTACATGTCAGAACAAAGCCCACAATTATTCAAAAGAATAACAAAGCCCAGCCACCATAAATAAAAGAACACAAGCAAATGAAAAATTCACAATATCTGTCACTTAATGAAAAATTACCATGCATAAAAATAAGCTGGAAAATAGGATTCATAATCAAGGTAACAATCAATGAGCACAAAGAAAACTAGAATTTACAGAGATGATGGAATTAGAGGAATTGACCATGAAGCAGTTTTTAGAAATATTCTCTACATGCTCAAAGATGTAAAGAAAATGAGGATTTAATGATGTGAAAAATGGAAGATATTTTTAAAAATTAAATGACACAGAGATGAAAATGAAATATTTTAAATAAAGTCATACTGTATGAAGTAACAGCAGATTAATACGAAAAATATTTTTAAAAATAGTGAACATGAAGACATAGGAGAACACAAATTACTCAACATGAAGTAAAGGAGGAAAAATATTTTTTCATCAATAAAGCCACAGTGACATCTGGAGAAATATCAAGCAGTGTAACATATGGTAAATGGATTTATAAGAGGGGAAACAAAATGTTTGAAGAAATACTGAATGGCAAATATATAGGTCCAAGAATCTCAATAATCCTCAAATGATTCAACATAAAGAAAAATACACAAAAGCAAGTTAGGCTAACTTGTTGAAAAACAGTGACAAAGAACAGCCAGAGAAAAGAAGCCCCTTTACATACTGAGGAACAAGATAGAATTACAGCATATTTCTTGTCAGAAACTATGCAAGTCAGAAGACAATGCAATCATATCTTTACAGCACTAAGAGAAAAACATAAATCTAGAATTGCATTCCCACTGAAAATATCTTTCAAAAACAAAAACCAATTAAAGGCTTTTTCATAAAAAACAAAAGCTAACCGATAGTTACTGCAATGAATGTTAAAAGAATTCTTCAGGCAGAAATAAACTGAAATGAATTGGGAATTTGGATCTAAGGAGTAAATAACACTGGAAATGAAAAACATGGTGTCAAGGACTAATGAGGGAAAAAGAAGGAAGATTCTCATCCATTAGTAGAGCTGAAGGTAGACTGTCAGCTAAAGACGTACAAAGCAAAAACTAGAGCAAACACTAAAAGTAAACAAGTAAGCAACAACAAAATGCAAGAAACAACAATAAACTAGTAGTGAAAATAAAAGGGGGTTATAGAAAATAAAGTAAAATAAAGGTGAAAAGGAAGAAGGAAAAGAAACAAAAAACCAATAGGACAAAATAGTAAACAAACAGCAAGATGGTATCTTTAAATAAAACATCAGTGATTATATTAAATATAAATGGTCTAAACAAATGCTATAGTTTGGATCTGAAATATCCCCCAAAGACTCATGTAAGCTGGGTCCTAGCTTGTGGTGGGTGTTGGAGATGATGGAGACTTTAGAAGGCAATGCCTAGTTGAAGGAAGAAGGAAGTAGGTCATCGGTTGCATGTCCTTGAAGATTGTACCATGTCCATAGCGCATGAGCTCACTCACGCTCTATCTATCTATCTATCTATCTATCTTACCATGAGGTGAGCAGCTCTGCTACACACTCTCTGCCATGATGTCCTCTGTCACCACAGGCCCAGAATCCACAAAGCCAAATGACCATGGACTGAAACTTCTGAGATTATGAACCAAAATAAACATTTCCTTCTTTAAGTTGTTTTGCTCAGGTATTTTGCAATAGTGACAGAAAGCTAACACAATATTGTCAGATTGTCTCTAAGAAACATGCTTTAGATAAAACAACACAACTAGATTGAAAGGAAAGAATGACAGAAGATGACTGTATGAACACTAATATAAAGAAAGCTAGATTATTAATATCAAAGTAGTCAATGGTCTAAGTGTCAACTGAAGAATTTAGAAAAATAAGAAAAAATTAAACTCAAGGTAAAAAAAAAATTATGTAAAGAACAGAGATAAAGAAACAGAAACCAAAAATAATAGATAAAATCAATGACTCCAAATCTGGTTCACTGAAAATATCAGTGCAATTATAAACTCCTAATCAGACTGATAAGGAAAAAAAGAGAAGGCACAAAACTACCAATATCAGGAATAAAATAGGACCATCACTGTAGATCTTGCAGTTATTAATAAAATCAACATATAATACTAAATATATAAATATACATAAAATAACATGTAAATAATATAATATATTATAATAAGGGAATACCATAAATAAATATCTAACAACAAATTCCATAAATACCATAAATAAATATCTGACAACACATTTCCATTAGAAATCATGGAAAAATTTCTTCAAAGTCATGATTTGCCAAAACTTAGCAAGGAAAAAGAAATAAGGGGACTGAATTAAACTCCCTAACTCATTTTCTAAATCTGGCATTATCCTGATACCCAAAGTAGGCAAAATCACTACAATAAAAGAAACCTACTGGCCAGTCTCTCTACTGAATATAAATGCAAAATTATCAAAACGTGTTTAAACTGAATCCAACAATTTGTGAAATAATAATTCATCCTGACAAATGACAATTTCTTTTTAACTGTAGCAAACTTCGAAGTGACCTGTCAACAGAAGAATGGTTAGGAAATTTAAAGATATTAATATGGCCAGTACATAGGTCATCTAGAAAAAATAATGGAAATGTTAACAATATGATATCTGAAAGAGTAAATATAATATGCTCCTAACACCTAACACGGTGAGCATGGAATAGAAGTACACCAGGGGTGACAGAGGCTGAGATCCTGAGATACTGAGACCCCACCCCTACCCCTCCACCCCCTGTCACCTTTTTCCCCAGCTATGTTGGCTGATGGTGGCTCTTAACCATGATGGAACCTTCTCATAAGAGCTCACTTGGTCCACAGGAGGTTAAGCCACCACCTTCCCAGGATACTTGTGTGGTCAGTGACTGTCTGACCTAAGCACTCAGGACTCTTGATCAAGGTGAGACAATCCCTGGTGCCCTTCACATTCTAAAGCTTCCTTGCAGGGTGGGGGAGGAGGGTCAGATTGAGATGAAATTTCTGCTGAGGCTACTGCATGCTCCTTTCCCTGCTGGGTTCTGCTTCCCATGCTTCTTGGTCAGTTTCACCTAGGAAAACTGCCCCCAAATTACTTGCATAAGACACCTCTCCTTAAGCATCCTGGAGGGAATCTGACCTAATGGTTGGTGCCCAGAGTGTGGCTGGGAATCAGACTCCAGTGGTAGGATTCTGCAGTTGGTTTCTCACCTACCAGATGACAGTGAGGACTTCATTAGTGGTGCTGGGTAATGAAGATTTCTGTTGTGCTATAAGAGAGTAATTGCCCAGACTTTCACTTGTGGAGAACAAGGATGGAATACAGGAGAAGAGGCTGCACTAGGGTGTGTAGTGTCTCTGACATTTGAAAAGTATGAGGGAAATTAATTCTAAATACGGTGGAATTGAGTGGCTGAATTAAAATGAAGTGTGACTGTCAGAGGGACTCCCAGATAGCATTTGAGAAGACCCTTACTTTCTTCACTCAGAAGTGCAAAGAGAGCTGAGTGCCAGCTCAGCAACTGTAAAAGAAGTGGGGCTCTAAGAGAAGCTGAATTCTCAGTGCAGCCAAGTCCTACTCCAAGTCAGAGCCTTGATGGGGAAGGTGTGGGGGACTAAAGCTTAGGGTGGAGATATCTAAGTCAAGTGCCCTGAGAACATTGATCTACCTGAATATGCTGGGCTTGCTACTTCTCCCCTTGCTTGAATACGATATTCAAATCAGGTAGATGCTTTTAAAAGACAATATTTTTCCTCCTTAGGATCTGCCACCACCTCCTCTCCTGGCACAGAGTCAAAGCTAACTACGACCCAACTGAAGAAGTCTGGGCTGTCAAATGAAGGGGAAGGTTACATGCCACAGGAGCAACAGGACCTGGATGGCACAGGCCACCAGGAATCGGTAGAACATTCCTTTCCTGGGAGAGGATCATGAGGGTGCTGTTTGAGGGGAGAGGAGTGGAATATCAAGTGGCATAATGGAGAATTTGTCAATATGTGATCAACCTCCTGAAAAATAGAATTTAATACTCTGGTAGGGCCTCAGGAGCCTGCTCTTTTTAATCTGCTCCTAGGAAGGCCCCTGGAATCATGTAAAGAAGCAATGACTCACATTAAAACAAGTATGAAGGAAAAAAATCAAAAAGCACAGAAAGTGAGACAACAGAAAAGATCTACTATATCAAACTAGAAAGCCAACCAGCAGACAGGTTCCTTGGAGCATTGTTAGGGACTGAATTATGTGCCTTGCAAATTCATTTATTGAAGCACTGAACCCCAATGTGACACTATTTGAAGAAAGGGGTTTTGAAGACGTCACTAATGTTAAATGAGGTCAGAACACTGAGATCCTAATCTACAGAACTGGTGCCTTTATAGGAGAAAGAGAGAGCAGACTTCTATCTCTCTATGCACATAGAAAGCCATCCAAGAACAGTGAGAAGGTAGCAATTTGCCAGGCAGGAAGAAAAGTCTTAGTAGAAACTAAACCTGTTGGTACATTGATCTTCTGCTTCCAACCTCAAGAACTGTGAAAAAATCAATTTCAGTTGCTTAAACAACCAAAACTACAGTATTTTGTTCTGGTGGTCCTAGTGGACTGGCACAGAAGGCCTAGAAGATACCCTCCCTGACTTTCAAGACAACCAAAAATGATCTGCCAGTATTACTGAGAAGGTCAAATGGAAACACTTAACCATCATAACTGGGTGAACATAATGAAGATGATGGGCAGTAAAGTCAGAATGGAAGCCAGGCATGTCTGATCCATGGAGTCAATGGAGATGACCAAAAGAATGTGGTGTTCCTGAAGGCAAGGTAAATGGGCCACTGGCAAGGATTACTCTTGTGTGCATGTTCTCTATCTATCTATCTCTATCTCATAAATTTTATAAATCATAATCCATTCAATTCCCCAAACAAATCCTGTGGTTGTTTCCCTATTTCCAGAATACACAATTATCATAGATATATTCAGCAGCTGGCAGAACATAATCCCACATTTGTTCCTGATCTGTGGAATGAGGGCTATTTCGGTGGGAAAAGCCAAAGGAAAGCCATTAGATCTACCTCCACCAAGAAATATAGTAAACCAAAACCAATGCCAAATTTCTGGAGGGATTGTAGAGATTAATACTACCGGACTTCCAAGAAGCAGGTGTGGTGATTCCACATTCCATTCAACTCACCTATTTTGGCCTTCATAGAAGACAGAGGGATCATGGAGAATGACAGTGGCTTATTGTAAGCTTAACCAGGTAGTGACTCCAATTGCACTTTCTGTTCCAGATGTGGATTCATTGCTCAAGCAACTTAACACATCCCTCAACACCTGACATACAGCTATTGATCTGGAAAATGCCTTTTCCTCTATGCTGTCCAGGAGAGGACACAGTATGCTTCCAGCAGGCAAGACCAGCAATACACCTTCACTTCATGCCACAGAGTTACATCCACTCTCCAGTCCCGTGTCACAATTAGTTCACAAGGATCTTGATCACCTGTGCCTTCCATAAGATATCACACTGATTCATTACTTTGATGACATTATGCTGATTGGAACCACTAAGCAAGAAGTAGCAATTACTCTAAACTTATTGGTAAGACATTTGCGTGTTAGCAGTGCTGATCATAATCCTAAAAGATTAGTATCCCAAAAGCTGAATTCCTGAAAAAACATAATTGCTATTGAAAAGAAGCCTATATAAAAGGAACAGAAAGATAAACCTAGGGAAAAGAGTAGTTTGTTTTCAGTTATGTGCAAAAGAGTTGCAATGTTAGCAGAATCCATACTTCGAAACTTGATAAACCCCCATCTTGGGTGAGTCTATGAGGGTCTCTCCATAAGAGACGAATGTGTGGGTCCGAGTAAACAAGGTGGGAAAGATCCACTCTCAATGTGGCAGGCATCATCCAATCTCCCGAGGAGCCCAGAGAGGACAAATACAGAGGGTGAACTGGTCTCTCTCTGAGAGTTGGGATACAATTTTTTTCTGTTGCCTTGGACACTAGAATTCTAGGCTCCTAACCTTGAATCTGGGATTTATACCCTCCTCCTCCTCAGTCCCCAAGGTTCTCAGGCTTTCTGACTAATAGACTATCAGCTTCCCTGGTTCTTAGGGCTTCAGACTGGGATTAGGCCACTATCTGCATCCCAGGGTCTCTGTGTAACATTGTGCATGTATATCAAAATATTAAAACTTCCTCAGTAAATGAAGAGATGCTGTTTCTGTACATCCTTTGTGAAAATTTAAATTTCTCGAGTTTTCTGTCCTTTGGGCAATTGCAAATGTTGTAGTTTTTTATTTATCTCGTCAAAACTTAGGTGATCCAACCTGATATTACAGATGATCATAGCTATAAACCTGGGGGCACAAAATTATCAACTGTAGTGATATGTGCTGATGCATTTTTCTTTTTTACCTACTTCTTTATAAATATTATCTATTTATAACTTATACTTGTGCAACACAGATTTTTGTTGCTCATAAAAATATTTATGCTATTATTTCCTCTTTTATTTTGTGAAGTAGCCTATGGAATATTCCATCATGCTTATATACATAAATCCCCCTTAGAATGTAAATGAATGTCTTTTAAATAATTTTTTTAAATATTTTTCTCAGAATTATGTTTTGGGGACCAAACACACATGTCAGAGGGTAAGAAATAAATTCAAATAAAATTCAGGGGCTTCTCATTGAATTTCTAGAAGGACAGTGGTATGGGGCATATTGGGATATTCCTCCTAGATGAAGAAGCAGTCATTGCATCTGGGCCTCCTGAGAACTTAGCAAGAAGCACAACACCCCATGATCCCCTCTCAGTTTTAAAGGAAACACATTCCTCATCTGAGTACGCTACTCTGGCACATTTACCAAGTGATCTATAAAGTTGCTAGTTTTGAGCGAGGCCTGGAACGAGAGAAGGCTCTGTTAAGAGTTCCAGGTTGCTCTGTAAACTTCTCTGCTACTAGAATCATATGAGCCAGCAGACTCAGTGGAGTTTGATGTAGTAGTGGCAGTCTCCCACATGTGAACTACAGCACAGGCTCTTAGGATTTTGTAGCAAAGCCCCGCCACTCTCAACACATGACTATTCTCCTATTGAGAAACAGCTCTGAACCTGCCACTAGGTTTTATTTATTTATATTTTTTATTGGTTGTTCACAACATTACAAAGCTCTTGACAAATCATATTTCATACATTAGAATCAAGTGGGTTATGAACTCCCATTTTTACCCCAAATACAGATTGCAGAATCACACCGGTTACACATCCACATTTTTACATACTGCCATATTAGTGACTGTTGTATTCTGCTACCTTTCCTATCCTCTACTATCCCCCCTCCCCTCCCCTCCCATCTTCTTGCCACTAGGTTTTAATAGAAGCTGAACACTTAAACGTGGACCACCAAATTACCATGCAACCTGAGCTGACCATCAGGAACTGGGTTTGTATAGGATGCCCTAAGCCATAAAGCCAGGCATGCACAGCAACGCTCTACCATCAACATGATCCCCACTCCTGCCTTCTCTCTCCCAGTCTGCACCTGTTGGCTTCTAGATAATTCTCCACAACCAAGAGTAGACAGCTGTAGCACTATAGCTTCTCTCTGGGACGTTACTAAAGGACAGCTGTGAAGGAAAATCCTCCCAGTGGGCATTCCTTCAAGCAGAGAAACTGGTTGTTCCGTAGGCTTGGCAGAAAAAAATGAGCAGACATGCAACTATATAGTGATTCATGGGCTATGGCCAATGGTTTGGATAAATGATCAGGGGCTTGGAAGGAACATGAATGCAAAATTGGTGACAAAGAAATTTGGGAAAATGTAGATGAAAGGCCTCTTTTAATGAGCTAAATATATAATATTGGTATCTTATGTAAATGTTTACCAACGGATGACAATAAGTCTGCTTTTGAGTATAGACCTGACTAAAATAAAGGATACCCAGAAAACTGGTAAAGCATTACTCTTTCTCAATCATTCTATGAATTATTCTCAATGCAATAAACCCTCATACCATCCTCTTCTGCTAAGAGGGAAATCCAGGTGGTTTGGCATTTGATTAGAATGGTAGTGCTGCCCCAGTGTGTGTCTATGAGAATATAATGGGAGGAGATTGGCATGTGAGTTAGTGGACTGAGTGGGAAAGACCTGTTCTAAATCAGAGTGGGAACCATCCAATTGTCTGGGGACTTAGATAGAATAAAAAGGTAGAGGAAAGGCAAATTCATGCTCTCTCTCCTGGAGCCAGTGAGCCCTTATTTTCTTGCCATTGGACATTAGAACTCTAGGTTCTCTGGCTTTTGAACTCTAAGACTCACTCAGGGGTCCCATGGGCTCTTGTACCTTCAACCTTTGACTGAGAGTTATTCCACTAGCTTCCTTCATTCTGAGACCTTCAGACTTGGACTGAACTATACTACTGGCTTTATTCACTCTTCAACTTGTGGATAGACTATATGGAGGCATCTGGACCTCCATATTGAACGAGTATACCAGCTCCTCTAATATTGGCTCTATCCCTGAAGAGCACCCTTGCTAAAACTGTGTACTTAGCAGAGAGGGATTTTAGCAATCTAATGAATAGGAAGACCCATTTCATGGACAACAGTCGATTTCTTTCCCCAGACACTCCTGTCACCATCCAGTGGGCTCATGTTGTGTATGGGTGCCTAGTTCACAAGGGGGAAGCTAGTGATTCTTTTTGTTGTTTTGTTTTATTTTGTAGTACTGGAAACGGAACACAGGGCCTTGCACTTGCTAGGCAAGCTCTCTACCACTGAACTATACCCACAGTCTGTGGTATTTAATTTTATGTGTCAACTTGGCTGGGCCATAGAACACCCAGGTTTGTTTGTGGGAGTGTTTTTAGATGAGATCAGCATTTGAATTGGTGGACTAAAATAAAGCAGATGACCCTTTCCAGTATGGGTGTTCTTCATCCAATCTGTTGAAGGCTTGAATAGAATGAAAGAGAAAGAAAGAAAGAAAGAAAGGAACATGCCCTTCCCCCTTTTTTTCTGACTCACTGCTCTAACTGGGATGTCTCATCTCATCTTGTCCTGCCCTCAAATTGGGATTTATATTATTTGCTCCCCTGGTTCTTAAGGCCTTTGGACTTGGGATGAATCATACCACTAGTTTCTCTGGGTCTTCAGTTGTAATCTGCAAACAGATCAGGAGACTTCTCAGTTTCCTTGACCATGTGTACCAATTTCTCCTGATAGATGATTGATAGATAGCTTATTGGTTCTGTTTCTCTGGAGAACTTTGCCCAATACACTATCTAGTCCCCCCCTCCTTTAAAAAAATAGATGAAAAATAATGGATAGAAGACTGTGCTCAACCACCCAATGAAAGACAAAATTTCTTCCTATTCTCTGACCTATGTCAGTTCTCAGAGCCCAAATTCCTCCATCAATAGGTCACTTTCCCATGAGAAAGGATCTTGCGATACCATAGCAGGGAATTCGGTAGTGATTCCTTCAGTCCTTCTCCCCAAGAGGCTTATGACCATTTGTTTAAGAAATCATACATCAAGGAATAAGGAATAACGACATCTTTGGAGAGATACAGAGTTCAGGTCGTCACTGGTTCCCTGAAAAGTCTCCCCAAAGAAAGTTGTATTAAATTCAGCAATTCCGCTCCCAAGGTAAATGAAGCACATGTCTCCAAATATTCTAGTACAGGAATGTTATAACTGCTTTATATCATAATAGTCAAACACCAAAAGTATCCCAAATTTCTATGGTATAATAAAGTATATATATCTGGTCTTTGTCTCCAGTTCCTGGCTTAGAGCTTCAAAATCCCTTGTATTTTCCTGCAGAATAGGGATGTTTTGTTATGCAAATGAGGTACAAGTGGCAGAGGTCAGGTGCATGGCTAGATAGCTCCAGGATGGGACTGGTCACCAGAAAAACAGTCATATACAAGTTGGAACTCGGATCCAACCTGACCGCTGGGCAAGGTAGGGAGTTGGAGGTTGAATTCAATCCTGTACACAATAATTTAATCAACCATACTTCTACAATAATACATAATGAAGTTGCACTAAATCTTCAGACACATTGGTTGGTGGATACACTGATATACTGGGAAATAACATGTTCTGATGTCACCAGGAGAGAACTTGGCAGTTCTATGTTCCTTCCAAAGGCTTATGCTGTAGAATTCTTTACAATAAAACTGAAATTATAATACAGTGCTTTCCTAAGTTCTCTGAATTGTTCTAGCAAATTATCAAACCTGAGGTAGTAATAGGAACCCCAAAATATACAGCTAATTGGTCAGAAGTGTAGGTGTTGGATCAATCCAATTAAAAAAATGTAAAAGTAAGCATTTTATTTGGAGTCTTAGGAATTACATTTCAGAAAACACAGGCTCAAATAATTTGAATCAGTATTTTGAAGAAGGTAGGAAAAGTGGGAACTTATGTAGGCAAGAAGCTCTTTATATCATTACCAGATAATTAAAATTGTTTAAAGAATCTTCTATTGAAATTGGAATAGAAAGCAAAGGCTACTTAGCAGGGCTATGTAACCAATACAAGAAAAAGAAAAAAATATACAAACCAAAGGGAAATGTCCATAAGACAAGAGGCAATAACCTCCTGACATGCATCTTGAGTTCCTAGGCTCTATGAGTTGTTCTGTCTGCTCCGGATGCTAAGAGTCAAAGTTCACATTGCAGCCAGTAGCCTGAGACATGCATAAATCCTGTTCCCAGCATGGCCTCCCAACTCCATTTTGAAAACTTCTTTCCAAGTTGTTGCCATTGTGATTTTCCTTTTATTTTCATACTGTGGATCCCCAAAGTGCATCTGACATCTGAGGGCAGTCTTGTGGAGGATTTTGCCTTTGATCTGTGGAGCCTGTTCTAACTCTGGGGAGTTCATATTGAATTGATTTGTGGTACACTCAGTTGGTGTGAGACTAGTTAGCTGAAGCAGAATATGCTCATCAACAGGAAAACATATAAGCCATGGTACATTTTTTTTCAATAGAATATTACTTAGCAATAAAAAGGAATAAACTATTGATTCATACAATAATAAGAATGATTCACAAATTTTACGTTGAGTGAAAGAAGGCAGCTACAAAAAAAAAAAATATGACATGAACTGAGCATTGAAAGCTAAGTAGGGGTTTAATAGAAAAGGTAGGAATGGAGAGTGCATTCCAGATTGAAAGAGCTTTTTTAAGCAAAGGTAGGAAGTTGGCAAATAGATGGGAATATTGGGAATGAAAAGCAATTTCAGATCTGTAAATGTGTGCACGTGCATGAATGTACACATGTGCTCATGTGTGGGTATGTTCATACATGGCCTGTACATGCATGTGTATACATTTGTGTGCATTTGCATAGGAATGGAAATTATAGGCTATCTTTGTTAGCAAAGTATGTCAACACATGCCACAGCGTCTCATACAAAATTATTTTTCGGGGGGTGGGGCGGGTACCAGGGATTGAACTCAGGGGCACTCAACCACTGGGTCACATCCTCAGCCCTATTTTGTATTTTATTTAGAGACAGGGTCTTACTGAGTTGCTTAATGCCTCGCTGTTGCTGTGGCTGGCTTTGAACTCAGGATGCTCCTGCCTCAGCCTCCCCAGCCGCTGGGATTATAAGAGTGAACTATCACGCCAAGCCTCATACAAAATTCTCCCCAAATTCAAATGCTTTGAAGAATTGGCCTACAGAAAATTCTGAGAGTTCCTGAAAAATCCAGGGTAGACACGTAACAGTAGTCACTGTTACATGCACAGGCAAAGTGTATACAACTGCCTTTGACATGGCAGCTCTACTGCCTGTTCCATCAAGCAGCCAGGGGTTTGCCTTGTAATCCTGGAGTAGCAAATTCCTGGAGTGCCTTTCTCAGTGTGCTTCATGTCCCTGTTCTTGTCTTTAGAGGAGAGCTGATCTTCTGAATACATTTAATTTCTTTCTTGAGGTTCTTTTAGGTTGAATAGGGTAGTGGCAGGCAAATTCTGCTGCATGATTGGGGCTGAATTTTGAAGAAGAGAGTAGCAGAATTATTATCCTGGAGAAAGTTTTGGGAAAGTTTTCCCAGCTATATGGATTTAGAAACATTTTGCTAGTCTTAGTTCAGCAGAAAATCCTTTTAGTTATAGTTTAGCAAGGAAGAAATGGAAACATTCTCATTCCTAAAATGATCTGCTTTTAAGAAGGACTTTTAATGTATTTGAGAGTTTCCATCTTATTGTAGCACATTTCAATCCATTTTCAATTTGCCTTAATTCCCAGTCTTTTCATCTGAACCTCTAATGAAATACGAATGGTGTGACCTCAACTAAATACAGACTTCCTCTAATCACATCAAATTGTTTACCGAGGTGGCTCTGGAACTAGCTATACTCTATCAGTTGCATTTTCTGAATTTTGTTGGTTTTCATCCTATGTTTCAAATGCTCTGACCTTGTTAGATCCTCTCCCTATTTGGGGCCTTTCGGGATGAAGATAACTTTATTAGTAGTAGCTAAACATGGCGACTCATTTTTTTTTCATTGGTGTATTTGGAAAGAGCACTCTTACCTGAGGTAAGTGGCCAAAATCTCCTGAGCAGACAGACAGTCCCTCTGGTATGGCTAGCCCCTAAGCAGAGCTGCCCTTGGTCCTGACTGGCCATCTAGCCACAGTCTACTTCTTACTGCGAAATAGTGCTATTTATTTTTTTTTAAGAGAGAGTGAGAGAGGAGAGAGAGAATTTTTAATATTTATTTTTTAGTTCTCGGCGGACACAACATCTTTGTTGGTATGTGGTGCTGAGGATCGAACCCGGGCCGCACGCATGCCAGGCGAGCGTGCTACCACTTGAGCCACATCCCCAGCCCTTATTTTTGTATTTAGAAAATCCTTTAAGATTTTTATTTGTTCTAACTAAACATCATTTAACAAATATTTATAGAGTTTCTCTGACATATCTGTCTCTTTGCTGGCTAAGACATACATAGATCAAAAATATAGATAAAAATCCCTTCCGCCATGGAGCATTTTACTGTAGAGCAACTAGGAGATTCTACAGAAGAAATATCAAAACACAATATTTAAATTGAAAACACAGGTCTTCAAGACATACAAAGAAAAAACATTCAACTCATCATCAGGGAAATGCAAATTAAAGCCACAGGGAAGTATCATCTCACTCTAAAAGGAAACTACTATCAAAAAGACAAGACATAGCAAGTGTTGGTGAGTATCTAGAGAAAAGGGAACCCTTGTACAGCATTGGTGTTTTGGATATAAGTCATTACAGCCACTATGGAAAACAGTCTTATGGTGGTTCCCCAAAAAATTAGAAATAGAACCACTAGTCCCACTTCTGGGTATATATCCAAAGGAAATAAAAAACAGTATTTTTTTTTTTTTAGAATTTGAATCTAGGAGGTCTGTTTTCAGATCCCTCATTTTATTGATTTGTTTATTTACTTTTCATTCTAATTTGTTATATATGGCAGCAGAATGCATTACAATTCATATTACACATACAGAACACAAGTTTTCATATTTCTGGTTGTATACAAAGTATATTCACACCATTTGTGTCTTCATACATGTACTTAGGGTAATGATGTCCATCTCATTCCATCATCTTTTCTAACTCCCTGCCCTCTCCCTTCCCCTCCCACCCCTTTGCCCTATCTAGAGTTCATCTAATCCTCCCATGCTCCCCCTCGCAACCCCACTATGAATCAGCCTCCTTATATCAGAGAAAAGATTCAGCATTTGTAAAACCAGTATCTTGAGAAGATATTTTCATTACACTACAATTTACAATAGCCAAGAAATGGAAACAACCTAAGTATCCATCAGTGGATTAATGGATAAATAAAACATGGTGTGTACATACACATACAACAAAACACTATTCAGCCTTTTAAAAAAAAAATTCTTTCATTTGCAACAATATGGATGAACCTACAGAACATCATGCTAAGTGACATAAACCAGCAACAGAAAATCAAATACTGCATAATCTCATTTATATGTGGAATCTTAGAAAGTCAAACTCACAGAAGCAGAGAGCAAAATGGTGGTTTCCAGGGGCTGAGAGACAGAGAGTGAGCAGATGCTAATCAGAGTGTACAAAGTTCCAGTTAATATTACTAAGTTCTGTACGTCTATTATATAGCATGGTGACTATAGTTAATAATGAATTATTTACCTGAAAATTGCTGAAAGAGTAGATCTTATGTGTCTTATAACACATACACGCACACACACACACACACACATACACACACACAAAAGATAAATATGTGAGGTGATAAATGTGTTAATCAGTTGGGTTGTAGTAATTGTTTCATAATATATACATACATAAAAGCACCCTTTTCTTCACTGTAAATATGTATGATTTTCATTTGCCAATTATTTCTCAATAAGACTGGGAAATAAAATACAATGTCTCCATCCCTATAAAACTAATAGAAGTGCAGAAAATTCTATAAATACAGTTGTGGTTATGTTCTAGGAAGTCCTACTGCCAAGGCTGAGTTAGTGAATATTGAACCACGGCTCCTAGGGCTGAGATCACGAAAGCTTCAGGTCTCAAGTGGTCAATGTGTAATCTTACTTTTGTGTTCTTTTCTTTAAAGACACCCTATTTAATATACATCACTGACCCATTAACTGTTGTAGTTAAAGCTTTGTCCCAGGGTTTCATAAACTGACTTCTAGACCACTCACGTATAATCGAATCAAGCCTTTATTGAAGCGCACCGGTGGTGGCTGACCAGAACATAAAGCTGTTCCCCTGATCAGCCCCGAACAATTGCAAGGGCACTCCTTATAAGCCTGAAAACCGCAAAAGGGATGTTCGGGGTGGGGGGGGTCTAGCCAATGCAAGCAAGCCAGGTTACAGAAGTGGCAGAGTGCAGTCAAGCAGTGGGAAACCTAACCAATCACAGTTAGCCCAGTCACCCCAGTTACAGAAACAGAGCCCTGTTACCCTAGTTACAGAAACAATGCCCCATTAGGTGGTTCTGTGTTCTTAAAGGTTTCTATAGCGAAAGGAAAAGAACATTTTGCCTTGGTCAGGACCCTTCTACTTGGCATGGTTGTTTTACAGGATGAAGTCATAAAACAAAATGGAGTCACATTTGCTTCTACTATCACAAACATCGAAATCGGAGTCAGACAACACCATAACCCAGGTCTGAACAAAGCCAATCTAACACTGATTCCTTTTCGTGATCGGGAACACTGGACTTCTGCACTATACTTGGGGATCATTTTAAACAGCAAAATCACCAAAAATAACAAAAAAATTATGAAAACCATTGGCACTAAATAGATGCCCAAACAAGACACCATTCACAGTCTGAGTTAAACAAGAAGGCAGAATGTCATCTGGATCTAATCTTAACTGGAAATGTACTTGTTGGGTTAATTCAAATTTTTCACTACTCTGTGCTCATTCAAGAATGATCACGAGATTCTATCCCTAGCACCAGAAAGAAAAAAAATTCATGAAGGTGCTTCAAATAATTTTGGTGAGTAGGTGAATTTGCAAATACAGAATCTGTGGTAATAAGTATGGATAGCATTTGCTTACTTATAATTTATAATTTGGGAAATCTACCCTTGTGTCAATTATATTTTTCCTTAGGTTGTTGAGAGGTACCTGGTCTAGTGCCCTTTGCATATTAAAGGACTTCACTGGGGGTCACCTGGTCACCTTTCCCAGTGATTCTGAACTTATGCTTCCTTTTGAACCCATGCCTTCTTATTCTTCTATCCAGATAAAGTTGACCCTCTTCTTCTGTCACTTGGATTAGAAATCTTAGCATTATTTATAATACCTTTCTTTTCTCCCCATCTAGCCAATAAGCACAGATAGCTAACCCCTTGTCTACAACATCTGTAACTTCCTCCACACCTATTCCATTTCTCCTATCTTACCACAAGAACCCTCTGCCTTTAATAATATGATATAATTAATATACCCCTCGTCCTGCTTTTGTGTCTCTTCCCTCTGGTTAATTCTTTACCTTGATGGTATAATCTTTCAAACTCATGCCACTCAGGTCCAAAACCTACAAGGACTACTCACTATTTAACATATTAAAGAAGTCTCATTTCCTTTTATGATATTCAAGGTCCTCTGCAATGTCAATCAACTAACTTCCCACTCTCCCCTCCCACAAATTCTCACACCGATTTTATGTTGTAATGCTAGAATAGGTGCTAGAGTGACTATTTTTCAAAACCCAAATCAAGACACTTGCTTTAATTGCATTAAATAAATGTGAAGATGTTGGGATAAGAGGACTTCAATCCATACAGTATTGGAAAAGTCTGGGTCCTCTGCTTAAAATTTCTCATTCCCAGTTCTTTCCTGTCTCTGTCACCATGTCTTGAGGGTTTTGCTTTGTTTTTTCTCGGGCCTAGAAGCATGCACGGCTTCCCTTTGTCTTCCTCATTCACTAACCAGTTGATTGTCCAATTGTCTGCCCAGGTCCAAATCAAATCCTCACCCTCCACTGCACAATTTAAATTAGTTGCTCTGCTCTCCGTGCTCTCAAGACATTTTTAAAATCCTTTAACTATTTTTTTCCTGCTCTAAAATATGTGTCTGTCTTATTCTCCTTCGATTTCCCTGTAGTACCTAGTGAGAATAAGCCTTTTCTCAGGTCTGTTGTACAAAAAGGACTCTAAACACCTCACTTCTTTCTCACAAGGAGCTTCTCCCAGGCCATCGCCCTTTTACCACACCACGGCAAACAACATCCTGTGGTGGTTACGTGGCTCATTCAGATCCACATGGTAGTAAGTGGTCAGCCTGGAACTTGAGCCCAGTCATCTGTGGCATCAGAGGTGCACACACAGGGAGCACTCACAAGAGATTTTCAAGAACTGCACTTGAAACAGGTGCACCAAGAGATAAGCAGACTGTTCTGCTAAGAAGTCAGAATTGAGAGAAGTCCTGATGTTCTTTCTCCTTAACAAGGAAGATACCAAATAATTGATTAGATTTCAAAGATCATTGTGGGTGAAGTACAAGGGAGATGAGCAAAAGCAGAGAGTAAAAACAATATTTAGACAGTTTTTAAACATCATGTTCAAAGTGCATTTCCTCTCTCCTTTATTAGACACTTTCTCACTGTTTGCCCAGCAGTTGCTCAAACATCCCAGCATGTGTTGAGTCATGCACAGAGACAGCCACACAGCAGCCCCTGATGGGACAGGATAGGACAGCAGACCACACCTAGGGGTACAGGCCATGCCTGTTGGACTCAGTAGCCCTCAACTCTCTCCCATACCATCATTTACCTCCCTATATCATTTACTTTCCCCAGTGAGAGATGTCACCTTGGAAACACAATGATGAGGCCCAGACAGCAAAGCTTACACAGCTCCTTTGGAAGCATGTAGAAGAGCCAATGGTGAAAAGGCAGCAAGCCTTAAGTGACCTTGGAAAATATTCTTTGTCTCCTTCTGGCACAGGATGTAGGACAGGGCCCAGGCTTATCTTATGGGCAGGAACTGCAATGGGGAGTGGTATCATAATTATTACTGCCATTAATATGCAAGGATTCCACCTCTATCAACCCATCTTTATGACCTTATAATGGGGTTCATTGCAGGTCTGACTAGTCCAAAGCTTCCAGAACAAAATTGACTCATCAAATGTGGACTTTCCTGATGAGATGCCTCTGGCTTCATCATGTGATCAGTTCTCACGGAGTTGAAAGCAGGCTGTGATGCTATTTTTATTTTTTTCTTTTCTCTTCTCACCCTTAGGGATTTTGGATAACAGAGTTTATTACCTAGGTTTATTTACCTAGGTTCGCTGGCTTGTTTCCCCAAAGCCTGAAACTACACTTCAAATTTAGCCAATGCCTTTCTTTGTGAGCATGCCAAGTTCAGAAGAACACAGACAAGCAGGTGCAAACTGTTCAAGTCATCCTTCCTGCAGAAAGCTCGAGAGCAAGCCAGGCCAGGCAGCCGAGTGACGTTCCCAGCAGCAGAAAGCATGGATACCACGATCATTTTCATAGTCTGAATATGATCTTGAATTTCTTTTTTTTTAAATTTGTTTTAATTAGTTACACATGACAGTACAATGACCTTGACATGTCATACATGATCTTGAACTTCTAAAGTCTAAAAAGCTCTGAAAAACAAAAACATTTATTTCATTTTGCTTAGAAATCTGTAGTAAGCTTATTTGGCAGCAAAATCTGCCGGAACTGTCATGAAACTATCATCTTTATAGGCTTTACTTTATTTAGAAGGAATATTTACACATTGTGCTGCAAGACATAATATGTTTAATTATAAGGTATTCCTTGCTGAAGTGTGTGTATATTTATCTGAAATAGTCAAAATCTCAAAGCACACATAACCCCAAGGATTGTCAATAAGGAATTATAGACACATAGCACAAAAAAGTTATTAAAATTCCTGCTTAAAAACAAATGAAAAGTTTTGCTCCATCTTTATGTTCATTAATTCCATTTCTTTCACCTACTGGATTGGAACTTGCTTGCTGGCCTAAGAAAAATTACTTAGTTGTCATGGAACTGGTTCCTAATTGTGAATTTGGAGGCCTGAAGGAAGTCAATTTCTCTGAGGTTCAGCACCCATCTGTGGAATGGAGATGAAAATCCCAGCCCTGAATTTCCTATTTCTCATACTTTAGAAATAGTATGAAGTATGAGTTTGAGACTCAAATACATTCTACATACTATGTCTATTTAGCGATATTTATAAAACCATCCCCAACCCCAGCTTACCGCAATCATTCCTATCTCTCATGATACTCTGAATTCACTGGCCTCAACCGAGAAGTCCTCTTTTAGGATTTCAGATAGTGGCTATACGAAGTGGCTGAGGCTGGAGACATCTGGTGACTCACCTGCACCCGACATCTTTGCTAGCTTCTTTGCTCATGTCTGACTCCTTAGCTGGGTAGTAGGACATCTTGATACTGCTGAATTGGTCTCTTTTCTCTTTAGGTCTTTTGCCATTGTAAAAATATCAGATATGATTAGCAGAGCCAAGCTATCTGACTCCTTGATGTCCTTTACAAAAAAACAAAACAAAACAAAAAAACTTTCCGATAAAAAAAAAATATATACAGCACATTCGTTCATCTAGGCCTGACTTCATCAATATCTTGAATCTTGTCCTCTCAGTCTTCAGTCATACTGAGTAAGTGCTGACCTGACATATTTATGACTCTATCTTTGCATACACTTAAAAGCATGGGAATACTCCTTCTTAGATTGCATTGTGGTTGAAATATTCCAGAATAAATGCTTCTGGTCCTTTGATTAATAAATGTCTTTAGTACTACAAAAAGACTTTAAAAGATTCTTTTCCAATTTGGAAAAAGAGCAAGATGGAGAGAAGGAGTTTATGCCAACGGGCAACTAGCACAGTTGTGTACGGTAATTAATGTTAAGTGGTTTGTATTGGCGGATCAAAGGAACACTCTAAGCACAGCAGATAAGATCCTAGTCCCAGGCTGAAACTAGAATGGGCAGAAACAGCCCAACAAATCCAGATCTAAAGAATTTGAGAAAAAGACTTCACAGCAAAGGGTAGGAGCCCAGAAATCCCTAGGGCTTTTGGCTAATGTAGGTTTACCTTCCAAGGGGGCGAATACTTTCTTAGTTCTCAGAGTTTTAAAATATGCATGTGTGGAGCAAATTTGTATGAGTTAGCTATTTTAAATAGGACTTCAGTAAGGCCTAGAAACAAATTTAACAATAATAATAATGCTTAATAATGCTTTTACTGACTGCCTGCTATGTTCTGGGCACCTAAATACATGTAATCTTCATACTATTTCTATATGACAGGCCTGATGATCATCCTCGTGTATTCTCCCTAATTACTGACATGTTAAAAATCACCCCAAAGCTGAGAAGCTTACAACAAGCACTTCATGTCTCATAATTCTGTGAGTTAACTGGGCTCAGCTGAGCATGTCTCCTTGGGGGTTTCAGGCAGTGGCTATAAGAATCGGCCAGAGCTGGAAATGTTGGATGACCAAATATACCTGACATATAGGCTGGCTTCTTTACTTATAGGTCTGCCTCCTTAGCTGGGTAGTGGGAACATCTAGGGGCTGGCTTGGTATCTTTTTTATCCTGGTCTTCTTCACAGGCCTGTGTGGGCTTCCTTAAAACATGGCAACCGCAGGGTAGTTAGACTTCTGACATGGCAGCTTCTTTCCCCTGATGAAATGTTCCAAGGGAACTAGGTAGAAGCTGCGGGCTTCTTTTGACCCAGCCTCAGAGGTCATTTTGAGTTAATCTCCAACAATTCTATTAGCTAAAAGTGAATTACAGGACCAGCTCCCAAGAGGAGGTTCTAAAAGGTGTGGCTCATCAGAAAACCATCTTTGGAGACTAGCATATAAATGAATGAATGAATCAATCAATCAATCAATCTAGTTCTCTATGATTTAACTATATAATGCTTTATATACCAAGTAAAATTATCTGTAGAAAATTAGTTAATTTACCTAAGTGGTATTTATCAAGGTATTCTACAAAAAAGGCACAAACATCTGATCACCATCCTCCAAAACCTCTAGAAGGCTGAAGTTTAGAGTGAAAACAACATTGGACTTGGAGTTAGAAGTTCAGAGTTTGACTCCCCACCCTGCAACTCTGGACAACTCTTTTAACCTCTTTGAGACTCAACTTCCTCAAAAGGAAAGTGGAGGTAACTATGTATTCCTACAGGATTGATGGAAAATAAAATAAAACAAGGTATGTGAGCTTGATATTTTTAGTGACAGAGTAGTACATAAAGGGTGGGCTTTTAGTTGTGAAGAAATCATGGTCCACCGAAGGTTATATAACCTTGGAAAAGAAGAAAAGAAACGTCAGATGACCAAATATACCTGACATATCAGCTGGCTATATGGAAAAGAAGACAGCATCTCTTCCTGAGCCATGTGCAAATTCAGGCTAATGAGTGTCAGTCAAGAAGGAGCTAGAAGTGATTCCTGCAGTCAGTGAGACGTTGTACCCAGATGCCCTACAAATCTCCTTCCATCCCTGTTCTCTCTGACATTGTGTTTTCTTGGGAAATTCATATAATCCTTAAGAGTTGGATTCCTTTCCTTCATATGATGGCACACTGACATTTTGTCAGGCACTAAAGAGGATCCTAGAAAACCAGAGTGAAATGTTAAAATTTACTCTTGGATTTGATTTTTTTTTTTTTACCCAACCTTAACTTCATGGGATGAGAATGAAATACTACAAAAATGCAGGGGGAGCCATAGCTGAACTCTAGTTTGAGCTTAAATTTAACTATGCCTGATGAACTGGGATCAGAGTCCAGTAACACAATCCTGCAGAGATGGCTGAGGATAGAGAACAGCCCAAGTCCTGAGCTGTGCTGATCGACCAAGTCTGAACCCTGAAGAAAGGGTGTCGCCACTACAGGTGGAAATGCAAGAGCTCAGACTCACAAAGGCTGTCTGTGATGCTCTGGGGAAAAGGCAGTATGGCTTTCTTTAAGTGGTAAAGACTTAAAGAAGGATTTGGTCACTTTATCTTTTCTTTCTGGATTTCTTTATAGTTGGCACAGAGAAGCCTGTCTGGGTAACAGGGGTGTTACATAGGAAGGGGCAGTGAACCTTTGAATTCTAAGTAGTGTGAATGCCACCTTGTTTGTATGGAGGTGGGTAAATTCAGGATACAGAACAGCTTGTTCTTAACATAGATTCAATCTATGTAGAGCAATGTTTCCAGACCTCTTCCCAAGGATTCATTTCATTCCGTTGTCATGAACCCATTTTAAGTAATGAACCATGGAACAAATTTAACTTTCTTAGTTTTTTTAAATGTCCAGATTAGTGGTTTTTAGTATATTCACAAAGTTATAACCATTGTCACTAATTGTATAACCTTTTTATTATATCAAATGAAACCTATTAGCAGTCACCTCTCACTCCCACCTCTGGTCTTTGACAAACACTAAATCCTTTGACTCCATGGATTTGCCTGATCTTGACATTGCATTTCAGTGGAATCATATAGGTCTTTTCCATCTTCTTGTACTTAGTATAATGTTTTCATGATTCACCTACATTGTAGCCTATGTCAGTACTTCAGTTTTTTTTCTTGACAAATAATATTCCATTATATGGATATACCACATTTTAGATCATTCATTCATCAGTTGACAGACATTTGGATTATTTCCACTTGGGGGCTATTAGAAATATTACTGCCATGAACATTCGTGTACAAGCTTCTGTGTGGATATATGTTTTCAATTCTCTTGCATATATACCCAGGAGTGAAATTTCTAGGTTATATGGTAACCTTCTGAGAAAGTGCCAAACTATTTCAAATTAAACATTTTGATCAGTAATTTTTCTTTTTGTCTTAGTGAAGATATTAATCAGTGTTTCTGATCCACAGGAGATAACCCTTGTTAAGCATATTGAATTCATATTTTTTTAGCCAAAAGCAGAGAAATTTGCAGTATAATCTATGTAGACTAATTTTGGGGAAATGGAACTTTTCTTTAGACTTTTTGAAATATTGACCTTTGAAGTCTTTCAGGGACCAAATGTTAGGTTGGAAACAAGGCAAAGACTAAAAACAGCTCTGAAACGCTTACTGGACTGTAGGATCCCCTATTTTCTTCTCCCATCTTTTTTTCTCTTGAATGGAGACTGGAGGTCTTTTTCTATTCTTTTTTTTTTTCCTGCCCGCTCCCCGGCCCTTTTAAACTTTCCTTTTAGATTTCTCTTTTAAACAAACATTGGATTGCTCCTTCTTTCCAAGAAAAGTCTATTTCTCTGCCACAAACATTACTAGGCTTTTGTGATATGAAAATGGGAAAGACCCGCAAGAGATGATTAAAAAAAAGGGGCCAAGTTGATGTACATGATAAAGAGCCAGGAAGGAGAAGGGTGAAGAATATTGAGAAGGAGAAAAACACCCTCTGGGCCAAAGGCAGTTTTCTTTAGTTGGGTGCAGTGCTGGGGATGCCAGATGCCAGAAAGTATATGTGGTGGGAAGGATTTAGGGATGAGGAATAAGAAAAAAAATATGAAATACTGCTTAGATAAAATAGGGCCTCTTTATTGTTTTTCAGAAGAATTAAACCAAAATTTTGGAATTCCTTTTCTTAAAAAAAAAATTATAAAGTCTAGATCTCATGACCTAGGACCTAAAAGTCACACAAAATCTACCAGTGTATGATGTTCAGATTTAGACTATCAATCTCCCTTAAAAATTAGTGTGTCTTTTATTGGGGCGGGTCTATTCTTTTTTTTTTTTTTTGGTACCTATAAATTATATAGAATAGTGGATTTCATTATGGCATAATCATATGTGCATGTAACATAATAATTTAATCAATGTATTTCTTAATACCCCTGCTTACCCTCTCTTCTTCTCTCCCCTGATCCCCCTTCCTCCTGCCTAATGGTCTCCATTCTACTTTTATGGTGTCCTGTGCTTTCTTTTCTCTCTAGCTTCCACATATGAGAGAAACCATAAGATACTTGTCTTTCTGAGTCTGGCTTATTTCACTTAGAATTATAGACTCTGGTTCCATCCATTTTCCTGAAAATTACATAATTTTGCTTTTCTTTGTGGAAGAATAAAACTCGATTTACACTTTCCTTATCTACTCATTTGTTTACAGACACCTGGTTTCATAACTTGGCTATTGTACATAGTACTGCAATGATCAGGAGTATGCCTGTATCTCTAGAATCTGACTTTAATTCTCTAGGAGAAATACTGAGGAGTGGTATAGTTGAACAATGTGATAGTTCTATTTTTAGTTTTTTGAGGAAGCTCCATGATGATTTTCATAGTGGCTGTAACAATTTACATTCCCACCAACAGAGTATATAACTTCCTTTTCCCCCGAAGTCCTTACCAGCATTTATTACTATATGGTTGTTGGGTTTTTTGGTGTTTTTTTTTTTTTTTTTTTTTTTTTTTGGTACCAGGGATTGAACACAGAGGCACTCAACCACAGAGCCACACCCCCAGCCCTATTCAGCCCTATTTTGTATTTTATTTAGAGACAGGATCTCACTGAGTTGCTTAGTGCCTCACTTTTCCTGAGGCTGGCTTTGAACTCACAGTCCTCCTGACTCAGCCTCCCAAACTGCTGGGATTATAAGTATGTGCCACTGAACCCAGGATTAGTTTTTTTTATATATATTCTGGCTACTGATCTTCTCAGAAGAGTAGCTGACAAAGATTTTCTTCCATTCTATAGGTTTTCTCTTCACACTTTCAATAGCATTTCTTCAGTTCTTCTCCAAGACACTCTGGCTTGATTTTTCTATTTCCTACAAGAAGAAATAAAGAATTTTTTTTTGGTACAAGAATAGTACATCGGACTTCTCAGAAGAAGATATACATTTGATCCACAGATATATGAAAAAGTGTTCAACATCTCTAGTAATTAGAGAAATGCAAATCAAAACTACTCTAAGATTTCATGTCATGCCAATCAGAATGGCAGTTATCAAAAATTCAGACAATTATAAATGTTGGCGAGGATGTGGGGGAAAAGGCACACTTATACATTGCCGGTGAGAATGCAAATTGGTGCAGCCAACATGGAAAGCAGTGTGGAGATTCCTTAGAAAACTTGTGAACCACCATTTGACCCAGCTATCCCACATCTTTGTCTATACCCAAAGGACTTAAAAACAGCATACTATAGTAACACAGCCACATCAATGTTTATAGCAGCTCAATTCACAATAGCTAGACTGTGGAATCAATCTAGATGCCCTTCAACAGATGAGAGGATAAAGAAACTGTGGTATATATACACAATGTGATATTACTCAACATTAAAAGAGAATAAAATAATGTGTTTGCAGGTAAATGGATGGAGTTGGAGAATATTATTCTAAGTGAAGTAAGCCAATCCCCCAAAACCAAATGCCGAATGTTCTATCTGATAAGTGGATGCTGATCCATAATGGGGGTGGGGAGGCGTGGGAAAAATGGAGGAACTTTGATTGGGCAAAGGGGAGGGAGAGATGAGGAGGGGGCATGGGGTCAGGAAAGATGGTGGAATGAGATGGACATCATTACCCTAGGTACATGTATGACTACACATATGGTGCAATGCTATATCATGTACAACCAGAGAAATGAAAAGTTGTGCTGCAATTGTGTACAATAAATCAAAATGAATTCTGCTATCATATATATCATATAAGTAAAATAAATTAATAAAAAAATAATGGTATGTCTAGATATATAGATATGAATAATTATTCCTTTGGTGGAGAAATTCCTTTTTTCATTCTTTAAATTTATTCATACTAAGTGAAACACTTTTACCAAAGGGCTATATATAGACAAATTTAATATCTACACCTTAAATTGTAAAATATTTTTTCTTCAGACATGTGAAGAAAGGAAGGAAGGAAGGAAGGAAAGAAGGAAGGAAGGGAGGAAGGAAGGAAGGAAGGAAGGAAGGAAGGAAGGGAGGAAGGAAGGAAGGAAGGAAGGAAGGAAAGAAGGAAGGAAGGAAGGAAGGAAGGAAGGAAAGAAGGAAGGAAGGAAGGAAAGAAGGAAGGAAGGGAGGAAGGAAGGAAGGAAGGAAGGAAAGAAGGAAGGAAAGAAGGAAGGAAGGAAGGAAGGAAGGAAGGAAGGAAGGAAGGAAGGACAATAGCACACTGTAACAGTACAATAAGCCACAGAGGAGGAAGTGAGACGGGGCAGCAGGAATCCATGACAAAATCCTTAATGTATCCACTCCCTTTTGGAATGTGGCTTTTCATTTTCTTAAGCTTAATAAGATATACAGCATTGAAACAGTCAGATTTGGGTGGGGAGAACATTCCTGGAAGAAAGAACAGGGAAGACTTAGTTCAGGGAGGAGAGACTGTAAAAAGTATTAAAGCCTGGAAACTTAACCAGCAAAGGAGTTGCTACAATCCCTGGGATGTGAGTAGTTTGCATCCTGAGCCACCTTAACTGACAAAGCCCCTGCCCCCTAAGGATCAATACCCTCTACTGATCCTAAGGTGTACTTGAAAGCCAAGATAGATCACATCAGCCGTGGTAAAAATAGCAGTGCTCTGTTCAGCTCTGTTAGGTGGAATCATGGGATGCTCCCCTCCTGCCTCTTCTTGTCATAAATTCCTATCTACCCTCCTAGTGTGCACTTCTACCTTGTAAACTCACCCTGTAGGTTTCTTCACTTGGTGTTTAACCTTGGTTAGTCAGATGGATTCATGAGTAGAAGTTCTAACTAACGAGAATGGATTAAAAACTCTAGCAACACTGGGGTCACTTCTCAGCCATGCCACTTGCCACTGTGTTTTCATGAACAGGTTATATCTTAACCTTTCTGATCTTCACTTATGTACAAAGTAATAATAAGAGACTCTGCTACATAGTAGGATCTACTACATAGTAGGTACTCAATAAGTAAGTAATGTGAATGGACAAGTTGCAAGAGGAAACATCCCCAAACTCTAACAAGGTAGGGTTCTGTCTCATACTCCAAAACATGCAGAAGAGAAAAGGTGAAACAAACCAATTCTCTTTATCAGAGATTGGCAGAAAGGTGTCAGGGAATCAATTTTCCCCAGTGTTCACCTTTTATGTTCCTACCACCTCACCAAATCCATCCCTTCCTTGTCTGGAGGTGGGTTTTTAAAGTGCAACTCAGACGTCAGTGTGATATTGACCTAATGTGCTTTCACATTGCTAAATAAAACTAACGTACATTGCAACAGGTTCTATTCTGTTTCCCCCCAAAAGACATTTCCCAGTCTTAAATTTTGATTTCCATGGAAGTGACTTTATTTGGAAAGAGGGACTTTGCAGATGTAAGGAAATCAAGATGAAGTCATGTTGGATTAGGGTGGATCCTAAATCCAATAACTGGATGACATTTTTTTATGAAGAAAAGAAAAGGGAGATTCAAACACAGAGACAGACAGACTTGCACAGGGAAGAAAGCCATCCATGACGGAAACAGATATTGAAGTGATGCACCTGCAAGCCAGGGAATGATAATGAACTCTGGTAACGACACAAATTCAGAAGAGGGGGCAAGAACAGATTCCACAGAGAGAATAGGACCTAACTGAAACTTTGATTTCAACTTCCAGTCATTGGAACTCTGAGGGAAAAAAATCTCTGTCATTGTAAACCACCCAATTTGTAGCAATTTGTTATGACAACCCTTGAAAATCAGTACACATACAAATTTTCAGGCAACAGACCATGTTCAACAGCATGAAAATTAGTAGTGATAAGAGTAAATGAGAAGCAAGAGAAGGCAACAGTGGAGGTGAGAGCTAAAGGGAACTCACAATGGCAACTGTGGGCATCAACGGGTAACAGCTGGCAGTGTTGGCCAGACCCAGCTTCCATCGGAGAGGAATGAGATGGGGCTGGCGTTCACAGCTGCCGCAGAGGACAGGTGTCTGAAGTCAGCCTGCTTAGGACAATTGCTAAGGTCATACAAGGTCAAGCCAGAAGCCAGGTTGGAAGTGCCCATGTTAGTTCTTGCTGGGCATTTGATTCTTCCTTCCATCCCACATCACAGGGGCTCCTGATTTGCTTTCACTTGCAAAGGGCCAGTTTGATAAGTAGATATCTCAATCATTCTGGAAACTTGTGTTTCATGTAAGTTTATAGTATCAGTCCCTATGCAACCTTCAATCAGGCACTAATGCACCACCTTACTTGTGTAGTACCTATGGGGACGTGGGTCAGTCCCTTCTCCCCATCTTCTGTATCCTAAGGTCGGGCCCCATCCTCAATAAGTAGGCAGGACTCACCAGGTTTAAGGAAGGGGAACAAAGCAGTGTTGAAGTGCTCCTAGGCACTCACAGCAGAGCCCAGAGAACTGGCTTTGTCCCAAATAAATGGGTCTCCCCTCCCTCTGCCTCAGATGAGAGACAGAAATCTATGGGCCACATATAGTTTAAAATTTTATGAACCACATATAGTTTAAAATTTTTAACTTGTACATGTCTACTTTTGAAAGACTCTAGGCCAAAAGCTGATTATAAAATGTTATTCAGAAATCATCCTTAAGGCCGCTCTATGTGCAAGACACTCAACTAAGCCTGTGGGAATTTTAGTCAGAGATTAAAACCATTAAAATCTCAGAATTTGGTGTGGAAGAGGGAGCTAAGCAGACATTCCGACACAGGCATGGAAGAAGGGGCAGAAGAAGGGCCAGTGGAAAGGCCGGTGGAGGAAGGATCAATCTTACAGACTGTGTCAGCCCATGGAAATACAAAGAATAAGCCACTAGAAGAGTAAGAGATCTTCTTCAGGAAGACCACAGTCAAAATATGTTCAACACCCAGGTACCACACACACACACAAAAATGTTCAATATATGTAGTTCATTTCTAGCAACTTCTCTCTTCCCCCTTTCTCTACCCACTCACCTACTCTCAATCACTATGGTGTTTGTTTATTGTTTTGTTTTGTTTGGTTTTGAGACAGGGTCTCCCTATGTTGCCCAGGATGAACAGTGATCCTTCCTCCTCAGTCTCCCCAGTAGCTGAGACATAGGCATGGACCACTTGGGTAGGAAACTATGGTTTATTTTTCACCACCCCCCATAGGCTTTATTACTCCCTGAAACAATCTGGCTCATTTATTCGGTGACTTGTTTTATTACCCTAACCACTAGAATGGAGTCTGGAAGTTGATGATTGTTCCATGAACATTCATTGACTGAATGAAATACAGCCCAACAGGAGCAGAAGTCATTCATGAAAGAGATCAAAGGAGAGTAGGCCTGGGTCCATCCCGCCACTGGCAGACACCAGCCTGAGTTCAGGCTCTGGCACAGGACCACCTCCTCCAACCAGCAGACCCCCGCCAGAACTCAGGCCCAGCGCAGATCTGCCACTGCCCACCCGAGCAAGACCCAGCCAGGCCCAGGGTAAGTCCAGGACTGTCACTCCCCACACACGTCTGGGAGCCCAGCCCACTTTCATATTGGGACACTGCAGACATCCCCACACAATAACCTCTACCTTTTGGCAACAGACAGGGCCTAGAAGCAGCTACATCTCAGAGCAGGCATCCCAAAGCCTTTGTAAGGCCCACCCTTTCAGCCCCATTTCTGAAATACTTTGCATCCACCTTGGGACATTTTTACTGCTATCTCAAGTTACCTCCGCTATATTGACACCACCAACTTTAGTTGCAGTAGCATCCATTGTGGGAACCCACAGGGTCTGGAAGTCCAGCATCAAGGTGAGATATAGACAACATAAAAAAACAAGGGAGGAAAGTGCCCCAACAAACCAGGATACTACAATAACAGAACCCATGGACAGAGAAGTTGGTGAAATGTCAGAGAAGGAATTCAGAAGGTTCACAATTAAAATGGTCTGTGAATTAAAGAATGGCCTAAATGAGCAAGTACAGGCAAAAATTGATCACTCCAATAAAGAGATAAGAGAGCAAATGCAGGTAGCAAAAAATTACTTCAAGAAAGAGATAAAGGGTGGCTAGGGTTGTGGCTCAGTGGGAGAGCGCTTGCCTAGCAGGCGTGAGGCACTGGGTCCGATCCCTGGCACCACATAAAAATAAAAACAAATAAAAATAAAGGTATAAGAGGCTGGGGATGTGGCTCAAGTGGTAGCGCGCTTGCCTGGCATGCGTGCGACCCGGGTTCGATCCTCAGCACCACATACAAACAAAGATGTTGTGTCTGCCAAAAACTAAAAAATAAATATTAAAAATTCTCTCTCTCTCTCACCTCTATCTTTAAAAAAAGAAAAAGAAAGAAAGATAAAGATTCTAAAAAAAAATTAGAAATCCTTGAAATGAAGAAAACAATAAGCCAAAGAAAAAACTCAATGAAAGCATCACCAACAGACTAAATCACTTGGAAGACAGAATGTCAGATAATAAAGACAAAGTATACAATCTGCAAAATAAAGTTGACCACACAGTAAAGATAGTAAGAAACCATGAACAAAACATCCAACAGAAATATGGGACAGCATCAAAAGACCAAACCTATTATTGGGTTGGAGGAAGGCACAGAGTTTCAAACCAAAGGAATGCACGATCTCTTCAATGAGATAATATCAGAAAATTTCTCAAACATGAAGAACGAATTGGAAAATCAAATATAAGAGGCTTATAGGACACCAAATATACAAAATTATAACAGATCTACACCAAGGTACATTATAACGAAAATGCCTAGCATACAGAGTAAGGATAGAATCTTAAAGGCCGCAAGAGGGAGGAATCAGATCACATATAGGGGGAGACCAATTTGTTTCTCAGCAGATTTTCCAACCTAGACCCTCAAATCCAGGAGATCATGGAACAACATATACCAAGCTCTGAAAGAAATAACTTAGACTTAACTGACATGTATAGAATATTTCATCCTCCAGCAAGCAAATAAACATTCCTCTCACCAGTACATGGATCCTTCTCTAAAATAGACAATATATTATGCCACAAACAACTCTTAGCAATACAAAAAAGTAAAGAGATACTACCCCAAATTCTATGAGATCATAATGGAATGAAACTAGAAAACAATGATAAAATAAAAAATAAAAGTTACTCCAACACCTGGAAGCTAAATAATATGCTACCGAATGAACAATGGGTTGCCAAAGACATCAAGGAGGAGATCAAAAAATTCTTAGAGGTAAATGAGAACACTGATACAACGTATCAAAATCTCTGGGATGTATGAAGGCAGTAAGAAGAGGAAAGTTCATTGCATGGAATTCATTCCTTAAAAGAAGAAAAAGCCAACAAATAAATGACCTAATATTATATCACAAACCCTTAGGTAAAGGAGAACAAACCAAAATTAGTAGAAGACAGGAAATAATTAACATCAGAGCTGAAATAAATAAAACTCAAACAAAAGAAATAATTGAAAAAATTGACAAAACAAAAAGTTGGTTCTTTGAAAACATAAATAAAATTGATAAACCCTGAGCCATGCTAACAAAGAGAAAGAGAAAACTCAAATTACTAACATACATGATAAAAAGGAAATATCACAACAGACACTACAGAAATACAGAAGATAATTAGAAATTATTTTGAAAACTTGTATTCCAATAAAAGAGATAATATTGAAGTCATTGACACATCTCTAGAGGCATATGATTTGCCCAGATTGAATCAGGATGATATACACAATTTAAACAGATCAATTTCAAGCAATGAAATAAAAGATGAAATCAGAAGCCTACCAACCAAGAAAAGCCCAGGACCAGATGGATACACAGGTGAGTTCTGCAAGACCTTTAATGAAGAACTAATACCAATATTCCTCAAATTATTTTGTGAAATAGAAAAAGAGGGAGCACTTACAAACTCATTCTATGAGGCCAGTATTACCCTGATTCCCAAACCAGGCAAAGACACATTAAAGAAAGAAAACTTCAGACCAATATCTCTAATGAACATAGATGCAAAAATTCTTAATAAAATTCTGGCAAATCAAATTCAAAAAAGGTATCAAAAACTTAGTGCACCACGATCATGTGGGATTAATCCCAGGGATGAAGTTTGGTCCAACATACAGAAATCAATAAATGTAGTTCATCACATCAATAGAATTAATGATAAGAATTATAGGATCATCTCAATAAATGCAGAAAAAGCATTCGAAAAAATACAGCACCCCTTCATGTTCAAAACACTAGAAAAACTAGGGACAACAGGAACCTATCTCAACATCATAAAAACTACCTATGCTAACCCCAGGCCAATATCATTCTAAATGGAGGAAAATTGAAAGCATTCCCTCTACAAACTGGAAAAAGAGAGGGTTGCCCTTTTCACCACTTCTATTTAACATAGTTCTTGAAACACTAGCTGGAGAAATTAGACAGATGAAAGAAATTAAAGGATATGGATAGGAAAAGAAGAACTCAAATTAGCACTCTTTGTTGATGATATGATTCTATACCTACAAGACCCAAAAAATTCCACCAGAAAACATCTAGAACTAATAAATAAATTCATCAAAGTAGCAGGATGTAAAATCAACACCCATAAATCAAAGGCATTTCTGTATATCAGTGACAAATCCTCTGAAAGAGAAATGAGGAAAACTACCCCCATTTACAATAGCCTCAAAAAAAAAAAAAGAAAGAAAGAAAGAAAAGAGAAGAAAAAAACTTGGGAGTCAACTTAATAAAAGAGGTAAAAGACCTCCACAAGAACGCTAAAGAAAGAAATCAAAGAAGACCTTAGAAGATTGAAAGATCTACCTTGTTCTTGGATAGGAAGAATTAATATTTTCAAAATGACCATACTACCAAAAGCACTATAGATATTTAATGCAATTCCAATCAAAATCCCAATGACATTCCTCATAGAAATAGAAAAAGCAGTGATAAAATTCATCTGGAAAAATAAAAGACTTAGAATAGCTAAAGCAATCCTTAGCAAGAAGAATGAAGAAGGTGGCATCACAATACCAGACCTTAAACTATACTACAGAGCAATAGTAACAAAAACAGCATGGTATTGGCACCAAAATAGACTTGTAAACCAATGGTATAGAATAGAGACACAGAGACTAACCCATATAACTACAGTTATCTTATCTTAGACAAAGGTGCCCAAAACATGCATTGGAGAAAAGATAGCCTCTTCAACAAATGGTGCTGGGAAAACCGGAAATCCACATGCAGCAAAAAGAAATTAAACCCCTGTCTCTCACCATGCACAAAACTCAACTCAAAGTGGATCAAGGACCTAGGAATTAAATCAGAGACCCTACATCTTGGGAGAAAATATTTACACCTCACACATCAGATACAGCACTAATATCTAGGACATATAAAGAACTCAAAAATCTTAACACCAAAAAAACAAATAACCCAATCAATAAATGGGCTAAGGAATTGAACAGACACTTCTCAGAAGATGATATATAATCACTCAACAAATATATGAGAAAATGTTCAACAATTAGAGAAATGCAAATCAAAACTACTCTAAGATTTCATCTCATGTCAGTCAGAATTGCAGTTAATAAGAATACAAAAAACAATAAATGTTGGTGAGGATGTGGGGGAAAAGGTACACTCAAACATTTCTGGTGGGACTGCAAGTTGGTGTAGCCAATATGGAAAGCAGTGTGGAGAATCCTTGGAAAACTGGGAATGGAACCACCTTTTGACCCAGCTATTCCACTCCTCAGTCTATATCCAAAGGACTTAAAAACACCATACTACAGGGACACAGTCACATCAATGTTTATAGCAGCACAATTCACAATAGCTAAACTGTGGAACCAACCTAGATGCCCTGCATAGTCTATATACACACAATAGAATATTACTCAGCATTAAAATAGAATAAAATCATGGCATCTGCAGGTAAATGGATAAATATAATGCTGAGTGAAGTTAGCCAATTCCAAAAAAACAAATGCCGAATGTTTTGTCTGATATAAGGAGGCTGATTCATAATGGGCTTTGCTGGGGGGAGGGGAGCATGGGAGGAATAGATGAACTCTAGATAGGGCAAAGGGGAGGAAGGGGAAGGGAGGGGGAATGGGGATAGTAAAATGGTGGAATGAGGTGGACATCATTACTCTAAGCACATGTATGAAGACACAAATGGTGACTCTACTTTGTGTGCAACCAGAGATATGAAAACTTGTGCTCTATATGTGTAATATTTTAAAGCATTCTGCTGTCTTACATAACAAATACAAATAAGAAAATACATTTAAAAAAAAAAAAAGAGAGATCAAGGGCAAAGCTCTGGATTCAGACTTCCTGGGCTCAAACTTCAACTCTTCTCTTTACTCCCTGTTTGACTTTGATCTAGTCACTCCATCTTTTTATGCCTCACTTTCCTCAAGTGAAAAACGGGGATACTAAATCTGGTAGGAAGATTGAATAAGCCAACTAACATATGCTAAAAAACTCCTAAAGCCGGGATTAGCAGACACTTCATTAAAGAGACAGATAATAAATATTTTAGAGTCTGTGCTCCATATGGTCTCTTGCAAAGACTCAACTCTGCCCTTGTAACACAAAAGTAGCCACAGTCATAAGTGAAGGAGTATGGCCCTGTTCCAACTTCAATATTAAGAAATTATAGCACAACATAAACATAACATCTTTGAATAATAACAAAATAGTCATCAATTGACCAGGGAAGTAGAAGTCTTTGTTCTGCAACAGATTTACCATGTGATCCCAAAATTTCTGAGCCACAGTTTAGTCATCTGCAAAATAGAGATAATAACTGCCTTGCCCTACCTGGATTGTGTGGCAATCAGCCAAGGCAAAAGACGACATGAAAAGTGCAAATGTACTGTGTACAAATAAGGCAAAGTGCCTACAAATAGGGGTAAAAGTGATGTTTGGATCCAAGGTCTCTACCCAGCAGATAGGTCAAATATTATTTTACTCATTCTACAGATGAGGGAGCCAGAAACATTAAATGACTCATCTGAGGTTACACTGCTGATAAATGGAAGAGCTAAATTGAAACCCATTTTTTTATTCTAGCAAAAGATTCCTAACAACAACACAGCACCTCTCCCCACATACACAACACAAACCTTACACTACAGTGTTTCTTTTTTTTTCTTTTACCCTCCTTACCCATTTTCTAGGCACCACCCACACCAAAGCGTTCCATAGTTACTAGAGAAGTTGCTTCCTGTCCTTGCAGTTATCAAGAAATAATTTTAAACTCAGACTATACATTTTTTTCAAGTCCCCCCAACCCCTGTAAAAAAAATTTAAAAGCCAATGAAAACTGTTCCTTAATTAGCTTTCATGTAAAGATGTAAAGGAGAAAATTTCACAGCACAACTCTGTTCTATCTCCATTCCCTTCCCAACCCCCAATGCACACATGTTTGAGAAGCACAAAAGTATATTTTGGTCAGTTTTATGTGGGTTGAGTAGCATTTTATGTGCTGCTGTAAGAAATCTACTTGGTATAAACCTATAGAAACAAGGAAATGAAGATCTTGGTAGTTGATGAAGACTTAAGCTTACTTTTGATTTAAATGCGGGAGATCTCCAATCTGGGAAACTCGAGATCCCAGCTTTCAGTCATCATGTGACTAGAAATTAGAGCCATGCTGACAACTCAATTCCTGGAAGAGAACTCTCCAAGTATTTTCATCCACTACAACAGCTAAAATTTAAAAAGACCAATAATACCAAGTATTGGCAAGAATGTGGGGAAACTGGTATTCTCTTGCATTGCTGGCAAGAATGCAAAATGATATGGTCACTTTGGAAATAGGTTGGCAGTTCCTTAAAAAGTAAACTTACATTTATCATATGACCCAGAAATTCCATCCCTAGGTAGCTACCCAAGGGATATAAAAATGTATGACCAGATGAATGGATAAAGAAAATGTGGTATATATACACAGTGTGATATTACTCAGCCATAAAATATAATGAAATCATGGCATTCGCTGGTAAATGAATGGAACTAAAGACTATCATGCTAAGTGAAATAAGCCAGTCCCCAAAACCCAAAGGCTGAATATTCTCTCTGATATATGGATGCTAACACACAATAAGGGGGTGGGAGAGAATAGAAGTGCATTGGATTAATCAAAGGTGAATTAAAGGAAGGGAGAGAAGATGTGAATAGGAAAGACAGTAAAATGAATCGGACATAACTTTCCTGTGTTCATATATGAATTACACCACCAGTGAAACTCCACATCACGTACAACCACAAGAATGGGATCCTAATTAGAATAAGTTATACCGCATGTATGTATAATATGTCAAAATACATTCTTACTGTTATGTATATCTAAAAAGAACTAATTTTTAAAAATGTATGTCCACGCAGAGATTTGTAAGCACATGTCCATTGCATCATTATTCATAAGAGCCAAAGTCTGGAAACAACACAAATGCTCATCAATGGGTGAATGGATAAACACAATACGGCATTTCCATACAACAGAACGCTACTTAGCAATAAAAAGGAATGAACTATTGATAGCACATATGACAACTTGAATGAACCTCAAAAACATCATGCTGAGTCAAGAACAGATATGAAAGAGTACATAGCCCCATTCATGTGAAATCTCTAGCAGAAGCTAAATACACAGTAACAGAAAACAAATCAAAGGGCTATGCATAGGAGCAGGGATGCACTATAAAAAGGGCATGAATGAATTTGGGGGTGTTGGAAGGACTCTAAATTTGTATCATAGTGATGGTTACGTGACTATAAATTTGCTAAAACACCTATAACTGTATAGGTTGACTATTCAAAGTATATAAATAGAACTTTAGTGAATCCATAAAACAAATGTGAATTTTTAGTCAACATTTTTCTTAAAATTTTACATATTTATTTTAGAAAGTGTGCAAGATATGAAAATGGGAGAAAGAACACTTTAACCAGTAATGACCACTATTAATGTTTTCAGTGCATCACACTGGAAACTCCCCATGCTTTACAGTTTTTTGCCTCATGTTACTCCTAAGCATTGTAACATCCATTATAAATTATTCAAAAATATGATATTTGGTGGCTACACAATATTACATTATATGTACTACAGTAGTAGATTTACTGATTCTTCTTTGTTAAATATTTAAGTATTCCTCATTTTTCAGTTTTATTCTTATAAATATATATTCTTAAGATGTAATTGAAGTTCAAAGTTTACCACTAACTGCTGAGGTTCTTGAATATACATTTCCAAATTGCTTTTCAGAAATATTTCATAATTAGTGTAAGAAAATTACCATAGTACTGTTACTTTGGCAACACTAGGTATTTTTTTAATTCAAATATTTTAGATTACTTTGATTTCCAATGAGTGTTTTGATTGCTGTCTTTTTATATATATATATACCAGGGATTGAACCCAGGAACGCTTAACCACCAGCCACATCCCCAGTCCTTTTAAATATTTTATTTTTAGGCAGGGTCTCACTAAGTTTCTTAGGGCCTCCCTCAGTTGCTGTGGCTGGTTTTGAATTTACAATCCTGCCTCAGCCTCCCAAGCTGCTGGGATTATAGGCATGTGCCACCGCACCTAGCAAGGCTGATTCTTTCTTCAGTACTGTGGCAATCATCAAGGCTATTCACACATATTTCAATTCATTTTCTCTGGGGGATGTAATGGGTTTGGACTTCTCTCCCTTTGAAGCTCAGCTTGGCCTTGAGACTTGTTTTGGTCAGTGAAATGTGAATGAAGTGACATGTCATTTCTGGCCAGAAGCATTAAGAGTCAGTGAAGTAATATGCCATATTCCCTATCTCCTGCCTGCTTGATCATGAAAGCAGGGCGAGATGGAGCCTCTGCTAGCCAGAGGCCCTGAATGACCTCCTTGACCAGAGCTTGCTGGCCAACCCAAACACAAAGAAGCATGTGTGAGAAATAAACTTTTTGAAATCAATGAAATTCAAGATTGGTTTTTACTAGAGCATAATTGATATTATCCTTACTGTTACAGACCTTTGAATTTTTGTATGACAATAAGATAAAAATTTGATCAACATCATTTCACTTTGAGAAAATGTGTAACTTAGTACAGGACTCCGAATCAGAAGCAAAGGAAAAATAAGTTTTCACAATCAATGACTTTCCAATTTGAAAATAATTTCACAATACATTTCTATAAGTAAAGTGAAGAAAGGCTATTGCTTGACTTCCACAAATAAAGTAAACCGTAATTTTTTTTTTCTGAAAGTGGTACCCAAAACTCAGAAAAAGTGAACTCCAAGACTCTGGATTAATCCATTTCTATTTTGACAAGTGTCCTTTTACATTGTTACCCAGACAACCCTGTGGGCAATGTGATTTAGCAGGCGTGTCCAGTGCTGCTCTGCGGAGGACAGGTGTTTAGAAGTCTTACACAGACATGTTATGACAATCAAGTTTCTGCCAATGAGAAAAGCACTTTGGATCCCAAATAGGAAGTTACTTGTCAAAGGAAAGAAACCACTTTATCTTCCCCAGGGCCACAATGGCAGAAATACACACAGGATGCAGAAGGTCAGGAAGAGCCACAGAGGCAGGGAAAGACAGGTTCATGAGTATAGCAAGAGAATCGTGTTTTATAAATTATGTTTTTGGATAGACCAGAAATATTCATCCATAAAAATGAAGCATATCTAAGAAGTGACTTCTCAGTACAAATAGCCTACAACTTGCAGCCAGAATCCAGACAGAACCCACAGAGCTTGTTTATACAAAGAGAAAAGAAACACCAAATGACTATGCATTCTCATCTTTTGAAACGATAACAGGACTCTCCTACACAGTGTTCCTTGTTGATACACATAATATGCAGTGTGTGTCTGTGTGTGCATGTGTGCCTGCATACATATATATGAATTCATAGTCTAAGTACAATCATTCTCAAAAAGATTTTTGCTGTCTTTACAAAGTTCCAAGTGTTAGGTACAGTGGCTTATACCTGTAATCTCAGCTGTGGCAGGAGGATCAAAAGTTCAAGGCCAGCCTCAAAGACTTAGTGAGGCTCTAGGAAACTTAGCAAGATCCTGAGTCAAAATTTTAAAAAATAATAATAATAAAAAGGCCTTGGGATGTGGCTCCTGGTAAAGTGCCGCTAGATTCAATTCCCAGTACCAATAAATAAATAAATGAATAAATAAGAATCTCAACTACATTACCAGATGATGAGAGACTACTAGAAAGTGGCTCTGGGGAATGAGAGACCATCGTGGATACTGCAGCCTCTCCAAGCACCCAGGTGTATGTTGTTGAGTAGGAGATAAAAGCAAAACCAGCTAAAGAATCCCAGGTGAACCCCAACCTACAGAATAATAATTTTTAAAAAAATGTTTTAAGCCACTACACTTGGGGGTGATTTTTTATATATATATATATAATTTTTTTGTAGTTGGACATAATACCTTTATTTTACTCATTTATTTTTTTATGTCATGCTAAGGATGGAACCCAGTGCCTAGGCAAGCCCTCTACCGCTGAGCCATAACCCCAGCCCCTTGGGGGTGATTTTTAACACAGCAATACATAGCTAAAATGTGAGTAATGTAATTTACAATTGACAAATATGTAAATTGGAACTAAGAAAGTTAAAAACATTGTCAATCTTATAATAAGATCGTAACTCCAAATGTATCATAAAATCCTGTGTTTCATTCACTATACTCTCCTCTAAGTTCCAGGCTTATATATATATAAATTGCTTATTTGGTGGCATGTTTCCTTGGTCCTCTAATAGGCATCTTAAATATAATACCAAAAAAGCTCTTGAAAACACTTCACTCCCAAATTTTCTGCTCCTTTTTGGGGGTTCCCTACCTCAGTCAGTGGCACTGGCACCCATCTAATTGCTCTGGCCAAAATTCTGGAATTTTTATTGACTTCTCTCTTTCACTCACACTCCTAAAACAATCTATCGGGAAATTCCTGTCAGCAATGATCTCTAAAATCACCTCCAGACTAAGGACACAGCTCAGTGGTAGAGCACTTGCCTCATATGCATGAGGACTTGTGTTCAATCCCCAGCAACACACACACACACACACACACACACACACACACACAAATACACCTTTGAATCCAAATATACCTTTGCTATTAAAATACACGTTTGAACCTGACCGCAACTGTTCATTAGCTCCCTTCAACCACCTTAGTTCTGCCATGATCATGACTGAGTTGAACTAGCACAATAGCATTTGGGAGAGAGAAAATAGGGGTAAAATGGCACTGCAGAGAGCAGAAGGTAAAGGGAAGGTAGAGGGCACCTTCTGATTCCACAGCTCTTGCTGTCATCCCCACCCCCACCATCCTTCTTTATCTTCAGGAAGTGGGGCTGGAGGCTGGCAGGAAGAGAGGTGGCTATCTCCCTTTCCCCTCTGCCACAGAAGCTTTGTTTGTTTCTAGAAAAAGCATAGTGAGTGGGTATTTGTGTATCACACCCTCTGCAATCGACTCAGAAATAAGGTTCTATATTTGACATGGGGAAGATTACAACTGGAGGGGACTAAGGTCTTGAACAAGCATGAGCCCTTGCTCTGCACACGGAAATGTTGCTTTGGATCTTGATGGTTTATTCCCCAAGAGAGTAGATCTGGCCAGGAGAAGGTTAATTGACAAAGCAAAGCCATGACTTCCAATAGAGAATGTTCTTTTAAAATAAAAAAAGGACCAAGATGCATTAGCTCAATAAATAATTCATTGGACTGCCTATTCACAGTCTAATAGAAAAAAAAAATATTACAGAATGCCTACATGTCAATCAGTCTGCAGTAAGTTAAATAAACATTCTATGCAGATGTCACTTGCAAAACCCAGATTTATACATTAATTGTATGTCTTACCCAGGAAAAACACAGTATCTAGTAACTTCATTTCAAAGACTATTAAAATCTCATGGTCTTGGAAAGGTTGCCTGACATCTTGTAGGCCAGATCCAGGGCTGAATAGACATGTCCCCTGCCACTGAGTGTACAATAGCCACTCAAATGACACTTCAGTTACATTTGCTGCCCTTACAGAGAAACATGAAGAGCTGTGATCCTTCTGGGCCTTTTGGAATTCTCTTGGCTTCAGGGGGCACAGCAGCAGCAGCAAATGGAAAGGCAAAATGGGCATCTGCTAAAGCCCCCATCCAGCTCCAGCAGCAACTCCCATCTTCACTTAAACAATTCCCTAATTATTTGATGTGCTTTTAAAATAAAAAAAAATGAGAATGACAATATCCTACTATGTCCTAGGAATTGTGCCAAGTGATTTTCATGCCATTTTTCCCCCATTTAATGCTTACAATCACTATATGAGGCAGGTACTACCATTACCCTATTTTTTAGATTAAAACATCTACAACAGGATGTTTTCAACACCATGTAAAATATCTAGAACATGACGATCTAGAAGACACAGAGTGATCAAAGTTAGCATCATGGATAACAAGACAAATGGATACCATGGGGCTCCTGATAAGATGCACTCAGGAAACTGGTTGTGTGGTGTTCTTACAGAAAGAGCATAATCCAAACTCAATCTATATCAGCCAAATCCAAATTGAGGGATGTTCTAAAAGATTCTTGTATAGTACTCTTCATATGCGTCAAGGGCATGAAAGATTATAAAATAGACTGCAAATCTGTTGCAGATCAAGGGAGACAACCAGACAAGAAAACTAAATGCAACAAGTGAAACCAGGACCAGATACTGGACCAGAAAAAGAACATGAAGTGGGGCAATTGATGAATTTGAGGACTGTAGGTGAGGGGATGGTACCTCATCAGTGTTAACTTTTTGATTTTAACATTTCTCTATGGCATAAAAGGTCAACATTTGGAGAAACTAGGTGAAGGGTATTAAGGAATTATTTTGTGCTACTTTTCTAACTTCTTTCTTTAAATGTTTTTATTAGTGCTTATAGTTTTACATAATAGTGGGGTTCACTCTGGCATAATCATGCATGCATGGAATATAATTTGCTCCATTTCAGTCCCCAGTACTTCCTCTCCCTTCTCCCCTACCCATGTTCCTCTTCCTCTGTTCTACTGGCCTTTCTTCTATTTATTGTTTGTTTGATTTTGTGGTACTGGGTGTTGAACCCAGGGGTGCTCCACCACTGAGCAATACCTTGCCCTTTTATTTAATATTTATATTGAGACAGGGTCTCTCTGAGATGCCCCAGGCTGGCCTCAACCTTATGATCCTCCTGCCTCTAATTTTTTTTAATTGGTGCTTTAAGATATACATAAAAATGGGATTCACCTTGGTATATTCATATTTGTGTATAACATAATTCGGTCAATTTCATTCCTCTCTTTTCCTGTCCCTCCTCTCCCCTCTTAATCCCCTTTCTCTATTTCACTGATTTCCCTTCTGTTTTCATGGAATCCCCCCTTTTCCCCCCTAATTTCTTTTTCTAAGTATGTGATAATAATAATTATTATTACAATTATAATAATTCAAAATTAAAAGTTAAAAAATGGAAAAAAAGAAAAATAAAAACACAAAATGTACATTCAGCAGGGAATCTGGGGTGACAAAGGAGGTAGCCCCACATTTGGGATGAAAATAAATTCTCTTCCATCTGCTGTGGATACCATTTGAGGTTTGCCCTTGGAGTGGCTTATCCAGAAGATCGATTTCTCTTATGTGAAATTCTTGTGAATGAAAGGTTGTTGGAGTTGGAAGAGAACGAAGAGGGACTCTGAGGGTCCCCAGCTTGCAGGTAAGGCCCAGAAGGGCATGAGCATGATGGGCCTTAGTAGTTGTGTGACAACTAGAAAAACAGGATTAGGATCTAGCTCTTCTAGGTCACATGATATAGTTTCTGTGCTACCACTCATTCCTAAAGAGGACACCTCTAACCATGATGAAACTCAAGGCCAGAATCAATAATGTGGGGGCTTTCCCCTTTAGTCATGTGACTACCCACCTACTAGAGATTTGCTTCCAGAACGATATAGTAAATCATTTATCTACTCATTTAACTAATACTTATTTGAGTGCTTCCCTGTGCCAGGCACTACTTGAAGGGTTGAGGATACAGCAACTATCAAACACAAAGTCCTCACATAATGATGGATGGATCCAGCCTCCACCATTAATAACCTGCATGACCTTGGGCATGTCCTATGACCTCTCTTAAGTCTCTGTTTGCTCTTTTGCAATACAAAGTTTTTAGAATCATTCAAAGTATTAAATAAGATATTGCACTTAAACTTGCAGCACCATTGTCTGGTAAACATTAAGAATTACCATTATTATGTTTTCTTCTCTAACCCGGAACTATTTCAGTTACACCAGCGTGGGGAGATATCCAGGTTCACTTGGAAATTCTATAGAGTATTTCTAAATGTGTTGAAAACTCATATTTAGAAAGGTAGGTTTTTCCAACAGAGTAATTTTCCATTTCCCACTCCATTTCTTTGTTATTTTCAAAGGTAGATAAGCAATAAAAAGAAGGGCAAGAAAGGCCAGCTGAGAAAATTGTTGCTGAGTGAGGAATTCAAATAGGAGTTGTAATAGGCAGCATATCTGATAGGGTTTATCTAGATTCAAATGAGACTAAGCTGGCTGTATCTCACCTCTTTATGGGCAAAATTTGAAATGCCACTTTGTCCAGCCCTTGATTATTTCCACAAATGGAAAGAATAATAGATAACTGTACATAAAACAAGATAAGCAGAACCCTCTAGTGCTGATTGGAATAAGCTTCTGGTGCCCGCTCTATTGTTATATCCTAAGACTATGGTCATTGTCCTGTTGGCTAAAATTATCTCACTGCATCCTATAACTGTGTACAAATATCCCATGTCAATTAAAAATAAAAAATGTCTATTTGTCCACATGCAAATGGTTGGTTCTTAAATAGGAAGTACTTTGGTTTCATGTACTTCCTACATAAAAATTTTCAATGAGAAAATTTTAGGGTTACTTCTTATATTATGTAGTATCCGCTCTTTAAAGGAATTGCACTAAATCTATTTGAAAGATTTAGTTTGGCTGTATGTCTAGGAACAGAATTAATGGGTCCTATGATGTACGCATCTTTAAATTCTTTGATAAGCAGAGATGGATCAGTAGTTTTTAGAAGTGGTTCAGATGTGCTGGGTGCTGTGGTTCATGCTTGTGATCCCAGCTACTCAAGAGACTGAGACAGGAGGATTGCAAGTTACAAGTCAGCCTGGGCAACTTAGAAAGACTCTGTCTCAAAAATAAAAATTTGAAGGGCTCAGGATATAACTCAGTAATAGAGTACCTATCTAGTGTGCATGAGGCCCTGGGTTCAATCCTCAGTGCCTCAAAATCTTTTTAAAAATTAAAAAATAAATAAATAAAGCATCCTAGATGATTGATTGGGGCAGACAAGGTTGAGAATCCATGCTGCTGTCATTTACATAGTCAAGTACACAGCCTAACAGATTGTGGCATTTGTCAGTACCAACTTCAAATTCTTAGAGGAAAATCTGGGTGGCTCACCTTGGGCCAGGTGTCTGCCTCAATTCCAGGCAAGCTGGCCAGATAGGTAAGATCACATAGAACAAGTACATTTGCTAGAGGTCTCCTCTCTGTGATAGCTCAAGCAATTCTTTAAAATGAGGGGAGATTTTTGGAGGTTGGACAGAATGTGATTTGACAAATATTTAGAATTGTTGTTCCTACTTGTTACAGGAAAATTTAAGATAGCTTGCAAAGGCACAAGCAATGCAAGATTTAAAAGATATGCCAACTAAATGAAGAGACCTAATGCAACCTAAAGAGGTTGTAGGAGGAATCAGGTATGAAATAAGTTAAGACTGGTGTTCCAAATTATGCATCAGGCCTAGCCCATGCTGTTAGAAGGGGATCCCAAATTCAATTGTGAGTTTCCTTGCAGCAAACACACAAGAAAAGAAAATCAGCTATACATTTCCCTGTCTGCATAAGATAAAACAACAGTTGCAGCTTTCCCTGAAAAAGGTGAGGGCTTAGGAATTTATCTCAGTGGTAGAGTGCTTGTCTAGCATGCATGAGGTCCTGAGTTTTAGTCCCAGTACTGAAAGAAAAAAAAAAAAAAAGAAAGAAAGAAAAGAAAAGGTAAAAAAAGGTGACTTCTTAGCTGGGAAGAATTGTTCTTGGGTGGTTCAGAGAACCTTATCCTTAATGGTCCTGCTGCAGAAAAGAGGATAATTGCTATGATGTCACTTGTCACCTAAGGCCAGGTGTAGAAAGCAGGGTGAGGGCAAGAGAAGAGGACACAACACAACACGTGAGGGAACCGAGAACAACTCTCAGTTGAGACTTCATGCTCTTTTCTGAAGACAAATCTCCTCTCAAACTCTCCCTCAAACCTGCTTTTGCTCTCCTCCAACCACACCCCCCCTGACCCCCACCACAAACTTTCTGCTGTCAAAATTGGGTTGTTTACTTACACCAGAGCTTCAGAGTTAACTGGACAGAAACCACATTAGGGCTGGTCCTCTTTAAAGAGCCCTGAGGAAGTTGTTTGAGGTTCTCTGTGTGACTGACATTAGTCAGTTCTCAGAGGAAAGATGGGCGCGTGTGAGGTAGAGATGCGAAATGAAAAGGAAATGAAACTTGACAGTCGGGGTGCTGTTGTTGGAGTCCACTTACCAGAAAACCTGCCCTACCTTGTATCCTCTATCTAGCTCTACCTACACCTGTCTCCAAAATAGACTTTGTTCTCAGTTCCATTTTGCCTCATTTAATCAGGTAATTTCTATTGCCCTGAATTGCATGGAGTCAACACATTGAGCAAAAAGCAATCAGAGCAAAACACGTCTGCTGTGTTGGCAAATAGCATGGAGAGGGGAGTAATTCAGCCAGGGGACAAATAGCATGGAGAGGGGAGTAATTCAGCCAGGGGACATTTGGAGATCGAGTAGGCAGCTGTCTGCCTGGGTTCCACTTCGTGGCCTATCCAGACACAGATTCCTAATCCTGTGCTCTTCTTTCCCAGCAGCACTTGATTGGGCCACTGAGTAAGGCCTGGATTCTAATCCTACTCTGTTCAGCAACCCAAGCTCTGTTAGATTCAGTTTCGCCTCCTCTAAACTGGGAAGAATTCCTATCGAAGCTACAGATGATGTAAGGATTAGCAACAATGCCAAGCATTAGAACTAGGACAGCATATATTAGGACCTGGCAAATAAATCAGAGGTACTCTGTAAGTGAAAGCGATGAATCCATTCAGCCATCAAACTGCTCATTGATTTTATTTATCTTTCCTGCTCTGTGCCAGGTCTGAGGACCAGCTACTCATCCAAGCCAGGTGGAAGGAACAGAGTAGTAAGGAGAGATTTCATGGGCTTCCTTCAAAAAGCCTCATTCGGGAGGCCTCCTTCCATGCCTCCAGAGAAGCGACCGTGGGGCTTTGTGGCTAGTACTCTCCAATTGTTCCACTGTTCAGAGCAATGGGAGTGGCAAAGCTCTCCTGGCCATCTTCACAGCGGAGGGTGGATGGACGGATGATGGACATGCTACAGCCCATCCACTGGCTCTCGGGTGTTGGTTGTCCGCCTGCCCTTACCACCCTGCAGCACAGCACTGCTAAATACTCCTACATACAGTCCCCTCACGCTTCTCTGCTTGGAAAAAAAGGGTTATAAGGCTACCTGTCTTTGTGTTCCTGAAATGGGCCTGTCTGACCTTAGAATGCTTTTAATCACTTGCTGATGGCATTAATTTATTTCCCATTATCAAAGGTATGTGTATCATTCTAATTCCTGGAAGGTTCGTAAAAACTCAAAAAAAGAAAAGAGCAATTCCTGCAAATTTTCCCTGCTAACTCCTCCAGGCTCTCTGTACTTAGCACCCATCCATTCATTTTTTTCCAAAAAACAGAATATCATGAAATCTATTATATATGGTATGCATCATCTTCACATGACAACGTGTTATAAACAGTGCCTCAATGCCATCACATATTTCTTTTTATTGTTAAGTCTCTTTTATTTGCTTAGAACCATTATGAAAGCACAAAATCAGGAAGTTGAGATACCTGGTCCCACCTGGCTAGGTGATGCTGGGCAAATTACTCAGTCTTCACCAACATGACCTGCAAACTCTGTCCCAGCCTGAAAGGTTTATGATTCTGAGCAAGGTAGTTATCTTTAAAAAGCACCACAAAACAGACTCCGGATTTAAAAAACAAAAACAGATGCCCTGTTAAGCCCAGGGTTTTCACAAACTCATACATGTATGATCTATAGAAGGGGAGAACTGGTGACCATCAAGGGTCTCTGTGCATGTCGGGAGTTATTCAGGAAGGACCAAGAAATGCCTCAAGTGCTCCAATGAGAAATGCTCCTCTCTCTCTGCTGGCCTGTGTCACTGTGTAAGTCTTTGCAGTTGCTATTTTTGGAGCTTTAGGAACTTGAACTTGAACTCTAATCTCTACTCAACCTTGACACTTTCAGAGGTTATTGAAGTGATTCGTATGGCTATGGAGGAGACAATTGAGGCCTCTATTTTTTGCTTTTTTAGCACTCTAACTTCTCACATGAGCCCTGTGTGCATTATTTGTAGGAAATATTTCAAGGAGATCCAGAATTTTCGTTTTCTACCAAACCAAACCAAACATGGGGTTGGTAGTGTAGCTCAATAGTAGAGTACATGCTTAGCATGTCAGAGGCCCTGGGTTTGATCCCCCAAGGAGGAATAAAAAGTGATATTTTGTGACTAACAGATGCTCATTTTATCCAGCCAACTGTTCACCATTAAACCTACTTTTTTTTCAGATTTTATTTCATAAGTTCTTATTATTTTAAATCCTAATATTTCAAGGACCTTTTCAACCAAAAATACTTTCTAATTTCTCTAACCATAAGGCAAGTAAACAAAAAAATCAAAACAAACAACAAAAATGTAAATGAGCCAAACGTGGTGGCCCATGCCTGAAATCCCAGTGGCTCAGCAGGCTGAGGCAGGAGGGTTGCGAGTTCAAAGCCAGCCTCAGCAAAAGCAAGGTGCTAAGCAACTCAGTTGAGACTCTGTCTCTAAATAAAATACAAAATAGGGCTGGGGATGTGGCTCAGTGGCCAAGTGTCCTGAGTTAAATCCAGTACCAACAAACAAGCAAACAAGTAAACAAAGGTAAATGAAATAAACAAGTCATATTGTCAGAAGAGAATAGGGAAATGAAAGCATATAAAACATCTGTTTATTTCACATAAATGTTTTAGGGGAGCCCAGTGCATAAAATTTGGAATCCAAAGACTGGCTGAATGTGTCATCCTGAACAAGCCTTTCCGGCTCTCATTGTAATAGAACAATAACACTGTCCATGAGAATTAAATGAGAAAGTGAAAATAAAACCAAATCTAAACCAAGGCGTAATCCAAATATAAAGATAAAAAAGTTCAGTGTGGTTTCTTGCCACTCATAACAGGAAGACTGAAAAGATGCCAATTCCCCCAAACCATTTTGCTTTCTTTCACAGAGGTTTCTAAGAATGAATATTCGGAATTTTCCTTTTGTATTCCTCATGCTGACTAAGACAGCCTCAAGGTCTAGCTTCCTTCTGGCAAAGAACAACCCTGAACCTATTTTTAGTACTCAAGTGGGGTCCAGTGTGCACAACAGTGAATTCATAAGCCTCCCTCCCTGGCTGCTGGCTTCCGCTTGGCCCAATTGAGCTGCCCTCACTCACTGGGCTACATATTCACCTTCTTGGCAAGTCACTCTCTTAGATTCTAAATGAAGACAATCAGCCTCGCCATCTGCCTCACTCAGTGGGTTATAATCAAGAAATATGAAGATGGGAGAAGGAGGATTTTTATGATGTTGGGAAATCTTTCCTATAGACTGAGAGTCAGGTAGGGGTAGGTTGGTACAGTGGTGAGTGTGCAAGAGTCAGGCCCAAGATGCTTTGTCTGTCTGGTACCCTCTGTGTCTACTGAACCTCAGTTTTGTTGTTGAGAAAATGAAATTATTTTTGGCTCTAAATAAGTTAATTTTCATAACTATTCTAGTTAAAAACAGTGATTTGTAATTTATAAACATAATGTTGCTTGGTTTTGTTCTCAGGAGAAGGTGGAGAGAGTGTTTGAAAGTTAACAGTCTCCCATACTACAATAAAGAAATGTGGGCATTATGCATTAAAATGCTCAAGTGGTTAAAACATACTTCAGTAGCTTCCAAATGTTCTATCATTTAGTTCAAACTCCTCAGCTCTGTTGTTGTTCTAACATTTGATCTTGTCTTCAGCTTCAATGCCACTCATACTACTTATAGTTTCTCTAAAGCAGTGGTTGTCCACGTATGGTCCCTGGACCAGGGGCACTGGTATCACCTAGGAACTTGTTAGAAATGTAAATTCTTGGGTTCCATCTGGGCCCACTGAGACAGACACTACAGGGATGATACTTGGTTATCTATCCTCCACAAACCCTCAAGGAGATTCTGATGGGTGCTTAAGCTAGAGAAGCACTAAAAGGCATTCCATTTCTTCTCTCACCCTCAGGTCTTTAAAGTGCTGCTTCATTGATATGGAAAGCCCTCCAGCCCTGACTCAGGGTCCAAAGCCTACATACATCCCCACATTCCTCACCTCTCACCAACACCCCTTCAGCTAGCACACTCCAACTATCCCAAGTCTGAGAAGTCTTCCCTGGGTTGATTACCCTCCTGCATGCTCTCAGAGGAAACTATCCCATCTCTCTGGGGAACCTCATGTCACATTGCTCACCATTAAATTGTCTGTCTTACATTATAGGCCACATGCTTCCTCAGATCAAGATTATCTGTTTCTATATCTGGGTCTAGTCTAGTATTTGGAACATACAAAGGTGTCTGTCTAATAAAGATTTGATGAGTGGAGAAATGAATGATTGAATGAATGAATGCAATTAGTCACCATGTGACACAACTAAGACTTAAATTTGTATCAGCTGACTCCAAATCAGACAGGATTATGTAAAAAAGGGCTCAGCATGAAACCTGGGTCACAGTAAAGGATTCACAATTCTCTGTTTTCTTCCCCTTTGCTTCCTTTTCTCTCTTTGAAAACACTTGGCACAAAAATTCAAGCAATGGATAAAGACAATGTTCTAATTTGACTTTTTTTTTTTTTTAGTTGTAGATGGACACAATACCTTCATTTTATTTATTTATTTTTATGTGGTGCTGAGGATCAAACCCAGTGCCTCACACATGTTAGGCAAGCACTGTGTCACTGAGCCACAACCCCAGCTCCCTGTTTTGATTTTTTGACTGTAAGAAAATGAGAAGTGGTTTTCATCCACCTGGGTTTTTATTGTTGGTGGTGGTGATTCTAGGAATTGACCCAGGGCACTTTACCACTGAGCTATATCCCTAGTTCTTTTTATTTTTTATCTTAAAACAGGGTCTTGCTAACTTGCTTAGGGCTTTGCTAAATTGCTGAAACTGGCCTTGAACTTATGATCCTCCTGCTTTGGCCTCTCAAATCCCTGGGATTACAGGTGTGCACTACCACAGCTGGGGTTTTTACTAGCAGGCCAATCACAATTAAAACATTTGGCCATCAGCAACAAAAATTTTATTGTTGACTAATTGGAAAGCTGTTTTTTTTTCTTCTCATATTTTAATTTCACTTCAAACTCCCCTTAATAAAAATTTTAAAATATTTTGGACAGTTGAGAAAGTTAGACCATGATCATCTGTACATTTATTGCCTGGGTCAAATATTCTCGGCTTCAGCACAAAGACATTTTAAGAGATAATTCTTTTTGTTGAGGGCTTTCCTATGCAATATAGGATGTTAACAGCATTATTAGCTTCTACCCACTAGATGCGAGTGGTACTGTGTGTGTGTGTGTGTGTGTGTGTGTGTGTGTGTGTATTTTTTAACTGGCTACTTCTGGTGCTGTATCTGAAAGATTACACAATCATGTTTAACTATTAGATTGGGGCAAATAATTTGATTCCAAATGGTTTCATTCAACTTCAATGTTCTAATTAAGTATCTATGATTAAACTATGGCATAGTTGTACCAGGGCCCTCAATTTAAAAAATAATAATAATAATAAAGCCCTTTAACAATGAACTACTAATCACATTGGTTGGCAAGCTGTAGACTTTGGTACTTTCAATGCCTAAATACTTCCATTTTTTCTTTTCATCATTCTCCCCCACCCCATGGTGAGTGTCCTTTTACTTATTTATTTATTTTTTATTTTGTTCTAATTAGTTATACATGACTGTAGAATGCATTTTGACACATTGTACACAATGGAGCACAACTTCTTCCTCTGGCTAAACATGGTGCAGAGTCACCACAGTAGTGTAATCATACATGTATATAGGGTAATAATACTTCTCATTCCACCTTCCTTCTCATCCCCAAACCCTTTCTCCTCCTCTCCCTCCTCTCTGCACACTCTAAATTTCCTTTTTTTCTCCACCCCTCCTCCCCCAATATGGATTAACATCCACTTATCAGAAAAAAAAAAATTTGGCTTTTGGTTTTTGGGGTTTGGCTTATTTCACTTAGCATGATATTCTCCAGCTCCATCCATTTACCTGCAAATACCATAATTTCATTCTTCTTTAAGGCTGAGTAATATTCCATTGTGTATATATACCACATTTTCTTTATCCATTCATCTGTTGAAGGACTCCTAGGTTGGTTCCATAATTTACACACAACTTTGATAACTGGGCCATTATTCTATGATAATTTTTAATTGACTCCTCATCTTGTTTGCTCCACTGTCCTTCGTTTACAATTCCTGGTAGATGGATAGCCTTTAAAGAATAGAACTGTTGTTACCTTCTCACATACACCAAGTATCCCAAGGTTTGCTGAAGAAAAATCACCCAAATTGATCCTACTATAAATGCTTGGTCCCCATATTCAGCTGGGCTTCTGATGCCTAGAAATCTTATGATATATTCATTATCTAATCTCCATTGGCCCTTTCTGTCTTAGATTTCTAGCCTCTGCCCACTCACATTAGATGACCTCACTTTTGACTCACTGAGTCCACAGGAGTAATTCAATAAGAGAGTCTTCAACTTCCGGCCAGGCAGGCACCCTAAAACGCACCTCCATTCTCATCTAGACTTTCTTCCTGGTTCCAAGATGGCCCAACCTTCTTCCCAAGGCCCATGCCTTTTACTCTGATAAGGAGTCTCTCTGTCAATTTGGGCCTTGTTCTTCCAATTGAATATTCCTCTCACCTTCAGGGTCTCCAATTCCTCCTGCCTACTCATCTAAACACGGGTCAAGTCTCTCCCATTTCAAAAAGATTGTCTGTATGCCAATCTTCAACCATGTCATGATTTCACACATCATCTTAACAGACAAACTCTGGGAAGATATTTGTGGGAAAATGTTCATAGACTCCATGAGATTCTCATCTTTTCAATCCCAACACAGATTAAAAACCTCTTCTCCACACCCCTTTCCTGAGAAATCTTGTCCACCCTTACGGTTTCAGTTATTCTCTTTTTCTTTTTTTTTTTTTTTTTAAAGAGAGAGTGAGAGAGGAGGGAGAGAGAGAGAGAGAGAGAGAGAGAATTTTTAATATTTATTTTTTAGTTCTCGGCGGACACAACATCTTTGTTGGTATGTGGTGCTGAGGATCGAACCCGGGCCGCACGCATGCCAGGCGAGCGCGCTACCGCTTGAGCCACATCCCCAGCCCCGGTTTCAGTTATTCTCCGTGTGCTACTGACTCTTGCTATGTCTTCTGAGTTCCATTTCCTAGATTTCCAACTTGACAGAAATCCAAACTCAACAGGGTCCCAGGCTGAACTTGTGACTTTGCCCCACCCTCAAACACGCTTCTGCTTGTTTCCCATCTTCATGAGTGACACAATCTCCTCTCTACTTCCCAAGGCCCAGGCTGGGATGCATCCTAGAGAGTTCTCACCCTCACCCTGCACACCTAATCAGAACAAGTGCTACAAGAGCTCTGCTTTCTAGATGTGTCAGATCCACATGCTTTTTCCCTGGGATTCTAGCCCCATCCAGATGGCCTAAGTGATGGGGGCAGCCATATAACTAACCTCTGCTTCAGGTCTTGCTCTGCTCTAGTTCATTAACCACAACAGAAACTCCATAAACTCTCTAAACTGGAAATCCAATAATCTCAATGCTTTAAAATTCACTTGTTGCCTGGCAAAGTGGCACATGCCCTTAATTCCAGTGGCTCAGGAGGCTGAGGCAGGAGGATGGCAAGTTCAAAGCCAGCCTCAGCAACTTAACCAGGCCCTAAGCAACTCAGCAAGATACTGTCTCTAAAAAAAAAAAAAAAAAATACAAAAAAAGGCTTGGGATGTTGCTCAGTGGTTAAGCACCCCTGGGTTCAATCCCTGGTCCCTAAATAAATAAATAAACGCCACTTATGGTTTGCTGTTGTCCTTAGAAAAAATTCAAAACTCATGCTTGTTTGTTCATTACTTGCCCACTTTCCCAAACTCACCCTGAGCTCTTTGCTCTCAATACCACCCACTCACATATGTGATATTCCAAACATAAGAATTATTTTCCCTGCATGCAAACTCAAGTCAACAATGGTCAACAGTCTTGGAATTTACTGGAGAAATATTTCTTTGATGATAGTTGAATATTCTACATTTAAAGCCAAAGTCATTCTGCAAATGATAAAAGTTCCTTGTGGCTTATATGGTGCTTCATTTTTTTGTAGAAGTAATATATATTCATGATAGGGAATTAGAAAAATCAGACTTGCATGTAGCATAGATTGTGAGTGTGTATAAAATGTATGTGTATATAACATGTACATATTAGATGTAGCTAATATATATACATTTTAAAATGGAATATATATATATATATATATATATATATATATATATATATATATTATACACACACACACACACACACACACATATTTTGAAAACCAAACACTTAGTTTGTGCTGAAAATTTCAGTAAATAATTTCATAACACCTCCAGTTGTATGCCAGTAGTAGAATAGTCATAAACCAAAAGAAACCACTGTGGCTTCACATAAAAACTGTTTTTGACCTTACTGAGAGTTTCCTACAATCTTCCAGCTACCTTTTTAAAAATACTGTGGCAACATTATAACACAAAATTTACTATTTGACCACTTCTGCAATTCTGTGACATTAGGTGCTATTCTCAGTGATGTGCAGTCACCACTATTATCCATTATCACAACTCTTTTCTTATCCTTAAACAGAAACCTTGTACCCATTGAATAGTTTCCTGTTTCTCCCTCTAGCCTCTGGTAACCAATGCTTGCACATATTGTTTTGTAACTGTTTCAGTTTGTTTTAATTTTCTGTACCTTTAACTTTTCTCCAACATAATTTTGTGTGTGGAGGGGTGGTACTGGGGCTTGAACTCAGGGGCACTTTACCACTGAGCTATATCCCCAGTACTTTTTAAGTTTTATTTAGAGACAGTATCTAATTAAGTTGCTGAATAGCTTGCTAAGTTGCTGAGGCTGGCCTTGAACATGTGATCCTCCTGCCTCAGCCTCCTGAGTCGCTGGGATTACAGGTGTGTGCCACCATAACTGGTCCCAACATAATATTTTAATGATTACAGAGGATTTTGTTGATTGCATCATAATTTATTTAACCAGGTTCCTGTGTAGGTTAAGTCTGCTTTAAATTTTTTACTCTCACTACAACACTACACTCTATTTCTTTGTCTTATGTTTTTTTTTTTCTTTTAACAGTTTTTATCTTCTCAAGTCCCTGTGAGAATCTGAATTGATCATGTTATCTCTCCATTAAAGATAACTAAATAAAACTCAGGAAGGTTATGGCAGAACTGGAACTAGGACCCAGGCCTTCTAACTCCATACCACTGTCCCAGTCTCATTATTTCTCAGTTTAGCAAAAGATGGCAGTTTGGACAGAAAGAAGTATCAGAAGATAAAAAAGCTCATGTGGAGAGATGGTCACACAAAGACATCAAGACAGGGGTTTTATGATATGCTTATGGCCTGTAAGCCACATTGGGATGTCACAAGTTAAAAAAGCAGGGGGCTAAATAAAGTGAAAGTGAAAGATAGCTGGGACCTAAGGATGGGCACTACCTGACCTGCTGGTTCCCCCAAAATCCTCCATGTGAAGAACTTGCTAGCATGAATTCCCAGCCTCTGCAGTCCACTCATGTTTGATGTGCCAATTTGATAGGCAATACATTATAACAATCACATTTGGGAAACTGGTTGGAACAAGTCTTAAAGAAACACACACATTCAGTCACACAGTGTTAAGTAGGCTACTGTAGTTAATTATAAAACTCCAGTCTTCCTTGCTTTTTGGTTAAAATGCTGTTATATTCATGGAGCAAACACTGAAACTGCAAGTAATTTTTTTTACCTTAAAACAATAGCATCTAGGCTGGGGTTGTGGCTCAGCGGTAGAGTGCTCACCTAGCACATGTGAGGCCCTGGGTTCCATCGTCAGCACCACATAAAAATAAATTAATAAACAATAGTATTGTGTCCAACTACAAAAATAAAACAGCAACAACAATAACATCTATTACTTTTTCAATAATTAATTTGTAGGGAATCTTTAAAACACTGGGTCTGCAGTGGAGAAGCAACAAAAGGGTTTATTCAAGGCAAATTCTTTCTAACTTTTCCAACTTTACTCACTTAGCCATTTTGTCACTTCTATAATTTTGAATTATGTGGGTTTCCCTGAAACAGAGGCTAAGATGAAGAGTTGTGTGTAGGGAGCTAATTTTTGAGGAGAACCCAGGAAAGAAAATGTGGAAAGGAGGAAATCCAATACAGTGTTTGTTGAGCAGTGGGCTTTCATTTTGGTACCTCTAGCAAAATCTTGCTTGACTGAGGCTTCCCTAGGAATTGGTGCCTAATCCATTTTTATGGTTTAGATATGAGGTGCCCCCAAAAGCTCATATGTGAGACCATGCAAGAAAGTTTAGAGGTGAAATGATTGGGTTTTGAGAGCCTAAACATAATCAGTACATTAATCCACTGATAGAGATTAGCTGGATGGTAACTGTAGGCAGATAGGGTGTGGCTGGAGGAGGTGGATCACTGAGGGCACGCCTTTGGGGTTTATATTTTGTTTGTGGGAAGGGGAGCTCTGTCTCTGCTTCCTGAGCTGCTTTCTTTCTCCACACCCTTCCACCATGATGTTCAGCCTCACCTCGGCCCAGAGTAATGGAGTCTACCAACTATAGACTGAGACCTCTGAAACTGTGAGCTGCAAATGAACATTTCCTCCTCTAAAATTGTTCTTGGCAGGTTTTTTGGTCACAGCAGTGAAAAAGCTACTAAAAGAACCATCCTTCTATTCTTAGGAAACCATATTATTTCTGGGCTCAAGAATGTAGCCAACTGTGTACAATGAATTGAAGAGCTTTCTACTGTCATGTATAACTGATTAGAACTAGTAAACAAATTAATTTTTAAAAGATTTGATAATTACACACACACACACACACACACACACACACACACACACACACATCAATAGCTGCAGAGAAAGCCCTGAGGGAATGGAGACCTTCACACACTGCTGGGCGGGCAACACAAAATACTATGGCTACTTTAAAAAACAGATTGGCAGTTTCTAAAAAAAAAAAAAAAAAAAAAAAAAAAAAGGAAAGTTAGAGGTCCATATGATCCAGTAATTCTACGCCTAGTAAGAGATTGGAAATGTGGAAATGTATCTTCACATAAAAAGGTTTTATACAAATGTTCATAGAAACTTTATTCATATTAGGTAAAAGTGGAAACATCCCAAATCCAATATATGATGAATGGGTAAATAAAATGTTTTATTTATATGCAATAGAATATTAATATAAAAGGAATGGAGTGCTACAACTTGGATTGGCCTTGAAGACATCATGCTAAGTGAAAGAAGCCACATATTATATGATTCTTTCTGTATGAAATGCCAGAATAGGCAAATTCACAGTTGCATGCATGAAGATCCTATTACTGGATACAAAACACAGGTCTTATCCCTAGATTAGTGGTTGCCTGTGGAAAAAATAATAATGCCAACCCACTGTGGAGATTAAACTGAGTAATGTAAATAAGGTGTCTGATACATAGCACATACTTCCTAAGTATATAGTTATTGTTACTATTACTACTCCTATGATTATTATTAGGGAGAAAGAACACAGTGGGAGGGAATAAGAGACACAAAGAGCACAGTGGGCATAGACTTGGTGCAGAGATCACATCTTTGTCAATAATTTGATCACTATAAAGCATCAAGGTCTGCTTTATTTCACTTCCAACTATTAATATAGTAGATTAATGACGGCCTTTTCTCTCTAAATAGAAATTCTTAGAAAGTTTTGTTAACTTAATGATGAAAATGATATTATTTTTGAAGTACCAAGCATACAAGAGGAATTTTTGTGTGTGTAGTTTTGTTCACTGATTTTCTTCCTTCCTTTCCTTCCTTCCTTCCCCCCTCCTTTCCCTCCTTCCCTGCCCCCCCCCCCCCGCTTTCTTTGTAACAGGAATTGAACCAAGGGGTGTTCTACCACTGAACTACATCCCCAGCCCTTTTTGTGTTTTATTTTCACAATTCAGTTTGCTGAATTGCCCAGACTAGCCTCAATTTTGTGATCCTCCTGCCTCAGCTCCCCACTCCTACCCGAAGTGGCTGAGATTACAAGTGTGCAACACTGCTCCCAGCAAAGGAAATGGAATTTTAACTTTAAAATAATGGATGGTAATTCTGTTGGTATCCAGGGGGAACTGGTTCCAGGACCCCCCTTGGACACTGAAATCTGCAGGTGCCCAAGTCCTTTATGTAAAATGCCATAGTATTCCACAGAGCACCACAGAGCAGACGCTTCACCGCGCGATTGAGCTGCCGAATTATATGAAACAGCTGATAAGATGAGCGACAATTTAAAATCCAAGTGATCCGAGAACACGCACTGAGCTCTGGCCCGCTGAATTCAAACTCCCGGTCACCTGCTTCCCGCAGACAAACAGCTATGACTCGGCATTAATTCATCCCGCTGAAACAACGGGTCAGCCCTTCTCATCCTACGAAGGTAAATGCCTACCGAGCCTTCATAAGTAGTGGCCAAAGGTTTGAAACGGGGCTTGGGAGAGAAGGACCCACCCGTAGAATTAGTCTCCCGGCAAAGGGAAACCGTGTCATCAGACTGCTGCGGAGATAACTTTGTTGAAACAGGTGTGTGATCCCATAGCCTTGCCTCTCCACACATCGGGAAAACTCTAAGAGCCCCTCCCAGCTCTCCCCTAAGGGCACCTCCCAGCTCTCTTGTGAGTGCTTCAGCCAGCCCGAGGGAATCAGAGGTGGTGCGGGTCTCGCAAGCGGAAATACCGCTCCCACCTGGGCTGATTGCTGAGGCCTCTTGCACCACCTACGGGAGGGAAGTGGATACCAGAGGGCAAGTAAAAGCCGCTGAGGATTCTCAGCCCCAAACTCTACAAGCTTAGGGTCTGAGGGAATGGCAAACTGGAAGAGTGTGCCCAGTCGTTCATGAAAACAGGGCTCCCGGGAGCAGCAGACTTGGCGTGTAGCCAGTATTGTGGTGAGAGGGGCCTGGCTAGAGAAAAAGTGGGAAGTGACTAGACACAAGAGGAGGCCCTAGACACTCAGGATTGGAGACTCGCCCAGTCTGGGAGGAGCTGCTGCACAGTGATTGGTTCCCGCGTATTGACAGGAGAAACTTGACCTGGTGGGCACAGCGCCATCTACTGGAAGAGAAGTTAATCAAACTCTAAGACTGCAGTTATTAGGTTTTTTTTTTCTTTTTCTTTTCCCCTTTTTTTTTTTTTTTTTTGATTTAGGTTTTTCTTTCATTTTCATTTTTTTCTTTCTTGTTGTTTTATTAATTTTTTTTTACAAAATATTTTTTAAATTTTTTTTCTACTAATTTTAACTTAAATTTTTTTAATTATTATTATTATTTTTTTAAATCTTTTTCTTTTTTAGTTCCTATTCTTTTTCTTCTTTAGTCTTCTCATTTTTCTTATCCCCCCTTTTTTCTTGAATTCTACCTGCCTACTCTCATTCTCTTTAGAGACTTCTTCCCTTCCCTTCAAATACCTTTCCTCCCAAGCATCAAACTAATTTATAGGAGTAAACAGTAACTCAGCAGTCAAACAGAACAAGAAACAACATGAGCAGCTTCAAAAAACAAGGAAGAAAAGGAGTACAAACAACGCAGGACAGCCTAAATATTCAGGAGGACCTAGAGTCATCAGAAAAATGGTCATATAAAGAACTCAAGGAACACCTAAGACAGATGGAATGGAACCTTAAAGAGGATACAAGACAGCAAATTCAAGCAGCGAAAGAACACATTGAGAATGCATTTCACAAACAGATAAAAGAAGAAGTTAAGCATCTTTATCAGGAGATAGAGTCTATAAAAAATAATCAAACAATAATTCTAGAAATGAAGGAAACGATAAACCAAATTAAAAACTCAATTGAGAGTATCACTAACAGAGTGGAGCAAGTAGAAACCAGAACATCAGATAATGAAGACAAAATACACCATCTTGAAAAGAGTCTAGCCAACTCAGAAAGGCTGGTAAAAAATCACGAGAAAAACATCCAAGAATTATGGGATAACATTAAGAAACCGAACTTGCGAGTCATCGGGATAGAAGAAGGTACAGAGATTCAAACCAAGGGAATGAGAAACTTACTGAAGGAAATAATTACAGAAAACTTTCCAGAAATAAAAAAGGAAACAGATATACAAATTGAAGATGCATACAGGACACCGAGCACACAAAATCACAGTAGACCAACGCCAAGACACATTGTTATGAAGATATCCAATATACAGAACAAAGAGAAAATATTAAAAGCTACAAGAGAAAGGAGACAGATTACATTTAGGGGTAAACCAATACGGTTAACCACGGATTTTTCATCACAGACACTGAAAGCAAGAAGGTCATGGAACAATGTATTTCAAACACTGAAAGACAATGGATGCCAACCAAGAATTCTGTATCCAGCAAAATTAAGCTTCAGGTATGACAACGAAATAAAAATCTTTCATGATAAACAAAAGTTAAAAGAATTTGCAGCCAGAAAACCAGCATTGCAAAGCATTTTGAGCAAAACACTACACGAGGAAGAAATGAAAAACAATAACCAAAACCATCAGTGGGAAGTGCCGCAGTAAAGACAGAGGGCAAGGGGAAAGACAATCATGGAGAGACAAACTAAATTTTTTTTTTTTTAAAAAAAAAGGATAAACAATCAAACATGGATGGAAGTTCAAACCACATATCAATAGTAACTCTGAATGTTAATGGCTTAAACTCTCCAATAAAGCGACATAGGCTGGTATCATGGATTAAAAAAATAAATCCAACAATATGCTGCCTCCAGGAGACACATCTGATGGGAAAAGACATACACAGGCTGAAGGTGAAAGGATGGGAAAAAATATACCACGCACATGGTCCTCGTAAGCAAGCAGGGGTGGCCATCCTCATATCGAATAAAATCGACTTCAAGACTAAGTTAATCAAAAGGGATAAAGAAGGTCATTATATACTGTTAAAAGGAACCATTCACCAACAAGACATAACAATTATCAATATTTACGCACCAAACAATGGTGCTGCGACATTCACAAAACAAATTCTCCTCAAATTCAAGAATCAAATAGACCACAACACAATAATTATGGGAGACTTCAACACACCTCTCTCACCATTGGACAGATCCTCCAAACAAAAGTTAAATAAAGAAACTATAGAACTCAATACCACAATCAATAACCTAGACTTAACTGACTTATATAGAATATATCAACCATCATCAAATGGATATACCTTCTTCTCAGCAGCACATGGATCCTTCTCAAAAATAGACCATATATTATGCCATAGGGCAAACCTCAGTAAATATAAAGGGGTGGGGATAATACCATGCATTTTATCTGATCATAATGGAATGAAACTGGAAATCAAGGATAAAAGAAGGAAGGAAAAATCCTACATCACATGGAAAATGAACAATATGTTACTGAATGATCAATGGGTTACAGAAGACATAAAGGAGGAAATCAAAAAATTCTTAGAGATAAACGAAAATACAGACACAACATATCGGAATCTATGGGACACAATGAAAGCAGTTTTAAGAGGAAAGTTCATCGCCTGGTGGTCATTCCTCAAAAAAAGAAGAAACCAACAAATAAATGAGCTCACACTCCAACTCAAAGCCCTAGAAAAGGAAGAGCAAAACAACAGCAAATGTAGCAGAAGGCAAGAAATAATTAAAATCAGAGCGGAAATTAATGAAATTGAAACAAAAGAAACTATTGAAAAAATTAACAAAACTAAAAGTTGGTTCTTCGAAAAAATAAATAAGATCGACAGACCTTTAGCCATGCTAACGAAGAGAAGAAGAGAGAGAACTCAAATTACTAACATACGGGATGAAAAAGGCAATATTACAACAGATGCTACAGAAATACAGAAGACAATTAGAAATTATTTTGAAAATCTATATTCCAATAAAATAGAGGATAGTGAAGACATCGATAAATTTCTTAAGTCATATGATTTGCCCAGACTGAGTCAGGAGGATATAGACAATCTGAACAGACCAATATCAATAGATGAAATTGAAGAAGCCATCAAAAGACTACCAACCAAGAAAAGCCCAGGACCGGATGGGTATACAGCGGAGTTTTACAAAACCTTTAAAGAAGAATTAATACCAATACTTTTCAAGTTATTTCAGGAAATAGAAAAAGAGGGAGCTCTTCCAAATTCATTCTATGAGGCCAACATCACCCTGATCCCGAAACCAGACAAAGACACCTCAAAGAAAGAAAACTACAGACCAATATCTCTAATGAACCTAGATGCAAAAATCCTCAATAAAATTCTGGCGAATCGAATACAAAAACACATCAAAAAAATAGTGCACCATGATCAAGTAGGATTCATCCCTGGGATGCAAGGATGGTTCAACATACGGAAATCAATAAATGTTATTCACCACATCAATAGACTTAAAGATAAGAACCATATGATCATCTCGATAGATGCAGAGAAAGCATTCGACAAAGTACAGCATGCCTTTATGTTCAAAACATTAGAAAAACTAGGGATAACAGGAACTTACCTTGACATTGTAAAAGCTATCTATGCTAAGCCTCAGGCTAGCATCATTCTGAATGGACAAAAGTTGAAGGCATTCCCTCTAAAATCCGGAACAAGACAGGGATGCCCTCTATCTCCACTTCTATTCAATATAGTTCTCGAAACACTGGCCAGAGCAATTAGACAGACGAAAGAAATTAAAGGCATAAAAATTGGAAAAGAAGAACTTAAATTATCACTATTTGCAGATGACATGATTCTATACCTAGAAGACCCAAAAGGGTCTACAAAGAAACTACTAGAACTAATAAATGAATTCAGCAAAGTGGCAGGATATAAAATCAACACGCATAAATCAAAGGCATTTCTGTATATCAGCAACAAAACTTCTGAAATGGAAATGAGGAAAAACACTCCATTCACAATATCCTCAAAAAAAATAAGATACTTGGGAATCAACCTAACAAAAGAGGTGAAAGATTTATACAATGAAAACTACAGAACCCTAAAGAGAGAAGTAGAAGAAGATCTTAGAAGATGGAAAAATATACCCTGTTCATGGATAGGCAGAACAAACATCATCAAAATGGCGATATTACCAAAAGTTCTTTATAGATTTAATGCAATGCCAATCAAAATCCCAACGGCATTTCTTGTAGAAATAGATAAAGCAATCATGAAATTCATATGGAAAAATAAAAGACCCAGAATAGCAAAAGCAATTCTAAGCAGAAAGAGTGAATCAGGCGGTATAGCGATACCAGATTTCAAACTATATTACAGAGCAATAGTGACAAAAACAGCATGGTACTGGTACCAAAACAGGCGGGTGGACCAATGGTATAAAATAGAGGACACAGAGACTAACCCACAAAGTTACAACTATCTTATATTTGATAAAGGGGCTATAAGCATGCAATGGAGGAAGGATAGCATCTTCAACAAATGGTGTTGGGAAAACTGGAAATCCATATGCAACAAAATGAAACTGAATCCCTTTCTCTCGCCATGCACAAAAGTTAACTCAAAATGGATCAAGGAGCTTGATATCAAATCAGAAACTCTGCGTCTGATAGAAGATAAAGTTGGCTCAGATCTACAGATTGTGGGGTCGGGCTCCAAATTCCTTAATAGGACACCCATAGCACAAGAGTTAACAACTAGAATCAACAAATGGGACTTAATTAAACTTAAAAGTTTTTTTTCAGCAAAAGAAACAATAAGAGAGGTAAATAGGGAGCCTACATCCTGGGAACGAATTTTTACTCCTCACACTTCAGATAGAGCCCTAATATCCAGAGTATACAAAGAACTCAAAAAACTAGACAATAAGATAACAAATAACCCAATCAACAAATGGGCCAAGGACCTGAACAGACACTTCTCAGAGGAGGATATACAATCAATCAACAAGTACATGAAAAAATGCTCTCCATCTCTAGCAGTCAGAGAAATGCAAATCAAAACCACCCTAAGATACCATCTCACTCCAGTAAGATTGGCAGCCACTATGAATTCAAACAACAACAAGTGCTGGCGAGGATGTGGAGAAAAGGGTACACTTGTACATTGCTGGTGGGACTGCAAATTGGTGCGGCCAATTTGGAAAGCAGTTTGGAGATTCCTGGGAAAGCTGGGAATGGAACCACCATTTGACCCTGCTATTGCCCTTCTCGGACTATTCCCTGAAGACCTTAAAAGAGCATGCTACAGGGACACTGCCACATCGATGTTCATAGCAGCACAATTCACAATAGCTAGACTGTGGAACCAACCCAGATGCCCTTCAATAGACGAATGGATAAAAAAAATGTGGCATCTATACACAATGGAGTACTATGCAGCAATAAAAAATGACAAAATCATAGAATTTTCAGGGAAATGGATGGCATTAGAGCAGATTATGCTTAGTGAAGCTAGCCAAACCCTAAAAAACAGATACCAAATGTCTTCTTTGATATAATGAGAGCAAGTATGCACAGAGCAGGGAGGAAGAGTAGGAAGAAAAGAGTAACATTAAACAGAGACTTGAGATGGGAGGGAAAGGGAGAGAAAAGGGAAATTGCATGGAAATGAAGGGAGACACTCATTGCTAAACAAAATTACATATAAGAGGTTGTGAGGGGAATGGGAAAATAAACAAAGAGAGAAATGAATTACAGTAGATGGGGTAGAGAGAGAAGATGGGAGGGGAGGGGAGGGGGGATAGTAGGGGATAGGAAAGGTAGCAGAATACAACAGTCACTAATATGGCATTATGTAAAATTGTGGATGTGTAACTGACGTGATTCTGCAATCTGCATTTGGGGTAAAATTGGGAGTTCATAACCCATGTCAATCCAATGTATGAAATATAATATGTCAAGAGCTTTGTAATGTTGTGAACAACCAATAAAAAAAATGTAAAAAAAAAAAAATGCCATAGTATTTGCATATAGCCTACACACACCCTCCTTTACACTTCAAATCACCCCTAGATGACTAGCAATACCTAATGCTATGGAAATACTATGGAAATAGCGTTACACTTATTGTCTGGGGAAGAATGACAAGAAAAACGAGTCTATGTTCAGAAGAGTTGCATTTTTTTCCCAGATATTTTCAACCTGCAGTTAATTGAATCCAGGGATGGGGAACGCTGGACATTGAGGGTCAGCTGCTGTCAATTATGGACGGTGTTATTTCCACCCATAGGTCTACTTGGCAATAACTAGGAGTTTTCACCTTTGACTTGGAGTGCCAGGGCCCAGGTATTTCAGCAGATTCTTGGAGGCCAATCCCTAAGATCCCACTTCAGATGTGGAGTCTGACATGGTATATCAGCAACTTACTAAATAAATGGCTTATAGGACCAGTCTCAAAATCCTAGGTATTAAAGCTTAGTCCCCAACTGAAGTTATAATAGTATTTTTAATTATTGCAAATCCAATAACCATATCTGAAGTTTCTCAGATATTCTTAATTACTTTTTAAAAAAATCTTAAATGAAAGGTGGATCAATTCAAATAAATTTGAAGGGTTGCAATTATGGTAGCTTAAAATTAAATTACACATTTAATAATATATTAATAATTAAACATTCAAAAACTGTATTGAGATATCACCCTTTAAGTAAAGCTTTCAAATCTAAACTACTGCCCAAGAATCACTGAAAACGAACATACTGAATCAAGTATGTGAAACATGCCAAGGCTGTGGATTGATCATAGTGAAGATTTTCAAAGAGGAAAATTCTTTGTTATTGCCATATAATAATTAAACTAATACCTCTATTCAAATAATGCCTAACAGTTAACAAAGCTGTTTCACATTCATCTTTTTATTGATTCCTCACAACGAAAGGAGATATTATCATTCTCCTTTTACAGGTGTAGAAACAGAGTGAAATATGGTGGTTTTCAAACACTTTTGCAACTTCACAATTCTCATTGAGAACTCAAATACACAAAACCAGCAGGCACAAAGGGACTCTCTGCCCCCAAACTGCTGGGACCAACCACTCCCAGGAGATTCTTTATACACAATTTGAAAACCACTCATGCAATCTGAAAAACAGCATGGGTTTGGGATTCATACAAACCCCAATACTGAAGACTGGCTGATATTCATAAGCTAAGTATTCTTGGAGTGCATTATTTAACTTTTCCAATCCTCTGTTTCCAAATTTGTAAAGTAAAAATGATAACATTGTAGAGTGCTTGCACTATAAGCTTCCGAAACTTAACCCTTTGTCTCCTGAAAAGCTTAAGTGATTTTCTCAATGTATTGAAAGAGTGACTTCTTCGGCCAACAAACCCAGGACTTTCCTCTCTATATCATAACACTGTATTCCTGTATTCCTGACCATGTAGGAGGAGATTGGTAGTATATAGCACCCTGTCCTAAAGGAATGATGGACACACATGATCTATCAATAGTGGCCTTCTTGTGACTAGCCACGATAGACTAACAGATTGGGAAGGAACATTTAAGGCATGTTTTTTGAGAGGGTGGGTGTACCAGGGATTGAACTCAGGGACACTCAACCACTGAGCCATATTCCCAGCCCTATTTTGTATTTTATTTAGAGACAGGGTCTCCCTGAATTGCTTAGTGTCTTGCTTTTGCTGAGACTGGCTTTGAACTCATGATCCTCTTGCCTCAACCTCCAGAGCCACTGGGATTACAGGCATGTGCCACCGGGCCTGGCTAAGGCATGTATTCTTAATGCAGGTCCTAGACACTCAGGTGGGCTTCAAGTGCTCTTTGAAGCACCCTTAAATTATTTAACAAAAATTCTGAACCAGATGTGCATTTTTTCTGGGTGCATGGTTCCTAGCTCCCAAATTATTGAAAGCATTCACAAACTAAGAAGAGTGCAGGACTGATGAATTAAGGAGTCAATACCTTGATCATGGATTTTTATTTTCCTTTGACAAAAAGAGCCAGAGGTTGTTAATCAGCTCATCCAATCTCTGTCCATCAGAGGTCTATGTTTCCCAAGTTTTCATAAGTGTAAGAATAATCAGAATATAGCAACCAAATAAAATAGGACTGAGTATTAGGTAATAAGCAAACATTGTTATTTTTGTTAGGTGCCTTTAAGGAAAAAATTTCCAATAATTTAATTGTTACCATGTGTGGAGATTTTGTTGCCATAAATTTTTGGTGCCATGCAAAGAAAAATGTCCTGGGGCTGGGGATGTGGCTCAAGCGGTAGCGCGCTCGCCTGGCATGCATGCGGCCCAGGTTCGATCCTCAGCACCACATACCAACAAAGATGTTGTGTCCGCCGAGAACTAAAAAATAAATATTAAAAATTCTCTCTATCTCTCTCTGCTCTCTCACTCTCTCTTTAAAAAAAAAAGAAAGAAAAATGTCCTCCCTCAAGTACATTCAAAGACTTGTTATTTTATTTTATGAGAAAAGAGACTAGTAAAATATTCAACATAGAACATATTTAAAAATAAAGAATGCTAATTATCACTTGACTCTTGTCTGGCAACCATTAGGGTAGATCAGTAACGAGTTTCCAGAATAAGCCTTGATTCTGTTCAAGTTCATCAGAAAAGTGCTTATAATTTTTATTATGAATGCAAATATCTTTGCAGAAGGTGATTATAAATTATATTATGCAAAAATGTTCTGTCTTTGACATGGTTTAGTACAATTTTTCATTTTAAGTGTAATAGTGACATTGTAGTTGTCCTGCCCCTCACCTTTTTAATAAGAAACTTTAAAAATTGTAGAATACTGAAAAGTTGCAAAGTAGACTCTCTATCCAATTTCTCCTTTTGAAACATCTTATATTACTCCTGTGCATGTGTCACAACTAAGGAACCAATATTGTTACATGACTGTTAAGTGAACTACACCCTACTCAGATTATACTAGTACTTTTCTTATTATATCAGAGTGAGGGTACTTAATATCAACGTGAATTATCACTGATGCTGTCACCGATGATGTTAATCTTGTTCATTGGCGAAGGTCCTGTTTGCTGTTTGCTAGATTTCTCCACTGTGAAGCAGTCACGCCTCCCCCTTTTCATGCTCTATGCTTTGAAAGCACATCACTAAGCACAGCCTAGGTTCGAGTCCCTCCCCATTTTTTAACATGCATACTGAAATATTTAAAAGTAAAATGACACAATGTCAGATCTGTTTTAAAATAGTCTACCAAAATAAAAAAAAATGCATGGAGATGGAAGATAAATAAAAATAAGTACAGTGACATGCTGATGACTGTTGAAGCAGGTGATTTATACAGGGAATTTAGATTTGCTCTATGCTTATGCATGTGTTTGGAATTTTTCAAATAAGTGCTTAAAAGTAAAAGAATTACCACAGAGGTCTTCTTCCTAAATTGCAGAGGTTTCAAATGTAATGATGCCATGTTCTCAGACATACCCATTGGAAAACAGAGCAACTGCAAGGCGTGACTTGAGAGGGATGGGTTTGAATTGCAAGAGGAATTTAACATCAACAACAACAACAAAATGTCACCAGAGAATGGGCTCGTGATTTTTCTTTTTTTCAGCCTGTATTAGTCTGTGGGCAGAGGGTAGTGTGGATTCGATTTACAAATGTTCCAAGTTCTTGGGGTCATGCTAGAGGCAGAAAGTTTTAGTATTGGTGAAAAGACAAAACAAGGGCTGGGAATATAGCTCAGTTGGTAGAGTGTTTGCCTCTCATGCACATGGCCCTGGGTTCCATCCCCAGCACCACCAAAAAAAAAAAAAAAAAAAAAGAAAGAAAGAAAAAAAAAAAGACAAAACAATAGAATGGCCTGATTGCTTTTCTACCACAAACCTGGAGCAAGGCTGACCTGATGCTTTGGTGAAGCCTTAGAATGTTCAGGTTGCTATAATAAAATACCATAAACCAGGTGGCTGAAAAAAGAACAGACATTTATTTCTTGCTGTTCTAGAGACTGGGAAGTTCAAGATCAAGGCACCAGCAAATTTGGCATCTGGGAAGGGGTATTTCCTCATAGATAGTGGCCTCCTTGCTGTGTCTCTGCCCTCAGGTCCTGGCCACCACCCCAAAAGGCCCTACCTCCTAATACAACCCTCTTGGGGGAGTAGGATTTCAACATATGAATATGCAGGGGACACAAATCTTCAGGTCACAGCACTGTCCCAAAGAAGGAGCTCTTGGTCTGGTTCTGTTTCCAGAATTTCTAGCAGGGTGCAGTCTTGAATCCTCAGCAGCTTTTCTGGGTCTGCTTCACTGAGAATTTACCAACAATACTCTGTCTCTGAATCCTTGAATCCTTTCCACCTCTGTCAGCTCTTTTGCAGTCACTTAGCCTATGTTTCATTACATTTGTTTGTAAGATTGGCTTTTGTCTCTTGCAGTGCTATAATCTGCTCCCATTGCTGCCATTATAAATTCAGTCTAACCAAGGAGGGCCTTGCTTACCATAGGCACTCACCAAATATTTGGGAATGGGGAGAAAAGCACCTGAGAGGATACTTGTTTAAAAGTGAAGATTTGCCAGGTACAGTGGCACACACCTGTAATCTCAGTGACTCTGCAGGCTGAGACTGAGGCATGAGGATCATAAGTCTGAGGCCAGCCTGGGCAACTCAGCAAGACCTTGTCTCAAAATAAAAATATAAAAGGTTTTGAGGATGTAGCTCAGTGGTAGAGCATTCTACTGAAAAAAGAATACTTATGTGTGTGTGTGTGTGTGTGTGTGTGTGTGTATATATATAATAAAAGTGCATAGTTCTGAGTCCTGCTCCCCAATATTCTGAGACTCTGCATATTCATCAAGCCCTGTCCCTGATGGAAGTATCCCAGGGATCACTTTTACAAATTCTGCTTAAATTCTAAGGTAGAGACTATGTTGATAACCCCGCTATCCCTCTACTGAACCCGTTTTGATGAGTGGACACAGGATGAGTAAATGAGTTTATAATCTTCATGAATAGATGAGAAAAACAAATCTACAGCTGATTTTTTTTGATATTTATTTGTTTAGTTGTAGTTGGACCCAATACCTTTATTTTATTTAATTATTTTTTTTTAATGTGGTGCTTAGGATGGAACCCAGGGCCTCACACATGCTAGGAGAGGGCTCTACTGCTGAGCCACAACCCCAGCCCTACAGCTGATTTTTTTTTTTTTTTTTTTTGGTCAACTTTTGACACAGTTTTAGTGTTGACACTCTTGGTTTATTCTCAGAATCAACTAGTCAGGCAAAATCACGACAGGTTGAAAATGTTGACACTTAGAGGGCTTCAAAGACTAGTCCGAAATTTACTGGCTTCAGAGTGGCTAGTTCTGTCTATATTTAAGCAGCTGTTTCACTAGATTTCATGATTTATTGATTCATTTTTTAATAAGCATCACTTTTGTTCAAGTGTTCATTGAAGTCATTTAATATTTTAGGCATTATAGTTGGCACTAGAGAAATAGAGCTGAACCAGCAGCATTAGAATAATAATTAAAAAAAAGCCAACAATATAATCTAATCTCTCAAGCACTGAAAGAGAAAGTATTTTCTGGTGTGTGCCTTAATATTCATCTATGTAACCACATGATGAGAGTGTGATAGATCTTTGGGGATTTTGGGCTTCCACCCTCTTTGACCAGCTGATCCCAAAACCCCTCATTCCTTGATTTATTCCTTGGACCCAAGGAACCTACTCATACAAGCACTGGCTCCGTTTTGACAACTTCTTCCCAGTAGAGCCAATGCAGGCACAGCAAACCAACTCATTTATCTTAAGCTCACAGGATGCCCACACTGTAAGGGAAATGCAACCAGGTATGGTGTGTACTGTACAGTTCCTTTAAGATAAAAAGCACCACAAAAGTGGAGAGTACTTTAAAAGTCTGGGACACAATAGGGTATCATAGAAGGAGTAGTGGACTGGGAATCTCATGGGAAACAATATCAATAAATACAACCTTGCTTTTTTTTTTTTTTTTTTTTTTTTTTGTTAAGTACAAAGCCTTCAGTCCTCAAAGCCCTTTTCTTGACACTGAGTAAGTCACATAGTGTCTCTGGACCTTGATTTCCTTATCTGTAAAATGAGGGGGTTGGACTTGGTTATCTCTAAACTCCCTTCTAGCTTTAAAAGTCTGATAAAAAAAAAGTTTTATCTGTTCTATGACTTCATGGACAGACCCAGCTGGCCTTCCATCCCTTCCCCCAGCTCTAGCTGACCTGTGGGGTTGTGACTCTTTGTATATGTGGCTATCAAATGCAACACTGGAGGTTATTTTGTATGGATGATGGAGTAGGGGAAACTTTAAATCTAAAAATTAAACAGGACATGGTTCTGTAGAAAAGTTATGTGAAAAAAGTGGAAGCAAATTGAGATAGTCAGCAGGGAGTAAAGCACAGAAGGCTTCAGGCATGGTCTGGATAGGCCCTTGGTGATCCGAATAAATGTCCTTTAATCATTTCCATTACAGTATGTTTGGTCACTGAACGGATGTGTATTGAAGTGTTACTGTTGCAAGATGCTAGGTTAGTCCCTAAAAATTATTGAAGGAAAAGCAAGCTGAAAACTCCATTATTTGGCCAGAATACAACTAAATTTAAAACTGCTTCAGGATTTAAGGAGATTAAGCAACTTCCAAGAAATTATAAACAATTAAATTTTTCAATAAATATTGAAGGATTACAGCTGCATATTAAAGTTTTAATGCATATTTGTTGTTGGGAAATTCTCAAAGAATAAAAACAGAAAATGTTTTGGAAGTTCGTGCCAAATTTCTAATAAAAATAGTTTTCTGTGTTTAGAAAAACTGTAATACTGGTATTTTAGATAAAGTGTTGTGTTTGTCTTTGGGCTTCAGTGATGCTGCACAATTAAGAAAATCGCTCCAAACTCATTTTATACAAAAGAGATGTAGTCACTTGGCATTATTGTTCCAAGGGTAACTAGATTTTTCTTTTAAACTTCCTTCCTTCCTTCCTTCCTTCCTTCCTTCCTTCCTTCCTTCCTTCCTCCTTTCTTTCTTTCTTCAATTCTTTCTTTCTATCATCAATGGAAAACAATAAGACTATGTTACTTTTCTTTTTTATTTTGAGATTTGACCTCAAGCAGCACAGCTCCAGGGCCATGTTCTTGTCCTCAGATCAGGTTGCATGGAATATGGTATATTGAATTTCAGGCTCCTGAACACTTTGAGGTCCTGCTTAGAAACAGAAAGGGAAATGGGCAAGAGGGTAAACCAATGGGAAAGTAATGAAGAATTCTACCAATGGACAGACATGGCACCTCAGAGAGGCAGAAAACAGTGGCGATGGCACAAGAGGCTACCAGGAAGTCATAAGTATAAGGTGAGCAATAGACAAAAGGAAATTGAAGCTTTTGTTTTCTAAGTAAGAGAGGTTTAAGATGATGATAAATTTCTGGTTGGATTCCTGGGAGTAAGTTTAAGTACAATGGAAAACAAAGGCCATTCTAGTTTAAAAAAGTTCCAAGAATTGTGAATTATATATTTAGATAAATATATTATATATATTTAGATAAATCTATTACATGAATGTTGACATATCCTAGTGATGTGGCCTGAAAATGGACATAAATGATTGATACTTTTTGGAAATTATCAAACATTACAGTTTGGTCAAAGTTCATGAATTTGCAATGCAAGATTTGAAAACCATGTGTATTATTATTATTATTATTATTTTTTTTTTTTTTTTGGTGGAAGGTGGAGGCTGTGGGGTGTTGGGTACCAGGGATTGACCTCAGAGGCACTCAACCACTGAGCCACATCCCCAGCTCTATTTTGTGATTTACTTAAAGACAGGGTCTCACTGAGTTGCTTAGCTCCTTGCTTTTGCTGAGGCTGGCTTTGAACTTTGTTCCTCCTGTCTCAGCTTCCTGAGCCACTGAGATGACATGCATGCTCTACTGTGCCTGGCAGCATGTGTATTCTTAATTTAATGGGGTTATTTTGCTTTGTTTTTAAGCACTCTGAAAGCTTCTGTCTTTTAATAAGAAATTTAAATATTTTTCCTTATTCTGATACACATATACTTAGGCCTGCTACATTATTCTTTGATTTCAATGAAAAGCAGAAACCAGTTTTGGTTAACATGAGCAAAAAAGACCAAATATTGAGCACAGAGAATTGACAGTAAAGTTTGCAGAATGTGGTAGTTTTAATTTTCAAAAAATACTGGAATGGCATCCTCTGTCCCACATGCTCATTTTCAATGTGACTTCAATACTTCATTCATTGAAAGATGGGGTATATGTGCCGTCCTTCTGAATCTGCGTAGTGGTGAATTTAAGTTACAAGACTGCTGAGCCCAGTTCATAAAAGGTAACCAACTTCTCCCTGGTTCTCATGGGACACTTGTTCTTGCAACTTAGCCACATTGCTACAAAGAAGCCCTGACAACCCATGGAGACACCCACCTGGAGAGGAACTGAAGCTTCCAGCCATCATCCCTGGCTGAACACTCCTGATAGTCCAGCACCAAACTATAAGCTCTTTATTGTTTTGAGTCCCTTCATTTTGAGATGGTTTATTATGCAGGAATAAATAACTAGCACAGGGAAACAAGCTTGGAACTGAGCAGGAAGCAAGGAAACATAACTTCCTATTCCAAGGACTAGAAAGGAGGAATTTTCTCCTGTGGGTTACCTTATGGGTGGGGTGGCTTAACTGGAGTGAAGGAACACTAGCCACTTCCAGTCTGGTGGTCATCCATCCTTAAGTTCCAGGTTTCAGGGAAGGGCCTTCCACTCTTCCAAATTCACACACCTCCTCACCCTTTGACTGCCAATGAGCAGAAATCTTGAATAACAGCCCCGATTATCCATAACTGAAATAAAAGAGAGATTACTCAAGAGGAAATTTGGAAAAAGGAAGTCTGTATTTTTTTTTTAATCACTGTGTGACAAACTACCTCAAACTCGGTGGCTTTTAGCAACACAAATTTATTGCCTCTATAGTCTGTAGTTCAGAAGTTCAAAATAGGTCTTACTGGGCTAAAACATAGGTGCTAGCAGGACCACTTTTCTTCCTGGAAGCTCTGAGAGAGAATTTGTTTCCTTATCCTATGCAGCTTCTAGAGGCTGCTCACTCTGTGACATATGGTCCCCTTCCTTCATTCTCAAAATTGCATTTCTTTGTGCCTTTTCTGTATCACATCTTGCTCTACTTCTTTACTGTCTCCTTTTGTCACTTTTAAGGAACCTTGTGATTACTTTGGGTACAATTTGATAAGGAGTTGGGATGGTCTTTCCATCTCAGATTCCTTGACTTGAACACACCTGGGAAGTCCCTTTCCCTTGTTGGGCAACATAATCATGGGTTTCAGGCCCTGGACCATGGACATCTTTTAGGAACCATTATTCTGCCTACTATGGTACACAAAAGTAAAATCAATGCTAGAAGGGCCAAATTGCCTAAAAATATGTCCTTTATGCTGTATATTCTATTTTATATTTTTCTTTTATTCACTTGATTGAATTTGTCAAGTTACCCTTGTTTTTTTTCCATTCAAATAGTTTATACTTTAAATATTCAACTTATATTCACTTATATGGTGACCTTATATTAATCATGCATCAATAAATTTTTTTCTGTGTATTTAAAAATAATACAATGTCTATATACATCTCCGAATAAGACAAAAATCTTAGCCTGATTTTCTCTCTCCTTTCTATTTATTCCCATGATATAATACTTTTATAGATTGTCATTATTTCTTTTTATTTTACAAATTAGCAATGATAAGAGATTTAATCAAGTTTTGATTTTTATTTTAGGAAGTGTTTGGCTGCAAATAACAGAATACTCAACTAAATGTGACTTAAAAATGAGAAAAAACTTATTTTGCATAGAAAAAAAATGTTGTTGTATGTTGTTTCTGGGTTAATTTAGTGGTTCAGTGATGTCACAAAGGACCCAAGTGCTTTTCACTTTTTTCTCAAGTTCATCTGTCCTGGTAGGAAGAAGACATCTATAGCTCCAGCTATTATATTCTCATACTCCTTGTCGGAAGATAATGTATGACAAATCAAATGACTTAATCATAAAATTTATTATCTGTCATGTTTTCTGTGGGTCAGGGATTTGGGAGCAGCTGTTCTGGTTGGTTCTAGCTCAGGGTCTTTCATGAGGTGATAGTCAGGAGTTGGAATGGCAGTCATCTGAGGACTGTGGCTGAGGATGTGCTTCAAGCTGGCTTTCTCACATGACTGGTAAGGAGCATGAATGTCTGCAGGACACGGTGGCCAACATCTTTGAGAGCAATTGTTCTCAAGGGGTGATTTTGCTTACCAGGGGACATTCAACAATGTATGGAGACATTTTTGTTGTCACAAACTAGAAGATACTATTGATACCTGGTGGTTGGAGACCAAGGCTGCTGATGAACATCTTACACTACACAGAAGAGCCTCCTGTAACATGAATTATCAGACTCAAAATGCCCATTGTGCTAAAACTGAGGAACTCCTCTGCCATAGAGCAAGGAGCTAAGAGAACAAAGTAAAAGCAGCAATTGCCATTTATTATCCAGCTTTGGAACTTCTTTGTGTTCTGTGTTGGATGAATCCATGTGAAGGTGTGAATACCAGGAGGTGCATCTCTTTGGGGGCCATCTTAGGAATAGCTACTATAGGCTGGAGGTTTTTCCTGGACAAATTATCTTCTTCCTTCCTCCCTCCCTTCCTTCATTTTTGATTTTCAAAGGAGAAGTCCATTCTCATAACTCCCACCAGACTTCTCTTTTCTCCTCATTTGTCAGTGTTCTGTGATAAGCCTATGTCTAAACCAATCACTAGGGGACAGAATGGAATTACTATGATGAGTTTACATAATATAACATTCACTCTCCTACTGGGGCAGGAGAGAACTTGTATTCTTTAAAAATATGGAGTATAAATTCTCAAAATCAGTGTCTTACCAGTAAGGAAGGAGAATGGCTTTGAGTGGGTAGTAAACAGAGTTTGCTGGGCTGAGAGTAGGTCAGTGTTAGAGAATTTACTTAGCACGTGCAAGGCCCAGGGCTGGATACCCAACACTTAAAAAAAAAAAAAAATTGAATCACACATTTTCTTTTTGGATTCAGTTTCTCTTTAGTGGAATGTATTTTCTAAAAATAATTTCAGAGATGGTCAGTCATCTGAATCCTTATGTGTCTAAAAATATCTGTCATTATTTTGTATTCTCTCTTAAATGTTAATTTAGTTAGGTAGAGAATTCCAGGTTAAAAATAGGTCCCTTAGAATACTACTTTGTTCTATATTAACCTTCACTGTTGCTGATAAAAAATAAAATAGGTAACTTAGCATTTTCTTTTTAGCTTTCATGCTCTGAAATTCCATTATGATGCGTTCAAGTATCATATTTTATATTTATGCATTTGGCTCAGCACCAAATGAGAGTTTTAAACCTGAAGATACTGGAATATTTTCTATCATTTCCTTGAGTATTTTCTTCCAACCATTATCTAGATTTCCCATTAGATGAATATTGGAATTTCTGGATTTATTTGCTATGTTACTTAAATTTTCTCTTTATCCTCTCTCCTGAAAGAAAAAAAACTGGGCCCAGTTTTTTCTTTCACTAACTCACCCTTCAGTTCAGCTTGCATCCCTACAGCATGGTATTGAAGAGACTAAGTTCAAATCCTGGTTCAGTCACTTTTATTGTGTTGCTTTGGGTAAGTTGAACCTTTATATTTTTCAGTTTTCTCATGTGTAAAATGGATGTGCTAATAATATTGCGTGCTCTTTAAGATTATAAATATTAAATATGTAATGCTTTCTTAGTCCATTTGGGTGGCTGTAACAAGATACCTTAGACTAGGTAATTTGTAAACAACAGAAATTTATGGCTCACAATTTCAGAGGCTGGAAAAACCAGTATCAAGGCACCATCAATATGTTGGGCGAATGATCTTTCTATCTTTCCTCATATGGCAGAAGGACAAGCAGGCTCCTATAAGCCTTATTTATAAAGCATAACCTATTCAGAAGGGTTCTGCACTCATGATCTAATCATCTTCTAAGGGCAATACCTCTTAATACCATTGCTATTAAGGTTAGGTTTCAACATTTGAATTTTTTTTGGGGGGGGACACAAACATTCAGACCATATAAAATTCTTAGAATATTTGTAGCATACATACTTTATTATTCCATTATTCATTTTAAAATTTCAATAAACATTCTTAATTAGTTCTCTAACTGGTTTGCTTTTAAAATAACCTTGCTGTTTTATGAATGCAAGCTCCCATATTATGCCTCTAAGGATTACAAAAATGTATATTATAAAACTTTTTGCTGAGTGCAGTGGTGCACACCTGTAATATCAGTGGCTAGGAAGCCTAAGTCATGAGAATTGTGAGTTCAAAGCCAGCCTCAGCAATTTAGTGAAGTCCTAAGCAACTTAGTGAGACACTGTCTCAAAATAAAAAATAAAAAAGGGCTGGGGATGTGGTTCAGTGGTGAAGCACCTATGGGTTCAATCCCTAGTATCAAAACAAACAAAAAACTTTTTTTTTCTTATAATAATATTAACTTTGGGTGTTGATTCTGTTTGTTGACTGAAGTGTCTCTCTTTCACAGTAATAGATCTCCACAAATGAATGGTGCTTTGGGGTTGGTTGTCTACTCATCCTAGTGTTGAAACTCTTATTTGTCTATGTATGGTGTCAATTCTGACTTATAAGTGCTTGCTTTGCTGATTGTGATGGGAGGAGGTCTGGAAAGTACATGGTGCAGGGAAGAGGATATTGGTAATCTTCTGTGTGTGCATGTGGTCCCATTTCCCCCAGCAATTGGTGATCGACTCTCTGGGATGCTATTTTGCTCATTGGCCCAAGTACTCATACTCAAAACATATGTGTCAGGGCTGAAGGTAGTCATGTCCACCAGTGAGGCTTACATTCCTTCATATCACTCATCACTATATGACTAAAATGATCTTAGTTATTGATTATTTATTTACAAGTTTATTGTTCTCCATGAAGGCAGGGACTTTTTTTTTTTTTTTAACCAAAGTTTTGTCTCTAGGGCCTAGTACTGGTCTTACACGGAATGATTCACATATTTGTTGAATGAATGAAAGAGTGAATTAATATTGTTCTTTCATTACTCACCATATGAATGACACCCTCTCTGAGCTTGACCCTGTCCCAGATGATCCCAGTCCCTCCCTTTATAGTCTGGTTTGTGATTCTACTGGAAATCCAGTCCTGCCTGCTTTATATAATCCACAAAGTCCTCAGAGTCACTAGACCACTGATATCGTTAGCCTTTTACAACTCCAACAAATGACTAAAAATCTACTTTCTGCTGTACTTAGAGATTTGTGGTGATAGAGGTGTATGGCATGTACTTTTGGAAATTCCACAAGTGGTATTTCTGATTTCTACTGTGTAGTTTTAGTTGGTGCAGACATTGACACTAATTAACATTGAATGTAATAGGGAGAGTATAACCTCCTTTGGGATTCTTTTTCTTTTATAAATATCTTTAAGTTATAAAAATATTTCAAATATATAAAGATACTGAAGATAATATAATGAATAACCATTACTAATCATCCAGATTTAACAATTCAAACATTAAAAAAAAAAAAAGGGTATCCCTCTTGGAGGCTCCTTTGTGCCTTCCCATTCCACTCCTCCTCCTCCCTTCTCACTAGTTGATCTGTATGCTTCCTGCCCATGTTGGTGCTTTTTATAGTTTATTGCCTATTTATCCCAGGCATAAATAGCATATCGTATTGTTCCACAGGCTTTCAAACTGCTCATAGATGGCATCAGTTCCCTCAGTCCTTCAGATTACCCCAAGAGGAAAATATCACTTTGGTTGAATCTTGAATGCTCTTTCTGGCATTTGCTATTCTCTCTCCTAACAAACTAAGAGCGGGTCTTAGGCTAGAAGGGGGGGGGGATGGGGGGATGGGGAGGTGGGGGGATGGGGAGGTGGGGGGTGGGGGGTGGGGGGATGGGGAGGTGGGGGGTGGGGGGTGGGGGGAGGGGAGGCAATGATAGCTAGCTAGAATTTAATAATACTGCTTTATTTTCTATTGTATTTATTTTAAAGGTTTCCTTCCTTTTCTTAAAGCGAGTGTTGCTAGCTTTCCATTTATAGTAGTGATTTATGTTTTCTTTTAAATTAAAGGTAGGGAAAAATAAAAGTGTTGATTTAAAGAAAAATGTTAAGTAGTAATAGTTACAGGCAGTATACTGACGAGGCCAAAAAAAAAAAAATCAGGAAGTTTGTACTCATGTAGCTGAAGGTTGTTCTACACTTGATCTAAAGGATAAAGTTCAAGTTCCTAAATGAGGCATGCAAAGCTCCACCTGATCTGACCTCTGTTTTCTTCCCAAGTTCCAAGAATCACAATCATTACTTCACCTCCAGCTGTACAAACTGCTTGGAGCTTCCGCCTCCTCACCTGTGGCACTAGTTGGAGGTACATTTGCTATGCTAATCATCCCTTTTATGGCATTTCCTGTAGCCAGCTCCCCTACCTTCACCTGGCTCTTACCTCCGGTGAGTAGGAGCTCTAAGGAAGCCCTCTCCATTTAGTACCTATCACTGTGCTGCATGTATAATCCTCTAATCCCATCCTAAACCCAAGAGTTGAATTTAGTGCCAGTGTCACTGTATGTATCTTCATGGCCTGAACAGGTTACTAATGTTAAAAGAACTGACCTGCTTGCGATGTGGCAGATAAACTCTGGGGTATAAAATGAAGGCTCTCTGTAGTGGGAAAAAAGTTTATCTCACATTTCCATGTTTGACCTTTTAAAAATAGTTCTGTTTATGTGTCAATACCTGATCTTAAATTTTCTTTCACACTGAGACAATACATTAACCTATTGTTCAGATAAAGGGTAAAGATGAATAATAATAAAGAGGACACAGAAGGGGAAAATGATAATGATGAAAAATAATGCTTTTTTTATGTCATTCTGACATGGTGGTTTACTGCATAGTACTTATTACATCGACTTGGATGGTTTCATTAGAAAATGAGAAGTCAAAGAGCACAATTTTAATATAACACGTTTGACATATAACATTTAAAGACAAAAGCTCCCAAACTGTTACAGCTGTTGAGATGTTGGTCTCTGATCCACAGTGCATAGGAATAAATTCAGTATTACTAACAAAAACAGTACAGCAAACACTGAATGCTGTTTAAAAGTCCTTTAATGTTAGCAGTCTTGATGAACTAACTGCATAAGTTTCCATTCATTCATTCAAAAAAATCTTATTCTGAAGCTCATATTCACGCTACGTAATTAAAACCCTTCACTGTATTTGGCCATAGGTAGATCCCCGTCTTAACAGAGATTCAAAGAATATTTTATGAGCTACTGGTATGTTTGTAGGGGAAAGTTCAGATTTTGCGTTTTCTTCCAAGATATTTCGCTTGGCTAAGGCCCCGGAGAGCGCGGGGAAGCTGCGGGAAGTGACTTCACTTTCTTGATCACAGAATGTCACGTTTGCCACTGTAAACACCCAGCGTTTAAATGAGAAAGCAGGCGAAGTGAAATAGCTCTCACGCGTACGTCTTCCATGTTACATCTTATCCACCAGCCAAACTTTCTCCATCAATCTGGGTAGGTCAGCTCCGAAATGCCGCCTGAAGGAGAAATACTGTCCTAATGTGGCTTACCCAATGCCGGCCTTGGAGTTACCTGAAACATTCTAGCTACTGCACCCAGAGAATAAGCTTCTCGTTTCAATTCGGTCATTTCCGTGGGGAATTGCGGCACGAGCAGGTCTTGGGTGTGGTGATGTCAAGAGGGAGCTCAAATCCCCTAGCTTTCCCGCTACTGGCAAACCTTCCCAGCCCCGAAACAGCGAGTGACCGTCGTCCTGGGCCTGTCATCCAGCTTCCCCGGGGCCACCGGTGGCCCCGACCTCGCGTCCCCTACACACTGCTGAAGCGCCAGGCTGCGCGCCCTGCGTGTGCGCTTCTCCCCCACTCGTTCCGCGTCTGGAGGCGGATCCCCTTCCCTGCACACAAGTCCTTATATGCACCGGTTGCACCAGCCCGCCTTACTCCAGCCCCACAAATAATTAATGGGGAGGGAGGGCGTCGTTCTTTTTTTTTCTCAGGCTTCTTTTTCAGCGCTAGAGCATTCGAACCCCTCCGAGAACCCCCAAAATGCGGCTGAAGGGCCATTTTGCTGCAGTGCATAAATCGGACACACAAAAATAGAGCTTGAGTCTTTGCGATAAGCACGCCTAGGTTCAGGAACAGCTCTTCCGATCCATCCCCATTAGCCCGCAAAAGCCTGGGCGGAAAGGGCGCGCGCCCCTCCCCCAATCCACGCTAGTGCAGAGGGACAGGGTCAGGAAGCGTGGCCTCTCCCCAGTCGGAGACCACGCCTCCTCCGCCTCCCCCCGCTTTTACTCCTCCCAGGAAGCGGTGATAGACAGTTCTGTGTGGTTCTCCACCCCCACCCCCCCAGCTGAGTGGAGGAGTTGATGTGTCTCATTATAACAGCCAATGCAGCCGCCATCCACGCACAAGCAAAGAAGCATGTCCCATTTAAATACACCCACGCAGCCCCAGCGCCCTTAGCCGATCAGGGCGCGCAGCCCACACGCACCGCGGCTCCGGGCTTGGAGATCCGTGCAGGTTGGGCTCCCGGACCGGCGGACAGACGCGCGGAGGATCGTGCTCAGGCTCTGTGGGGCTGGGGTGGGCGGGGGAGGTTTGGCCCGGGGCCTCTGGCGCGACACCCGCATGAGGACGCGAGTGAAATAGACCAAGGTGGAATTTCCAAGGGAGAAGCTTCGGGGTGGTTTTGGTCCATTTCTCCGGCGAAGAAGTAGACATGGCGAGCGACTCCCCGGCTCGCAGCCTGGATGAAATCGATCTCTCGGCTCTGAGGGTGAGCAGAAACGTGCTTTCTGATTTCTTACCAGTGGTTTGGGGCAGGGAGAGTGGGCTCCGGTGAGTGGACTGGGGCTGGGGCTGGTGGGCAGCAGCGGAAGAATGCAACCCCGAGGGAACCTGCATTCGGATTTTGATTCGGGGGTTGCTGAGGTGCTCCTGGCTGAGCCCCTACGGCAGGGACTTGCGGTACGTTTTCTCCTCTGGCTGTGGCCGATGCTCCCCGAGAGCTCGGGAAGCTTATGCCAATTTCAAATTAGACCGGTGTAAGAGCATTAAAATGAAAGGCTCGTGGTGTGTGTGTGTGTGTGTGTGTGTGTGTGTGTGTGTATACACGCCCTGGGCAGCCGTCTCTTGCCAAGGCGCGAGACCCAACTGTCCCTTTCGGCAAAAAGAATAACCGCGTGAATAAAGCCACTGGCCCCCTCACGTTTTCCAGCTACCTGCAAGATGACATTGTGAGCCTCCTGTCCCCGCCAAGCCGAACCCACTGCTCCAAGGGGGCAGTTTTTGCTATTCGGGTCTTGTAGATGGCAACTGCGTCCCCCTCCCCCTTTTCTGCTTCCCACCCTGGCTCCCTCTCAGCGCTCGCTGAAATGCCCGTCTGCCACTCACCTTTATTTATGGTTTTAACTCAGCCCTGCCTATGCTTTCCGACTTTGTGACTGTGACATTTCAGTTTTATGGCTGAACTTAGGCAGGTGAAAGGGATGTGTTTTCAGTTCTCTCCCAATCAGACCGGAACTCCCTGGAGTGTGTGAGAGTGTGTGTGTGTGTGTGTGTGTGTGTGTGTTTTCCCCGTGTCTGTGGCCATTCTTTGGTAGAGCACCTCCCTTCCCCCTGCCCCGCTGCTTCGCGTTTACCTTCACGTGAATTACCTCAGACGCTTTTCATTGTATTGACTAAGACATCACTGATACAGAATCCATTTTGCTGTTGTTTTGAGATCAGAACACCAGGAATCCCAGTGCAGCCTCCACATTTCCCTACCCCCAACCCCGGATCCCAACACACTCCTTCGGGGAAGGGGGCTGAGCTTTCTTGCCATTTTAATTAGATGTTGCCTGTTAGGAAGGGGGTGAGGGGTGGCGGTGGTGGGAGCAGCCGGAATCTGAGAAATATTGGACACCAATCTGGGGACGGTGTCTTCCTCTCGTGAACCAAAAAAATAAAATTAAAAAGAAAATAGCAAGTGCATGTACTTGATGTATGGAGTGTGGGTGAAACCCAGTCCAGGGTGGCTCTGTGGTCGCTGAGGCAGGCAGTAGGGGTGGAAGTTCACTTGCCCTCCAGAGGAATACATTGTTAGATTGATGCTGAATCTTGGGGCCATTTACCTGAATGTCTAATGTTTCTTCTGACATTACCTCTCCTTGGATATTTGAAAGAGCTACCTCTCTAATCAAAGTGTTACTTTTTCTTTAGTCTCCATAAACCTCTTCCCGGATCTCTTTTTCTAGTCCTTTTCCCCTTCCCCTTAATCGGTTGGTCCAGGAGTTGAGGTTTTAGCAAGGCAGTGCTGGAGTTGAGAAGAAACAGGATGTCATTTGACATGGGCTGTTCTGATAGTTGTGTGGCCAGAGCTCATTCATGCATTATTACAGTAAGCCGGCTGTTTTCTTGGTGCCGGAATACCACATCCAGAACCCCTTGCCCTCTGGGCAGCTAGGGGTGGGGTTGGTAACAGGGTGGGTGCTTTGGACCAGTCTGGCTTCCTGCTTTAGGGACTGTGTGTGTTCACTTGCCCTACTTTCTGGATGGGAGTTGCTGCTGGCGGGTTAATGTTAATCGGGTGGACGGATGACTGGGATTTGGGGAGGAGGGGAGTGGCAAAGGGGAAGGGGGTCTGAACAATGAGCAAGATTTGCAGTGATTCCCCTGAGCTGCAATCTGGACATTATTCCTAAATGGAAAGCACTCTGATGTGTTTTTAAGTTGAGCTGGGACTTGTCTCATGTGGGCTTTCTGTTGGCTGAGGTTTTCTGAGACACCATACACAGTGCCTGCCTGTAGGCTTAAGAGTAACCATGAAGACTCCTGGGCCCACCTTGAAGGCATTTCTCATTGGGAAAACCTGTACCCTGGTAATCTGTATTTTGAAAAGATATCTTTGCATGATTCACGGAAATTGTTCTTTGTGGCCTGAGCTGCTGGCTTAGTTCTCTGCCTGCCTGGAGATGTACTAAGAGGGAAGGCAGTTTATCCCAGTGACTGCTGGCAGGAAGACTTAAATGATGGTGTGCAGACATTTGCTCCCCGCATTGATGGGGTCTTCCACCAGCCTTGTGTGCAGGCCAGTGTGGCTCCAAAGGCCAGAGGTGATTTCCACAAATCAGAGGGTGATCATCTCTGCCTCCTCAAATTTGGAGAGGTGGGCTCATGGAGATGAGAAGTCTGATTTGTCCCTTAGCCCTCCATAAGGCCTGCCTGCTGAGTACCTCCTGGGGAGTGAGTGCCTGACCCCTGAAATGCAGCCAAGGTCAGTGGCTTCTAGGAGAATTTGCTGCGGCCTTACCAGTCCCTTGCTGTTTCCGTGGCTCTTTAATGTACACAATCAATGCTCTTTTTGTAAACCCTGGGCTCAATGCATTAAAAAAGAGATCCTGTCTGGAGAGGCCTTATCTTTCTCACTTTGGGGGCTTATTGTTCTCAGCCAGTGATCCTAGACTGGACCCAGTCTAAATTTTCCCCAAATAGGAACAATGCATAATTCAAACCAGAACAACCAGTGATAGTACTGATCATTTAAATTATGCAAGATTTGGATGGTTTTTAAAAGTAAAACGAAGCTGAGTCTTTTTTTTTGGTTAGAAAATAATCAGAATTCAATTTTAGTCTTGATTTTTAGAACTCATGAAACTGAATCTTGGGGGTGGAGATATTTTCACAGATTTAGAACTGAAAGAAAATTGAAGATTGCTCTGCCACACCTTACATTTAACACATGGGAAGGAGAAACCCAGAGAGGTGAAGTCTGTTGCTCTATGTCCACAGCCACAGGGGTTGGGGGGATGGGGATTAGGGGAGGTAAGAAGAATGGTTTGAGGAGAGATTCTAGGTTTTCTGACTCTTTATTCAGTGCTCTTTGCTCTAAGTCACGTTGTCTGTGGCTGAATCAGAAATCAATAATACATTTTCTGCCTGAGCACCAAAAAATGGCAGAGAGGAATAATTTCAGTGGGGTGATGGAATTTTATTTATGCAGAAGGGAAACTGCTTCATGCAAGTAAATTGGTAATACAGATAACCATGGAGCTTTAAGGCACCTCTGAAATTCATTTTGTCCCCCTCCTCTCCGTGCTTCCTTTGCAGGCAGATGACTGAATGATACAAGGCAGATGGCTGTCCTGCACGGGTAGCCTCTCCTAGTAACCCATCTCCATCTGAACATGTCCCAAGGGGTCAGTCTAGACACACACATTATTCAGATGTCTACACGAGAGGTTTATGGAGTCTGTGGATGTTTTGTACAATCTATGTGGATACGGATATTATATACATAGTATTATGGATATAAACTCTATCCATGTGGGTGTATGGAAATGTGTGTATACATACATAGGCTACAGCAAACAATTTACTCATTCAAACCTGGGCCTTGAGTCATTCTTGCTTCAAGACATCATGATATTAAAAGATGAAACTGCCACCAGGATGCTTTATTGCACATGAGGTGAGCTCAGCCCAGAAAGCTTTTTGAAGATTAAAATATTTCTGAACCTGAGCATCTTGGCTGTCTTTAGCTTGGCCCACGGGGTAAGGCATTCAAGGCCAGGATTTGGCCACTGCTGATCTCATACTCTTGGCTTCTGCCAGGGCTCACACATACTTTTCTATTTGAATGGAATTAGATGACCTACACTTGTCTTTTCCAAACCCCTCACTCAGTTTTGGGCCTAACTGTTCGTTTTTCCATCAAAACCCAGATTTAAGCATTGACTATACCTGGAATCTTGCACATATTCTTAACTACACTTTTTATGCTTGTGATATCATTGGTGTGAGGTTTTCTTTCTGTCTCCTCACCAGACTGTGGGCTTGCTTATGGCCCACAGGGTCATCTTTGAGCCCCAAGTCCCCATTAGTTAGATAAATGAAAGTGGGAATGAATGTGTAAGCGAATGGAGTAGAATGAGCACTAGTTTTGGGCTCTGTGTCCACATCTTCTTAGTCAACCTAAAAATGGGAATGATCACAACTGCTTGCCTTCCTTGTTCACTGGTTTAAAAAAATCAAATATTTATGGCAATGCTTTCAAAAGCCCAGCACACCATTACAAATGCGCTATTCCATGTTAGGTAGAACTTTTTGGGGGAACTTGATTCCACCAACATTTGATCCTGGTGATTGCACCTAATAGAAAATGATCCTGGGAAAAGAGTATCAGAAGAGGCTTCTTTTCGGTAGCACCTCAGTAGACCTTCGTTGCCTGTTCCCTTTTATGTGCCAATCTGACCTTGTATGTTTCTCTGATGTCCTCAGTTGAGCTTAGCCTTGGGTATCAATATTCATTGCATGTGAGGTAAGCTTGGCTCAGAAGCTTTTTGGAGATTACCATATTTCTGAGCTAGTATCAACTATCGGGCATTATTCATTCAAACCTTCTTCTGTCTTTCTTTTTAAGTTTTTTCTCTTTGTAGGTGATCTGTTATTCAAATGCAAGCAATTTTATTAAATGCCTGGGCCTTTTCAAAGTGTTTGTTTTCTTTTTCTAGGAGAGTGAGGTGGACACCTAAAATGATAATACTAATAGCCCAGTACTTAAAGCCTGGTCAGTGGTCTCCTGGGTCTTAAAAGAAATCTCGAAACATTATTAATTCATTACCCCAGAGCACTTAATTAAATTTGGTCTAAAATGAGATTTCTGTAAAGTTACACAAATTGATGAGATAACGGTATCTTCAGAGAATAACAGCATGGCAGTTTTTCTTTAGATGTATTTGTTGTTTTTCAGGGGTATTAAACAGGTGTTTTCTTTGCAATGAAACTGCCTTGAAATAAAATAGGGTGTACAATTCTCTCCCTTTTTTTTTTTCCCTCCCCCTTGCCCCTCATAACCTCTTATAATTTTATGTATCCTTGAAGGTCTCAGCAGGGGAGGTAGAGAGGGAAGATGGGAGGGGAGGGGAGGGGAGGGGGGATAGTAGGGGATAGGAAAGGTAGCAGAATACAACAGTCACTAATATGCCATTATGTAAAAATGCGAATATGTAACAGATGTGATTCTGCAATCTGTATTTGGGGTGAAAATGGGAGTTCAAAGCACAATTTGAGTCTAATGTATGAAAGATGATATATCATGAACTATGTAATGCGATAAATAATCAAAAAAAAAATAGGGTGTATCAGTAGTTATCAGAACATCAGAGAAATATGCATAAGCATTTTCAGTATTCATTACTAATTGCAGTAATATTTAGTACAAAAGCTGATTTAAGTCATGGTTTGTTGTCTGAATAGTTATCTACTTAGGAGGTCATGGAATATTTTCTGGAAAAAATATCCATTATTTTTCCTTCTTGGACATATCTCATTTTGCCCCCTTATTTCTAAGACTCTTTGAAATCTTGTAATTTTGAGTCTTGCTAGCGAGGCCTTCTTTCACCTCTAGAATGCATCTTTTGTGCCTTCTGGTTTCAACACGATTCCTTCTTCCAGTCATGGTGGTTCTAATGTCCACCCAGCCAGGGCTGCTGTGATTGAATCGTGGTCACCATGCCCAGCTGAGCACAACCATACTGATTCTGTTTCTGATATAATTTGGGATAACTTGAGTCTGAAAGATGCTTTAATGTCAAATTGGTTCTTCTATCCTGTGGAGGAAGTAGTTCTCTGAGAATAGGACCTAAACTAGTTTGTTAGTAGTGTGCTGAGAGTTGAAGAGAATCTCTATGATATTTTTTTTGAATGAAATGTTATTCTGTGCTTATAAAAATAAAGTTCCTAGTGGAGAGAGAGGGAGGACTTAAGTAGATAATGTTGGATGAATTCTGCTTGAAAATTCTTCCATTCTGTTTGGAAGTTTATTTCCCTCTAGAGACAGATGATTCCATCCACCTTATTTATTTATTTATTTATTTATTTTATAAAACATGCCCAGGATGATGGCTGTTGTCTCAAGAAGGTGCCCCTAAATTCTGAAAATGTATTTTATTTCCTCCCAACCTTTAAAGTCCTTTCTTAGTATCTTTTGCATGGGTCTCCTTGTCTTTTTCTTCGCTTCATCTGCTGTTGTTACTCTTCCCCTGGGAGCATTTGTGATAAGACCTATCTCCTATGTCTCTACCCCTAGCCTTCTACTCACTAGTGTCTCTTGAACACTGAAGCCAAAGTAGGGTTTCAGTCTGGCTATTTCTTTTTTCAAGGTCTTCCCTGACTCTCCAGTCTACAGTCCAGAGACTAGAGCTTGGTATCAGGACCAGCTGTAAGTCAGCTGAATCTCCCACCAAGCTCTGCTGTTGTAATAATGACCACTGCTTCACTACCCCAGGGGCCAACCTCCTTCTTCCCATGGATGCTCTTTAGGGGGCGCCCTACCTTATTTTCCTTTTCTGCACCTGCTACTGTAAACACTCATAGGCCACCTTTTCCATACATTTTTCCCTGGTTTCTCTCAGAGAGATGTTCTTTCTCCCACTTACAGACTCTCTCAGAACTGACCTCACACCTCTTTCCTAAAACTCAGAACTTTCTATCTTGGATTCTATTCACTAATACACAATAAGCTTCATGAAGGCAATGTGCATATTTGATTTTCCTAGGGATCCCTACCAGTGAGTTTTTCACAGCAGGGGCTCAATAAATAAATATCGAACAAGCAAAATATATAATATGCAGCCCTTTTAGAAAAGCTGGAGGTGGTGCTGCTTGGAGCAGGAATTGAAACTCCAGAAAGGTGGGGCCAATGCTGACCATAGCACAATTTCAGGGAACATGAATCGCATTATATCCTACTTGCACAACTCCAGGGGACACATTTTATGTAGGGTACAACTCCACTGGATGCCAATTGCATAGAGTACAATCCCAGGGGCACCAATTATGAGGAATGTACTGTCGAGTCCTGGTAAGAATCCCTATTTGTAAAATTTTCTTACTATGGAAAATTGCTTCCATTGTGTCCATATTTTGAGTTTTTTTAAAAATATATTTTTTTAGTTGTAGATGGACACAATACCTTTATTTTATTTATTTTTGTATGGTGCTGAGGATCAAACCAGTGCCTCACCCATTTGAGACGAGCGCTCTACCATTGAGCCACAACCCCAGCCCCCATATTTTGGTTTTGAGAGAGTGCTCTGGGTTAGACTCTCAAAGCCAGTGTTGTGTGTGTGTGTGTGTGTGTATATGTGTGTGTGTGTGTGTGTGTGTGAGTGTGTAGGGTATTTCAATCTTTTTACTGTCCTCTTAATTTTTGTGACTACTATTTTTATTAAATAATATTAGAGGGTAGGAAGGACTATACCTGTACATTTCCCCACTGGAGGATGACCTTGAGTTTTTATCTTGATAGAGTTGGTTGGAAAAATTTTATACAATAAAATAGGAGAGATACCATCTGGGAGTTACCGGGAGTGCTGGCTCTGACCCCTCACCCTCAGAACCTTAGTATATTCACATGTAAGAGGAATGGTTTGGACCAGAAAATACTGGCGGTGACTTCTAAAGTTGATATTCTTCTGTGATAAAATCTGGGATATGTAAAGAAGCCAGAGGCAGAACTGTGGATTCTTATTCTAGGAGACTCCTAGATACTGCAAGCTAAGCACCACAGAAAACCAGGAATTACCATTGAAAAGTAATATCTTGTTCTCATTTTTAGGTGAGTTATTTTTTCCAGTATAGATTCTGATTTATTATTTAAAATGTCATTCTGTTGTAGCTCAGTGGTAGAGTGCTTGCCTAGGATGTGTGAGGCACTGAGTTCGATCCTCAGCACCACATAAAAATAATAAATATAATAAAGACTACTGTCAGGTATAGCTAATTAGAACAACAACAAAAAAAAAGATTTTAAAAAATGAAAAAAAATGTCATTCTGTGTTTGAAAATGGAGTAATAGGACAAGAACTGATGATGACTTTTATTTAGACTCTGAATGAAGTAAGGATAAGATATTAAGTACTCTCTCTCTGATCAGTGAAATCAGAACATTGGCAGTGTGCATCAAACTGAAAATTTGTAGACTTTTAACAATACATTATATATATATATATATATATATATATATATATATATATATAAACACCAGTGTCATATATATGACACTAGTGTTTGTTTGATTAATGTATTAGAAGTATAATAAGTCTGGGTGCAGTGTAAATTTGGAAGTAGTCCCCTATTCTATGATTCTGTGAAATATGATTAACTGAAGGATAAGGATGCATATGGTAGGTGTCCATCATTCATTCATTGATTTCTTCAGGTGTACAGTCACTCAGCACATGATCATGGACCACTAGTGGCTGGATTGTAGTTCTCCAAGCCAAGAAATATTCTCATCAAATTTTCACATGGGGGCCTTCATCTTGTTTTTTGGGTTTCAGATCAGATGCTCCTATATTATTACTTATCTATTGCTGCATTAACAAATGACCCCCAGACTTAGTGGTTTAAAGCAACTATAACCATTTGTTATTTCACCATTTCAGTGCCTCAGGAATTCAGAAGTGGCTTACCTGGTGGTTTTGGCTCAAGGGTTCTGAGGACTCAGCTGGGGCTGGAGAACCTCTTTCTAAGATGGTTCATGCATGTGATATTGACTGTTGGCAGGAGGCCCTTCCATGGGCTGCTTGAACATCTTTATGGTATGGTGCTGCCTCTCCCTGGACAGAGCATTCCAAGAAAGCAAAACAGATGCAACACACTTTATGACCTAGCATTGGAAATCATATACCATGATTTCCACCTGATTTTGTGGGTAATCCAGGTCAGCTTTATTCTGTGACTGTGTGGGAACATTAATACCAGGAGGCGGGTGTCATTGAAATCCCTTGTGGAAGCTGTCTATCACAGGGAGAGGCTTTCTTTGATACATATCACTAAATTAACATTCACTCCTACCCTGTAGCCATCCTATTCCGGTGTTTTATTGTCTTTAAAGCAGTTATGACTATCTGAAATTTAAGATAAAATTTTGTCTTCCTCCACTGGATCTTGCTTGTGTGCCTGCATAGTTTCTGGTGTTTAGAACTGTGCATGGTTTGTAATAAATATTGATTAAGTAAATATCAGTTGAATGAATGAAATTAATTAATTTAAAAGGGATGTTATTTATTTATTATACCTCATACCTGCAGAAAATTGGTTTTAGCAGCTTCTGATAAAAGCTGTAAATAGGATTAAGTCATTAGATCATTGAGCTAAGGAGGAGTAAAATGAAAATCAGCAGGGGATTGTGAGGTTGGGGCTGTGGTTCAGTGGTAGAGCACTTGCCTGGAGTGTGTGAGGCACTGGGTTAGATCCTCAGTACCACATAAAAATAAATAAATAAAATAAAGGTATAAAGAAAAATGACTGCATTTGTGTATCTTGCTCTTTATATCCTATCTATTTGTCTGTCTTCTAGGGTTTAATGATCTAACTTATTCCTTTTGTAGGTAGATGTTGGGGGTAAGAGAAGTTCCTTGTCTTGTTGAAGACCGAGCTAGGTCCTGTTATGACATACCACTCAATGGGGCTGTGAACATCCTAGCCATTTGAGTGAAGTGGTTATTCTCACCATACAAAAATAAGCCTGAAAACAATGGCTACAAAGATGGTCAAGTTGCTTGAATGAATAAAACACTCTTAAGACAATCTGGTAGTCAGTAGGTGGTAAAGGAGAGCATAACTCAGTCAGGATAGGTAAATGGCAAAGTCTTTGATGTAGAATTAAAAAGTTAAGATTCTGTGTGCTGAGAACCCAACTGTAGGAGCTTGAAATATATATAGGATCTTAACCGGAGTGAGTGACCAGAATGACCTCTGGGGCTGTAGGGGGGCCTGGGAAACCAAAGTAAATGAGAGCTAAGACTACTGAATTGTTAAAAATTTGTTTAATTAAGAAACAAGGGACTAGGATTGTGGCTCATCGATAGAGTACTTGCTTGGCACATGTGAGGCTCTGGGTTTGATCCTCAGCACCACATAAAAATGAATAAATAAATAAAATAAAGGTATTGTGTCCATCTACAACTAAAGAAAAATAAATAAATATTTAAAAAAAACAAAAAGCTTTTTCTTCGAATAATAAAAGCAATGCATAATCATTGAAGAAAATTTGGAAAATGAAGAAAAGGCAAAAAGTTCCCATATCATCCAAATTTGTAATTCTTAGGATAACCATGATATCATAACCTATGTACTTTAGTATATGGATTAGTAGTTTGTTCTATGCAAAAGTAAATAGGTAGCTTTAAAAATTAAGATCATGTTGTATGTATTTTCTGCAATGTGTTTTTACAACTGAACAGTCATTCCTCGTGCTATTAATGTTTTTTTTCTGGGATAATTTATAAAACTCTTTATCCATATGGCTCTGGAGGCTGAGTCAGGAAGATCACAAGTTTAAACCTAGCCTCAATAAGGGTGAGGCACTAAGCAACTCAGTGAAACCCTGTCTCTAAATAAAATACAAAATAGGGCTGAGGATGTGGCTCAGTGGTCGAGTGCCCCTGAGTTCAATCCAGGGTGCTAAAAAAATGAACAAACAAGAAAACCCCCAAACTCTTTATCCTAGAGAATTTTGAATATATGTGAAAGTTGACAGAATATTGGAGTTTACATACATTACAGGTGGGAATGTGTAAAATGTACAGCAATTTTGGAAAATGGTTTGTCAGTTTCTCAAAATGTTAAATACAGATAGAGTTATGATGTGACCTAGCAAATCTCCTTCTAGGTATATATCCAAGAAAAGCAAAAGCAAAAACTTGTACAAGAATGTTTATTGTAGTCCCAAAAAAGAAACCTCCCAAACGTTTCATCAACTAATTAGTGAAAAAACAAAATGTAGTTTATCCATATAGTAGAATATTATTCAGCAATAAAAGGTAGTGCTGACACAGCCTACAACCTGAGTGAATAATATACTAGTGAAAGAAGCCAAAAACAAACCATACCATGTTGCATGATCCCATTTATAAGAAATGGCACTTCTATAGAGACTTAAAGTGATAGTGGTTACTGGGGCTGATGGAAAGAAAGAGTGGGAGCAACGGCTATGCCCTAAATCAGGTAGTTTGGATTGTCATTCAACTCTATAAGTATACTAGAAGTCACCTGAACACTTCAAAGAGTGAATTTTACAAAATGTGAATGAAATTTCAATGAAACTATTATAAAAAATAGAATAGGGGGTTGAGGTTGTAGCTCAATGGTAGTAGAGCTCTTGCTTAGCATGTGTGAGGCACTGGGTTTGATTCTCAGCACCATGTATAAATAAATAAAATAAAGGTCCATTGACAACTAAAAAAGAAAAAAAAAATAGAATAATATAATGATTTCCCCTTCTTAATGATGACCTCATGACCACTCTTGTTTCTGCTATAATTCTGTCCACTTCAATGTTGAAATTTCTAATATGCTTTTATACTGCTTAGCATTTTATTGCTGAGATGTATCATAATATATTTCACCAACTCCTATTGGTGACTCGAGGTTACTTCTAGCTTTTCAATTCTTAGAATGTTTCAATAAACATCCTTTACATAAGTCTTTGTATGTGTAATTTTCCTTCGGATAATTTCTTAGGTGTGAAATTTAGAATGAAGCAACAGGACTGATCCCTAAAGCTCTTGACATTGTCAGATTACCCTCCGATTTCTTGTGAGGTTGATGTGTATCATTTACAGATGAACACACAAAGCTTAGAAAAATCAATTAATTTAGCAAAGGCAGGTCATAGAGCTACTAAATGTCCCAGCTTATGACTGACTGGCCCCAAAGCCAGGGCCCACAGGGACTTACATGACCCTGTTTTGACTTATAGACCTTGTCATAACATCATAATTATCTAAGGCATCATCTCTCTGGCTTTCACATTTGGTGTTGGGGACAAGTTCTCTTTGATAGCCTTGTAGTGATTGTAAGTGTTATTCTAAAGCATTTCCTCCTTGTGATACTGTGTTTTAAGTAACCAGAGTCAGCTTGGAGTGTGTGAAACATAATTTATGAACCAGTTTATGATTAGCATTTTTATCCTTAGACAAAATGTAGAGATGTTTACAGTTAATCTGTCATTCTTTTTGGTAGACATCCACCAAGTGTGTTTGGAAAAGGTGTGGAATCAGGCTCAGAGGTCTCTGTTTTCTAAGCATTGGAGATCACTGAATTTGTGATCATCACGGAAGATAACAGGATGATTGCAGAAGCCTTACTCAACCCTTTATCTGCCAGATAGTTGTTAACATCAAAATCTTGAGTTGTAATTTAAGTTTTTCATATGAGTATAGATATTTTAAGATTACAATGGAGAAAATAGAAGATAGATTCAGGAACCAAAAGAGTAAAGAACTCTTGTATTTTGGAGTACAGTCTACTTTCTACCCAGTTTATAAGTAAGAAACTATTAAAACTGACACAATTTTATGACTGTACATTTTCTGGAGGCCAGTTCCCTTGATTTACTGGATTTTATGGCCAAACCCTCCATTTCAAATGCCTATAAATTATTTATGCCTAGGGTATACATCCAGAACTTCACATGGACATGGTTTCATCATTTCTACCTCTAGGTATTTTTTTTAACTGCCTGTAATCAAATTATAGCAGAGTGGTGGGTGGGATAGGTTGTAAGCAGTAATTGCAAACTGTATTTAAATAATAATAATAATAATATTTAGCATTTATAGGGCACTTTATATCTTCAAAGTACTTGCAAACATTATCCAATTAAATACCTTCTCTGATTGCAGTCTGGATATAAATGCACTTAAATCCATGAGAAAAGTATGCATTTGAAAGTTAATGCTAGCAATGCTTAGAAACCTCTGCAGTGATGGGAAAGTTATAGTCAGAAGTTCTGTTGGATTGTGTTTGCATTTTGGTTCAGCCCAATTACATTATAGCTGTACTTTATCGATGCCTCAGCTTAATTTCTGATCACTGAGGACAGAATGTTGACCATGACTTTGGTGCTTAGAAAATGTGAAAATACAAACAACATAAATAAGATTTAAAAGGGGCTCCCTCGTTACATTTTGTGTCTGGCCTCTGATGAAACTCCCATTAGTGAGTGAAATGAAATGAGGTAGTACAAGGAAGAAAAGCATTGTGGTTTGGTAATGTCTATCTGAGAATAGTAGATTAAATTGCACAGTAGGATACATTATCAAGAAATGCATTGGAGAAATGAAACATCTTTAGTTTGACTGTACTAATTATTTCTTGCTGTTTTGGACATGTGTGTATATATTGTCCCTTTACAGGTATATCCATGCATTGGCAATTTAGATAGTGTTTGGAGCAAGGACCTGTGGTGCTTACCCAGTAGGGAGTAGAGGGCTCTGTAGCCTGTAGATTCTCAGTAAGTATTCATCCATGCATTGAGATTTTTGTAGGAGCTTTACTTTTACAGTTTTACTTCCAAGTCAGTGGTTCTCAAAGGGACATCCTTAGATTAGCAACTTTGAATCAGCTCTTAGGTCTGCTTCTCTGACCTCCTGAGTCAGAAACTTTCGGGATGGGTCCAGCAACCTGTGCATTAAGAAGTCTTCCTGTTAATTCAGTTGCACTTTTTGAAGCTTGTGGGGTCTTGTTTGTTTTTGGTGCTAAGGACTGAACCCAGGACCACACACACAACCCTTCAGTTGCACTTTATAATCTCAGACCATTATCATAAATATTTAAAAGACAGTTTTCTCTCCTCTTGTTTCTTTCATGTCAGTTTACTTATTCTTTTAGCAGATATTTATTGAGCAACTGCTGTGTGACCAGCACTGGGCTAGATATTGGAGATATAGTAATAAAATAATGCTAGTGAGTGGAAGAAGCTTGTGTTAATGAAATGGTCATAAAACTGGTTTACTAAATACAGATTTCTTTTAGAAAGACATGGAATATATCTCCAGAACTTTGAGTGTGTCTGAAAATGTTGGAGAGTAAGAATTAGTGATTTGTAAAAGGTAACTGCAGCTTCCCATAAGGGGTTTTGGCCTCAAAGAAATTGTGGAAGGCACACATTTTTAGGAATATGGAATTTAAAACCACACTAATTATGTGTGCATTTGGATTGTTTGTAAGGAAAAGGGGATCAAAGAGTCTGTGATCAATCCTGAATTGATCTTTGTATTGCCAATTTTTTTTTTTTTTTTTTTTTTTTGGCACCAGGGATTGAACTCAGGGGCGCTTAACCACTCGGCCACATCCCCATCCCTTTTTGGTATTTTATTTAGAGACAGGGTTTTGCTGAGTTGCTCAGTGCCTTGCTGAGTTGCTGATGCTGGCTTTGAACTTGAGATCCTCCTGCCTCAGCTTCCCGAGTCACTGGGATTACAGACATGTGCCATTGCACCCAGCGCCAATATTTTTTAATTTAGTGAGCTTTTTCAAGATGCAGAAAAGCTTCATCCCCATGATCAAAAAGTTGTATATTTCCCTAGTACTGGAAAAAAAAAAGTACATCTTTCTGATGTTGATTTTCCATTTTTCCTTATAGGTCTAGAGGGATTTTTAATTTAAAGACCAGGAGATGCTGACTTTTGCCTGGAAACTGAAAAAAAGAAACCATATCCACAAACTTTTTCAGTCTGACTTTTATTTGAGGGATATGTTCTTTGGGTTATGTTGTAAATCTTGGGAAATGGAATGGGTGTCTGGAATCTTGATACCAGGTAAATGATTTCCTTACTGAGAAATCCCACAGAATTTCTTTGGAACAACCCATAAACTTTTCTTAGCCACAAAGAATGTCCCATGTTGTTATTTAATCTACATTTCTTAGAAAAGTAGACTACTTACATTGTGTGTGTATTTATTTGTGGGAAGGTTGATGGCAATCATGGTTGTCAAGGCAACTGTATATACAACTTGAGCAGATATCCAAATTTTATTTAATGAATAAAATTTGGGGAAGGTGCTTTGGAAAAAGTGAGTTTGAAGATGCCATCTCAGAATACCTATTTTATTTTATATATATATATTTTAATATGTAGTTTTTTTAGTTGTAGTTGGACACAAAAACTTTATTTATTTTTATATAGTGCTGAGGATCAAACCCAGTGCCTCATGCGCGCCAGGCAAGTGCTATACCACTGAGCCCCAGCCCCAGCCCCAGCCCCAGCCCCAGCCCCAAATACCTATTTTAAATGGAAAAGATGGTTTGATAATCATCATTAAGCTAGAAGTGAAAGGTATCTTGTTGCAAACCATTAGGTTTTTCCCAATTTTGATTATTTGAGGGACAGATTCAACTTTCTCAGAAGTGGCTTTAATGTCATTATAGCATCAGGGAGTTACTTGAGCATTTTAGGAGTGTTACATTATTCTCTAGAAGGGGCTATGTATTCCATCTCCTAAAAGGTTTGGACAGTTTTCTGTCTAGGTGGTGATGTCATAGGCTTTTTCTAAGAAAACTGACTTTCAAATGACTTTGCAGCCTCTCTTCCCAATTCCTGCCACACCCGTGGGGATTATAGTGCTACCATTAACTTGATTGAAAGGCCTTTGACTTGGGGGGTGCTGGGCTTTCCAGCTGAACTCTGAAGCTCCTGTAGAGCACAGGGATTCTGGGGACTGGAAGCTCATTGGTTTGGTGCTGGTGTCTTACTCCTTAATGGTTGGGAAGATCAAATCCAAAGCACTCGCTCTTCCTACAGGCCTGTCCTCTTCTCTTTCCTTCAAACCGGTAGCTTCAGCACCAGAGAGAACTTAGTTTTCATTCTGGGCAGTTGAATAAACAAAGCACTGTGGTGTGTTCCAGATCTTAATACCTGTATGCTGCTAGGAGGCCAGGAGCGTTGCAGACACTCTTGGGTCTGAACAATAAGTCATTGACTTGCGCTGGTATTGTAGTCATTATTTCCTAAATATGAGCATCTCTTATTTTAGAAGAACATTGTGAAATATACACATCTACACATTTGGGAGGAGGGGCTGGGGGAAGAGGAATAGTGTTTATTTAAATCAGGGTAACCTAATCTTAGTTACGCCTTTGTTTTCCTTGAGTGACTGAAAATCAGCAGGGGAAATCTCCTGGAACCTGCCCAGCTGGGTACCTAAGCGTCCCTATGACTGATTGCACCAGAAAAAGTGCTAGTGGATTGTAGGTCCTCATCATTAGGTACAAAAAATGTCCTTCCCCAGGAAGAAGCCCTTTGTGAAGAGAGAAAATTATCCACATTCTATGAAATAGGTATGAGGCTTGAAATAAAATCTTAGAGATTCAGAGATCCAGATCCCAGGTAGGGAGATTGTTTTCCAGATTGGAAAGGGAAGGGGTTTGAAAGCCTGGTATCCTCTGGGATCTCTGAACTAGAGCTCTTGCCAGTTCTCCAAAGCCCTCTTTTAATTTGTGTGCATATTTGCCAGAGGTGCCTCAGGTTTTCAAAGCAACAGGGGCTTTCTTGTGACTATTAGGCTCTCTGTCCTCTGGAGGTCAGGTCTGTTTCTTTTCTTTTTGGCAGCAGGGTCTCTGTTTTATTTTTCATGACCTCTTACAATGCAAGTTGCATCAGAATTAAAGAAATAGTTTTGTGACCTTCTGTAAGTTGCTTCTGGTTTGTGGGATTCACAGTTACATTTATGTCCCTTGTAAGACTCATTTTCATATGCAGTGCCCATTCCCATTTGTTGTGCTTATTAGCTCCTTGATAAGTTCCTTTTGACATTTTGGTCAAATTTCCTATGACCATTAGGTTTACTTAGTTGTTGGGTATTGCGTTTTGATACCAAATGACTTTAATGATGTCCATGTTTTGAAATGGACATCTCCGGCAATTTTTTAAAATAAAATTTAAGGGAAATTAGGAATGCAAATCAATTATGAGGCCACGTGAACTCCACAATTCACACACTTGCTCATCAAAATTTTATCTGGTTTATGCTTCGATCACAATAAATGTCAATAGGAATTTAACACTAAATTATACCTGACAATATAGATAAACTGTCACTCTCACATATTGCTGGTGGGAGTGGAATCTGGATCAGCCACTTTGTAAAACAATTTGGCTGTTTCTGAAAATGTTACAAAGGAATTTACAATAGGAGCTAACAATTCCACTTCTGATAAGAGAAATGAAAACATACTACAAAACCCTGTATGTGAAGGTTCATAGCAATATGATCCACAACGACCCCAAAGTGGAAATAACTCAAGTGTCTGTCAACTGATGAATAGGTAAACAAGATGTGCTTCCCTACCATGGAATACCGTTCAGCAATAAAAAGGAATGAAGTATTGATACATGCCACAACATGGATAAACCTAAAAAAAGATTCAATTTGTATGAAATTTCCGGAAAAGGCAAATCTAATAAAAACAAAAAGTAGATTAATGGTTGGCCGAGGCAGGAGATGAAGACGGTATGACTACAGACGGGCATGAGCGATCTTTTGAGGTGATAGAAATGTTCTAAAATTGGGTGGCGGTAACATGAAAGAATTTTAGGATATATAAATTATACTTCAGTAAAGGTCATAAAATATAATAGGCCTGAAATACCGCTTCATAGTTGGGCCAGCTCCATACACCGCAGGGGCAAATTCCCCAGTCAGGCCACAAAGTGGTACTTCTAGAAAGCCTGTATCTTCAGTACCTGGAGGAATGTGGGCTCTGACACTCTCTCTTTTTTTTTTTTTAATACTTTTTATTCTTATTTTTTTCTTTTTTTTTTTTTTTTTGAGAGAGAGAGAGAGAGAGAGAGAGAGAGAGAGAGAGAGAATTTTTAATATTTATTTTTTAGTTCTCAGCAGACACAACATCTTTGTTGGTATGTGGTGCTGAGGATTGAACCCGGGTCGCACGCATGCCAGGCGAGCGCGCTACCGCTTGAGCCACATCCCCAGCCCCTGACACTCTCTTATGTTTTCTACTTTTCTTCATTCTATCCTTTATTCTGGAAGGCTTGTCATATTTTGCAGACACAATCATGATGCCTTCCATTGAGATAAGATGTCCTAGATAATAAAGCTCCCTTTGCAAAAAGCAGGATTTTGGAGCCAGGGATAGCATAGCTGTTCCTGCCTGAAACTATTCCTTGACAGCACTTTCTGCTTTCTCAATGTGTTTTCTCTCACCTGTCTGTGCATGATTCTCCTGTCTGAAACTCTTCTCTAGACCTGTCATGATGCCGTTTGTGAACATATCCTTTATTTGTTTGTCTCTGTCTTCACCTCTGCCCCCATCCCAGAGGAGATTGTAAGCACCACAAAGGCAAGACCTATATTCCACGAATCTCCATATCCATTTATTTATGAAATGGATGACTTCTGACCCACAGCACTAGGCTTACCTCCTGAAGTCAGCAAGGCCTTCTATGATCTGACCATTCCTCACTTCTTTATAGCAACCACTCCCCTACTCTCCCTTTGTACACTTACTCAGTTTTTAAAATTGTTTTGAGTTGTGGAGTGAGTTTAATGTGTTGTAATAAATCAGCTTTGGGGAAAAATTAGGTAGAATATGGAAAAAAATATTATTCTACACATATTGTGTATGTGTGTGTATTGGGTCATAGTGGGGAGTGTATTTTTTTTTTTTTTTTTGGTACTGGGGATTGAACTCAGGGACACTCATCCACTGAGACACATCTCTAGCCCTTTTTTTTTTTTTTTTTGGTATTTTGTTTAGAGACAGGGTCTCACTGAGTTGCTTAGGGCCTTGCTAAGTTGCTCAGACTGGCTTTGAACTCATGATCCTCCTGCCTCAGCCTCCCAAGCCACTGGGATTACAGGCATGCACCATTGTACCCTGCTAGGAGTATACTTCTTGCAGAGTATAAGGACTGAAAGTTTGAAGTTCATTTTTTTTTCTAGCTCAGGCTGTAGACTGCCTGAGACTCAACTGGAGGGATTTTAATGTACAAATTCTAATTCAGTAAATCAAGCCCTGATGTTCACACATCCGCACCCCTGTAGCTTCCACATGTGTTAAAGAACTATGATAAACTGCAGTTCCTGACATCTGCATAGCTGCCATAGGCCTCTTCCTCACTTATTAGGTACCTACTAAAAGCTGGGCGCATAGGATCCTGAAAGCAGCTGTGAACCCATTAGATACAGTAGCTGTGCGGACCAATGGTAGGTACCATTGGTCCTTCTGCTGGGAACCTTTCTCTCCCATCTTTGGTCCTGAGCAGCTATTCATCTTTTACTTTTTAACAGAAGAATTAGACACATCGTCCCTATTTTTCACAAAGTTCAATGACGTTTGATATCTGTGTAGCGATTCCAGGAGGGCAAGATACTTAAAGGAGCTCTGTTCACTTGAGTAAAGGCATTTTTCAACTTTGTGGGAGCAGAAGAGCTGAGTCCTACAGGTAGTAGTGGATGACAGGAAGAGGTGGTATTCAAGGAGGAACGAGTTACTGGAAACTTCAGTAGCCACCATGGCTCAGAGCTCCCTCTAGGAAATGTGGGGAGGGGAGAAGGCTTGGGAGGGTTGAGAGCAGGCAGTGGAACTGGAGGGTCCTTCACATCAGTAATCATTGTGGTCATTCCTCCAGGCTGGCCTGGCCTTGGAGATCATAAAACCAGAGAGAACAGCCTATAGGCTTCTACCGTGGGCCAGAGTGAGTCTGGGGAGGCAGAGAGAGTGTGCCCTTTCCCTCAGAGCAATTGGGACACTTGATAGAAAGTTCATGAAACCACTGTGGAGACTGAGCACATGCTTAGCTTTTGGGGACTGCCTGTGCCAGGTGCTGGTTGAGAGGCTAGGAGCACGTGGATCAGGCTGGTGGTTCACTCTGCCAAGGCAGGGCTTTCCTGGAGGATTTTGTAGTTCAGGGATTTGGTCCTCAACTTTGTGGTTCCTACAACTGCACTGTGATGTAGCCAGCAAATCTCAGGTCATAACCACACACAGATGTACTTGGAACTGATCTGCAGCATAATTTATATAATAATTATAATAATGATAGTAATGCTTATATTACATGTATTATGCATGATTTATACTAAAATATTTAAAATAATGTTATTAAAATATTGGGTATTTTTGCAGCTACTTGCCATAGGTCCAGCAGTAGGTTAATTTTTTAAACAATAAATCTCCAGTCTTATCAATGCCACCTAATTTTGAAATATGTACTGTTTTTCTAATTTTGCAGATGTGGAACGTGAGGCCTGGGTTAAAGAGCCTGTTTTGTTTTGTTTTTGGTTGTTGTGGTAGATGGACAGATGCCTTTATTTTATGTGGTGTGTTGAGGATCGAACCCAGGGCCTCAGATGTGCTAGGCAAGAGCTGCCAGTGAGCTACAGCCCCAGCCCAAAGAGCCTGTTTTTTGAACCTGGGTTGGTCTAATTTAAATTAGACCCATTAAATGTAAGCACTGTGCTATTGTTTCTTCCCATTTTCTAATATAGAGAAAACACCTTTCTAGTAGTAAAGCTATTGTCTACTCTCCAGGGATGTGTATTCTTGATTTTAAAAGGATCTGGGACTATGAAATTTTTATTGGAGATGTGCTTGTTGGGGCTAGAATGAGGCTGGCAGTGAGCCTGGAACTTGAGGTCAGAAGACCAATCCACCATGGGAGCGATGGTTGATCTGGATAAACCCACAGTCACCCATTTTAGACCCTAATCAATTTACGAAAGTCCCTGATACTAAGACACCTTAAGGAAAATATGTCATCTAGAGTTGTTCATCGGCTGGATCTACTGGTTAAAATTAACCTCTGCTTTGTTTTTGAGTCTTGCTTTGTTCACATTCTCTATAACCTGGGTTTCTGTTTTATTTTAAAACCATTTGTCTCATGTAGCCATTGGTGGCTTTAAACTATAAATGGCATAAGGGCAGGAGTAGCCTCTGGTTTGCATTTATGACCCATAGTATGTCCGATACATAACTCAGCCTGAGGTGCCTTTTCAGAACCATCCTGTCTGGATCCTGCATTTCCACTAAATACCAAGTGAAGAGGGGCCTGGCTATAAACTTAGTATGTTTTTGACCTTTGAGAGGAGAGATTGTGATATTGGAAAAACAAACCTTTAGAAAGTGCAGGAACTCCTGAGAAATGGAAAGACCTGTGTCCCAGCTGTGGGGTTTAATGTTGGCATTGTCAGAAACCTTCAGTGTCTCCCAAGGTCAATGCGAAGAAGCAGATAGGGGCCCCCAAGTGGTGTAATGACCCTTACTGTTGCTTCTCTGTCTCCACTTCACACTTTAAAGTGGTTCATTTTTTTTTCCAAATATTTTTTAGATGAACACAATACCTTTATTTATTTATTTTTATGTGGTGCTGAGGGTGGACCCAGTACCACACGTGTGTGAGGCAAGCGCTCTACCACTGAGCCACAACCCCAGCCCTAAGGTGGTTCATTAGCACAGCTGACTATTCACCTCTTAATAAGTGCAAGTTCAGTAGATGAGATGTGGGTGAATTTTTACTGGTGACAATCGGGTGGTGAGGGATGGTCTTTGTATTCCTACTTCTGTTCATTGGACTCTCAAAGGCACTGCTTGTGGGCAGCTTCCCCAGGACCAGCAGGAAAGCAGGGGAAAGGACACTTTGAAGCTTCGTGGTGTGGACAGTAGCTAGCTGATTAGCTGGCCATCAGCCCCTAATTTCCTCAGCATCTGTCATCAGTGGCACATGGTAGGCACTTGGAGCTCTGTCGAATGAGGTCATGTTAGTCTGCTTTTTGTCATTGGGACCAGCATACCTGAAATAGACAACTTAAAGGAGAAAAGGTTATGGTTTCAGTTCATGGTCAGTTGGCTTTGTTGTAGAAGTGGAAGGGTGTGGCAGAGGAGAGCTGTTCACCTCATGGCAGTAAGGAGGCAGAGAGTGAGAGAGGAAAGGGCTGGGGACAAGATATAGTCCCCAGGGGCATATCCTGCAGGACCCCCTCTCTTTAACCAGGTCTCACTCCCATAGCCTCTGTCACCACCCCACTTCCCCGCAGTCCATTCAGCTATGAGTAGATTAATCCACTGATGAGATCAGGTCCCTTTTGATCCAATCACTTCCAGAAGCCCCACCTCTGAATACTACTGCATTGGACACCAAGCCACCTACACATGCACCTTTGAGGGACAATCCAGTGCAAACCATAACAGAAGTCATCTGGCGCCTTCTAAGTTTGCTTCTAAGAAACATATGAAAGAGAAGCATCCTTTCCCTCTAATACAGGGCATCAGGTAAAGTTCAAGGATGGCTCTATTATGCTATAGATGTGGCCCAGTGGTAGATTGCTTGTCCAATAAGCAAAAAGGCCCTGGAGTTGAAGGCAGATGACTCAGGGAGTTGGGATGCTGGATGGAGCCAATCTGGTAGCAGACTCACTCTCACTCTCTCAACTTCCTTGACTGCTGACTGCTGGGGTAGAGGCCTACACTGGCTGGGCTGGGCTGGGTTGGGACGGAAGGGAAGGACCAGACTGTATTTCTTTGCCGTTATGTTTGAGTCCATCAAGCAACTGACAATCTCTGTAACAGTTGCAAATGTTAGTTAGAATTTGGTCTTGGGAGCACCTGTGCTGCCTCCCTGTGCTGACACTCATTTCATTCTTGGTTTAATTTTTAGCTTCTAAATATTGATGATCTTAAGCTAGTACTCACTGGCTCCTTTGGTCCCCTTTCAGCTGTAGGAGGCAGTTAGATGGAATTCTTAGAGCAAGGTGGAGGGGATATCTATTTATTTATTTATTTATTTATTTAAACGAGGTCTGCAAAATACAGTTCATGTCTTCCATGTTCTTTATTAGGTCCCCCGTACTAAGCGTGGGTACATTTTTTTTTTCAAATGTAGACTGTTGTACTTTACAGTAATTAGCTCTGACTATAATGGACTATGGCTTCCTTGGATAGCATCTTTGAAATCAGGTGTATTAAACTGACTCTTCCTTTCTCAGGTAATTCCAGCTATCAACAGAATTAATAGATTCCAAGCTTTTATAGGCTCTGGGGCAGTAATGAGGAGAGGGGAGCTGGTGCAGCTGTGGCTGCACTTGATTTAATTTTTTGCTATTATTGTTTTTGAGGTGTGCTGAGATTCCAGACAAGCTGGCCAAGTGATCCCAAGGGGACAAATACACCATGGGTTCTGTGTGAGGACCAGGAAAGGACAGTTGAGGTGGACTCAATGCCTATTCCAATGTAGATTTGTGTTGATGTTCCAATCTTCAGCCTATTCCCAGTCTTTTTAAAATCAAGAAGTATAAAAATGAATGACAATGGCTCTGGCCTCTGGTTAGGATTCTCCAGATGACACCTTGGTGAGGAATGCAGCCAGAGCATTTCTGACAGTTCCACATAGGTTCACCTGTATGGAGAGATCACAGTGAAATAATTCAGACTCATTTCTGAGCTTGTGGTTTTTCTCATTTGTTTTCAGAGTCAGAGGAAGAGAATGACTTAGAGGTTACATCAGCGTCAGACTGTGGGTACTGCTTGCTAGCTTTTCAGCTTGGGACAAGTTATGTAAAAATGTCTAGGCTTTTCCTACACCTGTGCAATAGAGACGGTAATTACAAAGACATGTTTTATTTAAAGTACTTAGGTCAGTGCTTGCCATATGGCCAATGTATAGTAACTGTTCAATACTTTTAATACCAGCAAAATTTCTTTAATTTGGGAGCCCATTTTGAATCTGGTATGGTACAAGCGACTGGGTATATTTAGGTCTATGAGGTATTAGGTTTTGCCCTTAAGAAGCTTCTAGTGTAGTGGTAGGGGGGAGATGGCTTTTGGTATAGGGATGGGCGAGATGAGGCTGTGGACCAAAGTGGGTAGTGAGGTGTGCCATGGAGTTGAAATGGCCTAGAGCAATTCTCAGTGATTCTCAGCAAGGCGGTGGGAGCAGCAGTGATTTAAATGTCCATGTAGATGAAGGTTGAGTTTTTCTTTAGAAAAGGCCTTTGAAGGTCCCATGCTGTCCTGCCCTGTTGCCCCCACCCCAGAACCAGCCATATCACTCCCATGTCTGGATTGTCATATCTATCTTTCCTGCCTGCCACCTTCTCTCTCTAGTTTTTCCCCTCTTAAATCTTTCTGGCATAGGGTCTGGAAAAATCTCATATGAAGTATTATTTGTAATAAGCAGCAGTGCGTGTGTCCTGCTTTGAAAACAATCTGAAAGTTGCTCATCAACAATATGGAACTGAAAACACAGAAAGCCCCACTTAAGTACCCTTCTTTCTCTCTCAGGCAACCTATTAATGTAACACGTTAGTGGACCAAAGGATTTTCACTGTAAAATCATTTCAACAGATGTCAGAAAGGCATTGGTAAAATGTAGCAGTCATTCCTGATTTAAAGTTACTCCTAACTTGATAAAGGATATATCTAAAACCAGTAGTCAACCCCATATCTGATCTTTAACCACCAGAGACTCTTTGTGGTGGACATTGTTTGTTACCTGCTGTGGTCATCCCGATCCCGTTTCTCGCAGGCAGAACTCTGAATTTCTTCTGGTATTTACCCTTTCACATTCTCAGTTAGGGGTATAGTTTAGTGGTAGAGCGCTTGCGTAGCATATTCGAGGCCCTAACAATACAAAGAAAAAAGAAGAAGATATTAAATAAAACACATTGTTTTTCAAGGATGCTTTTTGCCTTTTGCGTTAAATTGGTTATCATATGAAATGAGTCATTTCCTGCTGTTATTTGAGTTCGCTATGTTGCTTTTTCTTTCAATGAGCTGAAATATATATCTTGAATAATTTTGTTTTATGGGAATGTTATATATGTGTCATGTTTTATGAATTCTCACATAGCTCAAAATTTTGCTCTTACCTTTTTTCATGAACAATGAAAAACTCTCTTAAGAGTACAATCATTTTATCACCACTTCTCCACATCAGACTTTGTAAATGGTTTATAGGTTTGTAGTGTTCACTTCTGTTTTAGGAGGCTTACGCTCTTTTGATATTCATCTCTTTGTAGTTAACCTGGTTTTCTGTCTAGGTAGTTGTATGAATTTTTAAAATATTTTAAATGGCCTTTTGGGGGGCATAGGTAGAATTTGTTTGCATTTATTTTGCTTAGAAATTGGTGCCTTTTTGCTCTAGGAGTTGGTATTTGTCTAAGTATGAATGTTTACCTCTGCTATTATTATTAGTTCTGTTCCTCACTATTGAATTTCTTCCTGTTGAACATCCATCTGCTCAGTTTGTGTCTCTGTAATCTGGGTTTCCTGTGTATCAACTGTTTTGTCTTCACTTTCTGACTTTTAAAACTGCATCTGGTAGTGTTTCATATTTGTCTTTCACAGCATGGATATTTTTCCCATGGTGTTCCAGTATCAGTTTTGTTCTTTACTGCTTTCAGTTTTCCAGTCGCATTTTTAGACTTCCTTGTATTCTTTTTAAAATTTCTACCCTCACCTCAATCTTTTCTTTCCTTTTGACCCTTTGCTCCAGTCTTCAGGAGCTATCCCTTCTTATCCTTTTTCTTCTTGAGAACATCATGACAGTACATTTTAGTTTTGTTTTGTTTTTGTACCAGGGACTGAACTCAGGGACACTTGACCTTTGAGTCATATCCCCAGCCCTATTTTGTATTTTATTTAGAGACAGGGTCTCACTGAGTTGCTTAGTGCCTCACTGTTGCTGAGGCTGGCTTTGATCTTGCGATCCTCCTGCCTCAGCCTCCTGAGCTGCTGGGATTGTAGGAGTGTGTCACCACTCCTGGATAAAATTTTTATATGTATATGTTTTATTTTTTTATTATATGTATTTAATAAACCTATAACAGGTTTATTATTGATGTTATTTTTGCTTATGTATTCTCAAAAAGAGGTAATTAACCAGTCTTGGGATTTTTCCCAGAAGGCCGGGTGGAAGCGGACAGTCTTCTCATGGATGACTTTTGTAACATTGTTATCAGCCTTCATGTGTTTGAATCCCATGTAAAAGTACTTAATTTCTGACTGTTTTTTTTTTTTTTTGGTCTGTAAAATTAAGAGTATTGATTTCATCCATCTCAGAGGGTTGTTGTGGAGATTAAATGACATGAAAAAAGCCCTAAAGAGTATTCACTAAATGTAGAGGTCAGTTTTTGTACGCGTGCTTACATAAAACACGATGTTTTTAAAATTGTTTTTATATTTTAAAAGTTAACATATTTATTGAAAAAAATTGGTTATTATAAAAACAAAAAATAGTACAAAAATATATGTAAATCCCTATTCAGTGGAACACCTGTTAATATTTTGGCATACCTGTTTCCTGTTCAGTTAAAAAAAAATGCATTAAAAAGAATGTACTTATATTAACCCTGGACATTTGTCAATAAAACTCCAAAAGAAGCTAGGTTAACAAAAATACATTAAGACTTGGTATAGTAGCTATCATTGTGTTCTGCTTGTAGTAGACGTGGAAAGAAAAAGTTGGTTGATATAAGGAACAAATGAAGCATGTTATACTATTTCAAGATATTTTTAGTGTTAATTATTATTTTCTCTTTTATCCAGAAGATGGTATTTTTATTTTAGGCCCTTTTGATTTAGTTTTTCTTAAATAGTAATTGTCTAAAGACTTAAAGCAAGCATGGTGGATGTGTCAGTCAAATTCCTGTTACTGTAACACAGACCTGAGATGAGGTAAATAGATAAGGTTTATTGTGGCTCACAGTTCCAGAGGTTGGCCTTGTGCTTCAGGCCTTCGAGGAGATGTAGCACATCATGGAGGGAGCAGGGAGTAGAATAAAGCTGCTCACCTAATGGCCTGGGAAGTGAAAGAGGAAAGGGTTGCAGTCTTCTTCAGGTGCACCCCCCCCCCCCCCCCCCCCCCGTGACCTGAAGCCCTCCCACTAGGCCACGCCTCTTAAAAACACCACCGTCTCCCAATGGCTCCATATTTGGAAACGAGCCTTTAATATACAGGCCTTTGGAAGAAGTTTAAAATCCCAACTATAGCAATAAGCCTATTATGTAAGTATGTAGCTCATTATTACTGTATTTCCTGAAAGCAGAATGTTAAATCTGGTCTAGTTTGGCTTCACTCTACTTTTCATGTTTTACAACAAGCAAATTGTTTAAAATTAAGGCTTAGCGTTCTCTTTGCAGGCATTTTTATTTAGCCATCTTTTCCTGTGTTCACCATTAAGGTACAACCTGAAAACTTTACAGCCGTTTTTCTAAAGTTGAAATATATAGAAAATACAAAAAAAAAAAAAAAAAGAGTCTCTGCTAACTTTAGTAATATTAAATTTTTTATTATTAACTAAAATGATTATTTTTGTTATTTATTTAAAAATGATTTTAATTAATTTTCCTGGTTCATGGCCTAAAGCCAGAGGACTGTGCTATTTAGTGTAATGTTTTGTTTTTTTTTTTTTTTTGCTTTTATTTTTCAAAGTTCATACTTGGAGGCAAAATTCACTGTATGTTTACTGTGATGAAACTACTGGAAACAGTATTGCAAAACTGGTTCCTTGAAGGACAGCTAAACACTAGATACTATAAGTTGCTATTTTGCATATTTTTTATTTGGCAAGATCAAACAATGTTAGGCTGTGTTTTATAAGTCAGCGCTTCTCAAACTTTAGCATGACATTAGCTTTACCTGGAGAGCTTGTGAAATCACAAATTGCTGGGCTCTTCTGGAGAGTCTGAGTCAGTAGGCCTGGGGCGGAGTCCAGTAATTTGCTTTGTAACAAGGTTATGCTGATTCTTCTAGTCCCGGGACCACGGTTTGAGAATCACTGATGGTAGGTTACACAGAAGCGGTAAGGACAGTAGGTTCTAGGGTGATCGGGGCAGGAAAGTTGTGCACCAAACTTGGGGGGATATGAATGGATGGCTCCTGGGTCAAGATCGGATTTGAGCAGGACCCTGATGAGTAGGTAGCATAGGGCAGGGAAGAGGACCTGGAAGACAGAGCCACCTGAGAGGGGACTGTGTGACAGTGGTACAGAAGGAATAATGTGCAGGGCCTGCCAGAGGGATGGAGAAACCATCTGCAAAGGGAAAATGTACCTAGTAGAAAGTTTATTTGAAAGAAAAGCAAAATATGAAAGCAGGCCCTAGCAAGCATTCTCTAGTTCTTTCTCCTTCCCCCTCTCCTCCTATTTCTCTCAACTTCTGAAGGCAATGTAGAACTCATACAATGGATCAGATGAGTGGCATGGACAAAATAGTGTTTTAGAAAATTAAGCTGGTAGTATTGTAAGATGAGTTGAAGAGGGTAGAAGGGAGGCCCTTCTAGAAATCCTAGCTTGAGGAGATACAGGTTTTTACATGGGAATTTTCATATCCTTATCATCAGTAGGGTCAGTGGGAATAAGCAGCTTGCTCTGGGGAGGGGTAATCATGATGGGGGTTTGGTTTAGGCTGGTGACTTGACAGGGCAGAGTGACTGGTAACAGGAATATGTGGCCCACGGTGTGGATACAGAGCTGTAGCTTGGGAGACAGGTGAAAACTAAATACAGAAACCCCACAATTGATGGGCTGGTTGATTCCTTCAATAAATGAACTAAATTGGGTGCTAGGGGTCCTCTTTAGAGAATAGCCAGAATGGCTGAGAGTCAGGTCCTGACAGCTTTGCTCAGAGGAATGTAGAGAACAGTTCAGAGGATGTAGTATTTGAAAGAAGAGACGAAAAAGGAGATGAGGAAAAAAGAGAAGAACGTGGAAGGACTGCCCACAGCTGCCATAGTAAATGGGGGCAGTAGATCTCCCCAACATGAAGAGAATTTGAGGATGGAAGTGTTAGGCAGTGCCTCTGGAGTGGGTGATGAGAGGTTGCCTTGCAGGAGTGTCCTCTGGAAGGGAAGGAAGTGCCCCTTGTGGTGGTGGAGGGGCAGAGCGTCCTCAAGGAGTCAATGGCGTTGGCTATAAGAAGTTGTTCAGGAAGCTTAGCGTTAAGCTGTAGGAGAGATTAGAGTAGTGGAAGGCTAATGTGCCTTCTTTTCTCAGTGAGCAAGACCTTTGCTGGTTGACTGTCAAGGGCAGGAAGCAATGGCGGGGAGAGATAGAGGTATCACCCCGCAGTCTTGTGCATCTCGGTGTAGAACCACTCCATCCTCCCAGTGTCATGGGGCCACACCCCTGGGAGACATCTTAGGCTTCTCCTTTTCTTTGCATTGCTGTTTGGACCCATCAGCAAATCCTTTTGGTACAATATTCCCTTGGAAAATATATCCAGGATCTAACTGCTTCTGACCTCTACTGCTATCAATTGGCTAATGTCTGTCTTTCTCCTGAACTGTTGAAATAGACTAACTAGTCTCCTCTTCCTTTCTTGACCCTGGGACTGTTCTCAGCACGGTGTCTAACGTTGGATCAAGCCACTGTACAAAATCCACCAGGGACTCCTCTTTTATTCAGTCAGAGTAAACGCTGAGTTCCTGACAGTGGCTTCCAAGGCCCCGTATGGTCTGGCGGGATCCCCCACTGTCAACCCCAAACACACACTTTTCTCAGACCTCACACCCTGCAGGATGGGTCAGCCTCAGCTTTCCCAGGGGTACTTTTCTCCGGATATCTGCCAGGCCTCTCACCTCTTTCAGGTCTTTGCTCACATGTCCTCTGTGAAATGAAGCCTCACAAGACATTCCTTGTAAATTGGAGCTCCATAAGACTTAAGCACCTCACATCCTATTTATCATCAGGCTCTTCCTATTAAGTTGTACATTTCCTGAGGGTTAGGATCTTTCGCTTGATTTTTGTTCACTACTATATGCTTAGTGGTTAGAACATCTCTTAGAGGCTCTTGATGAAATCTTACTGTGAGAGGAAGTGGACATGGTAGTTGAAGGAGACAGGCCTTAGAAGATAATAATAGCTACTATTTGTTAAGCACATTACTGTGTGGTAGTTGTTTTATTTTTATTTAATTTTATTTTTTAAATTTTTATCTAATTTTTAAATGATACACAAAAACAAAGAAGTTGTACATATTTGTGGGTTGCTGTGTAATGCTCCGTACATGAATATATTGAATAATGTTTAAGTCAGGTTAAACATATCTCTTCAAACATCATTTCTTTGTGGTGAAAACTTTTTGTTTTTTGGTGCTGGGGATCAAACTCAGGGCCTTGTACATGCAAGGCAAGCACTCTACCAACTGAGCTATATTCCCAGCCCTGTGGTGAAAACTTTTAAAATCATTTCTTCTAAATTTTGAAATATAAAGTATGTAATTGTTGTCTCTAGTCACCTACTGTGCAGTAATACTCTAGAGCTTCTTGCTCCTACCCAACTATAACAGTCCTCATCCATCAATCAGTATGCCAGGTGCTTTGATATGTGGTTGTATTTAACTCTAACAGCTGCCTTGCCCAACGGGCATTATGTTCCACGTTTATCTAAGGGAACTGAGTGTTGGGTAGGTTGATAATCTTTCACAAAGTTAATAAATTTATGTAAGCTGTTTAGATCATAGAGACAGTCTAATTAGGCAGAAGATTTGATCTTAGATATCAGGAAGGATTTTTCTCAAATAAGAAGAAAGGAAGAGAAGAAACGTGAGAGCTGAGACCGAAAGGGGAATGTATGAGGCATCTTTTTTTCTGATGACCTTCATTTTACTTATTAAAGATCAAAGCCAATTTATCCATTGAAATTGAGAGGAGGTGAGCGGAGAGTTTAGAAGGGTAGCAAAGGTTACATTCTGCTGAAGACTCAGATCAACAGCATGGTTCTTGATATGTTTAGGCTCCATGTAGAATAATGAGCCCACCAACCAAAGGTGTTAGCCATGGATGGCATCGTTGAGATCATTTAATTCAGCTCCCAACTTCATCACTTTTGTCTGTGATCTGCCAAGGCCATGGTCACTTCCATTTATCTTACACCTGTTTTCCATTGGCTTTTTGTTTGCTTATTGTCTTCATCATTGTTGAGTGAATTATTTGTCCTGTAGACAATATCCAATGCCTGTATCTCTTCCTTCATTGACCTCCCCTTCTCCAGTGACCCCCCCTCAGTCCACCTGTACCTATGGCTGGGCTTCAGGAGTTTGTGGCTTTACCAGGAAAGCAGTGGAGGGTTGACGGTGGCAGGGCAGGGCGAGAGGGGTTACTGGACAGGGGGCCAAGGAAAGGAGAACTTTTGGTGGGAGTCTAGAGAAGATGGAGCTCCAGTTCAAAGTGGGTTAGAGGCAGGGTGGACCTGAAGAAAATTCATTCCTGTTTAAAGTGGTTCTTTGGATACTCTTAAGATGATTTTATTTATTTATGTTTTGGAACTGGGGATTGAACTCAGGGGTGCTTGACCACTGAGCCACATCCCCAGCCTTATTTTGTATTTTATTTAGAGACAGGGTCTCACTGAGTTGCTTAGCGCCTCACTTTTTCTGAGGCTGGCTTTGAATTCGTGATCCTCCTACCTCAGCCTCCTGAGCTGCTGGGATTACAGGTGTGCACTACAATGCCTGATTCTGATGTTTAAGCACTATGCATTTTTACATTTATGGTGCTGTCATTTCTTCCTTTTTGTTATTGTTTTTTTTTTTAAATTTTGTTTATTCTTTTTTAGTTTTAATTTTATTTTTTTATATATGACAACAGGTTGCGTAACAACTCATATTACACATATAGAGCATAATTTTTCATATCTCTGGTTGTACACAAAGTAGAGTCACATCCTTTGTGTTTTCATACGTGTACTTAGGGCAATGATGACCATCACATTCCACTGTCTTTCCTACTCCTATGCCCCCTCCCTCCCCTTTTCCCCTCTGTCCTATCTAGAGTTCATTTAATCCTCCCATCCCTACCCCCACAGCATATTATGGATCAGCATTCTTAAATCAGAAATCATTCGGCATTTGGTTTTTGGGGATTGGCTAATTTCACTCAGCATTATGTTCTCCAGTTCCATTCATTTACCTGCAAATGTCATGATCTTATTCTCTTTTAATGCTGAATAATTTTGTTATTGTTATCTTTTTTTATTTTAGAGAAACCAGTAAAACATTTATTTAAAAATGGAAAAAATTACTAGTGGAATATTTGATGAATAGAATTAAGGGTAAACACTGTGTAGATATGGGTAATAAATATAGCTTGGGTAATAAATATAATTTCTTAAAATTGGAATTTGTACATAGTCTAATTATGCATCCTTGTCGTTATATTTAGCCAGAGAGGTGTTACAGAATTGGCATTTATATTGGTGTGAACTAATGTTAATATTTATAACACCACTAACATTTAGCTGAAAATTGTTAGTTTGTATATCAGTTTCCCAGTATTTGCCAGGTTGCTTAAATTGTAGTTTTTGAAATTGGTACATGTATATTTTTTTAAAAAGCAAGTATTAATTTCATTGCTTTCTTCCAAACACACAAGTGAATCATACACAAGTCAAATGGGAGTACTCATAATGAAACCTCCTAGTTTATGTGAACTTGGATTTTTTTAAAAAAATTATAAAGAGTTTGTTTTTAAACAATTTGAGTGATTGCAGTCATTTCCTCTATTTAGCAACATGTACTCAGACTTTTGTAGTTATGCAATAAATACATATTCACAGGTTGACACAGGGTCAAACATCAACTCATTTGCACATTGGTGGTGGCCATGGAAGCTGATAAAACAGAGGAAAGGTTCATCTGGGGCTTACATGGCAATGAGAATCACGTTTTCCTTGGAAAAGGGATGTGATGGGCTGCTTGGGTCCAGTGTTCTCATTTGTGCAGCTGAAGACTCCGAGGTCCTGAAGGTTTCAATTGCTCAAAGCCACTGGGCTGGGAGCTGTTAGGGCACTGAGGAGCACGTTTATACCCACAAAGAGAATCTTTGATTGAAAAAGAAATTTTATCATGGTTTCTCTGGGCTGTAAGGTCCTCAAGGGCCCCAGCTAACTGGGCCCCCTACTATTCATCTTTGTATCTGAGTGCATGGCTATTTCCAGTACCTGTTAGATATTTGATGAATGCATAATTTCCAAAAGTAAGTTATTTCCCCCTTTCTAAGAGTAGTTCTTTAAAAAAATATTAGCAAAACAAAAGGGTCGGTGCCATAGCTCAGTGGCAGAGTGCTTGCCTATCGTTTTGAGGCACCGGGTTCAATCCTTAGCACCATATAAAAATAAACAAATAAAATAAAGGCATTCTGTCCATCTACAGCTACAAACAAAACAAAACAAAAGGGTGTTTCAGAAAATACAGTTTAAAAAACAGGCTTAATAAATTGAGTTAAAGCATTTACTTCATTTTTAAAACTATAAATATTATCATTGTTTACAATCTAATTTACAATAGAGGGCCCATTTGCAAATAGTGTGTGTGTTTGAATGCGTATGTATAAACAAGTACATATGTGAGTTGTTTGTGTGTAAGGAATTTGATATTTTACTTATGTATGCATTTATATTATATTATTATTATTTTTTGGTTGTAGTCGGACACAGTACCTTTATTTAATTTATTTATTTTTATGTGGTGCTGAGGACCGAACCTAGCACCTCGCTTATACCGTATACCACTAATCAGGAGTAGAGCTGGGTCTTCTAATTCAATGTTCCTGTCTTTTTCCCAGCAGAACAGCCTGTCTTTGAGGTTAGCTTCTTCATATGCTACCCTGTGTACTGTGATTGGGGTACAGCTGAAGGTGAGGGTAAATGCATTTCAGGAATATATCTTTTAACAGTTGAGAACTCTTATTTACAATCAAGAGGACCGAAGGTACTGTGATGTGAGAAGAAAACTAGACATCAAAGTCAAATCACAGCATTCCTTACACAGAGTCCATAAAAGGGCCATAGAAAGAGGTGTGTGTTTTCTCGATGACATTCTGGTGGGCTGTCTTCCAAGAGAGCTTCTCTCACATGGGTCCGTTGACCATGGTGGGTCAGTTCTGCCATGCAGCCTCAGGGACCTTACTTTGCATTTTCTGGGGGTATTTATGCATACATGTGTCTTACAAGGAGGGATGCAGTTTCTGCATTTTCTTTAGAACATTGTGCCAATATGTCAGTTTATGATGATAACTAGAACTATCCCCGGCACTCAGTTTATGCGTAATGAGAATATCTATCGCTCCTCAGTGATGGAGACCCTAGTTGACTGTCTAGCCAGGCCTTTCATAACACGGTCATGGAAGCAGACATGAAGGAGTGAGGTTTATACTTGTAGCTGTTCTGTAGCAGATTTGGGAATAGAACTAACTTCTCACCCCTGGCCCATAGTTCTTTCCACTGGTTTTGGAGTGGACCTGGGCCTCAGAAGTGCTGGGAGAGGGGGTACCACCTTGAGTGTTGGTACTGCTTTTAATTGCCTTCTCACGTATTCAGCAGTTTTATTGTTTATTCATGTGGAGAGCAGGACATTGGCCAAATGAAAGTGGAAATAAATCTTAAAATTAGTTTTAGGACTGAAGCTAGAATATGATGTCCTGAAGGCAGGGACCAGCTGTGTTCCTCTCTGTGTCCCCAGAGGCCCCGAGAGCCACAGAGAGGTGGGCCTGTCTCACCCACACTTATTAAATGCTGGCTGAAATAGAAGTCTTCATGATCCAGGAGTGGATACTGAGCATCATCAGCTAGCTTTGGTCCTGTCCTTGAGATCATTTGACCACTTGGAAATTTGTTGTAATTCTCCATTGGAACTAGACATGCTAAAAGCCTATTGGTTTTACTGACATGCCTTGCCTGGATTCACAAACACATTCATAGGACAGCAGGCACTTGCTGTGTTGTCAAGAGATGAAGAATAAGTACTTCCAGGTGTGCACTAGCTGTTAAGATCTTGAGGTCAAATTCATTGCCTCAGCTTTGAAATTGTCCATTCCAAAAAAGCAACCCGTTCTATCCAGGAAACGTATTAATATCAACCACAGCATCACTTACCAAGTGCTCAGGACATGTTGGACTCTGTGTCACCTCATTTCCTTCCCAGCCAACAAGAGCAGAGTGCTCCCGGCTTCACAGGTCAGAGAGACTGGCCAGGCTCACACAGAGAGTGGGCATGGGGAACTTGAACCCAGGACACAGTGAGTGGGCATGGGGGACTTGGGCCTAGGGCTTGTCTCTAAAGAACTTTTTCTTTCATCCTTGGTCAGTCATCTTGGGCCTGGTCTACTTATTTATTATTTCAAAAGAGTTTTACTGAGATGTAGCATATAATTCATCTATTCGAAGTGTACAGTTCAGTGGATTTTAATACATTCACTGTTGTGCAGCCATGATCACAATTTTATCACATTCTCCTTTCCCCCCAAAAGAAACCTGATAACCCATTAGCAGTTATTCTGTTTTCCTCCAGCTCTCTTCCCACCCCAGCCCTAGGAAATCAGTAATCTACTTTCTGTCTCTGTAGATTCGCCCATTTTTGACATTTCATATGAATAGATTATGCAATACGTGGTGTTTTGTGACTTGGAGTTATTTTGGTTAGCATCCATTCATCCAACATGCTGTTTATTGACCCCCCCCCATTCATATGTTGAATTTCTAACCTTCCTGTGACTGTATTTGGAAGACAGGGCCTGTGAGGGAGGAGGCAAGGAAGGGTAAGTGAGGTGGTAAGGGTAGGCCCTAATCTGGGAGGATTATTGGCCTTATAGGAAAAGATTCTAAGGGCTTGCTGTGAAGATAGAACTGCAAGCCAGGGAAAGAGCCCTTACCAGACACTGACCCTGTCTGACCTTGACCTGGGTGTCTAGGCTTCCAAACTACAAAGCAATCATGTTCTGTTTAAACCACCCAGTCTATCATGTTTTGTTGTGGTCATTCCTAGCCAACAAAATATACCATGTATTAATATTTCATTCCTTTTTATGGTTGAGTAACATACCATTGTGTGGATATAGTCCATTTTGCTTATTTATTCAATAATTGATGGACATTTGGCTAGCACCTCACTGGCAACCACTCTTTTCTTTTCTTCTTGGTTCTTTTTGTTTATATATAACATCAGGATTCATTTTGGCATAATTATAAAAGCTTAGAATATAATCTGCTCTAATTTAGTCCCCACTACTTATGTTTTCCCTCTCCTCCTCTCTCTCTCTGTTCCTTTCCCTTCTCTCTACTGATCTTTCTGCTATTTACATATATTTTTTTTTAGTTAGTGACTTGTGGATGTAGATGAATATGACTGTGGCATATTCATATATGTACATGATAAGGTTAAGTCAGATTCATTTCATTGGCAACCACTAATTTAATTTTTATTTATAGATTTCCCTGTTCTGGATATTTCCTATGAATGAAATCATATAATATGTGAATTTTTGTGACTGGTGTCTTTCATTTAGTACAATATTTTCCAGGTTCATCCCTGTAGTACCATATCAGTACTTTGTTCTTTTTTATGGCTGAATAATATTTTATTCTAAGATGGTAGTAAGATTTGTTTATCCATTGGTCAGTTGATGGCCATTTGGGTTGTTTTCACTATTTGGCTATTATGAATAATGCTGCTATGAACATTTGTGCACAACATTTTATACAGACATTATTTCTCTTGAGTATACACCTAGAAGTGGAAGTATATACCTATGGTTTAGGCCATACTTTAAGCTTTTCTCACCCCCGAGGTGCTAAGGATTGAACCCTAGGCCTTGAGCTTGCTATGATGTGCTCTCTACCACTGAGCTACATTCCCAACCCTTGATCTATAAGTTTTTATAAGTCCTTTTGGAAGTTGTCAGAGTACCCAAAATATATTACCTATGGGTTTATGCTGTATTTTTGAAATTTGACAGTCTTTGCCCCCTCTGTGCCATTTAGGAACATGCAATGGAATTATAGAATCCTTGAGGTGCGAGTTGGGTGAGAGGTGAGGAAACCAAAATTTCCTTTCCAGGATTGTGCCACTGCATAGTGGCTGAATCTGCGCCAAACACCTGATCTCTTTTTCTCCTGGGCTGTGCTTTCCATGTGATGGCCTCTCAAGATGGAGCAGTTCTTACAAACAAGGCTCCGTTGCTGAAGTAAAGATGTTTTGTATGTTGTTTGCCTCTGGCTGAAATCTATTCAGAGTGACATTCTAGAACTAGTCATAGTACTTTGGGGTGTGCCTCAGAGAAAGCTTGCCATTCAAAGCACTTTGATTGTAGGAAGGGGGCAGGATGGGGCTCCACCAAGGTGAGGTTCTTGGGGATTGTCAGGAACGGGTGCTAGTAACTGAAGTTCTGTGAGCTCTCATTTCAGTTCTGTAGAATTGCAGTGTCTTGGAGCCTGGTGATCCAGGACATTTACAAATGTCAAGATTCACAAATGGAAATGGCAATTTAAAAAGCAAAGTTTGAGATGAAAAGTGGAAAATTACATGATTTTTAAAATGTTATGATACCTTTCACACCCCTGGAACCAATTCAGTAAGTACTAAAGAAATAAGCAACTGTGAAAATTCTTACTGAAGAGGGTCAAGTGCAGGTGCAGGTGGTATGGACAGGGAAAGATGTATAAATCATGAGACAGGGAAGATTTGCCAAGTTAGTTGGCAAAGCAAACCTTGTTAGCAAGCTAGGAAAGAGTATCCAAAAACTGCCATCTCAATTTGAAATAAGGTGTGGTTCTGACTTGTTGCATCAATTATTGAAAATTTTATATGTGAAAAGAAAGCCTTGATTTTCTAATTCCTTAAAAATACATTTTTTTGAGACGTGAAGAGTAGTTTAATTGTTAAATATTTCATGATATGCTTAAGAAGCAATTGAATAAAAGTTGTAAAATCTGAAAGTATTAGTCTTTTTAGTATATTTTGTAGCACAGATATACAAGGTCATTTAAAACTTCAAGCAAATAAGCAGTCATTATGTGGTCTAAATTATAGTAATTTAAAAAATTCAACAAACGTTTATGAGCTGTGTACTCTGTATAAGCCATTGTTAGCCTCTTGGGAATGTAAAGATTAGCTAGGTATCATCTCTACTGTCAAGGAATTTATTATTTAGTGGCTGAAGTAGTATTTAATAAGAACTTTACTAAATGTTATTGGCAGAGGGAGGGGGAGAGGGGATAAAATAGAAACACAAAAAGACAAGCTTAAGGAATATAGTTTTCATAATCATAAATAAAGATTTATAAACTGTGTCTCCTCCAATTAGTATTAAAAACATCCTGTGGCAGCCTGGCTCTATTGAACTGAGGATATAGATCTTACTGTGACACAATGTATATAACTGGAGGACATGATAGATGTGGAAAGTGCATAGTGATTACATGTAGGAGTGAATAATGACAAATTGGATCTGGGTTTTAACAACTATGAGCACGTGGGTGTACCTCATGGAGCTTTTGAGGCCTGTACAACCTACAGTCAACTCTCCCAGTTTATGGATATTATTACTGCCCTCTCTCCCCCCACCGTCCCCAAGAATTTACGATCTAATCCAGTTTTCTTTTCTTTTTTTTTAAAAATTAAATCTAAGCGAATCCTTTAGACATTAACTTTTTTTTTTTTTTAAGAATCCCGACCAGTTGTCTTGTCTAAAGTCCTACATTGTGGACCTGTGGATGCTTGCCTCATAGTTGCATTTAGGTTAACTATTTTTAGCAAGCATGCTTGGTGGCTGATGTTGAGTGGCTGATGTTGAGTAGTTATTAGATCAGATTAGATGTCAAGTAGTTCTTCCCTTTGATGATTATCAGTTTACTATTATGAATGTCAATATACAAGAAGTACCTTGGGTTTTCTTTCTGAAAGGATGGCCTACATAATTTATCTCTTGGTTTTTCACTTACCCCAAGGGGTGAGGTACATTTGCCCTAGGCAGTGAGAGGACTGTTGGGTGGGAATGGAAAAGGAATGTTGGTCATTCACTTTTCTTACTAGTCAATGGCCTAAGCCAGGGGTTGGTGCTCCAGGGAATTGGCCAGGACAGAGACATAGAGGTAGGAATGAACAAGGTAGGTGTGTGTGTGTGTGTGTGTGTGTGCGTGCGTGTGTATGTGTATTATTATTATTATTTTCAAGGATCAGTGGGCTGAGAGACTCTGTCCTATGTACAAGGAAAGTTGCTAATGTTTGTAATCTATTATGTTGGGGTCATATCCTGGGGATTCTAGCCTTTGTTTATCATTCCATCTATGCATTAAATTTTCTTTGCATTTGTCCTAGTTGTGCTACTGATGGAGACCAATTATAAACAGATTAAAAACTTGTGGCATGTCAAATACTGATGAGTGCTATGATGAAACAGTAGGCAAGATGGTGTGTGTGTGGGTGTGAACGGGATAAGATGGGTTGACAACCTATCTGAGGAGGCATTATTTGTGTAGAAATGTGAATGAGGTAAGGGAGCAGGCCATGCGTGGAAAGAGCCCCATGAACAGGTACCGAGAAGGAACATGCTTTCTGTGGATGTCTCAGGAAGAACCAAGCAGCTGGTTGGGCAACTGGAGGGCAGTGAGGAAGGGCAAGTCGGGTAGAAAACTGAATGTAGGAAGAGTATTTAAATATGCTTTGTGCTGAGCATAGTTACAGGGAATCCCAGGAGGCTGGAACTGAATACTTCTATTTTCCTTATAGGAAAGTAAATGTAAAAGACCATGAAAATGGTGAGTGTAAAAATAGACATTCAACTAAGGTCTTCCACTTAGTCTCATGTGGTATAGAACTGAATTAAATAGCATTTGACTGTTTTTGCTTTACATTGTATCTCCAAGATGACAATACAAGTATTTTAGCCAAAATGCAAATTAGCCATGGATTCCACACCAGCTGGGTATCTCTTTGTAAAGATGTGCAAATAGTTTTAAATCCCATGGTGCCTTTAAAAAAACATTGAAATAGGACTTGAAAGATCTAAACCAAGGAACTGGCCTCTGGGAAAACTCTTGAGCCCCCAGGAGTCTGAGCATTCCCATTTATCACACTGAGATAAGCTCTTTGGGTATCTGATGGGGTTACTGGAAGGACTGACTGGCATGATGGATATGAATGTGCTTTATAAACTGTGATGCACTACATGAGCCTAAGGTATCATTATCATTTAGATCTTTATTATAGTTTTGCTAAACAGAGGCAGTCTATTATCTACCTTTCATTTGAAAGCAAATGACAAATAGTTACTTCAAGGTAAAAATGCTTTTTAAGAGCAGAATCTGATCAATGCACCTTAAAGGACCTGATGAATTATTCAGCTGTTCTTCCAACCAGCATATCAGAACTAGGGAAATGATCACTTTTTATTTCTATTCCAGGCTCCTAGAAATCAGCATGCTCTGTGTGAAACCTTATCTGGGGGAATCTTCTTGAGTTTCAATGATGGATTAAGAAACTAGAAAAGCTTTATGCATCTGGAAGAAATGAAAATTTGAGAAGGATTGACACATTTAAATTAGAAAACCGGCAAAGATTCATTGAGTCTTTAACATGCATGAATGGATGAATGGGTGGGTGGGTGGGTAGGTGGATAGGTAAATAGATGATTGGCACTATGGGATAGAAAAGAATGTGAGAAATGGATATTGGCATGAGCATAGCTGACATTATTTAGCACTTAGATATTCCAGGCATGAATCATACCCTAAACCATATGAGATAACTACAGTTATTATCCCATTTTATGGAGGGGGAGATTCTATTTGGAGAGATTTAAGCTTACTCAAGGTCACATAGCTAGAAAATGGCAGAGCTGGGATTTGGCTGTAAGTCTTCACCCTGAACCATGAGCTTTCTCAAGTTGCATATGGTATCACTGAGGAGAAAGTTTTTCTTTAAGGAAAGTGATATAATAATACTGAGTTCAGCATAAATGCAATGGAAAGAAAAAGCTATATATGCAAGAATCTAGAAGAAGAATAGAACAGATAACTGAAGACTGAATTGGTCATGAGTCATGAGACTTGTTGGAAGAGGAGGGCTTTTAGCAGGATCCACAGGACTGAAAAAAAAGGAGCCAGAGGTTGGTGCTCCAGGGGGTCAGCCAGGGCAAAGACATAAGAGGAGGAATGAACAAGGTGTATGGGTGTGTATCATTATTATCATTATTATTACTTTCAAAGGCCAATGGACTGAGAGACCTTGTCCTATGTACAAGGAAAATGGCTGATGAGGCATAGTGGTGGTAGAGGAAGGGTGATAGGATTAGAATGGAAACCTGAAAGGTACCGGAAAAGTAGAGGAGGACAGACCCAAAGAGACTGAATTTTATCCTCTTGCCATTAAAGATCTTTAGATGACTCTGAAGTCAGCTAGTGATTTAATCAGTGTTGTCCCTGCTTCAGAAAACTCAATTTAGAATCAGATTTAAGGACCTAGCAAAGGCGGGAGAGATTGAATGAATGTAAGCAAAAATATGCACATATGTATGATATTGTCATATATTTATGTATGGCTAGGTAAAAAGAAGAAGGAAAATGTACATTGCTTGCTTGAGTTTCAAACATAGAATATTCAAATTCTCCCAGAATTATCCCAGTTGATGTTTACAGAGAGGCATTTGGCTCTGGAGGGCAAATGGTCTCCAAGGTGGTTTTCCTGTGGGGCTGGGGATAGAGAGTGGATGTTCCTAATGCTTCCAGGTTTCCTTCTGATTCTTATGGTTCATTATTCTTTTAAGCTTGGGTGTGTTCCTTCTGGTCTTCATAAATAAAAACAACTACCATTTTCAAAAACCTGCTACATTCTGAGAGTTCAGGGCAACTATATGAATTAGATGGTATGATCCCTGTTTTGCTAGTGAGGAACTGAAGCCCAGAAATGTCGACAACTGAAGTCACAGAAATAGCACAGTATTTGGTGGAGATGGGGTGAGAAACTAGCCTTCTCTGGTCAGAAAAGCCCTGTTCCTTCTCTACTCTGTGTAAATGTGAGAGTTGGCCAACCCTACCTCTTATTGTAAGTGCTCTTGAGAATGTTATTAAATATCTTTGTTCTTCATTTTCTCTCCTATTAAATAGGAATAGTCATGACATCCAGGTGACATGCCATAAGGGTTCCATTAATAGCTCTTTTAGGGTTATTTATTATTATCTATGACTGAGTCCTTCTGTTGACTGTAACATGCTGGTCCTCAAAAAAAAAAAAAAGTTTAAATTCAGGTGCAAAGAAAAGAGGAACATCTTTGAAAATTCATTTTAGATTGTGCATATTAATTTGGAAACTCTAATTAGCTCTCTGTGTTTTCCCTGGGATTTTCTTAACCCAGTTTCGCACCGAGATGCTGCCTACCTTTTTGCTCTCTCTGTCATCAGCAGTGACTTTTCGATGCTGCTCTGGGCTGGACGTGCACCTAGTGATGGACAGCAGGAAGGAAACTGATGTCTGCCTCACTGTTATCCTCACTAGGGAGGTCTAGTTACTCCTTCTCAAACAGGAAGGAGTAACTAGACCTGCCTTACCTTATTTTGACCTTGTGGGGCAAGGATAGGCTCAAATAGGATGGTTTGAGATTGCCGAAGAAGTCCCTCAGCAGGTTTGACAAAGGCTTTTTTTAAATCCCAGATAACCAGAGTGGGGGCGGGGAGACCACACACTGGGTTGCAGTTACAAGGAAGAGAAAGAGAAAAGAGAGAGAACCAATTCCTGTGAGGTTTAATAGTCATCCCAAACTGAAAATTCCCCGCCTTGTCCTTTGTGTGTTCTTCCAAGGCCTAGAACACCAGAGATATTCATTAACAGGTCGCTAGTGGGGATAAGCTTCAGTATAATTGCTAAGTTGGCCTTTGTAGGAGTGACTTCCTCCTTCCCTGGCTTTAATGAGCAGTTTTATATGCAGATATATTCTCTGGTACTAGTAATGTTGATTTCTGGGTCTAATTTTAAAATAACCTGAAGTTATCCTGCTCATCTAAAGGAATATTCACAACAGGCATTCAAATGCAAGTTTGCATGGCTAATGCTGTGAAAATCTGTATGCCCAGTACTGCAAGATTATCCATTTGTTTCCACTGGTAAGACTAGTGTAAGAAGATGAGCTGTGAGCTCTTTCATTGATCAAAATTTGAAATTAAACCCATTGCGCGCCCATGCAAAATACTAATGGTTATTATTTTTTACACAGGACATATTATAAATACCCCAAAACATTTATTTATTAACTTGATTATTACCACTAATCAAAGTCAACTCTTTAATTGTTTTTCTAATAACTTCTCCAACTTTGGAGGTTGTCAGTGAAATGAAAATAAAATACCCTAAACAATTAACTAGCCCAGTTGTCCAGTGTCTTTGTTTCTCAGTATTAAGATCTTAATGTCCTAAGGGGAGTAGCCATTTGTATACAAATCTGATCGATGATATTCTCTATGTCTTATCTCTGTGATGGAGACCATACCAGGCCTCTCAGCATGTAATCATGCTCATTATCTCCTCAATGATATGGATAGTGAGGGCCTTTTTTGAGTCTGGAGTTGGAGTTTGGAGTTGGAGTTTAAGTAGTTTGGAGTTGAAGACCATACACACTTAGCAGTAGTCCTCCTCATTCATAGGCAATACCTTCTGAGACTCCCATTGGGTGCCTGCTATGTTCTTCTCCTAGATGCCTATGATGAAATTTAATTTATAAATTAGGTGCACTAAGAGATAACAATGATAACTAGTAATAAGTCAAGCAATTATGACAATTTGCTGCAGTGAAAGTTATTAAAATTATGACAATTTACTGTAATGAAAGTTATTAAGATTCTGGAATTGTTTATTTCTGGAATTTTTGATTTAATAATTTTAAGACAGTGGTTGACCATAGTTAACTGAAACCATAGCAAGAGAAACCTTGTATAGGGGGACTATAATCTACCCATGGCCCTACTAGGAAACAGTCAATGGAACGATGAATATTAATCTAGCAGATTCAGTTTTGAGCCCCTTCTTTTTATCCATGGGCGGTAGATTGAGGTCATGTTTCTGCAGTCGACATGTATCATCTATCAAGTGCCTTCCTTGTGCCAGGTACTTTGCTCATGTTGAGGATTCTAAGGAAGGTTTGTCCCAGAGGACCTCAGAGAGCTTTTGTTTTTGACGCTTACTTTTCTTTACCTGACTACCTGTTTTCCAGATATTCAACTCCTTTTGGATCTTTGGTCCAAGGATAAGCAAATATTAAATTGCTTGCTACTAATGTATGCCATTAGCATTTCAAATTCTGGTTTTCTCAGATTTTACCCCTGGGTATGAGGACAGAACTCAAAAAAAAAAAAAAAAAGCATTAATTAAATGAACACAATGAAAAGGAAAATAGCTGTAAAGTATGGTTGAGTCCCTCTCAGGGGGCCCTGATGTAAAAATATATTAACATACAGTGCTAAACAGGTGGGGGTAGAAAGAAACCACCTGAGAGATGCTCTTTGCTGCTGTTCCATGAGGTGCACTTGAATGACTGGAGCCAGTAACAATATTTCTCAACATTTGTGTGTTTACATACATTATGTTTTTATGGTTTGCAGTGAGGAGAGTGATTTTTAGAGTTGCTCAGCTTCCCATAATCCTGGTCTGAGGTTCAGCCAGAGGGGAGGCAAGGGGACGAGGGAGAGGGCTGATCTAACTTGTATTTTAGTCACCATTTTCATTGCAGTGACTGAAAGACCTGACAAAAACAACATAGAAGAGGGAAAATTTATTTTGGCTCATGGTTTCAGAAGTTCAGTCCATGATCAGCCAACTCCATAGCTCTGGGCCTGAGGAGAGGCCAGAACATCATGGTGGAGGGGCATGGCCGAAGAAAGCAGCTCAGGACCTGGTGACCAGGAAGGAAGCAGGACAAAATATAAACCTCATCAAGCACAAAATATAACCCCCAAAGACAACCCCCCCAGGGATCTACTTCTTCTGGCCACACCCCACCTGCCTACAGTTACTACCCAGTTAGTACTTACCAGTGGATTAATCCACCATTGGGTTATAGCTCTCCCAAACCAATCTTTTCCCCTCTGAAAATTCTAGCTTTGTCTCACGTATGAGCTTTTGGGGGACACCTCATATCGAAGTCTTCTATGTCTGGAGTGTACCAGATTCTTTAACTTGTCACTTCTTTTTGTATCACTTCCTAACCCACTGAGGTGGGTATGGTTGTAATCATCCTCATCTGTCCATCAGAGGAACTGTGGCTAAGGGAGATGAAGATACACGGCTGAGGCAGTTAATGAGTGTGAGGACTCAACTTTGATCCAGATCTGCTTGTTTTCTGGTGTCTTGTGTCCCAAGAGTAGAGAATCTTGGTCATCTTACCCCGGGCCTTCCTTGATAAGTCTCTGTCCTTGGTGGATCTTCTCTTCCTTGCTAAATGATGACCGTGGTGTTCGCATTTCATAAAATCAGGGCTTCCATAAGTAAATGATCCTACTTTGCCAAAAATCCCCAAATTAAATGGGGAAAAAAGTCCTAATGTAATATTTTAGTTCTCTGTGTAGACTTTCCCCCTTCCATTTAATGAAGACATAGAATTTCTATAAGGTACAGCTCATAAACATAATGTGAGAGATGTTGTTTACTTTGTCATCTTTTTTAGAAGAAGCTGCCACCAAAACGATTTTAATGGAAATTATATCTTGTTATGATTTCCATTTTACTGTGTTATGATTTTTTCTTTTTATCTTTAGCCATTTTATGGGTATTATTATATCAGAATATGTGCTTCAGAGTCGATGTGCCGTTTGCTGTGGGATATGAAAGCTGACTCAGAACCGTGATTACGGAGGAGATTGGAGATGGGAGGCTGCGGTGAGGCTGCGGTGAGGAGCCTGAACTCTTTCCATTCTGGACCGTTAAATGATCCTTCTTGTTTTAATGAACCTGCCAAGATTGATGGGCACAGCTCCCAACTCTTGAGATTCTCCTGTGCGTTTCATAGCCCAAGATGTTGGCATTTCACTGATGACACTTGGGGAGGCCTAACATGTAGAATCACCTCAGAATTCTTGTTATATTCCATTTAAAAGCATTTACCCTTTGGATGTTTCTGGGAAGTGGAGATGTAAGTTCTTGGGTCCCACAAAAGGGCGTTTGCTCAGTGCTGATTTGCAGAGAGGGCAGGTGCAGTTTCAGTGACCGCCTTCTCTCTCTTTGCCAATGTAGAGCAAGCAGAGAGGAAGAGGAACTCCCGGACTACTTGAAGTCCCATGAACTCGTTGAAAATATGTGGTTTTAATAATGGTGGCCGATGGTCCTCTAACTCTATTACTCTCTAAATGAGAAGAAATGTGCTTGTGTTTTACAAATAAAACGGTTTCTAAGCTTGGAGCAGATAACTGGAAAGCCTATAGAATCTTACCATGGTTAAAGGTCATCTAGCTGGATGCTTGGATTCTCTCTGGCATCCCTACCAAGACTGGCATCGTCCACCATGCGTGCCTTTCACGGTTTTCTTCTACTTCTTTCTATCATGTCCAGCTCCCCTCTAAACACCAGTAAAGACTCCAATCCCCCGTCCCCAGTCCTGAGTCCCCTTTTAAGAGTCTCCTGACTTCTCCTCCCTGACAACTACTGGAGGGAGCCCTTCTGCTCTCCTGTGCTTCTCCCTGCTTCCAGTTCCTCCACTGAGCATGACTGGCAGGGCCTCTCCCCTCATATTCTTCCCATCGTCCCCAGTGTCCTCTAGGTAGGGTCTCATGGAATTGGTTAGTCTCTGTGTCAGGAAATTGCTGTGTCATCTTGGGTGTTCAGTATTGACTCAGTGATTTGAGGAGTAACACAGTTCTAGATGCTTCCATTTGCCATCTGCAAAGGGGTCATGACCTCTTACTCTGGCTGGTTAATTTATGGGATCTCTGCTAGAGGGACTTGCAAAATCATGTTTGTTCTCAGTGCGTGGAGGGCTCTTCTGCATGGCTCTAGAGTGTAGTGCTGTTCCCATTCCCTGACTCTCGATTGGTCTGGCCCCAGGGCCCTCCCTGCCAGGCGGCTCCTTCAGTGTGTGATAGGATGGACTCAGATGTTCATCAACTGGGCAGGCAGAGTACTGAGGTGGTCGGAGGGTTCTGTGAGGAAGGAATGCTTGCTCACAGCCTTTATCACCACTGAGCCAAAGGCAAGTAGGTGCTATGGGTTTTTTCTTCTAGCTCTTCTTTGGTCATGGATCAAAGATATTGAATTCTGGGGGCTGGGGCTGTAGCTCAGTGTCAGAGTGCTTGCCTGGCATGTGTGAGGCACTGGGTTCAATCCTTAGCACCACATAAAAATAAACAAATAAAAGAAAAGCATGCTGTCCATCTACAACTACAAAAAAAAATAAAAAATAAAAAAGATATTGAATTCTTCACTCGATTGTGTGTTTGTGGTTCTGATGTTAAAGATCCAGGTTTGCTTACCAACCTATATTGTAGATTGATTATGAATTATCAGAGTGTAGGCCACACAGACTTTTAACGGATGGCTGCATCTTCTTCAAACTGTTCCATTCTTAACTCTGTGGAGCTGTGGTTCCCCCGAGAAGTTAGACAGATGCTATGGCTCAGGCTTTCTCTTAGTTCTTATTTGCCCTCAACCTGGCTATTTTTTTTTTTTTAATATTTATTTCTTAGTTCTCGGCGGACACAACATCTTTGTTGGTATGTGGTGCTGAGGATCGAACCCGGGCCGCACGCATGCCAGAGGAGCGAGCTACCACCTGAGCCACATTCCCAGCCCTCAACCTGGCTATTTTCACCATGCACTTACCTCATTGTTCAGGCACGACTGCTACCGTTTGTTTGTTTTATTTAACTAGTGCTGTTGGATGATTGTGAGATTTTATCTTTAAAGGTGTCTCTTAGCATGATATCACCCTCTTATTTCTGGAGTTTAAATTTGGTTGAGCAATTGAATTTTAGGATGCTCTGTGGAAATGTTAGAGGCAAATGCATATCCATCTTCTGCCTTGGTTATTGATCACAAGCATCATAATTTGCTACATGGAGTAGAGTCAAGCCAATGTCTTTGAAGTTGTTTAAATAAAATGGATCTGTTTTCTCCAAATTGCTGTTTTACTCAGTGTATTGTCTCTAGTTGTTTCTGTTGAGATCTTCTTACCAAATTGATGTTTCGGAGTTCTTTGCATATTTGTTTTTATAAAGTTTTTTTTTTCAAGGTATAAATTGGTAAACTAAGGGTACAAAAAGTTTTAAATTTGTCACATCATCTAAATAAAATGTCCCAAAGCCTTATTTGATTATTTCAGGGATGCTTTGTTTCTGTTAAAATATTAGAATAGAACAATAATTTAAAATGCTGGTTACAGAGGGGAGTGAGTTCCTTGTTCTTAGATTTTGAGGTTACTTTTATACACCAGCAAAAAAGTTTTGAGGGATCTTGGTTTACATGTTACTTACAGGGCTGAAGAGAACATTTCATTGTTAATCTAAAGCATTCTACCTACCATTTTTTATCATCATTCATCTTTCAGTTAAATCTTGGAAGTTTGTCCCACTGAGTTAGCCTGCATTCAAATCCCCACTCTTGCTAGTAAGTGACTTTAAGTAACACAGCTGTTACCCTTTCTCTGCCTCCATTTCCTCATCTGTAAAATGGGGTGGTACCTACCTCGAAGAGTGATTGAGGGATCAAATAAGTTGGTTTGTATTAAGCACTCTGTGAGTTGCATTGATTTTTCTAATTGTGCTGTTTTATATGTGACACATTGATTTAAAAGGAAGAGGCTGGGTTTCAAATTTATAATTATTATGTTAGAGATTTGAATCGAGCTTATGTATTGTAGGCTTGGCATAGAGGAAATGCTATCTCGAGTGAATATTTTAGCTGAGGGAAAAAAACTGCCTGACGGGCAAAACCAAAAGTTCTGATTTCTACTCCCAAGTTCTGCCAATTACAAGCTTGGAAAAAAATCACTTAACTGCTCTGAGCTTTAGACTCCCTGTCTGTGAAAATGGGTAAAATAATATTTTTCTTGCCAAGCTTACAGGACTCTTAAGAGAATTAATTAGCATAATCAATGAGAATACATATATAAGAACTTTTTTTTATTATTAAAACGCACACTATGCAGTTGTGAAGCAGGAGGTTTGACTGAAGCCTGGCAGGGATTCTAGATTCCTCAGATTTTCTTTAGCTCAGTTTTTTTTTAAACTCAACTCACAAACTATCTTTAGTAACAGCTGAACGTTTGTAAGATCAGATTGCTCATGATTTCTGAACAAAACGTGTTATAAAGATTCATTAAATTAATGAACTGATGAAAATTAGTTGCAGTGATAGGCAAGAAAGAAGACAGACTTTTTAAAAAAATTTTTTAAAATTTATTCCTTGTAGTGGTTTTCAGTCAGGCTTTTGAAAATGCATGGAGAGAGACATTTTCGATTGCCCCAATGACTGGGGGTCGGGGGGTCACATTGGCATTTGATGGACAGGGGCCAGGGATTCTAAACTCTTCAAAATGCACATGACATTCTGACTTAAAGAATTCCACTGATCAAAAGCCTCAAGGAGCCCCATTTAAAAAAAGTTGTTATCCTATCTGATGTCTGCAGGTCATACCACAGGGACATAACCAGTACTACTTTCTGGAAAATAAGTGGTTGTACTTTATATTTTGATACATGGAAAATGCTTGTGCCACTTTTCTCATCTTTGTGAGGGAAGAAGCCATATCCTGTGGCCTCTTTTCCTTTGATTCTGTGGGTATGTGCAACACAGAAAGCAAAGTGTAGGTCAACAGCTGTTTCTGGGAAGAAAACATGGAAAGCCGCTGGCCTATCCCTATTGATAGGAAACAAAATCCTTTTATTATTCTTAGAATTTGCTTTCTTGTTATTTGCTTTTGAATAGGGAATCCATCCACATGGCTCAAAAATTAAAACATCCACAAAGGGTGCAGTATTTTAAAAAGCTTCCCTCCTAGTCCTGATCTGCCCATTCTCCTTCTCTGCTTCCTCTGAGTAGTCATTTTGGCTAATTTCTTATGCTTCCATTGTTTCCTCCTGCAAGCAGATGGGTGCATTCCATTCACCCCACTTTCTAGCACAGGAGCTCTTGTCTGTTGGCTTGTTCTTAGTCTCTTCTGTATTCATCTCTAGGTATCTGCAGGAGTTTGTCTCATTTGCTTGGAGTCCTCTCTTCTGGAGCCTCTGCTTATCTTCAACCTGGACTGCCTAGCTCCAGGACTGCTACTCTTGGGGAGTGGATAGGATAGAATCTCCTATCACCATCTTCTGCCCCTTGTCTTGGCTTCTTTTTCCAGATTCCATTTCCTCTTTCTTAGCTTACTCCCTTATTTTCATAGAACACATCTTTTAGTAGTTTTCCCAAAAAGAATAGAAAAGTTTTAAGCATTGCATGTTTGAACATGTCGTTACTGTGTCTTCACGAGTTTTTGATAGTTTTGTTAGATAATTCTAAGTTGGAAACCATACTTTATTTGTAGACAAGTGATCATATAAGTTGTAAGTATGTGAATTTATTTCCTTCCATAAATGGGGACATTAATTTACTCATATAGATATATTTAAAAATGGTTCTGCCTAATGTGGAATAAAAAGGACTAATAAGTAATATAGAATTAGATCTGCTTTCTGAATTTTGGAGACCTACTCTTTAGTTCTAGTACCTTGTCTCTTATATCGGTAATAAAGGGGTGTTTTTTGAAGATGAAAGGAGAATGTATTTTAAGGTGATTAAGCCTTGCTGAAAATATGTATAGTAGACATTGTTCTTTGTATCACTCAATTTATGGAGAAGTTTTTTTTAATGAAATCTCAATAACAGCAGTACCAGTGTCTCCCCTGAGTTTTGGAAGCCATGCGTTATATCACAGATCCCCTTTCTCTCTTTGCGTTCACTGCCAGGTAGCTCACAGCCAAATTTGAGACCCACTTCTTGCACCCTGAAAGGGAACTATTTGCATGTCCATTCATGCCCACTGGGCACCAAATATATTTTTCCCTACCCCTTAATTTGTTTTTTAAGAGTGATTGTCCTACTTTCTTTTCTTAATTATGTTCTGCCTGTGTCCTTGGCAACCTCCACAGATCCTTTTTGAATGGGGTGAGGGCTGCAATAACCAATACAGGCTCACAATGTCTCACCCTAAAACAACCTCACTTGGGCTTTCTGAAGAGAACATTTTTCATTTTTTTTTTTTTAGTCTTTTGTACTGCCAGATTTGTAGCAAAATGGTACCAGCTAGCTATCTTTAGTCATTATCACAAGAATGCTCAACCACTAACTATTCAGTCAATGGGAACTTATAGAAATGTATGGTCATTAGCAGCTCTTGTTGAGGGGCTTAGCACTCCACAGAGCTTGTGAATTTTCTCTGTTAATTGAGGAGTAACTGCTGACTTCCTTTTTTACACGTCCCTAAGAAACAGATGTGATCATTTTGCTTGGTTCTAGAAATAAATAACAACAGCAGTAGCAGCAATTACAGTAACAGCTAACATTTATCGAACTCTCATTTTGTATCAGACACTGGGCTATGTTTAAATGCATTATTTAGTTCTTCCAACAGCCCTGTGAGATTGATATTAAATTGCTTCCTTGTTCTTTCATGCCAGTTCCCCCAGAAGCTCCCACATACAGATTCATTGGATCACCTGCTTCTCACTTGCTCTCTCTGCATTGCTAAACCCTACTGGGACACAGTCACTCCATGATGTACCTCAGTGCTCCTGGACATCATACAGAGTGGCTTCGCTTCCTTGTTCTGGGCAGCACCTCTCCGTGCCTGCTGCTGTTGCTGTCTCCCTTCGAAGACCTTAATTCCTAGTCCTTCCTTCTAGCTGGGCCTCCGGATCACCAGGGAACTTTTAGCAATTACTGGGCCTCATCCCTGTCCCTGAAGATGACAGTTCCGCACGACTGTCACAGGAGACCAGCCTGTGGTGGTTGCAGAATTGCCTCAGGAGATTCTTTTTTTTATATATATATTTATTTATTTTAGTTCTTGGCAGGCGAACACAACATCTTTGTTGGTATGTGGTGCTGAGGTTCGAACCCGGGCCGCACGCATGCCAGGCGAGCGCGCTACCACTTGAGCCACATCCCCAGCCCTCAGGAGATTCTTAAGGGGCTCTTGGTTCAGGATCCCTGAGTGGGGTCCAAATAACAGAGAACCGCCTTTGTTCAAGGGAGACCCGTCCCCCCAGGCCCCGCTGTCCAGAGCCTCCCTTTTTCTTTTCTCCAGGACTAGATCTGCTTTCTCTGAATTTCCATGGACCCCCTTGGCCCTGTGTGCTCCACTGTGGCTTCAAACACACATTCATATTTTTCTCTTTGGTCCTGGAAGCGCTGGTCAGATTCCCTCCCATTCTTAGATGAACTTGTAAGGAAGAGCATATAAGGTGCATCCTTCATTATTCTGCCTTTGGTTCTTTCCAAGTTGCTTTTACAAAGGTCACCAGCATCGAAATCCACAGGATGCTCTGGGAAGCGCCTGCTGTCAGCTTTAATGGGGCACATAGTGTGGGGGAGACTCTTCCTTGGCCTTTTTTGGTACCATCTCTGCCTAGGTCTCCTGCTCACTCACCTCCATGTCTTAAGTGGTTCTAAAAAAAAATTTTTTTTTTTCAAGCAACTTTAAGAATAAAATAGAATCTTACTTCATTTATAAACAAGAGGATGTGAAATAATATGGTTGGGGAAGAAATGTCTTTCTTCTAGGGATCTGGATCTAGCATTTTCTTAATGAGGAAAATGTGGACATGAGGGAATGAATTTGGCAGAATTTCTTAAGACCCCTGTAAGCCAATTTCAGAAAACCCCAGTTTTGGGTCTTAGGTTTTCTCCTGGAAGGGGGAGGCAATTGTGGGTGCAGAGGATGGTTTCCACCAACTTAGGAAAACCCATCAGTTCTCAGGTCCTCGGAGGCTGATAAACCTCTTGGCAGCCCTTGTGTGTGATCCTGGGGGAGCTTTGCTACCCATGTGTCCTGTGACTGTGACAGTGCACCTGCTTCCCAGAACCAAGGGACATCTAGGTTCAGCCCCGAGCAGCACAGCTCAGCAGTTTGAACTCTACTTCTTTCTGCTTTGGCTTTTTTGATTTTGTTCTTATCCCATTCCTTCTTTCTTCTTCCCATACTGAAGTGAAGCTTTGCTGAAGTAAAGCATGCGTGCTATAGAAAATTTGGAAAATACTGAAGAAGAATGAAGAATGAAATCAATTTTCTTAACAACCATTATTCTGTCACTCAGATGTAGGAACCATAAACATGGTGGCCCTTTCTTTTCTATCTTCTTACTTGTGCAAACACTCATACATTTTTTTCCTTTTCTTTTCTTCTTCTTCTTTTTTTTTTTTTTTTTGTAGTTCTGGAGATTGAACTTAGGGGTTCTCTATCACTGAACCACATCCCTAGCCATTTTCAGTTTTTATGTTGAGACAGGGTTTCGCTAAGTTGCCCAGACTTACCTTGATCCATTCTCCAGCCCCAGCTTCCCTGGGAAGACAGGCGTGTGCCACTGTGCTTGGCCTCACACACGTTTTTTAGAAGTAAAATTTGGATCAAACTACATGTGAGAGTGTTTATTCTGTTTTTGTTTGGTAATGATATCTATGTCATGAAAAATTCTTTTTTTTTTTTTTTTTTTTTTGGTACCAGGGATTGAACCTAGGGGTGCTTAGTCACTGAGCCACATCCTCAGCTCTTTTTATGTTTTGTTTTGTTTTTAATTTTGAGTCAGAATTTCCCTAAGTTGCTTAGGTCCTCACTAAGTTGTTTAGGGCCTTGCTAAGTTGTTGAGGCTGGCATTGAACTCATAATCCCCCTCCCAAGCCACTGGGATTACAGGCCTGTGCCACCATGCCCAGATCATGAAAAATTCTTATTGAGATCGTTTTTTTTTTTTTTTTAAATGGTTTCCTAGTATTCTGTCTCAGAGATATTCATAATTTATTTAACTAATCCCCTGTTGTTGAACATTTAGACAGTTTCCAATTTGTGCTTTTATAAATAAATAATGCTACATTTAATAACCTTGAACATAATTGCTTGTGCATTGCTGATTATTTCTTTAGGACATATTTTTAGATGTTGGGTATTGCTGGGTTTCAGGGTAAGACCAACACTCTTGTGATTGATTGGCCTCCAGCTAGACAAATCTTCCTTGAGGGAGGGAGGTTCAGAGGCCAAGAGATTCTGCCTGCTTGCTGTTCACATCTGCTTGAAATCTAGGCTGTATGCTGGATTTCAGAAGAAGGCTGTAAAGCATTTATTCGGGAATGCCTAAGTGGGAAGCTCCCTGCACCCCCAGGTGAAATTAAGCACATGTGTTTCCAGATCAATCTCTATTTGCTAGAGGCTGGTTCTGAATTTTCTCAGTTCTTTGCATGCTTTGGAGAAGTTCCGAATTATCTTAGAAAGCAGCAATGGAAAAATCTAATATTTGTCATTATTTTACTTAATTTTGGAGATACAAAAGTAAGTAAGCCCTCAAGGGACTAACTGCCATGTAGCAGACAGGCAGGGAAAAGACTCATCATGTCATCATGGGTGAGAAGCATTGTGGGGGCAGAGAGGATTCTCCAATTTTGAGGGGTTGGGTGTCACCTCTGCTGCAGAGCTGATGTATGAGCTGAATCTAGAAGAACAAGAAATATTTCTTTTGTAGAGAGGGAAAAGTGTTCCAGGGAGAGGAAACAGCATGTGCAAGCCACAGAATTGTGACGATTCTGTGACATGTCAAGGGAGCCATGAATACATGCTCATAGGTGGTATCTAGGCAGAACTTTTCCACCTCTGTGCTGCACCAGGTGATGAAATCTGTGTAGACAATGACACTCTTGGTCCTAGGGCTTGAGCCCTTAAGAGCAATTTTGTTCATTTATCTCAGTGTGCCAAATGGCACGAATACTGATTTGTAGAAGGGTAACGGGAGCTGAGATGGAAAGTTGGACAGGGTGCCAAACATGAAGGACAATGTAGGCCACACAGAAAGGAGTTTAGATTGCTTTGTGAGCTATTTAGAGACAGTCCCCATTACAGACTACTATCGAGACAGGAGATAAGCTAAGCTGGTGTCCTTCTTTGCTCTCCTAACAATTCCACGACATACATCCCCACACAACAATTTGATGCTATTAACTCTGCATACTGACCTGCTTCACACTCCTTTGGGGGAATATCGCAGCATTGGAACTACACAGTGGAAACTCACAGTTGTGAAGTCTGTTCTGGGTTGGCAAAAGGTGACAGTCTAAGGAGGAAAGATTTGAAAAGTGATAATAGTAAAACATCAGTTATTTTGGTATCTCCAAAAGTGCTGTGCTATTTACTGTGACTGGTATGAAAAGAATCAGTAAATGGGAAAATTGTGTTTTGGCCAATATAAATTAAGCCTCCACATATCACCAGTCTGTTGTATTTTCTTTTTCTGGCATTTCTTATTCATTACATACCACTTCATATCTGAGGTCTTAAGAATTCTTCAGCTATGTGGCTAAGAAAAAAATAAAAATGTTGGAATTCTCAAAGGGCTATTAGACAGGAATTTGCTTTACTATTTGTTTTGTTTTTGTTTTAGTAAATGGTGTAAATCTAGACCTTAGAAAATAAAAAAAAAATAGAAATAGTTTTATTTTTAAACTTTACATGCTAATGCTTGATATGGGAATCATCTGAAGGTGTTTGGATTTTAGGAAATGAAACAAGCTTTTGTCATGACACATTATTTTCTTTTAGATACAAATACATTACAATGATATTTCTGTGTTTCAAATGTAAATATAATTATAAAAATTGTTTTACATAGTTGTAGATGGACAGCATGCCTTTATTTTATTTATTTATTTTTTTATGTGGTGCTGAGGATCGAACCCAGTGCCTCACATATGCTAGGCCAGTGCTCTGCCATTGAGCCATAGCCCCAGCCCCAAATATAATTATCATTTTTTTTTGGGGGGGGTAAGTTGTCATTCTACAAGAAGTATTTCATTTTCTTTTCCCTTCTCTTAACTAATTCCACTTCAAGACCAGGAGAACATGTAGTTCACATGGGTAGCTGAGCAGTCAGCATATTTTCATGCCAATCACTGTAGGGAATTTAGAATTACCGCTTCCTGGAGCCCACCCCACATCTCCCTCAGCAATGGTAGAACATGAGTCAAACACACCAGAAATTTCATATTAAAATTCAGAGGCATCTATGTGTTGACCAATTCTTAACCCCCTCAACAGAGCTCACGTAAAGGTAAGTGATGTATTCCTCTGTCCATCAATCTATACATGACTAACAAAAGAGGAGTGTAGCAGACCGTGGAGAACAAGGCAGGTATTCAGAAGGAAAATCAGAGACAGATGCCCTTCGCACTCTGGTGTCGAAGGCCACAGCGCTTGCATGTCACACCTGCAATGATTTGTGAGAGTGGATAGATTTTCCAGATGCTACTTTTCTCAGGCTCCAATAGAAGCTCCTGCTCCTACCATTGGCATATTCCTGTGATTCTGACTCCTGGTGGGAAGCAGATTTCTTGTTTATTTATTTGGTACTAAGATTGAACCCAGAATACCCTACCATGGAGCTGCATCCCCAGCTGACAGAGTCTTGCTAAATTTCCCAGGTGGGTCTTGAACTTGCAGGCCCTCTGCTCAGCCTCCTGAGTCTCTGAGATTACAGATGTGCCTCACTACACCCAACAGCTTTCTTTTAAATTTTATAAACATACTTGCTACAATTAATTGATCTGAAAAAATAGATCATGTCTCACAAATTGATACTTTTGTAAATCTTCAGTATCCACCCATTATTGTATTCCAGCTTTAGTGGCCTCATTAAAACAGTCATCCACCAACAAAGTGAATTGAGGCCACAAGAAATAAGGCTGCATAAATGGCATCTTGAGAATTGGAGGAGTCAATTGAGAGTGGCCAAGAAGTGGAGAGGCCCATTGCTTTCTTGTCTTGTGACTGGCTTTTTTTTTTTTTTAAAGCTGGAAAATATCAGTTCTTACAAGATGGTGCTGCACAATATGAATAATTGATGTATAATTATTAGGTGAATGAAGAGTTTCTTTTGGCAGCAAGAGTCAACCCTTTGCCGAATAGGTTGGTTTCATACACCAAGTTACTAGTATATTTTGGTCTCTCTGTCTCCTGGGAATTAGTGTAAAAGCTGGTGAGTCCATTTCCTCAAAATGTCAGACAGGGTTAGTACGTGTGTGACTGAGAAGTGCTACCCTTAGGTGTAATGTACCCCATAGAAATGAAGACTTATGTTCACACAAAAATGTTGCATGCAGACATTCTTTGATCATCATTCACAATAGTCAAAAGGTGACAATAACAGCAATGCCATCAACCTTCATGAAGAATATATCAAATTTGGTTATCTCCAAATAATGGAATATGATTTGGCCATAACAAGAATGAAGTACTGATACATTGTCTGCAGAAACTTTGGCACCATTATGCTGACGGAAAGAGGCTAGTCACAAAAGGTCAAATATTGTATGTTTTTATTCATGTGAAATTTCCAGAGCAGAGAAATCTATAAAGATGGAAAGTAGATTAGTGGCTCCTTAGGGCTTTGGGTGGGGAGGATAAGGAGATGGAGACTGAGAGCCAACAGGTATGGAGTTTATTTTTGAGATGATAAAATGTTTTAAAATTGCCTGTGGTGGTAGTTACATGTATTTGTAAGTACTATGCCCCAAACTGTTGACTTGTATACTTTAGTTGGGTGATTGTGTGGCTTATTAATTATATCTCAATAGAGCTGTTAAAAATCCCCACTTAAAACATAAAACTGTGGCTGTTACTGTGGAATGTGACAGGAGGGTGCTTCAGGGAGGAACATTTAGATGACTTGAGCCATAATGTTCCGTTTCAAAGCTAGATGGTAGGTACACAGATGTTCACTGTGTTCAATTTACTGTTTTTGTTTAAATTCATAGATCTGTCATCAATATGGTTGGTATATGTGATATATTTTGTATACAAAAAAATCTCTGACCCATACATCAAAAGCGCTGGTGAATCATGGAAAAGTATGCTTTATAATACATACTTTAAAAGGATCAAATGTCATTCTGTGAAAGCTTGCCACTGCGTCTCATTGTCATTCATCACCATCACCAACACCGTTGCCATTGTCCAGTATCTAGGGCATCTCCAGGGTGCCCTATCATACAATGTTGTCCGGTGTTTGACTGGAGAAGGGATTAGTTATAGCTGTAGTAATGGTGGCCATTTATTTGGGACCTGTGAAATGCTAGGCTCTGTTATAGGGGCTTTTTGTATGCGATTTTCAATTCAATTATGTAATGTGTGTACTGATCCTTCTTTTACTGAAGACACAACCAGGTCTGGAGAGGTTAAGTTTTGAGAATCGAGGAGCTAGTTAGTAAAGAGCAGGTCTGGAATTTGAACCCCTGTCTAACACTAGAGTTTGCTCTTAACGACAGCACCATGCCAGCTTTTACTATCCTACTGCGTCATGAACTTCTGAAATCCATGTCCCTCTTTGATAGACTTCACAGAAATATCATGCCTTCTCTCCAGGTGAGAATCACAATCTTTTTTCTGTCTCCATGAGCCAAGACCACTTTGCTAAGCCTTATATTGTTTGTTTGCAATGCAGACAGTATTTGTTTTGCAGGTATAAAATTAGACTGAATATGCATTTTCAAATGAGATATTTCCCCTGGAGTTTTAGACACAATCTTCCCTCTTCTCCCAACACATATACCTCCATCTTAAAGACTTAAATCCGTTTTCAAAAAGATGCTTTGCAGTGGAGGGCAGTACTTGATTAACTCCTGATGAGGAGAGTAGCAGGTTGTTTTTATTGAGCATAAATAACAGAACTGTAGAATGGAAGGGAACTTGGAGATCAATCATTTTAGAGTTTTCATTTTTCAGATGAGGGACCTGAGACCTAAAATAAGAAGGAGAGGTGAGATGGTCTGGTTGCAGTTGACCTCCGGAAGTCGGGTGTGAATTGAGGAGGAGAATGTCCTGAGGTCTGTTCTTTTGTGCTTTCTCTAGTTATGTTCTTACCTCTAACTCTATGCCAGCCAGTGTCCCTGCACCTTTGCTTCAAAAGTGTGCAAACAACAGCCTTTGTTCTTGGAGATCACGGTCTTTTAGGGGAGGTGAGAGTCTGATAATTCTAGAATAAAGCATAGGAGGTTGGGAATCACAGAAGAGGGACCTTTATTTTAGCCTTGGGGATGGGAGGATGGAGATATTAGAGAAGGAGGTTTCAGGTAATTAGTATTTGAGCTGAATCCTGAAAGTTGTATTGAGTTGAGAGACACTTGGTATATTGAGGAAAATGCCCATAATTTAGAGGAGGCAAGGAAAGGGAGATGGCACTGTGGTGTAGGACTGGGACATGTCGTGAAGGGCTTCTTATGCTGTGCTTACCTTCAGGTAGGGGACTTATTGACTGGTTTAAACATGACCAGATTTACTGTTGAGAAATCACTCTGGTAGCAGTGTCTGAGGTTTCCTTGGAGAGGGAAGGACAAGTCAAGGGAAAAGATGACTTTACTCCGTTGAAAAGTATTAAGTAGTCTCTGTGTGGCATGGACAACTGATTATTTGCTACAATATTTTATTTACTAAAACATGGAAATCAGTATTGTAATTTTCAGGTGCCTTCCAATTCCGTAAATGTTCAAATGTGAAAAAATATGCGTTTTAGGATCGATGTAAGTCCTGAATCAATATTTGTTAGAAGAATGAATGAACCAATCTTTTCTGGCAGTGCCCTGTGTAGATGTGGAAGGGAATAAATGCCTGAGAAATGAGCATTACATTTGCTCTCTAAGTTGTGTGACTTTCCTTAGTGAGACACATTTTGAGAGAAATCACCGATTGCTTTCCTTGAACAATTTTCCTTTTTAAATTTTTTTTTAATAGTTTTAGATGAACACAATATCTTTATTTATTTTTAGGTGGTGCTGAGGATCAAACCTGGAGCCTCCAACTTGCTGGACAGGTGCTCTAGCACCGAGCCACAACCCCAGCCCCAAACGCTTGTCCTTTTACATTTTCTTATTGGTATATTAGAGTTGTTTGCAATGATGGGGTTTGTAGTTCCGTATTCGTACATGCACATAATACAACAATATAATTTGGCGACTATCACTCCCCTCTACATCACTCTTGATAGAATTTTTTGGAAAATAGATTTGAGAAATGACTGAAGGAGCAAATTACTCTATGGGAGAGTGATGCTATTTCATTTAGATTTCAGGTCAAATAGTGGAAGCTGTGTTTGGGAACCCGCAGGGTGCCAGTGGGCCTTTCCTGTGGTTCAAGAGGCGGGGCTTAAAAATAAGTGATAAGGTCACCACACAACTGAGAAAAAAACCTGGGGACAATTTAGAGGTCAGCCTTTGGTGGCACTCCTAGAGGGAAATTGCTGTTTGAAAGTTTGGCTTAAGTTTTTGATGACTGCTCAGTCCTGCAGCAGCTGGGTATTTCCTGGACCTCAGTCAGTCTTATCCTTTCTTCCCACTATTTGCTCAGTGGGATTCCAGCCAGGAATGTCTAAGAGACAAGGACAGCTGGGTCTGCCTTGACCTTGGGATTGCATTTTGCTTCTGTGGCTGTTTTGCTTCAGTTTGCACCATTTCAGGGGCACTTCCACAGGCAGAATGCAGTGGGCCTGCCAAACTGAGATGCATTCTTCACATTCTCCATGTGTCTGTACTTGTGCAACCTGAGAAAGTGAGCTGAGCTAGGAGAGAAGGGTCAAAGGAGGTGGTAGAAAGTGCTGTCTGTCCTTAGATATACTGATAGAGTGGCCTCTTTTACCGTGGTTCCTAGAAATGTGACTTATATGAGCCTGCCACATCACCTTGAAGGGAGAAGGCCCACTGTTTCTATGAGACAGAATGACCAAAAGGTTTTGGAACCTGTTTCTTTGGGACTAACTAGGATGATTATTCTAAAGCCCAGTAAAACGGTTGAAAATTTCTTCTCTTGGGAGACAAAGGTCTGCATGGAAAAGATCCTTGTGTATGCTAGTTGTATTTTCTTAACAATAAAACACTGATGGTCTCTGAGTGGACTGAAGATGGGCTATTTTTATTTTCTCAAGACGCTGCACACTAATTATGAAAAGCTGCCTTTCTCTTAGGTGGGACCCTACAAGAGGGGATTTCTGCCATAAGCTTTTGTCTGGTTGGCTGACTCCAGCCGTCTCCTTCCATCTCGCACAGCCACCAGTTTCCACATTGCAACCAGAGGAACTTGCTGGAAACACCCACCTGTCCACCAGTCCTTCGCTGTATTGGGGCCTTCAACTTCTGTGCCTGATTTTAGTTCTTCTGATGGGCTTCTGTTTGCTGTCCAGATTCTACCTTTAGCCACTCAGGCTCAAGATCAGGTTCCCAACAAAGCTTTTCCTGCTTTGGAGGTAATCTCTCTCCTTTCTGAGCTGACTTGACTTCATTCAATCTTTTTTGGGTGCCACTTGACTACTTTCCACCTCATGTCACAGACGCAGTCGTTAATATATTTCTGAAAACCAGAAATTCTGCTGGAAAAGCTACCAAGGGCAGGTTTCCTTTTTTACTAAGTGGGAAAAGTGATAATGTGTTACATTTCAAAGCTCTCAAAGCCCTAACCAGTTCTCCAAAAGTGCAGCTAAAACACAGTAAGTACCTATAAATAAGCTCATTTTTCAGGATACAAATTGCTCAAATCCTAGTTTTCTGTGATTGGTAAGGATTCTTTTGAGTTCACTCATGAACATAGCCAGCATCTGGGACCACACCGTTGTATTTACCCTAACACTTTTCAAGTCATCTCCACGACATTCTGAGGTCTCACCAATTACATTTGAAGTAACTTTGGTCTCTACCATGTTTTGCTTAAAATGTTTTGAATTTTGAAATCATAAATACCCTTTGAACAGTTGGCCAGATTTTGTTTTATTGAGAGTTGGGTACCTTCTTTGAATCTTTAGAATTGAAAACCAAGAGTCATTCTCCTGAGAAGCACATGAGGTGGGGACTTTGCACAAGTGTCCTGTGCCCACTTGTGGGTTCCATCTCCCTCTGTAGGACCAATGCACATAGAAAGTACGATCCACACCCACTTCAGCTTTGTGTTCTAAGACCAAGCACAACTACTCCTTCTGGTTGCTTAAAACCTTTTTTATTTTTCTTTATAAATTAGATGAGAACTTGAAAGAAGGTTTTGAGCTGTTCATTAAAATCTAGACAGTTACTCTTCAGCAATTATAGAGTATTGGAAACTTGTGAATCATAAAGTTCTTTTCTTTTAAGCATTAGCAGATTTTTTTCCCCCTGGGTGTCTACTTTTTAAAAATCTTGTCCACATCCCCTGGCTTTTTATACAGTTATCAAAAAAAAAAAAAAAAAAGAAAGAAATTATTCCATGAATGTCTTGTGACAGAGATCAGAAATAGATATTTCTGAAAACTGAAGTTTGCTTTGTGTCATCACAGTTATTGTATATATTCCAGGAGGAAAAAACTTTTGGTCTACCATCTTGGATCTATCTGTGGCTCAGTAAATTAAACTGAAAAAGAAAGATTTTATTAAAAGAAAAGAACAGATTTAATTACATCCATGTGCAGGGGAGTTCTCAAATATGATCAAAGAAGTGGTTAGAATTTGGGATGTATATACCATCTTGGCAAAAAAGCAATAAATGACAGAGTTGTGACAAGAAAAAGGATAAGGATTTGGGGATTGTAGGGGCGGTCAATTATGAGAAGTTAAGAATATGAGGGAAACTAAGGGGAGATAAAGGCTACTGCAGTAGGGTTGCTTATGCAGATTCAGGTCACTGCCATCTCCAGTGAAACTTGGTATGGGAGAGAGAAGGGGACACCTTCACAAAGGGAAATTTATCCCCTGCCTTTGGGTAGATAGGGAAGGGTAGAGAGTTTTATTCTACATCTGTTGTTTCTCTGTTGCCTTCTGCTCAAAATAATCTTCATGCCAAAATGGCATATTTTGGAGTGGCAGATTCTGATCCTCATCCATACAAACACCCCTTCCCTTTTTACACACACACACACACACACACACACACACACACAGACAGATAAAAATACTTTCTGTACTTAGGCCTGAAAGTCTAGCTCAAAGACAAGTCTTCCCAGCCATGGCACTCTGTGGGTCAGTCTTATACATGGAGGTACATTGTCTGGGAAGATACCGATCAGGAGCAGGAAGGCTCCTAAACTTATACTCAGGCAAGCACCCCTCAAAACTTGTTTCTTCCCATATAAAATGGAGGTGATGAATGTATCACCTACCCAGCTTGTATTAAGGACTGTTGAAGGGTCAGCTAAGATTCTAGATAATAGAGTTCTTTCAGATGACCAATGCAATGCTTGGACTTTGTTTCCTAAAAACACACACAAAACATGGGATCTAGTTGTACGGGGGTCACAGATACCAATGGGCCCACAGGTTCACAGTCCTTGAGCAAGATAGGCCAGCATACTCATTTCATGAAGGATAGGTGTGAGGTTAACATGCATCTTCCCAGATAGGCAGGGAAGCAGATTGGTGGTTTTGGAAGTTCATGTGGCAAGAGGTGCGTCCCCTGCATCCCCCTGGCACCATGTTCTTCCTCTGGAAGTGAAAGCCAAGTGCAGCACGACAGTTTGTTGGCAGCTTCTGTGAGCCTAACCAAGGCATTTAGTTCTGTTAATTGAGTGGCTATGTGGGAGACCCTCTGAAACAGGGGCTCTCCAGAGGAGTTTGTAAACAATAATTGCTCAGTCTGCCAGGGAACGATGTTGAGAACAGAAGGTCTAGAAAAGAGATCAACGGTAGTTACGGCGACAAAAGGCATAAAATGAGGCTGCAATCTTGTACCGCTATTATTTATTATCCACTTTTGGTCTTATTTGTGCTGCTTTCAAAGATGGTGTGGCAGTTATTAACGCTGAGTGGAGATCTGACAGGAGCATATTCGGTTAGGTGGTGTTTTAATAGCTCAACTAAAGCTCTGAGTAATTACTCAGGATCTCTTCTGTGTGGCTGATTGTGCACTTGTGCTTCGGGCAGGAAGAGGTACCTTACTTGGTGGGTTTTGCTTCCCTTTGGTTGCTCTGTGCCAGAAAGGCATGGAGATCTTGTCACATGTTGCTTGAAAATTGGGCATGCTGGTGAAGCTTTGCAGCTGACGGTGCCTGGGAGCTCTAATTACTGTTAGTTAGGACCACTCTGGTGCACAGCTTTGGGGGGACTGTTCCAGCATATTTGTGTCATGTTGTGCTATATGTGGATGATGCCTTTTGGAGTTGTGTACAGAGGCACAGCAGGTTGCCAGCCTCAATGGATGCCATGGGCCGGTGGAAACAAGGGGCTCCTTTAGGGGGCGGTTGGCTGGGTGTTTGTGGTGAAAGTCTCCATAATGAGAGGCTTTTATGTCTTGATGCTCACTGCCTTGCTAAGTGGCAGCCATATTACCATTTCATTGGAAACCCTGTTCTATTCTTTAAGTACTCCCCTGTAGGAGTCCATCTGTGGGCTGCTCTTCCATTGTCACACAAAGGTTGACAAATGGAGGACATTATCTACCTGAAAGAATATTCTGTGGTCACACACACATGGCCCCAAACAAGTTGCTCTGTGTTCTGTTAAATGATTCATAGATCCCCTCATGGCAGGCTAATGGCATGGAACATCTGCCAATTAAGAACACGTGCTCCAGTCCCTCTCAAGTTCCTGCAGCGGGCACTCCACAAATGCCGGTATCTCCTTGTGTCTCCTCCTTGGGGCTGAGATTGTGACTTTTCATCCTTGGATTCCCAGTGCATAGTACAAAGCTGGCCCAGAACAGCCACTTGGAAAATATGTTGATGATGATTAATGAGTGACTGAAAAAACTCTTGATGCGTGCTGATGCAGAATCTGGTGGAACCAGCTTGTTGGGTCAGATTTCCCAAGTTTTAGTGTTATCCAGTACCCATGGAGTTCTTGCTTGGACGACGTTAGTCCCTGAAGACCACACTAAACATGGAATCTAGGTAGGAGGTTCACAGATATCAGTGCATCCACACAGGTTCTGGGATGTCCGTTACAGAAGTCACGCTCTCATTATTGTTTGAGCAAAGGAAGGATGGTGGCATCTTTTGAGGGCCCAGTAAATACTGGGTGTTGGATTAGATCTTTCATGGGCAGATAAGAGGTGGCTCAGAACTTGATATTAATTGCTCACTTGCTTCGTTTAGGCCTCATTTTTATCATCTCTGGAATTAAACTATTGATGTCCACCTTATAGTGTTCTTGTTAGGGTTACGGATGATGCATGTGGGTGCTCACAGTGCTCCAGAAATGAATACTGCTCTAGTGAATTCAGTCACTCATTTCATACTTGCCATAAACCCATTAGAAGCTATTAGAAAGTATAGGTACTTCAGGCAGCTTCCTCAGTCTAGAGGAGAAGGTCAGATACTTAAATATAGAATTAAAATACATGGCAGGTGTTAGTCATTTTCTAGAACAAATACTATGAGAACACAGAGGAGGAGGACTAAAATCTCTTGGGGAGAAGGCATGGGTTTTAGGCTTGTTAGGTTCTATAATTTGGTCACCAGCCTGTGGCACTATTGAGGAGCGGTGGAACTTGTGGAAGGTGGGGCCTCGTGGAAGGATGTTAACTTGTTGGGGGGCTATGCCCTTGAAGGGCTATTGGGACACTTGTCCCTTCGTCTCTCCTTACATCCTGGCTGCCATGAGGTAAATAGTCTTCCTCCTTCCTCTGCTACACGATTCTGCTGCTGTGAGGTGTCATGCCACACAGACCCAAAGCCATGGGCCAGGAGACCATGGACGCAAACCTCTGAAACCGTGAACCAAAATGAACCGTATTTGTTTGAAATAGATTTCTCAGGTATTTTGTCAGAGTGACGGAAGCTGACCAACACAGTGAATAGGATGTTTAATCCGATTTAAAGGTGGAAACCAGCCTGTAAGGAAGTCACTTATGAAGAGAGGAATCGAAAGCAGTGAAAGAAGAGCAGGGTCGTGGTGTGTGTGAGGGTGTGTCCGTGTGTGCACAAGGGGTAGGGAGGAAGTCACCCTTTGTGGGAGAAATATTCCCAAGGCATTTAGGAAATTTGGTAAGAAGGTAAAATAGCCTACTCATTCACATAGTTCAAAAGTAGCAGGGCCTGAAATTTGAACTGAAATGATTTCTATGACACCTGGGGCTCTTTCTACTTTTTAAATACCTGATCTTGAAAGTGTGTACATTGCTACATTTTTATGTGTTGCATTATTACCTCCTTCCCAAGAGGACAGTATTTGAGTTAATGGGTGTCCATGGGAAATTTTTGTATTATAAAAGTGAGGTTCTAAGTCAGACCTTTGAGGAGTGGCTGTTTTGGGGTAAAGTGAGAGGTACTAGTCTTCTCCAATAAGACAAGAGACTTCTCTGTCAAGAGGAAATGAAGACTGGACCTCCTGATCAGGAGAGATGAGATGGTCCCAGGTGCCAGAGGCTGAGCATGGTGGTATTGATGGTTCATGGAAATGACTAACATGAATTATGCTATATGTTCTATTATGATGATGATGCCTGGAGACAGTTCAAGTAAAAGAAAGACCCCACATCAAATAGCCAAGTCCTTAACTGGCAAGAATCTTTGGGAAGATGTGTCTGCCTCCCCCAATTGTCCCTACTACTGTGTATTCTTTTCATCTTACAGTGTTGGTTTAGTTCTGCTGGAGCCCAGGTTCCAAGCTACTGAGCCATTTCTAGAGTACGTTTCTCTTTTGAGAATTTAGAATCAACCTCATTCATCTAGAAGACTCTAGGAAGAAGAGAGCCAGGGTCTCCCTGCTGGTGAGAAACTTCACGTTCCTTGCCGGCAGTGGTGGAATCTCATGGGACCACAGGTAGCTTTGGTATCAACTGAATGGCTCTCCTCCAAAAGGGAGGTTCAGTGACACGTAGATTTTTCATTATAATTGCTGTCATTATTCTTTTTACAATAATGTTTTAAAAAAATGTTTTTAGTTCTTTTTTATTTATATGTGGTGCTGAACCCAGTGCCTCACATATGTGAGGCAAGTGCTTGTACCAATGAGCCAAAGCCCCAGCCTGATGTCATTATTCTTAAATCATTACTTGACTTATTCACTTGCATAAAAATCCCACTTTTCATTACCTCTCTAGCCACATATGCCTCAAGTTTCTTGTTTCAAAACAACATTTGAGTACAGTGGCTGAGTAAGATACATGAGAAGAATGCTAGAAAGAACTATCCCTAGAAAGATTTGGGGCCATGTGGAGGATATGAGAGCTGATACCGGGTTTGGGGGATGTTGCCATAAGCCCGTTTTAATTACACATCTACTGGCAAACTTTGGTATCTCAATGAAGCAGGACTCTACTTGCAAGTATTATGAGCTGAGCATTTTGCTATGTGATATGGTTAAAGCCAGAGTGGAATTAAGTAATAAGGTTGAAGATTTCTGCTCTGTAACAAAATATGGCTTTTTTTTTTTTTGTAGTACACTTTACAACTGAGCTACATCCCCAGTCTTTTTTAGTTTTTGAGATAATGTCTCACTAACTTATTGAGGTAGCCTTGAACTTTCAATCCTCCTGCCTCAGCTTCCTGAGTCACTAGGATTACAGGCATGTTCTACCATGCCTAGTTTAGCTTCTGGGTTTTAAGTAAGTTAACACCTTAGTGACTGAGCTCTGAACCATCCTAGGGTAGGTTTGTTTTTTTTTTTTAATTGTTGGATTGTTCATATCTATTTTCTCTTTCTTTTAAATTGAAGATGACCTCACAATGACTCCATTGTTTTTTTAAACCTCTTAATTGTGAAGTACTTGCTGAAAAGTGCACAAGACAAATGTATTCTGCTTGCATGAGCGGCACCAGTGTAACCATGTCACCATTCAAGGAACAAAACCATCCTGTTATTAGCCTCAGAGAACCACTTCACTGATCACAAATATTGAGAGGATCAGAAGACATTTTATGTCAGTGAAAAGCAATACTTAATAATAATTCAGAAAGAAACTTAGTTTTCTTCTACATTCAGACAATAACTTAGAAACCCTAAAATGATACAGTTATTTAACAGAGGTTTTGGAACATCAACCCTAGTGGAGAACCCTGGTTTAATAGAGAAATCTGATTGTAATTAGCAATTGATTGAATGAAAAAATACACACACACACAACAACAACAACAACAACAATACCAAGTATTCCTCTCATTACCTTTTAAAAAATAATATTACTTTTTCTTGAAATCTATTCTGTATGGCAATAGAAAATTAAACTGGTCTTCAGTTCTAATCTCAGTAATTATAAATTGTGAGTAGAGGTGCAATAAAGAATATTTTCTGATTTTGAAAATTGGGGCTGTGAATTGTACAGGTGAACAATGTGCTTCTCTCCCGACCCCCGCTCTTTCTTTCTTTCCTTTTCTTTGAGTCAGGGATTGAACTCAGGGGCACTCAACCACTGAACCACATCCCCAGCCCCTTTTGTGTTTTATTCAGAGACAGGATCTCACTGAGTTGCTTAGCACCTTGCTTTTGCTGAGGCTGGCTTGGAACTCGCAATCCCCTTGCCCTGTCCTCCCAAGACTCTGGGATTACAGGCTTGCTCCACGGCGCCCAGCTGAACAATGCAGTTTTGAGCCTGCTTGCCAAAACATTCCTATTGGTGAAGGAGAGGAAATGGGAAACCCTAAGATGCTAGTGTACTCACTGAGAAGCCTGCAGCAGAAGCCTGAGCTTTATTAGCATCTTCTTTGCTTTATTTTAAAATTGGTACTGAGTTTTCCATGTTTAATATATTAAAAAAAATCCACACACCAATATCTTTATGGAAAACAGGCTTTCCAGAAGGTGAGCTATATTTGAATGTGGCTTCACAGATTATCAAGCGTCAGCCGGTTCTCCCAGAGGAATGTATATTCAATCTTCCATGTGCATCTCTGCATTTCCCCAGAGAAAAAAGTAACAGCTTATATATGTGTCCTTGTTAATTTTGGTAAAATCATTTATTTACCTAGCTGACCATTATCAGCTCCCTCCGACTCCCATCCTGGTGTCTGCATATTGCTAAAACCGCCAGGATGAAGAGCCCAGCCCTGTTCCTGGGGAAGCAGGGACACTGGGTTGTGAGGAAGGTGGGTATAAAGAAATAATCTCAGCAATGTAATTGACGTCGCTTTGTTGGGAGAAGCGAGGCATCAGACATGGTGTTTTGTTTAAGAAAATGAATGGCTTCATGGTCTCGATTCCACGTGTGCCTGCCGTTTTGTCTGCACCGTGCCTTCGGTATTTGAAGTCCACCTGCCCTGTGAGATGCTCCTGGAATTGTGGATTCTGGAAATACCCTCACACTGGAGGGATGCTGTTAGGTGCTATCTCCAAGTGATATGACTTGAAATTTCTGACAAAGTGACACTTGCCTTGATGTGTATACTGTTAAAATAGCACCACAGTAGAGGCAGGTGTATTCCTTCTGCCGATCTCTCTTCCCTTGTTCAAATCCTGCTTGTGTTTTGAAGTCCCGCCTGATGCCACCTTCCCTCTCCGCATTCTTGACTGTTGGTCTGTATTGATTTTCTGCCTGTGTGAACTCTCCTAGCATTTATGGTGTGTTCTTCCCATCTGGCTGGGTAGAGCCGGCATCCCTGTTGCCATCCCTTCTCCTTCCAGGATCAGGATTCTTGTGAAGTGGGTGAGAGCAGTCCCGGCAGCAGATCTTTCCTCCCTACCCTCATCAGAGTGGCGGAGCTTCTCCTCCATCTGGCCTCAGGCTCTTGCCCTGGCAGCCCCAAGGCCTCCCCCGTGGTTCTGTCTTTAGCTCTGGCACCAAGAGGATCCAAGTCTGCTGTGAATTTCTTTTCTCCTGGAATCCACACTGGCATCCCCTCTCACTCCCTTCCCCAGCATTTTGAAAGCAGTGGCCATTCTATAGCCCTATTCATACCAGCTTAGGTGACTTGTCAGTCAGAGCCAGTGGCTTTCAGCTCTTTCTCCATTTCCATTAAAACTCCACCCATAGGACTGGAGAGGTAGCTCAGTTGGTAGAGTGCTTTCCTTGCATGCACAAGACCCTGGGTTCAATCCCCAGCACCACCATAAAGTGGGATGAACTGAATATCATTCTGCAGTGGCCTTCATGTGCTGTTTTTCATCTGTGTGTCCTTCAGGGGTGGCCACCATGAGTTCCCTTTCTGATGGGCACATTTTATTTCAGTATTAACTGATAAAAACCAATTTAATCATTGCTTTGTATTTGGCAAAATTCTTTCGTTCTTTTTATCTCATTTCATTTTTAGTACAGCTCTGAGAGGCAGGCAACCTGCCAATATTCTTATTTCTGATGTATGGGAAGAGAAACCAAGGGCTAGAAGATTTCAGTGGATTTGCTCAATGTCAGACAAAAATTGTAAACGATGAAGTCAGTTTGTCAAATTCTTCCAAACCACAATCCTTCTGCTTCCCTTCATTTACATTTCCTGTATGTTAATCTATTATGACTAATTAGACCTGCTCCTTGAGGGACATCTCCTTTTATAATGTCCCCTATAATAACAAATGGTTTAATTTGCCATTTGATTATGGGAGCTAAATAGTGGTTTCCCCAATTAGTGTCTCTGACTCTGGGCTGGGTGTTTCCCTACACTTTCCTTACATCTTACAGGTCTCTGCTAGATAAATTTTGTCAGTACTTTTGGATCATTTATGTGTATTTGAATCACATGGGGATGTTGTTAAAATGTTAATTCTGATTCAGTAGGTCTGGGTGGGTCAGATCTCTGCATTTCTTTCAAGGTTCCCAGGTGATGGGGACACTGCTGGTCACAGAACTCACTTTAAGGAGTGAGTTCTTCACCTCTTTATAGATGAAGAAACCTTGGCTCAAGACATCAAGTAGTTTTTCAAAAATGCCACACTTGGAAGTGTAAAGTACAGCTCAGATCCTAAACTTGCTCCCTGGAGAGTTGCCTTCCAGGGTGGTAAGGCAGACACGTTCAAGGACATCTTTGGGGTGTACTTTAATGTAGAATTTACTCCAGTGGAGTGGATTGGGAGGGACTTAGAGATGAATGATGATTTGAGTTGGGCCTCGAAGGTCTACATAACAAAGATGGAATCAGAGGAATATCTGGATAGCAGCAACAAAACAAGAATAAGAACACGAATGGGAGAGTCTATGGGACATCTTCTGGGAACAGGCTGGAGCTGATGCCTGGGGAGAGGTAGGGTGCAGCTTTAGGTAAAGTCTGAGTTGGATGCAGAGTAGAGCAGCCAAGGGAGCTCCTGGGAGACCTGGAGGAGGGTCTGTGATAGCACATTGGAGGTGCCCAGGAAATGAGCATGGATCAATACACCGCCCATTCTCTGGTTGTTAGCCGTCCACTGCCAGTGGTGTGCCTTGGCATCTCCATGGAGCTCTGTGGCTTGGTCGAAAGCCACAGAATTGCTCTGTGACACCCTTTACTATTGTTCCTATAGAGCCTGCCATTGTAAAGTCTGTTCACTTTTGGCAATAAAGGATGCATCACCCTCTCCCTGCCCCCCCACCTTTCCATATTTTCTTCCAGGCTATGAAAAAAGGCTGTTTTTCCACAGACCAGTAATAAACATTCTTAAAAGAAGCATTGTTCCTTTAGTAGCAATCTGCAATGGGAAAAGTAGAACAGAGACAAAGTGCAATCCTGGTCTGAATGGAGACCGGTTTTTCTTTGTGTGAATAACCAGCATTCCAGTCAGGTTGCCACGGTGATGCTGAGATTATAACTGTTCATGCCAGCAGTCAGAGAATGTTGCCCAATTAGTTATTCTCGGCTGCTGGGTTACCTTGACAGTGGCTCAGACAGCAGGTTTTGAGTTCAAAGGCCTTCAAATGAGCAATCAGGAGACCTGTAGTTCTGCTTCTCTGGATGGGGCGCAGGGACTATAAGTCCCAGCATGCTCTGGATTAGGCTATATGTGGACATGAAAGCAGGTGCCATTTTTAATTTCTTTGCGCCTTTTGGTAAGAATGGGCTACCAGAATCTTTGGATTGTTAGCTACATGTTTTGTAAGGGCTTTCCTAGGCTGTGTTTACATGTTTGGATTGGAGACAGAGAGAATGTGCTTTAGTTTTTTCTTTTGTTTTAACTTGCAAGATGCCCTGTATAATTTCTGGGGTGTAGGAGGTATCCAGGGAAATGTGGCTTATTCCAATATTATTTCAGAAATCATCAAGCATTATACAGTGCAATTATTATTATTATTAGCATCTTTTTGTCACTTTATTCTCTTGGTCACAATGGCCTAGGATGTGCTATGGTAACAAAAAATTTTTGAGGCTTTATATGACTTTGATTTATTTCTTGTCCCTGCCACATGCCCATTGTGGGTCAGTAGAGGACTCTATTCATCAGCGATCTAAGAACATAGACTCCTGGAGGCTTTGTGACCACATGTGTGTCCACAGTCATCACAGTGCTTTGTACAGGAGATCATATATTCCATCTGGAAGTGGCACATTCCTTCCAGCCATACTTCATCAGTTAAAGTAAATCAAGTGCTCCTACTCAGCTTCAGGAAGGGCAGGGAGTGCCATCTTACAACATGCCCACAGAAGGAGAAGTGGAATATTTGTTGAAAAACTCTAATGACTACAACCTCTACCAAAAGCAAGAAGGCTGATGGAGAAGAGTGTTTTAAAGCAGGACTACTAGTTAGACATAAAAATATAAAAATCTCTAAAGAGTAAATCAATTAGAATTCAGTTGCATCATAGCAAACCCAAGAAATCAATGCATTAAGGAAGACAGAAGTTTATTTCTCTCTCATGTCCAGAAATAGGCAGGTCAGTAGTGGCATGGTAGTTCCATGGCCTTGAGAGGCTTAGGATCATTTTATTGTTCTACTGTAACAGTATAGCATAAGCCTTCTGTTTTTCAGTTAACCTTAGGATCAGATGTGACTGCAGGGTTCCAGCTATCACATCTTCACTTCAGGAAACTAGTGGGAGAAGGGAAAAATAACAAAAGAGCAAAAGAGCTCTTCTTCCAGTTAAGCCAGTTTCATTTGAGTAGACCTTTTGAATGTCCCATCCAATACTTTTGATATTGGCTAAATTATATTGTCATATTTTGTGCATGTATGAATATGTAAAAATATTTTTTATCATATGGGCAATTATAATGCACCAATCAAAAACATGGAAAAAATACGTCTGCTTTTATGTAACTGACTTAGTCACATATTCACTTCTGACTTCATTGGAGTTGGGGCATGTATTTTTGAGGTGCATACTTTGCCTCCCAAATAAAACTGAGATTTTTATAACTAAGAAACAAGGGGAGAGTCGACATTGGATGGCACTGAACAGTCCTGGTAACATTAACTTAAGAAGCAAATTTTGGTTAAGTAGGAGTGACAAGGGAAAGATGGCTGTGTGCATCAGCACTTTGCAGCCTGTGCTCTGCAGTACCCCAGTCTGTAGAGGGGATAGGACTCTCCTTAAAGGAGTGTGATGAGGCCAGACAGATTTGGGAAGTGCAGAAAGCTTGTCTCTAGAGATTTGCAGGGTACATTAACACATTAAAATCTCTGAGAAGCTCTGCTCTAAAGAAACCCCCAACCAATGGGGAAGAGTGGTGGTACACACCTGTAATCCCAGCGGCTCAGGAGTTCAAAGCCAGCCTCAACAAAGGCAAGGCACTAAGCAACTCAGTGAGACCCTGTCTCTAAATGAAATTCAAAAAAATACAAAATAGGGCTGGGGATGTGGCTCAGTGGCCAAGTGCACCTGAATTCAATCCCCTGTACTCACCCCACTTCGCTCCTGAAAAAAAAAAAAAAGACAGAGAAAGAAAAGAAACCCCCAGCCTACTATTTTTTTTTTTTTTTTTGGTTCCAATGTTCCCAGATTTATTTGACAGTGGAAACTCAATACCCATGGAAATCTGTAGGGACTCAGGGAGATTTAGCTATAGCTTCTTGAATTTGCCAAAAATTTCTAGATCCTTGATCAGGTGCTATAAAGGCTGTATTCCAAAATTGTCTGTCTTGCTTAACCAACCACCCAGCCAACAAATCAACCAACTATGCTAGGAATGAAAGCCTTGGGGGGAGGAGTTATGCAAATGAGGTCCTGTTATAAACAACCTGTCCTAGTTGGTATTTACCAGCCATCTGTTCCATTAGTTGTGACACCAGATGATGGGCTGAGATTGGCTTGGATATCTTTCTGCCAAATGACAGGCCGCTGCCCCAGGTAGCTGTTGATAGACTCTGGGGCCATCCCACCATCTCTGGAAGTGAGAGTATTAGAAGATCCAGCCAGCTTGTCTTTCCTTCCTTGAGAATCCAGAGAGAAGGCCTAGGTTCTTGGCCCAAAGGTGTTGGCCCCGCCCCCATCTGCACAAGCCTGGCCTTCAAGTGGAGGCTCCCATGCAAAGGGGCAGAGAAAGGTGTTCCTTCCATTTAGGGGTCACGGGTGGGGGGTGTCTGGTGGGGGGTCAGGTGGGGGCGGGGAGGAGGGTAGATAGACAGACAGTGAAAGGTGGCTTGCATCCTTATTACCATAGAGTGGAGTTGGCTGTCTCACTAGTTTTACTCCTGCCTGGCTCCTTTTAGGGAAAGAACTCCTGAGAACAAGTTCAAGAGCACATGCCTGTTGTTGGTCTTTTGTGAGCAGGTGATAAGTGAATAGCTGTGGGGAAGTGATCCTGTTAAGGCTCTTCTTTCCAAAATAGAACCTGGGATGGCTTCCTAATCTTTCTTACTTAATTATTTAGGTAATCGGTTCTTGTCTTTAAAGTCCATCTGCTGCAGTTGCTATCTTTTTTTCTTCATCTAAGCATCTTTGAAGGGCAAAATGCCAAAATCTTTGCTAGTCTGGTTCCCATCAATTGGACCTCTTGTTGCTGGAAATACTGGAACATCACCCTGTCTTGACAGGTCTAGAGGGATCTGATGCTTGCACCTCCTCCCCGCCCTGACGCCCCCCTATAAAGGAAGGAGCACCTTTCTCTGCCCCTTTTCATGCAAGCCAGGGTTGTGCAGATGGGCGGGGATAGGTGGGGCGGGGGGGGGGTAACATCTTTGGGCCAAGAACCTAGGCCTTCTCTCTGGATTCTCAAGGAAGGAAAGACAAGCTGGCTGGATCATCTAACACTCTCACTTCCAGAGATGGTGGGATGGCCCAGAGTCCATCAACAGCTACCTGGGGCAGTGGCCTGTCATTTGGCAGAAAGATATCCAAGCCAATCTCAGCCCATCATCTGGTGTCACAACTAATGAAATAGATGGCTGATAAATACCAACTAGGACAGGTTGTGTGATATACTTCCCCACAATAGTTGTATCATCTCTGCAGCAACCTGATGATGGGAGGGACCCAGGTAGGGAGCTCTGTGAACATGTTGACTTGTAGAGCAAATTGTGTTGTGTGACCTTGAGGATACTTTGGGAGGGTAGAGGAAAATTCTGTAGGGTGTAGATATAGCTCTTGTTGTGCAAAATTTGCCTGTGTCCTGTTACCCTGGAGAATTCATTCTCTTAGCTTGCTTTATGGAGTTGGTGTGCCTTTTCCTGATTGTTGATGTGTTGGAACATAATCTCTGAACATGAATTTGGGGTTTGTACTTTCTACATGTTGCCTTGGCAAGTTTGTAGCCATGACATGGGAATATCAGGCCAGGAAGCATGAGAAGTGCTGGCCAGCAAATTGCAACAGCTGACAGGGGATTAAAATAGCTGTGCACTAGAGCCAGAGAAAAAATAGTCAATTTAATGTTGTAAGTCCTTTTCTGGGTTGTTCTCATCTTTGTTTTATGTTTTTAAATTTTATGTCCACATTTTTTTTTCATTGTAAGCCAGTGGACAACAATCAGTTTATATGCAATCCTTTGTTTTCATCTGTAAGGAAATAAGTTGGAACTGAGCTAAATGTGAGTATGAATATGTAAAATCTATGAACTGAGAAAAATGTGTTTTTGAAAAATTTCATTTATCTCCTATGCTGATGTTTACATGTGACCTACCAAATGGACTGTCTCAAAGATAATCAAATCAACCACGTGTGATAATATTAGTTATATCAGCTCTGGGCATGAATTAAATTTCTTTCTCACGCCAAGCACCTGAAATTTACAACTGCCTACCCATCCTCCCCATGACCCCTGCTTCCTTCCCTTCCAAGCCCACTATTCAGGGAGTGGTGAGTGATTCCTTTGATCTGTCAAAGGATTTTTTAATTGAACAGAGAAAAATGAGAGGTCTAAAGAAAGACAGAGAGATCTTGACCTTACACTGTAACCAGTTGAGACCTTGGACAAGTCACCTAAGTTTATTTTGTTGGAAATCCTGTGATTTTATGAGTGTATAGTGCCTCACTCTGGACCTCCAGTAGCCCTCTATAAAATGGGGAGAGGGATCTCTTGATTTGATATTGGAAATCCCTGCTCTGGTTGCCAGAGATCCTATTGTGGCCGTGGATGGCAGAACTGTGATGTGGAGACGTCATTCATCCAGCTGATACTCACTGAGTGTCTTTATGTATGAGCTCTGATCTAGTACTGGGGATACTGTGCTGAACAAAACCAATAGAACTTATTCCTTCTTGGACGAAGAATTTTTAGCAAACACTTTTTGAGAACTTACAATATGCTCGGCTTGAGGTTACCGCCCCTTCTCTGGCTCCACTGTTAAACCACAAAGACTTCAACAGTTCCCATCGCCCCAAGTCAGTTTCAGCATTGGCCTCTAGTAGAGAATTGTGTAATGATGGACTTGGATTCAGAATACCCGATTTGAAGACTGGCTTTACCATTTTGGGTAATTTTTAATAATGCCAGCAGCAGCAGTAATATAGCTATTTTATTAAGCACTGCCTCACATTATGTTTAATACTATGTTGTTTCTGATCTTCAGGAAACATCCTCCTGGCGTGTGTTCGAATTTTCACATTGTCATCTACTCTTGGTTGCTACCTCTTCCATTTTACCTTATGCAAGTTACTTAATTCCTTGAAGCCTTAGTTTCATTGTGGGGGTTAGGGATATCTATTTCGTAGGTTGCTGTAAGGATTGGATGTGAAAATGTATAGAAAGCATGTAGGCCATTGCATGTTCCAGTGGTAGTGATAATGTCTATGATAGCCTGTTTTGTAGCAGAAGGTCTTGCAGCTATTAATCTGAGGACTCAGGTTTCCATTCCACTTGTAAAGGCTACCTTCGTGATGCCAAGCCTGGGCTGCAGAGTGCTGAGGAGAGCAGGTGAGCAGCAGGAGGGTGCTGGGAAGGCTGGTTCTCTACTGGCTGCTTCACTATACCAGGTGGAACTAAACCGACAGCAATTCAGGCAGGAGAGGAGGAGGTTCCAGTCCCTATCTCGAGAACTCAAGTCTCCGGCATGGAGAACGGTGTTCCCAGAGGCTCAGCTCAGCCTAGGTCTTGACCCTACCAAGAGCTGGCTGGTCATCGAGGACCTAGTATGGTAATAAGACACCAATCCCAGCCAGGCACAGAGGTGTTAGGGCTGGTGGAGTCCTGGAAGCCAGCCTGTGCTCAGGACTGCTCTTCCCAAAGACTGTGCGTGCCGCATGGAGCTGGGGAGTTGCCCAGGAGGTTCACTGTCAGTTTCAGCATTGGTCTCTAGTAGAGAAGTGTGTAATGATGGACTTGCAAAGAAGGCAGGCTGAGTGGTATGATCCCTTTTGCAGATGGGAGACCAGAGTATGGGAAGTGGAATAACAATAGTCATGAGTAGAATCCAGACTGGACCCCCATTTTGGATCAGTCCTCTAATAGGTCTGCATAGTTTATTTGTCTATACAAGACGTTCACCCAGGAAAAATCAGCAGTGTTTTATATTCATTTTATCGTATATAATTTTTTACTTGAAATATCCACTCTACTTCAGATGCATGGCTTGGACTAGTTTGTTAATGAACAGAAGCTCCTGGGCCCTAGTCTGCATCTCCTGGATGACTGCTCTTGGAGCACTGTTTTTTCTGTATGCCACTTGTGGTGGTAATTTAATGACTGTGTGCATGTCATCATTTGCTCCTGTCTCTTTCCCTCCTTAGACTGGAAGCACCATGAGTTGGAGGTCAGGTGCCTTCTACTTCTACTTTTGGATAGTACATCACACTGATCAGGTGGTGTGGAGGGGTTCAGGTGACTATCAGAACTAAATAAACCTGATAGTGTGAGGCAAGACCTTTGATCTCTCAGATATTTAGAAGAGAGGATATTACTGTCCTCCTATATTAGAAGAGGGGACAGTAAGTAAAATGTTGCCTTTAAAGGACCTTCCCTGGCTGTGAGTCAGCGGGGACTGAACCCAGGAGATGTTGAGTCAGCCCACCTTTCCTAAGGCTCTACTTACTCAGGAAGGACAATGGTGTTGAAAAAGCCTGAAGGCGCAAGATAAATATGGAGAGTTCTCTTACTTTTCTGTTTTCTTTGTTCTGTTTTGCTTTTGTTCGGATATACCTGTCAGTTGTGGCTGAAACAGAACAAAACAGCTGCTAAATTTGGTTCCAGGAGAAATAACGTTTTGGTCTTTAAGGCTGGTAAGTTTACAGAAAGCATAGTGGTTTGGCAGATGTCAGTAGTCAGTCCCGGGTAGACAGTCATACCAAGGGCTATCTGTATTTTGTTAGAGTCTGTTTCACCCTGCCAAAGGACTGGTGGCCTCAAGTCAAAGATTCTGTCACAGAATGACTATGAGGAGTATTGGACAAGTGATGTCTAGAGTTAGGCCGTAGTCCCTTTCTTAACTTCATTTTCAAAGAAGGGAAGGTTTGGGGAAGAATAGGTGGCCTCTTTTTACCATGCTAAGGAGTCGTTGCTCTTATAGATACATCGGTTTGCCATTTGCAATCTTTGGGATTTAGTCTCAAGATGTTATTTAGTATTCCCATCAATATAGTATCATTCAAGGGACCTGGAAGAATATCTGCCCTTGTAATTCGTCAAGGGAGAGAAATGTGTAAGGGGATAGCAGACTTGTCCCTAGATCCTAAATCTCTTCCCTCTGCTGCAGAGTCTGACTGGAGTCTGCCAACGCTGCCCACATTTCATCAGCTGATGGACGAGAGAATTTGTTCCAATGTCCCAGGAGCCCGAAAAACTTCATGTGCCTTCTCAATTGCCTCACTCATTTCTAAAGAGACATCTGTTTGTCCATAAATATCTGACCCTGTTTGCTAAGCATGTGGTGACATTATTGGTGGAAAAGCAATAGGTCTTCTTTTACTGGCCTTTGTATGGTTTATAGACTTTGGTTAGTTGAAAATCTATGAAATGCAGATTGGATTTTCCTGTGACATATTTCTTGTTTATTAACTGAACTGGTTTGCAAAGAGCAAGAAAGGAAATGGAAGGAAGGAGATGAATATTTATGGAAGTCCCATTGTGTATCAGGTCCTGTGCTAGTCTGGACACACATAGTCCTCAGAATGACCCTGGAGAGGGGTAATACTGTTCCCATTTAAAGACGAAGGCTCTGAGGCTCAGAGCAGTTAGGAAACTTGCCCAAGGTTGGAGAGCTTAGTTCATCACTTGAGTGATATCACTTGATTAATCACTCACTGAGGGATAAATCAAAGCTGATACTTCTGATTCCATGGAACTGACGGTGTATGTAGTGAGGAGCTCAGAGTTTGCAATCTGACATGCTGAGGTTATATCTTCTCTCCTGCTCCTCAGTGCCATGACCTTGACCAAGTGTTTACTCTCTGCATGCCTCATTTTTCTTACTTGTAAAATCAGAGGTAATGATAGCATCCATTTGATAGAGTTGTGATCATGAAATAAAAGACTCATGGAAAATTCTTATAATCATCCCTGGCATAAAACATTGTCTATTATGATTTTTATTACCACGACTGACCACATTTGCCTTTATCAGCGCTTGTCGAAAAGTAACATTTTCTTTTAGGGAACAGCCTGCCTTTGGATATGTAGTTATATTTCATTATGAAATAATGTAAACCACTCTACCTTAGAATTAAATTCTCTTCTTGGCCTCCCGGCAAAGGTTAAGATCTGAATAAAGGCATGTGTAGCCAACAGGGATTCCTGACTTTGGTAAATGTCAATGATTTGCTCTTTTCTCCTTGGTGGATGTAACATTCTTCCAGGCCGCCCATCCTGGCTTAGAGCAGCTAAGCAAACACGAGAGGGAGAATGAAGCTGACTCTTGTCTGAGCTTTCCTGTCTATGTAACATGATTATTAGGTACAGCTCTTCTGCCTGCTGCACTGCAGCTTCCACATCCTGACAGCCTGTCTTCTCCAGGCACATGCGGCCCAGCTCCCCCAACAAGCTTTATGGATGTCTTTGGAGCTGAGAGTCCTTGAGGGACTTACACATGTGATAGCTCCGTGTGTCTGGGATTGGTGTAAGAGGGGTGGGGCTCAGCGGCTGGAACAGCTTGTCTAGATTGAAAAGAAATGACACAAATGTGAGTTAGACCTTTGGCTCTACATTGTGATCCCCCCTCCCTTTTTTGAAGGGCCAACTTCCTCTACATATGTCGTGGAGAATTGGGAGTAGGACGTCAACCTTATTTAGTAAATAATTATGTCCAGCAGTTTTATGTCGGACATGGTGCTAAGTGCTGAGAACTACGAAGATGAATATGACATTCTCTGCTCCCAGGGCATTTGTAATTCATCAAGGGGGAGAAATGTGTGAGAGGACAGCACCGTGTGAAAACAGTTTTCCTAGAGCTGAGCACGAAATGCTGCAGGTGGAGAGAAGGGAGGTAGCATTGATTGGAGAAAGGCTACACAGAGGAGGTTGCACAGATTGGCCTCTCGAGGATGGGCTTGCCTGCTGGAGAATGGCTGAAGAAAGATCTCTCTCAGCAAATGGGCTTTATGATAACCAAGGCACAGGGCTGCGTGTGGGGTGTCAGGGAAACAGCTGGTCTGAGGTGTCAGCTGGGTGTAACTTGAGGCTGGAAATGGAGGCGGGGCCTCAGAATGACAAGACCTTGAGTTTTAATTGAAACGTATTGTACGGAATTTTAAATGAGGGATTGTCAGGGTTAGAATATGTACAGTAGAAGGATGTGTGTGGTGAGTAGGTTGAAAGGACGGAGGTGCAGACAGAAAGCAAGTAGTGCCACGCAGAAATGGCGAGGCCTGTTGTGTGAATGAGGTGGAGTAGATGGACATGGGGGACATTTGAAGGTCCATTAGCATTTACTGAACAAAATGAGGGAGGTGGCGGCGAGGGTGGCACCTGGAGGGATGCCTACGTTGAGGAAACAATCTGTGAGAGACTGAGGGGTGTGATGGAGGATGGAGGAGGATGTCCATTTTCAACAAGAGTGGTGCTCAGCTGGGGAATGCCTCAAAAGGGGCAAACAGGACAAGACTGAGAAGAGGCCATTACACCGAAGACTTGAGGGGTCATGGCCCATCCTTGGGAGAATTTTTTCCCCATGTTTATCCTATTGTTACTGGTGCATTATAATTATACATAATAGTGAGATTTGTTGTTACATATTTAGATGTGCACACAATATCATAATATAATTTGGTCAATATAATTTGGTCCCCATTCCCTCCCCCTTGGGAGACATAACTTTAGAGGTCTTGCTGGAGTAGAGAAAAAAGCGAGATGCTCACCTTGTTTGAGCTCCACAAGAACATAACTAACACTGATATGTATTTATGTAAAGGAATATTTGCAAAAATTCCATTCTTCAGGTTCTTGGATCTAGGAAATTGGAAAGTTGGGGCAAGAGCCTCCATGGATCAGGTGGAGTGTGTGTGTCCACTGCCTTATAGTGCAGTCAACCTCTGCATGGTCCAGTCCTACCTCCTTCAACCCCAGCAGGTGTGGATTCCGAGGATGCTACAGTAAACTCACTCTGTAAATCAGAGATTCTTCATCTGCTTCTCAGAGAACCAATCTGATATGATGATCGTTTCCACTGCTGTTGTCCACTTAAGGCCCCTTAGCAGTGGGCTTCCTTAGTTCCTTCAGCCTTTGTTCCTTTGGATGTGTCCAGCAAAATGCCTCCCTCTCTCCTAGCAGGTGGAATAAAGTCTATATTAAGCTACCTTGGCTCTGACTACCTGGGTCATGTGCCCATTAGTAGATGATTGGAGGAGAGAAGGGGCTTTGGAAGTTATCAGTCCAGATCCTCCTGAGACCCCGCTGTGAACCCCAGCCCTAATGAGATCCAGGAGGTGGGGAGAGCCCTGGGTGTGGAAGCTGATCCCTGGCCTGCACCTGTTCCTGCTCCTACCCTCCCTCACACCCTTGATGGATTGATTATTGGGCTCCTTAAGGCAGCCGCTCCTCACCATCCTGCTTCTCCTCGTTCACATTTATTTCTACTCAAGAAAAATAAATGTTGAAAGCACAATTGAGATATTTCAAGCAAATGTAGAACCTCACTCCAAATATGTTGCAGAAACACCACTGAGCAAACAAACTACTGGGAAGCACAGCTTAGAAACAAACAGCAGCTGCCACCGTTTATGGGCTGTTTTTTTTCTTTTCCTCATTCCTTTCTAATTCTGTTTGTAATAAAACCTGCTGCTCTAATGGCCTAGTCGTTTAACAACTGAAGTTTTTCTTCCCCATCCTGAGGCCTCCCAGGTGGCCCTGTCTGCGTCTTGCAGCTCCAGGGTGTCGGTCGCCTCAGAGGTCTGGTTCTTTCACAATGTTTTCTTGTTGTGGTTCTGATGGAACATTGTCCACATCTGCCCGGACCAGGTGGGACCTCACTGGACCTTCTGCATTGTTGATTTTCAAGGACATGAGCCCAGAGTGTGCTCTTTTCCACATCACACTTTGTTAAAGTGGGTAATGCGATCTCTAGCATTTCCTCATGACAAAATGCTTACTCTTTTTTTTTTTTTCATTTACTTTTTATATAGAATCTTCAAAGGCACATAGCCAAGAACCTTGAATTTAAAGACTCTTTTTACATCAGACTCTTTGCCTACTTTCCCCATTTAAAGGCTACTGGTGCGTGGAAGTCCTCAACTTACAAACGATTACTCTTAGGTGTTAATAGATTGTCGCCTGTGTGCGAGTCATTGTGTTGGCACTTCTCTTCACAAGGCTTCAGCAAGGTGGAGGACAGCACTGTTTTATAGGCTCAAATACTTCCAGGCTCCCAGGCTCCCACAACCAGCCAGGACAAAGCTGGTGTTCAACCCAGGTCTGTCCATAGCTCAGGTTGCTTCCCTCCTGCCTCAAGGCTACCCACCACCATAATATATGGTAGTATTCACACGTGTGTTCACTCAAGATGGGCTAAGATTTGCAGTCTTTTTTTTTGTCTCTCAGAGCATTTTTAAAAATTAGGTGCTTAACAATTAAGATCTCACATTAAACTGATTTTTTTTTAATGTCATTAGACTTGGCAGAATAGTTGCTACTGTGTTGACAGGATGACAGCTGGATCCCAGCTAAGTCAACTCTCCCCCCCTCCTCTTCCTTAGCCTCATCTAATGGTGCATGACTTCTCCAGTTTGGCTCACGCCCCAACGGGGCCACTTTACTCATTTGATTCTCTCGCTTGCCCTTTGTAGGCCTTTAAGTTTGTGACTTGATTTATACCTTTAAAGAAGCTATTTCTTTCCAGTTAGGAATCAGTAGAGGTAAAAGTCAATTTCTGTCTCTGAGTTGAATTTTATAGGCTTTGATATTTTTCTTTTGAACTGTTTGGAATTGTAATTCAGTAATAATAGCTGTAATTATTGGACATTTACTGAGCACTTCACATTTAACTGATTCCGAGGGTTTGCAGACACCTGTTTTGGTGATAAGAATGCACATAAATCTCCAATTTAGTATGTACTCTAAGTCCTGCGGTTACCCTTCATGTACTGCAAAAGCATGTTTGGCAAGGGCAGCATTATAGAGAGGGGAGATGAATCCAGAGAATAGCATTCCAAGAGAGTTAAGTATGTTGATAGTATTTTCTTTTGGAAGCTTTTGACTCTCATAGGTAAGATTGCCCCAAGATTCAGGAACATCCTACTTCACTCCAATGTTCACCACAGTGTGTAGACATTTCAAGAGAAATAGCCTAAAGAATTGGAAGTGCCTCAGGATGATGAGTCTTTCATTTTATATTGTTTACCTGGAAGTATATTTTCATTTGCTGATGAGAAACATATTCTTCATATTGTTTTAATAGAACAAATGCCTCTTTCTGTCTGATTTAAACCTATTTTGGAGAAATGTAAAATAGAAACAAAATGGAATTTGATTGACTTCATAGTTGCTGCTGAATTAAATATTTAAAATTTTGATAATATTAACATGTGAGAGCCCCCCCCAAACTAAAATTACTTATTTCTTTTAAGTGTTTGCTTTTTAAAAAAATTTTTAAAAGATGTTGATGGGCCTTTATTTTATTCATTTATTTATATGCAGTGCTGAGAATCGAACCCAGTGCCTCACACATGCTAGGCAAGTGCTCTACCACTGAGCCACAACTCCAGCCCCAAATATTTACTTTTGATTAAGACAATACCTGGAATATTGCTTTGAATATTTGTTTGTTTGTTTGTTTATTTATTTATTTATTTTCCAGGACCCTGCAGGGATCTTTGAATTGGTGGAACTTGTTGGAAATGGAACGTATGGGCAAGTTTATAAGGTAAGAGCATTGACCTTGACCATGGCTTATGTGTGACTTTGGTTCTTGAATGTGGAATGGTAATGTTGTCTGTACTTGCTCATAAATGCCTCACAACAGATGTAGTGAAATAATATACTTGTCCCTCAACACTGTCTTTTTAAATATATCTATAGTCATGTTGCCTGAGCTGGATCCTGTGACTTGGGCTTTTCCCCTTATTATAGATTACTGTGTTTGCATCTGACACATGAATTTGGATGCCCCAGAGTTGGAACTTAGGTGGTTAGTTTCCTTTACTTCAAGCACTGCCAGAGTTGGTTTTCAAAGGAGCAAAGGATGCCATTTACTTTAGAAATTTAAGCTATTAGACTCTGGCAGCTGGGAAAGTAGATTTGTTTTAGGCCTAGGGCACACGTTAAATGAGTTTAGCGATCAGTATTAGAGGAAGACTGGCCATCTCACAGGGCTAAGGTCTAACGGCAGCAATGAATTTTACAAGTTAGGAAATAATTAAAGTTAAACTTGGAATTGAGCTTCTATCCTTTTACTAATTTTTGCTTCCTAATTCACCCCGAAAATGTTTTTAGAATGTATTTTTCCCCCAATAAATGATCTAAATTTTTTTTTAATATGGGTTGATTTTTTTTTTTTTTTTTTGATTATCAAAAGAAAATGCAGGGGCTGGGATTGTGGCTCAGCTGTAGAACCCTTGCCTAGCATATGAAAGGTCCTGGGTTTGATCCTCAGCACCACATTAAAAAAAAATTAAATAAAGATTGTGTCCAACTATAACTAAAAAGTAATTAAAAAAAAAAGAAAATGCAACTGAACTGTTTTTACACTAAAATTTTGGGGATTTTGGTCAATGAGCTCTTGAAATGCCTTCAAAACAAACCAGCTGTTTCCTCATGATTATTTCTAGGGAAATAGCCATCATTTCCCTAGTGGTAGTGATATGGGACGACATTTCCATTACAAATTATCTCTTATTGGTCTATTTTTAAAAATTCCTTCTCTGAGCCCTAAACTTCTCTCAGCTGATTAAAATTATTATAGAAGTCAGATTGTAATATTTCCAATTCTGTAGAATATCAATAATATATGTATAAGATGTTCTTGAGAATCTGGTTTTTAAAGTGCAATTATGAGTAAGTACACAATTTATGCTCCTATCTGGAGGAACCATTTGGTGTCCACTCCAGGGGAACATTTTTTCCTTGCAAATAACAATAATTTCCTAAAATGTCAACCCCCTACAATTAGACAAAGTGTAGTCTACCCAAGCTGTTCACTTGATGTTGATCTTGTCTGACACAGAAAGGAATGTGTCTCGGCAAATGCTTTTAAATACTTTCAATGAAGATAATTAGGTTGGAAGATTGTGTTATTGCATTTTGAGAAATTGGATTGAACTTGTGAAGTAATGTGGCTAATGAATTAAGGTCTGATTTAGGTAGAGAATTACTTCTGACTCGCTGTCAGTGAGGAGGAGCTGCTCTGCAGCAGGCTCTTGGTTTGATGGCGCCACTTCATAGAGCCTTTTCATCATGGGGTGCCTCCCACCTGTACATCTGGGAGACATGTCGTTCATGTGTTTGTCCACTAATCCAAGAGGTGGAACTGTATGCTCTAACAAAGGGTTTTGAGAATATTTGGAGAATCCAGAATTATCCCTAATTTCATGTCACCTAATGAGGAACAGGGAAGGAGTGGCAAGAAGACTCAAATCTTATTAAGGTGTTTAGCAACTGGGTTGTTAATGTTAGTATTCTGCAGGGTTCCATTCTCTTAGTGGTTGACCCAGTAACTGGCACCTTCCAAGTGAAGGGGAGACCCTGTAGTGTATGGTTGTGGAGAACGCACTGGACTTTGGGGACAAGAGATGTGGTCTTTTTTTTACCAGTCCCATTTGCTGTTTTGCGGCCATCGCCGATTTCTGTGCTTGAGTCAAATGACAATGTCGTCTGAGATGCTTTGGGGACTTCCGATGATTGATCTAAAGAGTTCTGTCTCCCCATGTAGTTAAGGGTTGGGTTTCTAGGCTGCCTGGTGATATTAGGTGGCATTACTCATGAACAGAGACACCTGTGCTCACTGAGGACAAATCCAGAGTGCTGAAAGACTAAAATAGCAGATCTGAACTTTAAAAAATGAGATCCTAAAAAAATTAAATCAGGAAGTGATTTTCTTCATACTGTATGTTTTATAACTTTCACGGAGAACATATTTCTAAAATACTACAGGCATAAATGAGGCTCTGTTATCTTAGGAGGGGGTCCTTATATTTAAAAATATGATAAATATTTTCTTTACATTAAATATTAAACTTTTTGTTTTAATTTTTTGCAAATTTACCTTTCAGAATTCCTGGTTTTCACTAAGTGAGGTATAATTTTATGAATAAACTGGTTGGATATGACCTTTATTTGTGGAAACATTTATCATACTTTTTAAATAAGCTGCACTATGACAGTCATAGTACACATTTATTTTCAAATAGTTTTTAAGAAACCTACTTCATACAATAAGTAAAAACATAGTTATTAAGAGAATATTTCCTGAATTATATCCTGATACAACTGGATTAGAAATATAAATATTTTGTAAAAAGGCCATTAAAAAATGGGTTGTTTTTCAAAATTGTCTCTAGTCTTTCTCCCAAGTCTAGCTCTTGGTTACCTGTTCTTGGAAGACTAGATTTGATTCTCTTTAGCATTTTGGGTCCTGAGTGATCAGGCAGCAATTTGGGATTTATTATTGTTGTTTGCTTTTTACTTATCTGCTAGCCAGTCTAGATAAATATAATGAATAAAGATTGTCTATCAGGACTTTTAATGCGGAAGCTGTCTTTCTATATTCATGGCTCCCACTAAAAAACAGACCAACACAAAACCACATACCAGTTTGCAGAAGGTCTTGGCTATTGGTTGGCATGTCACCTATAGGGAACCTAATGGACTCTGGACACATTTTTGGTAAAATACAGTAATTATTTTAATAAGTTAAAATGATTGTTTAATGTTTACTCCCCAAACACCATTTCAGATTAACCATTTAAAATGAATGTTGGTCTATCCTGTTTCTTAATTGCCCTTTTGAAATATATATTTTATTACAGAATACGATGGATTCCTCAGCACGCCTCATGCCTCTTTTCAATCCCCTTTAATGTTGTCAAGTGCACAATAGAGAGGCCTTCTTGGTAGTTACAGTGCTTGAAAGAGAGAGTCACTGGGAGTATAGGCCAACCATGGGGCATCTCGTCTAGTTGTTCCCCTGCCCACTGGCTGTTTCCTTGGTCACCTTTGACCAGGTGGAACTCATTGCCTCCCAATCAGTTCATTTGCTGGCAACTTCTTTGAATGTTCATTACCATACTGAGGTGAAATTTTGCCTTCCTGAAATGTTTACTATTTTAACCCATTTCATAAAATTGGAGCCACGTAAAATTTAAAATGAAATCTTCTGTAAGAACTTAGTCCTCCAGATACCAGAAAATTTCACCCCCCTCATCCCAAATATATGCTTGTATCTTCTTTCCTCCATCCACTTACAGTCCCAGTTGCTTAATTCATTCTTTATATGACATAGATCTGAGGCTCTACATTATTCCAGCTTCTGTCCTAAAACTTTCCTAATATTTTTTACTAAAAATAGTTTATACTTGTCAATAGTTTTTCATTTTATGAAATCTTTTTGTATATATCATTTAATTTCCGTCATAATTTCACGAGAACCTTGTTCTCACCTCAGGTTCATTACAGTTTACAGTTCCCTGTGCTTCAAACACTTCACCCCCAGCCCTCTCAATATGGCCTCCTCCTTCAGGTCTCTCTTCAAATGTTCCTCCTCAAGGGAGCCACCTTTCATGCCTGTAGTGGTTAGAGCCAGCCACTGCTTCTTCCTCCCTTTGTCCTAGACTTGTAACATCAACTGTCATGTTAACTAAAGGACTGCTCTCTGGATGATTTTACTTCTTTGTTTATGCATGTGCCAAGCAATTTAAATACATAAATGGGCAAAACAAGGGTGAGGCCTACTCTGTTTAGTTTGTACTGTTTTTCTAGAAAGTTTTTTTTTATATTTGTTTCCAGTTTTATCAACATTTCTCATAAAATATTAGTCTGCTTACTTCAGAAAACCATATTTGCACAAAAGTAATCAACAAAATGCTCTACTTGGTTTTAATGGTGGGAGATGGATATGAATTTTGTATTAAATGAATTGTCAATAATCTGTATGCTGGGAATTTACAAAATAAGTCAAGACAGTCTTGTGGAATTCAGTCTCCTCATAGCAGTTCTCATACTTTGCTGTGTAAAATGAATATTTGGGAAAGTATTAAAAAAGTAGATTTCTGCAGCTGGGGTTGTAGCTCAGTGGTAGTGCTTGCCTAGCATGCATGAAGCACAGGGTTTGATCCTCAGCACCACATAAAAATAAATAAGTGAAATAAAGTTATCATGTCCATCTACAACCAAAAAAAAATATTTTAAAAAATGTAGATTTCTAGGCCCCAAACTCTGAAACTTGATTCAGGAGTTCTTGGGTGTGGTTCAGGGATGTGTACTTGTAATAAGTGCATTAGAAATCCATACCCCTAAAGACTTTGCATACATGATTGTCTTTATTCCTGTAGTAAGGTCATTTGAGTGAATGCTCAGTCTAATGCTTTTTTGATCATTTACTTTAGAATTTCTAAGCTGATTCAGACTTGCAGAAATTGAGAAAAGGGGTGAGGGGAGATATTGACCTGAGATGTGATACTGACCAGTTCTGCTTCACTCATTCAGAGATTGGACTTTCACTGTTTTTATTTGACATGCCTATGATTACAGTTTAAGGTTATTCTTGAGTAATTCACCTCAAAACCCGAGAATCAATACATTTTCAAAACTGACCTGGTATGGAAGAATTGGGAATTGCCTGTTGCATGAGATTTCCTCAGATTTGTGCACTGTGATCTCTTCATTAACCTTCTGTTTAAAAACAGAGAAAGCATTTTGATAGTAAGCTTATTGCTTGTCTTGACAGGAACGTAATTCTGCGACATTTCCCAGGATGCAGTGTAGCTTTCCATAGTTGGTTGCAGTGAATCATGTATTATACTATTCATTTCTTGTTTGGCAAGGAGTTAGTATGGGAGAATGTTGTGTTTTTTAAATAATAGTGGCATTTGTTTTTTTTAATCAGAAATACCCAATATAAAGAATACATTCTTTGACATTTGTTGAGTACCAGGGAGACAAAGCTCTGTGTTTTGTGTGGGAATAATGCAGAGCTAACTGAGGTGATTCCTACTCTTTTTTTAAAAAATATTTTTAGCTGTATTTTTAGCTGTAGACGGACACAATACCTTTGTTTTATTTATTTATTTTTATATGGTGCTGAGGATTGAACCCAGTGCCTCACACATGCTAGGCAAGTGCTCTACCACTGAGCTACAGCCTCAGCCTGATTCCTACTCTTTAGAAGTATGCAATCAGATTATCTAATGAGGACTCAGAGTGTTTCATCTCCTTTGTCTTAGTTATTCCTCCTGTTAGTTATGGTCCCATTTTATAGGGAGGAAGTTCATTTGTTAAATCATGTCTAAGGCAGGTTTTCTTAGCCTCAGTGCTGTGGAGATTTTGTGCTGGATAATTCTTTCTCATGGAGGTTCTTCTGAGTATTGTAGGCTGCTTAGCAGTATCCTTGGCCTCTAACCTACTGGACCCCCAGTAGCATTCTGCAAAGCTGTGACAATTGAAATGTCACCAGACCCTGCCAAACATCCTCCAAAGGACAAAACTGATCCTAGTTGGGGACCACTGCTAAAATGATAAGAGAAAATGATAAAACTTTAAAAACTGAGGTATAAGCAGAGACAGTGGGTCGTAGAATACAGAGCAGTAAATACTGCTCAGACAGAGTGGGGTCCTGAGCAGGCTGTAGGACAGAGGTTCAGGAAAAGATTAGAAATCGCCGGGTGTGGCAGCGCACACCTGTAATCCCAGTGGCCAGGGAGGCTGAGGCAGGAGGATTGTGAGTAGTTCAAAGCCAGCCTCAGCAAGGATGAGGCACTAAGCAAGTCAATGAGACCCTTTCTCTAAATAAAATACAAAATAGGTCTGGGGATGTGACTTAGTGGTCGAGTGTCCCTGAGTTCCATCCCTGGTACCAAAAAAAGAAAAAAAAATTAGAAATCCTGGCATTTGCACTCTATCTGGGAGTGCCATTCAGTGATTTTGAAAATGGAAAGGACTTTGGAGCAGTTCTGAGCTGGAGCCCCAGTCTGCTCCTGCCTTGCTATAATTTTGTGAAGATAACCAACTCTCTCTGAGTCTGAATTTCTTCATTCATTAACAGTGCAGAGTAGAGTTATTATGAAAACTCAAGTTGGAAACACATGGAGCCCTAGGCAAACCCTCCCACCCCTTCCTGACACATAGTAGGCATTCAGCGATCTTTCTTCTCCCAAACATTTGCCAGTTCTCTCCATGGTCCTGACTATATAGAATATTTTATGATCTAAGAGAAATATTTATGGAAGAATGAAGTCAGAAACACACATTCCGGTGCTTTACCTTCTAAATTTGATTTCTTTGTGTGTACTCAGAATAACATTGTTTGTATTAAATCCAATTCTCAATACTTCTTCTAGGCATTTGATGATATAATTGCTAGGTAGGTGCTATCATTGATCTTGAGGTTTGAAAAAAGACAATTTCTTGATGATTCTTAAGGAGAAATGCATTATCAGAAGATGTTAGCATTGGCTCTGGGACTCTGGAATTTTTGTAGGATAAGAATATAATTTTCGACTGTACAGCCCAAAGTGCCTTCAGACTCCCAAATCCACTGTTCTGAGAACCCATGAAATCCTCCTTCCAGGGCCACGTGATATCTCCTGGACCTCTCCATATACTGACCCGATCTTCAGAGATAGCAACAGTGTGGACTGGGATGGGCTGCCAGGGTAGGCTGGGGTTCCAGATGCTGGTGCCCTCTGGGGGAAACAGGGCTGCTAGGTTTGTCATAGCACTCATCAAAGTCCGGTCAACATCCGTGCTTCGAACATAAACCTAGAGTGGAAAAATCAAAGTAGAAGATTTTTTTTTTTTTTTTTTTTTTTTTTATACTGGGGATTGAACCCAGGGGCATTTTACCATTGAGCCACATCCTCCCTGGCCCTTTATATTTTTTATTTTGAAACAGGGTATTGCTAAGTTGTTTAAGGCCTCACTAAGTTGCTGGGGCCGGCCTCAAACTTGTAATCCTCCTGCCTCAGCCTCCTGAGTTGCTGAGATTACAGGTGAGCACCACCATGCCTCAAAACAGAAGCCAATTTGGAGGAAACATGAGGGTCCCCTGTACCCCTTCTGTGGAGCTGGCTGGGTACTAGAGAAAGAGCAGGACAGTCACACTGGACTATTAGCAGACATTGTAGTAACTTCATAAACATAATATGTTATAAAATGAGTAATATTCTGAGCATACCTTGGGATAAAACCAACTAGAAGGACAATAGTTGAATTGACAAATGATACCAATTAGCAATGTCTACTTGCCAAGCCAAAGTATTTACACAAGTATCCATAAAAATTTGAACTTACTCATATTTATACAGTTTTAGGAATAAATAATCATATAAAGACAAGTACATTTGTAAACAAGATCTCTGACTAATATAAGTACCTTGGAAAACAAAACATGTAAAACACTTATACATATTCAGAATTAATTCTTTTCAAGGGTCAAGGTTCCTGCCGTTAGCACCCCAACTTGCCTGATCATGTTTATAGGACTTATTCAAGAATTTATCATATCTTTTCCTTAAATATTGTCCAAGTTCATAATGCTGTTCCATGCCTCTCTATGGGAAAAAATAAAAGCAAAAGTTAGTGAAAGTAAAAAAAAAAAAAAAGAATATAATTTTCGAATAGTTACAGATTTTACGTGTTTGAGGGGAGAATTGACAATATTTCCTCTTTGGCACTCAAAAGTTTAAATAGAGAGCCTTTATTGTGATATTAGTGGAGGGTAGAGTAGGCCTCACTTAGGAACCGAGGACCTGTCTTGAGGCTTTGGTTCTCCCCCTAACTTGTTACAGCTTTGAGTTTGTCATAGACCCACTAAGAGCCTCAGTTATTCTCACCTGTGAAGTGAGAATAAAAACATCTTTCCTGATATACCCCACCAGGACATGGTGAGTTTGAAGGCCTATGAAAGTATTCTGTTAAATATAAATGCTGTGAATAGCTAAGGTTTGATTATTGCTGCTGTCACTCATCCTGGGACAGGTACTTGATACAGGTGTAGGGAAGTCTAGTCCTAACTCTTCTTTCTCTTCGTCATCCTCGGGCTCATCATGCTATCTATGGTAAATGATGCTCCTTCCTGAGTAGCCTGACTCCAGCTACAGATTGATTCTTGTACCTCTTCCTCTACTCATATTAGGATCTTTAAGCAAACCAGGGGCATTGGATTGAGTGGGAGGTCACTCTGGCTTTGCCTTTGCCTGACCTTTGTCTCATTGACATATATGTTAGCTAGTTTGCTGTATTTCCCAAAGTGCATTCAGGGGAACCCCAGGAGAAGTTTCTATGGACAGAGGGTTGAGAGACAGAAGAGGTTGCATACCTCTGCTGACCATTCCTCTCTCTTAAAGGGACACGGTGACATTAGCTGTATTGCTTTGTTTTACCCAGCATTCCTCCAGTTTATTTAACTTTGGAATCCTCTCTCCTCCTCCAAGTAACCCCTATTAATACCTATTAAACCATGCCCTATATATCCCACAGATAAATCAAGGTGGTTTTTGTTCCTGTATCACAGGGCAGTGCTGGTCTCCATTTCTGCAGGTTCCCTATCCTCCCATTCCTTTGGATCGAGGGCAGTTAATGTCAAATGTGGCTTCAGGCTGTTTTCCCCCTTTTCTTTTAAACCAGGCTATTGGGCCAGGGCTGATATGTTGATATTCAAAAAGAGTTTTGTATTGTTTAGAATAGCACATTTTGCCTCTTTAAAAAATTAATTATATGGTCAAGGGTATTTTTAATTGAATAAGACCAAATAGTTGGTCTTATTCAATTAAAAAAAAAAAAGTTGGGCTGGGGCTATAGCTCAGCAGCAGAGCGCTTGCCTTGCATGTGTGAGGCACTGGGTTCGATCCTCAGCACCATATAAAAATAAACAAATAAAATAATGGCATGCTGTCCATCTACAACTACCAGAAAAATAAAAGAAAAAAAGGTAACTGCAGCATACCCAAGCATTGTTTTTCTAGAAGTGCAGAAACTGATTTTTCTTTTTAGTGGCAAATAGACTTTTATTTACAAAATGTCTCTAAGATGCTGTAGCATATACAAGCATTGCTCTTGGTAATAGATTCATTTGATTATAGTTAAGGCTTTAGGATTATTATCTAATCTCATATTTGTACTTTATGTGCAGTTGACCAGAGTTGTAGGTAACAATTTTACACCTGTTCTCCAATAAGGAGAATCATTTCCCTTGGAAATGTGTGGCCTGCTGAGCTTTATGTCATAGACATAAAGGTCTCATAGACCCTATGTGGTGCCCAGGTGTGCTATGAGCTGCTGGGTATAATGAATTAGATGAATGCTGTCCGAGTATGGAGGGAAGACCTTCATGAGTGCCTGCATGCCAGGTACCTTGTGAAACGTCACTTTCTTTGCCAGGTGGTAGAATCTCCATCAACCTCCATTTTGGTGAGTGCTACCAAAATTTGCTACAGGGGACTGTGAAAGATTTCTTGTGGTTGCTTGTGGTTCTCAAACTTCAAGGTGCATATAAATCACCTGGACAGCTTTGAAATACTACAGCTATGTGGGCCCTTCTCTGGAGATTTGGGTTTAATTAGTCTACTCTGGGGCTGGATAAAGTATCCCCCCCGCAAAAAAATCTTCCCAGATCCAGCCAGGATTGAGAGCCACTGGGCTAAGGGTGTGGGTGCTTAGGTGGTGTAAGTGCTCTTTGGGGTGTTTTTGACATTAGAGATGAGACTTTTGCACTCCTTGCTCTATCCTGGTGGGTTTCTTTTGTTTGTTTGTTTTGTTTTGTTTTGTTTCTGTTTTTAAACATTTATCCATGTACTCAGCATCAGCCTGAATCATAAGCATCTAATCTGCTTGACACTGCTTTGAGGGCAGGGTTTATAGACCTGAAAGTAGCATAACACTGCCCTCAAATCTTTGAGTAGCAAGACCTGTAAGTGAGTTGCTTCAGTCGTGTATTGCAGGGCCCAGCGAAGGACCATGCAGGGATGAGCCAATTCTTTGAGAGCTGTGGGAAGACCAGGACAGGCCTCATGTAGGAGGTGACGCTTGAGTCTTGAAAGATGGTAGATGTGTTCAGAAGGAGAATTAGGAGGACTTTCTAGGGAGCAGTGCTACTCCTGGTATAGATTGTCTAGGTCAGGGTCATTGACCTGAGGTGAAGCAAGACTGGGAAGCATGTAGGATGTGTAATAGATAGATCATGGATCTTGGACAATGGCTCTTTTTAGCTTTGTGTCTTGGCCTTGGGGCATATTAGCTCTATGTGCTTAAGCAAGCCATTTAGTTTTTCTGGTTCTCAACCATTTTAGTTCAAAATACTTTCATTCCACCTCATATCAATGAGTGAATTGCCCAATAACTTGATGCACAACACCCTCATGACTTGTAGTTTTTATGTCTCATAATACCCACAATGACTTGGTGATGATAAGGTACTTTCCAGTAATTAAATAATCAATAGTTACTCTGTAATTAACTGTTATTCTGGGGTTATTTGTAACATGTAAAATGAAACCCTGCTAGTATCATAGGTGCAGAATTTAGGGCTGCTCACATTTTAACTGTTTTGTATATGGAAAATATCTGAGACACTCTAAAATGCATAACCAATTAATTGGGGCACTGAGTTTAAATTTCTCATCACTGTAATTTAACCTCAAGGGTAATTTTATTAAATCCACTTGGATATTTTGCATTTGCAAGAAGAAATATCTGCTTTTGGCAAGCAAATATAGTATGTACTCTCCGCTAAGCAGGAACCTTGCTGGATGGTGAGGGGCTGGGACTGGATGAAGCCTGGCCAGGGTTTAAAAGTGGGATTGGGTTCCACCTCTGTTGCCGAGTGCTGTGGCCTTGGGCATGGTTTCAGATCTCAGTTGTGTTACTCGATTCCAAGGCAGTGCACAGAACTTCTGTATCCACTTTGTTCCCATCTATAACAAAGGAAGGAAGGGGTAGCTACTCACTCATGGAGGACTAAAAATAAATACAGTTATTCTAATATTAACCATGTCATCTTTGTGGACTGCAGGGAATAGTTAGGAACTAAATTATGTGAAGAAGTCTGCCTCCTTTAGAGAGAAGATGGTCTATTGTTTTAGGAGACTTGCCCATAATTGCATAATGTGGCCCACTGGGACACGCAGTCTTTGGCAGGCCACTTGCATGTTGGAATCGATGCTTTTCTATAAAGCCTTTTTAGAGAAAGTTAGTTTTGACCCATGTATTGTGTTCAAGGAAGCAGTGTAAGGTTCCTAACTTACTGGAAAACTTACTACTTTTTAGTTTCGCCCCTCTCTTTTTCTTTCTTATTGTAGTAAGACATGCATGCTGTAAAAATGAACCATTTCAGCCAGTTGTTAAGGGTACAGTTCAACAGCATTAAGAAGATTCACGATGTTGTACAACCATGACTACCATCCGTCTCCAAGACTCTTTTATCTTCCCAAACGGAAACTCGGTACCCAGTAAACACTAATTTCCCATATCCTGCTCCTTGGCCTTGCACCCCTAGACCTAGTCTCTCATTTAAAAAAATTTCCCAGTAAACTTGACTGCAGAGGCTGTGTTTTCCCAGATAACATCCTACAGCACTGAATCTCCAACAAGCCTGATAGGTGCTGCTTATGTCTCCCTGGCTTTCCTCCCAGGTGACACGCTCACAGCCCACCTTGTCCTTAGGAGACTGACCACCCAGCACTGCAGGGCTACATCCTGTTCTCAGAAGCTGAAGCCCTTGATTTTTCTACCTTGTTTATACCCAAATGGAAAAAAAAAAAAAGCAAAAAAACAAACAGAAAAAACCCCAGGTCCTTCTTAGGTAGAGGTCAACTAAAATCATACAAGCATTTTGTATTGTGAATATTTTCTGTACTAAAATGTCTGGACTATGGTTATTTCTATTGCAGTTTTATAAGCGTGATTCCCCTTTACCTTTACATATATCAACTATTTTCTTTTTTAGTAGCAAAACATTTTTTCTTCATAGGAAACCTGAATATTTCATACAGAAGCAGAATGTTCTGTATAGAAAATAGTTGGGGTCCACCTCATGTAGCTGTTCCTTTGCTAGTGCACCACTCCTGTGACCCCATCCATCTGCAGAGTGGCCACTCCCCTGGGCGGAGTCACACTCCAGGGAGCACAGTCCTAGATCCCAGTCCCTTGTTTTCATGACATGACCTCTGCCTCCCCCTTCAGCCTCTTCTTTGACGGACCTGACTCCCTTATGTGCTTCAGGTATCACGTTGCTTGCCATTTGTTTGCAAGGCCCACTGTTTCTGGTTATTCGTGCTGTGCCTTTCCCTGCTCCCAGTCTTCTAGGGCCAGTGACAATAATGCCTGGTTTGGGCAGCAGCCCCCTCAGGAATGGAGTGTTGTGGTCTTCCCTGAAGAGGAAAAAAAAAAAATCTCCTTACATATTTGGCAAGTATTGGTTTTGCCCTGCCCATGCATTGCATGTTTAGAATTTATTTTAAGCAGATCTCTGGTATGTGTGGATTTAAAATATACAGCAAGCTGTACATGGTGATGCATATCTGTATCCTAGCTACTTGGGAGGCTGAGACAGGAGGATCAAGAGTTTGAGGACAGCTTTTCAACTTAGCATGATTCCACCTCATAAAAAGAAAAAAAATGTGTGTATGTGAAGGGGGGGCAGTGATGACATAACTCATTTCAATATATGCTTCTAATCTGTGTATTTGAAATACTGAAGAGTGATTGCTAGCTGAGTAATTAATCACTGACTTCTTAGTAAGTGGAGACACTGTATTTTTATATAACAAACAATAAAGATAAGATGGGAATTCTTGTCCATCTCCCAAAAAGGAAGTAGCATGCCTTGGGCTAGTTACATTTTACCATATGAAATACTGATCATTTGAGGGAGTTGGTTGGTTGTTTTCTTATGATTTGTTTTTGGTGAGAGAGGGAATGAAAAGCATAATTCTTAGACTTCTTCAAAAATCAGCACCAATAGCCAGGTGCATGATTTTTTTTTTTTCCTTCGAGAAAGATTCTGCAATCAGACTGGAACTTGCTAAATGTTTGTTGAACTGAATTGATTTATTCTCTCAGCTGCAGCGGTGCACTTTTGTAAGCAAATGGATGAATCTCACAGCTCTGGAAACCATGCAAATATTTGCCAGGTGCATAATCTGTACTTTTTCTCTATTCTGAGCAGGCAGAAGTCCAGTTACCTACAACCTGGGGTGGGATTGTAGCAAATTACTTACTCTTTTTGGCTTTATATTTCCTACTTTTGGGGGCATGCAGATTTTCATGTTTGGGCTTGAAGATGGGGGTGGTGGTGGAAATAATGAAACAGGATGGGAGGAATTTCTGGGTGATAAAGTTGAGGGCCACCTGGCTACAATATCAAGATACAAGTACTTTTTAGATTATTTATTGTGAATGCAAGTTAGGAATACCTCTGTATCCATTTCCGTTTCCATTAAGGGCCACACTGTTCCTCCATCCCCCATGGATTTTATATACATAGTGACAGCCACCCAGGAACACCAACAATGCTTCTGAAGGCTATTCTCAGACTTCATGACAAGTTTTACTCACATTATCTCATTCTCTCTCTTTATGTGCCAAAACAGTGAAAGTTAGGGAAGACACAGGACAGCATGTCCTCTTTGGATGGAGGCAGAGTTGATTGTACATTATCTTAAAAGGAGTTTTAAATTAGGCAGATTCTGATTTTCCCCAGCTAACGCTTCTGGTGATTTCACTGGAGGAAAGGAAATGTTTTGTGACCTAAATGTGTAGTATGTTTTGTTCTACCATTTTGTACCCACTTACCTACTTTGAGAGATATTAAGAACTTTTGAAACCACTCATTCCCCAAAGAAGCTTGTCGCCAGGTCCCCCTCTTCGCGGTGTGAACATGCCCCTCTGCGAGCTCTCCAAGGAAGAGGTGCTGCGCACCCTGTGAGGTAGCCTCAGCTCTCTTGGTCAGCAGAAGGACAGGAAAGTGGGATGAGCAGATGTTCATAAGCAACCGTGCTGCCCTTCTCTTTGGGGCTCGGGTTTATCTATTGCTCGAGAAGAGACTTGCTTGAACAAGACTCATACCTACAGTTAATCATCTGAGTACATATGCCATCAATTAAGGTGTGGCCAAGAAACCAGTGTTGATAGGGGGATGAGGGAAACACACACACACACACACACACACACACACACACACACACAACAAGCCTGCCAACCTACCCCAAACAAAATAGCAACCTCCAAAACAAAAAGGTCTTTGTTTGAATATTGTTTGTAGGTCTGAAAGCATGATCTATGAATACCTGGCTAAGTTGATGAGTAATAGCGTGGTCAAATGTACTCTTTGAAATTTGGCCTAAATCCTGGACATCATGGGATAGCTATCACTCAGATCCCTGTACCTATGAGCATCTAAAAGTAACACTGACATTGCTAGTATTTCTCTTTACCCTCATCCGTCAAGTACATTGCTTCCTCCTGGGCAGTCTCTCCTCTATATTATCTGTGGTTCAATTTCTTGCTGCCTGAAAGGTATCTTTGCATTTCTAACAGTCAAATTCAGAGATTCATTGGGATTTGAGTTCCATTTACTGGTGGAGAACATGAACATCCAGAGGTTTCACATCTTATTCAGGATTTTGCTCCTCAAGAACCCCGAGGCTGACGACTTGGGAATGCCTAGGCTTTCAGGCTCATGGCCATCCTTGTTTGGGGCCCTCCAAGGGGCTGGTTAAAGCTCAGAGATTTTCTTTCCAAGTTTCCTTGAAGAGTCAGCTGAGGTGTTCAAGTTTCAACATGAATCTGGAGCACTTGGGGTCAACTACTTCTCTGTGGCTGGTATTTATTTGCATAATAAGAGGAAGAAGAATGTTCATTCTTCACAGTCAGTAGTTCTGGTTAGAATAGAAGAAATGGAGATGCTAAGTACTGAGCAATGGCTTAAAAAGGGAGAGGACTAAGGATGTGTGTGTGTGTGTGTGTGTGTGTTTGTGTGCGTGTGCACACGCATGCACGCACATGTGTATATTCATTTGGTATGTGTGCTTGGTGTACTGTGCTCTACTGGGATTGGATTCTTCTCTGTGATGGTAGCAGTTCAAGACAGGTCTTTTCCTAGTGGTATGGAGTCACCCTGAGGTAGATACAGATGTAGCCTTAAAACTTAATTCTGCTAGAATACAGGCAAGTTCTGCTAAAATAAACTCTTTGTTTGAATATTGTTTTCCAGTCTGGAAGCATTGTTTTATAAATTCAACTTTACACAAATACAATTTTGGGGTGGATTTGGAGGATAGAAAATATTTACAGAAAAAAAATCCTCCAAAACAAAAATTTTAAGAAATAGCAAATATCAACTTCGAAAGAAATACTGGGACTATAAATATTACTGCCTGTTATCACTAAGAGAAGGAAAAAAGTTAACTCTTTAACCCTGGCTCAGATGAAGGGCTGGGCATCCCAGAGACTGTGGCCTGACAGGCAAAGGGTGGGCCCTGTGAAAGGTCACCTTGGGGAAGAGTGATAACTTTCTCTCTGGATTTGAACCTTGAGGTTGAAGTTCCTTTAGAGCTCTCCCAATAATTAAAGAGCCATCTCTTTTGTTTTTTACTGGTTAGAAAGTTCATATGTTTAAAATGTGCTTTGGGTAGCAGCTTTTCCCTGTGACTTGTGGCTAATGTGTCTTTTCAAAGCCAAGTTAATGCCTAAGGCCTGACCTTGCTCTGAGAACTAGAATCAGCACAGAAACACGTGCGTATAGTGCTGCCAGTTGAATGAAAGGCTCTGTACCCATCCTCCATACCAGAATGTCATGGAGTACATTCTTACCATCTCTGCTTTACAGATAGAGTCTGAACCCTGGATCACACTGTTAGTAAGGGACACAACCTTGAGTTGAACCCACAACCTTTTGACACCAGTGACTTAAACAATGAAAATTCATTGCATAATGGAAGCGTGGTGGGGCTAACTGATCAGTTCAAGTATTCAGGGATCTAACCTGTAATTTAAAAAATTCTGCTTTAACTAAAAAAATGGTTTCTTCTTCTTGGAATTCCTTCTAAATAGGAATCCCACTGGCAAGCCACTCTTCATTCAGCAGTGTTTACAGGCTTTATTTCTCTTCCCTGGCCATTTTTTTTAAAAAGAGAAGAGTTATTCTGTGGCTCAAGAAGGACCTAGTGATGCTTCCCATGAGCTGAAATAAATGTCCTTTAAAATAGCCCACTTGAGAAGTGATTTAAAGGTAGAAGCCCAGCCAAAATATTTTGCTATTCTAGAAAGTTCTTTGGCTTGAGTCAATCAAGTAACCTTGACACCACTTCTGCATTTCTGAGTACATTAAAACCTCATTAATTTTCAAAGAGCAGACCTGAACTGAACTTGACCTTTTAAAATGCCTGAGAAGGAAGAATTTACCTAGCAATTTAAGAGTATAAACAGAAGTTTAAGAAGTTTGTTGTAAAGCTTCTGACCTTGAGTGCCCTCAGGTATCTTAAACTGTTTATTTATGCCTAATGATATGCTAATCACAAGTCATCCTTCAATATTAAAGCATTTCCTCTAAAGAATTTATACTTTTTCCTTAAATTGTTTTTCTGCATGTACTTGGTTCATTATACATACAGTCAAATAATTATACAGTAAAACAATTCCTTATTTACATAGTAGTGCCTACCTTTGCATCCAAAGTAGCCTGAGTTGGTGAGACCTTGCTTGAACATTTATGCCAAAACTTCACCATTTTGGAGAATTTGACAATATTCCTTAGGTAATTGAACATAAGAAAACATGAAACTAAGTATAGTATCAGGTTTAATATTATGTATGGAAAAATTTAATATTAATAATAACATTAAGATCATGTATGAAAAAATGTCTCTCTCCTTACTTGGGGTGAGGTAGCCTGGTATATAGCTCCAAAGGCTTAAAAAGCGAATAGATACTCCTGAGAATTGTTTAGAGTTTTAAATGCCACACAGAGGTACGTAAAAGTTTGTGGATTAGAACCCAGAGTCCTGGATGAGAACCCAGGGTAAATCTTCCAAATATTCAAACACATGCTTTTCTTTGAAGCACACTTTTGCCCCTCTCTATGAGCTAGACCGTTCTGCTCCAGGTGTGGCCAGCTATCCAGCAGTATGTTTGTCACCCTCAGGGGATTGTGAGAAGTGCAGGATTTCAGGTCCTCCCAAACCTCCTGGATCTCAATCTGCTTCTTAACAAGATATTCCCAGATAATTTCTGTGTGCATTTATATTTAGAAAGCACACAATTAGACCATCTCATTGGCCCTGAAGACTGGAGATAGCTCGATTAGTGAAATGCCTTTTCTTAAAGAGAAGGCATAAATCCTGGGTTCAGAGTGGGCAGGTTGCTGGCGATGGACCATTTAATCTTTGCATTGAACAGTTGGTTCTCCTGGGAACTGAGGGAGGCGAAGGCAAGGCCTTGATGCCTGTGCTGGTTGGCTTGTCATCCCCACAGAGTTAAATCACACTTTTTGAGAAAGTGAAGAGGAGAAGGCAGAGCATCTCAGTTCTGGCAATGATTGGGACACATGATGTGGAGTCTTATAGTGCTTAAGTGAAGAGTGCAAACAGATTTGAGACATTTGGCTGCTACTGTACGTTGGAAATTTTCCCTCCCAACTCTTATAAATTCAATGATTGTCCTAATCTCTGTCCTTTAAGATATTTTAGATGTTTATCTGGTGCCATTATTGTTCATATTAAAATGAAAAAAAAAGAACACCAGAATAAATGATTTCTGTTCTTGAAAACAAAATCAAATCAATACACTTAATGGAAATACAAGAAGGATGATACATGATGTAATTTTTGTGTGAGTAGTTCTTCATGTGATTAATCTTGTGGAGTATTGAAGATGGCTTTCTTTCAAGGGTCCAGAGATGTGTCAGGTGGTTTGACAATGATAGGACAGAGGTAGATTCATTCACATACACATACACATAGGCCACCTCTGTATGCGCATGCATTCCTGCACACATCTGCTCATGCATGCTTCCATATATTCTTCCATGGCTTCAGGAACAGTAAAATGAGATAGTGCGCATATGGGTCTATGGGGCAGATTAAAGTGTTCAGTGTTAGTTACTAGATGAAACTGCAATGCAAAATGGTTAAGAGCACAAGCACTGGAGTGATAATCCTTGGTTCCAGAATCTTGGCTCTCTCACTTATTAGATGTTTGACCTAGGATTAATTGCTTAACTTCTCTGTATCTTCGTTTTCTCTGAAAAACAGGAATAATAGTAGTTCCTACCTCTTAAGAATTCAATGAAGTTAGAATTCAATGCATTTAGAAGAATTTTGGATATATACTAAAAAATTAACTAGATTTTATGTATGCACTATGTGCTGTTATTTGGAATCCAGTGAATTTGTGTAGACATTCCTTTTTGCTTTGTGTGTGAAAATCTTTCACTTCTTTTCTTGGTTAATTTTATGGTTGATGTGAATTTCAACAAGCAGTAAAATTCACAGAAAATATTTGAATATGGCATTGTCAGATATGGCCCTCTAATCTGTGCAGGCATTGTGTTATGATTTAGATGTGAGGTGTCCCTCAACAGCTCATGTGTGAGGCAAATGCAAGAAAGTTTAGAGGTGAAATGATTGGATTATTAGAACTTTAACATAATCAGTGCATGAATCCCCTGATAGGGATTAACTGGGTGGTAACTGTAGCCGGTAGGGTGTGGTTGGATTAGGTGGGTCATAGAGGGCATGCCTTTTGGGGTACAGATTTTTGTCCTTGGTGAGGGGAGCTTTCTCTCTGTTTCCTGGTGGCCATGTTCTGAGCCACTTCCCTCTACACCCTCTCTGCTGTGATGTTCTGCCACATCTCAGGCCTGGCACAATGGAATTGGCTATCTTTGGACAGAGACCTCTGAATCCATGACCCCCAAAGTAAACATTTTCTCCTCTAAAATTGTTCGGGTCAGGTCTTTTGGTCAGAGCAGTGAAAAAGCTGATTAAAACACATTGAAAGTAGATCGCATTCTGGGAGTTGAGACGAACTGTAAAGTCGTTCCAGGAATATTTCAGAATCCTGGATCCAGCAACCTGTTTCCCACCCTAGATTCAGATTTAGCAAAGAGCATATTGGCTACCAGCTTTATTTCAGGCGCTGTTCTAATTCAGGGGCTGAGAACCTAAGTTTGGGTCCATGCAGATCTGAGGTCAAATCCTGATTCTGTTTGTGACTAGCTGTAGTATTTTGTGCTGTTATTGACAGAGGTGAGTGAACTCATTGAGAGTCTTACTCAGTTTCGTTATAATGTTGTATTTTATGTCCACTGTAGTTTGAAAGTTTAACGTTGGAACTTACTGGCCAATGTTTTAGTATTCTGGGGTGGGGCCTGTTGGAGACCATGAAACCGTGAGGGCAAAGTCCTTGTACAAAGAAGTTAGAGGCCAGATGTGGTGGCATACACCTGAAATCCCAGCAGATCCTGAGGCTGAGGCAGGAGGAGTTCAAGTTCAAAAGCCAGCCTCAGCAATTTAATGATACCCTAAGCAACTTAGTGACACCCTGTTTCAAAATAAAAAATTAAGAAAGGGGGTGCACTGGGGATGTGACTCAGTGGTTAAGCCCCCTTGGGTTCAATCCCTGATACCAAGAAGAAGAAGAAGAAATATTTAGAGGGTATTAGCTAGGCCCCTTTTGCCCTCTGTCCCTCCTGCCTTCTAAGGATACCTAAACAGTGCCACCATTGAGGAATATGTCCCAAATAGACCTGAAAATATGGGAGGACTACTCCTTCACCAGACCCTAAACCTTCAGTCCCTTTGATCTTAGATTTCTCAGCCTCTAGAGTTTTGAGAAATAAAATTCTAATACTTACAGATTACCAAGTCTCAAATATTTTGTTTTAGCAACACAAATGCACTAAGACAACCTTTTACTTGTTTGGTAATTCTTCTAAATGTTCATGAGAATTGTATAGAATATTTTGTGGGGAAAAAAACCTGTCTTCATTATCTTTTAAAAATAACTTAAGGACTTCTTGCTTCGGCAGTAGGTAAGTCCATTTCCTCTGGGTCAACAATTATTAAGATATACAAGAAAAACATGAAACTCTAGAATACTACTTTTAGAAGACCCTAAATACCATGGGCTTCTTTTGATTCAACAATGAATCTGTGTTCTGGGAAACTAAGACATGCAAGAATGCACTGCTCTCAGTGGGGAAAATATCCTTCTCTATACCCAAACATGACTGAAATGGAATAATTATAGGTATATTAGAAATACTGGGCCAGAAAATTATTCTGAGTTTTTAGTATCTTGTTTTGACAAGATGCCAGAAGAGAGTTTGGGGACAATGTGTCACATGCATGTCGGGCAAGGGTGAACAGTCTCCTTGTGTGACATGGCCTCTTGGGAGTCAGGAGTCAGCCTCCTCCAGACTCGTCAGGGCTGATTAGTTGATGCCCTGGGGCTGTCTGTCTTTTGTAAAATTATCCCAGCTGGTAGGATTGGCCTTGCTGATCTCATTTTTGTGTGAATGTCTCATTCTTGTGGGGGATCTTTATCAATTATCTGCCTCTACCCGTGCAATGCAAGAGTTATTGTAGGATCATTTCATGGGATACTGAAAGGAGGTGCTTTGTCCCAGCCAACAAACGTTTCTTGGTCTCCTAGCACTGTGAACCACTAATTTGGAAAACCATTATGATATGTGATTTGAAACAGAATTAAGCCACTGTCTAACAGGCCACTGTCCAACAATTCCAATTTTCCCAGTAGATCAGAATTAGAAATTCTGGTGCTATTTTGCTGTTTTTCTTGAGAGATTAAGGTAGCTCATGATCTATATGGAACCTTTCTCTATCTATCTATCTATCTATCTATCTATCTATCTATCTATTATATTTCAGTTATTCTTAGTATTTCCCAAGCTTCAGCCAAATGTATACCAAGCTCATGATTTCCCCCTCCCCCAGAACTTGGTAATATTTTCACTTAACTTTTTTCACCAAGTTACTTCATTTACTTATTTACAATTTTGAAAAAGGAAATTATTGCTACCTTAAATAGGAAACCCACTATTTCCAGCTATGCTTTAAAATATAGTACATTATTTATAAATTAAGATGTTTGCTCATTTCTCACCAAATCACCATAGTTTTAAAGAATACCTTATGAAATATCACCTTCTCTGGGTCTTAGACCAGCATAGCAGACTACTAGGGCTGTGTATTAGACTGGCAGGAGACCCTTGGCATCTAGGCATTTGGGGCTTCTTTCTCTGTAAAAAAATTAATTAAAATTTAGATTTTATAGCTGCTTCTGTATAAAGCAAATACTTTACATATTAAATCTTTTTTTGACCTAATAGTTTAAATTTTTGTTCTGATTTTAAAATTAATAGGACATTGTCCTTGGCTGTCAGAAGTGTTGCAGGCCCTGGGCACAGTTCCTAGTGCCCAAACTGATCTGGAACTATCCATCCTCATCCAGAGGTCTAGAGGCTTTCTTCAGGGTGGTAGTGGTAAACCCCCAAACTGATGTGTGTTTGAAGTCTTGCAGATGGATTTTCCCCCTATACTATGACATAGTCATTGTTGCCTCAATTTAAAATTATTTTAACATAATTCCAACAGAAAAGTAGAATTATAAAAAGATCTGTGGCTTCTTGCTGCTGTTTGGCATAGAGCCATGTGCCCTGGGGAGACCACATGTCACAGTTAGGAACAGGCAGGAGGCATATTAAGCTTCAAAAGGCTTTCTTGTTCTTTCTTTTCTTTTTCTCCCTTCCTCCCTCTCTCCCTCCCTCCCTCCCTCCCTTCCTTTTCTTCTTCTTCTTCTTCTTCTTTTTTTTTTTAACATCTATGCTCAAGGGAAGGGATTGGGTTTATGATGGATTTTCTTATTGTCAAAAACAAATAAACTGCTGATACCACCCTTGAGTGATCTTATGGTAACTAAAAGTCCACGGGGGTTCTTAGAAGAGGGTAGAAGGATGTGTACTGCCCTGTTGGGTTTCGAGCTCATTTATCAATACCTCCTTTCTTAGAGCCTGGTGAGTGATTTAGACTCAGCTATTTCTAGCAGAGAGGAGGAACAGTCACTCATGAAGACACTGAAATTCTTCTTGTCACCTGCTCCTTTTTAGGAAGTTCCTGCAGAGGTCTCCTTGGTGTGAAGAGGAGGAAGGCTTTCCTCTTTGTCCTCTCATTACTGTCTCATCTAGGACAGGCTGTGATAAAGGCTTTTTGTTTGTGAGATCACTTCTCTGATTTCTGACTTCCCCTTTCAGACCTAAATGCCACACTGCTTCTCCCACATTGCCACTGCTGCCACTGCTCCCAGGGCTTCTGTTTTTTTTTTTTTTTTTTTTTTTTAAGGATCTTTGTCAGACTTTTTGGTCTCTTGAAAAGAAAACCCTAATGAGTCATCCAGTTTGCTAATGTCTTTGTAGGTGCAACCAGCTAAGTGCTATTGGTATGGAGTTGAAACAGAAATCTTTGGACCAAAAGCCCACTTATCCTGAGTCTAACGTGGGCTGCTGGCTTCTCTATAATTTTTTTTTTCTTATGATGACATATGCTACTTAAGTGAGGGCCAACTCTGAGGGCACACCAAGGATCCAGATTCCACTTAAAACTAGCTGTGTTGGGGGCTGGGGTTGTGGCTCAGCAGTAGAGCCTGCACCTAGCATGTGTGAGGCCCTGGGTTCGATCCCCAGCACCACATAAAATAAATAAAATAAAGGTATTGTGTCCAAATGCAACTAAAAAAAAAATAAGTATTTAAAAAAAAAAACCAAAACAAAAAACTAGCTGTGTTGGCTGTGTGCAGTGGCACATGTCTGTTATCCCAGCAACTTGGGAGACTAAGGCAGGAGGATTGCAAGTTTGAGGCCAGCCTCAGCAACTGAGCGAGACCCTCAACAACTCAGTGAGACCCTGTTTCAAAATAAAAAGGGCTAGGGGTGTAGCTCAGTGGTAGAGCACCCCCTGGGTTCAGTCTCCAGTACCCCTCTACCCCCACAAAACCAAACAAACATAGAAACAAATAAAAAACTAGCTTGACTGCCAAGGAGAAGAAACATACTGTTTTCTACCGTGTTCTCCATGATGTTTGGTGCCTGGGCTAGGGTATCTTGTCTTTTTTTTTCAGCAAGTGAACAAATGAACGAAGAACATTTTTTAAATTTTTTAAATTTATTTTTTAGTTTTCGGTGGACACAACATCTTTGTTGGTATGTGGTACTGAGGATTGAACCCGGGCCACACGCATGCCAGGCGAGCGCACTACCGATTGAGCCACATCCCCAGCCCAAGAACATTTTTTTTTTAAATAAAAAATTCAAGAGTCCCCCATGATGTCATCTCATGTAATTGAATCTGTCAACAGGCCTAGCTGATTCTGTTTTCCTAAATGGTTCTTGATTTCCCTCTGCTGTTTTCTGTCTCCACTGCTACTGTGCTGGTCCAGGAAAGGGACACCTCTTATCTGAATGTTGGCAGTAGGTTGTCCACTGATGTGATCCTTGCAGCCCTCCATGCCTACTGTGCAGCCATTGAAGTCTTATTAAAATGCTTATTTGATCTCTTTCCTGCTTAAGATCTTCCAAATGTTTTTCTGTTTGCTTGAGACCAAACTTTGGCTCTGGAACCCTGCACAGTCTGATCCCAGCCTTCTTCTCCAGGCTATCATATTGTTGCTCCTCTTCACTTTCAGGGATCCAGAAATATCTCTTTTCTTTTAGATCAGCAAGCCTAGTTTTCTCCCTCTCACCTCAGGACCTTTGTACATTTCTACTTCTGGACTGTTTTCTCATTAATTCTATGCCATTTCCTTGAAAACCCTTTTCTTGTCCTCCATAAGATCCCGGAGCCTGTTTTGAGCTCTCATAGCCCCCAGCACATTCCTTTAGGAAGCTCAGTTCAGATTATAACAGCACATTGAATAATTGATAAAGACTGTAAGCTCCCTGAGGGCAGGCATGTGTCTACTTTCCTTACTATAGTATTCTCAGTAACCAGCACAGTGCTGAGCAAATACTAGAGGCCCCAAAAGTAAAGAATAGTGTGCAGTGCATGGGTTGCATGTTTAATATGTATGAATAAATAAAGCATGATATTAGAGTCATTAGGAGAGACTTAATTATGGACCACATTGCTAACAGGGCACAGGGCTATGTAACATTTTTAACATTTTTGTTTTTCAAAATTATAAAATCAATGTTTGGGGACTTAAAGGAGAAGGTACTTATCGATAGGGACTTAATTCTGCATAGAACACCAAGCTTTCTGGAGTCACTGGTGCAGTGCTCGCGCACCTGCCCTGTCACTTGGATTCCTCTCCTCACACCCTCATGTCATCTGCCCCCCTCAGGTCCTTCCAGTGTCTGCTCAAATGTTGTTTTATAGAGTGGTCTTCTCTGACTTTCTCATTAAAAGCAGCACCCCACCCCTGGGACCTGTCTTCTTTGCTGTCCCTATTGTGCTTAAGTTTTTTCCTCACAATGCTCATCGGCCACTTATTGGTTCATTGATTCATTCATCATTCATCTCCTCTCTTTCCACTAGGCTGCATGTGGAGGATGAGGATTCTGTTTGTTGAATACTCTGTTCCTAGCACCTAGAACATCGTTAAACACCTTGGTGACAAAAAAGCCCACTTTCTGAATGCACAAATGATCTCGATGAAGGAAACTTCACTATTTCATCCCCTTACCCCTAAGGGGGAAAAAAAGTCCATTTTCATCTTTGACCTCTTCTTGCCTTTCATCCAAAACTGAGTTTCCTAGTGAAGGTCAGGTTCCTACCCTATCGGTTTGTGTGCTCCATTACAGCTCTTGACAGTCCATTAGAAATCCATGACTCATTAATGCAGTTCCTCTGCTTCTAGGGCTTTCTCATGAGCTTGAAGGCTCAGCTACACACTCTTTGCTATGTTGCAAAAGTAAAAATACAAAAAAGAAAGCCAAACAAAAAGAAAGTTAGGGCCATTTTTACCTAAAAATAGCACTTGCTCTTCATGAAGTGGCAGCCTGCCCCCGGCTCTCACATCCAGTTCTTCTCCAGCAAGATGCACCATAACAAAGGGAGAGGCTGGTGGTCACAAGCCAGGACATTGCAGGGCTCATTAATTACTTGGAAAATGGTGCCTGGGCTGCAGCCAGAATCCCAAACAAAGAAAGAAAATAGCTCCTGTTCCCCCATTGACAAGTTGATGAGTGAGGTAAGAATGAAAATCATTTGGGTAAGCAAAAGAGGGAAGAAATCAAATGCAAGCAGTCCTTTTGTTCAAGAATAAGTGTACAATTAAGACATATTCCTACCCCCGAGAGGGTTGATTCTTATCAGTTCAGACCATGCAAGTCACTGTCTGCTCCTGGCTATGAAATGAATTCCTTATCTCTAATAAAAGGATTGGGAACACCAATTTAGGAAAAGCGTGGATGGTGTTGGAGCCTGGACCCAAGTACATGATATGTATACAAATCAGTTATTAGTCTCAGTAGCTCCTAAATCACTTGGTCCTTATGAGAACTGTATTGCAAATACACAGAGTTAAATATCCTCACTCCAGAAAATAGAATCCATAATTTTGGCAAGGCTAAAAGTCCTAAGCCATTTTAGCAAATGTGTGGTTATTAAAAAAAAAAAGCCTTCCTGTCAGTCTGTGAAGGACACTTAGTCTTTTGAGAAAACACAATTCTGTAAGGCCTCTTGAGATTCCAGAGTTGTTTGTTTCAAAATTTAATCTAGACCAGTGGTTCTCAAAATATGTTCCCCGGGAGCAGCTGCATCACCTGCAAACATGTCATATATGCAGATGATGTGGTCACCTCAGACTTAGTCCTATGTAGCTCAGTGGTAGCGTGTTTGCCTACTATATGCGAGGCCCTGGGTTCAATCCCCAACACACAAAAAATAAGGATACAAAAGATGGTGGCTTGGAATGAATTGTGGGATTATTCTTCTTTTGGGCCTTTCCCCTATGAGACCATAAACACCATCAAGATAAAGACTAGGCTGTCACCAGTGCCTAGAACAGTGCTGAGACACACAAGGTATGTCTACAGTGAACATTTGTGAAATGATTGTGTTATTTTTCAGGCTTTTGTTCATATAGTACTTTGGGATTTCTACCTCATGTGCATACCAACTCTACTGTTCTACTACTTTTTTTAAAAAAATGGAGATAAAAATTATGTACAATGAAATATTAGGTTCTTAAGGATACACTGTATTGGGGTTTAATAGAAGCAAGTATACCTACTAGTTTTCTTTAAATTGACTCTTTTTGTTGTATTTATGACTGCATTAATAGAACCATGGCTGGTAGTCTTTGATATTTATTTTCCAATCAGCACTAAAAATCAATGCATATTTGTTAAAATAGATATATCAGTCCAAGTGCCACCTAGAACACTCACCTAAACTCTTTTGAGAAACATTTCAAAGAAAGTATTGCCCACGGTGGGTGGAACTTTCTCGATCACTAACTGGTGGATGTTAAATGTGTGAGTGAAGTTTGGGGTTTGGGGGGGGCAAGGGTGAGGTTGTGATAAGGAAATCTGCTTGGGTTCCTGGGGTCACCATGGCACAGCCTCAATTATTAATCATCTGAGCCAGTTCTCTCAATACCTGGATTATTGAGATACTTCAACCACCCCCATCTGCCTCTCAATTTACTTTCATTTCAGAACTTTGTTCTCACTTGGGGGAGAGGGTCAGCTTGCTAACTTCTGAATTTGTAGATGGCTTTATTATTGAATATTTTTATGCCATTGTGATAAAAGGGACAGGGAAGAGACTTTTTGACTAGAGGGGGGATTGTTTCCAGTAGACTGCTTGGTTATGTTTTCCCAGAATCACTTTGGAAGAAGCTTGGGAACCAGTTTATAACTTGGAAAATTAATTTGCTTGATAGGCATCGTGGTTATACCAGTTCCATGTGGGGCTCTGTGTTAGGCCTTTGAGGATGTTCTTTAGGGACCCAGCAGGGAGCCTTGTGGGAGAAGAGAGAGGCCCACAGTTAAGTACAACTAACTGGCATGATTTGGGCATTCCAGAAGCTTGAGCTATGTGATGAGGCTGTATCTTACCTCAGTCTGTGGGGGCTTCACTAGCTTGAAAGAAAATAGGAATAAATTAAAATTCAAACTGCATTTATCCTATTTAATTAGGTTTACTGACATCCATAGACTAATAATTCGGATCCTAATGGCTTGGAAGCTTGAGCTAAGTATTGTCATGGCACAGCAATATCTGCTTTAGGATATGTTTACAACATTACATTTAGTGTCTTTTTTACTATTATGAAAGTAATATATGCTTATGTGGACATTTAGGAACACACGCAAGAGTGTAGATGAAACACCTAATCACCCATAATTCAATACCTAGAGATTATTGCTGTCTTTTTAAAAAATGTGTTTTCTCATATGAGTATATTGTATAACTTTAAAAAAAATTTTTTTAATGTTATCAAATGTTTTTAGGATGGCAGAATTAAAGCCCATTAACAGTCTTATTATTCATTCCAGTTTTTTTCCTAAAATAATAGCTTTGAACATAAATCTCAATAATTTTTGCATGTAAGTGTATAAAAATATTTCTGGATATAACTAGGTAAAGAATAATTAACAGAGCCAAAGGAGGCATGCTGGGCGGGGCTGAGAAGTGGGCCCCTGAGCCAGCAAGTGCCAGTGAACACCTTGCACGCGCAGGCAGGGGGCCTGAGCTGGCAACCAAGGCTCTTGATCTGAAACTTAAAGGAACAGACTGGATTCTGGTAGGCGTGTGGAGTCAGGGGATCCAGGGAGCTGTGGGGCATCTCAAGAAGTTAAGTTAGATGGTGTCAGGAGGGGAAAATAGGCAGTAAGTATCTGGCTCTGGCCTTGGGTCCCAGGCTGACCTAGCTAGCGGCAGCATGGCCATCAACCAGCCTGGGATCCTCAGTCTTCAACCAAACATCATTGAGGGCCTATTATGCACCAGGCACTGTGCTGCAAGCTTAGGATACAAACCAATCCAGATTGTCATCTTGGAGAAATTTATACTCTAGTGAGGAAAATCTTCCATGGATGCGGACTGACAAAAGCAACCCATAGCTCTGGTTTTAGAGAAACTGGATGTTGATTGTAGTCCAAGACAGACTTAGGTAACAGGAACAGGCAGAAATCAGAACTAGCTCCTGAGAGATGCTGGTAGAAACTCAGGAACGGTACTGATGGTCAGCCTGGGACCCAAGGCCAGAGCCAGAGCCACACCCAGCAAGGATGACTTATCAAGCAATGGGGTGAAGCCTAGACATGCATCTTTCTGGTTTAAAGCCACATTGGTCTAACAGGGAAGCCTCCTTCAGCCTGTAGAAGCGGGGAGGGGTCCAGGGCTGGACCTGCATACTGATACCTGGTTGTGGGAGACGGGAGGAAACTTTAGTGACAGAATGAAGAAGTCAGAAACGCGAGTCGAGCTTTCTGCCCAGCACGTATTATAGTTGGAGGTCAATGAAGATTTGTTGAATGGATGTATTGGTTAAAAGAAGAAGGAGGAGGAGAAGGAGGAAGATGGGGAGGGGGAGGGGGAGAGGGAGGAGGAGGAGAAAGAGAAAAGACCAGCGTTAGGGAGGAAGCATGGGAGAGAAAATAGGACTGCAGATAGGGTGCAGGTGCAATGAGCTGGGGTGAAGTCAGTCCCTCAAATCTTACTTCTTCCAGTTCTGTCTCTGTGACCTTGGACAGATGATGTAAGATCTTTGAACCTCAGTTTCCTCACCTGTAAATTGAGCTAAGAGGAGTACCTAACTCACTGTAGGATTGTTAGGCAGTTCTTTTTTTTAATATTTATATATTTATTTTAGTTTTAGGTGGACACAATATCTTTATTTTACATTTATGTGGTGCTGAGGATCGAACCCAGTGCCTCATGCATGCTAGCCGAGCATTCTGCCACTGAGTCACAACTCTAGCCCTGTTAGGCAGTTCTTATAAAGAACCAAGCACATTTCTTGGCACAAAGTTAGTACACATTCAATAATTATTTGTTAACTAAAACAACATTAATACTTTTTAATGTATTTTATTATTAACATTTTACATATTCTGTGGTGAGGTCCATCTTTCTTTCTTTCTTTCTTTTTTTAATCAATATCATGACCTTAAAAATCAAGAAAGGTTATTATGTTGATAGAGAAGATGGACTTTCATATATCCTCACCTATACACTTCACCTGCTTACTTCTCGAAATGAGAATGTCTCCAGGTTAGAAATGAGTCAAGAAAGCATGGAAAGATTAGCATATGCAATATTATTATTATTATTTAAAAAATTTTTTTTAGTTGTAGTTGGCACAATATATTTATTTATTTATTTTTATGTGGTGCTGAGGATCAAACCCAATACCTCATACATGCAAGGCAAGTGCTCTACCACTGAGCTACAGTCCTAGCGCTGCAATATTATTATTTGGATTAAAAGTAAAAGACTTGGATTGTGGAGTCATAAGATAAACATGTCTTCCTTCAATCTACATTACTAAAATAATTACAGAAAATCAGTCCAAGTAAGAGAACCTGATCAGATTAGAGACTCAGTGGTACATGGATGAGATTAAATACTAAAGAACTTTGTCCTTCACTCTTTGTGGGAACGCCTTCTCTCCTGTTCATGTAGAGATGTGTAGACATGGGCTTCACTATCAGTTCCTGCTATGTTTTGGCTTTTGCTTGTTGATCCCTAGGCCATTTTCAAGTTCTCCCTCTGGAGAGGGTCTGTTGCGTGCATAGTAAAGCTAAAGAAAATATTTCTAGAAGTGAATCTAATGGCTCAGTGCTTCATTTAAGCAGATGCTCTTTTACCTTCTATGGAGCACAGGCCTGTATAAAAATCAGAAAAGATGCTATCTTAGAAGATGCAGGCAGTGGGTGAGAAGTATATGTAAAAACGCCTGGTTTTTGTGGTGGTTGTTATTGTGTGTGTGTGTGTGTGTGTGTGTGTGTTTTGTATGGTGCTGGGGATCAAACCCAGGATCTTACGCCTGCTGGGTGCATGCTCTACTCTACTTCTGAGCTACACCCCCAGTCCTAGACATTTGTTTGTGTGGATCAGGGACATTAAGTGGGAATAAGAGAGCAGACGTCTCTTTGAAAGTCTTTCAGGCTGCAGACTCAAGAATGAAACGAGGCACCCAAATAGGATGCCCGGGTTTGAACTGCCTTCAAACCACGCAGGTGTCCACAGTGCCCAACATTGACTTTCTTTATTCCTCCTTTGGACTTCACGCCCCCTCCTCACCTTGGCTTTTCCCTGCTCAGACCCTGCCTTCTGTTTCCCTCAAGTAACTTCGTTTTCTCTGTGAGGATCCATCCTCTCAGTCTGGGTAAAGGGGATGTGTTTTTCTTCATAGGAACTTTCTGCTTCTGTATGAGATTATGGATTCTTGGTAAGCCTGGCCTCCTTCCCTTCCAGCAGGGATATTCGGGTTTCCTATAGTCACAGACTCTTCTCATACCACTCCTGTGTGCTCTTTTGTGTTTCATTGGCACAGGGCACTCTGAGTTGGGCACAATGTTACTTATCATCCTCACTTTTTGGATGAGGAAGCCTGGCTCTCCCAGGAAGGGCCCGAAGGGATGGGGGGAAGGTGAGGGAATGTCTTGGTTTCTCTCCCTCACCAGGGGTTCAGAGACATGAGGTTCTTCGCAGAGGGAGTTGAGCTGTTAAAATGAACAAAAAGAAAGGCCAAGAACTTATTTTAGGACACTGCACTGGAGCATCAACCCTACTCCAGCCACAATTTGCAAGACGTCATTAGGGTCGTATTTGCATGGTGTCATTTATGGCTGTGGAACCAGAAAAATGGGGTCATTCAGGGATCACTCAGTGTTGGTTGATAAGTTCTACTAAGCTTTCTGGTACATCTAAAGTTCTACTAAGCTTTCTGGTACATCTGGAAATGCTGACAGAGATTCTCTTCATTGATCCCAAAGAGGCAAAGAAGTATGGGATTCATCTTGGGAAGTTTTCCTTGAAGAAAAATGGAGGAAAGCAAAAATTATTTTGTCAGTCTTGATGATTTGACAGAGATTATTGATATTAATCAAAACGTATTGGAGAAATTCAAATGAACAATGTCCTTTTAATTTCCATTGAAAGATATTTGATTATATGATTATATGATTGGCCTGAAAGTACACATATACCTATTGATCATCAGGCAAGTGCAAATTAAAATTTCGATGAGAGATACCATGCACTGTGAGTATGACCAAGATAAAAAAGACGGACACTATTAAGTGTCCACAATGATATGAAGCACCTGGAACACTCATGCATTGCTAATAAGAATGTAAAATGATACAGCCACTTTGGAAAACCCTTTGGCCATTAATTGTAAGGTTGCTCCCACACTGCTCATATGACCTGACAAATCTACTTGTACATATTTTACCCAGGAGAAATAAAACACATGTCAACATGTGTCACCAGCTGGCCAGGCTGACGAGATGAGCTGCATTCAAGGAGCTAGCTGTATCAATAACTATGAAAACGGCGAAGAAACCACACAAACATGAAAATACCTTTTTCTCCATTGCTGGGATCAGGAATGGCTCTGAGACCTCAGGTGTCATCTCCCACGCTGGAGGGCAAAGGGAGCAAGGGAGGGAAGAGGCAAGAGAGTGAGCACACCCCAACCCCTCTATTTATTGGGAGAAGGACATTCAATTAAAAAGTTCCACCCAAATAAGGCAAGGGATTGGGTTTCGAAGGGTGGAGTCTTGCTTGGTGAAGTCTTGTGGTCAGCAGATTGATTGACATCTTGGCAAGTCACCCCCATCTCAGGTGTTATGTGGGATCACAGGCAGAGAGAGGAAAGGCACACTTGTGTTGCACAGCCCAAAAAGCACGTAACGCTAGACCAGTCCTCTCATACACTCAAATGCTCATAGCTCACACACACAGCCCATGGATGGCTCGCGACAAACATGAGGATCCATATGTGAGGGTTCATGGTAGCTTTCCTCATAATCACCAAAAGTTGGAAATGGTCTAATTATCTTATCAACTGGGGAATGGAAAAACAAATCTAGGTCCATCTATGTAACAGCACACTACTCAGCAATAAAAGTGAATGAACTGCCTGTACACGCAGCAGCCTGAGTGGATCTTCAAAATCATTATGCCAAAGGAGAGAAGCCAACTTCCAAAGACTGTACATTTTGTGATTTCCGTGAATATCACATTTTAGAAATGGCGAAAGTATAGAGATGGAGAACAGATCAGTGGAGTAGGATTGAGGGGAGGAATTTGACCACAGAGGGACATAAGGGAACGTTTTAGGGTGGATTATGATGGTGATCATATGACAACATATATTTGTCACCACTCTTCCAACTGTACACTTAACAAGGGTGGATTTTATTGCATACGTATTATGCCCCAATGTAAAAGCTGTGGACATTGCATTGCTAAATTAATAAACAACCTAAGCATTTTCTTTTGTTTTTCTAGCCTTTCAACTAAATTTTATTACATGTCAACAGTGTCCCAGTCACCCCACTTGTCCCTGGGGTCAGAAATATGAATAAAATTAGACTCTAACCTGACCACTCTTACTCTTATATGATAGTAACTAAGCTAACTGAAGTTTATGAGTGATTGTTTATTAGGAGTTTTTTGTTTTTGTTTTTAGAGGAGCTTGCATTTTGTTAAATTATCTGTATCTCTAAAAACACTCTGAAAGTCATTTCAAATGACAGTGATCTCTTGTGAGCACTAGCAGAGTAACAGAATCTGTCTTCAAAGGGATTGCAACAGTTTATGGTAAAAAATAGCTCACACAGTATAGATCAGCTGCACGGGATTCGGGTTTTGAAATTTAATTCAGGCTCTCCTCTTTTCATACTTCACTTCTCCCAAGGAAGTTGCTGGATATCTGAGGCCCAGAAGCTTTCTGTAGTCCCTAGAAGCAATCTGGTGATGTCATAAGTGATAGGTGAACAGCAGCACCTGTTCCAGGCTTCTCCCAGACTCGTCCCAGTCATTTTGTCACAGCCTAAGGGGTAGTTAATCTTTAAAGGAGAGAAAAAGGAATGGGCCTGAAGGTAGCTTCCTTCCAGATTATTTTTAGAAGACTCTTCCGCAGGGATCTGAGTGTCATTATTTTGAGGTCCTTGCAGGGCAAGGCCATTTCTGGATGCCCTGGTGCAGACATGAATGAGTTCTGTGGGCAGGTAAGTCTCTGGTGCCCACCGATCCTCCTGGAAGCTGACTGCATTCTATTCTGCCCTCTCTCTGCATAGGCTCCTTGGTCTCCCCAGGTACCCATTCCCTGCCTTCTATTTCACTTACCCTTTCTTCTCTTAGGTGGGCCCTCCATTTCCTGCACTCACCATGGAGGGGATGAACTAAAACAGCAAATATTGCTTGTCTAATCTTTCTGAAAGCTAAAACTGACTCGAGTCTTCCAGTTCTTAGTGCTCTTCCTCCCATTTTAATTTGTTCATTAGGACAAAACCCCAGTGGCCTGTCATGGGATGCACAGTCCTTGTAACTCAGTCCCAGCTCTGTTCCAGTGTCCTACTTGACTCTGCCCCCACCCCCACTTGCCTTTCCTTAGAAGCCCCAGGCAGGGCACACACTCTCTATGCAGTTGCTTTTGTGCTTGTGAGCAGAGGGCCTGTAATCTGCAAGGCCTCTCTTTGTCTTCTGGGTGAATTTTTGGTAAGGCCTTTAAGTTGAACCTAAGCTCTTCCCTGTCCTCCCTGATTTCTTCACCTTCCTTCATGGGGAGGTAGTCACTACCCTGCCCCCACCCATACTGCATTTTTTGAGATAACTGTGTGTTTTTATGCTTAATTCTGCCACTACAGTTTGATTTTTTTTTTTTTTTTTGAAGTTGTGATTTTCTTTTGTATCCCTATACCCAGCATACCGAAGGTATATTACTGCTTGTTCGGTACAAACAACAATGAAAGAAACCAACCTAGACCAGAATTTAGGAAAGAGCTAATCGTACTACCTTCTATCCAGAGGCAGATAAGGTAATGAATATATTATTGTTCCAGATGCAGCTATCAAGGCAAGGAGATGTTACCCTGAATGTAGAAGAGGTCAGAGCATTATTAATTAGCTTCCCATGGCTTAAAATATTGTATTAGTCAAGCTGTTCGTTACTGTGACCAAGATACCTGGCAAGAACGACTTAGAGGAGGAAAAGTTTATTTTGGTCCATGGTTTCAGAGGTGTAGTCCATGGTCAATAAGACCATTGCTCTGGGCCCAAAGTGAAGCAGAACATTATGGCAGAAGGACGTTGGGGAAGGAGCTGCTCCATTCATGGTGGCCAGGAAGCAGAGAGAGAAAGGGGAAGGGTCTGCAGGGAAGATGACCCTTTCCAAGGCACACTCCCAGTGACCTATCTCCTCCAGCCATGTCCCACCTGCCTACAGTTACCACCCAGTTAGTCTGTTCAACTAGGATGGACTGATTGGGTTACAGCTTGTCTCAGAACAGACTTGCATTAACACAGGAGCTATGGGGGGACCCCTTACATCCAAGCCATAACAATATATGGAGCCCGTCTGACATTGCCCAGAATGGACAGTTTCACAGATCTTGTTTACACCTCATGACAACCTTGTGAAGGATGTCTCGTTGTCCCTACTTTACAGATAAGGAGACTGGGACTTAGAGGGACTCAGTGACAAGGTTTGTGGTAAATGAACAGCAGGCTCCACTTCCTTTGTGGGGTCTTTACTGTTATCTTTATCTTCCATTTCCTTGGCTCCATGCCCCTCCTGAGGCTTTTTGGTATTGGGCTTCTGATGGACCTGCAGAAGTTCCTGTCTAGTTGGGGCAGGGATGCTTTGAGGAGGATGGCCTAGGGAATGGCAGTGGGGTTGGGAAAGAAGCAAGACACTGGCCCTTTAAGTCTGGCTCTCAGTCCCCAGGAAGGGGACTTCTGGGTTGGCCTGGGATATGACGATTAAAGGATGAATATACTGTTCCAGAATGAAAACTGCCTTTGGTGGTGGTGGGGGGGGGAGTCCCTCGTGCTGTTCTCCTCCACTCACCAGTGAGCATGCTGGGGAAGGGGCCCTGAAACGGCCTGAGCTGTCCCAGAATTTCCCTGGACTAAGGAATGGAGGAAACCTTTGAAAAATCTTGCCTGAGATGGGGCATTGGAAATTTGGATGCCTCCAGGGTCAGCAGGTAATTCTGAGTGAAATGGCCAATCCCTTCAACCCGAGTGGACAGCCACTATTCATTTCTCACCAGTTGTTGCCATAAGAATTTAGGGCCCAGTGTTGCCAGGCCTTATGATTTTTTTTTTTTTTTTTGAGAGAAGCCAGATTTCACATAAAACTTCCAAATTATTCAATATGAATGTAAAACTAAAAAGAAACATAAAGACATCTCCTTCTTCCTCTGCACTTCCACTGCTATGGTCAAACAAAATATCTTGAAGCAGAATTTACCTTGGAGGCACCAGCTGGGTCCCCTGCCTGAGGAGTTGTAGCTACAGTATCAAGAACATCACTGATTGCAATTGAGAAGGGTTTATTTGATGTACTTAGATGCTCCATTGTTGGGGGCATAAATATTTACAATTGTTATGTCTTGTTGATGTATAATTCCCTTAAGCAGAATTGAAATGGCCTTCTTTGTCCCTTCTTATTAACTTTGGCTTAAAGTCCACTTTATCTGATATGAGGATATAAACTCCTGCTTGTTTATGTGATCCATGTGAGTGATATGTTTTTCCCATCCTTTCACCTTCAGTTTGTGGATGTCTTTGCCTATGAAGTGAGTCTCTTGGAGACAGGATATTGTTGGGTCTTGTGTTTTTTTTTTTTTTTTAATCCAGTCTTTTAGTCTGTGTCTTTTGATTGATGAGTTTAGGCCATTAATATTCAAGGTTATTATTGAGATATGATTCATATTTCTGGTCATTTGGGTTTAATTCTAGATTCTAATTTGAATTAGTTTCTCCTTTGATTGACTATTTCTTTAGTATAGTTCCTCCCTTTGCTGGTTTTCACTTTTATTTTTTCATTTCATCTTCATGGAATATTTTGTTGAGAATGTCCAGTAGTGCAGGCTTTCTAGTTGTGAATTCTTTTAACTTTTGTTTACCATGCAAGGTTTTTATTTCATCTTCTAATCTGAAGCTTAATTTTGCTGGATATAGGATTAGAATTCTATGGTTGGCATCCATTTTCTTTCAGAGCTTGGTATATGTTATTCCAGGACCACAACACAATAATACTAGGTAACTTTAACATGCCTCTGTCACCACTGGATTGATCCTCTAAACAAAAACTAAATAAAGAAGCTATAGAGGTAAAAAGATACAATTGATAATTTAGACTTTACAGACATATATAGAAGAATATTTCATCCATCAATGACTGAATACACTTTATTCTCAGCAGCACATGGATCCTTCTCTAACATAGACCATGTTATATACGCTATCATAAATGGTGGCATACAATTTTAATATTACCTTAATATATTTTTAGTATCTGTAGGGTTATTTTGATAGCTCCCTTTCCAATGATATTAATTTTTGTGTTCTTGCTTTTTAAAAATTAGATTTGCTTGATTTTTACCAAATTTTAACTGTATTATTTCGTCTCTGTTTCTTATATTTCTGCTCCTACTCTTATATTTTTCTTCCTACCATGTAATTTGAAAATTACTTGATTGTTATTCTAGGTTCCTTTTGACACAGGTACTGTAAGTTATAAATGTTCAGCTGAGTACTGTTTCATTCCAAAGATCCTGATACTTTAAGCTTTTATTATCACTTAGTTCAAAGCACTTTTTATTTACTTGAGCTTTCTTCCTTGAGCTCTGAGATATTTATAAGTGTGTCATTTAATCTTGAAATAGTTGATATGTGGGGGTGGGGTTCCATATGTCTTAAGGTGATTGATTTCTAATGCAATAAATCATACAGGAACACAATCTGCATGACTTCAAATTTATAAAAAGTAATGGAAATGCTTTTTATATTGATTGTATTAGTTACATACCTGTCAAAATTGATCAAATTGCATACTGTCAAGTATGTGCATTTTATTGTACTTCAATTTTATCTCAATAAAACTATGGAAAAAACAAAACAAAACAACAACAACAAAAGAACACCAATTCTGTGGACCTAAAAGTGCAGAATATGCTTCTTTCTATGGAAGAACTCATTTCTGCATCACAGAGTCCTAGCTTTTCTACTCCTTGATTCACCCCAAATTGCCTTAATGTCATTCTGACAAAAATCTCTGAATTTGCAGATAACTCCTACAGAAACAATATCCCTGCTCTGAGCTGAGGTTTTTCCAGTTTTAATATAGACAATATCCACATATCTCAGTTTGTGCTTCCATTTCTGGGAATCAGCTTAGACCAAATATGACATTTCAAAGTCATAGTAAAATCTTTGTCTTATTATTCATTATTTCTGTTCCTCTCATTTCAGTGGGTTCTGTTTGGGTAAATGCACCTGGCCTTTGATTATAGCTGAATCAGGAGGGGGTTGGCTGGCAGGAGGATTACCTGGAGACATTTCTGCATCTCTCACTGTTCCTTGGCCACTGCAGCCCGCACTCACAGCAGATATTCTGTCCTGAGGCTCTTCCCAGGAAGTGCCACAGTGTGGAAGATGGGCAGTATTCCTGCCAGTTTGGAGGTTATCAGATGTGGCAGTGTGGGGTGATGCACGCTTTAGGAAAACGTTCATTTTCTGGAAAACAGTTTGGCCATCTCTAAAAATGTCCATCCATCTCTGAGAAAGGATCAAAAATATGAAAAATCTTTATGTACAATTATATTGTTTTTAAAGGTAATTTTGGTAGCCAAAAAGAAACAAGTTCAATATTCCACAGTAGCAGAAGGATTAAACAAATTTTGGTGTAGCTACATGGCCTAATGATAAGTGGCCCTTTAAAAGAATGCTTATGAAGAATTTTTAATGACATGGGGAAATTCCCTGTCAATCAAAGGATGACAGATGTGTAACTACATCTATACACAGAGTTAGAGATACAGTTAAACCTATTTCATACCTATATACCTATTTTGTTTACACATTTCTGTAGTTTTCCACATATTCTACAGTGAAAAAGAAGTGTTACCTTTTAAAAAATAATATTTTTATTTAAAAATAGCTTTAGATTCAAATAAAAGTTGTAAAGATAGTGGAGACTTCTGGGATACCTCACTCATTTCCTTTATATTTGTGTTATCTAAAAGAATTACAGTAAACAGTATTTTTAAAATAATTAAGACTATGTCCTACTGTTTACAATGCCACAAAGATAACTTTTCTTAGTTATTTTTTTTAAAGGAGGCTTTCAAAGGAAAAAAATACATTCAATAAGAAGAGATGAAGATTAGGCATTATTTATTTATTTATTAGCACTATTATCTATAACTGGGATCCCAAGCATTTTTACTTATCCTGGATGGAGCATTGGGAGATTAAAAAATCTCTTTAACTTTGCTGTTTGTCCTAAAATGATTTCAACAAATCTATTTAAAAATTTTTTTTTTTTTTTTTTTTACTTTGGGATTTGATTCCAGAATCGTGCAGTTGAGACAAAAGAACTTCCTCATTCCTCCTCTTTGTGCTAGACGTTTATTATTCCTTCTCAAACTTCCTTAACTGCATAAACGTCAGTTTTATATGAGACGATAGTGGATGAGAGTTTAGGATGCAGTCATCTGAAATTGAATTTACCAAGTAGATGCTATTTTAATACTTTGTTTTGACTGATCAACTCACCAAAGCTGGAAGCTAAAAATAATAAGCCCTGTCATTTTAGCAAGTTAAGCCATCATGGAGATTATTAAGAAATGACAGCGTTGGTATTGAGAGGATTCTCTCGCTGTGCTGATCTCTGGTGAAAGCCCTTCAGGAAGGGGCCAGGGTGTGGTCGTGGACCCTGTGGGGAAAAGTGAATTTATGGAGTGAAGCTGTGTCCAGAAGGGAGAGGTCTGATTCACAGAGGGGTGAGAACTCTGTGCTTCTCTCCTGACAAGGATCAGGACATGGGCTGCTTGTTTTAGAGCATCTCAAAATCTTGTCTTCATATCACAGTTTCAAAGGCATCTGTTGTTCAATTTGAACATTTAGTCACAGACATGAAGCTGGCATTCCTGTAAATCATGTATTTCTGCTATTTTGTGGGAGGACCTTCTATGCCTTTTGTTCCCTACCTTTTGCAGTGAGGCCAGACAGACCTGTCGCATCTTCTCACATGGCGTTTGGGGATTGTTTGGGGATTCCGGGGTGTTGCAATGCAGGGTCTGTAGGCCAGAATTAAATGACCTGATGCATGGGTTTATTGTGATCATAAATTGGAAATGGAAGGTTGGAGGAGAGAACAGTGGTTCTTATTTAGGTTTGGTTTGGAGAATAGAGCGGGAATATGTGTAAGATGTCATCTGTGGGTAAGGTTCACCCAAACTTTTCCCCCCATGTCCCCCATCTGCCTAGTTAAGAATTCCCAACAAGGGTTGGGGTTGTAGCTTATTGATAGATAGCTTGCCTAGCACGTGCGAGGCGCTGGGTTCGATCCCCAGCACCACATATAAATAAATAAATAAATAATAAAAAAATAAAAAAATTGTGTCCATTTACAACTTAAAAAAAAAAAAGAATCCCCAACAATATGATTTCCCATTTCTCCTCTCCTTAATAAGGCAGAATTCCTGGCACATGAGAAACAAAACAAAAGCAAGAAGCTCACCCTGTTACAGTATTCTGCTACCTCCCTCCTGAGTTAATAGTCTAAGGGAAAATCTATACACTGCATCTCTAAAAGGCCAGAGAGGGAGAAGGAAAGAAAATTAAGACACAGTTTAGTTGGCGATCATTAATGCTTGCTCAGCCCTGTGGGAAAATGAGCATTCTTTCTTCTACCTACGTTATCGGGTAGATTTAGGTTCAAGAATACTGGAGGCCACCAAGGAAAAGTCAGTGGTCTTTACAAAGATACTCCAAAGCAGCTGAAATGTATATTTCTTTAAGTATGTCACTGCCTGATTCAGTGGCACTTAACTGACTTGGAATTGGCTTCTACTCAGCACATGTGTCCTCATCCAGCAGGTAGGTCTCTTCTCCGGAGCCCACACCTGGACATTTCTACTCATACTTCTCAAGAAGGGAGAGGATCATTCACAGTTGCATTTTTTTGCAAACTTTCCAATGCTGAGATCTGAATCATCTATTTAGGGCAGTCAAAGCTGCCTAATGGAAACTGCATAATTGAGTGGAATTAAAAACCACTTTTCTGTAGGTCTCCTCCCCATCCCCCATCTGCAGCAACCTTTGACATTGCATAGATTTTGAAAGTCACACTGTAAGATGACTGCTAGGGGTCTTTCAAAGGGTGCTTGTAGCTGAAAATCTGTTTTCTTATCCTTCAAAGCTGCAAATCATGAAGTAAAGAAAAACTTTCTGCTGCTTTTAATGAACAGTCTTTGCAGAATCAGCTTCTTGCAACTTCAATCCTTCATGTGAATCAAAAATAGCAGAAAGTAGGTCATAGTGTAAAAGTGAATTAGGCTTCACTTCATTTTATTGACTTTACTAGGCTTTTTTTTTTTCTTCTCCCATTCACAGTGGCTGATGGTTAGCTAATGACTGGCATAAATAAGGAGGCATTGATTCTCGTTTTCTTTATTTTACCATCTACTTCTTTCGACTATCAGTGCGGCCTGCTTGCTATGTGCTCAGGATTTTAACTTTTTCATTTCTCATCTGCACAACAACCTTGAAAGTTGGAATTTTTATCCTCATCTTATGTATGAGGGAACTGAAGCTCATAGAATTTAAGTTAAATGGCCCAAGGACACACAGCTCATTAGTAAAAGATATGAGACTTGGACATATTGCTCTGTCTGGAAGCCTTGATGCTATCAACTACATTTTCTTGATGTTAAAAAAAAAAGGCAATTTTATTTTTGGAGCATGGTAGTGGAAATAATTAAATTGAACTAATATTGCCAAATCTTAATGCCTCATGAGACAATGAAAGATACTTGCCATGTCATTAAATCCTTTTTTAAAATGGCAATAACAAAATACTTATTTAAATTAACACTTAGTATGGACCAGGCATTATGAGGAAGGGAAATATATAATATACAAATAAACGAGAACATTTAATATGTCAGAAGAGAAAAATAAAATAGGGAGGGAGGGAGGGAGGGGGAGAGAGAAAGAGAGAGAGAAAGAGAGAGAGAGAGAGAGAGAGAGAGAGAATATATCACGCACATGCAATGAGGAGCTTTTGTTTCAGAGAAGGCCTCAGGAGTATCTTGAAATTTGAACAGAAACATAAGGGAAGTGCTGGAGCAAATCTTTCAGATAGCTGAAATAAAACTGTAGACGTAATAGCAAGTTCAAAGGCCCTGAGGTGGGGTGGTGGTGTTCTATTTGAGAATCAGGGAAATGGCAGTCTCCATAGAGTGGTTGGGCTGGAGTTCTTCAGTGACTTCATGCCACAGCTCAGTCGTCTGGGTGACTGACTGCCTTTGTTCTCAAGGGGCAGAGAGACTTCTATAATGATTGGGAAAGTCAGGCAGTAGCTGCCCCCAAGCTGGAAAAGTTGGGGAGCCAGTTTTATTTTCATATTTAAATATTTTCCCTCACAAGCGAAAAAACTCAACACATTTTAATTGAACATTTAAATCTTTCTTACTGCTAGGTATTTCAGGCATTTGGCTTTACGCCAATTATTGCATCATCTTAAAAGAGAAGCTTTTGTATTAATTAAACCCATTACACCTGAATATTTGATTTTGATTCCTGCCAACACATAATTTTAAATTCTCACTTAAAAATAATTTGGTAAGGATTAGTAAATTTATCAAAATGTCCTAATCTGTGCCCTTGGCGATGCACTACCCAGTGTCCTGAAGGGGCAAAGTGGACTTTTGAAGGGAACTTTTCACTCTAGGCCTGGGAAGGCAAATCTGCGGTGTCTCAGACCATATGGTATAATAGGAATACCCTAAACTAGGGGGCTTCAACAGCAAGCTCTTATTTTTTATAGTTCTGGAGGGTGGAGAATTCCAGATCCAGGTGCCAGGAGATCCAGTGTCTGGTGAGGGCCAGCTTCCTGGTTCACAGTCTTCTGTGTCTTCATGGGGCACGGGTCCTCTGGGACCTCTCTTATAACACGTGCATGAGGTCAGAGCCTCACCTCCTAATGCCATCACATTGGGGGTTAGTGTTTCTACATGGATTTTGTGGAGACACAAAGGTTCATTCAGTGTATAGCTTGCGGTGTGTCTCTGAAGTGGTTTGGCCACAGCAGTGAAGGGGCAGTCCTTGCACCTGCCTTCGTATGGCTGCATTAGTTAGTCAAGGCTGTGCTGTGCTGCAGAAACACATAGCCCCCTGGCTCACTCTTGGAAGTTAGTTCTTTCTTATGCAAAGTATAGGGCCAGGACCAACATCTGGAAAGGCAGATTTTCTCCAAATGGTGCCATGGACATCCTGGTGACTTCCACTCAGTCACACTGTGTCCCCCTAGGGCCTCCTCAGAGAATTCTGCAGTCAGCTCAAGAAAGAGAATATCCATTTTTGTGGGTTGTTTTACAGACCCAGTGGGCCCCATGCAGACTTTCTGCCTGTGTTCCACTGGGTACAGTTAGTCCTTTAGCACCGTCCAGGTTCAAGGAGGCTGGGAAAGATAGTTCTCCCATGTGCTCAGAGGCAAGAGAGATCTTTGTCTAACATACACACAACACTGGCTCTGTAATTGTGATCCTGGGGCTACCTGAATGCAGTGTTCTGCAGTTTACTAGTGTTTTTCCATCCAGGTCTGCCCCAAATTTCAAGGTACTGCATACTGAGGATTACTGACCTCTCTACCTTCAACCCTCATTCACCTTGGCACCAAGTCTGCTTGGTCTTATTGACAGAGTGGTGTTTAGGGGCCAGAGTAGATAATAATTGTGATTCTAAGTATGATGTTCAGGAGTTGGGAACTTTCTGGACAGTCTATTATTAGGGAAGATCTGAACCCTAAGGGCACACCCAGCAGCAGAGATGGTCTGTATCCTTGGTGAGACAAATCTTAAGCACTCAGTGTGAACAAATGAATTAAACAACATCATTACCTATAATTGCACAGTGACCATTCTCAGAGAATGTGCATCCCTAGTGGATGACCCCAGCCAGGTTGCCAGATAAAACACAGAACTTCTGCCTGTGTTCCATTGGGTACAGATTTATATTTTAAATAAACCATAAATACCATTTTAGGATGATTATGTCCCATAACTCTAAGTATGTACTCTATGAATAAGTTGAATATTTGAAGATAGAATTATTATAAATGTTGAATTTCAGATAAACAGATAAATTCTTTTCCATATAAGTAGGTCCCATACTACGTACTCAGTTACACTCTATATTTATACTAAGAAGTTACTTTATCTGAAATTTGAATTTAACTGGGCATCCTCAACTTTTAGTAGCTAAATAGTTTTTATTGGTCACAACTCTCGTGCCTGTGGCCAAGAGTTCCTTGGAGGCTGCCAAGACGTCCAGAGTTGCTTAAGAATCTCTAGATGTAGCCCCTGAGAACTTGGATTCTTTGTTTGTGAAGCTGTCATGACCTCACCATTGTCCCTCTGGATTGGCGCACCCCTTCCTTCTCCTCTCCTGGTGTTTGCCTTCCTGGTCTTCACCCTGCCTGCAGAGACAAGGGCTGACCTATTAGCAGCAGCACCAGCCACTCTGAGGTCCTCCCTTTATCAAACTGGTTTCTCCCTGAAGATTAGATTCATCTTTCTATTTTGGAGCAAGATGATGACTGAATATTTCTGGGACAAGAAACCTGGCATTTCTGGAAGCTGAGCTAACTGCAATTCTCTTGGGGGGAAAAAAACCCCAACCAAACAAAAAAACACATCTTTGGTGAATCACAAAACCTTTCTGTCTCTCCAAGTGTGTTCTTTGTGTAGGTAATGGGAGCCCATCTAATTAGGACAATTAGATGAATAAGGACACCTGGCCCCCACCAACTTGGGTCCTAATGAGACTCCAGTGCAGACAGTGTCAGATAGGACCAGACTAAACAGGCTCTCTCACCCTTCTGTGTGGAAATAACAGAGGCCTAGCAGCCGCAGCAGCAGGGTAAAGTCACTTTGTTCTCTCTGTCCTAGATTCCAGCCGCTGCTTTGCTCTAGAGACCTTTTATGCTTGTTTAGTTCTCTATGAAATCAACAGAAACATGGAACACTAAGGAAGCCCATAGGAGTGAGAGACGCTGACCTAATTTGAATGTCCTCCTCCTACAGTTACTCAAAAGAATTCAAGCCTTAAAGGCGCAGAGCCTCTAAGTTGCTAGAGCTTTACCTAAACTCCCCTTGGGCGGGGAGACTGCAGAAGACTGCTGAAATAGCCTTTCTTTCCCGCCCTCTTCTCCCTTGCATGTTGTGGATTTCTTTATATAAAAAAAAGTAATGTTGATTTTATCTGGATGAAGTTCTGTTTGGGAATGGTCAGCTGTCACTGGCTGTCACTGCTGGGATTACATTGTGGAATGAAGCGGGGTGGACTTTTTTGTTGTTGTTCTTTAATGTTTTTAATGGCAGTGGATAGTTATTAGTTGTATTTGTTGCAGAGAGTGGTAATCTCATTTCTGTTTTCCATGGAGGGTACAGATGTAGTGTTTGGGGTGGAAACACAGAAAATGAAATTTAAACTCTCAATCTGTTGGTGGTTCAGAGCACGCATAGCTTGACATTCGTCATACACTGAGTTCAGGTCCTGTCTTAAATCAGAGGCTAAAATAATCCTTCTGCTCTAAATCATAGCTTATAAAGAACAAGTCAGAGGACACGGAGGCAGCGAGTGGTGGCCGTTGCATTGCCACTCACTTTCTTGTGCAATAACTACATTGTTTTTAAGAGTTTTCAATCTGAAATTACAGGAAGTACTTCTAGTCTTGTCTAATCCCATTCTGTCCTTCAGTTTGTATTCAGTCTCTTATAGGTTTTCACAATTGTAACAAAACAGACTGGGCTGAGAGTCCATCTGTTGACCCTGGAAGTGTCAGTACCAGGAACAGTATAGGTGCTCACCAGACAGATCAAAGTTAGACTCTAGAGCAGTGTACCCCAGTCATTAGCAGATTATACAAAATTTCTTAGGAATAACAGAGTTTTCTGAAGATCTAGAAAGAGAAACTGGAAGTTTGTCCAAAAATAAATGGTCTGTTTATTGGATTACAAGATCATTTTATATGGCACCACCATTCCCCTCCCAGCATACTTCTGTTTATTTTTACTCTCTGAAAGGGTATGCACATGGAATATAAAGACCCTATTTACAAGTAAGATAGGAGGAAAATAAATCTCATGTCCTAAAACAGGAGTTGTCTAACTTGTTCAGCAAAGGGCCAGAAAGTAAATGCTATAGTTTAGATCTTGAATGTCCCCCGCAAAAGGTGGGTGGTATGATTGATGAAATGGTGAGAACTTTAAGAGGTGGGGCCTTGTGGGTGGACTTTAGGTCATTGAGGGCATGTATTTGAAGAGGATTGTGGGACCCAACCCCTTTCTCACTGTCTGTTGCCTTCTGGCCATGAGATGGGTGGTTTTGCTCTGCCACTTGCTTCTGATGTGATGTGCTGCCTCACCATAGGCCAAGAACAATAGGGTCAACGAGTCGTGGGGCTGGAACCCCCCAAAATGGTAGTTAAAATAAACCTTTTCTCCTTATACGTTGATTATCTCAGTTTTTTTCTTTTAAATACTGTACATATTTCATTCTTTTTTGAAAATAAGATCTTTGTCCCAGCACCTCAGCTACTGCCCTTGGAGTCCGAAAGCTGCTGTAGACAGTGTGCAAAGGAACAGTCATGGCTATGTTCCAGTCACTTTTCATTTGTGGATACTGACATGAATTTCTTACATTTCTCATATCATGAAATGCAGTTCTTTAAAAAAAAATTCCCCCCAAAATTTAACAATGTGAAAACATTCTTAACTCACTGACTGTATAAGAACAGGTGGTAGACCAGATTTGACCTATTGGCCAGGGATGGACAGTACCCATGCACTAAAAAGTATTACTAATACCAAAGGCAAAGCTTGGTGAAGAAAGAGGCATTTTTGCTCTATCTGCTTCCAGGGCTTCCCTATACATAAAAATGAGGGACAAAGGGGCCTTTGCTGAGTGGCTTATTTTTGTACGCGTCTGTGTTTGTTTATGTGCATATTTGCCTAAGTGCATCCATGTGTGTATGATGGGAGGAGGACCGGGTTTTCATGTTATATTTGATCTATTTTCTTAGCAATTTGGAACAATGAGAGAGAATTGTAGAAAATACAGCATGAATGCAATTTTTAAAAAGTACATTATATGAAAAAAATGATATACAATTATATGCTTGTCAAACACTCTGGAAGGTATTTACTAAATGGTAATAGTGGTCACCCATGAGAATTACGTTTGGGATTGTTAAAGAGTAGGGTTCTTGACCTTCTTCTGAATTATTTGGTGATTTACAATTTGAGTTGTGTTATTTGTGGATTTAAAAATAGTTAAATATTTAATTAAGAAGATATTCATGAATCAGAAAACACTGTACCTGCTTCTGTGAATCTAATTCATCCGTGATTTTTAATGATACCAGGTTTTTATATTGATGCTTTCTGAAATACAGCTTCTGAGAAAATCCCTTCTCTATAAGAGAATTGATAAATAGGAGTGTTTAGGTTTTATAGTAGTAAGAATATCTTCTCCAGTGATGTTGATATTCAAAAATAATGCAAATATTCACTAAAAATCCCACAATCTAACTCTACTATGGATCTGAGCCACATACCCAGAGTTTTAGAATACGTGTCTTACTAAAACACAAAAAGCCGTGAAAGCAGGTGGTGTCTTTGTCCCTTGGTACCAATGTTTTTTAATAAGGTTTCACTAGATTTTCAAAGTCTTTGGTTAAATTGAAACTGACATTTATGGTAATTAGCTGGGTTCAGGAACAAAACAGGTAAAATTGAATTAAGATGTGCTCTAAATTATGTTTATTTTTAACATGGTGACTCTGAAGAATGTTAGTTCCATTTGTTGGTGATTTTATATCTTGCTTTTTTTCTCATTCCTTCCTTGCCCAGTGTGTTAATCTGGTCATCTGAAATCTTTTTGTCTGCCTGTAATATGATAGCCCATTTTGCTGTATTCCATCTGTCTCCCACAGGAGGTGAAAGTGCTTTCCAGAAATGGCTTGGGTTGATATTATTAATCTTTATAAGCAGAGAAATTCCTTGAATAATTTAATGGCCAAATGGCATTTGGGGGACTTGGTAGGAAAATGAATTTTCTTGTCAGCTTTAAAAAATCACAGCATGGCTTGCCTTTCATCTGTGCACCTCAAATATCAAAACGCTGGATGTTTATACTTTTATGTAGGTTTTTCTATTTTGCACACCACCTAAGACCATAAGGAAACATCTAGAACATTTTTGTTTACTTTTTCCCTGTTTTTTTTTTTTAATACCTCACAATAAATTAATCACCCCAAAAGAAAGCCCTTCTTGTTCTCTGAAATAACAGATGCTGTCTTCGACCTTGGGAGTTAAGGGCAAATCTATTCTTGTTTACATGTCTTGAATTTCTTGGATTTGGCTGTGTGAAGGCAGAAGTTGGGACTGTGTGCTTTAGAAAGTATGTGAATGATTTTTTAAAAAATCAGTCTGCACAGCTGTTCTGCTGCTAAAGAAACCATTGTTCTCCTTCCTTCCAATTCATTGATATAAAGGTTTTTAAAAATTATTCTTATTATTTTGTATTTTTTCTCCCTATTATTAATTGGAATGAGCCTTGCTTACAAATGTCACAGCCTCTGGGTGTCTGGCCTTCCATCTGACACCTGTCTCATTGTGAAGGTACCCAGGGTTGGATATGACACATTTGATTTGCAGGGTCCCATTGTTGCTGTGTGTTGGGTAAGGAAATACAGCCCGTCCAGTGTTAGGCAGGCCAGCATGAGTGGGAATATTGATAGCCAAACATGTTTTTTTTTTTTTTCTTTTCCCCTCTCTCTGACAGCATCTATACAAGGCTGCTTATTTGCCCTGTCTTTTGGAAAGTCATGTGAAGGCAGAGAAAGCTTTCTAAGAAATATGAGGGCCAAGTAAAATTACTCTGCAGGAAGTATGTCCACATGGATTTATTAATATTTTGTTAGAAGACCACTAGCAAGTTTGGTGTTTTTTTTTTTTTTTTTTAAATCAAAACCAAGGGCTGGGGCTATAGCTCAGTGGTCGAGAGCTTACCTAGCATGTGTGAGGCATGGGTTTGATCCTCAGCACTACATAAAAATAAACAAATAGAATAAATGAATTTTGTTCATATACAACTACAAAGAAATAAAAAAATCAAAAGCAACAGATATATATTGAAAATTTTTATTTATTTTTTTGTAAGTCATGTATTTGAGAACTAACCCCCACGCCCCCTTCCAACCTGGAACTGGGAATTGAACCTAGGGCCTCTTGGGCAACTCCCACTGAGCTATGTTCCCTGCCCCAGAAGGAAACCTTGGTGATGAAAAATTCTTCCTTTTGAGCAGTGCAGACTTAAGTGGTGGCTTTATCCTTTTCATGGTGCTGAAACCAGAAATACTTTTCCCCTTAAATGTCATAAAATGCAATGACATTTCTTTCCATATTATATTTTCAACCTGAGCAAATTGATGTTGAGGTGGCCAAATCATTCTTTGCTTTTCTTCATAGGTAGTTTCACTGTGTTTTTCTATTTATCTTCTTGATGCCGTATTTTATTTGTGGGCCATTATAATGAAGCCTATTACTAGCAGTTTGTGTAATTTTATTAGTCAATTTATAGACAACAGGCAAGACATTAGAATGTTACTTAATTAGAAAATTTAAGTGAAGATATCTTTGTTCTGTTAGCCACATCTTCTAATTATAGAATAAGTAAGCTGCTCAGGTGCGTTGGGCCAATATGGAAGAAACCAGAAGGCCCATTGAAAGCCTGCTTCCCTCTGGCTTGATAATTCAAAAGGGAGCAAACTGGCCAGCTGGTCAGCTTCCTCTAGGAGTGGATTCTTTTGCAGGCCCCAGCAGTTATGTGCCTACTGAGTGGTCACCTACAGGGTGAACTGTCCTCTCCTGATGCTTTCAGGATCATCCTCCAAGATGCTTACTGCATCCTTTCAAGGTTAGTTGAGGGCTGACGTTCTCAGTTTTGGAGTTCAGGGACTGACACTCCTTCTGAGGAAGGAGCTAAGACATCCTCTCCTCTCAAGTGAACGTTTTTGGAAGACATCATTAGGATATCCATTAGGGTATTTTGATATACAACGTGGTGGTTATAATTTACTGGAAAATATCTTTAATCTTTTAAAGGCATTTTCCCTGTTAATTTTTGGTACCTTGAAAGAGTGTCAGTGATTTTGGTGTGTGCCTTGAGACACTTAGGCAAGCCCAAAAAGGATTTTTTTTTTTAAGAAAGAGAGAGAGAGAGAGAGAGAGAGAGAGAGAGAGAGAGAGAGAGAGAGAATCATTTTGTAGATGGATACAACACAATGCCTTTATTTTTATGTGGTGCTGAGAATTGAACCTAGGTTGCGCCTGTGAAAGGTGAGCACTCTACCCATGAGCCACAATCCCAACTCCAAAAAGGATTTTAATAAACTCAGTTCTCTAATCAACTGCTCATAAATCCATTTTATTGTCTTAGATGTCCAAGATGGATGTTTAAAATTATTTGTCTCATCAACCAATTACTGAGTCAGAAAGCCAACCTCACTGAATATGTCTTGCTTTGAAACGCTTCCCCCACCTACAATTTTCCTAAAGCTTTTAAAAACTATCAAGTAAGGAAGATAAAGGTGTGCTTTACAGACTATAACAATCAAACCTGTGAACATATGAGTAAGGGGAAAACAACCCTATCTGTTCTTTTATCTTCATGCTGAATTCTTTCCACATTAGGGTTAGAGCTTAACTGTGCCGATTTCTTGCCCAGTAGTGGAAACATTTTCTATATAATAATGGAAAATTGTTCATTCAGGAACATGCTGAACTAAAAAGGATAAAAACTTCTTCAAAATAAAATTTTGCTCCTGGAGTATTTATACACACACACACACACACACACACACACACATTTTCTTTTTGTGGTGCTGGGGATCAAACTCATGCATGCCAGGCAAGTGCTCTAACCACTGAAGTACATCTCTAGCCCTGCCATTTTTGACACTATGTTTGTAGGATAAGTTTTTATTTGCAGTCACTGAGATATTTGTAGATATGTTGTTAATTATTGGACTCTACTGGAATGAAATATATTGCATTTCACTTTAAACCATTTTTCTTTAATTTTGAGTTTATAAAAGAAGGTTTGATCCTAGAGTGTTTTAGAAGTTGCTTTTTTCAAACTTATTTTTCTTTTAACTTGTTTTATTGGCAAAAAGATGGTGTCCATACGCCATGTGAAGAACTGCAGCTTTAAAATAATTAGCTTATGAAGAGTTATTCTTCACTCTTTGTGAGAACTTAGCTAGGGTTTTCAGGAGAATACGTATGAACAGGAGATTTACACCATTTCTTAATGAGAGCTAGATTGTTCACAAAATAGGAATTGACTTTAAAAAAAATTCTTTAAACTTAACTACATCCATCCAAGTTTATTCTCTTTATACAGAGATTTTGGACTATTTGTAACCAAACCCTTATCTGCAGTTTGGAAAATGATTACTTGGACTTAATGTTTGGGATATTGGTGCTTTTTCATATTATGCCTATATGTGGATCAGTAATTAAATAATCGACACACTCCTAGTGAATAGTTATACAGATCATCTATCTTGGAAGGCTGGAGAACATTAGCCAGCCTATTTTCAAATCCTTTCACAAGGCCAAGTTCAGTATAAATTATACAGTTGGACATTTCTTCTTTCTATAGTATATTGAAAAAGCATAGGTTTTTGGATATAGACAGATCTAGTACAAATCTAAGTCTCTTATTTATTAGCTCTTTAGCAGCATGTAAGTTATTTAAGCTCCCTGAATCTCGAGCATGGGATGTTTTCTAAATTCTAGGCACCATGCTAGGAATTAGTAGACCCTTTTCTTTTTTCCTCTTTTTTTTTTTTTTTAAATGTTTTAGTTGTCAGTGGACCTTTATGTTATTTATTTCTATGCAGAGCTGAGAATCAAACCCAGCACTCTATCCCTGAGCCACAACCCCAGCCCTGACCTCTTTTCTTTGCTTGGGCTGGTTGCTGTCCCATGGGGAAGGTAGCCCCGAGGGCATAATTTCACCATCTGTGATGGTTATTCCCAAGTTCAGAGAAGCCTGCTCTGGGCCACTCCTGCCTGGCTACCTACTTCTGTCCAGCACACATATGTCTGAGGCCTAGGTGTGTGCTGCGTGTAGCTTAGGATACAAATGTGAACAAAAAAAGCACTGTCCTTTCTGATGTCTTACAGTCTAAACAACAGAGGTGAGCACCTTTCCTACAGGGTTTTGTGAGAATGAAATGAGTTTTCCCTTTCCTTCATGCCATCTCCATCCTCTGCCCTCTGCCCTGTTCAAGCGCCAAGTCTCCCATCTTCCTGAGCAGGCAATGGAGGCAGATCTTTCTCTGGGTTGACAGTTCCATATTCAGAATCCCTTTACAGGCACATGGCTGAAATGCCTTCCTGCGAGTGTTAGCATTAGCATCAAACACTCTTGGATGCATGGAGACCACAAGAAGTACCTCTTTGTTTGGCAGGTATTCAGCCACTCAGCAGACAGACCTCCATGGGTGGCTGGGGTGTCTCCCTCAGGTCCCAGTGTGAAGGTGCCTCCTCCTGTTCTGATGGCCTAGGTAATACCTGGGATCCCTATTGCTTCCTGAAGAGAAGGACAGATAGTAACCCCATCCTGCCTCGATTATGAATTCTTTTTGTCTCTGGACTTTCCAGGCTCATGCAGAAGCCAAAGAATCTGGCCTGACCTGGAAGTCAGATGCTTTGTTATGGGGGAAAGTCCTCTTCCTTCCTTTAGTAGCTCATCCATCTCCCCTGAGGCTTTAAATTCCAGAGTCTTCTCCTGTGGAGAGAGTTTGAGACCTGGCCTCCATCTATTTTAAGTACTTTTCAGATATGACCTTTTAACTATAAAATGTATATAACTAACTATATAATTTATATGATAATACGTAGTATATATAGTAAACATATCATGTAATGGATTATGTAACCAATTTTAAAATATAATTACTTGTATGTGACTCTAAGTTCCTCAGGCAAAACAAGGAGGTAAATAGTAGATGCACAGGTAGATATGAAACACTCAAGTACTCTTTGTAATAAGATAAGAACTGCCACTCAGGCAGGAGGATAAAGAGGATCCCATGCACGGAACCATCTCTGCATATTTTTTCTTTCCTTCTGAAGCTCAGGTGGGATTACATCACTTCCCTTCTCAACAAGATGCCCCGGGTTCTGCTGTACTCAGAATAGCCTGGGTTCACAGGCCTCCGTGGGCTGCCTTTCTAGTGTATTCACGTCCCTGTGGGCACCCTTTGTTCCAGCTTACCTGGTCTATTAACTGTTCCCCCAAAGACCGTGCTTTACATCTGCAGGCCTTTGCTCCTACTCTTTGGTCAGCAGGGAATCAATTTTACTCATTCATTTATAAAACCCCACTGATGCCACAAGGCTGAGATAAAATACCTCCTCTTTCAGGAAACTTCCATATTCCTACTAATCAGAATCGATTACTGTTTCCTCTCTGTTCCTCACTGTTGGCCTATCATGGGTTCCTCTATTACTCACGTAGGCTTTTCTCATTCTTGCTTCTGTCTAGTTAATTCCTTCACCTGTCCATGTGCCCATTCAATGGTTAGTTCTTCAAAGCTTTATCCCTGGGACTGTGTAGTGGGGAACAGAAAACAGAGATGGCGCCTGTGTTCTGGGAGCTCACCGTCTCCAGGTGGAGATGGGTGGTGAGGACATGACCACACCCATGGAGCTAAACCTGTGGCTGTGGTAAGAGCAAAGAAGACAGATTTGTGTGTCTACCTTTCTAGACTGTAAACAGCTGGATGTCAGTAAGAGCCTCTTGCTTGGTAGAGAACTTAGATAAGCCAACTATGACCACATGGTGGAGTATATACTCTCCACTGTTGTTGAATTGTGTTTCCCAAAAATATATGTGGAAGTACTAATGCCCACTACTTGTGCATATGACTTTATTTGGAAAGTGGGACTTTACAGATGTGTTAAGATGTGGTCAGGGGCTGGGGCTGGGGCTCAGCAGTAGCACACTTGCTTGGCAGGTGTGAGGCATTGGGTTCAATTCTCAGCACAGCATATAGATAAATAAAATAAAGGTCTATCAACAACTAAAAAAAATCTTTCAAAAAAAAAGATGTGGTCATTCTTATTTTTTAAATAGGTTTTTTAGTTGTGGATGGACACCTTTATTTTATTTATTTATTTTTATAGGGTTCTGAGGATTGAACCCAGTACCTCACACCTGCCAGGCAAGCGCTCTACCACTGACCTATGACCCCAACCCAAGATGTGGTCATTCTTGAGTGGAGTAAGTCCTAATTCAATATGATTGGTGTCCCATAAGAAAAGGAGAAAAGACAGACACAGATGTGGGGGAAACCCCAGGTGAAGACGGAAGCAGAGACTGAAGGGTGGTGAGTCAAGGAACATTAAAAAATGGCAGCAACCACCAGAAGCTGGGAAAGAGGCATGGAACTGGTTCTTCCTCAAGCCCTCCAGAGAGCGCCAACCCTGAAACATCTGGATTCCAGAGCTCTAACCTGTAAAACTGAGAGAATAAATTTCTGATGTTTTAGGCCCCTAGTTTGTGATACTTTGTTATGGCAGCTCTCAGCAACTAATACCCTCTCCTAGAGGGAAGTTCGTATGAACTAAAGCACAACACCACAATAGTGTCATGTGTAGGTGAATGAACGAATTTGGATGAGAGAAAAAATGAATGAATGAATGTAGTGTTTGTTCTCTGGAGTGGTAAGAGACCAGGGTAAGTTCAGGATATTTATTCTGTTCCAACTCTATTAAGAGGAAAAAAACTGAGGATTCAGTTAACAACATGGTCATCAGTTGAAGAAGCTGAATGAATTACTCAATTGCCCACAGGGCTCTGTCTTTAGAAATAAAGCTGTGTTTTTGTCACTGTGGCTAGTTTAAAAAAAAAGCTGGAATCACTTAATATTGCAATAGTAGCCACTCTTTTCCTTCTCCTTACAAAGTAGAGTCTTAGTCTCTCATCTCCAGCCCTTGTCCCCTCAGGCAATTTGTATTGGTCCCTCTGGTTGATTGACTCATTTCAAGGTAAAGCAACAATTACAGTATTGCTGTTGTTTATGTTTGTCAAAAATCTTGTTGCATGTTTTATTTTCAGAACATTTTACAGTTGCCACTGAGTTCCATAGCATTGGGGAATTCATGGTGTTAAAATGTTTTTTTGTTTATAAGGGGAGGACCAAGATGTACAGGGGCTGTACTGAAAGCTATGATAATGTAGGGTACAGCCCCCCCTTCTGCCTAGAAACGGGTCCTCTCCTTCTACTGCCTGAATCCTTCTGCTGGCTCTACGTTCCATGCAGTGCCACCTCTCTGAACCCTCCCTGACCTCCTCAAGTTTCACAGATCTCTGTTGACATTATAGCATGAGGTCTGGTTTATGTGGGTTTTAGGCTTCGAGTCCCTGGAGGACCAGCAACCAAACTCGACTAGTAGGCATGCTGGGACCATCTCTTGAGGGAATGAGTGAATGAACGCATGAAGTTCCCAGAGCTGAGTGAAGCCAGGAATTCCCAGTCTTTTAGCGGGGACTTGCTATTTTTATCATCTAAGACCATATCCATGAAACTCTAAGCAAATCACAGAAGGCAGAAATGGGACAGCAGTGCCAGCTTGGAGAACTTCCAGGCCAGCCCGAGGCTCTGTGTGGATCTCCTAGTTTTTTTCTTGTCAGTGGAGGAGTCAGCTGTATTTAAAGCTATCCTGGGAGCCGAAGGTTGCAGGATGATTGCTAGAGAGGCAGCCCAGGTTGGCCACTGTGGCTGAGTCTAGGCGGTAGGTTGAAGGAGATGTTCACCTAACCCAGAAACCTGCTCTGATGCCTGAAGTTCACAGGCTGCATGGAGGGATGTGGTTGTAAGATGACTCCAGCCACAGGGAGCAGAGCAGTCTGCAATCTGCAGAGAATGGCTCTCATTTTCCTCCTATTCCTTGTTCTCCCTCTACTTATCTATGTGTTGAAGAGCCTCCTGTGATCTGGCATAAGCGATCAACATCCAAGGGGGCACCTGAATCCTTCAGAGTAGAACATTTAAGCTAGGTTTGGTCTCTCTGCATCCCTTCCAGGCTGTGTGTTTTCTTCTTTATGCCCCAGCCACCCCCAGCACTGCCTGGGAAGCCCCTTACACCGATCCCATGATTTCACCCCTAATCACTCAGGAGTGAAAGCTAGTTCTAAGAGCACTTGGGAAGGCAGACTTTGAGCAGTTCATAAATTAATCATAGTTTGTTAGCAGGAATCAAACATTCTCAGAGAAAACTTCTATCAGTATTTATTCTCCAGGTCAGGGGATTAGAATTGTAACCCTCTAGGTGACAGATCTGCCCTGTTTTTTTGTGTGTTTTTTCCTCCTTGTTAAATATTGGGACCTTTCCCTCTCACTTATCACCCAGCTAGAACCTTGCTTTGAGGAAATAGGGCTGTGTGTCGGTTATTTTCTAACGCGCCAATTTATTCTTAACCAGAAGTGAACATTGTTAGAATGATTTAACAGCAAACGAATTTGTCATTATTTGAATTATTTTTACTTGGCAAGAATATTCTTTTGTAGACTATCTTTCTGAGGATGAAAGGAGAAATTATGGATGTTGTTTTTCTAGGATTGGTAGATAAGGAAAACAGCAAGCTATGTTTTGGAACCCACTCTATAGCAATTCTCTGTCCTCCATCAAGTCACCTAAACTTCCACATTTCACAATGAGCAGTTGAGGGTCCCCTAAATTCATTTCCAGCCCTTCCGTTCTGTGATTCTAGTTGGTAAACAGTTCTGAAATAATAACAAAGATAAATTTTTTCAAAATTGGACAAGCTGGGATCCGTGGAGGCAGTATTCCTGGCTTTGAATTTGTAAACTACCTGCTGGTAAAATCTCTTGAGTAGTTTCTAAACATTTGCATTCTTGCTTCCTCCATTTTCAAAACACTGCATGATTGCAAAGTGATTCCCCTGAAATATAATCTCTTGCTCCGCGTAGCATGCTGGGAGAACGCAGGATCCACGTGGAGAAGTTAAGCACACACAGATCTTGAAGGTCAGCAGTACATTTAATGGCACTCTGTGGTCCAATTCCCTCGTCTTTAAGCGTTAGTAATTTCTATGAATACTCAAAGAAGTGCCCCACGTGGGAGCTGCTGGATTTGGGCCATAAACCAGAATTCGGGAATATGTGCCTTGTGAAAGCCAAAGTAATGTTGTCAGAGACAGGCAGGTAAGGCTACTGCGTTAACCAGCTGGGCAGTGTGCCACTCCTGCTGGAAAAAAAAAAAAAAAAAAGAGGCAGTTTATTAGATTTTACTACGATAGATGAAACTGGTGCATCTACTAGATATGTTTTAGAACCTTGGAAATTGATAATGAAACAGGAAAGAGATCTCAGTTAAAAAAAAAAAAGAGAGAGAGATGCCTAGCACAAAAGGTTGAAAGTACTCAGTTAAATGGATCTTCTGTCTCCTTGGATACTTCCCAAGAAGAGGGCAATTTGGACAAGCATATGCAAAGTGGTTTGTGCAGGTTGTAGTTAAAATCTCAACATGAGTCCTCTAGTTACCAGGGACCCAATAGAGAGCTGTTGCTCTGGACAGTCAAGATATCACTCTCCTGTTCCAACTATTTTAAAATTTTGAAAAGGGAAATATTTAAAATGATACGCCACATAGAGTTGTATAGACATTTTTCTTCTAAAAAAAATGATATTTTTTTTTCCCTGATAATTGTGGAAGAGTTAGAAAGACAGCTTGCAGTTGGTAATCCCACTTGCTCAGGGATGGTTTTATTAAACTTTTGGTGTATTGCCTTCCTGTCTTTTTTTCTTTTCCTTTTTTAAACTCCACATTTTAACATAGCATATATACATTTTTAAAAATCAAATTTGCCAGGCACCATCTAGCCTGTTTGGATCTGGGCTGGCATCAGGGACTGCTGAGAAGGACAAAGCAATAACACAAAATATCTTCCCTCCCTCTTCTTTCCCCTACAGTCCAGAGGGCTGGGGGTTGGGATAGATGGGCAAAGACTGCCTATGGGAAGTCACAGGTATCCTTGGGGCTTTAGTGCTTCCTGACCTTGCATCTTCTCTAGTTGCTGAATCCCTTCCTTAGCCCTGCCAATCCTGCTATCAAAATCTAGATGGCCGAACTCTTGCTTATCTGAATTACAGCAAAGTTCATGATGAAAGAGAAAAACATCAATAATGGGTCTTGTTCTTTAAATTTCTTGGTAAAGAAAAAGTAGTATTTGTTATATTGTTCCATTCCCCAAACTTGTTGAACTCGAGGGAAAGTGCATGGAGAAATTTTATGATTTGTACTTCCGGGTTAGCTGATCTCAGGGGACATGCTTGTTTTTTGGGCAGGTTCTTGAGACTGAGAGATTGCTGCCAGGAAGCAGCCTATCAATCAGACAGACCTGGAATTGAATTTTGGTTTCTTTTCGTTCCTCTATGTGATCCTGAGGGAGTGACCTAACTTCTCTGAGCATGAGTTTCCTCATTTGTGAACCACAGTAGATGGTGCATACATTCCAGATGTGTAGAGAGCTTGAATGGAAGTATATGTGGAGTTCTCAGCACGCAGTAGGGCTTCCTAGTGAGCTTCTCCCCTTCTGCTTTCCCCTGTGGTTTCAGGGAACTTTGTAGAAGGAATACATTTCATCAGTGAGTCATTGAGTGATGATAATGGTATGCTAATATTTACCCAGATAAGCACTTTGCACAAAACTATTTGTATAATGTTAATCAGAGGAAAAGGTTCTCATCATATATCATGATGCGAATTTTCTTTCCTTCCTATTAACAAGATTTGAGTGAGAGAAAGTCACTGAATTGAAAAGAAAATTTTTCCATGCTTTGCTGTGGGGGACATGCTTTTATATTTGTGAATAAAGCTTGCAACTTCTCTTTTTTATTAACTCTCATCACCCCACAAGTATTCTAGTGACTGGGAGTGGGGAGTGGAAATATTTGAGGGTCACTTGGTGTTTTCATTGACAAGGTATTCATTTGTGTTTGGGAAAATAGATCAGGATCTGAAATAACTGGACGGCACCTGTGTTTCCTAAGTGTTTGATATATTCCTGGAAAAAAAATAGGAAACTGAATATTTTGCTTTTTGCTCTGGCCGCCATTCTAAAGAATGTGGCCTCAGCTTTCTGTTCTGCTTCTTATCATGTATGGTGTGGTACTCGTAAATTCTCATACATTTTTCCAAGTATTGCAGTGCTTGAAATAAATTACTTAAATATTAATATGTAACAAAAGATTGCTTAACTGTAGTGTAGCACAAAGAATGGAGAAAATTTTCATGCCCCAAAAGTGAAAGACATTGTTGAATGAAATTTCTTATTTTTCAACTCTGGTTTTTAATGCCACTCACTGTTTACCCTAGTGTTCTAAGCTCCATGCATTTTCTTCCAATCCTTGAGTTCCCTTCAGTTTCTCCCCCCCTTTTTTTTTTCTTGGCATCCTGACTGCTTTTGTCTTTGAACTCATCTTGAAAGGAGAGACAGGCGTGCAGTAGGGGAAGAGCAAAGCTGGGCTCTGTCTTTAGGAAGAGGTGCTGTGGGTTCCTTCAGAAGTTCCACTGCCTTGAAGGACTGCCAATATATCCTCAAATGGGAAATTCCAACTTCATATGAACTTCCCTCTAGGAGCATTAGTTTACAATGAGTGTTCATTAAACATCTATTCTAGGTAGTGGAGGGGAACAAATAAAGCCCAGCCCCTATTTTCTTTTCTCCGTTGGCCTTCAGGAAAGTCAGAATCAGATTCAGTGGACTATTAGAAGTGTGTTACAGCTTGGCTGGTTCATTCATTTGCTCCCCCCTGTATTCTCTCAAAATTTTTTAATTTCTAAATTGAGTCCTACATTCACTAGTGTATTTGGTCATTAAGCATCTTTTCTATGCTTGTTATAGGGGAAAGAAAAAAAAATCTATGAATCTCACTATCTTTGATGTGTTGAAATCCCATAAAGAAAAACCGGTAGTTGGTCAGCTCTGTAAGAAGTTAGATACTTCCTGTGGAGGGAGAAGATACAGACCAACAGCCCATTTTTTTTTTTTTTTTAAAGGAGATGCACTGTTAGGTGTGGTGGCGCTCACCTGTAATCCTAGAGGCTTGGGAGGCTGAGGCAGGAGAATAGCAAGTTCAAAGCCAGCCTCAGTGAATTTGCAAGGCCCTAAGCAACTTAGCAAAACCCTGTTTCAAAATAAAAAATAAAAACCGGGCAGGGATGTAGCTCTATGGTTAAGCACCACTGGGTTCAATCCCCAGTATCCCAAACAAATACATAACAATAAAGACACGTTCTAAATAATAATTAAAAATGCAGTAACATGTAACCACAACGAGGGGAAGTTGAAGAAGAGATGAGGAGGTGTGTGATTAAGAGCCCCAATGAGCAGCCGTGAAGATGGGATGTCAGAAAAAGGATTTATCTGCAAAAACAGGAAATCTTTGTAAGAGGAGAAGTGGCAACAGGACCCTGTAGAGAGCAAGGCCCAGCAGCTGGACAGAGCTGGAGATGGCTGGATTCTAGCCCATCAGGAAAACGATTGAAGGACTTTATGTTTCTTCATTTTTTAAGTACCCTATTGCTCGTGTTGCATCCTGTTACCAAGTTATGGTTTAGTAAGTTTCAAAATGCAAGGTCCCTACTCCTTACAGAATTGTGACCTCAGAACCACTTTACAGTCTTCACAGTATCGGGGACTCCAGAAAGCTTTGTTACAGTGGGTTTATATCTATCCGTGTTTACTGTGGGATCATGAAGGGGGACTTAGTAATTTAATGAATAATTTTTAAAGTCTGAGAGCCTGAGAACACATGACCTGTTAGCTGCAGGGTGGTGATGTCATCTCTTGACAATTAAACTCCTGGTGGGTGACAGTTAAAGTGACACATGACATCTCAGTATTGTGATTAAAAATGGTTTGACCTCATAGACCTCTGACTGGGTTGCAGAGGCCCTCAGAGGCCCCAAACCACTCTGAAAATCCTTCTCGCTATTTCTGCTCAAAACTGGGGGGTGATTGTGCACATTCTTTCATTCAGTAAGCCCTCAGTCATTTCTTTTTCCTGGACAAGTAGCTGTGTGCGCAGGTTTAAAAATAAAGAGGGCTGCATTTCACAAATTGCTTGTGGTCTGGAATTGGTACTGCTGGTAGTAAGAAAGAAAACACAATAGCAACAGAGGAAAAAGTTCAGTTGCTGATTTTTCTGTAATTATTTTTAAATCTTTTAGGTTAGACCTATGAATCAGGAGAATGTACTTTAGACATGTAACACAAGGAACTTCTTGAGTTCTTAGAGTAAGTGAACTTCGAGATATGTGCAGTCTCCGGGCTGGGGAACATTTAAGAAGAGATGTTCCCTCAAGGCCTGGTTGATGTGGATGAAGTTGGACGCAGGGTTTGAGTTCACTGACAATGGCTTGGCTGGACTTCTAGCTTTCAAGTTCTACTCCAAGGGGATAGCCCAGAATGGCAGTTCTGCCATTAGCAGCCTGTTTTCCCTGTCCCCTCTCCACCCACATAAAATTTAAGAGCAATAAATAGAAAATGGAGGTTTGGGGAACATATACAGGACAGTTTGGTATTAGGGATGATTGTTTTGAGATCTACTGTCCTTTCTGCAATTAGCCTCTGACAGTAGCCATGAATTCCTTTGTCTCAATCCATTTTTTTCTGAAGATGCACAGTTGATGAACCTTTCTACAACAGGAGGCTTGCTTTGGACTTTATTCCCAGGTCTGGTGTCTGCTAGATCTGACTAGTGAGTTCCCATCGCTGCCGGCTGAGATTTTTCCCATCACCAGGACATCAGAGCCTATCTCCCCTTAGAGGGTTTGTTATTTCAAGAAAAGCCGAGCATGGAATTGCTGGGAATTGCTGCTGCTGCTGACCACCGGGAGCACATTTTCCCTACTGGTTGTTTTTCTTTCCAGCTTCCTGGGGCTTTAGTGGTATTTACATTAAGGCCCTGTCATTTCACTCTTTCATGAAAATCCATTTGAGTGAGATGCCTGGATCCAAATACAATTTTTTTTTCATAGTTGTTTAAAATGAGCCCAAATGTCCAACAGTCTCGCCGTTGGTCACTGAAATGGAAAGACTAAAAAATAAAATTGATTTGCTTAGTTTTTCTGCCTTAAAACTAGTCAAAAAGTCATTTTGCATGCCCCGAGGAACATGGCAGGCATCAGTAACCTGCCTTTTTATTTTATATAGCATCACTTTCTACTCCACACTTTTCAGATTTGTGATGCAAAGCTGCTGAAAGAATTCCAAATGATTTCCAAGTGAAGTATCCTCCCTAATGTGTAAAGAATGCTTCAGATCTTCAAATGGCCTTGCACTCAGTGTGGGCTTTAGAGAAAGATAGACAAGTAGATAACGTGTGCTGCGTGATGGCCCCATTAAAGCCAGGTTCAACTTTAGCTCTCCATATTACTGTGTCTGCTGATCTAGTGGTGTTAACACTGTCCTCAAATCCCAGTCTCACTGAAAGCTAGCCCATGGCCCGGTCATTCTTATCCCCATCATCATGCTCCATCTCTGCTTTCCTTGCTTGGCTTTAATATGATTGGCACCCACCAACTTTACAGCAGACATTTTTCTACTGTTCCTCAATAGCTAACAGACCAGGGCCACCTCACTTCCCTGCAGATATCCCATGCTTGATTCCTTCTGTCTCTCCTTTTGCATCTCTTTCTCCTTCCCACATGATCTAACTAAGGCCATCGTCCCTCCCCAGAGCCATGCTCAACTGTTGTGAGTCCTTATTGATTGGACTTCTCTCATGTATTGATTGACTTCTTCTCGGCTCCTCTGCATTCTCCAGTCTGCCCTCTAGAAAACCATTCCTTGCCACAGACTGTCTCCATGACTTGCCTTCATTATATTAATAGTCCTGCTGTTGCCTTTCCTCTGAGGACAGGGCCATAGGCTAGCAATGATCTTTTTCCTTACACCATCAAGAGACTCAGGTGGAGTTGGGGGTATGTGAGTAGAGTGTTTACTCACACAGCCTCGCTTTTGGAAAGCAGTCATTTAAGTACATATGTTTGACAGACTGGAGATGCAAAGAAAAAAAATGAGTGAGCTGAACCTTGGGGTGCCTGGTTCTAGCGTTTATGTGTGAAGGCTATGCCATATAATGGCCCACATTCTTAATGGAAAGGCAAACATGTAGTCACATAACCTGAATGTTTTGAAATGTCACTTATTTTTTGATACTTATATACAATGTATTTTATATATTTAGAAAAACAAGGAAGTGTGGACAGACCATTAAAAATGTTTTTCCTGGGCTGGGGTTGTAGCTCAGTTGGTAGAGTGCTTGCCTTGCATGCACAAGGGCCTTGGTTCAATCCCCAGCACCACCACCAAAATAATAATAATAATAATAATAATAATAATAATAATAATAATAATAATAATAATATTTTCCTTATGTTGATGATAACTTTGATACCTGACCTAGGTGTTTCACAATGTAAAATGAAAGTTATGGTATGAACACACCACAGACAATTCACTTGAATAGAGCTAATGCCATATATTAGGCCATCTAGATTGTGATGTTTGGGGCTGAAGGATTGAAAGTGGATGTTCAGATTCTCTCGACTGGGAAATGAGACAGAGCTGACTGATTCCAATTTTAGCATTTCTCTGGTGGCCGCTGCCTGTTTACTGAACACTATCATTGAGCAATAAAAGATAAGGGAAGGGTTGTTTTGATCTTGCCTAACTTTAGTACAAATATTACTTTCGAGTGAAACTTGATTTTGTTGGACCTTACAAATTTTGGTAGGTGTGAACTCTGTCACCTTCGCAATGAGATATTTTATGATAATGTTATTATCAGACAAGTTGTCAAGACAAATAATCACTCTGTGGTATGAATCTGACTTTTCATCTTGGAGACCCAACTAGAAAGACTGCTTGATAATGATAAGGAAACCAGATGACGTGAGCCAGAGAGACTCGGGCTAGATGGGGAGCAGATGGTGGAGGCGACAGGGACTCTCCCAAGGAAATAGCTCAGTGTTTTCTGCAGGTGCAAAGGACAGGGAGAGAGGGCGGAAGATTTGGACCTTGAGATCTTACTCCTTTTTGTCCTTTGGATTTTTTTTTCTTTATAGATATCAAAATGTTATTTACAAAGAATTTATGACTTCCCTTTAAAACGTATAATGAATTCATTCATATGTGGACTTCTGCCAGGATTTTACGGCATATGCTCTTGACTATTCAGCAGAGAATTCATAATTCAAAAGAAAAAATTTAAAATCTGATGTTTGGGTTCCCACTTGAGCCAGGGTTCAATTATGACCACGTGCAGGGGTGTCAGAACCCTTACCCTCACTGTCCCAAAGCTGTGTTGACACTCTTCCTGAAGTCAGTAATGGAGCAGTTCATAATAGTTCATTTTAGAGTTTGTGCTGTGTTTCAGTGGTTTCTGTAACAAGTGAAATATCCTTTTTCTGATACAGGAAATAATGCCCATTTCCTTACTTTAAATCTCCATACCAAAATAGATGAATCTCTTTATTCTTCTATTGGATGTAGAAGTTGGAGGGTCTTGACCCATTCTGAACCTGGAGAGCACTATCTGGACTGTCCTCTCCATCAGATAGAGAGGCTTGTGAGGCCAAGCATGCAGGCTTCACTCATTGGCCTCGGAGCTTCGCTGTTTTCCATGACCCACAACTGAAACAAACAGCTCAATCAGATGTTAGGTTTTCCCCCTCTATACCCTCCCCCAACTTTTTTTTTTTTTTTTTTGTAAATGAAAAGCTTCAAATTATACAGACAGCTGTGAGAGTGGTGCAGTACATACCTATATATGTTTCATCTAAATTTGCCAATTATGAACATTTTACTATTATTTTGCTCTGTCTCCTTCTATATGTGTTTATATGTATGTGCATAAACCTTTTTTTTTCCTGAACTAGTTGAAAGTCAGTTGATGACATCATGCTATTTAGCCCTCTGTACATCAGCATTTGTCACTGAAGAACCAGGGCTTGGGGAGTCTGGTGAAAATAGAAGGGAGCTGGATAGAGCAGGGGAAGGTAGAGTCGAATCGGGGGTAGGATACTGGGGAATGAAACTGACCAAATTATAGTGTTCTATTGTGTGCATGTACACATATGTAACAATGAATCCCATTATTATATATAATTATAATGTATCGATTTAAAAAGTGGGAAAAATACACAGTTCACATCAAGATTTCTCCCAGTAGTTCCAATAATTATCTGTACAGCGACTCTTTCTAATCAAGGATCACATGCAGCCTTTAGTTGTTCTGTCTCTTTGGTCTTCTTTAATCTGGATAAGTTCCCTGTTATTTTGTCTTGTGTAATAGTTGCAGGTTGGCGTGGAGATGTCCAGGTCATTCTTTTGGCATAGTTTCCCCCTAATCTGTGTTTACTTCCTCATGATCAGACTCAGCAATAACTTTTGCCAGAGTCCTATGTAGTTAATGTTTGTCCTTCCTATTAACTCAGACCAGGAGCCACTTAATGTTTGCTTGGGCCATGATTGGTAGTACTAAATTTAATCCCTGGTTAAAATGGTACCACATTAGGTTTTCTTTTTATTAAAAAAGAAAAAAAAACACGTTGGTAAATAACCTTTGGAGTAATATTCTGACTCTCCTCTTTACCTCCAAACTTTGGTCTAATGTTGTTGGTATCCATTGAGAATCCATGCCTGAATCATGATTATTTCAGTGGTTTCCGAGACCCCAAAGCCTTGAAATTGAACACTGCTGGTGACTGCAGGAGCCAAGGAGGAGTGGGGAAGTAGAGTTTCAAGACAGAAATAGCACCCAGACCCTGACTGACCAAAGCTGTATCCAATTCGTCTTTGTGCTCTTTCTGCCTAGCATCATGCCTGGCACAGAGAAAGGCCTAGATAAACATTATGGTTCAGAGAATAATAAAAAGAACAGCCTTTTTCAATTCCTTTTTAATTAGGCCTTAACAGTTTCTGCCTAGAACATTAGGTTATTTCCCTCAGAAGGGCATGGCTGTTGGAGTGCGCCATCAGGGTGCTCTCTGGTTTTTACCAGCAGGCAGCATTTCTTCCATCAGCATCCTTTATATTGAAAGCACAGATTTTTATTTTAACTCATAATTCTTTGCCCAGAATCATTAAAATAGCCTGTTTCCAAGTCCTATAAGGAAATATGTTCTCTCTTCCAGAAATAATGTCAGATATATTTGTTCCTTTCTCTTTCTCAGAAAGTCTCTCCCTTACAACCATCAAAATATGTCCTGGTGATTCTTACTCAACAGGACATACGCAAACTTGAGAGAAGCAAACTGTGCTGCCGTTCTGCAGGGTAGCATGGGGCACGACCATGCATTGTGCTTTCTAGCAGGGGTTGCTATATGTGGCTGCACCATTTTCCTGAGTAGGTTTACTATTCACAAAGTTATCATACATTTACTCACACCGAAGTCTCCAGAGCCGAGGTGTATTTCTGGACTCCATTGCCAAGGCAGAAACATGACTCGTCTTGGGGAACTTTTGGTTTATGTCTAAAGATAGAATCCCATTTATCTTTGTAAACCCTTTTTTTTTTTCACACAATTCCTGATGTTTAGTAGTCAGTGAACACATTTGCATACCATTCATGTTTATTAATATTCAGGAGATTTAGTGTTAGCATTGCTGTTTTTGATTTAAGTTGAAGGAAATTATTCATCGTTGTGATGTGTGTCTAATTCACTGCAATGGCAAAAATGTAAAATGCTGCAAATTATTCCCTTGTGTGTTAGACAGTGTGTTGACTTTTCTCTTAGGGGTTCTGCCAAAGTTCGTGGCCACCACTCATTGCACTTCAGACTTAACCAGGTGGTGTCGCCAAATGAAATGAGGCTCCAATGGTCGGAGGCTCCTAAAATTTGGATGCACACTTTATAAGATGCTGAAGAAGCAAAAGTGGTTGGAGACCAAGCTTGCTTTTCTTTTTGCCAACCTCAAGTCAGATTTTGGAGTCCCGCTGAAGCCCCTTTTCATTTCCTCAAGCAGAAGAAAGAGCCCAGCATAAAACCCTCTGAGGTCAAGCAACCAGGAGTTACAAAAATCACCTTTTACTGTTGTCAAGTGGTTAAGTAGTCCCCATGCTGTATGGTGGCTAGGGCAGTGACTGGGCTGGCTTCCCACAGCTCCATAGATTTGGCTGGTAAGGTGGCAGCAAGTCCAGGTGAAGTTTTGCACAGGCAGCAAAAGCAAGATGAGCATGGCAGCAGCCCCCTGCTTCCCTGGTCCCACACAGAATAACGCCGAAATGGAGAGACCACATGACAGGTGGCATGTGAGATGGGCCACTTTGCCCTGGAGAAGCATCTTCTTATTTATAGTCAAGCAGTTTCAACAACAGCCTGCAGCTGTGCCTCAAGGGGAAGGGGACCCAAGGCAGAAAGTCTGAGCGAAATGAGGAAGATGGATGGGAGAGGTCTTGTGGCAGTCCTCCACAAGATGGTGACATAGATGATAAGGACACTTGCATCCCTTTATTCCAGGAAAAATTGCCAGAGCATCTCCCAAAATGTGGATCATACTACTATGACGGTTAAGATTTATCCACTTGACCTGTGGAGATATCCAGGGTGCCATAGCACACCTCTTCCCTGCACATTACCCCCCTCATCCATTAATATGAGAAGTTCACAGAAATAAGGACTAAGGAATTTTGTGAAGCTGGTTGGGTGGAAATGTGAAGATGTTTTGGACTTTAGCTATTGTGTTATTCAGAATAAGATAGATGTGCTGCAGAAACAAATAACCTTGTCTTTGGTGGTTTCCCCCACAAGGGTTTGGTTTCTTACTCACTGTATATATCCAACAAGAAGAGCTGGAGTCAGGTGTACCTCACACAGTCAACCAGGACCCAGACTGATGGCAGCAGTTAATACCATCATGGCTCCCTCAGAAGACATAGCCAGAAGACCCTGTGACAGGTTTTCTATGCTTTGGCCTAACTAGTTACTTCTGCTCATAACATATTGTTCAAAGAACTGTCCCATGACCCATCCTAATTGCAAGGGGCTGGAAAGAGAGGGAACAGGTGGAATATTTAGTGAACATCCTTATCTTTTCCACAAGCATGTGTTTCTCCAAAGTCAACCTAGCAGTCTAACTTAGTATTTTTATAAGTGAGTATTGACCAATAAAATAAAATAAAATAAAATAAAATAATTCTTCTGTGACTGCTTTACATTTTACAAAGTGCTTTTCCAGGAATCGTTCATAAAAGAGACAAAGAACTGGACGTTCAGGGGAAGGGACTTACTCATGACCAAAGCAATGAGGGATGATGTTCCAGACTTCTGAAATTATAGGTGGTCCACGTAATGATACTTAGATAGAAACCAAGTTATGCTTTAGCTTATATTGATTTTGGTGGGAGGTAGGCTCATCATTTTGTACTTATTCATGTTGAATGGAAATCATGTGGTGGTTGGAACACCATCACAAATCATTGAAGCCACTGCACTATTCTTCGAACAGTTTGCATCCACACTCTGACCCAAAGTCTACAGTGTGAAGAGCTAAACCCCTGCACAGTTGGAGGAAATGAAATGGTATCAGGACTGCAGGTGCAGAACAAGTAACTCTCCACACAAGTCTAAGCAGGGATTTAATTGCTGCTCTTCAAAAGTACAAAACAAGAGAATGTAATAATTAGAACTGTCATTATATACTTTCTCTCACCCTGATGCTGATATTAACTAGTTTTAAGTATATTTTTAACCTTTACTTTGGTATAATTATGAAATTTTTAGCATAAAATCCAAATTGATTTTATATTTTACATTTAGAATACTTTAAAATAACAGGCCCAAGTTTAGTTAGCTGATGAAGATGAATGAGAGAAGTCACAAAATTATATTTGGGGGTTTAATTTTTCTCAAAGGAAAAAAGCAACCTCTGAATTTTATATGATCTGTTATTATTTTGTTGGGATATAAATAAAAGTTGATAATTGTGGGGGAGGGCGGGGGACACTATTGAAACAACCTTTCTCCAAGCGATACAATTTTGATGTTATCATATGCGGCGCTGATAGGGATTGCCAATAAGTGATTTATATTTCTAGAACTTGGGGAACCTCCATTTATATTGGCACTGTGAGACCCAGCAAGAAGCCATTCCCTTTTCGCAGTGCATTGCTTCCATGTGAAAGTTGCTTTTGGTACAAAAACAACCAAAACAACAACCAAAACACACACACACACACACACACAAACACACACAGGAGCCCAGCATACTGCAGTATGTCTGTCTGCTCTATGGGCACAGTATCTGTGTTTTGAAGAATCAATGGTGAGAAAACAGAGCTGTATTGGTACCTGAGATGGAGTACAGCATACTCTTTCTGCTGGTCTCCCCATCAACCCCACCTAGATCCCAAGGGCAGGTATGGAGGATTCACTGTGGGATTTCAGAGTGAATCCTAAGCTGCATCCAGATTCCTAGAAACATGACTGGCTTATAAGAGGCAAGGACTGCAGTAAAATTCACATCAAAATTTTGATTTCTTTTTGTGTTGGAACAATTGATGGTAGAGCAAGAAAAAAAAATAAGGCTTTCCTTCCTCCAGTTCCTTCCCATTAACCTGTGGGAGCAGGGAAGCCCAAAGAAAATTGTTCTGCAGTTCCTAATAAGGATGGAATTCCCAACAGATTGTCTAACATTTATCTCTGGAGAAGAGAAGAAAGTTGTTCATTGAAAGGAGGCATTAATAAATGACTTATATTTCTGATCATTATGAAGAAGTGTCATTTAAGAATTGGTTCAGAAAATGTCAGACACATGAAAGTGGATAGAATGAGTTGACCCATCTTCTATAGGCATGGAGATCTTGCCCCTTCTGCTTCAGTTCATTTCATTTTGCCCAGCTTGTCACTGCCACCCCCTCTTTTATTTTTTTGGTTGGAGAATTAAAAGCAAGTCTTAGCCATTGTGAAGGAATTTGCCTCATGTCTCATAACTAGAAAGTGGTGGGAAAATGGAACGAGGCAGCCAAGACCCCCCCAGATGGAGGTGTTCTTCAAGGTATGGTAGCCGTCAAGCAAGCCATCTCTTTCCACAGCACCTCCATACCCTTGTATCTGTGCTCCACACATTTATCAGAAGGGTGATGAGTGTGTACAGGGTGTTTAGGACCCAGCATTGGAGACTCTTTGCTAGTACAGCATTTTATCGACATGAAATGCCAGTTTATTGCAGGGCCTGCCTCTCCCCTGAACATATTTATAGAAATTAATATCTGCTCACGTGCTTCTGCCAACAGTTCACAGGAATTTAAAACAGTGGGGTCAAGCTCAGGTCACTGTTAAGTGAAGGCTTGAGTCTTGGGGTTCCTGTGTTCTGCTCTGACAAAGTGTCAGGGGTTGACTCTTTAATTACAGCATTTGGGAAATGACCAAAGATTTGACACCGACTGTTCTTGATTGTTTAAAAATATACTGTTTTTAGGGAGTACAGAGAACTCAGTATCATGGCTGCTGATGTCTGAAAGGTGCGGATCAATATTTTGAATTCAGTTTGGTTACCCTCACTGAGCCCAGGCCTAGAACTCAGAGCCTGCATTGCTCTCTGTGATCTGGGGACATCAAAGCTAACGCTGGGGAGGGGTGTTTCCTGCTTTTAAAGAGCTGGTGCCCACTGTGAGTTGAGGGGTGGCCAGCTAGGACCAGCTGGATGTTCTAGAAGTGGGGTTGGTGGATTGACTGTGGTTCCATTGGAAAGGCCCCACCCTCCCAGATGGGGGTCTCTCTATGGCCTGAGGTGGCCCAGGCAGGGGCTGTAGTTGCCACGTCTGGCTGGGACACATTCAGAATCGCAACGTGACTCCAAGAAGCCTCCATATAAAATGTTCCTAATTTCCCTGGAGGGAAGTAAGGAAGAGCTTTCAATTAACACTAATACTGGTTACTTTTTCAAGCTAGCTAATTGAACTCTCAGAAAGCAAAGACTTTGTGGAGAAGACGAGAGACAGGATTAGTAAATTGGGATCATAAAACAGCTAGGAAGGAAATAGGCAGCCTGGAGCTGGAAGCCAGTACCCAGGCTGTGTGTGTGGAAGTCTCCCAACATGGATAAGAATCTCTGAGGTCTGTTTGTCTGTCTCTCTACTTTTCTGGGGTAGATGCCAGATGCTGGGGACTGGAAGGCAAGTCAGATGGAGAGAGATTAATCTTCAAAGTCAGGTTTTTTTTTTTTTTTTGGAACCGGGTATTGAACTCAGGAATACTTGACCACTGAGCCACATTCCCATCCCTATTTTGTATTTTATTTAGAGACAGGGTCTCACTGAGTTGCTTAGTGCCTTACTCTTGTCTCAGCCTCCCAAGCCACTGGGATCACAGGTGTGTGCCACCACGCCCGGCCAAGTCAGGTTTTGCTTCCCCTCTGTTTTAAAGGAATATAACCTAGTACATAGTTTCTTGACCTTGAGTGAGTTTCCCAAACCTTAGGCTCATCAAAACTCAAAACTCTCTTGTGGGCATAGAGCTGGACTCATTTCCTGCCTGCCTGCCTCACAGTGAAGGTGCCATAGACTGAGTTCCAGCCAATGGAGTGTGAGCAGAAGGGATATGTCAACTCTAAGCCTGGCCTGGAGCAGTCTCCCACACTCTCTGCTATTCTTCTTCTCCTTCCTCTTCTTTTCTTTCCCCGTCTGGTGGCCAGATATGCTCAGAGTGGTATTGAATCCAGGCTGAGATTCCATCATCCTTAGTTGCTGAAGGAACACATGGAAAACTGCCACAGACCAGAAAATACCCAAAGAGAATTATCGGCACTTTCATGAGCAAGAAGCAAGTTGATTGGGGATGGGGACAGATATTATAGCAACTAGAGTTATCTACTATAAATATTTTCCCAATTATCTACATATGAACTATATTGTCATTTAGTGTTTTTTAAATTGATTCACCTTTTGTGAATTTTGATTTTAAAAGTAAACTTTTCTATCATTAACACAATTGGAAAACAATATCCCTACAAATAGAAGGTTGCTAAAAATAGATTGAGCGAGAACAAAATAATGGTAGTCATTTCTAGCTAGATGCTATTGCCTGGAGAAGTCTCTTCATGTGAGCCCTGCTGCCTCTGTGTTGTAAAGGGGAAATTAGGTGCTATTAGGAAGGTGTTAAAGGCATATTAGCACCAAACTTGAGATTTATTCCTTGACAGAATAAGAAGAGTTGAAGAGGAATTGAAAATAACTTCCCCCTACTGAGATTCAGTGCTTTTTAATGTGCATCTCAGCCATCTGCAGTCATCTCGTTTACCAGTGTAACATGCTGCACTTGGGAATCAAAGGCTTAGCAAATGGAAACCAGACAAGAATGATGGCTTGAAAGGAGTTGAAATGCCCAATGGAGAATGCTTATGTGCCATAGGAAGTAAACCCAGTGCATCTCTTGGAGGGGTGGGGTAAAACTACACTTCTGTGGGCACAGAAAGACTTGGCAATGTACGGTTCATCTGTTTTCCCCATTATCTATAGATGACCTATATTGGATCCTGTGTGCATTGGACAGACTCAAAGCAGCACCAGTTAATAATAAAAAGAATCAGACCAGATTGATATGTTGCTTCTTGCAGACAAAACCAGGTTTGGTTTAACACAAGTTAATTGCCTGTTAAAATAAACACTGTTTGAAGGAATATAATAGGATCCGTAATGCCCACAACAGCTTTCCCAATGTTCAGGATACAATCCCAAATTACTATACTGACAAAGAATCTGGAAAATGGGACTACTCTCAGGAGAAGATAGATAGAAGCCAACACTCAAAATGATCTAAATGTTGGAATTATTGCATAATGCTTAAAAGAAGCAGTATAATTGAGATAGAGGAAAATATTCTTGTACAAATGAATGAAAATATAAGGATTTTGGCAGGAAAACACAAAATACTAAACAAAAGGGGGATTTTAGAACTAAGAAATACAATATTTGAAATGTCAAAAACCCTCTCAATATACTTCATTAATAGCAGAAGAAAAATAATAGGAGGAAGATTTGGTAAACACTAAGAGAAATCAAAAGAGAAAAGGATTTTAAAAGGGTGAATGGAACTCTAGGACCCGTGGGGCAAAATTAAGAATTAACATGTATTTACTGTTTCAGAAGGAAAGTAGAGGAAATGGAGCAGGGAAAAAAAATATTGAAGAAATAATGGCCATAATTTTTCCAAACTTCATGAAAAACATAAATTTAAAGATTAAAAAAAAAAAAAAAACTCAAGTGAAGCTCAAATAAGGTAAACACAAAGAAAGCCACACCAAAGCCCGTTACAGTCAAATTGCTGAAACTAAAGATAAACTGAAAATCTTGAAAGAAGCCAGAGGAAAAGGGCCCACTGTGTGCACCGGGTAACTGATGCAAATGATGGCTGCCTCCCTCTGAATGTGTGAAGCAGATGAGCCGAACAGTATCTTTCATGTCCTAACAGAGGAAAAAACTGTCAAGCCAGAAATCTAAATCCACTGCAAATCTCCGTTGAGAACAGAGGAAAAGACATTTTTTTTAAAATAAAAGGAAATATAAGAAACTTCACTGCCTGCAGGTCTGCATGACAAGAAGTATTAAAAGTTCATTAAGTGCATGGAAATGACATGAGAGGAAGCCTGATTTTCCATGAGGTGATGCACAGTGTTGGATATGATAGGTATCTATGTGAATAAAAGAGGTGGTGCCTTCACTCAGTTTATTTAAAATACATGTAGTGATTTTTAAAAAATCATCTCTGGGTAGATGTAGCACAGGAGACAACAGCATAAAGTACAGAACTGGCGTGGGGGTGGGGTAGGGGTGGGGGTGTTAAATGGAATATGTGGTTACAAGACTTGTGTGTTTTTCCCTGAAGGGGGATATAATAACTCTTGTAGATTTGGAAGAGTTAAGAGGGCATATTACATTCTCTAGAGCAACATTAAAAAATGGTGCAAAGAAGCCTAGCTAAGAAGATAATAGGTAAATGAGAAGGAATTCTAAAAAACCAATCAATGTGTTTGTGGTATGGAGCGACTAGAGAGCAGATCTTTGCCCAATTCTTTGGGTTCCTCATGGAATTTATATTTGAGTGATTGTTTCTTTCTTCCTATTCCTCTGGTCATTTTCACTGAATTACCTCATCCTGTCCACGACACTTTGTCACACGTGTTCCTGTCCTCCATAGTGAGTGAATGCAAACTTCCAGTGCTGTTCCTTCAGTAGTTATGGAGGTGTGGATTTGGAAGTTTGAAATGGAAAAAGATATTTAACTTGTATCTTCTGTAGAGATTGTCTTTTCTTACAGATAAGGAAGGTCCTGGAAAGTTAAAAGAAAAAGGTTACTGTGGGAGGCTTAAAAGCAGCCCATAATATTATTAGTACTAGGTAGGTAAGTAGGATCTGATGCTTGAGTTTTCATCATAAAATCCATTTTTGAGAAGTAATAATCACTGCCATTTTAGCATACCTATTAAATGCCAGGGCCATACTGGGCCCTGTAAATGTCATATATTACCTAATACTCAAAGTTAGGCCAATGAGAAAAATTATTACCTCCCATTTTACAGATGATCCACTAACTTGTTTTAGGGTATGCAATTAATGGTGGTGATTGGATTCAAATCCAGTTGGCTTGGATTTGAATCCCTTCCCACATATCACATACCCTTCTCTTTGAAGTTTATCAAATTTAAATGTTACCACTTGCTTTGTCATCATCATTCATCCATAGGTATTCATGGGCACCACAGAATAGCAAGATGCACCACAATACATGATCTGGTGTTGATGGTGGGGGTAGTTTGTGCCTTTGCAAGAGCCCAGAATGCTGGGAGCCCTTTCCCCATCCTCCTCCACATCTATCTGAAAAACATCAGTTTACAAAAATCTGACAGCATTTGCCAGCATGATTTGTTATTTTCCACTGTGTAGAGGAATTGACTGGAGCCCAAATGAATGATATTGGAGAGGCGGGGTATGAAGTCTTATGCCTGGGCTCAAATCTAAAGTGGGGCCTCCACACTTTAAATTTGAATCTCTAGAAATTTGGTGATAAAGACATGTTTTTCAAAGTGTTCCAGAACTGAACTGGCTGCTGGCAAAGTCAGGCTAGCGAGAGGATGGGAATAGAATCTCTATCAGCCAGCCACGTTTTCTCCTGTCTCACGTCTGGAATGTCATGGCAGGATATCAGATCAGTAGTGACATTTATAGGAGACTGAACATTTTTGACAGCAAAGATGGAGAGTTTTTAAGACCTTATTAAGACCAATCTCCAGGTTTCCTTAGAACCATAGCCCTTTAAAGGCGTGAAGGAATGTTAGAGAACACCATTCTTCTGTTCTCTTTCCACAGAGTTTTAACATCTACTCTAGAGGCAAGGATGCACAATTAGTCCTTCCTGTGTCCTGGCTCTCAGTTTGGGCATTCCTCACCATGATTTACTTCCCACTCACCCTCCAGTTGCTTCTTGAAGGAGTGAACTTGTGTGAGGCGTCCTACTATGCCTCCTGAACTACTATCCTGAAAGGATGCCAAGGGTAAAAATGTGTGTGTTATAACTTAAATTGTTAACCCATCTTGGAACAAGTAATCCGATAACTTGTTGGATAGCATGCAAGATTTTATTGCCACGAATGAACTTGAAGAGGGGTAAGAAACATGAAGGAGGAAGTTTACTGCCTCTAATGGTCTTAAATAGTTTTCTCAGTACTGTAAATTCTGTCTTTGGATAAAATACTAAACATTCAAGACATTACTTGGCCTGATGTTGCATTAGATGTGATCGGAATCAAAACTTGTTATCTTCTAAAGACATGTCATTGTGAAAGAGAGTAAAAATCCCCAGAAAGTTTCCAAAAATATGTCCTAAAATATTACTTGGTAGACATCATTCTAAGTTAAAACCAGTGGACACAGACATCCTGTTGGATTTCCTTTTCTTACTTAGATGGTCTTATTCTAGAGTTTGCATTAAACCCAAGGAAAAGCTGCAAAATAATTGATTCGATGTATCTAAGACCATATTTTCAATATATTGAACTTGGAGTTTAAATATATTGAATTTGAAAGGATCAATGATAAAATAGGATTTGATGTTATATACTAAGATAATGAGTTGGCAACTTTTTCAACAATGAAAATAAGAATTTTTTGTATAGTTTTTGAGTTGGACTAGGGGGGAAAAGGTAAGATCTGCAACAGCATGCAATACCCAGGATCATCCTGACTTTATTGAGGACCATAGGGGCACCCCCTAGTTTGTGTCTCAGTATATTCCCGGAAACAATACCATGAAGTGGCTTATTGGGAATAGGTGTTTTTCTATGAGGACAATATTGAGGAGTGACTTTTCTGATCAAAGACACGGCATCATATAAACCATCCTTCCAACAATAAGTCATATAAACAGATATGAAGACATAGAATAAAGTTCCGTTGTTGTAAAGCTTCATACCACAATTGATATTTACCAAAGGTTTCCATGACGAGTCCAGTTGTCTCAGAGCTCTTGAAACTACACCCTTTCATCAGGGATGGGGCTGTCTAAATGGAAGGACCTTGCGTGACTCCAGCTTGTACTTGGTATCTCGTGATGTCAGCTGAGTCAGAACAAATATTAAACATGTATTTATTCCCCAAAGTGACATTTCTGCCTCTAAATTTTTATGTTTCTATTTACAGTGCACACTCTTGCATTCTTAGACTATGAGAGAATGACTTAAATTGTGGACAAGTTTCAGAAGACCTAGGTTTCTTCCTGAGGTATCTGAATAAGACCCCACCCCACCTCCACCCTCACGGAATTTCTATAGGATGAGTCAAGGCCTTTGCGAACTGACCTCTTATTGGTTCACATTCTGAGTGCTGGAGGGGGCACTCCTTAGGTATGTGTTATTGTGGTGGACAAAGAAGAAGGAAGAGGAGACAGAGAAGACTTTTAAAAAAGAATAGCAGCTAACCTAGCCTCTCTCCCTGTGTCTCTTCTATTGTCCCAGTTAATTCACGTGCTGTTTCTATGGTTCATCCTCAGACAGATGCCCCCTCTTTCTTCACCATAGCAATAAGAAGGAAGTATTGGATTTATACTTCTTTCTCTTTTATAACCATGGGGTTATAAGAGATAATAAGAGATAATAAGAGCTTAGAACTTTTTCAACAATGAAAATAAGAATTTTTTGTATAGTTTTTGAGTTGGACTGGGTGGGGGGAGATAAGATCTACAACTAACCATCTCCTAATAATGCTAACACAGGCTAAGACTGTCCTACTCTTGATCCTTCAGAATGGAACAGGTCACTTCAGGAAATGACCTAGTCCTAGACCAGCCAATTTTCCCTCAAATTGATTTTTATATATATAAAAAATCCACCTAGAATAATGTTTTCTCAGTTCTCATATATGTGCCTAATTCATCAATGCCTGGTGCTCTCCCCAAGTTACTGTGATCCAGTTTTTCTATGGTAGGGTGGCAGTTAAAAAAAGAAGAAAAAATTCTCTAGGCTATTCTCATATACAGTCAGGATTTTACTACTGGGTTAGAGCCTTTTCATCTGCTAAATATTGAAAGAAAGAATGAAAGGAGAAGGGTTCATTTTACTAACATCTAGTGACTAGATTGAAAGTGTAAATGATTGCTTCTAAATCCAAATGACAATATGTACTAGTATTTACTATAATGTGCTGTACATGCACGAAGCCAGTGAACCTACCCAACAGCCCTTACTTTCTAGATGAAGAAATTAAGCACTGAGTGTCACAAAGAATCCAGCTCTCCTCAAAAAACAAACAAACAAACAAACAAACAAACCACTTTCCACTTTTCCTCCCTGTCCTAGCACCTCTACATCTTTACTTTCTCATCTTATTTTTCCTTGAGTAAATGCAGTGCAAGTCAGGCAGGCAAACATGTACTATTGCTGGTCACATGCTTAGCAGCCGGAGTATTGCTAAGGAGTTTCAACAGCTGATATGTTTGTCTCAGTCTTGGGTAGAAATGATATATTATGAACAGCTTATGAAGAAAATGTTTTATTAAAAAAATTGTCTGCTTGAATTCCATGATTGAGGACAGGTAATTTCTGTCCATGCAAGATAAATAGCCTGTATCCTTTAAATAATTTAAAGCATATTTCATGCTAATATTCTGCATTTGCCTATGTCTTTTATTTAAAAAGTATTGACCCAGTATCCTAAAGCAGGGCAATGATGAACTTAGTTCTCAGGGAATGGAGATTTTTAAATAATTTTCTCCATCCCTCTTACTGTAAGCACGTAGCAAAGTCTTGGCATCTGTTCAGAATAAATGTTCTGCTTCTTTTCTGTCTTTTAGTCAATATGCATTTTATCTGAGTTCTCCCGCCCTTTCCCCACCCCTTGGTAATCTAAGGAAACCAGACCTTACTAATGTGAGTGCTTTACTCCCAGAGTTACTTATTATTGCACTAGTCCATATTTGACAGAGCTTGTAGAGGATTTGTGTTGCTTTAGGTGTCATAAAAATTACAAAAGACAGACCCTTTAAATAATGTGTGATTGTGAGGGAAGCTACAAAAGCAGGAAGATTTATTTGGACTGACTCTCTGCAATAAATTGCTCCTTTAAAAATGCTGCCATGTAAGAGAATTTTGTTTTTTCTTTCTTTCTTTTTTGGCAAAGAACTCTTAAGTAAAACAATTTGTAGTGAAACTTACTGTGGTCAGAGAGGGTTTCTTCTCTTTGGACACCTGTTCTGATGCCCAGCACCCAGATGTCTTCAAGTCTAACTTTTCATGATTGTGCTGCTCTAGAATGTTCAATGATTCTCCAACTTTAACGTGCAACAGAATCCTAGGAAGGTTTGTTAAGGCCCAAATGGCTGACTGTCCTTCCCAGAGTTTCAAATTCTTAGGTCTGAGTTGGGGCTGAGTATTTGCATACATGGTCAAGTTCCCAGGTGAAGCTGATGTTTCTCAGGTAATAGGTAAATGATGGTGAAACCCAGCAGGTTTTTATTTTAGCGATGAGATGCCCATTCAGTCTACTTGAGTAAAGTAGAGCTGTAGTTGCATTTTACTGGTAGATCACCTGAAGGAACCTGTAGGCATTGCAGGAGACTTGGAAGATGGCTGAGAGGCAGTACCCTTGGGGTAGTTGTGGGGTGCCATACCTGCCCGGCATCTCCACATTCCTGTGACTTGAGGCACTTCTCTGGGGACCAGTTACTAGTGTTGCAATTCACCATGGCTTGCAGAATCCCAGTGGCACAGTGGGAATTCCTGTTTCTCCCCTGCACTCCCACAACCCTGAATCCACAAGATTTCTTCACATCTACAGGAAAATCCATTTTCCCTTCCTTGGTTTGCAGAGGCAGGCGCCATGGATTTTCCTGGATGGCCTGTTTTGAACAATCTGAATGGCCTTCTGTCTTACTCAGAGCTCTTACCTTTTAGTTAGCAAACTAAACCTCTCTGCTGCTTAGTAGGTGGAGCATTTGGTGATGGTGATGGTTATTATTCAGAAGACTTAGCACCCAAGTTTGAAATTCTCCTAAGCAGTGATTTGGGGGATCTACTTCCTTTAGTTATACAGTTGGCTTTCTCCTATGTTCATTCAAGTTGCCAAATCTTCTGTATAATTCTCATCCCCCATCAAAACAGGAAAAAGAAAAAAGAGAGAGAGAGAAAAAAGTACTTCTATTTTTGAGGAAAAAGAGGAAAGAATCCAGGAAACATTTCTGAGGACTGTATGTTTTCTTAGCTTCTTCTGCTATGCATGTGAAATTCAAGGACAGTTTGTCCAGTCACTTAACATTGCATGAGAATTTTTAGAAATTAATACAAAATTTAGCTTTCTCTGCCCCTACCCCTTAAGAAACTATAAGAAATACCCAGTTTGCATAATTTAAGTCAAACAATTCTTTTGTTAGATATATTTTTCTTGTCTCTCAGAGTTGTCATAGGAGGGTGGCATGGAGAGGTGTCCCTATGTGCCTTGGTTTCACTGGCACTGTGTGGGTAGCACAGCTGGGTCAGCCTTTGGGGGGCCAGGCTGCATCACTCTGCTGGGATAATTAAAAACAGGTTTGTTGTGAAGTTAGGGCTCTAGCCACCCCTAGAACTGCCTCCTTCTCTCTCTCTTGCTTGAAGCTTTACATTCTAGATTTTTGTTCTGAGTCTTCCTAAGGTAAGAAAATTTATACTCTTGTGAGACTTTACATCATCTGTTGATGAGCACCAGAGTTCATTGTTTTGAAATCTCTATTTTTCTTTTTCAGTTTTATTATTTTTCTATCATCATCATCATCATCATCATCATCTTCATTATTGTTATTGTTATGTTGCCTTATTGAGGATTGAGCCCAAGATTTCTCATGTGTTAGGCTAACCCTCTACCACTGAGTTATATCCCCAGTCCGTTTAAAAATTTTATTTCAAGATAGTGTCTCACTAAACTGCTGAGGCTGGCCTTGAACTTGCCAATCTCCTGCTTCAACCTCTGGAGTAGCTGGGATTACTGGTGTGCACCATCATGCCTGATGCATTTGTTATTTTTAAAAGGCTTCAAGATAACATTAAGAGAATCCACAGATAGTTCTTTTGGCAGATATGTTGGTTACAAAAATCCTTGGCCACACACCAAGTCAGTGACCTATAAATACTCCATGCTGGCTCTGCTTTCTCCTCTTTGTGATTCATTGGAATGGAGATCTTGGACCAATGCCTTGAGGGAAATGTTATTTTGATGATAACCAAAGATTTTAATCTGAAGAATTGAAGGCACTGATTATAGACTGAAGGATTTCTCTTAGCCTAAAAATTCATTCTCTCCATCACACTCAAGCATATGCTGAGTTTGGGGAGAGGATAGCACTTCACGTAATCACTGTTTAATAAATTGTACTGTATAATGACAGCAGACTTTGCCCTCGCTGACCTTTAGGTATGATAAGACCCAGATTACTGTCTGAGATGTGCAGAAAAGCATGTATGTAAGAAAAATAAAAATGGAATATATACTTGGTACAGTTTTAGTGTTAACTGTTGGGATTTTGAAAATATCAATATTTGAAATGTGGTGCTTTTCATTCTGAGTGTCTGTTAAGCACTGCATGGGCATTAGCTTATTTTCTCCTCACAACAGCCCTTTGAGGGAAATTTTCTACTTCTACCATTTGCAGATTAAGGAAATAAGACTTTAAGAAGATAAATATCTTGTTCATGATTTCATAGAGGGTCAGTAGTAGCATCAGAATTTGAACTCATCTCTGTCTGACTTCAAAGCAAAGTCCTTATGTACTTTGTTCCCCAAAGGAAGCTTCCGGCTGAAAAAACTGTGATCTGATGTGGTCAAAATTGTGTCCTGGGCAATGCCATTCTGCCTCCTTGCCATCTTTGGATCTTTCATGTAAGAAAGAGCATGGGTGTTCTTCCCCTCTATCCCAGTGCTTCACCTTTACACTGCCTTTTAATTAAAAAAAAAAATGGAATGAGGGAAACAGAAGGTAGCTCTCATCCAAGCAAAACCTGGGAACTGAAGGTCTATCTCTATTTAACCAGAGTATTTCCTACCAATAGATAGATAGTGTTTAATACTGTGCTATTCTGTAAAGACATCATTACTCCTTAACTTTTTCAAAGAGATACTTTCTTAAAGTGTGACTATTTATTCAGCAGGTTGCAAGCACAGTGTTTTACTGACTGTTCTAGATTTTAGATTATTCCCGTGGAATCACAGTCAAGCCACAATGTAACATTATATGCAGCACATGTAGTAACAGGAAGTAAGAGGCACCAATTCCTCTATTTTATTATGGGAATATAATAACATTGCATTAATAAATTATTAATGGCTAATATCAATATTTATAAATTCTGTTAATATTGATAATTGATATGTTGGGTGACAAATAAAGCATTACTTATAGTAACTGAATAGTCCTAGAACCTATAGATCTGATACTAGGAAAATTTTATATGCTATCATATATTAATATTGATTCCTTTAAGGGATGAATGCTTCTATTTAATCTATAGATGCATTTCTGAAAGATGGTTCTGTTGAAGGCAATTTTGCCTTTAGAGATCACTGGAACTATATAGCATCATGGTAATTTTCTTGGTGATGAGAATATCAAACAGAAATAACAAAAGGAACTAACACTTGACATGGGGGAAAATTACAGTGACTTCTACTTACCAAGGATTTGCTACGTGGCAGGCTTAGTTAGCACGTTTTCTTACATCAGCCAAACATGCCATACACATTTTTATCCTCACTTCACAGGTAAAAACATTGAGGCTCACAGGGATTAAGCTCTGATCCAATGACATGTAACTTCTAAATGGTGGATCTGGAAAGCCAGAACCTTGTTTGTGGTGTTCAGTGCCTTTTAAAACCTGAGATTCTGTTGTTGAACTTGTTCAAGCTGGGACTTAGCCGAGACTTCACCAAACCATTCATCTGGACCATTTGGATATTAGGCACAGTAAGTCATTAGCAGAACCTTGGGCTCAGGGCTGAAGGAAGTGGCAAGATAGTGTGGTACAGAGAGCTAGTGCCTGGTCATCCATGAGCCACATATCCAGGAGTGAATGGGCAGGACATAGTTTTGATTTTAAAGGGAATAGATTCCAGGTGAGAAAGAACTTAACTAATTATATTCAAGTGAGTGACAATCTATGGAACTGCAGAACTACACCCATGTCTGAGGGCAGGAAAGGATGGTGATCTATCTGTTTTCATCGATCTTTTTCTTTATGGTACAGGAACTGTTACCAGGTATGTATTACACCTGAGCAGGCAAGATAGATTTGGAAGGACTCTAAAGCCAGATTGCATGCATTTGAATCCTTGTTTTATCTCTTATTAGCTTTGTAGGTTTGCACACTTTACATCTCTCTGTACTCCCTTCTCTCATTGTAAAATGGAGACAATGATAACAAAATGTCCCCTCACAGGTTTTTGTGAAAAGCTTAGAACAAAGGCACTGTATAAATGTTTTGTGGCTGTTGTCGTGGACATCATTATCGCCATCACAATCATCATCACCTATCATTGCTGTTGTCAAAAATGCTAAGTACGTTTAATAGCGGCCTTACATAAAGCAGCTCAAACAAAGCCCTTAGCCAAACTATGAACCATTTTGAAGTAGTAGTATTTGGAAATGGATGCTAATAGCCAGAGTTGGCCATGGGGTTGGCATTTAGCTATATCATATACTCATAGGAGGGCAAATTGGTGCAGTTTTGGGGAGGTCAGTTAAGAGCTTTGTTACCAAAATTCCTAAATAGTTGCAACCTCTGTAGTCTAGGAGCTCTGCTTCTAGAAAGTTCTACAGGTGCCTAACCAGTGTACAAGGATAAATGAAGGTGTTAACAGTTTATAGAGACTTATATTTATGGACAAGGAAAGATTTAATAATAGAGGGAAAAGCGACTTATAAAACAATATAAAGGGGGCTCTCATCAGAAATATAGGTATTGGTAGATACTTTATAATGAGTTTTTGCTTTTAAGTTCAATTATAGCCAGAGGTAATAATCAAACCCCACTTTCAAAAAACTTGCTTATATTTTTTGTGCCTAGTTACAGTTAGTTCTTTTCACCCATGTCCACGTACAACTTTTCATCCAAATACTGAGAATTTTGAGATCCTGTGAGATGACTTTTCTCTCCCTAAAGAGGAGAAAACACCACGGAGTGTGATTGATTATTTGATGTTCATTATGAGTACACAATTTAGACAAAGTCAGCCCTTGTCATTTAGGAGGAATACTGCCATTTTAAAAAATGGTTTCTTTAGCAGATCATTAGTTTCTCTCCTATTTGTTCTTCCTATAAATTGGATTTACCTCCAGGTAACATTTCAGTTTAAAGAATTGTGATGAGAAAAGGCCGAGGACATGGCATTGAAACTAGTGTGGCTTTTGTTGTTTGAAACAAGTATCTATGATGTGTCTTTGAATGCCCAGCTGCCCAGTCTGTGGCCTATAAGGCTGAATGCTTTTCTTAGGAGATATTGAATAAGCTTCATTCCAATACATTGAGATACAGGCAAAAAAAATTTGGGGTTGGGAGTGGGGTGGCAGGTCCTGGGGATTGAACTCAGGGGTGCTTTGACCACTTAGCCTTATTTCGTATTATATTTAGAGACAGGGTCTCACTGAGTTGCTTAGCACCTTGCTTTTTGCTGAGGCTGGCTTTGAATTCACGGTCCTCCTTCCTCAGCCTCCCGAGCTGCTGAGATTAGAAGTGTGTGCTGCCGCACCCCACACAAAATTCATTTTAATGTCAGCATGTACAGACTGCTCTGTTTTAGGACAGGTAATGTCCAGCATATAGCACTACAACACAAGGGCTAGGTCCTGACTGTCATCTGAAAGGTCAGGAGAATGATCAAATATTAGACACCAGGTCTTTGAGGCGTGTTGTGCCTATTCTCAGCAGGTTGATGGGGTGGGGGAAGGAGGAAAAGAGAAAGAAAGAGAGGCAAACCCCACTTAAAAACTGACTCTTTTCTAAAAGTCAACTTGACTGTGATAACATTTCCCCAGAAATCCAAGGATTTTCTGTAAAGGGCAGAAATAAGTTTTGTGGGCTGTATGGTCTTTGATGGAATTACTCAACTCTGTTGTAGCAGAAAATAGCCCTCGAAATATGAAAACAAATGAGTGGGATTGTGTTCCAATAAAACTTTATTTACAAAAACAGGAAGATTGTTTGTTGACTGGAAGTGCAAATGATCATTAATTTCCCAGACCAGCCCACGGATATTTATTTGGTAACTTGCTGTAAATTACACATTTACAATATGATTTCATTTTATTATTTTTTTGTAATCAAAATGATGTTAGGACATGTCTAAAAACAACAATGTATTTCTACTTAGCACTTCCTAGGTCTGTTTCCTAAAACCAATTACCTTTTATTTTTGCTGTTTCTTCTGGGTACTTCCTTCAAGACTCAATTAAATAGGCTTTAATTGTTGTTTCCTAATTTATTAGTTTTAGAGATGTGTTGACTTTGTATCAAGATGGTTGGGAATTTGGTTGCCTGATACCCTCAAATGGCCCAGTCCTCTCAATATGATTTTGTTACTTTTGTTTCTGATTACTAAAATAAACACAGTAAAAAAGTTTACTTCTTAAGTGTACAATTTGACCTATTTTCATTAATATGCTCTAGCTTTCAGATTCCCTACTTTTTTTTTTTTTTTTTTTTTTTGCTACTGCAAATTGAACTCAAGGGCACTCGACCACTGAGCCATATCCCCGATCCCTATTTTGTACTTAAATATTTCAGGGTCTCACTGAGTCGCTTAGGGCCTCGCTAAATTCCTGAGGGTGGCTTTGAACTCACAGTCCTCCTGCCTCCACCTCTGAGCCACTGGGATCAGTTCTCCTCACTTACTCATCTCGATTGTGTTCTTTCCTGGAAGTTTTCCTAATGTGCCTGGGAGCCACAATTGCCCATTCTTAATTAGGAGTGAGGCCCATTCATTGGCTGCTTAGTGACTATCTCTGTGGGCTTTGTTTTATGATGATCAAGTGGGTTGGGGCCTGAACATGGAGTCTCTTTTCTTTTTCTTTCTTTCTTTCTTTTTTTTTTTTTTTTTTTTTTAAGGCCTTACAATTTTTGTACAAATGATTGCTCCAAAATTTGTTTTCTTTTTCGGGGGAGGGTGTGCAATAGTGGAGAGGGGGAAAGAGAGAGTATTAGAATGGAGCAGGGCACGAGTTAGGGTCCGTGGTTGGTCGTTCCATGTACATGACTTCAGATAATTTCTCCACCCTGCCCCATATCTGGCATTTAGCCTCTGTCCTTCAGGAACCTCAGGTGTTGTCTAGTTCTGCAGGGCCAGTTGGGTTCTGCACATGGAGTTTTACACGGTAGATGGTTGGCCCTGTTTCAGTCATTCTGTTTTCTGTAGAGAAAGAGATTTGTTTAGACCTCCTCAGGACCCTTTGCATGTTTTTTTTTAAATTTATTGTTATAAGTTTATGCCATTTTCCCCCCTGGACTTTAAAAAATATTTTTTTTGACAGCAGAGTGTATTTTGACATATTATATATACATGGAGTATAACTTATTCTAATTAGGATCCCATTCTTATGGTTGTACATGTAGAGTTTCACTGGTGGGGTATTCATATATTAACATAGAAAAGTTATGTTCAGTTCATTCGACTGTCTTTCCTGTTACTATCCCCTCTCAGTTTCCTTCATTCCCCTTTGTGTAACCAGGGAACTTCTAAGCTTCTTCTGTCTGCCCTCTATTGTGTGTTAGCCTCCACATATCAGACAGAACATGTAGCCTTTGGTTTTTGGGACTGGCTAATTTTACTTAATTTAGCATAATGGTCTCCATTTCCATCCATTTACTGGAAAATGCAATAATTTCATTCTTCCTTATGGCTGAGTAATATTCCATTTTGTATATGTACCACATTTTCTTTATCCATTCATCTGTTGAAGGGCACCTAGGTTGGTTCCATAATTTAGCTGTTGTGAGCTGAGCTGCTGTAAACATCGATATGGTTGCGTCACTGTAGTTGGCTGACTTTAAGTCCTTTGGGTACATGCTGAGCAGTGGATAACTGTCAATGGTGGTTCCATTTCAAGTTTCCTGAGGAATCTCCATTCTGCTTTCCAGAGTGGTTGCACCAATTTGCAGTCCCACCAGCAATGTATAAGTGTACCCTTTTCCCCCCACATCCTCACTAGCATTTATTGTTACTTGCATTCTTGATAATTGCCACTCTGATTGAAGTGAGATGAAATGTTAAGAGTAGTTTGATTTGCATTTCTCTAATTACTAGCGATGTTGAACATTTTTTCGTGTATTTGTTGACCATTTATATTTCTTCTTCTTATGCCATTTTAATCTCTTAACTCTCATTTTAATGAGGTTGATTGAAGGAGAGAAGATAACTTGTGTGGGTGATCAGAAGTCACATTATTCTTTTCCTCACCTGTATTTTGAATTGTAATTAGACAATATTTTATTGTCCGCTGTTGATTTTATTCTGCTGTTGAGTGGCATGGTGTGCTTAACTTAACCTTCCTGGATGTGAGAATTGTTGGAAACCCAGGATTCTAGAGACCACATTTTGATCCTATGTAATAACATTCCTCTCCTCCACTCTCCTTGACTTTCTCCTCCTGGCTATGTGATGCTTGGCCACGATGGGACTAGAGGAAGTATCTCCTTACCCCTCAGGAAGGCAGTAGCTGTGAAGTGTTTTTGAAGTGATTTCCAGGGCTTCCTGGGCTCAGTTCCCATAAGGAACACAAGAGAGACTGACTCAGATTATTCATAACTCTAGCAATAAATTATATTTTGGTAAGTTGGAACAACCAACTTGTGATTATGTCTTGCTCTTTGGTTCTACAAATTCCACACATACCAAATTAACTCCTGAGAATTACAGAAAATTGGAATGAAGACATTCCTGCTTCTTGTGGGCTTTTCTTTTGCTAAAACTTTTCCCTGTATGCTAAAGAATGCGCGCTGGCTGGTCCCCCTCTGGGACGCAGGGCCTAGGGGTGCCCGTTTCACCTTAAGCATAGAAAGAGGTATTGTTGAAAACAGGGGCTATTAACTCAGGCTCCAAATGGACATACAAGCTTTTGTTCTGCAGAATGAGGGAGAGAAATGGGGTGTTGGATGTCAATATGTTTCAGCCCCTCAGGAAGGCTTCCATATCTCTTCCATGGGCCAGACTTCTTCATAAAGTTTAAAGTAGATCAAGCTATGAATTCACTGATTTTCTCACATGGGCTTCCCTCCTGGAAAAAAAAAAAAAAAAAAAAAAACAGATGGTCACTGTGGTTCATTGTCCATTGTCAGAACAGCTATTTACATTCCTGTGCTACTTTCTTTAGGCTCAAATCAGAAATAGTCCCACCCAGAGCTTCCACGACACTGTCCAGATGAAGTCCTGGTGGTGGCATTTCACATAGGAGTTGAGGCTCCATCCAGTTCCACTTGAGCCCATGGCTTTGTGTTATGGTTTAGAGCCTAAATGTCCCTCAAAGGCCCTTAAGCTAAGAGCTTGGTTGCCAGTCTGTGGCATGATTGGCAGGCAGGTGGTGACACTTTCAGGAGGTGAGGCCTAGTGGATGGAGGTTAGGTGCCTAGGTGTGTGCCCTTAAAGGGCACATTGGGCCCTCTTGCCTCCTCTTTTTCTCTCTACCATCTGGTCACCATGAGACAAGTAGCTCTGCTCTGCCACATGTTCCCTGCCATGATGCTCTTCCTCACCACAGGCCCAGAAACAGCAGAACCAAGTGATCATGATTGGCAACCACTGAAACCATTAGCCAGAATAAATTTCTCCCCCTAAAGTTGATTTTCTCAGGTATTTTGTCACAGAGAGGGAGAGCTGACAGACACACCTTGTATGTGAGTGTGGAATGGTAATTTTTCCACATCTACATCCCTTATTTGGAGTATTGTCCATGGGGTACCAACCATCATTTTCTTCCCAGTGCTTGTGGGTGTTCCTGGAAGCTTGTTCAGACTTGTCTTCAGAAAACCAGACACACGTGGACTTATGAGAAAGTGTCTAAGTGATGACGCTGACCCATGTGTGAGGGTCTTTCAGTTAGACGAGACATGTCTCTGGAATAGGAGAGTCTCTCTGGGCACTGGGTATGCCGTTGTGGATATTAAATAAAAATGCAATGGGAAATAGGGGAATGGCAAAAAAAGGATAGAGGAGCTCTCAATCTTAAGTACATTTAGTTCTGATGGCCACAAGCTACTCTTTTGTCTTCAAATTTGACCTAAGTACTGTAAAGCCCTCTCTTTGGAGCAGGCTTGCTATGACAGCCCTGGCCTGAGCAGGTCCCCCCTTGACATTGGCATCCAACCCCATGCATGAAATTGAACAAGAGGTAAGTCTTAACACACTTCTAGGAAGGGGTTAGTATTATGAAGATCCAAGTGGCTCCCTGGGAAATGACTTTTGCTGTGTATTTACCTAATCATCATACATTTTTCTGCCCATGAGAGGTATTATATGAGACGTTGTGGGTCACTTAAATAATGTGTCACAATATTTAAGTGACACCAGTGATCTAATGCCGTGGATAAGGTAAATTATGAAAATAACTTTAATACTGTGCCAATGTATTCTGTAATGTTATGACTAAAATACTAATTACAGTATATAATTATTTTGTGATATATTTAATACAGTTTATACATACACTAACTCTAATGTACAGTAGAATGAGAGAGGTAAACCAACTCAGTAAACTCTCTGGGTTATTATTGCTTTCTCACAATCATAATAAATACAAACTGATTTATTTTAAAAAAAAGATTGGGCAATATCCAAAGTATGATTTAAAAAAAATATTTGCTAGAGACTTCCAGCTTGTGAATATGATATAGGCATCATTAAAAATACACATTACTGCTTTATCAAGTGGTACTGCCATTTGGTACTGTGGTGTTTAGAGATGGGGCCTTCGGGAAGCAATTAGGATTAGATAAGGGCAGTAGGGTGGAGCCCCCAGGATTGAATCCTGGTGGCTCTCTGGGACAGAGCAACCAGGAGAGATGTATGTACACATGTATGTTGCCTGTCTCTCACTGCATGACGTGCTCCACCACACTGGGACTCTGTCAACACCAAGGTCATCACCAGATGTGGTCCCGTTGACCTTTGGATGTTGTGTTAATCAGCTTTTTATTGCTGTAACCAAAATGCCTGACAAGAACAAGCTAGAGGAGGAAAAGTTTATTTTGACTCATAGTTTCAGAGTTCATCATGGTTGGCTGACTCCATTGCTCTGGGCCTGAAGTGAGGCAGAACATCATGGCGGAAGGGAATGGAGGAGGAAAACACTCAGCTCATGGCAGCCAGGAAGCAGAGAAAGCAGGAGCTAGGGACAAAATGCATAATTCCCAAGGCATGTTCCAGTGATCCACCTCCTCTAGTCACACCCCACCTGCCTATAATTACCACCCAGTAATCCCTCCAAATTATTTATCCACCAAATAGATCAACCCACTAATTAGGTTACAGCTCTCATAATCTAATCACAGGAAGTGTTAATGAGGGACAGCTCACAACCCAATCATGACAAACATCCAGAACTGAGATCCAAGGAAACCTCTTTTCTTTATAACTTATCCATTCTGTGGTATTGTGATATTAAGCAATAGAAAATGGACCAGTAACACTCAATATCTAAAAATATATTCATGAGCATAAGTGAAACAAATTGTAGGAGAGTCATTGAGGCATGGATTATGATTGTCATTCTCTCAACCTCTCATAATCTTTTCTGATTTCTCTTTCCTATTCTCATCTTGAGTAGTTAGCCTGAAGTTCATTTTTTTTTTTCTTTGCAATCCTGGGACTTGAACCCAAGGCCTCATGCAGGCTAGACAAGTGTGTGGTCACTGAGCTACATCCCAGCCCTAAAGCTCATTCTTCTGAAAAACAAAACAAAACAAAACAAAACAAAAACCCAAAATGATAACAAGGAAAAAAAGAAAATCAGTGAAAGCCCAATGGTAGCTAAGTCAAAAAGAACAGAGTGCATTTTGTTAATTGAACACCTGGAATTTTGTATTTAATACTTGCTTTTAAATTCTTCTTGCCATTTGTATGAAAAATGTAAGGTTTTTCCAGAATATGCATGATCCTCAGTAGTGACCTAGGGATTTTGGAAGGTATTGCCAAATATGCTGATTAACCGTAGCTACTGAAACAGATGCTCAAACAAACAAATCCTTAGAAAGCTCATATATGATAATAGTTTATTTCTAGCTTATGTAAGGTGTTCTTTATTATTCCTTTTAGGAAAAGCAGCTTTCACTCAGTGATTTTGGGAGTTGAACTCCTTCCATCTTATGGCTCTGCTATCTTAAAATGCGTCTTGCAGTGCTTGTCTGAATTAAGCCAGTGGTAGAGAAAGGATTTGGCTAGGGGTATCCGGTAGCAGGACCACATTGAAGGATATTATTAGTCAAGATTAGAGGTGTTGTGTGACACTTCAGTTTAAATTTTATTGCCTAGAAATATGTGTCTATGCCTTACAACAAGGGAATAGGGTATTACAATCCATTTATAGTTTAGTTTTCAAAATACCTAACCGATTTCTGATTTGTATGCTTTCAGGCTGTGTAGACAAAAGTGGGTGACTTTGAAAGTTTTAGTTCCAGGCATGGTGGCACATGACTATAATCCTAATGGCTTGGGAGTCTGAGGCAGGAGGACTGTGAATTCAAAGCCAGCCTCAGCAACTTGGCGAGGCCTTAAGTAACTTAGTAGATCCTGTCTCAAAATAAAATATACAAAAAGGCTGGGGATGTGGCTCAGTGGTTAAGCACCCCTGGTTTCAATTCCTGGTACAAAAAAAAAAAAAAAAGAAAGAAAGAAAGTTTTTATTAATTCACAGCTGGTTCTCACCTCAAACTTCCTTTTCCCTTGGAACCTGGATATGTATAGAGTAATAAAAATAGTACTTTATACCAGCTACAATTGTGCTGAAGGAGAATCTTTGATGATATAGGTCATTTCATAATTATTTGCTGATAGTACTCCACCAACTTTTATTCTGTTGTGGGAGGAGGCAGAAAGATATTCTGAATCTAGCTTGTACCATGCCAGACTACATCTCTTCCCAGCCCTGAGTTTATGGACAGCACGTTGATAGCTTCGAATTGGCCCTGATGTACTTCCACTATAAAAACTGGCAAGCAGGAAGCCTCTTTCCCTAGAGAGCCAGTTGTTAAACATTTGCCATCCCATCACTGGATACTTCTCCTGTTATCCAGTGGTTCATGGTTTACTGAGCTAGAATGGTGAAGAATACTTTGTCAGAATTGAGAGGGAACAACAATCCATAAAGAATTTAATGAATGAAATACATGTAGGGTTAATAAGTAAGAAATTTTGTCTGCCTTCCTCTTCTTTATCCCAAGGACAGCCACTTTGGGGATTCCCCTTCCTGGCTCCTCAGCTGTCTCCACTGCAGGGTGCCATCTTAGGAGAGATACCTTAGCAACTCACAGGCAAAGGACTCTAATCCGTGATTGAGAAGGAGAAATCTTTTCCCCAGCTGCTGAAGGCCCTCTTTCCAGGTCCTGGCCTTCCCCAGCGGCTGACATTGTGTTTGCCTTATCTGTTATGAAGATTTTGCCACCCATGCCTTGCCTTATAGACCTCAACAGGAGGACTTTGGCAGTCCCAACACCAGTTATGGCTCCAGTAAGCAGGGGAAGGTCAGGCACAATCTGAGTGGTGCATGTGTCTGCAGGTGACTAGAGTCTAGCAAAGGGGCTGCTTCGCTTGTTCTTTTGTCTCAGTGTCATCATGTCATATAGTGGTCACTATAATTATGTGAATCTCCTACTTTGATCCAAGTCCATGAATTTTCCAGAGAGAACGAATTCAACAATTAAATTCAGTAAATGTTTTGTAAGTTACTTTTGTGTGCAAGATGGCTTTAGACATATAAAGGAGACTTTGAGAAGTAATCAAATAGTGGGGTTCAGACAAGTGTCTAAAGCTCCAGGGTAACTCTTAAAAAGAAATTTAATTGGAACTCGATTAATTGAAATAAATTTAAATTTGCTTATAAGCAGATAAAAGTCTTAGCATCTTAGGTGTCGATTTTTTTTTTCCTTTTTAACTCTATTTAAATAACTGCATATGGTAAGCTGTGGAACACTGTTTTCAGTACACTCTTAGATATAGATATGATTAAGTTATGGTCCTTTTCTTAAGAACTTAGTATATGTAAATACTAAAGTCAAAACAGTCATAAGTACTTTAATAAAAATAGCTTTCCTAGAGAGTGCTTTGGGACTATGTGGAAGGTAGAGATTAATTTTGGAAGGAACTTTGCATGGAGGGAATGGCATTTGGTCTTGGCCTTGACAAATAAGGAAGAGTTTAACAGATGGACATGAGGGCTTCCAGGATCTTCCAGGATGAAGGCTCAGCTGGAGCCCAGTCTTGGAGACAGGAAATGCAAGGTGAGTTAGAGGGTGTGTGTTGGGCATGTCATGGGAAGTGATGTTGAAAAGATAAGTCAGGATCTTATTGTAAAGGAGTCTCTGTGCCAGCAAGGGAGGTTGAACTTGATGTTGACAATCTTGGAGTGAAGCCACTGATGACCATTTTCTTTTTCAAAAAATAACCTGAGACTTTTAGATTATCCAGATAACCATGTAAGGGAATGGAGGAGGAAGGTACATTCTTAGACTAATACAGAAATGCAAGTGTGTGTAAATGCGAAAACCATTAAATTGGCAACACAAGTAGGAGAGGTGTACAGTTAGAGGCAGAATTGTTACAGACTTTTATGACTGAGACTTTGAACCCAGGCACAGTATTGATTGTAATTATGCTAAGGCAGAACTCAGTCCCCTCATCATGTATGTGGTGAACCTGTACCTCTGTCATGTACTGTGCTCAGAGGAACTACCAGTTTCAGGAGCTAGTCGGGTTGTGGACAGAGGTAAGAGAGGAGTCAGCAAGGTGGGGAACAATGCTTCATGATATGAAATTGACACATAGAGAACATTTTGGGAAGATGGTTGGAGATTAGAGATGAGTTTCACCTTATGACTGATTTGAACTGCTAATGGGATATTTAAGTGGTGATGACTCTCAAAGGAGATGAGTGTTGTTGCATAAGTTCTCAGACGTCTCCTCTTTGACCTTTTTCCTCTCCACATTCATGGACATTCAGGATGACATCCCATTCGTGTTCCATCTCTGTGCAAACAGGGAAATAGATCTCAATGAGGAAGATGTAATAATATCTTTTGACCTTTTCTAAGCAGATCAATTGATCATTAAGAATCGATTCCCATTTAATTATCAAACAATATTTTAAATAGCTGTGGGTGCTGTGTGAATACAATTTGGGGGTGTGTGTTCCCCAACCGTGGCAATGGCTGCGTAGCTACTTCTAAACTTGGATAGATGGCTAGCTAAGGAAAACCTATCATCTTTGCAGTGTACAAGCAGAAATTGAATTGTTCAAAGCAAGCGTGAATTGCATGTGTGTGTGTGTGTGTGTGTGTGTGTGTGTGTGTAAATATGTATGTGTGTTTATGTGAGTGACTTTTCCATTGAGATGAAGGGATCAGTGTAGATGAGCGTGACTGATCTCATAGAGCAGGGAGAAGTCAAAAGTTTCCCAGATACTCAGTCTTTCTGAAGTCCTCTGAAACATACTTTAGATTAACAAAGGGAAATCTCTGTGGTTCTTAGCTAAGAAGCATTGACTTGGTTTACTTTCCAAGTATTATATTATATTATATTATACGTGTTATATTCTGATCTTAATGCAACACTGTCATGTCACCTTCTCTGAAAGGAGGGGTGGAACTACAGTCTTCCTAGCAGGGGCCATTTCCATGGTCTTTCATGTAGGAAATTTCAAAAGTACATCAGCCATGGTCATGGTTTATGGGACAACAATTTCATAATAACGGCAAAAACCGCATATAGAGACAATTCCTAAAAATTGATGCTTTTTCTATGGTTCTGTTTTGAGTGGTACCACTAAATTAAACTATCCAAGGAAATTAAATATGGAGGCGGGGGAGCATTGTGTGATGTATGGTGGCTGAAATACTAAACACTCCAATATAACATCAATACATAATTTGTATGGTTACAAATATTATTGGCATAAATAATTCATGCTGTTGCTTTGTATTCACTTGATTAACGGCGTCTTTGTCATTTTTATCAGTCATGATGCCATTGCAATCTTGCGCATTGTGTTTAAAGAATACTTGGGGAAATGTTTCAACTGTGTGTCTGGATGGTAGAATGTATTTATTCATTTAGTCAGATGAAATGAAATAGAGGGTGTTTAATATGCATGTCTGCATTACACTAGATACTCTCTAAATAAATTACAGACAGTATTAGTCCCTTTCATTGTAAGAAAAATTATAGTTTGATTTTTTTCAAGTAGCCAAAATGCTGCCATTCTGTATGTTTAATTACAATTTTTTTAGGCTTTTCAAATGAGCTTTGAAGAATCCTGAACATTTTTGCTTTGAGATGTCAATAGGGAAACTTTGCTTAGTTAAGTGAGAGTCTAATTACTCCATAAAGAACGTAGAGTAGTTTTCTTCTTATGGGAAGAATGTACTCAGCTCTATCATAGCTGAGCCTTTCTATCTCATCCCCCAATGCTACTGCCATTATTTTGCTTCTGGAGCACTTCTGAGGGCCGCCCACTGGAACTTCCCTGGCATGGTCCACTTTGTTCCTTGTCTAGTCCTCTTCTCCTGGGATTCAGATCTTGGGCCTGTGCAGTGTCTTCCTTTGCAGCCACGGTATGTTGTACCTTCCTCTTCCTCTCGCCTTCTCTCCCTGAAACTCCCAATTCCTTTTCATAGCTGATTTCTGCTTGAAGTTAGAGCTCATAGAGTAATTGAAGTAATTTATGCTCAGCTTTAGATGACCACTATCAAAGACAATCAGAGCTGGGCAGCAATTAGAGCAGTGAAAACAGATTTTATTGGGGGCTTTTAGGATAGGGCAAGACAGACCTCAGGATAGAACTGGGCTACATTCTGAATACAACAGCAAGTAGGGATTTATAGCCAGGGAACGATCAGATATCACCTGGATGGTGGGTGATGAGGACGGTGATAAAATATTGAGGGTAAGGGATTCTGGTTTAAACCAGCTTGACAAGATTCTTGCTAGAATTGGGTTATGCAGACATCGACATGGGAGTCCAAACACTGAGGCCTCCTTGGAAAGAGAATTCAGAGGAGCCTGACTTAAGTTTGATCAAAGAGAGATACTGTTACTGGTAAACATGATTTTCTGGGGGTGTGAGTAGGGGAGGTGTGTTTCAAATGAGGGGAAATCAACTCCAAATCAAGCCCAAGTCTGAGACTGTCTTCTGGGGGTACTCCCCAGGGTGGAGTCCTGAAGTGGTGTGTGGAAGAGCCAAGCTGGATTTCTTCTGATGAAGAGGGGAAAGGGAGCTGAGGGTTGGGGCCATCGTCAAGATTTGGAATTGGCAGGGGGTGGATGTGAAGTTGGGGACTTACTTGCATTCCTGTTGAATCCTTAGTCCGTAGTACAGAGCCTGGCATACATTGTGGGAGCTCAGTCAATGTGTTGGGTGCAAATGAATTTCACAGGCAAGGAAACTGGCACATAGAGAGGATGAAGAACTCTCTGCACAATTCTTTCATATATCCATTAGGTAAAAAATTGCTTTTATTTTTCCTGCCCTACCTATAAGTTATGCTCACTAGATAATTAGCAGTTCTTTCGTCATAGAGAGCTCTGTAATTTTTCCACATGATGGCATATTATTACTAGGATGACTGCCACAGAAGTACGTAGTCTCTGGAATCAAAAAATAGGAGGACAAAGCATTTTGCTGTCAAACTCACATATTGTAGCCGTGAGTTGCCTTGAAGAATCTCTGAACTCATGGCCTTCTGCCACGATTGGAACATTCAGATGGTGAACGTGTAGCTGGTGGAAAGATGGGTAACACTGGGCTGAGAGTATCTGAATTCTGACTGCAGGCCCCTTTCTGTCTGCTTTTCTATATTAACTCTGCTTGCTTTGCTGGATCTTCTTTCATTTTGGAAGAGGCTGACCCTACTTTCCTTAAGGATCTGCTGAGCCAGGAGTTCTTTGGTACTGTATTGAACAAAGCCAGGTGGAGAGAGCGGCTGCACGAGAGGCCTTGGCTGGCATTCTGAGAACCTTCTGGCTCCTCCTCGCAAGATGTGGATTCTATATTTACCAGTTCTTACACTGTGACTCATCTCTGCCATATTGGGCAAATACTACTGTAACACTGAGATGGTTTGATCAAAAGTTCTCCTTCATTGCATACCCTGAATAAAAGATATTTTTTTTTTTACTAATCCTTAAAAAATAAAGTTAAGTGCATCCTAAAAAATAGAATGGGGGTTCATCTGTGCCAGTTTTTAAAACCAGAAAGAAAAAAAAATCAAGTAAACCTGAAAATGTCATTTGCCTTAACTAGACATTTTATTATAAGAGAAGCATTTTACACAACAATCTGAGAGTGAAATGTTTTTGGATTTACGCTGGCCAGGCTGTTCCGAACAGACTCTGGGCGAGAATAGTCCAATATGAGGATCATCTGCGATGGGGAACAGAAGGAAGCCAGCTTTACTGAAGCTGGACAGATTTTTTTTTCAACTTGGAAGACACTGGCTCCTGGTTTCTCAAGCAAGGCCAGAGGAAGGAAGTGTTTTTCAAGGCAGCCTATAATTTTTTTTTTCAGGTTGTTTTTCCAAATCTCTGTTTGGTTCCCTTTGTGAAAAATGTACTCTTTTTTTTTTCCCCCTGCTGGAGCCCATTTTCCCATGCAAAGCATCCAGATTTCACAACGTGGTTGGCTTAGACACTTGGCAGATCTCACAGAAGTGTGGTGGAGCAGGGCTGCATCCTAATGAGCAGGGCCACATAGTCATCCAACAGAGAGCCCCACACAGTTGTCTCGAGAGGAGCCTGGCACTGTGTGTGCCCAGGTGAGGGAACCTGTCCTTCCTCCCCACTCTGAGAGAGGATGAAAGGAACCCAACATGGCAGAGGTGGAGTGGGGGGTTGGATATCTCCAGATTCCATCTGCCTCTCTCTTTTTAAATGCTCCTGGGTATTAGACCTTATCATGGGCTTTTTCTAGTTTTAAAAATATTTAGGATTCTTTCTCTCCTGAGCAACTACCTGCTGGGAATGGAGGTGAAATGACAATTCCTGAAAACTTCTTAGCAAGGTGATTTTGGGTTTTCTAAATTTCATGCCCACGATTATTTATTAATAATAACCTCAACCATGGGCTAGGAACCCTTCCATTCATGCCCTTTCCTTCCCTTTTCTTAATCCTTTCTTCCTACTTCCTTGTTTTTTTTTTTTTCTTTCTCATCTTCTCTTCCCTTCTTTTCTTTTTATCTGTCCACCCTGAGAGCTTTCTGGGCTCATGCTCCATTGGCATCTGCCACCTCTTGATTCTTGACAGCCTTTGGAGGCATGTTGAGCCCGGATGCCTGTCTGCCTTAGAGCTGCCTCTGGGGCCCCAGGGAACAGCAGACAACTGATGGCAATCCTTGCCCTTCTCATGGCTTTGGGGGTGGGGGGATTGTGCTTAAATACTATTGACACAGTTCCGTCCCCTTTCCCTCCTGTATTCCAGGTAACCTTGTTTAAATTTACATGGGCTTATCCATCATGGTTGGCTTTCACAAAATGAATTGCTTTATGAAGATGATTTTAATTACCATTTTCTTGCAACCTTTAACCATTCCTGCATATGTATTCCTTGGGAGCATCTGTTTGAATTGCAAATGCAAAGAAATTAAACACTTGAAGAGTGGCCGCTTTCCAGTTTTTTTTTTTCTTTTTTTCACCAGTTTTGAAATCCAAGTCGAAGGGAGTGAATGTAGGTCTGGGACCACACAGACCTGTTACATCATGAAGGACAAAAAGAATCATGTTCCATCAAAGCAGTTTTTCTAGCCTGTGACTGTTCTGAAAGGAAGTTAGTGGAGAAGAATGAGCATCCACATATCTTTTTAAACTGAGTATTATCTGTTTAGGTCCTGTCTCACAATTCCTCTAGACTTTATTCTATTATTTGAAATATTTTCAGTTTTTGATTCCTCAAGTGGTAAACAGCTGTGCCAGTTTTGTTCGATTTTGTCAATTGCCAGTTTTTTCTGTTGAAAACTCACTTCGTGCACCATATTCTACTTCTTGGTGTTTACATTTGGAGAATACTGGGTTCATTTTCACGTTCTCAAGTTGCATGAGCAATTGCAGCAGGATCTTTGCTTCTCCAGTGAATGCATAACAGCACTCACATGCCATGTCAATCATGTCCATGTCTTCATGGAGCCTATGGTCAAGGTGCTTAGGAAGGTAAGTGTGTGTGTTAGCTTTTCATCACTGTAACAGTGCCTGAGAAAATCAAAAGGAGGAAAGATTTAGGTTCATGGTTTCAGAGTCCATGGTCAGTTGGCTGTGTTGTTCCTGGGTCTGTGGTGAGATAGAACAACATGGCGGGTACATGTGGTAGAGCAAGGAAAAGAGAGGGGCAAGGAAAGGGTCAGAGATGAAATATGCCCTTCAAAAACATGCCTCCTGTGACCTACTTCCTCTAACTAAGCCCCACCTCCTGAAGTTTCTACCACCTCCCAATAGCTCATTAAGGTGTGAACTCATCACTGGATTAATCCATTGGTGATATTAGATCCCTCATGATCCAGTCACCTTCCAAAGACCCCACCTCTGAGCACTGCTGCATTAGGGTCCAAGCCTGCACCACATGAGCATTTGGGGGACATTTCAGATTCAGACCAAACAGAGAGGAAGACTGTCCTTAGCAGTCCAAGCTCAATAGCCTTGGAAGAGAACCCAGCACCACTACCTGAAGATGACTCTGTCTAGTGGCAGAGGTCTGAGATGCCATGGGTGAACCTGTGGAACATTCCAAAACATTTCTAGGCCTCTGTTTCCACGCCTGTAAATTTATCTGATGGAACATGGTCTCTAAGATCCCTTTATAATCCCCTTACATAGCTTCTTTCTTCTGTGTTAAGGGATTATCATCCTTTAAAGCACATGATTGTACTTCAAGCTGTGATCATTCATTTATTCCATAGTAGAAGCCAGTTTATGAGATTTCTTCCAACTTAAGAGCCTCTGGCGAACATCCGGGAAGGGGGAATAGGATCCTTGGAGGTAGGTGAGGAAGAAAGATACTACAAAGTTCCTTTTGCTTTTGTAGGACTCTCAAATGCTGAGCTCACAAATGCCTTAGCATGTGCCATCTGACCACGCCCCAGCCTGTATCTCTCTAGCAACACAGATCCCAACTCACACCCAATACTTCATTCTTATTAAAGCACTGTTTTGCCGCAGTGGGCCAGGTACCTCCCACACCTCCTGCTGTACCCTAATCATTCCAAGTCTCGGCCTACATGTTGTTTTCATTAGGAAGCCCCCTTACATCACCTGTTCTAGTTTAGGATACGCCCCTCTTCGCTGGCTTCTGAGACTCCCTTGTTCTCTCTCCTAATAACAGTTTTTTCCCCCAGAAATATTAATAAATTTTAACCCTCTGTGACCCTTACTATCCTGTTCACTCCTCGAGGAAAGGAATTGTACATTCAACATCATTGCGTTGGGCATCACCTGACAAATAATAGGTGCTCTATTAATATTTGTTGAATGGATAAATGAATTAATGGAGGTTTTAAAAAGTTAACATCATTGAAATTACTTTTAAATCATTGAAATTTGAAGACCTCAAAATGGCTGAGGGGGAGAAGGCCAATCACCTACAAGAGGGCTGAGATGATCAAGATAGGTCAGAAGTGGGAACTGTATCATTTCATTGAGGGATAGATAGTAGAAGAAAATCGAGGTTTCTTTATCAACGAGAAAAGGGGAAAAATTGTATTAGTAGGCAACTGATTGCCTGTTAATAAACTTGAATCCGTTTATAGTTTTCTGTAATTGTGTTGGTCTAACTTTTCTCTACAGGGCTTTAACTGCAGGCCTTTACAAATGCTACTGAGCTTGGGAAGCCAGGTGAATTTACTCCAAGGTTAAAAATGGATGACTTTATTCCTCACTTGTTGATTCTGCCCTGAATGCCTGAGAGAAGTTGCTTCCAGGCATCGATCTTTCATCTTCCAGAGTATTTTTAGGAGTTGTGTAGAATTTTTCATTTTATTTATGGGCTCTGGGCGGGGGCGGGGGGGGGGTAAGCCGATAAATCGAGATGTGAAGCACCAACTTTTGTTCTTTCTGTCAGTGTCCAGATGGCTGTGATGAAGAATGACATTCCCGTTCTTTTCAGAGAGGAGACGGGGTGGAGTGCGGGGTGATGGGAGGAGGACCCGAGCGGGACAGGAAGGAGCTAAATCTGATTTGGTCGCTTTATTAAAAGGTCAGTGAAATCAAACAGAGCAGACAGTTTTATAAACAGAAACAAGGGAAGGTAAGCCTCTATAGGTCAGCCTGCCCTGGCTCTAAAGATGGTTAATCAGCAGTCATGAAAAATCTCTTGGACAGACCTAGGGTGAGCTGTCCTGGTCCTGCCCCCACTGTCCCCTGGGAAGTCTACCATGGACCGTCTGGCTGGGTTAGGATTGAAGAGATTGTTAACAGTAGTGCTCATGTTTGACTCTAGTTGCCCACACAACCCGGCATCTTGTTAATCAGGAATCAGCTCAAATGTCATCTCTTTGCAGAGGCTTTTTCTACCCAAACCAATTTAACTTTTGTATCCTTTCCCCCAGTCCCTGTTGCCCTGGGGTTTTGACTCCTTTTTCATTTTCCGAATAGCCCATGTCATCATCTGGAATGGCCTTTGTTATGGTTTAGTTGTGAGGTGTTTCCCAAAAGTTCATGTGTGAGACAATGCAAGAAGGTTGAGAGGGGAGATGATTGGGTGATGAGCGCCTTAACCCATTCAGTGAATTGATCCCTGATAGGGATTAACTGAGGGTAAATGAAGGCAGGTAGGGTGTGGCTGGAGGAGGTAGGTCATTGGGGCATGCCTTTGGGGTATATATTTTGTATCTGTTGAGTGGAGTCTCTCTCCCTGCTTTTTGGCAGCTATGACCGTCTAGACCTGTTTTCCTCTGCCACATTATTCCACCATGATGTTCTATGTTACCACCAGCCTTAAGGAATGGAACCCACTATCTGTGGACTGCTATTTCTGAAACTGAGCCCCCAAATAAACTTTCCCTCCTCTTACTGTTCTTATCCGCTCCTTGGTCACAGCAGTGAAAAGGCTGACTAAAACAGCTTTTAAATTTCATTAAAATAGAGGCCTTGTCTGCCTCACTCATTGCTGTGGTCCAACCAATCTAGAACAATGACCCGTGTTAAACAAATGAGTCATACTTTGTACAAGGAAGCCAGGAAATTAAAATAGATTGCATTTGGAACATGATCATTTATTTGCCTTGATTTCAGCAAAAAGGATATCCATTTGTCCTCCCATCCAACCAAGAAACATTTTTTGATTATTTAGTGGGAACTATCTACTCAAGGCAACACTCAAAAATAACAGAGCTTTAAATATCATCTTACATATAATACAGGAGTAGATACATATCCAAATAAAGTTCTATCTCTGCAGCAAATTCTGAATTGATTTCTTATACCACAAATAATTAATAGTGTTTCCTCCATCACCATTTCTAACGTAGAATTAGGCATTATCCAGCAACAAGAGACTGAGGAGGTCCCTAAGAGTTGCATCAGTTATACAATCCTGCTCCTCAACTCAGAGCTCCTCACTCCTAAACCAACTCCTAAATCTTCTGAATAAGATTCTGTTTGTACTAATGGTATATACCTCCAGTGAGTATGCTTATTTGCATGTAGTAGGTTGAGAAAATGAAAGATTAATTTACTTTAGAGCAGTTGGGTCGATGAATGATATAAGTTAGTGTTTGCATAGAATAATTAGGCTTTCTCTCACCACATCAAAAATCAAAACCAAAATTACTCTTAAACAAAAATCCACAAATAAGAATTTATGAGCTATTTATTTACTCTAGGGTTAAAAATGGAGTAAATGGAGTCTCCTCTCTTTGGTGGAGCTGGTAATTGTGGTGGCATGAACGAACTTCCCAAGCATATCCATAAAATGCACCTTTCCTTATTCTGGATTTTTTTATATGTACTACTCATTTCATGAAGGCAGACTCCATAAGAAGCAAGGACAGATGAGGATCTGAGGCTCAGAGTGGACCATCGTGCCAGGATCACATGGCTTAGTTACTGGCAGGCCAAGGATTTAAACCCAGAGATCTTCAGAACCTGTTTCTCTTTGATTTCAAAAAGGAGAGCTCTGGGGATGCAACAGGAAGACAAAGCATGCAGCTGGACCTTTGAGGATCACAACATTAGTGAAAAACCACAGAATTGTGCTTCAGAATTTTAAAATGACATGTGTAGCTCTCCTTTGAATCACCATTTTTTTCAAAGCGAGAATATATAGAGATGGTAGATAGATGACAGGAAAAATAACTGGATGGGTTTATGTGTGAATGGACAGACAGGAAGTTGTAAGTACTAGCAGTTAAGGAACTTTAACCTAAAGTCAAATCACATATACGCTAACTTGTCAAGCTTCCGGCTATCCTTATTTCTCATAAACATTGTGTAGAGGCAATTTGTGAAAAGGATTTGTCATTTTTTTTATGTACTGTATATTCTGTGGAACTGTTACAAAGACATTTATTGAAGTCCATCATTCTTCTATTACTTTGTGAAATATGGTAGGCTAAAGGGGCAAGCCAATTGCCTCCAAGCAGTTTCCCTCAAAGAAGCAGTGTTAAGGAAAGTGCTGGAAAATGCTGCTACTATTCACCCCTACTCCTGTCCCCACCCAAAGAGTGCATTGCATTGATTCTTATTTAGCTCTCACAGCCACCAGAAGTGGCTAGGTTTACCTTTGGCTAATGTAGACTGGAGAGGGTACTCAAGGACATTCTCTAGTGGCAGGCGAGACCCTTGGTGGGGCTTTTCATGCCAGATGCTTTCCTTGCTCTTGAACACCACAGCATTGAAATGCACTGGGCTTCTTCACTACTGAATCTCTACACTTCACATACTGCCTAGCGCTTAGTAGGCCTTTTATGAGGGGGGAAAAAAAGAGTAAACAGAGTCTATAAAATATGACTCTTGGGCTTTTAAACAGTCTATTATTTGGGGTCCTAGATTTTTATTAAATACCAAATGTAAAACAAGCCCTTTGACTAGGAAAAGATTTAAAAATAAAAGCCAGTAATATTTAGTGGGTGAGAAGTTGTTGTGTAATATCTTTGAATAATGAGGGCTTTGGCAAACACCCCATTTGATTGAAAGGAATTTTGCAAAGCATTTTAGCCACTAAAAGGAAAGGAAAGTTCTATTGAGTTTTTAAAATGGACTATGTGAGCCCATTTGTTTAAATTAAACACTGAAGAGCCTTAGGTTTTAATGAATCTAACAGAAATTTTAGCTAAAAAGAACTCATTGGAAACCAGATGGCACAGCCACCATTGTGAGCTGAGCCTAACTCTCTTGTTTTCTGAAGTGCATGTCAATTTAGCTCCACAGAACTCATAGTACAAAGATGCTATTAATTCTGGAAGCCTCTGTACCCTACTCACCTTCTCCAGCCATCCCGGCCAAAGCAATACTTCCGTTCCCTGGAAATTAATGCTTTCAATAAAATGTGTGTCTTGGGCAGGAAGTGGGGCTGGGAAGGATATCACTTCTCTTGGTTTTTAATTTATTAAAAATTTAAATTATTCAACGGCACTGGTCAAAGCATGGTCAGGTAGACTTTACTCAAGACCATCAAGAAAGGTATGGGGACTACTGTAACAGGTCTTGGAGAAAGGGAGAGAGATGGGGCTTCACCTTCACAACACAGCCAAGTGGGAATTTGTAGCCAAAGAGTGGGCTGGGGGTCAGTGAGGAACATTGTGAGGGAGATCTGGCTAAACCTGACCCAACCAGGATGCTCCTGAAGAAAGGCCATCACCTGGGGGAAGGTGGAGCTTGACGGAAGTTCAGCCAAGCAAAGACTCTATCGTACGTCCTCTTATATGGCCCGAGACACCAAGCTCTACACCACAGATCAATGTCTCGAAGACTTTAGTTAGTAAGGGCAAGAAGAGAGAAAGTCCATCAGGAATGCAAGGCAAGTGATGCCTTCTCTGGATCTCTTAAGGAGCCTGGGGAGGGTCAAGGGCAGTGAAAACACATGGTGGGGGGGTTTCAGAATCTTGATTGCATGCTATATAGGAAGCGCCTGGTTTGTAAGTATAAAAAGTGAGCGCTTTTCAGTTTTTGCCTTTATCTTTGTGAATTCTTGACCTTTGTCAGTGAAGTTAGGTAGTTTTGGTTTCTCTTCACTCTTTATGTAGTAATCAGATGGGTTATTCCCCCTCATTTATGGGTAGTTAGGTCTTTCCAGCAATGAGTGAAGCACCTTGTAAGATATAAGAATTCTTCCAGCTCTCATGGTTCAAGGGCTTAATGCTAAAGATTCCAAGTTTCTGGGTTGGACTTCTATAGAGTCAGCTTCTAGGCCACCAGGCAGTTTCCAGGAGTGGTGGTCAACTACTTACTGAAAACTGACAATTATTCATTAATCCTAAAGCCTGGCTCTTATCCCATCCGCCATGGTATAAGATTCCCAGTGGTGACTCCTGAAGACTAAAGAGGGCCGCTTCCTGATTATGTTAGGTTTAACACACACCCTGCACTTTGTTGCCTGAATGAAAGACCTAGGTCTAAGATGTATTTCCTAAACATATTAAGCACACACTGTGTGCCAGGGTGCACAGGCACGCGCGCGCACACATACACACACACGACCCGTGGTCATTGACTTTGGGGGACATAAGCTGTGTGCACCAGAATCACAAAGAGATCGTTGCAACACACTGCAAAGCTGACAGGCCTGTGGCCATTTATAGTGAAAAATCAAACTTAAATGTTGTGTGTGAGAGAAGAAGTGGGTGAGCAAGAGAGCTCACTCCTGAGCTGTTGGAGTAGATGGGGATGATGGCTACGAGACTGTAATGACATTGCCATCGTTGATTTGTCTTAGCTGATACTTCATTGGGAAGATAAATACCAGTCCCAGAGTCACTGAGAGGGTCAGGTGAACAGAGAGAGAAATCCTGGAAACCCCACTGAATGGTCAGAAAGGGGGCAAGTCTAGGCATGATGTCCCTAGAAGAAATGGAGCTTAATTGGGGGCTGACTTGGAAGAAGTTCATTGTCATGTCTTTTAAGCTGTTTTAAGAACTTGACTGACCCCACCCAAGAGGAGCTTGGACATCGCTTCCCTTTAATGGCTTCACAGGCGGCTTGTGTAGTGGCTATAGGTGATTGTTTTGCAGCTGGGTCCCTGTTGGCTAACCTTTCCTTGATTGACAGGGGGCATTGGAAATAGGTGAGGGGAATTAGAAAACAGCTAGAGGGAGAAACAAAGGAGCCATCCTCCCATCTCCTAGGCCTTTGTTATTGGCATTTTCTCTCTGCAACTTGATTCAGGTCAGTAGGGAAATCATTAGCGGGATAGAGAAGCTTTTTAAGGGTTCCTTATTTATTGATGCTGAAGGCTTTGGGATTGTGCATTTTCTTTGTTCTGTGCCTCCACAGTGGTAGGAGTTCTAGATAAAATATTAATCATAAAGTTTTTTTTATCATTTCCAGTTGCCCAGAGATATTAAGAGTTATGGCCATGAAGCCTTGGTACAGCTATATTTTACTGCCCACGTGTCTTCCCAGAGACGACACATATGCTTTTCATTTTGCTGCCATTATTCTTCTTGAGATCACAGGGCATCAATCATTACTGTGGTGGAAAAATGAAGATGAGGGAGAAAAGCATGGGTCTGTAAGCACAAGATGATGTGTTTGTCTGCAGTGCCAAGGGACAGTCTCTGAATTCAGGAACCAGAAAAGGCTCTGTGACTTGTACTTCAGAAAGAAGATTCATCAGCAAGGAAATCAGAGCCCCCAACCAGCAGTCAGTATTCAGAGGTGTTTCTAGAAGCTGTGTTGCATTGTGAAATTCCACCTTCCTGGCAGTGTAATACAATCAGACTGGGCTGGGGTGAAAGAGTTGAGATGCCTCCTCTCCAGAATGTCATATTAATTGCAGCTGTGTCGATGGAAAAGATGAATGAGGTGTTAATGTCCCAAAAAAGGTGCTCTGGGTAGATGGTCTCCCTGGCTCTTACTAGCCAGTGAAAACCCTGGCTGGCTTTTGCAAATGGAAAGGGTTCTCATGTCCCTGTCCTGTCCAGCATGCTTTTATTCTCATCAGAATGTTATTTTCCATTCTGAGACACCAAATCGCAAGGATAGAGTGCCGTGATGAGTGTAAATACATTTAAAAGAGGTCCCCTGTGGTAGTGACAGTTGTTGAGTCATGAGCCTCTGCTTCATGTTTTACGTGGACTCTCTCCCAGCTCCTATCTGGGAGGAAGGGGTTAGCAGGCTTAGATGAGGAGACTGAGGCCCAAAGTGGTTAAAGTGCCAAGGTCACGTGGCTGCTAGGGGTAGAGCTGGGATTTGAATTCCTTTGATGCTAAATAAATTTGCATTCTGCCACTTGGACAATAATATGTAAATCATTGAAAACTTTTATTTATGTTGAGCCTATGGGAAGTGGGGTCCAGTCCTAGAGCTCCTGTCCCGAGATCCCATCAACATTGTTCCTTGATTCTTTCAGCGCTCTGGGACCTCAGCAGAGGCCCCCAGACTGGTGAGCAGAGCCTTCCTTTGAAATGTAACAGACCTAGCACTGCCTCTTGCATGACTTCATGTCCTCTCCTGCCCGCTTCCCTGCAGCCACTTGCCATGCCAGAACAAGTTCGATCCAGAGCAAACACGTCCTGGTGGGTACTTTGAAGTTTAAAGAAAGTTTAGAGAAAGGCTCTGCAGACCTGGGGAGGAAATGTGTCTCTCTGCTGCCATTCTTTTGTTCCTAATGGTTTTATACCAACCTGAAAACATACTTCACCCTTAGGAAAGGGCAGTGGACTGTCCACATGGAGACCAAAGTTGCTGCACTGTCCTGAGGGAGCACGTAGTTTGTTTTGATCCCTGGCCTCAACTCCAGTCTTCATGGCAGGTGCCCATCTGGAGCCAGAACCCACCTATTTCTACCAGTGGCAATAAATGGCTTCTCTTGGGGTCAGGAGGAAGTAAACCAGATGAGCACTCAGGTAGTCATCCTGTTTAAGGTTCTGACTGACTTTGAAACTTAGAAGAAACTGGCTGGAGAGGATATAGTATTTCTTGAGGCAGATATGAAGCAGGTCCCAACAGTCTTCATGGCCAGCCCTTTGTCCTTCTGTGGGTGGCCTTTGTTTTCATGTGTTCCCAAGTATTGCAGAAGAGAGGATTGCATCACACTTGGTTAAGAAGATAGCGTCTCTCCTTTGGGACCTCCTATTTCCCAGCAAATTCTTCAGCCTCCCTAGACTGTACCACATACGCTAATTAATCTCCTTATAGATTTTCCTCCTTCTTATTTTAATTCTCAACTGGTATTTCTTGAGGACGTGGGCCTTGGGAATTGTAGGGTCATTTGTTGAATTTCTGGCAGTGTGCGAATTTCTAATAGTTTGCTTTTTGTTCTTACGCATCGTGAAGTAGGCATCAGAGGCAGAGAAAATACTTGAGGAAGAAAAACAAAACTTGGAAAAGCCCGGAAACAACAGCCTTGCTCGAAATAGCCAGGGGTTGGGGCACTGGATGCCTGTTCTTTTTACCTTGATAGGAGCTATATTTTCCTTATTTTTTTCTCTTATTGGCTGCTCAGAATACTTTGTTGTATAATTCTATTCTTTTCTATGGTTCTATAGAACTACCTTCCTTCTAGTTTCTCCTGGAGAAAAGCCAAAAATACCACGGCAGTTTGCTTTGTACTTTCAACTCTATGGTTTTTGAAATTTGTCTCATCTATTGGGTTCACAGTCACAATGGGTGTGGGGTAATGTGACATGGGGTCCGTCAGACTTTTATTTTTCCTGAGAACATTACACCTTTATTTTCCAAATTGAATCAGCATCAAGTAAAACACGTTGCAACCTCAAAATCAGTTGCACTCCAGCTGAATAAGATTGGTTATAAACCAAAATTAGGGGATAAAGCTGGGGTGGGGTGGCCTTGTAAATTCTGAGTGATTTCTAGATACATTAGAAATGGCTTTCTCATTTTGAATCTTTGGGAAAGCCATGTAATTAATCTACATACTAAATTCCTTTTTATTTTGCTTCTCAGAACAATTCCCAAAACCATTACCATACTCTAAATGAGAACATATTTGTCTTACTTATTCGAACTCAGTGAAAAATCGGGTCCTATTTTCTGCAAATAGCTTTTCTGCACTTATATTTTCCATATCACTTCTTTATTATGATATAGCATTAAAAGAAGGAGGTGTCTGTTTTTGTGTTACCTGCTCACATACTTTATCACAAAATGAGGGACCCGTGCTGTGAAATCAGAATTTCCATTTAGCTCTTAAATGTTGGTACAATAAAGGAAATTTGGTCAGTAATAATATTATTATTTTCTTTTTTTATTGGTTGTTCAAAACATTACAAAGCTCATGACATATCATCTTTCATACATTTGATTCAAGTGGGTTATGAACTCCCATTTTTACCCCAAATACAGGTTGCAGAATCACATCGGTTACACATCCACATTTTTACATAATGCCATATTAGTGACTGTTGTATTCTGCTACCTTTCCTATCCCCTACTATCCTCCCTCCCCTTCCCTCCCATCTTCCCTCTCTACCCCATCTGCTGTTATTCAATTCTCTCCCTTGTTTTTTTCCCCCTTTCCCTTCACAAACTCTTATATGTAATTTTGTGTAACAATGAGGGTCTCCTTCCATTTCCATACAGTTTCCCTTCTCTCTCCCTTTCCGTCCCACCACTCGTCTCTGTTTAATGCTAGTCTTTTCCTCATGCTCTTCCTCCCTGCTCTGTTCTTAGTTGCTCTCCTTATATCAAAGAAGACATTTGGCATTTGTTTTTTAAGGATTGGCTAGCTTCACTTAGCATAATCTGCTCTAATGCCATCCATTTCCCTGCAAATTCCATGATTTTGTCATTTTTTAGTGCTGTGTAATACTCCATTGTGTATAAATGCCACATTTTTTTTTATCCATTCATCTATTGAAGGGCATCTAGGTTGATTCCAGAGTCTAGCTATTGTGAATTGTGCTGCTATGATCATTGATGTGGCAGTATCCCTATAGTATGCTCTTTTAAGTAATATTATTATTTTCTACCAACAAAGAAACATACCAGGCTTATGGGATTATTAACATCAACACACTGCAAAACTTCTGAGTGATACCTGTATCTAGCTTAATTTATTTTGGTGATATATTTACCTAGAAATGGCAAATCTTGAGTTTATAGTGAGACTTTGGTCGATAGGAGTTGGGGGACAAGCAAATATTAAAACACTAAGAATTGACTTCTCTACTAGTGTCAGTCAATTTGAAATTCTGAAAATTATTTCATCCTCTTGTGGCAGTCTGATAGCAAAGGGTCTGGTTATGGTCTTTGGGGTCAGAAGTACTGAAGAATGAACATAAAAATGTTAATTCATCTTTTCAAGACTATTTCAAGGTTTTATTTTGTAAAATGCCTCTAGCAATAGACAACCTACATTAAGAAGGTCAACAGAAATAAGCAATAGAAGATCTTTGTTGTGTTCTGCAAATGCTAGTTGTTGGTAGTATTTTCTTACTAAAATGAACATAGCCCCAAAGAAAGCGGAAATGATATAGTTATTGGTCATTTGCATCCTGACGTGAATTAAAGACTTAAGAACAGATTTTTTTTTTTAATGAAATGTAACAAAGGATAAAAATGGCTGGTTTTCTTAGCCATGTTCAGAAAGCAGATCCCGAAAGAAAATTTTACAATTTTGCTAGTTGTGTTTTTGTTTAAACCATGGAAGGCTGCATAATTAGTCTTTAATCTGTGGACTTCTGCAAAATTGTGAATGTTTAAAGACATTTCCTTCTATTTTCCCATCTCTGAGACTTGATTTTTAACTTAATTTGTTTCTTTCTCTCTTTAAGGAAGAATGTGGCTGGGTCTGGTTCATCAAGGTTCCCTTGGGGGGGGGGGAGCATGGTGGAAAAGTTGCAAGACTTGTTATTCAGGTTTACTCTAGAGCCTTGATGGTCCAGCCAGGTGAATCTCTTGAATTTTTAGAAAAACATCTTGTCATTTCACATATTCTCCACATCAGATCCATGGGAAAAGAGGTCAACCCAGTTCTTGAGCCAAGTGCAAAGTAAGGGTTGATGTGACTGAGGAGAAAGCTGGCATCTCATTGCAGATTTTACTTTTAGCTGGATTTATCAAACAAGCCACAGCTGAGGATGGAAGGATGGAGCCGGAAGAAGGTGCCTGCAATTCAGACTTTCCCAGACCCACTGAGGCTGCCTCCTGGTGGGGGGGGGGGCAGGTTGCTGCTGCTTGGAAGTCATGGTTTAATATTTCCAGATATTTCCATTATTTCACAAAGTTGAGTGAGAGTATTTTCCATATCCCCATTCTATAGTATATTAAATATTCTCTACATCCCACCTCATTTAAATTTTCTGAAATGGCTATTTTTCCTGACTTACATGGCAAAATCCTAGCTATTGATTCTCCTATTCTTTAGGATTTAGATTGTATCACAGAGACCTAATGCTGCCCCCATCCCTGTTTTGCTTTTTGACAGAATCTGGGTCAGATTTTTCCTTCAAAGAGAGATGGAACTCACCAAGCTTCTTTCTTATTCCAAGTTATGTTGTGACTATCAAAGAACTAATTCTATGTAGTGATGTAGAATATGGTTCTAATTTACTTCACGCTGTCAGGCTGATGCTTTACCTTCTCTCCAGGTGGGGGGAGCGATGGGGAATTAGCACGGTTATATGTTGATATGCAAACTACCTATTTTGAATTATCAGGAGACAGTTTCTTAATTGTATAAAATGAAAATTTATGACACTGTCAGTGTTGTGCACAAGAAGTGTTTTTTTTAAAAATGATTTTGTTCATGTTCTCTCCTTCCCTCTGTCCTCTCCCATTTTAAATCACACCTGCCTTTATAAGTGAACATGTTAACTTTCCACCAGCTGCCCAGACCCCTATGGTTTCCTAGTTCCTTTGCTCAGAACATTTAGGCAGAGATAAGTTTTGAGTTGTAATCAGTCATTTATTCAGTACCAACTCTTGTCCAACACTAAGCTGTTATCAGCTGGTAAACATTCCCTATGACCTGGTTAAGGGGACAATCACTGGAGGGAAACAAGAGGGTTGGTTTTATGTTTTTTTGTTTGTTTGGGGGCTTTGGGGGGTAGAGCTATTAAATAATAAGATTCCCCCACACACACACATATGCATACACGCGCGCGTGCACACACACACACACACAAACACACACACACACCAGCATTTAAGTGTATAACTGAGTTTCCTTTTCTTCAAAATGGAAGATTGCACCTGTTTCTTTGAAAGTGTTGCAATGGCTCTGCATATTTGAGACCAACCTTCTTTCGGTGATGAAATGCATAAACCACAAAAGTTCTTTTTTCACCCCCTCTTATCATTTAACTTTCCAACAGTTTTATTCAACTTGATTCCCTCTTACCAGTTTAGAATGATCTTAAATGCAAAAAAAAATCAAACATACTCTTAACAGATGGGCCATAATTCTTTTTCGATATTCAGAGGGATGTGATGATGGCAATTTCAAAAATGATTTAAGCATCAGTATTATTAGAGCCTAGAGACAAAAATCCACTCTAAGTGCAAGTCCTTATAGTTTTGTTAAATAAAATTGGATGCATTACTTATGATAATATGTGTGTGAAATTCAAATTTCTGGATAAATTAGACCTTGGCTAAGTGTGCATACTATGGTCTGACTTAGATGAAAAATATGCTAATAAGGAGCATCTTGCAACAGTCCTGAACCGTGTTCCCACCTTAGCTAACCTGCCCAGGCCAGAGAAAATTATCCCAGGACCATCGCAGCAAGGTTGATAACCATTATGACATGACATATTTCTCATTGCTGGACCTATCCGAGTTGTCATCCCAAGTCATTACCCAAATCTGTTCAGACATTTTAGGCCTCCAAAAGTGCAAGTAACCAACCTCTTTCTGGAACAGATCGAAGGAATCCTGACACTCTTGAAATTGTCATTTAAAAATTTTTTTTAAATTTTAATTAGTTGTACATGACAGTAGAAGGCATTTATATACTTTGATGAATCATACATAGATGGGATATAATTTCTCATTTTTCTGAGTGTACATATTGTAGAATCACATTGATCATACAGTCACATACATACATACAATAATAATGTCTGTTTCATTCTACTATCTTTCTTATCCCCATATCCCCTGCCTTCCCCTCCTTTCACTTCTCTCTACCTAATCTAAGGTAACACTATTTCTTTTTTTTTTTGCATTACAATAATTAATATGCATATATACCACAGTTTTTGTATTTTGGACTCATCACTTCTTCCTCATTTAGCAAGTCCTCACATCCATGCTCTGGTCTTTGCTATTCGTCAACCTTCTTCCTGACCGTGCACTGGTTCCAATGTGTGCTTTGGCTTAGTCTCTCTCCAATTGCCCACCTCTGATGGTCTGGTATTTGGCACACATGGATGATACCCTTAGGCTTTCCTTCTGCTGTTTAGATGAGCTCCAGCCATTCTATGATGATACACACACTTTCAAAGACACCATAACATATCAAATTTGTAACCATTTGTATTTGGAGCTTTTCAACAGCATACATTGAATTTGACAATGGTCTTAGACAACTGATGATGGTTGAAACAGAGGACTATAAGAAAAAAAAATGCTGTCACCAAAGTTAGAAACTTCAAATGTAGAACAATAATATAAATTTGTAGCACTTTAGAGCATTATGTTTTTTTTTACAAAACTTTCATGTTAGCTAATTTTGTTCTTACAGTGGGCTTAGGTATCAAACTCTGGTTTTACTGAGGCTGAGATATGAGTGACTTGCCCCTGGTCACACAGCTAATGGGTGACAGTGCCCGTTGCAGATCTGAGGGTCTGCATTGTTCCTACGTCCCACCACTGAAGGTGTCCTTGCTTTCCTCTGAGTCAGCTGCATGGCCTTGGAGGAGAAGGGTGGAAGGGGTTAATAATACCAGCAGACACTTGTGTTCCTAGAGCTCTAATATTTGCTTTTTTCCTAGACTTTCAATTCTGCCGGATTTGGGCCCAAGAGATTTTTAAAAGGCATAATTCAGATTTCCAAGAACCCCTATGCCTGACCAAACAATTTAGGGAAGCAGGGCTTGAGTTGCATCTTAGAATTTTTAAGTTGCTGAATGAAGCTCTTTAACCCAAGCCCCCACTTTGGTGGAGAAGCTGCCCTATCCATCAGCACCAGTTTCTCGGGCAAACAGAGCCAATGGGTCTCTCCCAGGCTTGCCCCCAAAAAATCAGAGGGTGCAGCTGCTCCTAGAAAGCAGAGCTTCCAACTGGACAGGGATGAGTTCCCTCTGGAGAAAGGAAAGATCATCGTAGACTGAAGTAGATAGGGAGTCTTCTTGAACACGTGGCATCCGAGTGTGGAGAAGTTGGGGGAAATTTGAATGGGGTTCTACAAGGCAGAGGCACATGGATATGGCTAAGAGCCTGGCCCACTGTGTCTCGCTCTCCTCTTTGGAAGATTGAGGACGGCAGTAGATCCTCCTTCACTTGAGGGCTTTGGGGATTAAATAGTAATTAGTTTAAGCAAGCACATACCCCAAAAAAGCAAGTTATATTGCCAGGTCAGTAGAAACCAGGATAATCAGGAAAGGTTGGAGAGGATTGATAGGTTGAGTTGGAATGGTTGATGGGCCCCACCTGCTTCAAGAATGAATGAAATAAATGGTCATAGAGGAACTGTATGTGAGATGCTTTCCTGAAGACTCCTCACTTGTGCCATAATCAAGGGCAGTAATAGCTAATATGATAGGTAGCGAACTTGACATTTTTTTTTCATTCGTCTTTTTCATAATGAATTATTCAAGGTAGAATTATGCTAATGTTTACCACCATTATTCCATTTGAATATGTCTTTAAACCTAAAATGTCCTAAGGGCTGCCCAGAACTGACTTAACTAACTGCAAATGAGGCCCCTAATTTGCCATTTCCGCCCTAGCACCCTATCCCCTCGCCCGGCTTAGGTTGGCAGCAGGCACTCTGTCTTGTCTGGTGATGATAATAGAGGGCCCCAGTGATTCTCAATCAAAGAAAATGACAGTTCAATTTACATCTGAAGGAATCTGATATTCATATTTGCATGCCTAAATGTACCTGGGTTGAAAATATGTGGTCCAACATTGTTTCAGTTTCCTAAATCATCATGACATAGCCTTGTACTTGATAGGCAGTGGGATCCAATACAGAGAAATAATGATGGCTGTGCCACCTGGGGCTGGATTTATGTGGCATGAGAATAAAATCATTCTTAACTATTTTTGTTGCCATGTCAGCTAGCTAGTTACTGTTAATGCTTCTATAATAAGAAAACACTATGCAAAGGAACATTTTTAACAGAACTTCATAAGCTTCTACATGCCAGGTAATAACCAGAACACTGAAAATAAAACTGCCACTTTCACTTGCATTTTAAGTCAGATTGATAGCTTGCTTTCATCATAACTTGGTCCTAGACTGAAAGAAAGATCACTATTTATTATTTCCCGTGTAAAGGTGGAAATCAAAAGATACTAAATGAAACAATTTTACATAAACTGTTCATAGGATTTGGTGACAGAGGCTTGCTTTGGAAGCTGGGCTTTGCCATTAGCTAGCTGGGACTCTGAATAAGTCTCCTGTTGTCTGACTTATTTGTAAAATGGTAAGCATTAATACTATAGTTATATTACTATTACCTGGATGACACCCCACTCTGAAGACTCATACTCTGGATTTATGACCCAGGTCTGTTCTGTTTTCAAAATCATGAATTCGCAGCATCCCAGTCTCAGACTACAGCCTCTGATTTGTCTGGTTTATACTCCTCATGCCCTACACAGCTGCCCTTTGATGTTGAATGAGCCCTCTGGTCTCTTTTTATCAGTTTCTCAGTCCCCATGAGACTTTAATAACTTGTCTCTCCAGCCTTGGGCCTCATGATTCCCCAATTTCATCATTTTAAACCAGCCTGTACTACCTCCTTTTCCCTTTACTCTTCCAGAATATTCACTTTGAAGACCCCTTACCAAGAGCCATTGGACTATTTGATTGCTTTTTCTGCATTTCGGCTGCACAACTCAACTCCGCACTGCTTAATAATCTGCCCTAGGGACCTGCTCAGCTCCTCCTCCTGTTCCCTGAAAATCACTCTGCAAATTCACCTCTTTGCACTCCTCCCTTTTACTGCCCCTACCTTCATAACAATATGCAGGTGACCTTCTCCAGCACCTCTTACAAAAAGTGGAGCCATTGAACAGAGATATCCACAAGCTCATCAGTGCCCACCCACATTCTCATCTTCTGTCCTGTCTTGGTGCAAGGTTTGTCCTTCCAGGGTGAGAACTCCTCCTCTCCTAAACCTCGAGTTTCCCACCTTTCTTTTTCATGTTGCCTCTTTCAGATCCTGATTGGTTTAATAAAAGACTCGAAATCTTGGTGGATAATGGAAAAAGTGCTGTCCGGAGCTTGGTGGCAGTCCTTGGACCTGGGGAAAGGGTAGGGAAGATGATGACTAGATGGCCTCTCTGCCCAGTCTGATCCTGACTTCCGTCTTAAGCTCTTTAATGCCATATTTCTTAGCAAGAGATGGGAAGCACTTCTAGGTTGGGACACAGTCTGCTGTTCCAACCTTATTTCCTCATTTTTTTTTTTAGACACATGTGATGTCACAGCCGAATACAGATTCAGGTCCTTCCTGATGTGCTGGCCAGGCCCTTACTCAGGCATTCAGTGCCCTTCCCTCTCTTTCCCTGATGTAATCCTTTGGGAGATCCTTTGAGACTGAATCGAAGTCTTTCCTTTGTACCTATCGCTCCTGTGCTGCCCCGTCTGAGTTGGCTGCTGTAGCGCTGTTGCTGTGGCATGGTGGGTTACAACATCACTTTCTCAAGCTGGGGATTTGTTTCTGAAACCTCCATCGTGAGACATCATAGATGAAAACCCAAGGTTTGAAAGAAGAAGTTAGTGCTAGAGAGACTGAGGTTGTTAATTGGAATCCTGAAAGATATTTTCAACTAAATGAGGCGACAAAGAAACTGTAGTAATCCAAGATGAGCCTCAGTGAGATGCTACCTGTGTTAAATAACAGGTATATTAGAAAGTCAGGTAACTTGTTTGTGCCTCATCTCCTCATATGTAAAATGAAGATTAGAACAATACCTACTACCTAGTTTGCTGTGGTGAATTATGTGCATATATGCATGTGTCTCGGTACATAATGTATATGTTGGAAATGCTTAGAATGGACATAGTAGGTATTAATCTTCATTTATCATCTATGATTGCCATATCCTATTTCTTACTTCCACTCCCTTATATTATGAAGTGATTAGAATTTATTCTGTTTTGAAGTGTGAATATCAAGGCACATATTTGGGCATGGGGTTCTGTACCCAAGTGTTCATTGGGTCTAATTCATTACTCGTCATTGTTAAGCCATCTCAATTTCCACTGTGGTCTCAAAGATGCACCTTTTCATTTGACTTGGGAAGCTCTGAGGTGAGGTTTATCTCAGCAAGTTCAGCTCAGGGCATGTGGAGGACAGTCTCACCTGGTTTCGTCAACCTCTCTTGCAACTATCTTGCTCTTTGGTTCTCCCCCCACCCCCCAGCTCTTTTCCCTTTACCTCAAGTTGTGGGATTCAACTTTCCCTTGCCTCTGCTGTTTCCAGTGCTTTTCTACACAAACGTCTACTTCTGTTCCCCACTCCAGGTCCCTTTTTGCTTACTGTTTCCAACAGGACATGTTATTCATTTACTTATATTAAAATATTCACAATATTAAAAAATCTATAACAAAAACAGCCATGACTGTGAGTTCCATGAGACAAGAAACCGTATTTCATTCATATTTGTGTTAAGAGTGGGCATTCAACAATTAGGGAACAAATGCTCATACAGAGGAAAATTATTGGAAGCAAATGAGATGATTCACAGGAAAAAATGTATAAACTGTAAGGATCATGACATGGATTTTATGAATCTGTTCTTTCCTGTTTCCACTATAGATCACTACAGCACCATTGTAGGAAAATATTGAGGATCAAATTGTATTTTTGCCAAAGTAGCTTAAAAATGTGTCCCAGCCTTCCTAAGTAACTCTGACCCTTTAATCACTGTCACAAATCTACTTTATCAGAAAATTTAAAAATTTAAATTATGGTGTTAATTTATTGTTTCTCTTATTTTGATATAAAAATGTGATTGGTCATTGTAGTGACATTCATACATTTAATATATATTTATATAGATTTTTTAATATTGAATTCAGGAGCACTCAACCACTGAGCCACATCCCCAGCCCTATTTTGTATTTTATTTAGAGGTAGGGTCTCACTGAGTTGCTTAGTGCCTCGATTTTTACTGAGGCTGGCTCTGAATTCACGTTCCTCCTGCCTCAGCCTCCCCACCTGCTGGGATTACAGGCATGTGCCACCAAGCCTGGCAATAGTTCTTATTTATCCAGTCATTTCAGATCATTTTCCCAAGATTCTTCAAATTCTCTAACTTTGATTTAGGTTGTGCTAATTACATCCTTAACTAAGTGCAGTGTTGAAAGTCCCAAGTCCTTATTTCAAAGGGGCTCAAACCTCTAAGGAGCTAGCGCTATTGGGCAGAGCCCCTTTATTCCAACTTCCTAGTCATTGGTTTCAAAACTGTATTTCCTAAGAATATCTTTCTGGCAATCCAGAAAGAAATTGTTCATAAGTAGTTACTGGTCTTGTTAGATGCAAAATAAATTTAGTGGTTGAAAAGTTCAAGCAAATTTAAGTAGCTTCCTTTCTCGTTTTGAATAATCCCATAGTAATTTCAGGACTTTGTTGAAATCAAGGCAAGATCCTGTGTGATAGATACAGAACCAGTAAGTTGTCATACTCTCACAAACTGACTTTACTGAAAAGTGAAGCATGCTGGGCTAACCCCCAACATGCTGGGGTTGTAGCTCAGTGGCAGAGCGCTTGCCTAGCATGTATGAGGCACTGGTTCGATCCTCAGCACCACATACAAATAAATGAACAAAATAAAGGTATTGTGACCATCTACAACTAACAAAAGTATTTAAAAAATGGAGCATATCAGATACGAGTGTGTCGATGAATAAAATACAATAATAAAAATCATTTCCATATGACCTTTATAATGCCTCTGCATTAATGCCAATGAATGAAATTCTAAGTTGAAAATATAATGATTTTCTTAATAATATCTTCACCTACAGCTGTGGAAGAAATAATATGTTTTAAAGAGTGATTTGTATGCTAATATAAATTGAAATGCAGGAAATCTTTTTAAAAAAATTATTTATTAAGCTTTTTGAGAAAGGCCCCCCTACCCTGCAAAGTGAGTACATTTGAGAAATATTAGAATGTTGATTATTTGAGTAGATGAGTATCTTGGCTGAGAGTAGTCTAGCACAAATTAAAAATCTTATCAGAACCTAAGAAAACAGCTTCTTGGACTCCATCCTCCTCAATAGCTTTCTGCACCTGGGTTATTCTTGGAGGACCTTGCAGCTTAAATTAAGGAGGAACATTCAGTTCTTTCTCAAGGAGATAATCTAGGCGGATTTCTTTCTTAGTGTTTTTTCTTTGTGGTAAATCATGTTTCCCAAAAGAACTCATAAATTAGAGTTTTCAATGCTGTCTTCTCCAAAATCAGATGCTATGATATGATCTTGCTCATGATTGACTCTGGGGAGGCCTCTGAAAATGGAACAGGGAAGAATAAAAACACTTATATTTTTGTTAACCTTTTACTTCCTTTAGAAGTAAAATCCATTAAGATGAAGTTAAATTAGTTGTGCAAGAAATTAAAATAATTTAAATATTATTATTATTACATTAATAATATTACATTTTAAAATAATTTTGGACTTTGGGGAAAAAGGCCTCAAGTTGTGTAAAATGTGACTCGTGACTGTGGTAAGAAGGTGTATTTAAAAATACTTATTATAAATATTATGTTCATTTCATGTGAAATTAGTAGATTTTCTTCATAAGGCCTTCCTTTGTATAAACTTGGCTGTGTACTGAAATCCACTACAGTGTATAGAAATGACACCCTTTTGGAACTATTTTATCGTCTGCTGTTTTCCTTAGTAGAGTAGTAGTATTGATTGTATTTATGATATGCTGTGAACTCCTGGACAGGAACTGTCAAGGTTAGGCAACTGCATTGGAATTTATCTTGAACAACAAAAATGAAATGTTAACTCAATAAGGTGGGCCATAAGAACTCATTCTGCCTATTCATTGCTGTTTGCATCTTAGTCTTGTAAGAGAAAAAGGCACAGCAAGTATTTCCATTTGTCTTCTTTATGAAATCCATGAAAAGTTAAGGAGTTTTGCCTAGAGCTTTATTGAAAAATTGAAAACTGATCAAATTCTAAATAGAATGTGTATTTTTACTCCTTTAGCTCCTCTGCATTTATCTTTCACATATTTTTCTTGCCTTCCAAATTTGTTTTCTGAAATATTTTTTTCTCAGAAAGATTTTAAAAAATGTAAGTCAGAAATATAATGTTTAAAAGTATAATACAGTCTTTCAAAAGCATCATATGTGCACAATAGGCATGTTTTTAAACAATCAAATCTATAAACTGTTGAATGTCCATCAATACTTAACATTAGTATATTTTATTGTTGGTATCAAAATTACTCTCACTTATTTGTTATTATGTCAAGATTTTCTGGTTAGGAGTTTTTGGGATAGCATAAGTTACCTTTTAAAAATTGAAGATCCACAGTTTGGTTATTTTGCTTAAATGAGCACCATTTTTATTTTCTTAGTGTCTTTTCTATTTGAAGAATAGAAATCACCAAAAAAAAAAAAACCATTAATGTTGCAAATATAAAAATGTCTAAGTTAAATGCTAGAGAAATTCAGGTTTGCTCTACTGAATGGTAGGCAAGTACCTGATGCCCAAAGTGATTGAAATCAGGTGCTGAAGACTAGGTTGAAATTAGGTTTGGTATTTTCAGAGAGGAGATTCTGTTTTCTAGTCTTTAACCTCAGGCTTGCCCCTGTGCCACAGCTGGAGATGAGGAAGGTGAGGATGGAGGAAGGCAAGCCAGTGCTTCCTGCTTCCATGCAGGCGACCTTAGCTGGGTGAGGTCTGCAAGGTTTAAGAAAGTTTTTTAACTCTTCTTTCCATTTGGGTCAAGAAAGGGTTATCAACTTTTTTTTTTTTTTTTTTTTTTTTTTTTTTTTTTTTTTTTGGTTCTGAAAGCAAAGCCACATGCTTCTTTGTTACCTGTAAGCTTGATCTGTTGGCTGTTGCTGGCAGAAATTTAATTCAGAGATGGAATCACCACTACTTCTTACTGTGTCTGTATTACTTTTCAATACTCTTCAATATCTGTGTTGTTAACATTTAAATAACAATCACATTTTTGCACAAATAAATCTTCCTCGTTAGAAAATATATTGTGATTATCAAATATTTTAATTTATCCTTTGAGCTTTAGAGAGAACTTAAATAGAATAAGAAGAGGAAGACAATATCTTCTTGCTCCATTTACTTTGATACAGGGCCATTATGAAAAGAAAATATGACCTATGAAAAACTTATTTCTTTGAGCTTCAGATTTCTTCTCTGATGACAGGACTTGTTCCATCAGAGTTGTTATTTTTTCAAGAAGGTGCTTTTTTTTTTTTTTCCAAAAGAGAACAGAGGGCCTTAGAAAAGTGGGTCTGCAAAGAGGTCGGGAGTTCATCACACAGCACATGCATGGGCACCGAGCTGCTCCTGAAAATAGAATAGTGAACAAGACAACAAGAAGCCCCTGACCTCAAGATACTCTTTCTACAGCAGGGAATACCCAGTGCACAGGATAAATAAATAAATCAGATGTAGAGTTTGTTATATGATCCAAACACAGGGAAAGGGAGTAGTCAAAATTAGTGTGGAGTTAAAAATTTATATATGGTGTCTAAGGAAGGATTCTTGGAGAAGGTGACATTTGGGGTCAAGATCTAAGAAGTGAGCAAGCAGGTACAACAGAAGGATGAGAAGTAAAGACCCCATGGTACCTTGGAAGGGAGGGAGGAAGGCACAGGGTTCAGGGTCTTCAGTGTGGTGAATAAGAAGGGATGGGAACAGCAGAAGAGATCAGAAATAGACCTCACAATATGCTAAACACTGCAGCATCTCCATCTTTTACCCAGGCATTCTACCAAGTGTTTCTACAGATATTGACTTAATCCTTACTACATGCTAGAGAGCTAATAATTTTAAACTGTAGACTCCAAGTAACTCTAGACCCACTAAGGCATCCAAGTGTATCTCATAGCTCCCCCAAATTCTTTTCCTCTTAACCTCCAGTCTTCTCTAATGGGTCTACAAAACACTAGCTATAGATCCCTGATTGCCTCTACGCCTGTGTGAAATAAACTGCTTGAGAAGAGAAGATTGTCCAAAGAGCCAGGAAGATGCTCTCCCCACTCTTCTTAATAATCTCTGAGCAGGAAACCTAGGCTGGAGGCATGAAAGCATGGTGTAGAGAATTGCACTGGAGTCAGGGAAACCTCACTCTCCTGGAGGGGAAGCTACCTGCCACAGCACTGGTAGATTGCAGCTAAATTTAGCTGCAAATCAATACGTTTTCTAACTCACCAGCTACCTCTGGTTCAGGCCTGCCCAGAGCTGGGGGCATGCCTTATTTATTTAAAAGAGTCCTCATTCTTTCTCAGGGTATCATCACATTTCATCCACTTTTAAGATTTCAAACAAAAGTGTTCCCAGCATTATCGTCCTGGAGGGGAAGATAGAGGTGTCCCATGAGGCACTTGTATCCTTCCTCCCAGAGACTAGCTTCCTGGGGATGGGTGTGTTTGCTGACCAATCGCTGTCATCTATGATGGCCATCCACTTTGAAAGAATATGAATATATAAGTGCCACCTGCCTTTAAAAACAACTTTCTGTTTTCTGATGTCCTTTATGTCCTCTTGCATTCCTACCCAAACAATAACATTCAGGTCTTTGCTCAGAAAGCACAATTGCTGGTGCAGCCTGTGAGGACAGGAAGACATCCATCAGGGGGAGAGATTTTCAGCAGAGATTTCTATTGCAGCTGAAGTGATCCTCCCAAACACAGCGAGGGATCCATATTTGTATATTCTTTGCCTGTGTCCAGGAAGCTTGGGTTCTTTAATCCTTAAGTACCTCAAAGGCGGTGATGGTTGTCAGTGATAAAGAATAATGTTGCTCATCTTATTCTTTCTATAAAGCTATGATTCTACTTCCCTTATTTATTTGGAAACAGATCTGGTACAGCAATTGCAAGATTCCCATATCATTGCACAGGAAGACCTTCCATTGAATAAAGGCAAATACTGCTATCTTATAATTGATCATTTATTTTAAGTTCATCATGATTTATGTTTTAAACAAAATTATTTTATTCCTGCCTCAAGCTGCCAATAGTTAAAAACCATAAGTGTTTGTGAGGATGGAATGCATACACACATGCACACTTTTATTACAAAGATCTAAATATTGTTGAAAAGCAATAATAGGACAACATTTTAAAAGGACAGACTTTCAAAAATTAATATAATTAGCAGAAATGGTACCTCTGTGTCCAAATATCATAAACCAAATTCCGTTTAGTCCTAATGCTACTTTACTGCGTTTTTAAAAAAAACTAGAATATGCTACTTAATGATAGTGAAGATCTTAGAATTGCCCTATTACATGAAAAAAGCCAGAAGGAAAGTGGTGTCAGGTGCCGTTATATTAGTGTCAATATTACCTGTATTCTTTTAAAGAATCTATGTAGATATTGGGATTTCAGAAGTATTCCCTTCCTCAAAAAACAAACCAAAAAACCCATTTTTTTCATTTTTAAGATGCTACTAAGCAAAGAAAGAACAATGCTGTTCCCATCCACCCTGTCTCACCTCCTACCTATGAGAAATCCCTGAGGACAAGGCCTTACCTTTTCATCTTTGTAATATTAGTGACACTAGCATAGCATTCAGTATCCACAGGGCACCCATTAAACGTCAAATTCTCTTAAAACAGGTTTTTCAACTTGATCCCATTGATATTTTGTGTTCTTTGTTGGAGGAAGGGGGGTACTCTGAGAAATACGGAAGGTTTCCTAGCATTCCTGGACTCTATGTATTAGATGCCAGTAGCACTAGATGCCAGTAGCACCAGTCACAGCAGTCAGATGTCTCTAGACATTGTCAGATGTCCCCTGGAGGGCACAATTACCCTGTTGAAAACCATGTTTTATAGGGTGTGATGTCAAGTTTATATATTTTTTTAAAGAATAAAACATAGATGAGTCTTAACCCCTCTCCCATATATATGATACAGATTCTATAATGCACACATACAGTTTCTTACTGAGGAGACATTTGGTTAGGAGTGCTCATCATAGTCTTTTTTTTCCTTCCATTGGGAATCATTATGACTCCAGTAAATTGCTCACTAAATTTCATCTGTCGCTCGTGTTCCTGCTCAGATACAACTAAAGCCTATAGAAATTGATTTTTGTGTCAGCAACAGAGCAGGGATTCAGTAAGAACATGAAAGCTTTCCTTTCATTACTTGTCTCCCCCCACCACCCCCGTATTACTTGAGGTGTGGAGGGCCCTAATTATATTCCAGTGCTTTCCTGTTTGACATTTCTTTTGTTTTAATTAAAACTTCTGGAGGTTTGAGGACACTGTGGGAGAGGGTTTATTCACCAGCAGCCCCGATAAAGAGTCAAATGGATCCCCATTTGTGTTCCTAGGGCTCTGAGAATGACAGCTGGGAACACTGTGGTCCTTTTCTTTGTGAACTGCACTGGACTTGAAGCCCTGATCTTGCTGCTGCGGCTCCTGTCTGCGGGTGGCTGGCTTCATGTTGAAGCCGTACTGTAGGTGCAGTGAAATGTAGCCCTGTCAGTGGGCAGACCTGTGCAGGGCCAAGGAAAAAAAAAGACATAATATATCTTTTTAATCTGCAGCGGGGAGGTGGGATGGAGTGAGCGAAGAGCCTGCCAGAGCTCCTAAGGGGAGCTGCCTTGTGCAGCAGTCCGCAGAGGAGCCGTTGATTAGACATCTTAAAAAATGAGCCGTGGGTCCTCCGGCCTCCAGTTAGCATTGTCTGAGGAAAAGGGAGCCAGAGGTGGAGGGCTTGGGCAGGCATTGTCTAGTCTTGCTTTTCTCCTGTAGTGACTTTCTCTGCCTGACCCTGTCCTCAGGGAAACCAGTGAGATTATGAAATGCACAGTGCTAATGGCCACTGAGGTCCCCAGGGCCTACTTGCATTTGTTAGTTAACACTTGGAAAAGAAAACAAAAACAAAACCTTGTGGAGCAAAACAGGTCAGATGCTGCAGGTTATCCCCTCCAGTTAAGGTACTTGAGCCCTTCTCTGGTCCCCTTTTCTTTAAGGAATAGTGGAAGTAGTCTCTCTGCAAGCTTTATCAGGCTTCTTCCAGCTGGATCTTCTTCTGATGGATCACTGGAGTCTGCGCATTGTGATTTGTGGCTACCTAAAGGGCTCACTAGGCCTACAAACTTGCATGTTTCCAAGCATCATTTAACACCTGCAGGTTAAAAAAGCTCCCTCAGGAAGGTCAGAGGATCAAACAGATGTCAGGCAGAGGCCCTGCCTTTGAGAAGCTTCCCCTTCAATTGTGTGCAGGGCAGGGGCCTGAGACACTCACTGCATCTTAAGGTCCAAAGGCATTAAGACTTGGGGGCCTCAGCAGAAGAGAAGTTGGTTTCTGTGCAAGTCTCACAGGCTAGTGCAAGCTGTTGAGGGCTAAGCCCTTTCACATGTCACTTTTTACAGTTTGCATCAAGAACAGCCCATCTTTGTGTCTGAACAGTTACTGACCCCGCTACCATTACTATATCCATGTACTTCTAAAACGCTTCTTCCTGGACTCCAAGATTTCAGAGTATTAAAATCTTACTCAGTCACCCACAGTAGAAAACCAAAAACAACCACTGGGAACTAACAGAAGGCTATTAAGTATGGTTAAGTTTTAAAAATGAAGAATATTCCATTAATTTTGACACTCAGATTTTTAAAAATACAAGATTCCTGCTTAATTTGAATGCCTCTTGTTGTCTGGGGAGAGAAAAAACCCAATTCACCACAGGGTTCTCATATTTGTTCCTCTTTGGATTATACACTTCATCTTGGACTGGGGTCCAGGTCCCAAGGCTTTAAAATACTGTTTCTGTCCCTGGATGCCACCCCTGACTTGGGGACAGAGAAGACTATTGTGCCCGTGGGAAGGAACAGAATATTTGAGGAGGCTGAAGAGTTGGCTGCTTGAGCATGTTCTGTCCCCATCCTTTGTACCCCCATGTCCAGGGGATTAGGTTCTCCCAGAATAAGAGGCCACATGATGTGGTGATTCTGTGACCTAAATTAGACAAGAGCTGGTACATCTCTGATTTGTGCTTATTTTTTGGGTGCGAGGAGGTCACTGGAAATGTGTTCTTGGCTTGAGGCCATGGCCCCGAGACTGGTTCTCCTTGCTTTCCCAGCTCCGGCCACCCCTTAGCTCATCTGCCTCACCATGGCTGTCACTTCAGCTCTGCGTGCCTTTCTTGGGTGCAGGCACTAGGCTCCCTGCCATGGAATCTGCATACATTAACCGTTGTCTGCTAAAAATTTTGACTATATGATTTGCATCCATTTTGATTTATAAACTGAGCCCGTCTGGCAGCCACCAAGACTGCCACACAGGGAAATGAAGCAGCCTCTTGTTCCCACCTTGCGTCTGTGAGGAAGCCTTAGCTCTCAGCTGGCCCACCCCTGAACAGTCTTGAAAACTATCCATTCTCTGCCACTCAGAGGTGCCAGGCAGAGGAATTCACAGCGAGGGTGCCAGGGTGGGAGCGGTTGAGTGGGAACGGCCCCGTGTCAGTACCTCGCTTGCCCGTGCCACAGTTTGGGAGCCGAGGCAGCTGGATCGCAGTTCTGCAGACGTGCCCAGCAGGCTGTTTTTAAGCTACCAGTAGAAGGCACGGGCTGGCCAAGGAAACCCAGGGGCTTCCTCTGACCTGGGGAAACCCTGGGAGTAGACCCTGTGCCAAGTGTGTTCTGTGAACATTCACATTCTTAATCTTAAGGATTTTTTGGAATCTTTCCATAAAGTTATCTTGTCTACCTCTCTTTGCCTCCAGACATATTTTCTCAAAGCAAAGTTGCATTCCTGAAAGCATCCAGATAGGTGCCTTTAAGCTTTCATCTTGATGGGTAGTGAAAAGCCAGAATTCACCTTTGCTCTTGTCTGTACAGCTCGGAGGTGCAGCTGAGCTAAAGCTAATTTCTGGTTTCCCTGTGATCTATGGAGAAAAAAAGGAAATTGGTTTCTCTGTGGAACTTAAAAGATCTTCATCCACTGAAATTCATCTTTCACTTTCTTATTTATGGACAAAATGATTGTAAACCCTGCTTATAATCTCACCCTATCTGGTCCCAGGCACTGTGTCGGGGGCTGGATAGAAATGTAAGGGGTGAGGGGAACCAAAGTGGACATGTGGACAATACCAGGGACCCAAATGCAATCCTCAAATCCCACTCCTTCATTCAATCTGCTATTTAGCAAATATTTCCCTGAGTCCCTTCTGTGCCATGCAGTATGAGAGGCATGGGGGAAATATGTACCCAATCTCAAGTCCTGCTGCTTTGGCCTTCTGAATATCTCCTGGCTCTGTCTGCCTCTGACATTCTCAGTCTCATTCTTTATTTCTGTCCTTATCCAAGCTGTCATTCTTTCTCAGCTGTCTCCAGGAGGGAGCATGCCCTCGGGAGTATGTCCCAGAGAGAGAGAGAGACCTGATTGAGGTGCTTCATTCTGTAATGGAGAATCTGGCCAATGGTGCATCCCAGCCTCAATGACTGGTAGACAGGTAGACACTGATATAGATGGATGTAGCCAGAACAATTGATTAATGAAGCAACAGCTGCCATTACTACATGTTCTACCCTATTTTGTTTTGTTTTGTTTTGTTTTATGGTGCTGGGGATCAAACCCAGGGCCTCATGCATGCTAGGCAAGCACTCTACGATTGAATTACTCCCCCAGGTCCTCAATTTGGTTTGATGTATTGTTATGGTTCTGGTCACACTCATTTTGACTCTGATCAATGGGGTTAGCATAGGATGCTTCGAAGCTCAAAGGTAGTGCACTCATTTGCAAGTAGGAAATTGCAGACTGCCTCAGTAAAGGTGAGATTAACTCTAAGCCAAATTTGAAGAATGAGCCACTCTGCCTGCATGCCAGTCCTTGGACAGGGGTGTGGAGATGGTGGGGGGACTGTCTGCATTTTCAATGACCTCACTTTGGCTTGTGTATTCTGCTGGAAACAAATGTATTTCGGTGACCTAGAAATGAAAGCGTGCTCCCTTCCAGCCTGGCCCCAGGCTAGCAGCTGGAGAGCTGTCTTGCTGTTTCTTAGAAAATAACAGCAATAACACAGGTGAGGGTTATGTGCCTATTTCAGACAAAACCGCTGTTTTTCTCTTGCATTCATTTTCGAAGGAGATAAAGGAAGGGCTAGCGTACTGTACTACTTGAGTGAGTTGGATTTTTACCTTGATGTTGAATTATTTTATATGGAACTGAAATAGGTGTAGTTCTTAACCTCAAAGTGAGGTGGAAGAAAAGAGAAGGAGAGACAAGTGTATTTGCGAGCATGTCTGAGAATCAGACTGGCCTGGGCTCCCAGCACCCATGACCCAACATGATCTGCTTTCCCCCATGGGGTACCATTCTTCCTTCTTTCTTGTGGACAGAATTTTTATGCTTTAGGATATTATCTGACACTAGATTTTGGGTCAGTTTTGTGGGTTTTTTAATAGATTTAGTTGGTTTATTAACTTTTGTTAATATTGATTATTTCAGGAGGAAAATAAATTCTTAGTTTATGCTTTTATTCAGAAATGACCCAGGAGTGGCACAGGCCTGTTATCCCAGTGACTCAGGAGGCAGAGGCAAAAGGACTGCAAGTCTGAGGCCAGCCTCCGCATTTTATTGTGACCCTGTCTCAAAATGAAAAATAAAAAAACGACTGGTGATGTGGCTCAGTGGTTAAGCACCCCTGGGTTTATTCCCTGGTACCAAGAAAAAAGAAATGACTCAGGAGCTGGGAGTGATGGCACACACCTGTAATATCCCAGTGACTTGAGAGGCTGAGGAGGCAGGAAAATTACAAGTTCGAGGCCAGCTTTAGTAACTTGGCAAGACCCTTTCTCAAAATAAAAAGTAAAAAGGGCTGGGATGTGGCTCAGTGGTAGAATTTCCCTGGGTTTTATCCTTGGTACAAAAAGGAAAAGAAAAAAAAGAAAGAATGAATGAACTCAGCAACTGCACTCTGACAAAACATGTCCTCTATTTTTGTGGAGATATTTTTTTAAACTCTTGTCTAGTGATTTTTTTTCTTTTTATAATTTATTTTTTAGTCCTTAGTTGAATTTTAGATTCAAATTTAGATACTGTCTATGTTTGTATTTTTAATTTCTCTTTGTAAGTGGAAATAAATTAAAGTTGAGAGCAACATGTACTTTATATTCGCTCGTGATATAACATCCTCCCTCAGTACCCTGCACCCAAATAGAACAAGAAGTTTAAAAAACTCTAATGTGAAGCAAAAGATGAACAGTTCAGTGTGTAATTCAAGTAAAATATGAAAAAGTTTGTTTGGAAAAATCATTTTAAAATTTCACCAGTGAGGGTTTGTCAAGAGCCAGATGGCAGCAGTGGATAGAGGTGAAGTCGTCCTGGGAGACAGGCCTCATTAGCTGTGAGATTTTGGCGTCACCTGTAAAAAGCCAGGATCCTTAGGCACCTTAGGGGCTGTTCTCCTCAATTTATTTGTGTTTTTGTCAGGTTACCTCCTTAAAAATTCCTAATTGCAACTGTGCTTCAGGTTTCTGATGACCTAAAGGTCAGTTTACTCCTAGCCATTCCCTTCAGATCCCCCTCAATCTGGATCCTCATTTGGTCTGATGTCCTCCAGTGATGTAGGGCTGCTTATGCTGGGCGGGTTCTTGGGCACTCCATGATCATCAGGCTCTGATAACTCCGAAGCCTTCCCAATCCAGCACGTGGGGATACCTGGATCTGGGACTGTGTTGAGGCTGCTATTGTCCCCACCTGCAGGATCTCGCTGACTTCTCTGCTGTTAGATCCATGGAGAACTGTTATTTCAGTTTGGAGGTGAAATTTAAAATGGAGGAAAAAATACATGCTTTTCTTTTTCACAACATAGTGGTTACTAAAAAATAAACAACCAAAAAAATACCCTAAGTTCAAAAAATAGCAGATATTTTATTGATTTCAAGCCCCAGACGACCCAGGACCTTGCATTTGAGGTGTATTGTGGATTGCTTTTCTGTCTCCTTGCTTCTTGGACCCGTACTGCTGTAAGCTAGTTCTGCTCAGTCTCAGGGTGCTGTTAGAAAGAGCAAGGTGGTTGTTCTACCCTTCTAACCAATTATTCACTCAGAGAAGACTCCCTGCATCTTAAAGAGTTAAAAATCTGAGTGCTAAGTTTCTCAAACTGTGTGTTGGCAAAGGTGCATCCAGCACTCCCACAGGAAAGAGTTTGAGAGGCAGGGCTGACTAGATTTGGGTATCAGGCCCCGGCTTGGACCAGGGAAATTCCACTTAAGGTTTTATTTCGATGAGAAAACTGAGATTTAAAAGGTGAAGGGACTTGTTTTAGGTCATGCAGCTGGGATTTGAACCTAGCTGATCTTAGAAACTATAGTATACTACCTGATAGCACTGTAGATTGAGATCCCTACTCCAAAAATCTCAAGTTTTCCAAAATCTGGAACTTTTAGCACCAACATGATGCCACAAATGGAAAATTTCACACCTGACCTCATGGGATTGTCACCATCAAGACACAAGCACACTAAAAATACATAAAATTACCTTCAACTTGGGTGGAAGCTATACAGGAAACAAAGGGATTTCCTGTTTAGACTGGAATCCCATCTCATTTATATATATGCATATATTCTGAAATATGGGAAAAATATCTGAAACAAGCATTTCTGATAAAGGATACTCAATTTGTAGTAATAAAATGTATTTGGGGAACCATATATAAAATGTGTTTACAAGTAATGGATCTGATCGTCTTTGCTGTTATCAGAGTATACGTTAAGTTTCTTTAAGGAGTGAGCAAATAGAAACTGTGGGATTGCCCTGCTCTTCAGTGCTGTGCTATTTTCTTCTGATTTCTCAGTGTGGTTGCTGCGTTTGTTTTTGTTCCAAAATCCAAAGATGCCCAGTTGTAGGGAGCTGTTGCTAAAGCTCAGCACTGTCTTGGCTACTACTATGATTAATTGCTATTTCATTTTAGATCCCCTTCTAAGATAAAGATAAATGAACAATCTCAAGTGAATTATAGTAAAATTGTATACAGCTGATTTTGTTATAGTCCTTAATATTAAGCATCAGGGCAACTAAAGTTTCTCCACTTGTTTCTTCTGATGGACATTCATGTGTCCTCCATCCAGGCTGGCTCCCCTTCCACATAAATCCACCTCTCACCCAAGCTCTTACTTACATTTTGGAGAGGAACAGAACCAAATTGTTCAGCATTACACTTTTTATTTAATTTGATACCCACTGCGAAAGTAACCCCAAAAGACAAAATGATGAGGAATGTTTTACAAAATAAATACTAACTAGAAATGAATCTTTACAACGTTTGAAGTGTGTATGTGAGCGAGTTTGTGTCCCATTGACATACAGTAACATTGACTCTGGCAATTTTTTATGGTTGGAACAGAATGCTGATATTACTCATCAGAACTAAATCTTTTTTTTTTTCTTTACAGGGTCGTCATGTCAAAACAGGCCAGCTGGCAGCCATTAAGGTCATGGATGTCACAGGGGTAATGTATCCTTATTGTCTCAATAGCTGTACATTTCTAACAAAGTAGTTAGTGATAGAAAAAAAATGTTTTATTAAAGATTATTTAAAATAATCTTTCTAAATATTTAAGATCCTTACCCACTTGTGCTTCTCATATAGAGTATGCAACAAGAGACTAAGGAGACCATGGATAAATCACTCTAATTAAATTCAGTACCTACATACCACTGTAGGTAGTTAGAGTGAATAATGTGTGCCAATAATTTCCATAAACATAACCATGGATATTTGCATATGAAGGCAGAACAAGGATTTCAAGGCATTAAAAGAATAATGCTGAGATTAAACAGACAAGATGGGTCTTAACAGTTTCCCCAAAAGTCTACCTAACACTGGAGTAGACAAGAGCTTGGATAGCTCTAAACTCCTAGTAGGATATTTAACATGAATATTTTCAAAAACAAATATCTTTGACCATATAATCATGTAACCACAAATTTTTATTTATTATAGAATAACACTGAAACAAGATGTCTTCCTGGATGATCAAAAGCAATCTAAGGAGCAGGTTTTATTTTAAATGCAATCTAATGCTTTCAATCCGTTTGCTAGATCTGTTTAAAATATTTTAATGCCCTTTCAAGAGTGCAGAGTGAAAATCAGACTTGAAAGGATTCACTGGACATCAAAAGCATGCTAATAATTTTTATTGTCCTGAGGATTTTTCTGAGATATCTGTCTGCTGTACATGAAAGCTAAAACACCAAAGTCCCTTTTGGCTGAGAAGTGGAATACTCAATATAAGTAGACACAGAGTGAATGAGTCACACAAAGGTATTGTGAACCAAGATACAAACAAGAAAAACACACAGTATGTCTGTAGGCCAGACTTCAAACCAAAGCTTTCCAGACCGAGTCTGTTACCTTTGATAAGTATATGTTAGATGGCGATTACATACCACAATACCAATTTTACCAATTCTCATTTATACCACACATTGTGTTTTCTTTCCTTGGCTATTAACTGATCTGAATTCCTCTTTAAATTATATTTAAGAAGTTAGATATAATTAATGAAAATTTAAAAAAATAATTAATAAAATAAAATAGTTTTGTTCCTGTGTATATTAGTACTTGGTTGAAGTTCTACTTCTTTTTGCTTGTCTTAAGAACTTATTCCAGTTGCAGAGGTTACAAATCAGTTCAAATATTTAATCTCAATTAGGTTTTGAATTCACTTTGCCTTGACTAAAAAAGAAATTGCATGTGGATTATATTAATTAGGGTTATGCTCTCCCATTTGAGACAGAGGGTAAAGGATGTAGAAGAGTATTACTCTTTCAAGAGATCTGAAAGTTGACAGTCCAGGGATGTGTGGCAGCAGTGTGGTGGAGAAGAGAAAGTACTTATCTTTCTGCCCTGTCATTCTAGCACAAAGCTCCCCTTTTTAATGTCACTCTGTGGTTCAAGATGGTTGTTGGATTTCCATTGATCATACTCAGTGACTGCAAAAACAAAAAATGGTGGGTGAACTCAAGGATGCAGAAAGAGCCCATTCCAGGGAAATCTTTTCTACTTGGATACAACATCATTGCTTCTGTTTCCATTAGCTATATTTAGTTGCAAAGGAGCTTGGGAAATGTAGTCTTTTTAGTCTACCAATGTGTCCTATTAAAAATATAAGTTATGTAGGTCAGAAATGAAGGGGGAGTGGATATTTGGGACTTAGCAGGGTCTGACACCAAAATCAAATCCAGATACTATAAGCCTTTGCCTTGAAACCCATTATCATTTTGTAAATCTTTAACAAAAACCCAACCACAGAACATATCAGAGTTTGTTTTGCAATTTTGCTGAAGTCATACTACTGTGTTTTCCTTGGATTGAACCAGATCTCCACATAATGAGATGTGCTTGGCAGTTTAACAACTAATGGCTGTGGATGGAATCCAAGACATTCATGCTGTAGATTAAGTTCTGTTGTGTGGCTCTGCAGAACTACATTTGCGTTTCACTGACATCATCATTCATCTCAGTGCACAATGTTGTTGATGTACAAAGTTTGACTTGAGAACATTGAATATTACTTTTCCAGTTTCTGGTTCTATTGGTGAGGATTTAAATTGTTCAGAGAACCACTTGCTTAGAGCTAAAAAAAAAAAAAAAAAAAAAGTTACCCAATAGTTTATCCTAGAGTGTGTATGTTCAGATCAAGGAGGGTCAGCCCTTCTAAACTGGGTTTCATTACATAGCGAAATTCTACAGAAAATTATTTGAGAGTTACTTTCTCAGTTTTCCCAAGGCTGGTACAATACTAACACCATTTTACATGCCTGGGAGTGTCAACCCATTATGTACAATGGATGCTTTATAGTATTTGGGTTCAACTCTGTTGGAAAACCCCTGTTCAGAAAGCCAGGGAAGTTTCTGGGATAATGACATTATTGACTATTATTTAACCACTGATTTTGAACAAAGGCAAACATGGATACACACCAGGAAATGGTTTTCTTATGTCCATGGTGTCTGATGGGCATCAGGTGACTTTTGTATCATCCCCTTACGTATCACAGTCAACATAAGATTTCCTTTGTGAAATTCATGTGGCCTTTGTAAAACAAGCAACTCCATTTTTCCACGTTGTCTTTTGTGTACGATGGAATGCTGCAAAAGCTTCTTACCAATTATCGTAATTGTGCTCATTATAGCTGCTCTGTTAAAAACTGAGATGAATTCTCAAAGATCATCTTTGTTGATTGTATGCTGTGACTTACTACACACTACTATAGTTTATTTTAATGAAATTTATGAAGTCATAGCTTGAAATTAATTTTTAAATTATTGTTGCTATTCAATGTCACTTCCTTTTTTATAGAAAGCAGCCACAGAGAGAATTAGATACAGTGCCTTTATCCTTCCAGCCTGAGAGCTGAGGCCCTTACAAATTGGTCGGCATTTGCTTCAGAATTACTGCTTACTCTTGGCCTTGGTTTAGAAGTTCTTTTAGTTCCCCAAATCATTATGAAATTCTCTCCATTTCATTGCTTTATGGAGCTTCCTTCCCTGCTGGATTTGTGTTCTCTAGATTTATCTACAACAGCTAAAAGGAATCAGACTTCCAACCTCAGTGGTACTGGTCAGATACCTGCGCCTGCTGCAGAGGGTGCAGCCTCTGAATCTGTCTTTTCTATAAGCTCCTTAAGAAGGCCCACACATCCTAGAGTTAGAGATCCTTTTCCTGGATCTTGTATTAACTCTTTTCTGGACACCAAGTGTGAAGAGCCTGTGGTTCTTTAATAATCTTTTAACTAATCCCCATTTTCATTTGAATAAAAAATCCCTGAATAAGCTAGTCCCTTTACAAAGAAAACCTAAAGTACACATAAGACTTAGTGAAATAATTACTTAGTATTGTAAGCTTTTACCTTTATGATTACTGGTTATGATTACATTACTCAGAACACTTTGGAGTGTGTGTGTGTGGGGGGGGGGTGCCAAAACTTTCCTCAAACTGATGAAGCTGAAATGGAACTTACTGGCTTGTATACATTAAAACAAACAAACACATGCTCACAAAAATTCAGCAGGATCCAGGAAGTCACATGATATGATGGGAAATTTTGTCTTTGTCCATCTCTGGGCTCTGCTTTCTTCCCACCCCCAGCTCCAGGCTCATGTTCTCATGACCTCATTGTCATTAGTCCCAGCACAAGTGTCAATCTGAGTATCCGTGGCCTCACTTGGGTCATGTCCCCAACCCTGAACCAGTCTGTGATTCTTTTTAGCCAGATCTGGGTTAGCTGCCTGGTTCTGGAATCTACACAGGGACTAAGAGTTAGGGAGAACTGATCCCTCAGAGAAAAACCCGAGAACTATTGCAGGAATGAGTGGGCAGGGTGCTATGGATGTGCAGAAATCAGATTTGGTCCTTAAGTAAATTGTCTCTTGTCCACTTTTTTATATCTAGACAAAAATAATAATTATGATAGCTAACATTGATGGAGTGATTATTATACAGTAGAACTTCTTGAAATACTTTGTGTATATGAATCCATTTAATACCCTCAACAACCTACACAATGGGTTCTGTTATTAATCCCATTTTAGAGATGTGGAAACAGAACATATTAAGTATCTTGCTCCATGTTACATGGCTCTTCTGGGGTACGGTGAATATTTCAGCCTGAGAAGTTTAACTTCATCCTGTCAGCCACATTGCTATAGGCCTTCAATTAATATAGAGTGGTATTTAGCGTTTCATTTAGTGTGATTCCTTTTTGATGGGTTTATTCAGCAAACATCTACTAAACACCTACCTGATGACAGACAAGGAAAATTTAAAGATGAACAAATGATCCTTTGCCTGCAGAGGAGCTCATGATAACACAACTTGACTATAAATGTTTTAAAGGAAAGTTATACCTTTTGCAATAAAGTTACAAAACACATAAAGAAGGTTACTTATCAGGTTTGATAGGGTAGTCTTTACTGCCAGCCCTGGAGAGTAACCAAGGAAATAAATTTCTGGCCAAAGGACACAGGATGTGCCAAGGCATGGAGGCTGAAGAAACATGTTCTGAAAGCTGTACACAGCTTAGTTTTGGTGTTGAAAACTGCCAACAAGAAATTGATACAAGAAAAATCCAGACAAATCATGACCAGGTCATGAAAGAATTGAATACTGTAACAAGGAGTTTACAAGGTTTTCATTTTTTTTTCCCATACACCACTTTGATCAAATAGTCTTGGGGAAACCCAATATATAAAAGAGACATACAGGTTGGTTTGTTTGATTGCTTTACTGGGGTTAGGAGGCCTTAGTACTGGCCCTTTTCCCCAAACCACTGCGGCAGCCAGTGCAGGGCCAGAGATTGAACAGCAGCAGAGTCACATGGTTGCATTTTGCCTGCTAGAAGGATCTGTCTTAAGCCCCGTTTGTGAGTTCAGGCTTTTGTCTTACTGAATTGTTGTAGGTGAAGCCCAGGAGCAGTCTCCATCTCTTATTGAAGAGTAAGGATGTGGCCTTCTCCCAGTAGCCTGTCATACATAGGGTGCTTTGCTTATGTTAAAGGGCTTAGTGGATGTTTGCTAAAATTGGACAAAAAGAAAAAAAAAAATCTTCCCTTCCTGGATCATGTGGTAGAGTCAAGGGGACACAGTGCTTCAAGTACTTTTGTTTCATCCCTCCCATGGGAAGGAGTTCCATGGAGTGAATAGTAGTAGCACAACCCATAATGATACTATTAATGCTAACAACAGTTGCCATGGCCAAAATAAAAATGGCTAACATCAATTGAGTGCTTATTATATGCCAAGTGCTATTGCTCTTAGTGTTCAGTGTGTATTAACTCATATGATCTTTCCAACAACTCCCCTCAAAGGAATATTGTTATTATATCCATTTTACAAAGGAGGAATTGAAAGCAACTCACTGAAGCCCCATCATGAGGAAATGGCAGAGGCACAGTTCAAGTGCAGTCTGGCAGGGTGTATCCACACTTACCACAGTGGTCTCATAGGATAAGAGATGGGAGGAGTCTCCAGAGCGTGACCTTCAGATTCAGGCAGAGCTGGTTCACATCCCACTCTTCCCCTTACTGATTATGACCTTGCATAGATTTCTTAACCTTTTTGAGCCTCTCTCAGTTTTCTTGTGTTAGATGAGTATACAAATATGGTAAGCTTGTTCTGAGACTAAAGAGAGACATGCTATCTAGTATCTGACATATAGTAATACATCCTTAATACATGGTTTTAATGATGAGTCTTGGCAAGATACAGAGACTGACTGAGCGGGACAGGTCATAGGAATGAAGGGGATTCTAGAGTATCCATTGCAACTCTGCAGCTACGTGTGTGTGGTCTTTAGAACTATGCTTCGTGCCATACCTGTGTGAGTTAATTGTTAATATGTGTAAATAGACTTGATCTGTCTCTCCATCTCAGTCACAGGGTTGTTAGTCCTACCCTGAATAGAATGTCTGTATTAAAATATAAGTACCCAGGAAGGATCCAGGAAAGACAGTAGGGCTAGATTCTCTCTGGAAAGCTGAAGACCAGAATCACAAAAAGGATTTCATCTTTTCACTCATCGAAAATAAGTGAATGGGAATGCTGAACTACAAGGTGATAGAAATGAACAAGACAGAAACGGGCACCATCTTCTGGAATCTTCTATTCCAACGTGTGAAAAGCATTTGACAGTGAGACAGTAACTTCATCAGAGTTCTGGTTTGCTTTCAAGGAGTGTACAGAGGATCAAGGAAGAATTTTAAGAGAAAACTAATTTAGCTGGGTGGTCAGAAAATGTTCTCTGAGAAAGCAACTGTTTTAGTCAGCTTTTTCACCGCTGGAACCGAAAGACCCGCCATGAAGGAGGAAACGTTTATTTGGGGACTCACAGTTTCAGAGGTCTTCGTCCATAGATGGCCACCTCTGGTCCTCAGGGCTGGGGGTGAGGCAGAACATCATGGCCAAAGAGTGGGAGAAGAAAGACGCAGGGAACATAGCACCAGGAAGCAGAGAGCGAGTTATGCTCAAACAAGGACAAAATATAAACCCCAAAGGCACCCACCAAGGGACCCACCTCCTCCTGCCACACCCTACCTGCCTTCAGTTACCACTCAGTTAATCCCTGTCAGGGAATTAATGCACTGATTGGGTGAAGGCTCTCATAACCCAAATATTTCATCCCTGAACCTTCTTGCATTATCTCATACATGAGCTTTTGGGGGACATCTCACATTTACACTATAACAGTGACCCCTAGGTGAGATCTACAGCATGGGCAGACCTTGGTTAGTGGTGGGGAGGGGGGCTCTCCACAGGTGGGAGCCTGCCCCTCAGGTAGGTTCAGCACAGCCTGGGAATCCTCTCTTGAACTCCTCGTTTGCAGAGACCACCTCAGAACTTCCCCTTTGGGGCTGTTCAGACATGTCTAGCAGGCAGAACATTCGGATAAAGCACAGAAATAAGAACTTTTCACAGAACAAAGATAAAATGTCTTTTTGTCTCCGTGAAACTCTGCACCTTTGGGGCTATTTCCGGTGCTTCAGCTATGTATGCTGTACTCCATGTACAACTTGGAAAGCTTCTAGAGTTCTAAAAATGAGCAGACTGAGCTGCCCACTCTGTGCACACTTCAGCATCTGTCCTTACCTTGCATGCAGATTATACCCCTTTGGTGGCTTGTGTGTGTCTGGGTCTTTGCACATTCGTGTGTGCTGGTGTATGGCCTGGATATTGGGCTTGTTCTGTGTGTATGCTTACATGTTAGGGAGATTGCTTAAAAACAAACACATGGACCTGGGAGCTACTATCCATACCTCTAAACTAATAAAGATTCGAACTTGTTTTAAAAAAAGATTTTTGCATCATAATGGTTTGTATTCGTTGGTGTCTTTTGTTCATATATCTCCAAACATTTGGTTAAAATTTTATTTTAAAGCTCTCAGTCCCTTGTGAGGTTCAGAAGCATGCAGATGAGGACATTGGCTCAAGAAGTTGGGGTGCTTGGAATTCTTGGGTGCTCAGATGCAGAATACAGGAGAGTTCCTCCACTATGGACTGTAGGGGTCTCCTCTGGAGGCCCATTCCCTCCTTTGTACTGTCCACACTTCTCCACCTCATGGGTCTGCCCCCTTTCTTTTCTGGGCTTTCTCTTATTGAGATTTATTGTTTTGTGGGGTTGGTTTGTTTCTTTTTTGTGGCTTGACTTCCTTGTCAATATTTTGGCTTTCTTCCTGATGACTTAAGCTCTTCTTTGGTCTGGACCTTATGAAAAGTCCTCCATCATTTAAAGCCTACTGATTTCCATGAGCTCTAAAGCCAGGAACAGAAGCTGTGTTTGTTCCACCATGGTCTCCCCTGCAGAGCTTGCTAACGTAGAACCTGGCCCATAGTAGGTGCTACACAAAATGATTATGTACATATAAACATGAAATATAAAGAGTTGAAAGCCAGATGAAAGTAAAATCCAAATTGCAGACCACAGAAAATATTTTTGCATCATAGTGTTTGTACTCATTGGTGCCTTTTGTTCATATATCTCCAAACATTTGGTCAAGATTTTATTTAAAGCTTTCAGTCCCTCGTGAGGTTCAGAGCATGCAGATGAGGAAATTGGCTTAAGAAGTTGGGGTGCTTGGAATCTTTGGGTGTTCAGATAACTTGGTAGTTATTTCTCCTGATAACCAAAGTCACAGAGTGAGACATGATCAATTACATTATCTTTGCTGTTAGAAAACACAATTCATTCCAATCCCTGTGGCCTTTTACCTGAATTGTAGGTTCAGGATCTTTGAGGATATAAACTATCTCATTATTGGTGGACTTTAGCCAAATGAATGACATCATCCTGGGGTTACAATTGGTTTACTTCTGGGTCACTTGAGTTTAGATCTTTTTATTTGTTTAATTCATGGTTTTCTTTTATGCTTCAGTAGAGGCTTTGGTATGAGAAAGATACACATCCTACTTCATTATGCGTTCCTCTAAGTAAGAGAGTGAAGGTTGGCCCAATGATCAGTCTCTTCCAGAGCTCTACTTTTGACACTTCATGGTCCTCTTACCCTGGGCATATTGCTTAACTTTCTCTTTTCCATATCTAGAAATGTGAGTAAAATCACTTCTTTGATAAAGTTAGTGTAAGAAGTAAATATAGTTACAAAGCATTAGATATGGCAGACATGGTGTGCAAGGCACATTGCTGTTAGTTACTGGGCCTCTTGTAGACAGTTCGTTTTTCTTCCTCTGGCACAATGACCCATCTTAGGAAGTTGTATGCAATCCCCCTGCAGCTACAGGGCCGTGGCATGTGCTGTTTTCTCCAAGAAAAATGATTCCTTCCCCAATTTTAGATATCATGCTTTCTCTTTCCTGTCCCTCAGTGGATGACTTCCACATGGAATTCAGAACTCAACTCGAACTCGCAATTCTTGGGTCCAGTGAGATCAGCTACTACATATGTCTCATGGCAGTAATTTTGCATACATCTATATCATTCTTTGTTGTACATCTTTGTCTCCCACTAGACTCCAGAAAGTTTCATTTTGGCAGAGCTTGAATCTATTATGCTCATGGTTATATTACTATGTTATTAGCACTGAGCATTATGCCTAGGATAGAGTTGGCATTTAGTAAATATTTGTTTAATGAATTCATTGAGCTTAGGATGAATACATACAACAAATCCATTGCTGCCTGCAGAATGTCATGGCAAAGTCCTTAGTTGTCAATGCTGCAATGAAGAGGTGCAGAATTAGGCAACTTATGAGCCACTCTGGGCTTGTTTCTCAGCTTTGTAAAAATATAGATTGCAAGTACATAACCCTACCTTGAATTTTTGGTGATTCACAGGTGCTTAATTTTCATTTATTTTCTAATGTATTTTAACATTAAACTGTGATTTAAAAAGCAGACCTCAAATCGTTTGTTAGGTATCAACTTTGACTACATTAGAAAATGCCTGCCTCTTAATTTGGATGCTAGGTCACCCCATTCACATGCAGAATGTCATTTAGTATGAAGTTACTACTGAAATTTCAGGGTGAACTCTAAAAACAGCTTTTACCATTTACAACTACTTATCTCAGGAAATGGAGATTTTTCTCTTTGCCTTCAAACTGAAACAAAACCAAAAATTAGTTGACATACAAGCAAATACATGACTTTAAATTTCTTTTATAAATTCTAATTTTATAGTCACTAAAGCAGTCCCTCGTTACTGTGTAAGTAAATATTATACAATTAAAGCTATAAAAGTGAATGTTTATTGATTTAAAATTAGCTTTTGTCTGCTATAGATTATCATCCTGAATAAAATTTCTATCAAGAATTTCACTACAACAGATTATTACAAAAAAATTTTAAGACCACTTTCTGAGTGATAGAGATAATCTCCTTAAATCCTAGTCCTCTATGATCCTTGAACAATAAATTATCTTCACATTTTTGTCACATTCAGTCAATGCTGAAGGTTAGAATGATAGATATGTTAACACAAACACCTGCCTAACAGCAACTGCTACCATGAAAGAGAAAGTTCTAGCCAGTGTCCCAAGTTTGCACACTTATAGGGTAAAGCATTTACGAGTCTGGACTTAATGATGATCAGTCTCTTGGATTGTTATAGGAATAACATAGGTTTATTGTTGTTCCATGGATCAAGAGTTAAGTGTTGGGCAAACTTTTTGTCATAGGACACAGTAATATTAAATGTCTGATTAATTCCACTTTTAAATTCTGGCATATTGTGGGTACTTAGAATGTGTTTCCCTATATAATAGATATGAAACTTAAAACTCCATCTTTTATTCCTTGAAATTAAGCATAAACAAGTTCTGTTGTATGCTAACAGGCTCTTTTAACTGGAGCACAAATGTCAGGGTTCTCTTCACCCCTGACTTAAGTCTCTCCTAAACTCTTCATATGAGCTCTTTGGTTTTAGACATCGTGGGTAATTGCCCTTCTATATAGGAGTTTTCTGCATAGAGTTACTGGTTTTGGAGTCTGACAGATCTGGAATTAGATCTGAGCTTTAACATTTAAATTGAGTGAATTTAAGGAAGTAACTGAGACTCATTTTCCTCATTTGTAAAATCAGATCATTGAAAACACTGACATCAAATGGCAATTATCAAGAACACAAGCAACAATAAATGTTGGTGAGGATGTGGGGAAAAAGGTACACTCATACATTGCTGGTTGGACTGCAAATTGGTGCAACCACTACGGAAACCAGTATGGGGATTCCTAAGAAAACTTGCAATGTAACCATCAGTTATTCCACTCCTAGCTTTATACCCAAAGGACTTAAAAACAGCATACTTTTCGGTGATGCAGCATCGATGATTATAGCAGCTCAATTCACAATAGCTAAACTATGGAACCAACCTAGGTGCCCTTCAACAAATGAATGAATAAAGAAACTGTGGTATATATACACTAAAGAATATTACTCAGCCTTAAAGAAGAATGAAATTATGGCATTTGCCAGTAAATGGATGGAACTGGAGAATATTATGTTAAGTGAAATAAGCTAATCCCAAAGAACCAAAGGCCGAATGTTTTCTGTTATGTGGATGCTTATTCATACTAAGGGGTGGGGAGAGAATAAAGAGATTGCAGCTAGATAGAGGGGAGAGAAGGAAGGGGAGGAGGCATGGGGGTACGAATGACAGTAGAATGAAAAGACATCATTACCCTATGTGCACATATGATTTTGTAACTACATCATGTACCACCAGATGAATGAGAATTCACACTGCATTTATATATAATGTGTCAAAAAGCATTCTACTGTCATCTAGAACGAATCAGAACAAATACAAAATATGCTTTAAAAAGGAAACACTGACGCCATAGAGCTGTGTTGAGTATTAAATGAGATAGTGCATACACAACCCATGGTATACAATGAACATTATGTCCGGTTGGCTTTGGCTATACTTTATGAACATAGTCTGAGCATCATGTTACCATCAGAGGTTGGCACCAGCTTGAAAGCCTGGCCTAGAATCACCAGTTTGTTTTCATTTGAAAGTTGCCATCTCTTTGCATAGTTTCTCATCCTCTGGAGGCCAGTTCCTACATGCTGGAAGGATTTTTTGTAAGCAGTAGAGGGCCATCCCCAAAGCACAAGTGCCTCCCGTGTCTCTGCTGCAGGACATTTGTTAATGTCCTGCTGGTCAAAGCAAGTCATGTGGCCAAACCCCATTTTAAGAAAAGTATTAGCTGCCACCTTTGTTGGGGACAGTCAAATATCAGCCATTTTTTCCCTCCGTCTACCACCAATACTAAAAAATAAGCAGATTCCCATGATCTTAAGGGCAAACAAATAAAGAAAAAAAAAACCCTCAAAGCTCCTTTATGTTGATTCTAAAGCTATAATTCAGTAAGAACTGCATCGTTTCTAAGCCTCAGAGGGACTTCAACAAGTTTCTTATTCCCATTTACAGCTGAAAATAACTTGACATTAGAGTTTAAATGTCGTGCCTAAAGTTAACACAATAAATCAGAATTGATTTTGAAGTCTTTTGGTTGAAGTAATAGATCTTCCTAAAGTACTGGACTTGGCTTATTATAATTACTCTTCTTTTTAAATTTCAGACAACTTGGTTCCACTATTTTTTTTGTTATGTGGTAGCTTCTCAGTAATCTTGTCCCTGTGCCTAATAATTAAGTTATAGGAATACTTACACAATAGCTGATGACTCTTCTTCTAAGACTATTTAGTCTAATTCTAGCCTCAGTTGTTCTCTTGGAAACATTCTAACTCATTTCCCTCAATGGGCCATATTGTGACTGGCTGGACCATTTGTGTCATGGTTAAATGAATTCTTGTCATCTCTAGTAAGATCCTCCCTGTTTCACTGAATCACTAACTGCCATTAGTGCCTCGGACTAGAAATCTGGATAAATAGGGTCCCTGGAGCCCTGATAAATTGCATGCTCACTTACTGGGCCATAGAAGGTCAAGATCAAAATTGACTGTTGGAGCTACATGACCATGACCCAATGTTCCATAACTGTGTTTGGAAACAATGCAGTTTAAACTTGAAATTCAAGTGACTAGCATTCCTGCCCTCCTACCTTTTTTTTGTTTATTTACTTTAGTTGAGAACATTAACAATGATGTTTATTTTGTATTACACTTTGTAACTTTCATCTTATTTAATTATCTCAAAAAACTGGGACTTATAATATCTGTATTTCAATATAGATGAGAAAACTTAGGCTCCAAAAAGGTAGGTTACTTTCCTGAGCTCTTACAACATGTGCCTACCTTCCCACCCCCATCTTTCTTTCTTTCTTTTTCTTTTTGCGGTGTTAGTGATCAAACCCAGAGCCATGCATATGCTAACCCCCACCCCCATCTTTCTAACCCCAAAATCAATGCATATATTTCCTGCATGTTCCTAATTGCCTCAGTTTACCTTTGCAAAGTGATAGAGAATGTACTGACTTTATAGCGACCTCCAACACTATTTATTGTAGACTTAATTCCATACTAAATTACACTGTTTTTTTGGCTCTTTCATAAGCTCTTAATTTTCTTAATGATACAGTAAGCTTGTTTAGGGCACATCACCCACCATCTTGCAGAGCACCCAAGAGGCAGGAAACAAATACTTGTGGAACCTGCCTGCCTTCTCACTAAGGATGGCTGAAGCCAAGACTGTCAGCTGCTGTTAGAAAGTGATCTCTTTCTTTCAGTGCCTCATGTAGTTGCCTTTTTAATCAAAGCAGCTGTCAGTGATGGGGCCGTGCTCTCCACAGAAACCGTCAAGTTGGTTTTCTCCCCTTCTACTTAGGCTTCCCCAAAGTACATCTGCTCGCATCTCACATTCATGCACAATTATTTGGCTCCACACTGCGAGTTTAAAATAGCTGATGCACACTGTAGTAAGGCTTTTGTGGTGTGCTGCCCGGACCCTTCCACAAATGGAAGATATGTGAAGGTCATTCTTCCCGTCGGCCTGCAGCGAAGGCGTGGGTGGTTTCCCACTACTGCAGGGAAGATGCGTGGGTCAGCAGTGTGCCAGTAATGCCCTCAGCCACCATCCCAGCTCCTCTGACTTCAGCTCTCTTCGTCAGTGCTGGGGCCACATGCACCTCGTTAGCTCAGCATCCCTATCATATGTTCTATTTTGAGATCACCTGGTGTTCGATTTAGTTGTGTCTCGTGGTGTGTAATATGCTTTAGTTCTCCTGGGTTTGCAATCTTCATTTTCTTTCACTAACACTTTTGTTTGGTCAGGAAATGTTAGCATTCTCCCACTGTCCTCCTTCTATTCCTGTTGGTTCTTTGAACATCACTAGTCTTGCTCTAAGTGTTGGACCCTTTGCAGGTCTTCTTTCTTATATTCACTTTTGTTCACAGGCACTTTGCTGGGTGCTTGAGATGGGACAGAGAGACAAACACAGTCAGGATTCCTGGGCACACGGTTGCTGCAGACTTGTAGGAGTGGCACTTCTGATAGTTACTGCAAGGGAGATGCATCGTAATTCCTGTGGCTAGAACTAAGATTGTTAGATCAGGCAGCTTGGCCAGTAGGAACTCTAGAACTGAGATCTGAAGTGGAAGAGGCCTTTCTATGGAGAAGAGAGTAAGCAACAGGGCGATTTTGGCACAGGGAGCTGCATTTCAACATGAAGAACAGTAGTGGGCTGTGACAACATGTAGTCGGGGAACAGGACGTTGCTTGATAGAATCAGGACGACATCTCTGGGTGTCAACTTAACTCAATCAGGAATGGTGTGTGGAAAAGAAGAGGAAGAAGAAGGAAAGAAGACATCACACGTGGGAGACCACAGAAGGCCCCAGATACACTGGAAGGAGGCCAGGCAGCTGGGAGGGACTGACAGTGCAGACAGGGGACATACCAGGCAGGTCTTTCAATCATGGCACTGTAACATCTTACATGGAGGAATAGTCCCCTTTTAAGACGGCATCTAAAATAATTATCTTGAGGCAGAAGACTTTTATAACAACCTCCAAATAAAAACACTTACTTCTCAGTCCAACTGATATGTACCCATCCGTAAAGTAAAATTAGGAGAGAACACACACTCTCCACCAGGAATTTTGGTAGATTTTCCAAGTTGAAACTCAAAATGAATGAAACTTGAATATCAGGAAACTAACTCTGTAGGGGAGTTGTCTCCTTTTACATCCTGGGCCCCACCACATCTCCCCTTTCCTTTTCATGTTGAGTTTCCTGAAGGTGATGTGGGTACTCCTGCTTTGTGAACTTCCTCAGATCCCGAGAACTTACTTTGCTCCTTTTCCCTTCTGACTTTCATCACCTTCACTCAGGCACTTCAATAAAGGCAGGCTTCAAAGAAAATGAACCTAACCAAATTTAAATCTGAGAGCCTGTGTTTTTCTCTTTCGCTTTTCTGAACCTTTCCCGTAGCAGATGTGACCAGTGATAGTAGCTCATTGGGCCTAGTTCCAGAGGCCTAGTATGGACTGTCTAACAGCCTGACCACCTTCATCTCCTCCAGGTGAAGAAGTCAGGTTTCTTTTTTATCCCCAGCTGATTACGTGCAATGCCTGTTAGCTGGACTAAAAGAAGACCCCTTTGGGCCACCGTTGTGTGGTTTTGTAAACTTTTTCATTTTAGTCAGAAATAATAATTATGCTCTTTTATCGCCTGAAAGAAAAGACGTTAATAAGGAACTTACCATAGTTTAGTGGATATCCATGGTTTGAAGGATGGAATTCCACTATAGACCATGGATTTTCATGACAGATTCTTTACTGTTCTAGGATGAAGAGGAAGAAATCAAGCAAGAAATTAACATGTTGAAGAAATATTCTCATCACCGGAATATTGCTACATACTATGGTGCTTTTATCAAAAAGAATCCTCCAGGCATGGATGACCAACTTTGGGTAAGTCGTTTCTTTTATTATGTGAAGAACATTCAGTGCCAAATGGGCCCATTTCTCCATTATCATTACTAGACTTGATTAAGTACCTTCAAATATGAAGCCGTTAGCCTCGTGGTTTCCAAAATATTGTGTTTTTGAGTTTTTTTTTCCCATTTTCGTGAACACCATTTCATCTTTTCAATATCTTTAAATCCTCTATCCTTTAATAGAGACCATCCCCAAAGATGGTTGTTAATTCTGTTTTTTTTTAACCCATTACTAATCAATACTTCTTTATTACATTTAATTATATTTTAGGTACCATGCTATTTACTGTTTATGAATTATATAATTTATTTCAATTCATTGAGGTAAATAGCATTCTAATTTCTTACATGATAAAACTATAGTTTTTTTTTTTTATTGGTTGTTCACAACATTACAAAGCTCTTGACATATCATATTTCATACATTAGATTGAAGTGGGTTATGAACCCCCAATTTTACCCCAAATACAGATTGCAGAATCATGTCGGTTACACATCCAGATTTTTACATACTGCCATATTAGTGAGTGTTGTATTCTGCTACCTTTCCTATCCCCTACTATCCCCCTCCCCTTCCCTCACATCTTCTCTCTCTACCCCATCTACAGTAATTCATTTCTCTCCTTCTTAATTTTCCCATTCCCCTCACAACCTCTTATATGTAATTTTGTATAGCAATGAGGGTCTCCCTTCATTTCCATGCAATTTCCCTTTTCTCTCTCTTTCCCTCCCATCTCATGTCTCTGTTTAAAGTTAATCTTTTCTTCCTGCTCTTCCTCCCTACTCTGTTCATAATTGCTCTCATTATATCAAAGAAGACATTTGGTATTTGTTTTTTAGGGATTGGCTACCTTCACTAAGCATAATCTGCTCTAGTGCCATCCATTTCCCTGCAAATTCTATGATTTTGTCATTTTTTATTGCTGCATAGTACTCCATTGTGTATAGATGCCACATTTTTTAATCCATTCATCTATTGAAGGGCATCTGGGTTGGTTCCACAGTCTAGCTATTGTGAATTGTGCTGCTATGAACATCGACGTGGCAGTATCCCTGTAGCATGCTCTTTTAAGGTCTTCAGGGAATAGTCCAAGAAGGGCAATAGCAGGGTCAAATGGTGGTTCCATTCCCAGCTTTCCCAGGAATCTCCATACTGCTTTCCAAATTGGCCGCACCAATTTGCAGTCCCACCAACAATGTACAAGTGTACCCTTTTCTCCACATCCTCGCCAGCACTTGTTGTTGTTGGACTTCATAGTGGCTGCCAATCTTACTGGAGTGAGATGGTATCTTAGGGTGGTTTTGATTTGCATTTCTCTGACTGCTAGAGATGGAGAGCATTTTTTCATGTACTTGTTGATTGATTGTATATCCTCCTCTGAGAAGTGTCTGTTCAGATCCTTGGCCCATTTGTTGATTGGGTTATTTGTTATCTTATTGTCTAATTTTTTGAGTTCTTTGTATACTCTGGATATTAGGGCTCTATCTGAAGTGTGAGGAGTAAAAATTTGTTCCCAGCATGTAGACTCCCTATTTACCTCTCTTATTGTTTCTCTTGCTGAGAAAAAGCTTTTTAGTTTAAGTACGTCCCATTTGTTGATTCTTGTTATTAACTCTTGTGCTATGGGTGTCCTAATAAGGAATTTGGAACCCGACCCCACAATATGTAGATCGGAGCCAACTTTTTCTTCTATCAGACGCAGAGTCTCTGATTTGATATCAAGCTCCTTGATCCATTTTGAGTTAACTTTTGTGCATGGCGAGAGAAAGGGATTCAGTTTCATTTTGTTGCATATGGATTTCCAGTTTTCCCAACACCATTTGTTGAAGATGCTATCCTTCCTCCATTGCATGCTTTTAGCCCCTTTATCAAATATAAGATAGTTGTAACTTTGTGGATTAGTCTCTGTGTCCTCTATTCTATACCATTGGTCCACCCGCCTGTTTTGGTACCAGTACCATGCTGTTTTTGTCACTATTGCTCTGTAATATAGTTTGAAATCTGGTATCGCTATACCGCCTGATTCACACTTCCTGCTTAGAATTGCTTTTGTTATTCTGGGTCTTTTATTTTTCCATATGAATTTCATGATTGCTTTATCTATTTCTACAAGAAATGCCGTTGGGATTTTGATTGGTATTGCATTAAACCTATAGAGAACTTTTGGTAATATCTCCATTTTGATAATGTTAGTTCTGCCTATCCATGAACAGGGTATATTTTTCCATCTCCTAAGATCTTCTTCTACTTCTCTCTTTAGGGTTCTGTAGTTTTCATTGTATAAATCTTTCACCTCTTTTGTTAGGTTGATTCCCAAGTATTTTATTTTTTTTGAGGCTATTGTGAATGGAGTGTTTTTCCTCATTTCCGTTTCAGAAGTTTTGTCGCTGATATACAGAAATGCCTTTGATTTATGCGTGTTGATTTTATATCCTGCCACTTTGCTGAATTCATTTATTAGTTCTAGTAGTTTCTTTGTAGATCCTTTTGGGTCTTCTAGGTATAGGATCATGTCATCCGCAAATAGTGATAATTTAAGTTCTTCTTTTCCTATTTTTATGCCTTTAATTTCTTTTGTCTGTCTAATTGCTCTGGCTAGTATTTCAAGGACTAAATTAAATAGAAGTGGTGAGAGAGGGCATCCCTGTCTTGTTCCAGATTTTAGAGGGAATGCCTTCAACTTTTGTCCATTTAGAATGATGCTAGCCTGAGGCTTAGCATACATAGCTTTTACAATGTCAAGGTAAGTTCCTGTTATCCCTAGTTTTTCTAATGTTTTGAACATAAAGGGATGCTGTACTTTGTGGAATGCTTTCTCTGCGTCTATCGAGATGATCATATGGTTCTTATCTTTAAGTGTATTGATGTCGTGAATAACATTTATTGATTTCCGTATATTGAACCATCCTTGCATCCCAGGGATGAATCCTACTTGATCATGGTGCACAATTTTTTTGATGTGTTTTTGTATTCGATTCGCCAGAATTTTATTGAGGATTTTTGCATCTAGGTTCATTAGAGATATTGGTCTGTAGTTTTCTTTCTTTGAGGTGTCTTTGTCTGGTTTCGGAATCAGGGTGATGTTGGCCTCATAGAATGAATTTGGAAGAGCTCCCTCTTTTTCTATTTCCTGAAATAACTTGAAAAGTATTGGTATTAATTCTTCTTTAAAGGTTTTGTAAAACTCCGCTGTATACCCATCCGGTCTTGGGCTTTTCTTGGTTGGTAGTCTTTTGATTGCTTCTTCAATTTCATCCATTGATATTGGTCTGTTCAAATTGTGTGTATCCTCCTGACTCAGTCTGGACAAATCATATGACTTAAGAAGTTTATCGATGTCTTCACTATCTTCTATTTTATTGGAATATAGGTTTTCAAAATAATTTCTAATTGTCTTCTGTATTTCTGTAGCATCTGTTGTGATATTGCCTTTTTCATCCCATATGTTAGTAATTTGAGTTCTCTCTCTTCTTCTCTTCGTTAGCATGGCTAAAGGTCTGTTGATCTTATTTATTTTTTCGAAGAACCAACTTTTAGTTTTGTTAATTTTTTCAATAGTTTCTTTTGTTTCAATTTCATTGATTTCCGCTCTGATTTTAATTATTTCTTGCCTTCTTCTACATTTGCTGTTATTTTGCTCTTCCTTTTCTAGGGCTTTGAGATGAAGTGTGAGCTCATTTATTTGTTGGTTTTTTCTTTTTTTGAGGAATGACCACCAGGCGATGAATTTCCCTCTTAAACACTGCTTTCATTGTGTCCCATAGATTCCGATATGTTGTGTCTGTATTTTCATTTATCTCTAAGAATTTTTTGATTTCCTCCTTTATGTCTTCTGTAACCCAATGATCATTCAGTAACATATTGTTCATTTTCCATGTGATGTAGGATTTTCCTTCCTTCTTTTATCATTGATTTCCAGTTTCATTCCATTATGATCAGATAAAATGCAAGGTATTATCTCCACCCCTTTATATTTACTGTGGGTTGCCCTATGGCATAATATATAGTCTATTTTTGAGAAGGATCTATGTGCTGCTGAGAAAAAAGTATATCCATTTGATGATGGTTGATATATTCTATATATGTCAGTTAAGTCTAGGTTATTGATTGTGGTATTGAGTTCTATAGTTTCTTTATTCAACTTTTGTTTGGATGATCTGTCCAATGGTGAGAGAGGTGTGTTGAAGTCACCCATAATTATTGTGTTGTGGTCTATTTGATTCTCGAACTTGAGGAGAATTTGTTTTATGAATGTCGCAGCCCCATTATTTGGTGCATAAATATTGATAATTGTTATGTCTTGTTGGTGAATGGTTCCTTTTAACAGTATATAATGTCCTTCTTTATCCCTTTTGATTAACTTAGTCTTGAAGTTGATTTTATTCGATATGAGGATGGCCACCCCTGCTTGCTTACGAGGACCGTGTGCGTGGTATATTTTTTTCCCTCCTTTCACCTTCAGCCTGTGTATGTCTTTTCCAATCAGATGTGTCTCCTGGAGGCAGCATATTGTTGGATTTGTTTTTTTAATCCATGATACCAGCCTATATCGCTGTTTGTTTTTCCATGATTATCTTTCCCCTCGCCCTCTGTCTTTACCGAGGCACTTCCCACTGATGGTTTTGGTTATTGTTTTTCATTTCTTCCTCGTGTAGTATTTTGCTCAAAATGCTTTGCAATGCTGGTTTTCTGGCTGCAAAATTCTTTTAACTTTTGTTTATCATGAAAACTTTTTATTTCATTGTCATACCTGAAGCTTAATTTTGCTGGATACAGAATTCTATGACTAAAATGTGGATAATTCTGTAATATAAATTACAATTTGATAAGTAAGGGAGTTCATAACCCAGTTGAATCAAGTGTATGAAATATGATATGTCAAGAGCTATGTAATGTTTTGAACAACTAATAATAAAAAAAAATTTTGATAAGTAAAATACCTAGCATAGTAGTGTCTGACCCCACTGTAGGGATTTTGCAAATGTTTCCTCTCCTGCATCCCCAGTCCACTTAGCTAAGTACCCTAGTCCTGGATCTTTGAGAGTCTATAAGAGAGCTCTGATTGACAGGCCCACCAATAAGAATTTCAACAGGTTTGGTACCAGAACCACGACTTCTTGTTGCTGCTCTGCCTGGTCTACATCATCTTCTTCTCACCTTCCTCATTTCCGTCATAGGAAATGTTATTCATTTAGCCCTTCAGCTGACTTGAAAAGCCATCGTGGTGGTTTGACTTTCCCTTTGCAGTTTTATAATCACCCCTTCTAGTAGGGGACTTTTGGTGGAAGCCTAGACTGTGCTGCAGCTTTCTACTTAATCTACTTCCCTGTTTTAAATTTCAGTTCATCGCACATGATGCTATTAGTGACTCTAAAACACCCTTTTACACACTTCCTGTCTTGCTCATCTTCCAGAGGTCTTGGTATGAACCTAACACACAAAATTCACTGAATTATCATGTGCCTACTAAAAGCCTGTGCTAAACCCTGAGGCTCCAGTGGTGACTATTTTTTTTTTTAAAGAGAGAGAGAGAGAATTTTTTTTTTAATATTTACTTTTTAGTTTTTGGTGGACACAACATCTTTATTTTATTTGTATGTGGTGCTGAGGATCAAACCCAGCGCCTCGCACATGCAAGGCAAGCGCGCTATCGCTTGAGCCACATCCCCAGCCCCCAGTGGTGACTATTTCATGGATAATTCTTAAAGGGCTCAGACTTGGATAGAAGTTACCTATGGCATTTGCAGTGTGGCTGAGAAGACCAAGATTTTCATGTCATTTGGTATTGAATACTCCACCTTTGGAAGTGAAAAGAGCTGCTGAGACATTTTGTTTTTCATCTGTAAGAGTCATCTCCAAATTTAAAATTAAAAAACAAAACAAAACACAACTTTGGAATGAACACATTTGTTTTGTGTAATCACTGATTTTATAAAATATTTTATGTGATTTCTGAAAAGGTTACATTAGATTTTAATTATGGCCTCTAAATGTAAGAAGATATGGATGTGAAGATTAAAAATGTAAAAGTAGCAGGAGAAAATGAACTTATAAATTTATAAAAATAAATTTCTAAAGTGAAATCAATGACAACAAGAAAATTTCGATGGATTTGATGATGAACATTTTAAAAAATTTCCCAATACCTAAAAATAAAAATTCAAGTAACTAATTTAGGAAAAACATTTATTTCAGATACAGTGAGCAAAGAATTTAGTAGCTTTCAGAGATGAAGAATTTTCACAAATCAAAAGAAAAAAAATAGGAAACTACTCAGAGAAAGATTGAGTTAAGGACAAGACAGTAACTAAAAAAGTAAGAAATGTCAGTTACCAAAAAATATGTTTTTAAAATGTTATTGTTACTAATAATATAAATGTAATAGAAATGAAGGTTTGATAACCATTTTTTACCTAGTACATTGCAATTATTTTTAAATGAACACATATAAACACTGCTTGAATATGGATATTGGTACAACTTAATTAAAGTGCAACTGAGCACACACAGATGCACACAGTCACAACACATACATGCACATATGTATGCATACAGACATGCAGATATTTGGAGACTGAGATGTCTTTAAAGAATGTGCTTGGACTGGGATTGTGGCTCAGTGGTAGAGCACTGGCCTAGCATGTACAAGGCGCTGGGTTTGATCTTCAGCACCAAATAAAAATAAATAAACAAAATAAAGGTATTGTGTCCAACTACAATTAAAAAAACATTAAAAGGAAAGTGGTTTATTTTTGAACCAGTATTTCCACCTACAAAAATGCATCCTAAATAAATATTGGGGCAACCAATCAAAGTTGAATGAACAAGTTAACCAATAGGAAATCATTTAAGAGACATGATGCAAGGAATTAATTGATGAAGATCTATATTTATAAATGGATGATTATTCACAATTTTCTAAAAAACAAAAGAAAAAAGAAAATACCATATTGATATAGTTGATATGTCTGAAATAATACTGATGGATTGGAAAAATATTTACTCCTGGATAGTAAGTTCATTAATTTAATTTTTAAAACATTGTCTCTTTCTTGTCTACTTTTTTCTGGTCTTTCTCATGAATATGGTATCTAAACCACTTCCTGCTGCTCTCTCTTTTTTTTTTTTTTTTTCTTGCTTCTTGTTGGGCTGTCCTCGCTCCTCATAATGACAGTCAGATCTCTGAGAAATACGGACGACTGTGCCTCTTGCACCTTTGCATCGTCCTCAGCAGTTGGGAAATACAGAGCAATATTATGTTGAGGAAAAAAAAAAAAAAAGCATTTCTCCATGGAAGTGATATTGCTGCTACAGGTGCTTTCAAGAACAGGTTCCGGTAGGCCTGCAAGTTCAACAGGACATAATGAGGTGGCATTAGTTGAAATGTCTTTGTTTTCCCAAAGGACTTCTATATTGTCAAGAATCTACCAGTTTAGGGGCTGAGTTTGTGACTCAGTGGTGGAGTGCTTGCCTAGCATGTGTGAGGCCATGGGTTTGATCCTCGGCACCACATAAAAATGAGTAAATAAAATAAAAGTATAAAATGCTGTATCTGTTTTTTTTTTTTTTTAAAAAGAATCCACCAGTTTAGCCGTGATCTCATATTGCCATGAGTTGTAGTAGATGACACATAGAAAATGATAGTTATTTTTCCCTAATTCATTGCCAGCACCATGGAGGATCCCTTATGTTTCTTCCTAATCAACAGCTCAAGGGAAACCACTATCTTGAGGGTTTTTTGTGGTTGTTCTTGTTCTTGTGTTTTACAGTGCTGAGGTTTGAAGGAACCCAGAGCCTCATACATGGTAAGCAGTGCTTTACCACTGAAGTATGCCCCAGTCCCTATCCTGCCCTACCGCTGGTTTTATTGAAGTATAATTGACAAACAAAAATTGCATCATGTTGGCAAGGATATGGAGAAAAGGGAACCCAAGTATGCTGCTGGTGGGAATGTAAATTAGTATAGTCTTTATGGAAATATGATGTCTCAAAATACTGGCCATCCCTCAGTATATGGGGTGCCTCAAAACATTGGAAATAGAACTGCCAGATCATCTAGCAATTCCACTCTGGTTTATATCCCAAAGAAATGAAATCAGTATATCCAAGAGACATCTGCACACCCATGTTCATTGCAGCATTATGGACAACAGACAGAGAATGATAGCTATTTTTATGCTATCTGTGGAAAGCATTTTCATTTGGTCAGGACTGTAGTTCTTTGGGACCACCTTCCAACTTATTATCTGAAGCAGTGCAGCTGTTTCTAGATGAGTCACTTCTAACCATTAATTCATTCCTTTTGTGAGCTGGGCCAAGAAAGATAGTTGATTTTCTTGGATATTGTTTTATTCAGCTTTCTTCTCTGCTGTGATTAATGGACCCGGCCAAAACATTGTAGAGGAGGAAGAGTTTATTTGGAGGCTTATGGTTTTAAAGGTCGCAATCCATAGACAGCAGGCTCCATTCCTCAGGGCTCGAGGTGAGGTAGAACATCATGGTGGAAGAGTGGCAGAGGGAAACTGCGCACATAGTGATCAGAAAGCAGAACGAAAGAGAATCCACTCTCCAGATACAAATTTATACCTCATAGCCACGCCCCACCAATCTCCAGTTACCACTTAGTTAATCCCCTTAGGCTAAATCTGTAACCCAATCATTTCTCTTCCAAACCTTCTTAGCATTGTCTTTTGAGCTTTTGAGGGACACCACATCTAAACCATAATAGATACAGATATTTATATGCAAGTTGTTGGTTGAGGGAAGGAGAAGGGTAATCAAGCAGGGTAGAACTCATTCATTTTCACCATTTTCCTAATCTTGAGATTTTTTTTTTTAAATTGGCAGGAAATTCAGTTGTCATTCTTTTTCTGGTTCCTGGTGAAATTAATAGATTTCACAGGACCTCAAAGCTCACTAATGTATGATGTAGGTCCAGAATGCAGACTCTTAAAATGTGACAGGTTAGCTTGATCTGAAATTCTATGAAAGGCAATGGAAGGTTGTTTTGTTTTTTTCCAATGAGCAAAATCTTCAGTCCATTTTCATGTTGGTCTTTGGAAAAAGCAGTGAGCCTATTTGCATCTGTGTGGGATTAAAGGGAGATTGAGAGGTCTTATACCCTGAAAACAGGAGTCTCAACTTGCCAGTTCTCACCTTGATCAATTGCTCTTCCCATGGAGATGGCTTTGGTTGCTGGGAACCAAGAGCCTGGAAGTGAATCTGTTCATGCACAGGGCTGTTCTGACCATCTCTGCTAGCAATTGTCCAGTAGTCTATGTACCACTACAGATGAGATAAAAGCTAGGAACAGCCTCATAGAGGCAAGAAAGTCCCCCCTTTTTTTTTTCCTGGTTGCAATTCTGTGTGATAACAGACTAAGGAGTAATTTTGAAATTGCAAAGGCAGTGTTGAAACATAATAAGAAATTAATATCAGATTACAAATTTGATGGGAATTTGGTTACAGAGTATAATCGTGTGTATTATTACAATTTAGAACTCACTGGAATTTGGGTTTTCCGTGACTGAGGACAGTGGTGCATAATATTTGTCACCTTCTTATCAATATGCCAAGGATCATGTTTGCTAACATTGTCATATTATTTCATTAGATCTTTGTAGCCACTCACAAATGCATGACTATTATCTCCACTCTACAAATGAAGAAGTGAGGCTCAGAGAAGTTAGGAAGTTTTCCCAAGCCCAGAGCTTGTCAATGATGGAGCCAGTGTGTAGCCAACCCCAGCTGTCTGATGTCAGAATCAAGCCCTTAAACCCTACATTTTTCTCCTTTCGATCATAAAAGATGGTTTTGAAATCAAAGGTTGGTGTTGAGTGGAATTGAAGCTTTTTGTATAAATAAACTTGTTTTAACTTCACTTTTAATCTTCATTCCTCAGTTTCCCTGCCATTCAAAGAGGGTAGTAGGACCTGTTAGCTATTACTACTAAGACTGCTGTATAGTCTAAGAAATACATTATGAGAATTACATTAAACCTTTTGAGAATCTTTCAACAAATAATTGCAAAGGTCACAGTTAGTTGACTCTTTGGACTATTAGTATTTTGTTAGGATTATGTTGATATAAAAATATTATTATGGATCATATAGAGACATAGTTTATGCCACTAAGACCAGTGCTTTCTAACATTTATTCCCTGTGTTCAGTCTACATAAAATATACTCCCCAGATATTTCTTTGGCTGTGACTGGGGGACAGAAGTTTGCAATATCTCTCTAGCCAATGTATGTGCTATTTCAGGTGTCTGATTGAAATATAATCTGTGTGAATTCTATCAGTCTCACTGTGGAGATAAACTCTTGTTTAGTACCAGCTCTTTGTAGAAACACAACTACTTCTGATAATGGCCAAGTGATTCTCCTTTATCAACTGCTCAGGGCCTGATCCGGAAATCAAAAAAGAGAGCTCTTTCAATAAAGATTCTGATCTCTGAGAAACAAGTCGAACTCTGACACACAACATTACCATCTCGTTCTGCTGATCTCAGGGCAGGGAGGCTGTCCTGTTTTGCTATATGCCGATCAGATAGCAGGAGTGAGAAATACTATCAATTAAATGGACTAATTTCTCTAAAATGAAAGCACAAAATCTACCTTCTTTTGCTTTCTCTTTTGATACCACCATAACAATCACAGGCCATAATGTCTTATAAAAGCAAATACATTTCTAATTAGCTTCCTAAATACACAGTGATCAAAATATCACAGGTTATCACAGTGTAATGGTTCAATATGCCTTTAACTATATTGTAATGCTGCAGTCTTGCAGAACAGGAGTCAGGAAATTATATTGTATGCTTTTGAGAAATGTTCTAGCAGTTAGCTGCAACCTAGCCTGAGAATCCAGAGACCTGTTTTCTAGCCTTGGCAGAGGCAAGTGTCTCTGGCATTTGGTTTTTACCGGATAAAAATGATGATTTTGATAGCCAGGCATGGTGGTGCATGCCTGTAATTCCAGCTTCTCAGGAGGCTGAGGCAGGAGGATCACGAGTTCAAAGCCAGCCTCAGCACTAAAGCAAAGGTGCTAAGCAACTCAGTGAGACCCTGTCTTAAAAAAAATACAAAATAGGGTTGGGGATGTGGCTCAGTGAGTGGTGGAGGGTCCCTGAGTTCAATCCTCAGTACCAAAGATAGATAGATAGATAGATAGATAGATAGATAGATAGATAGATAGATAGATAGATAAAATGGTGATGTTGGACTAGGTCTGAGTTGGCAAACTGGCACACAGAGGCCAAATATGTTTAATTTGGTTCACAGAAGGTAATAGGGTTTTAATTATGCCAACATTAGAAAAATTGAGCAGTTTCACACAAAAGTCTGGATTTCTTGAAAAGTTTGAAAAATCAAATGATCTAAAAATATTGATCCTGAAATCCTAAATAGCAGCAATATGTTAGAACAGTCTGCCAGCTGCTAGCAGGACACATGCCACTCCACTTTGTACCAGAGGCCCCATCAGTCTCTCGTCTCCCCTTCATCCTCAACCTCACGCTCTTGCAGTACTTGCCCAGGTTTGTGAAAGACCATCCAGAAAAGCCACCGAGATGAACTAAGATGTGAACTCATTTCAAACCCAAATAGAGACCCTTTCTAGAATCTGCATTGCCATTGGCCAGAACCCCCAAACTGAAATCTGCCATAGTTTAGATTTAAATTGCTGTGGCATCTTGGCTTGGCAAAAACCACGCCTACTTCATTTTTTATTGTTTTACCATTTAAAAGTAAGGGGCTACAGGTAACACTATTAAAAATTCGACCACCTGTAGCAGAGCCTTTGAATAGTTAATTAAATTTTCTCTTAGTTCTATGTACCAGAAATGAGATTTTCCCTTTTTTTAAAAAAAAATGTTTTTAATCAGTGATCTTCTCTTTTATGAGTGAAGAACTCCCTTCATAGGTAGAAGCTAGGTCACTCATCTGGAGAAGTGTTTGAATCTCATTATTTGTGAATAGAAGATTTCTAAAGGTTGAATTTAGTCAATACAGGAGTGCCTGAAATGGTAGGAAGAATAATTATAAACAATCTGCCAGGTGTCGCAGTTGCGTGACCTACAGAGACAAAACATAAGATGCCCAGATATCAACAGATTTTATGCTACACCTAAATTAATGGATGATTCCTTGACAATAATGAGACAACCAATTCCTTCTTCTACCCACAAAGAATTTCATTAGAATTGTGTTTAAACTGCTTTTCATCTTAGCAAAAGGACTTCACGTATGTCCCAAGTTATTTTGCTAATGGTCTAAGTAAAACTTTTAGTTCCTTTTTTAGGTTAATTTTCAGCCAATGTTCCTATTTACACTGAGCACGCCTCAAAATTCTTCACTACCAAGATGCTTATTCCCAAATGCTCTAAGGCTAGTATTTCTCTTTTCCTTTTCTTTTTCTTTTTTTTAAGTACTAGGGAGTTAATGCAGGGGCACTCAACTGCTAAGCTACCCCTGCTCCTTTTTATTTTTTTATTTTGAGACAGGGTCTCACTATGTTGCTTGGGGTCTCACTAAGTTGCTTGGGGCTGGCTTTGAACTTGTGATACACCTAACTCAACCTCCCGAGTCTCTGGGATTACAGTTGGTATGTGCCACCATGCCTGGCTTCTCTTCTCCTATTTTTAACTTGTCTGAAAACTTACTCCTTCTCACACCAAATTCTTCTATTTGGTTGTAACATTCTGAGATACAGAATGGTACCATTTCTTACTTCCTGAAGGTTAGCTTCTACAGTTGGGCCTGTGGACATAATGGACATTAATGATTTACTCCTCCCAACAACAATTCTGCAGAAGATCACGCATGCCTACTGTGAAATTCTAGTCCCAGCATAGCTAATTTCTCCAGCATTTCCTTGAATGTTCTCATGCTGAGTCTGAGCTGCCTGTTCAACATGGGCAGCTATTGAGCATGAGTGGGAGGGTGCCCTTTGGACAGGCTCTGGTTGCTCAAAATACAAAATAGGCTCAGTATATTCAAAGTGCCTTTGTCATTCTCAAAGTATAAAGTTATTCATTGTCCAGAAGACTTATTGACCAAGTTTGAGATACTTCACAACCATGGGACTCACTTTCTTATCTTTGCAAAACTTAGAATTGGTACTTCAAGCATTCTCTTTTCAAGTCTAAAAATAAAATACAGAAACCAAAAGAGCCCCCCCCCCATTACATGCTAATTTCAAAATGATAGCAAAAGGCTGTTGAGGTTGCTTTTCAAATTTGAAATGCTTAACAGTCTTACTTTACTTTAGTTGGTCAGTTGAATGATAAATGTATTCATGTGTGGACCAACCTATTTTTGTTTTATGTTCCTATATACATATTTTTTATATTGTGAGACTTAAACTACTTTTGGTGAATGAAGCAGCTCTTCTCTAACAAAGTTACAGAATGTGGGTTTGGTTTACACCTTCATAAATCATGCAGATGAGAGCCATGGCTGTTCTAACCACACATGTTAAAAAAATATCTTGTGTCTCACTGAGGTTTCTGGACTTTCAAGGTCAGTACCCTGATCATTTGCAGAGTTGTGAATCCTTGGAAAATTTTTTTCCCCACCCTTTTTTCTTTTCTTTTTCTTTTTCTTTCTTCCTTTTTTTTTTTTTTTTTTTTGGTAGCAGAGATTAAACCAAGAGGTGCTTAACCACTGAGTTACATCCCCAGCCCTTTTTATTTTTTGAGACAGTTTCACTAAGTTGCTGAGGCTGGCCTTGAACTTGTGATCCTCCTGTCTTAGTCTCCTGAGCCACTGGGATTGCAGATGTGCACCACATACTTTCCCATCCTTTTTTAGGGTGTCTCTTCACCTGCTTGGTTCATTTTAGAAAGCCCTTCATCTGCCTGCTCCCCTTTCTTACCTTTTGCTCCTACACCTCCTTTTACTATTAAAGAGAGGTATCTGTTAATAGTTATTTATTCTGTGGGTGACTGACCAGTGACATTGGGGTGGGGGGCGGGGGAGGATAATGAGTTCCTTTCACTGTATTCTGGGTTAGTACACACCATTTTAAAATACTATCTTAGGGCTTTGTTTCAGGAACTAAAAACCAATTAACTAGAAAGTGAGCAAATCCTTTAGGGACCTCAGAAATCACCCTAGCTTCTGAGAATTAACCTTTTTAAAATTTTTCAGGGGTTTCTGGGATTGGAAAAGGAAGGCTCTAAATGACCTCATCTGATGATTCTGTTCCACAGGCCCTTGTCTGTGTCTTGGGAAGGAGGTGAGTTCAGGGCGATCTTGGTGCTTCTGAAACTGCTCTGGGATCAACTAAGGCTGGAGACTCTTTCATCAGTTGTCAACCTGGGGGTGGGAGCGCACCGGAGGGTGTAATAAATGCCTCCCCACCTCTGAGAGAAAAATCTCACACTTGTCAGAAATGTGAGACAGCTGACAAAAATATGTAACAATCGACCATGCAAATGGTGAAATATGTCAAAACTCTGTTTCAAAAACTTAGTCTCTTTTTATTTATATAGGAATGACTATTCATGTCCACCTCATGCAGGAATCCTCATTTCTGATCCTTTGATGGTGTTGCACTGAGCTCTTTTTAGAATACATGCTCCAGGCCAGGCCCAGCATGCCTGAGCATGTTTCTTTTCCAACTTCAACTTCACCTTCCTTCTTTCCTTCCGGTGGCAGGCATGTTAATTTGTTTCTGACCCATTATTTGTTTAGTTGGTATTGAATGGGAGTTTCAAATGGAAGAGTGCTTTTCATCTCTCCTTCCCCGACTTGCATTACCACCACCTTCTAAACCGAAAGATCCACTGTCCTCATATGTACCATTGTGTCTTCTTGCTGTGATAAAAACTTTTAAAACCATGCCATGTGTCATTGGTACTCTTTTCTTAATATAAGTTTTAGGAACACATGTGCCTGATACCCTTTCAGTATCTCTCTGACTCTTCACCAATCCCAGTAAAGTGGGCCTTGAGGGCCTATTGATGTCCCCCTCCAAGTCAGAAACTCTTCCTCCTTGCCTTTTACAATGCAAACAATGGAAAAATGCTCACGCCTGTAATCCCAGCGGCTTGGGAGGCTGAGACAGGAGGGTCTGTGTTCAAAGCCAGCCTCAGCAAGGGTGAAGCGATAAGCAACTTTGTGAGACCCTGTCTCTAAATAAAATACAGAACAGGGCTGGGAATGTGACTCAGTAGTCGAATGCCCCTGAGTTGAATCCCTGGTACCTCCCCCCAGCCCAAAAAAGAAAAAGAAAAGTAATAGATATATTTTGAGATTTCTGGTCATGAGAAATTTTATATCAATAGACTTAAGAAATGCTCACATCAAGCCTATAAAGTTGATGCTTTTATTTTGTATTTTAGCATAGTGGTGATGAGTGGTTAGGGAACCTGCCCAAAGTCTCAAAGCTGGTAATTTAGAAAGCAGTATGCTTTATAACTGTGTTAGCTGATTAATGAGTATATACTATGCATAATGCCTTAGACCATAACAATGTCCGCTTCCAAAGAAATAAAGGAATTAAGAGAAGGAGACTAGAAAGACAACAGTTTTGTACCGACTAAGTGGTAAATCATTTCACCCAGTCCTTGGCCCATGGTAAATTCTCAGCAAAAGTTAACAAATATGTTTGTTCCAGCATAAACTCTTTGAGAACTTTCTTTGAGGAGAATATTAATGATCCATCATGTCTTCCTTGTGAGATGTGAAGTTATTGACTTATTGCTGCTGGGCTTGGCATGTGGAGCCTGTCTCTGTTTATTAATGTGATGAGGTTGCTTGTGGGGAGGCCTCCCCACTGTGTGGTGGCAGTAATTATCAGTATTACTGTGTGGCTGCAGGAACCCCTTGCTACCAAGTGCTGGTTTCTTTCTTTCTTAAAAAAAAAAAAAAATCCCATTACATAATTTAACAATCATTTCGTTCCACTGTGAGATGAAAAGAATTCAGCAGCCTTCAGCTGGAGCTGAATGGAGAAGCAAATTATAGAAATCACTGACATTAGTGCCTGGCTAGAGTAGAATTGTTTCCTACTGAAGACTTGAAAGTATTTTGTCCAATCTAATTTTGAAAGACTAGAGTCACTGGGCTTCCACTGCTTTCCCTGGGAACTACAATTACGTGGCCCAATGCAGTACAGTCCCAGGACAGTGTCTCCAGCTGATCCCGGAGCAGTGGACACAGTCATGGGAGGTCTGTCTGGTCGCTTGGTTTTTCAAAATGAGATTGAAAGAAAAGGCACAAGTGTTTTGTTCACTTGAGAAAATATTTCTTTCCATTCTACACAAGCATGTTTCTTTGGACTGTTCTGCTGGCATTGAATTGTAGTCAGCTACATAATGGTTTTTGTTGAACTTGGTTTTATGGAGGATCCCCCCCAAAATCACATATCTAGAGCAGTGTGATGAACACTTTTCTACCAGTGGCTAATCCCACTCTATCTACAAATTCATCAAATTCCCCCTCTTCTAGGATTAATTTGAAACATATTTATAATTTTTTTAAAAAAATTCTGATAAAATACACATGACACCATATTTACCTAAATTTTAATCATTTTGAAGTGTACAATTCAGTGGCATTCAGTATATTCACAATGTTGAACGATCCATTATTATTATTTGGTTCCAGAATTTTCCATCATCCTAAAAGAAAACTGTATTCATTAATCAGTCACTCCTGTTTTCCCCACCCAGTACCCAGAAGCCACTAATCTGCTTTCTCTCTTCATGGATTTTCCTATTTGGGATATTTCATATAAATGGAATATATATATATATATATATATATATATACATATACTTTCTTTTTCTGGCTGCTTTCACTTTCACTTAGCATAATGTTTTCTTGATTCATCCATGATGTATCCTCTATCTAGACTTCATCCATTACATGGATATACCACTTTTTGTTTGTTCATCTGTTGATGGATATTTTGGTTATTTCCAACTTTTATCTATTGTGAACAGCACTACTTTGGACATTCTTATTCAAGTTTTTTTTAAAACATCTGTTTTCAATGTTTTGGTATATATCTAGAAGTAGAATTACTGAGTTCTCTATCAATTCTGTGTTCATCTCATTGAGGGTCTCATGAACTGCTGGCCACAGTGACTGCACCATGTTACAGTGCCTTCAGCAATGGATGAAGATTCTGATTTCCCTACATTTTTAAAAATTATAGTCATCTTCATGGGTATAAAGTGACACTTCCCTATGGTTTTAATGTGTATTTTCCTAATGACCAATGATGTTGAACAGCTTTTCATGTGGTTATTAGCCGTTTTTTGGTTATCCTTCTTTAGAGACATGTCAAGTCTTTTGCCCATTAAATTGAATTTCTTGTCTTCTCATTGTTGAGTTATAAATGTTCTTTATATATTCTGGATGCTAGGCCCTTGTCAGGTAAACAATTTGTAAATATATTTATATTCTATCGGTTATCCCTTCACTTTCTTAATAAAGTGTCCTTTAATGCACAATAGTGTATAATTTTGATGAAATCAATAATTTTTTCTTTTGTCACTAGTGAATTGTTGCAATGTCTAAGAAACCATTGAAAGGTTTCAAGAAGAGTCATTGAAAGGATCAAGAAGAAAGGTCTCTGAGAATTTTTTTTTCTCTTAAAAGTTTAATAGTTTTAGCTCTTACATTTAGGTCTCTAATGCTAAAAACAAACAAACAAAAATTTAGGTATTTGATTATTTTTGAGTTAACATTTTTGCACATGGTGGGAGGTAAAGGTTGAACACCATTGTTCTACATGTGGATATCCAGTTGAGTTGTCCCACCATCATTTGTAGAAGAAACTGTGATATATTTTTATCCATAAGTATGTCTGCATATTTCTTTAAAAGACAAGATCATTTTTTTACTAACCACAGAACCATTATCACACTTCTAAAAATGCTAATCTTATTTCCTTAGCATTATCAACTATCTAAGTCTGTAGGAAAAGTTCTAACAGTCTCAAAAATATTTTAGCTTTTTTTTTAGAAATTTAGTAATTTCTTTATATTTATGTATCTGTTTTAGTGTCCAAATAAGATGTATCCAATGCAATTTGTTGATTTATTTTTTAAATTGAAAATTTTTTTTGTAGCTGTAGATAGACAGCATGCATTTATTTGTTTATTTTTATGTGATGCTAGGGATCAAACCCAGTACCTCATGCGTGCTAGGCAAGTGCTCTGCCACGGAGAGACAGCCCCAGCCCCTGTTGATTTAAAAAACATTTTATATCTACAGGTTTCCCTTCCATCTCTCTTTTCTTTCCCTTTGCAACTCATTTGGTGAAGAAACAATTTGTCTAGACAAGTTTCCTAGTCTAGAGTTAGCTGATTTCCTGTAAGTTGTGGGTGGAAAGAACTAGAGGCTCAAGCAGATTCAGGTTTTTGTTTTTTTTTGTTTTGGGCAACACTACCTCTTAGGTGATGCTTTGCTCTTCTATCAAGAGGCAAATCTTAGTTATTTCTTACTTGTTTATGTTAGCAACAACTGATAATCATTACCTAAGTCTGTTCATTAGGAGGTACAAATAATGACATTGTAGTTCTATTATACCTTCATCATTTGTTAAATGGAATATCTGCTTTCATGAATAGAAGTTTTCCATGTTTTATTATTTAGCTATCCAGTGGTAAAATTAGTGTAAGAAAGAATACATTTCTGTCACTAAAAGTAAATCTTACAGTTAAAGAAAAAGAAAGAATAAACCAGAACCCTCCCCCCACTTTAACTAGTTCTCAAAAGAATAAGTTGGTTTGTTATTTTCTTCTAATATTGCCAATTTTGTTCTTGGGAGGTTACTTTATTAACACATTTAATTAAACATATTTAATGTGTTTCTAGACATTGCCAGTATTGTTCTAGTCAATGACTAGAGTCCTTTTTGACATGAATCTTTGGTCTTTGATAGCTTCCCTTACATATGGGAAATTTGTCACTTATTCTGGTTGGAATGTAGTCTGTTGTAGCACCTCCCTGTAAAAGCTTCTTGTAAGCCTTGAGACTTCTGCTCCTCCTTTGGAGAAGATGGGTGGGTTTTATAAGGAACCCAGGCTTTTTGAAATCATAAGTCAAGTCAGACCAGGCATTGGAAACTCACTCATGGAACTCATTTCGTAACTTTTTATTGAGTTTCTATTAGACACACAGACAAAAAGAAAACGGGATTCCTGCCTGCAGATTTTGCATCCTGGTGGGTATCTTTTAGGACCTAGTGACACAGTGCTGATATCAGACATACACATTTGCACAAAGCCAAAACCATCAATATGATTTTACCATGTATCTGTTTTAGTTCTTTCTCTACTGTCAAGTCAGGGATTGATTACTAGTTATTCTGAATTATTTTTATATAATTACCAAAAGCAATATAAATATCTAAGAAGATGACTTTGTTGAGAAATGCATTTGAAGGCAAAAAGATAGAAATGGATATTTCCTTTCTAAGCCTAGAAAATGGATGTAAAAGCATGTAGACTCCTGTTCCTCTTCTAGGCTCTACTTTGCTGTTAAGTAAGGGCAATGTTTATTTTCTGCCTATTTTATAAAGTTGCTGAGTGCTGTAATGAGTTTATATTTATAGAGTGCTTGGAGCTTTTTGGATGAAAGGTGCTAAATTAGAGTTTATTGTTTATTGAATTTATTTGATGTGTCCAACCTCCTGGGAACATTTACCGAAGTTAATTAAAAACAGATCGTCCCCACTCTGACAGCTTACAGTGCCAGTTACAAACCAATAACATAAACAGTGTGCACTTCTGTTGTCCTGACTTGGCATTGACTGCAGAACCATAGGTCTTCAGACAGGGGAATGGTCCTGCTTTTGTAGGAGAGATGCATTCTTGTACTGGGGAGAAAGTACAGATAATCTCAACCGATTCTGAGCCACCTACCTGACCCCAGTTTAAAAAAAAAAAAAAAGCAATTTAGAATATGGATATTTCCCTCAATTTCCAACTGTTAACTTATAGGTTGAAAAATTTTAAACAATCTTTCTATCACTGTAGTATGACATTAAGACAAGCACTTCTGTTTTAGCCTCACATTTTCTTTGCAGGTTTGGCATTCCCAAACAGCCAACTAGAATACCATCTGCTTTCTTCACCCGACTTGGTAGACGCTGTGAAGTGTAACAATAACAATGGCTCGTTTGCTTCCTTTGCCAGTTGGTGATGGAGTTTTGTGGCGCTGGCTCTGTCACTGACCTGATCAAGAACACGAAAGGTAACACACTGAAAGAAGAATGGATCGCATACATCTGCAGGGAGATCTTGCGGGTAGGTGACAAATGGGGACCAACCTATTTCCCAAAGTCATCAAGCAGAACAGGGTATGTTGGGGGGTGCTGTGGTGCTGTGGCCTTCTAGCGTGATTCACAAGTGTGCCATCTCTGCCTCCCTCCTTGAAGGTTACTCTAACTGCTGGTGGTGATGGTGGTTGGGCACTCAGTTCTGCTCTGATGGGCCTGCGCCATTTTCCTAGGTCATATGCACTGTCATTTGGAGGTTGACCACAGGTGATTTCCTTTAGCCAAGGATTCACTTCCAGTGATGTATCTAATTAGAAATCTGATTTTTTTTTTTAATCATAAAGGTAGTATAGTATAAAGATAGATTTAGGAAATGGGTTGTTTTAAGATGGGTCATTTGAGGTAATCCATTTGTATTAATATAGTGATGCCTTCCCTGCACTTAAAGTGTTTCAGGATTATGTGATTTTAGTAATTTCTTTACATAGAAGCTAGTTTAACTAATTTTACTTTAAAAAGACTCTTTGAGGCCTAATTACTTAAAGTAATCAAAAGAGCTAGATAAGACTGTGCTTGTTCTACCAGTTTTACCCACAAATCTCATCATCAGGAGGTAAAGACAATCCTGTCATATTTACTGCACTCAGTTTGGGGAGAAGAAGGTAATTGGGTGCATTGTAGTTCACTCAGACTAGTTTAATTTTTCTCTTGCTGCTAATACAGAGCTGATTATAGGTCTATAGAGCATTCTTGCTAGATTCGCCTGATGATCATCATTTATTTATAAGCTCAGTCTTCTTAATTTAAGGGAACAAAAGTTAAAATTGTTGTTCACTACATGTCCAAGATATGCCTTTGAGAGATAGATTACATGCTGCAAATGGATGAATCAGTGGATGAGCATTAAAAAGGAAGGAAGATGTAAATAGATACTGACCGGGCCTTAAATGCAAACCAAATTAAGCAAAATACAAATAGAAATAAAAATTTAAAATGATAGCATTGAGAATAGTATAAAAAGTCAAATATCTAAAAATATACAGAAAGAAGTGAATGGCATTTACTCTAAAAATGACACAAAGTTCCTGAGAGAGATTTATAAAGACCTTAATAATTGGAGTTGTATGCCATTTAATGGATCAGAGACTCAATGTGGTAAAGATGTCATTTCTCCCCAGTTTTATCCATTTCTTTTGAACTCCCAATCAAAATTCCTGTAGGTATATTTGTGCACAGTGATGATCTGATTTTTAGAAATTATATGGAAATGTCACCCAGAACCACCAAAGCAATCCTAAAGAAGAAAAACAAAAGTGGAAGACTTATACCCTCAGTTATTAGGATTTCTTTAAAAAAACTAGTAAGTAATTAAGACAGAGTGGTATTGTCCTAGAGTAGACAGGGACCAAAGGAACAGACTCAAGGCCCTTGAACAGCCAGGCATGATGGTGCACCCCCTGTAATCCCAGCAACTCAGGAGGCTGAGGCAGGAGGATCACAAGGTCAAGGTCAGCCTCAGCAACTTAGCAAAACTCTGTCTCAAAGTAAAAAATAAAAAAGTTCTGGGGGTGTAGCTCAGTGGTTAAGCAACCCTAGGTTCAATCCCTATTACCAAAAGGGGAGGGAAAAAAAAGTCTCTGAACAGACCTACATCACATGAACACCATGTTTATGGCAAAACTAATGTTGTTATGGATTAAAAAATAATGCTCTTATGAGCAAAAGTTGATGCCTCATATGTAAACATGAGGTTGAAACTTGCTTTATACCATATTTAAAAAATTAAAATAGGTGAAAAGTAAAAAACTAAAGTTCTTATAAGAAAACAGAGAATAATATACCTATAGCTTAAGGTAGCAAAAAGATTTTTTTATTTGTTGTTTTTAGATATACATGATAGTAGGATGTATTTTTCACATATTATACATGTCACATGGGGTGCAACCCATTACAATATCGATCCCATTTCTTATGGTTGAACATGATGTGGAGTTATACCTGTTGTGTATTCATACACGAGCATAGGAAAGTTATGTCCAGTTATTCTACTGTCTTTCCTATTTACATCCCTCTCCCTTCCCTTCATTCCCCTTTGTCTGATCCAATGAACTTCTATACTTCCCCTCCCTACCCTTCCTTGTAAAGATTTCTTTAAAAAGAACACAAAACACAATTTGAGGGGAAACAACCTGTCTACCTGCTGATCTTCTCATCTGACATTTGTCTCTGTGTTTTGATGTGCCATTAACTTAACTTGAATTCATGACTTAAACTCACTCCAGGAAACCATGATGGATTACTTCATCCTCTAGACCACCCTGTGAGTGCCACCAGAAATTTCTCAGGTTTCCAGGGCTGGTTCTCCCCATTTGCACTTCTGGGTACAAGGGTCAATCTTCAGGGTTCTAAAAACAGAAAGTTTGAACCATCCCTTGTTTTAAAATTTGTGAAAATAGTGGTTTTTCTTCTTCTTTCCAATATCCCAAATGATACCAGGATTTGACATAAGGTGACTCCCTGGTAGGAATAGTTGATCACCTGCAAGTGATCAGAAGAATTATCAGAGCTGATCCTCCCTATATTGTATGATCCTATTCAGTACAGGCTTTGGCTCACTTGTATGCTCTTGGTGTCTGCTTCTGAACACTCAGAGGGTAGAGGAGGGAGGGGGATCCTCAGTCCTTCTCTTGAGGATTTATGGGTTGTTCATAGACTGTAAAAACTATGCATTTAAATCTGTTTGATGCCCACCTTGAGCCAAACTGACTAGATAAGAAAGGTAGTTTTTTACTCAGACCAGTGCCTCAAACTGTCCTGTTGCATGATTTATGTTTACTAATATGCTAAGTGTACATGTGAATATTTCTTGGACATCTGTACTCTAGTGCTGAATCTCATTTCTTCAACTAGAAAATTCAGATATCGAGTGTGTGCGTGCACACACCTTTTATTCTATTTTGTGTTTGTGGCCAACAATTAAAAGAAGAAAATCATAAATAATAAAAGACACTTGGATACACAGTTCTTTGAACTAATAATGGTAGAATATAGCATGCTTTCCTTCAAGGCTCTAATTTTAGCTTCTTTTAGATTATAATTTATCTGAAAAATATGTGACGACCTTAAAATAAATCTGTAGCTTATAGAACTCACAGCGCAAAAAAGCCAAAATCAGAGTAATTCATGGAAATATGGTACATCATCAGGTGTGGATGTCACAGAATGATTGTCTCATATAATGAGCACAAAGTCACCAAAATCAATAAAGCACTAAAAATGACAGTGACAAAATGCCCACTGAGTGAATAGAGATGGTTTTCTTTTTTAATGTGAACCACATTGGCTAAAACCAGTGGGAAAGTTCTTGGCTGTCCTTAGAAATATTTTATTGTGTTCAGTTATAAAATTGTAAAACTCAAGGTAACTTTTAACTTTTCAATTCAAATATTGCTCCCTCCACGTGAAGATTTAGTTAAATCAGGGTGGTCTTCTGTGCAAAGAGTGTTGATGTGTTTCATGTAAATTAGCACATCGAGGCAGCCCTCGCTTCTCATGGTACCATGTTAACTGAAACTCATTCGCGTGGGAATCTAACCGTGTCATCCAGAGTGTGCTCTGGTGGTATCTAGTGTCAGATCCAATATGCAGGGATTTTGTTTAACACAGTGCTATGAATTGCAAAGATAACCAATAAATACCCATTTATATTGATCAATAGCCTACTGTTGAGAACAACACTATGTCAAAGATGTGAATGTCATTCTGTAAAAGTATCTCTGAGTGAGTTTAATTTGGTGAGAATCATTCAAAATAGGTTGTTTTCATCTTGGCTTATCCTGCTATTAACTCTCCCACCTTTTCATCCGTGCAGGGGCTGAGTCACCTGCACCAGCATAAAGTGATTCATCGAGATATTAAAGGGCAGAATGTCTTGCTGACTGAAAATGCGGAAGTTAAACTAGGTGAGAACAGAGTCCTGTGAGCTGAGGGACTGCTAGAATTGTTAAAATGATTTCAACAGCTCTTTCTTTAAATTAATGTATATTCATTAGTCATGGGTTTGGGGGCCATTGCCCTAAAAGTGGAAAAAAAATGTTTTTTCTGTTTCAAAGATATTTTCTAAAAGCATTTTGAGGAATCAGTTGTAAATGCTATGATGAACAGAAGAAACTTGTGCTTAATCAATGTGTAGAGATATTTGGGATTTTTTTTTTTCAGTAAAGATTAGAAGTGATAGACCTTAAAATCATCTCCTGCATCTCATATTTTTTTATGTTTGCTGTTATGACAGAACACTGATGACCCAATTTTTCATTGAAAATATTCATAGTTAGACATATTTAAAATAAGTAAATTCTGCTGTGTTCCCATATGTTTAAGTTATGTGTATATTGATTTTATGATTACCTAGGCCACCTTTAGAAAATGGGTGCTTGGTAGTCTGCTTTAAGTGCATAATGATTACTCTCCTACATGTGCTGGTTGCCAGTGGGGGATCCCTTTCTTTGGCATATCTATTAGAGCCCTTCCCACAGCAGGTTTGGGGTTCTCTAGATGAGGTGCAGAACCCCCATGTGCATTTGCCTGCTTGAGTAAAAGTGTAAACTGACCAATATCCTGTAGGATTCATGACTCATCATCTAGAAAAAGATGACTGTCCATACGGTTGTTTATTTTCATTGAGATTTAAATATTTGCTCTTTTTTGTTAAAAATATATAAATTCCTCTTATTGTATTTGGAGCTAAACTTTCATCTCATGAATATTCCGTTTAAAAAAATCAAAGCATACATTTTATAGGCTAAGCAGTCACATATGTGCAGACTAGATGAGCTGTCAGAAGATTCGGTCATCCCTGTTTAACAGTTACTTGTTGAGAGTGTAGCAGTGCCATGTCCCTTACAAGGCACTTAGATGATCTCATGTAAACATTAGAGCACTGTATGTAGGTGACATCATCCTCATTTCATAATTTAGGAAGCCCAAGCTCAAAGAGGTTGATCCACTCATCCTAGGTCACAACACTAGTAAGTGGCAGAAACAGGATGCGATCTTTGGCCTCTGACTCCAGCCCTCAGCCCTTAATCACTTTTTTTGTACCACCCTTTATGGCAACCAAGCTTGCCTTTTATTGAACACCTGTTTTTGGTCATATGGAGTCTTGGTGTAACCAAATATAACACTTGGTGTTTTTTCATTGTACACTCCATGCATTTATCATGAAGCTGAAAATATATATGTTCACAGTATGGAAAAGGCAGAAGCCACCCCAGTGTCCATTGAAATGACAAGATAAACAAAATGTGGTATATATATATATCTACACACACACACACACACACACACAGTGGAATGTTATCTCAAGGAAGGGATTCTGGTACACGATACAACATGGGTGACCTTTGAGGACATTATGCTGAGTAAAATAAGCCAAACCAAAGGAAAAACACTATATGATTCCATGCATCTGAGCAGTCAATTTAGAGAGACAGAAAGTGGGAGGTTGCCACGGCTTGGGAGAGGGTAGTAGGGCAGTTCTTGCTCAATGGATCAGAGCCTCAGTTAGGGAAGATGAAAATTTTTGGTGGTGATGGTTGCACAAGTGTTAATGGACTTAGTACCACAGATGAAAAATGGTTAAAATGGTAAATTGTTACATCTTGCCATGTTAAAAACCACACATCCATTTTCCCATGTTAAACCTGAGATCGTGGAATAAATAGTAATTTGGCTGTTTTCTCTTCATTAGTGGACTTTGGAGTCAGTGCCCAGCTTGACCGAACAGTGGGCAGGAGGAACACTTTCATTGGGACCCCCTACTGGATGGCACCAGAAGTCATTGCCTGCGACGAAAACCCAGATGCCACATATGATTTCAAGGTATGACTTCTTCTTCATGTTTTAAAACTACACCTAACATCCCATCCTGAGTCTTGCAGTAGAAGAATTCTCTTGTGCCTTCAGATTTTGGATTTATGTGACCCAATGGGAGAATTGGAGAAAAAAAGGACATTTTAGTGAGAATCTTTATAATGAATCCACCTCACATGCCTATTTAAAAAATTTTTTTTCTTTAAAAGTTTGAATATTCTATATTCTTTTTCTTGGAAAATAGGTTGGATTTCCATTTTGATTATTGTCTAGATTTTTGACAAAGTATATATTCTCATCTTTGTCCAGTTCATTTACTAGTTCTTATTTTACCATTTTGATTATTGTCTAGATTTTTGGCAAAGTACATATTCTCTGACCAGTTCATTTATTAGTTCTTGTTTTTAAATTTATTATTTTACATATTAACAGGGTACCATGTGATATTTTGAAACATGTATACATTGCCTGTTGTTTAAATCAAGTTAAACATATTTCTCTATGCAAACTTTAATCATTTCTTCAAGCTGAAAAATTTCAAAATCTTTTCTTCTAGCTTTTAAAAGGCACAGTACATTATCATTCTAGTCACTCTACTGTACACTGATAACACAAAATAACTTTTTGCTTCTAGGTAACTATAATTTGGTCCCCACTGATCATCCCTTACCTATCCCTTCCACTCCCAACTACATATTCTGATAGCTTTCAATAATACAAGAAGCCAAGATATGCATTTGTTATCTTGGGTCATCTTTTTCTGATTAAGAATAATCAGACTTCCTCATTTCTGCATTGCTCAGAGTCTAATTATTCAGGTCTCTTTTCTGTGAGAACCAAATGAGATGTTGATCACTACTCTATGGTGGTTTCTCCAGAAATTTGATTTGCAGCATATTGTAAGCTGGAGATTTTCTAATAAATTCAAAGCCATGTTCAAATAGAGGTCTCCAAGAAGCCTTTCTGTATATGTTCCACAAGCCAACTACCAAACATGAGTTTGGGTTGCTGCCCCACTGCTAGCTCAAGTGTCAATTGACATTGTTTTTTCCTGGCTAAGAATAGATACCATAGGACTGGGTGCAGTGATGTGTAGGTAGGAACTCTGGGTTTTCAGACAGAGCACTAGGTAGAGAGACACCCTGTGGACAAAACGTGGTACTGCCTGGTTTTAGAGGTTCAAGGTCCTTCCCCAAATGACTGGCCTTTTGCAAGTGCATACTCAGGTAGTGGTCTTCACTGCATTGGGTCTTGAACCCAGGTCTCCCAACTTTCTGAAGATAGCTCTGTTCCTCCATAACTTACTTCCGCATAAGCCTCCAGTTTACCAAATAAAGAGTATATTTGACAAAGTCCTGTTTTAAAGACCATTTAGTTCTTCACATGTGGGATTATTATTGAAATCAGGCCACAACGATGCAAACCTTGCAATGTCTTTGGGACCCAATATTTCAGGGCATTGACAAAATTACTTGCCTCCTTGGGGAAATGCAAGTTTGAAGGTCTGAAAACCTAATCTCCTGTAAATATGCTCCTTCCTCTAAAGTTAGTCACTGCCATAACCTGACAACAATCTGAAAACAGCTGCCAAGTTAAAAATTAATCTCCTGCCAAAATAAATGACATTTATTTAAACTGCTAATGATAAACATGTTTAAGTAATTCCATTTGCAAATCTCTTCAGAGGAGCCACCACAAAATATATGTCATACTGGCCATGAACAATTCTTCATACTTTAGTTATATTTTACAATTGCTAACTATTCTAAGTCTGGGACATGGATGTTTTAGATAACCTGAACATATACCAGGAGGAATCAGTGTTTTGGGACTTATCTCAAACTTAACCTTTTTTGTATTATGACAGATGCATTATATGTGGGACTTCGCCTCTGTGGCACAGAATAGATCCCTCTGATAGATTCTATTGAGAGACATAACTAGAAAAGACCTTTCTTCTTTCCAAGCCAAAGCTTGGAATTAAAATCATTTCTTGGGGGCTTGGATTGTAGCTCAGTGGTAGAGCACTTGCCTAGCATGTGTGAGGCACTGGTTTTCGATTCTCAGCACCGCATATAAATAAATTAAATAACGGTCCATCAATAACTAAAAACAAATTTAAAAAATAATATCATGGGGCTGAGGATATAGTTCAGTTGGTAGAGTGCTTGCTGCTCATGCACAAGGACCTGGGTTCAATCCCCAGCACCACACACACACACACACACACACACACACACACACACACAAGAATCCCGACAGAACAGGTTCCTCTCCATCAGTCATTTAGACCTTCTTCTGAATTAGTTTATCAGGCTCATCATGAGTGTAGGCTGTTTGAAAGGAAAAAAAACTCATGGCAATAATATGGGCTTCACTGGTCACCTGTCACGGGTACAAAAGAAGGCGCATGACCGAAGGGTGAATCAGGAAAATTGGGCAGAAATGAAGATTTGGGGGTTCTTTGAAGATTTATTTCAGTCACTTCACAGTTTCACTATAGGCCAGAGAAGATGCTAATCTTTAAAAAAAAAAAGCAAACTTCCTTCTTTATTGCCACTATATCTTACCCTTTTTATTTTCTGTCCAGATTCTCTTAGGAAGTGGTCTGTCACCAGGGGACAATTTGACAATAACACCCCATGTGCCTTAGTGAATACCCACTGTGTGCATGGAGTTGGCCAGGCTCTATCTGTGGCAGTGGTTGGGTTGCTGACTGGAGTTCATTTGAGACCCCGTCAGAGATATGGTCCTGTGTGTTTGATGGTGCATTGACCAGCAGGGTCTCCCAGGCTCAGCATCTGGTGTCAACACTAGGGGCTGTCACACGTGATAGATACTTTCAGCTGAGATGACATGTTTAGAATAAAAGATGACTTGAGGGCCAGTGGACATTTCTAAATTTCCTGCCATGAGATCCCTTGCTTTAAAATAAAGTCAAAATGCAAGCCAGGACAGGATAGTTTGATTTTGTTGATTATTGATATTATTGATTCTTATTTGACTTAAGATGTCTTTAAAAACTGTTTCAAGTTTTTGTTTGTTGTTTGATTTTTAAAACTGAAGTCATTCAGTGTTATGAGGGCCTCTGTAGGAAAGTAGTCTGAGAGCTCATGGCTTTTATTGCAGGCTGGCTTTGTGGGTTATCTACTGGGCTCAGTAAGTCACTCTCTGCAATAGAGTCTCCTCAGGAGGAGTGCCAGAATCTCATTTGCCTGGTGTGTTGGCTTCCCCTGGAGGCCCTGCCTTTCTTGTTTTCAGAAATTCTGTCAAAACACTTCAAGCGAAAGGAAAGGTTTCATTTCCCTGATAAGTATGCGGGGCAATAATGAAAGCTTTCCCATTTAATAATAAGCATTCAAAAGATTTGAAATTAATAAAACTACTCAAAATTCCTAGTCTGTTTAAACTGTTATATTTTTAAAACTTACTCTGAATTTTATTTCAGTTGGATGGAATCTGCCAAGCATTTTATAGTCCTGTGTACTTATTACTGTTAATAGAACCACCCACTAAAGAAAGTTCTCTGTGGCCAAATGCCCATCAATGGGAAGCAGGTTGAACAGAGACCAGAGCATCTGTCCAGTAGAATATTACATAGCTATTTTGGCAAAGGGGTACATATGTGTTGGATCCAAAGAGACCCCAAGATAGCCTAAGTAAGTGTAGAGTATGGAATAGAACTATCTCATAACATCAACTTACTCTACCCCAATGCCTTGGAGAGAGACACATGAAAAATCTAGAAGGAATCTGGAATATCCCAAGAGTGTTTTACCTCTGAACAGGGCATGTGGATGGTGAACTTAAAATTCTTATTTTCTGTCTCCTCTTGTCCTGTTTTAATGTTTTTGCCATTAGCAGGCCTTGTACTCATATTAAACGAGTGAAGAGAAATGAAGTGGATGGCCAGTCCTCCTGCCCCATACCTGCTAGGCTCTTATACCCCAGACCAGATCTGTGCCAACACTGTGTGCTATTCACCTACACTCTGTTTACGAGAGTTTTCACACAAGTGCTGTGGATTATTTGTAAGCATAGGGGTCTCTTCTGGTATTTGGGTGAATATTGTGTTCAGGCTGTGGAGAAACTGCTCAATTCATTATTTCAAGTCCCAGGTATTGGCTTAATAAGCAGGGTAGAAATAGTGCTTCTAAGAGGCTCAGCCAGAGATGACATAAACAACTGCCTGATAGGAGAGTCACTGTGATGAAGGTGTCACCCAAGAGGACAATATTCAGGCTACAAAATGGTACACTTATACTTTCATAGGAGTCCAGGCCTCTGTCTGCTGAAATCCAAACAGGGATTCTTCCCTATTTGCTTAAAAGGAAGATGATACAGCTGGGCACGTGGGTATATGCCTGTGATCCCAGCAACTGGGAGGCTGAGGCAGGAGGATGGCAAGTTCAAGGCTAGCCTCAGCAACGTATCAGCAAGACCCTCAACAACTTAGTAAGACTCTGTCTCTAAATAAATAAATAAATAAACAAATAAAGGCTCAAGATGTAGTTCAGTGGTAAAGTGCCTTGGGTTCAATCCCCAGTGCAAAAAAAAAAAAAAAAAAAAAAAAAGTGGGGGCGGGGAGATGGTACCAACAACAATGTTAGTGCCACTAGCAGGAAACTTGACATCTGTTATACATGTTCATAAGTGTCCATGTTCTCACACACACCTAGATAGGATTCCTCAGTCAGGCCCAGCACCTCCTCCAGGTAACACACACATCTCATTGAAAGAGATTAAGTTCAGCAGTTTTCCTTTGGTCCAATAACATGATAATGGATGGAGACTGCAGAAAGGTATTTCTTCAGTTTATGTTTAAACAGGATTTTTAATACCTACCTCTCTTGGGAATATCACCAGTGACCCTGAACTCACCACCTTAGTTCTGTTTATATATAATGTAGTAAGTATGTGACATAATGAATAAGTGAGTCTTTGGAAGTCAGACAAAACAGGTTTAAACCATATATTTGCCTCCTGTTTGCTGTATTGGCTCAAGGGAATTATTTAACCTTTCTGAGCCTGTATAAAAGGAGAATAATAGATTCTATATCACGGCTGTAATAGAATAAGGCGTGTTAATAGATATAAAGACATAAATGCAATTCCTAATACTTAATCTATAAACTTGGTATATAAATATATATAATGTATATGTATTAACTTTGTAGTTTTATATTTATGTATCATTTGAAGAAGCACTGCTATATTAGGGGTCATTTTTTACCTAGAACAACAATTTCATGTGGTTCAACCTCATATTTGTATTGCACATCTCTGATTGTCTTCTGTTGAACCAGAATGTGCTTCTCTCTAACTTTTACCACTAGATCAAGATGCTGTCCGTAGGGACCACACATGCAATGCATACATACTGTTTCCTTTTTCCTACTGGGAAATTTCAAAATGAGTACGTAACCACAAATCAGTTACCAAATGAAAGATTATTTTCTGGTCTGTAAAACCTGGTAGAATCCATTGTCCTGATTGTGCCCATGATTAAGCTGTTGTCTATCTACTCTTGACCTCCATGCTGCCCCTTGCAGTGGGGTGGTGGGGCTAGGACTCCACCATGTCCATTTCTGCTCAACAGCCTGACTACTTATCAGGCACTGCCATTAGGGGGCGACAGAGAGACTGCCAGGCTGGAGGAGGGAAGAAGACAGCCTCTGCCTGTTGGCTTCCTCTAGCTTCCTGTGTCTGCCTGCCTTGGTCCACTGAGTGCTAGACTCACTGCCATCTGATCTGATTCAGGTTTACCTGCTGAGCTGCCATTTGATAATAACTGGCCTAAGGATCTGTCTGCACCCTTTTCTGTTAAACACCAACTGTGTGCACTGCACTCTTAGGTGCTTGGTGTATATTATCTTACTGAATTCTCACACCGGCCCTGAAGGATATGTGTGCTCTTCACCTTACAGCTGAGGAAATTGGTATCTTTCCTCAGATGGCCTCCCTTTCCTTGTGTGGCTGGTTTGGCCTTCTGAGAGTGCTGCTCTGCACTGAGTTTGGTAGCCCAGCCCAGAAGGAACGCTCTCTTTTTCTGTTCAAGCTCCAGTGTGCCGCTGTCCCCGGCTCCCAACCAGAAGTTCTGTCTTATGTCTGCCTCCTCAGAGCCACCACAATGTGTCCCTGTTCTGTTTGTAATGCACACAGCACTGGTCTGTTAATCATGCCACGGGCCAGGTTACGCAGCCAGCACCTCTGGAATAATGAATTACCCAGCTCCTGCCAAAATGAGTCACGCCATGGCCACGAAAGAAACTTATCTCTTCCTGACTCTCTCCTATCTTGTTCCTCCCTCTTCCCTTTCTTGTCTCCTGTGATCTGTCTTACCAGTGGTAATTGGAATATTTTCTCCCATATTTAACTTCTGAAGTGTCTTTGGGACTTGCTAATGTATCCGAGGGCTTATACAAGGCCCATCAAGGACATTTAAGGCTTCCGAGCATGGCAGTTAAGCATAGCTTACAAGCAACTTTGGGTATGTATGACCGGCAATATAAATGTTCCTTTTGGAAAAGAAGGAAACCCCAGCAAAAGAAAAAGAAATCCTAACAGTGATATGAAATGAAAACTTAAAAGAAGTCGCAGTAGCTGGCCTGGTTATGTGACTTCACCCAGGATGCAGGGAGTTGGAATGGAGTAGCTTCTGATTTGAAGGGGAATATTTGGGGATTGGGGGCAGGCATGCCCAAGAGGGACATGTATTCACTGACCCTCCCTGCTTCCAGTAGAATGGATCCAGGATCACTTAACAAGTGAGACCTCCTATTCCCCTACTGTCAAAATCTGCTTTTTTTTTTTATTGCTGTATATGCATTATCATTTAGGAATGCCTTTGGCTGTATATATGTATTTGTGTTTCTTCCATACCCAGAAGCCTAGATGCAGGTACTCCAAGATTGACATGGGGCTCATCAGTGTCTTTAGAATTCTAGGTTTCTACATTTCTACCCTGTCAACAATGACTTATTGCCTCATGAATGCAAGATGGATGCTGTAGCTGCAGATACCATGTTTTGATTCAAGGCACAAAGAAGTGGGGATGAGTTGGCAGGACACAAGCTATGTTAGTTCCATATTTTGGGGAAAAGTGGAAGCTCTCTGAAGATGGCTGTTTATGTCTCATTGGCTATAACTGTGTCAGATCCATAACTTGTAGGAGAGTCAGGATAGAGCAAGTGTAGCTCTCCTATTCTCTGAAATAGAGACAGCAATGGAAATAGGGGCTGAAAGTGCCTGTTGGGTAAGCCACAGCCAGATGGAGGGTAATCACAGAAGACTAAACCGCGCAGACAGAGGCAGTCTTTAGAGGAGAAGGAAATCGATACTCTTGAGCTTCAGTGTGTGCCAGGTTTTGTGCCCGGGAGCACACCTGAACATATGCGTTTCAGTTACCTCTTTTATACAGCTGAGAAAGCTAAACTCTAAGCAGCATTCTAAATTAGGAACCCAGATTTAAATCCAGGTCTGTCTGACTGAAAAGCCAACCCATGTTGCCTCGAAGAATGAGGCCAGTTTCTTAGCATGGAACTGGGGTGCTTCACTGTATCTTAACACCTTCATTGAGTTGCCAGCACATTCAGTCACCTGTGAAGTAGGAATCTGGAAGGATTATTTTATGGACCCCTGACTTAAAAAAAATAAAGTAGGCATGCTCTTCTCTTTGGTAATAGAGGACTGGCCTGGAAGGCAGGAGACCCAGCTCTGTTGAAAAATGTCGGTGGTTGGTGCTTCTTTGCACTATGATCTTGGCTCTGTCGCTTTCCCCAGCTGTGAAGTACAAGGTTGGATGTGAAGGTCTACCAGGGTCCTGCCAGCCCTCAGACACTCAGGCTCTGCATCCTTCTCTCGTGTCTTTGTCTTGTTCATTCATTTAGTACCTCTTTATTAGATGTCTACTCAGTGCCAAGCGGTGTTCTAGGTACTTGGAATACATAAGTCACCAAAATGAAGATCCCTGTCCTGTAGGCCTTATGTTCTTGTGGCAGGGAGTGTGCACGTGTGTGTGTGCTGGGGGCAAGGGACACAACCCATAAACACAAAGCACAGTCAATTAGCTGTGAGTAAACGCACAGCATGTTAGAAAGGGACAGTTTATGGGGGACTGTCCTGGGAAAGGCAGGGAATGGACAGCACTGGGGGAGGACATGGGACTTAAAGGAAGACCTCATGGAGGGGAGCCAGGCAGCCTGCAGGTCACTGGGAGGTACTGCTGGCCCAGAGACAAGCTTGAACGCAGACCCAAAGGCAGGAGAGTGCTGGGTCTTCTGTGCATTTTCTGCCCCACCTGAGGCAGGCCCGGGAGCCCTCTCCTTGCCAGACCAGCATGTTCTCTTTCAGACATGTGGGCTGTTCAGCCAGTTCAATCTCCTGAACTTGGAGGCCATCTGCGTTTGACTCTGCTGTGGCAGTCAGGGGGCAGAGCCTGGCCTCCTCCATCCTGCTCGCACCTCATTTCGGGCTGCAGTTTCTAGGGATACTGGACACATGCTGGCAGAACTGCCAAGGCCTGCCGATCAAAATAGCACAGGGACCTTTGGAGCTGACCCTCCATTTCCAGACAATTCTCACTGTTTCCTGCCTGATACCTCCTGCACAGAGTGACTCAGTGTTTGCATCAGGCTCCTGAACAACTGTCTTTGTCTACCAACCATAAAACCCCACGTATAAGCGAGCTGTTTCCATCTGTACCAGTTACTGCTCCTGTGCCAGCCTGTGACAGGTGGGCCAGGCCTTCCCCTTTAGCTCTGGAAATGTTTTCCTGAGCAAGGCCAAGAGCCCGTGGGAAACACAGTCCTTTTCGAGGCTGTGCACTCACTGGGGGTGTACGTGATTCCTGAAACCTCTGAATCCTTCTTGAAGCATAGCAAGAAGGTACCAGCTGCCTCCTTTGAGCAGTGCTGAAAGCAGAGAAGTTACCTGGCACCCAAGGACAATGGTATCGATCTGACAACTGGTGACAGGCAAAGAATCTACCACTTAAGTCCTCATGTGTGGTTCATATGTGCCCAGCATCTGTGGTAAAGTATGTGGCATGCTAGGCAAGAGGCCAATGCCCTGGAAAGTCATCACATTGTGTAGGCCTCAGCTCCAACACTGGACAGGCCTGGGGGGGGGGGTCACTCACAGGATATTGAGAAATTTAGTTGTAGGGGATGACTCAGCATGAGTTTCATGGTCCTCTTCCAGTTACATGTGTTTTATGGACCCATGACATTTATTTGATGGGAATATAAGGAAACTTAACTTTGGTCTCTCTGATCTGAGTGAAGTTACAGGTGAGGTTTTGAATAATATACAGAATGTCATCATGTATTTAAAATGCAAGGAGGGTGAGACTATATCAGGATGTGGGCCACTGAACCAAATTTTCTCTCAGGTTGGAAAACTCCCATCTGCTGGGAAACAAATGCAGCAATCATCTGTTTGAGGTTTCCTAACCTGGTTTTCCCATCTATTGATTTGACCCCCTCTCCTGCCATCTTTAGAGACCACTGAGCCATAGACACAGAGTGTGGGAGAAGCATATTGTTAGAGATGGAGACCGCACAGTTAAAGGGGAATCATTGATCTAGAAAATGCTGAAGGAAAGCATGCTATATTCTACCATTATTAGTTCAAAGAACTGTGTATCCAAGTGTCTTTTATTATTTATGATTTTCTTCTTTTAATTGTTGGCCACAAACACAAAATAGAATAAAAGGTGTGTGCACGCACACACTCGATATCTGAATTTTCTAGTTGAAGAAATGAGATTCAGCACTAGAGTACAGATGTCCAAGAAATATTCACATGTACACTTAGCATATTAGTAAACATAAATCATGCAACAGGACAGTTTGAGGCACTGGTCTGAGTAAAAAACTACCTTTCTTATCTAGTCAGTTTGGCTCAAGGTGGGCATCAAACAGATTTAAATGCATAGTTTTTACAGTCTATGAACAACCCATAAATCCTCAAGAGAAGGACTGAGGATCCCCCTCCCTCCTCTACCCTCTGAGTGTTCAGAAGCAGACACCAAGAGCATACAAGTGAGCCAAAGCCTGTACTGAATAGGATCATACAATATAGGGAGGATCAGCTCTGATAATTCTTCTGATCACTTGCAGGTGATCAACTATTCCTACCAGGGAGTCACCTTATGTCAAATCCTGGTATCATTTGGGATATTGGAAAGAAGAAGAAAAACCACTATTTTCACAAATTTTAAAACAAGGGATGGTTCAAACTTTCTGTTTTTAGAACCCTGAAGATTGACCCTTGTACCCAGAAGTGCAAATGGGGAGAACCAGCCCTGGAAACCTGAGAAATTTCTGGTGGCACTCACAGGGTGGTCTAGAGGATGAAGTAATCCATCATGGTTTCCTGGAGTGAGTTTAAGTCATGAATTCAAGTTAAGTTAATGGCACATCAAAACACAGAGACAAATGTCAGATGAGAAGATCAGCAGGTAGACAGGTTGTTTCCCCTCAAATTGTGTTTTGTGTTCTTTTTAAAGAAATCTTTACAAGGAAGGGTAGGGAGGGGAAGTATAGAAGTTCATTGGATCAGACAAAGGGGAATGAAGGGAAGGGAGAGGGATGTAAATAGGAAAGACAGTAGAATAACTGGACATAACTTTCCTATGCTCGTGTATGAATACACAACAGGTATAACTCCACAGTTAAAGGGGAATCATTGGTCTAGAAAATGCTGATCAGAGCAAAAAATCAGTCTGAGCATAAGCAAGAATATAAGGGTATAAAAACCTCTATTTGAGAGCTGGAGATATAGCCCAGTTGGTAGCATACTTGCCTCGCATGCACAAGGCCCTAGGTTCAATCCCCAGCATCACAAAAAAAATATTTTTATTTCAAATGATAGTCTACTTACAAGAAGGAGGATAGTTCATTCTTAAACAAATGTATTGAGCACCTACAACTATTCCAAACTCTCTTCCAAACACTAGGAAGAAACTATTGAACACCATCATCAAAGTCTCTCTGTCCTCATCTAATTAAAAAATATGGGGGATGTCTTGCAGGTTAAAAACCATTGAAAATAGATAAACCTACTATCTGATCCAGCTGTGTTCCACTCCTGTCTATTTTCTCAAAAGAAATAAAAATGCACACCTTTGTATTGACTAGCTCAAACTGGGAACAATACAAATGTCTGTCAACCACTGAAAGCAAACTGCACTATGTCCACCCAATGGAGTACTATTGAGAAAATAAAAAGGAGTGAGGTACAGATACATGCTACAAGGATGGACCTCAAAACATTATGCTAAGTGAAACAAACTGATTGCAAAAGGCATTGTCTTACGTGACTCTTAATAGAAGACTTTGGAAGATGCACACTAATTTGTAGTGACAGAAAAGAGATCAGTGGTTGCCTATGGATGGTGGAGTGGGGCCATAGATAGCAGGGACTCCAATACAGAAGGGCAAGTGGGATATTTGGGGAGTGATGGGTATGTTTACTATCTTGATTGGGGTGATGGGATCCCGAGAGTATTCATGTGTCATACCTTATTAGATGGCACACTTTATGAATGTGCAGTTTGTTTCATGACAATTAGAACTCAGTAAAGATGTTCAGAAGAAATAGCAGTAACTTCATATGGTTCCATTGACAGATGAATTTCGGTGATAAGTGGATTTTTAAAAACTTGCATTCATTTACCATATATTTGTTGAAAACTGACCCTGAGTTAAGCATCATGCAAAGTATCATCAGTAAAAAAGTGAACGAGGGCCTTCTCACCTTGGAGCTTGGTTGGGGGGATGAAGTTGGTAAGCAGGACAACTGAAGGATTTTCCCACAGGCAGCTCTCAAGCCATTCCCAGGTTTAACTAAGTGTTCCTTTGTTGACTGAATTTATGCACGTGTCTGTACCTTCCTTGTTTTTCAGAGTGACTTGTGGTCTTTGGGAATCACCGCCATTGAGATGGCAGAAGGTGCTCCCCGTAAGTATCCTCCTCTGGAGTGGAATCTGTTGCTGGTCCACGCTGTGGGGACTGGAGGTTCCTTGCCAGGAGCTGCAGTTGCTTTACTTCTGCTACGCTGAGCCCTGCATGGATTCGAGCTGGCATATTTAGAAAGCAGAGTCATCTTAAATTAACCAGGAATCCGTTCATTTCAGAGCAGCGTGAGGATCTTGTTTCCATGAAGAAAAAATGAAAAAAAAAAAATGAAAGCAAACTCTGAGAGTCTTATTTGTCTTACAGATTTGGTGTGTAGTTTATTCTCGAACTTCTCATCACCTAACATAAAACTGTGAGCAACCCACAAAGACTATAAGCTCCAGCGTACAAAAAATTCAAAAGCTGATTTTTCAGGGCCAGGTTATACAAACACTTATATTCTATTGCTGCCATTTTTTTTTTACAACAACTATACATTGAACCAGGACCTCACCCATACAAGGCTAGCATTCTACCATTGAATTACACCCTCAACCTTTGCATTTTATTTTGAGATTGGGGCGGGGTCTAAGTTGCCCAGGCTGGCCTCAAACTTCTGATCCTCCTGCCTCAGCCTCCTGAGTAGCTGGGATGCCAGGCATATGCCATCATACTAGGCAACTCTAACTTTATTGATGTTTAGATTTTTAGATTTCCCTGCCCTTATTTGAGGCAGGATGGTCAGGACTCTGGCAATCCTGAGACCCTCTCAAGTTCCTTAAGATCTGGCACACTGGTATGGCAAAGCATTGCTATCTGCTGTGTGGTGGCCATGAGAATGTACTTCTCAGGCTTCCACACAGGTGATGCCATTCCATGCTGCCAGAATGGTGCTGAGCCTGCCTCTCCCAAGGGCCGCTCCCCATCAAAGACCAAGCATGTCTGGGAACAAGAAGGCACACCCTTTCCTGGAAGACAAGATTTCTTTTAGGCCCCTGAGGCTCAAAGCAACCCCTTGTGACTTTGCTCACCTGCCTTGGATTGCAGGGCAGTCAGACTTGCAGAGCCACCAGAGGACCCTGCCCATCTTTCCTGGGTCCCTCCCTAATTCTAATTCCCTTCCACTGGAACTTTCCCCAGTAGTATCCTTGCATATTTAATGTCACCTTGGTGTCTGCTTCTGAAAGGACCAGTTCCAAACCATCCTTCTCACCAACGGACAGGTCATTGTATTCATAGCTGTTTACCTTCATGTTATCATACTCTTCTTATTTCTCAATCCCGATTTGGTTGATTTCATCTGTCCCATGATTGATTGGGAGTATTTATTGACACCATTCCTTTCATTCACAAATGTTGATGGGCATTTATGAATCAGAAAAGCAATATACTACAGTCTTTAAACAATTATCATTCTTGATATGTGGTAGGTAGGGCTAAAAATAAACATAAACCCACAGAACCCTTTGTTTTTAGTCTAGGTACAAAGAAAAAGGTAGTCCCAGCTGTTTGAAAAGTAAACTAACAAAATATTTTGATTAAAATATGACTATATGAGAGCTTTCACTGGAAAAGATAATCTCATGTTGACACATGGAGATATTTTTGTAACTTGGTCTTTCTGCCAGACTCAATTTGCCTTAATTCATTGGTCTTCCTGGGGTCAGTGAATTTAAAAAATAAAAACAAACCAAAAAAAAAAATCATGAAACCTGAGAAGCCACTTGAGATATCTGGAGACAGTGAATGATGTTCTAGGATAGTACTTTGGACTCTAGAAATCCACAGAGATCGCACTGAGCTTGGATGAGCCTTCAATGTATAAGAAACTATTCTTTGGATCATCAAATATCTTCTATTTTATGGCTTAGGCTTTTGCCAACTAAAAACAACTTAACCGTCCCCATTAGACTTGTCATCTAATGCTGTGTGCTTTGAATGTCAGATGGTTATTTACAGCAAAGATTGTTGACTCTTTAAATTATTTTCCTTAAATGTGAAGTAAGAGTATTCCCTAGAAATGTTAACATATCTATTTGAAAGGGGTGGTATCTAATGCGGTTCTTTTAATTAGATACCAGCTCTTGTAAGTGCTTTCCAGATGGAAGCTTTTGGATCCTGTGTCCTGGGCTGCACTGGGCTTGCATGAGCCCAGAGGGTCAGTTGGCAGTATTCGTTGCACTGCAGGAAGGACTTGGCCTGGCTTTAGCCTCCTAACTAGAGCTGGCCCTTGTTTTGGTCTCTTGCAGCTCTCTGTGACATGCACCCCATGAGAGCCCTCTTCCTCATCCCCCGGAACCCAGCGCCTCGGCTCAAGTCTAAGAAGTGGTGAGTTTGGTCCTCAGTGTTCTGCAGATCTAAGGGGGAAGTTTTCCTGGATATCTCTCTTGAATGAGCTTGGATCCCTGGGTCCTGCTGAATGGATTAAACTAATATGACTATGGCGTGGTGGGTGACTTTCCACATGTCATTTATCTTAGAATAACAGCTGCATTACCTGCTATTTGTGCAGCACATCATTGCCTACCAGGTAAGGAGCTACTAGGTAAAATGGGTGGTGGAGCCCAAGTAATGACATGAAAGCTGTATGATTAATAACTCCAAGTGGTATCTTTCCTGGCTTCACACACATCAGAGAGGGTGATAGTTTAGAGTCAGCCTGTTAGAGTGGCTGATTTCTCTTCTGTTTCTCAACAATGCACACACACACACACCTGGGTATCCCCTGAGATGATTTCTCTGGCATGTGCTTGAGCATTTGTAGTTTTTTTGTGGTTTTCCCATTGCTTTCTCTTTATGGCAGGTGATACTGGTTTCTTTTGGACAGTGATGTAAGCTTTGCTTTTAATTAGCTTATTCTTAAAAAGGTGATGTATTACAAAGGAAAGCATTACTTAAATATTATGGCCACACATAGGTACAGGAGAAAGTTTTGGAGAGAATATGACTGGTTATGCCAGATGTCAGACTTTTCCTTTCTTGTGTACGTCTGTGGGGACCCGTGTATACATCTGTGGGGACCTGTGTATCTTATTCTGTAACAAAAATCGTGGCTTCCTCCTTCCTCCTGCAGAAGTGGTGTATCTGCCCCCAATGAACTCTTCAGTTTCTGAGACCTCTTGCCCTGGCGTTGATTCCTGCCCACTTGTGACCTCCTGATCCTTTTCCTAGAGACACATCCTGGCCCCTTAGACCAGGAAGGGACAGCCCTTTGTCCCTTTTCATGCCACTTCAGGATCAGATCTCAATGGGGGGGCTCTGAAGTTCCCACCCACAGGTTCACCCCCCACCACTACCACCCAGGGAGCAGTCTTAATTAATACCAGTCATCTGGTAATGACATAGCAACCCTGGTGAACAAGAGAAAGGCACTGCACAGCGAGAGAGGGAAGGAGACTGCCAGGAAAGAGGCGACAGCCTCCCAGCTGCCAGGCCTGCCAGGCACGAGTGAGTTGCTATTGGTAACAGGAGGCAGAGCCTCTCGGAGGGTCAGTGAGGTAGGAGACACCACTCTCTCCCCAGCAACAGCCTTCTATTGGGCACTGAATCGCATGTGATCCCGGAGCGCCTAAGGCCCCATTCCTCTCCCCTCCCTGGATCAGGCTCCCAAGAAGAGGAGCCAGCTCATTCCCTCCCCTGGAAATCACAGGAACATTACAGAGCCCCCTGGCTGCTAGGTTTCTGCCTGTCATTGTGCCAGGCCTCCCTTGGAGCTGGATGTATACAGGGGACTCTACTTCCTGTGCCCCCTTCCACCTTTTACACCTCTTCCTTCCCTGCTCCAGGGTGCATATTTTGAGCTTTTTCACAGAGAAGGACAAACTGTCCACAGATGTGTTTTGTCTGATGGTATAATGAAGCCACACACTAGTCTTAAAATATTTGTATTAATTGCCAACTTTTAAAAATGTGTCAATTTAGCTTTATGTTTCTGTTTTTGGTTTCTTTTCCAGAAGGGCACAGTATAGCCCTTGCTGAGTAGTGCCGACTCCTTTTTTGGGACAAGAGATTGTCCTTCTGCCCCAAGTGCCACTTCTACCCAACTCCTAAACCTCAGTGAGCTGGTTGGCACACTGGTTCTGCTTTCATCTTGACCTTGGTCTGCACTGCCGACCCCACTGAAGAGTGAGTGACAGCCCTGCACTGGTGGAGGTTTTCAGTGACCCTGCTCCCAAAAGACCACCCACGCTGACTTTGCTGGAGAAATAGACACTTCAAGGGGAAAATGTAGGCTGACTTTTCCACTTCAGAATTTGACACAGAACTAATTTTGATGATGCTGAAGGAAGCTGGTGAAGGTTCAGAAACTGAGGAGGCCCAGCCAGTTTCATCTTATCCAAGGCACACCCTTCCAGACTGGAAAGGAACCAGTCAAAACAGGAGACCTATGCTGGCCAGGGACATAGAGGCAGCTTGGCAGTTGGAGAGCCAATTTCTCACTGAAATCAGTACCCTTGTAACTGGTTGACGGTGCATCCTCCAGCCAGGCCACACGATACCCTAATACTCACCCTGGCTCCCACTTCTCTGCAACAGAACTCAAGTTTTTAAGTGAAAATATTTAAGCTCTTCAGAGTTCTTGATCTTAAAACACTAGATCCAAAGTGATTTGAAATAGTATGGAGTTTTCTTTAATAGGCTCTAATGTTTAGGAGGAAATGAAACATCTTGTTTATTCTTCGTTTGTTTGTTTGTTTATTTTTGGTATCAGGGATTGAACACAGGTCCTTAATCAGTGAGCCACATCTCCAGCCCTTTTTATTTAGAGACAGGATCTCACTAAATTGCTCAGGGACTCACTAAGTTGCTGAGGCTGACTTTGAACTCAGGATCCTCCTGCCTCAGCCTCCTGAGCCGCTAGGATTACAGGCATGCATCAGGATGCCCAGCTTTTGTATTTTTAAAGGAAAGGAATTCTCCATATCCCAACCAAAAGAAACAAAACTCCAAAGTGTGCTGTCATTCCCAGCTGTTCTCTACCTAAGAGACTTGTCAGGTCAAGTGTGGTGTTCTCAGTGTATATAGCAACACATTACCAAAGTTGGTGCCTTTGTAGTGGACATGGGCTCCTGAACTTACTTCATCAGGAGCAACCAGTTGAGGGTTATTTTCAGCTAACACTTCTGACTTCAATGTACAAGACATCTAGTCTCTTAGTGAGAACACTCTTTCTTGTGCCTTTAAGTTTGGGGAGAAAAGGCAATAGGCAGCTATTGCCATCACTCACAGGACCCTAGCTCCTCCCATCAGTGCATCAGGACAGGCCTGGGTGCCCGTGGAGTCCTAAGGCTAGGGAGCCACATATTGGTCTCAGTCCATAACCAGAGGAAACCCAGGATGCTCTCACTCCCTCTCCTTTCCCCACCAGCAAGTGAATTGTAAGGCTGGGGTCTTTTTTCCTCCTCCTGTCTCCCCTGCTGCCCATGTGGGTCAATCATCTCCTTCGGATTTCCTCTCCCTTTTTCTTCCCACCTGCTCCTCCACACCTGCCCTGTACTTTCAGTGCCATAGCTTCCCTCCGGGGGCTTCTTCAGGACAGCATGACTCTCTTCCTGTAAGCAGATGGTCAGTCTTATTCTTTTCATGCGCCCTTTAAATTTGAAGAGTCCACACAGCAAAGCAGTGGTTGGATGAGTCCATTTGGAAAACTCTAACCACTCATACACGCAAGATCCCCGGTCCAGACCATGCAACCAGGCAGAGTCTGGGCTCCTCCTCGCTGGTAGAGCAGCCCAGCCTGCAACCCCAGGCTCCTGCTGCATTCCAGAGCTTACAGTCACCCCGTGACTTCACGAACCTCCTCTTCTGATTCTTGCTAGGTTGTCAGGAACTTTTTTTGAGATATGATAGAGCTCTTTGTGTGTGTGTGTTTGTGTGTGTGTGTGTTTACTAAAGAAAATAATGGTACTATAAAGCAAACGTCATGAAATACTTTAAATACAATGAATTTGCAAGTTGTAATGTGATTATTGAGTTTGTTAAATGCAAAACAAACACCGCCCCCAGACCTTTCCCGTTAGCCTTTTCTGTCCAGTCTCCTTGGCAGCCCGGTTGACCCTTCCTGCTGACTCACCTCACTCAAAGATACAGAAAATAATTCCCTCAGAGAACACCACATAATGGTGTATTGGTCTACAGTGGGCCACATGTAAGACAGAATTGAGTCTCCTGGTGACGTCGCAGCCACCTCAGCCTGTGCAGGTGTGCTCTGCAAAGTTGGCACAGTGACCAAATCACCAAACAGCACATTTCTCAGAACATGTCCCTGTCCTTAAACAACGTAATGAATAGAGTCATAAGTGAATATGACTTCAGATTCCTGCTCCCTAGTGTTAAAGGCAGGTGCTCTGTTCCTTAAGCCTGGTGACAAAGGAAGGGTGCCTGTCCTCACAGTCATAGTAATAAGAACAAAAGACCAAACACAGAGAGGGTGTGTGTGCTGTCTGGCACTGTTCTAAGTTTGTGATGTGAATTAATTCATTGGATCATCACAGCAGTCTTTGGAGGTAAGTACTGATAATATTCCCATTTGCAGCTAGAGACACAGACACAGAGAAGTTAAGTGCTTTGCTCAAAGCCACACAGTAAGTGACTGAGCCCCAAGGAGAGAAAGAAGGTAGTTCTATGAAATAGGACAGGGCCACTGTGAATTTTCAAGTTCATATTGCATTTAGAGAATCCCATGATTACCCCAAAATATTAAGCCCAATAATTATAATGGTTTATGTAACCATCTTTAAAGCATTTTAAATTCCCCTAACATAATTTGATGTGTAAACAAGATTAGGCTGGGGGAGATAAAGTGTTTACCGATACTGGGAGTAGAATTAGTGCCTCAAACTGTAAATACCACTAGTTACCATTCACTTCTCCCTGCCCACCCTTGGGAAGTTAGTATTACTAATCTTAGGTGAGTTTTTTTGTTTTGTTTTGCTTTTTTAAGAAGATAGACTGCTGGGGGTGGTGACACATGCCTGTAACCTTAGCAATTCAGGAGGCTCAGGTAGAAGGATCACAAGTTCAAAGCCAACCTCAGCAATTTATTGAGACCCTAAGCAACTTAGTAAGACCCTGTCTCAAAATAAAAGGGCTGGTGATGTGGTCCAGTGGATAAACACCCGTGGGTTCAATTCCCAGCCAAAAAAAAAAAAAAAAAAAAAAGACAGACGTAGTTTAAAGAGATTAAAGCAGTAAAATTATACAAATGTACTTTAAACCCATCAGAACACTCAGCAAACAGGAAATATTTAATAGAGGTAAAGTGTTTTCACATTTAATTAAACGTGTAATTAAGCACATCCATTCTTTGGTCACACTAACGTAAATAAGAGACAGCGAATCCTTCTTCAAGGATGTGTTTTAGGTAAGATGGTTTTCTCGTCAAACTCTGCCATTTGAACAAGACGTGTCATACACACCCAGCCCTGCACATCCAGGCCCTCCTTGGGCCCAAAGTGATTCTCTTGGCTGCCTGTGTTCCTTCCACCAGGAAGGCACCAGAACTGGGACTCTGGTGGCTGGATCCATGAAGCTCCATGAGCCAGGCTCCTTCCTGGAGATCTGGAGAATTCTCTGGCTTTTTTTATTTTAGACATCAGTGTGGGGAGTGGAATGTACAGTCTATTAAGTCTGGGACTCATTTTTTAAATTGAATGTGAGTTCTTTTATTTATTGCCCTCTAATTAATAGTGGAGTACTTTATAAAATATAAGCACTTCCTCCTAGTCACCAGCAAGAGAGAGGACTGCCATGTGCATTCTTGTGAATATTTAATGGCCTTCTGTCTTCATTTGTTTTTGTTTTCTTCTTTAAAAAAAAAAACGGATTCTCCTATCTAGCAATGCGTTGCGTGGCGTTGTCTGTTTCTATTATGGAGGTCAACCTCGTTCTTTCCAGTTTATTCCTTAAGGGAGTCCATTATCTCATTAGGCTTTTCTTGCAAGGTCTCTCCATAGAGAGATGGTACCAGGTGGACACCGGCACAGATTTATTCAATGGATCAGAGAAAGGAAACCCCACCTCCCCTCCAGTTCTCCCATTCAGTCCTTCACATGCACAGAGTTGAGGGTCCTCATAGCGTAGCCCTTGCCCAGCCCTTCTATCCATTCATTTATTCATTTATCAAACATAGAGCACAGCAATTATTCTCACGATGCAAAGATGACCCAGACAGATCCTGACACTGCTGAGAATTTCCAGTATGGGAGAAGCAGAAACATGGGCTGAAGCACTGAATAGGCAGGTGCATAATATCCATCCTCTCGTCACTATTTCTAGTCTATGATGTGGCCTATCCTGATTCATCCTGGCATAACCCCAAGTACAGTAGATTAATTTTATTACTATGCAAACTATTTCTAAAACTTAGCTTAAAGTTTTTTTTTTTTTTTTGGGGGGGGGAAATACAAGTAATTCAGTACTTCAAAAACACGGAATACCAATTTTTAAAAATATGGGGGGAAAAATTCAAAAACATGGATTAAAATGAAAAATCATTTTGACAGAGGCAGAAATAGAAAGTAGTCCATATAGAAGTGCATCTCACATTTGAATATTAAAGTACATACTCCCCAGTTTGTTCAAGCCTGAAATAAATATGGCCTTCTGGGAAACTTGGGAAAGCTGTGGGGATCCATAGGGCACCACAGGAGAGTGACAGAGAGCATAGAATGGTCCCTTCCTGCTCTGGGTTAGGTGGGCAGGATGTCCAAGGTTCCACCCAGGTCTCCAGGGACGAAGTACTGAGCTGTCAGTGGAGTGCCTTGGAAAGGCAGAGTCAGTCGTGAGCTTAATTATTTATGACTGGATGATTTCTTGGAACCTTCAGCAAGAACATGTGTGCCCAGCTCATGAATCATGGCTAAAGTCCACCATTAATTTCAACCACATGTGGACTTGCTGCCATCTCTTGTTGGTGTGTTATCTCTTTACTGATTGACCTGCCCCTGTGCATCTCTGGCACAGAGTTAATCTTTGAGGAAATAGGGCCTTTCCAGAGGGAGATATATGTGCTTCTAGGTGTGAACTTAGATCCAAATTTTCAAGTCCTTGGGTTGATGGCAAAAATACGTACATCCTGTTCCAATTCATTGGAAACCAAAGTTCAAAGTGATTCAGAAATTACCTGTTAAAAAATGTGCCTGATCAGTGTTCACTTGCCCATGTAAGAATGTTGCTCGTAGTGCACCCTCCTCACCCCTCCCTCCCTCTGCTTTTCTCCAGTCTGTGTTTTCTGTCTCATTTAATCCACTCATCTTAATGCCCCTGCATATGTAGCCTCCCTCCTAGCTTCAGTTTTCCCCTGATTGTTTTGCCTACCTGAACTATCTTTTCTCTAGAGTGATTTTTCTCCTCATTCTTTAAGGCCCCACTTTGGTTTCTTCATTCCAATAGCCCTTCCAGCAAGGATCCCCAGGGAGAGCTTTTTCTTCCCTAATTCCTTTTGGTCTTCTGTGTAATGTTATGTATACACTGTGCAGATGCTTTCATATGCTAACTACCATATGTTACCTCAGTGTTGATGGTGACGATGCCTTTGGCCCCCATTGTACCTAATATAGTGCTAGACCTATTTTGTGATTGGTTGATATCTATGCTGACCGATGGATGGGGCCTTTTATTTTTTAATTCCAGCATTTCCAAAAAGTCTATATTTGGATTTGGGGGATTGTCATTTTATCTGCAGATTCATCTCTTTTGTTTGACAGGTCAAAAAAATTCCAGTCATTTATTGAGAGCTGCTTGGTAAAGAATCACAGCCAGCGACCGGCAACAGAACAGCTGATGAAGCACCCGTTTATACGAGACCAGCCGAATGAGCGACAGGTCCGCATCCAGCTCAAGGACCATATTGATAGAACCAAGAAGAAGCGCGGAGAAAAAGGTTAGATGCACATTTGCATTTGAGCAAGAGAAACAAAAGATGGAGTGTGAACTGTGGGCTCTTGGTGGATTCAGAGGTGACTAGAGATTTCAGATGCGTTGCTCTCTTAGTGCTGGGGACCACCATTGAGATCGAAGTCTTAAGATATCAGTGGAGTGAAATCCACTGCTGAAGTAGAATCTTCCATGAAAAAATAGATCTGTGTGAAACATCCCCTCTTCCAGGCACTGAGCAAACTTGTGTTGCGTGATACTATGAAGCACTTTAAAATGACAAGTGATTTTCTTAATTCAAATGAATATTCATGCTCAGAAGACTAAAAATCTACAGAAGACAGACAACCTGAAAAAAAACAAAATTCATCCAGTTGACATTTTTCTCTACTGACAGTCTTAAGCATTTAAGTTTCTGTGCTCTGAGGCTCATTTCTAATTCAGTTATTTAGAAGTCAGAAAGAATTTTCTCAGAGCTTCAGTGATATCAAAGATCATTAGGTTGCCAGACTTGCTATATGGAACATCAGAGTTTGAGCTGAAGGTCATTTGAGGCACGTCTTTATTTCACAGATGCAAAAACTCCTCTCTCATACCACGCAGTGTTTTCAGTGCTTCTTTGGAAAGGCTCTAGTAGTTCACCCTCATTGTTTGAAAGCTTGCCCCTCCTTCACTTGCACCCTGACCAAGAGAAGGATCACGTGACCTGGGGCAGGTTTTATGGCCAGATGAGCATAGTTTAGGGAGATAGGGAAGGTTGGGGTGTGGAAGACAGAGATGGAGAAGATAGTAGCAAAGACTTGCTGGATGGAGAGCAGGAAGGAAAGTGGGCAGGGAGAGGACAGCAGGAGGCAGTGTGGGCTGGAGGGGTGAGTGTGGAGCTTAGAGCAGAAGACCAGAGGCTCATGGTGTGGGGAGGCACTGGTGATGTGCTCTTCCTTGCTTCCCTCTTCTCCACCCCTCCTCTTTTTTTTCAGTTCAGAGGGTGGCAGACAGGTAGGACAGAAGTTGCCCTCCTTTATTTCCATTTTTCTCCATTTTGCCGCTGTTATTAGCAACCACAACACAGCTGGGTGTATGAGCTGAGGCTTAGGGAAGGGGCGCCAGTAGGGCACCCCTTCTACAGCCAGCCTCAGGGATTCAAAGGAAAGTATGTGATCAGGAATGGGAGGTCATGAGGCTGAGACAAAACGGAGGCCCATCTCCAGCCATGAGTGGGGGGATAGGGATAAGATGTCAGTGAGGCTCCAAGAAACAGGGAGGCCAGACCAAGCTGGAGGAACTAGGCCTGAGGAGAAACCCATAGGGCAGTATCGAGAAGTTTCAAGATTGACATTTCAGCTGCTCTTTTTCCGTCGTGGTCTTGGGCCACTCCCTGAAGTCAAAACTTTTATTAAAAGAGAATATTTTAGGGCAACATATCAAACATCTAAACATTAAATGCCAACTTCTCTAAAAGGGAAATTTGATTGTACTATGGGTATACAGACTAGGTGAAATGTTCAGTCTGTTTTGAGAATCAAATTCTGTGTTCCAGTTCCAGCCCTGCCTCTTATGAGTTATGTGAACTTCATCCCAGTTTTCTCATCTCCAAAATAGGATTGGGGGTATAAAAATAATAATAATACCTAATGCCTGGCCTTGTTGCAAAGTTGAAATAATGTGTGTAAAATAGTTACACCATTTCTGGCACCTAGGTACATTCGGTAGCTATTTATTAGCTATTCTTATTTAGGCAATTCTTTATGAGCCTAATTTTTCAGTGCTCTTCAGGGATACCTTCTAGAAATCATGATCTGTGAATAAGACTGGGAAACCCAGAACCCATCATGCAATGAAGATAGATCCTACTTTTAATGTGTTTATTCTGTAGAGTGGCAGTAGGTCTATTCAAGAGTTATGTTGCAATTTAAGGAATCTCATCCTGTTTAGGTTTAGGGTCCCAGAGTTACAGTTCCAGCCTCATCTTTGTCTGCTCTACAAGGAAGGGCATTTGATCAACTGAAATCTCCTTCCATTTGCTGTTGATCAAATCACTTAATTTGCTCCCCCTCATAACTTTTTCCCTCCTAGTAGCTTCCTCTGTGACCAGCTTCTGGTAGAATCAAGCAATTGTAATTCGCATTGCTTTATGATTTATTTAATCTGATACTTTTCCTTAAGGTATGTTGACATGTACTAATTTAACCCAGAAGTACAAAAGCAATCAAACCAAATTCTGGTGAGGTATTAAAATTGAGAAGCCTGACAAATGAAGCTTTTACCTTAGAGAGTGGAATTACACAATTAGGAATAATTGTGCGCTTCTTTCCCTTGCTGCAATTTACTTTATTAGATAAAATGTCTTCATTTTACTTTGAACTCTATGTTTATCCATTTTGGAAAAGTTTGAAGTATTAAACTTTTGATATGGCGTATTAAGACACTTTATGCAGGGTCTTTACATTTAGGTGAAAAAAAAAACCTGTAAAAATAAAAAGTAGCCTGAAAACTTCATACTTAACCTAAAGGTAGGAAGCTAATTTGTGATTTTAAAAAATACAGTTGAACTCATCACACATGAGTTTTTTCTTTTTTCTTTTTTTTTTTTTAAGAGAGAGTGAGAGAGGGGAGAGAGAGAGAGAGAGAGAGAGAGAGAGAGAGAGAGAGAGAGAAAGAGAATTTTTAATATTTATTTTTTAGTTCTCGGCGGACACAACATCTTTGTTGGTATGTGGTGCTGAGGATCAAACCCGGGCTGCACGCATGCCAGGCGAGCGCGCTACCACTTGAGCCACATCCCCAGCCCATGAGTTTTTTCATTATCTCTTTGCTGCCTGCCTAGTGTCAAAGTCAAAGCTGTAGCCTGTTTTTACCCTGTGAATGCTGCCTCCTAGTGGTAACAAAACCAAATTGCCATTTTAGTTCCCTTGATAGGGTGCCAAAATGTCTTCAAAGTTGTAATTACAAACTCAGATCTAGGAGGAGATAACAGTAATGTTCCATCGTTAAAGCCTCCTCATCACCCACAGATATATCTCCAGCATGACATATATAAGGATTAGTGAGCTATTTCACCATTTCACCCCTTCTGTCCTCTCTCCCTCCATCTACTTCTCCCACACCTGGACACCTAGCTACACACAACTCATGGTTTCTTGCACGTGTAATACCGCTAGCCTTGTTCATGTGGATACGCATCTTGGAATGCCCTTTCCCTGCCACTTCCAGCTACCAGTTTCTGGAGAAGGGCCACTGACCTTCCAAGGCCCTGGTCATTCCCACCTCAGTACTTCACTGTTCCTTTCTTCCTTTCTGAGCTGTGGAACTAGCTGCTCTTTTCTTTCATGTTTTCATGGCTCTTTTTATGTACTTCTGTTTAGCATACAACGTGTTGGAAAGAAGCTCTGGTTTTAAGGTTGAAAAGTTCTGGATTGAATTCTAAATCCACATCCCAGCCTGACATTTTATTATAAGGTGATGACACTGGCCACGGCACTTCACCTTTTGTAATACGAGTAGCTTCAGTTGGAAAATAGGCTTTATGTTAGAGGATTATTATGAGAAATAAACAAAGACTGCAGGTAAAGTAACTCACACTAGTTGTTTGCATGTGAGACACTCAACCGCCATGACATACAACTAAACCGGTCAAGGTCACTCCAGGAGAACTGGGCTGGCATGAAATAATGACACACAGACAGAGAAATACCTTTGTCTTTGGGTTCTGTGACAGCCCCTCTGCCCCAGCTTCCACCAAAGAAGCAAGGTAGGCAAGAAAAAGAGGGAGCACGCCTCGAACACAGGTTTTATTAATGGCAGGGGCAGGGGCGGGGGAGACGAATCCATGGAACATTCTATCCAAAAAAGGGCAGAAGGGTAGGATTACAATAAAACAGGTGGTGTAATTCAACCCCATTGGGTAACGACCACTCCTGGAGCTGTGCCTTTCTTATCCAAGCGGAGGTAGAGTCCACTTGCATTGTGGGGTGCAATACCAGTCCAGTACCTCTTTACTCATGACTTAAAGGTGTGTGCATAGCTCCTGAACAGGGCGGCCCCTGACACTTGACAAATATTCATTCCCTTTCTTTGTGGACATGGTAGTTCTGATTATTGATTTGTCTTGCCTGTTACATTCTGATATCCTCTGAAGCACAGACTCAATCTTATTCATGTTAACTTGCTTACTGTCAATCAAAACACATTCTAACTACATGTTAATCGTACCAGTTGTCAAAAGTTTCTTTCTGGTATTTATCAAGATATCTAAAGGCAATTTGTGAGGCCATGTAAGTCATAACAAAATATCACTTTCAAAATGGCTGATAACATGATAAATCATTTAGTGATAAGTTAATAGTGGACCAAAAAGTTTGATATGGTGATTCTACAATAAAGGTTACACAGAAGTTATTTTTCAACTCCTTAGTTTCTTTTTCATGTGAATGTTAGTCACTGGGGACCACTATTTAAGGTCAGCTGGGACAGTCTTAATGGCAGTTAATGCCAGGTACCTAAATCCAGTTGGTGGGAACTGCTGTATGACAAGTCAGGAGGCCTAGAGGACACCCCAGTCCCATGTTAGCCACAACTCTGTGGGCCTCAATTTACATATACAGTCACACATCACTTGATGACAAGATGTGTTCTGAGAGTTGTCATTAAACGATGTCGTCATTCAGCGAATATCATCCAGTATACTTATATAGACCAGGTGACATAGGTCAGTCACTGGACATGTTCTCTTGATGTAGTCAAGAGATGCAACAAACCACAGGAAATGTCTGAGGCTACTGCCAGCATTACACAGCATATGTTGTTTTTTTATTTGTTTTGGATTTTTTGTTTGTTTTTTGCAGTGCTGGGGATCAAATGGTAGACAAGTGCTCTACCACTGAGCTACACCCCCAACCTGGCATACTGCTTTATGGGAATTAAAAAAAAAAAACAAACAAGTGGCAGGAGAATACACTAAAATAATGAGAAAAAACATAGTAGGGTGAATACTTTTATATGACTGGCAGGGCAGTGGGCTTGTTGGCACCAGCATTACCACCAACAGGTGAGGCATACTTGTGCTGTGAAGTTAGGACAGCTCCCATGTCACTGGGTAGCATGATATTTTCAGTTTCATTATAATCTTAAAGGACAGATGCTGTGTTCATGGTCTGTTGTTGACCAAGGTGGCATGATGTGAGTTATGACTGGACATAAATAGGGGTGGAGGGTTCACTCGGCTGTCACCGTCCTGTGCACTGATGCACTATGAATCTCTCTTTAGATGAGACAGAGTATGAGTACAGCGGCAGTGAGGAGGAAGAGGAGGAGAACGATTCGGGAGAACCCAGGTATGAACTCGGAAGCCAGGCCTTCTGATTTCCACATTCTGAATTGTGTTTGTGAGCATTCACTTTCCTTTTGATTTATAGGTTCATTTTTAAGAATCCACCAAGGTGGTCTTATTTAATTTATTGCCTTCAAACTAGCTCATTAATTTGGGGAAGTTTCCTTAGGCAGACTCTGAAGAAAATGTGGAAATCAGCATATTCTTTATCTTGTCCCCCAAGATTTATGGTCTCTATTCAAGATCTTGTTTCTTCACATATGCATCGTGTAAAGTGGGTATTTATCTGGGTAATGCAGAACGAAAAGTACTTAAAACTGGGACTTTGGGGAGACCTAAGTGATATTATCAGACTTGAGTTATTCAGCTCATTACCTTGTACTTTTGAGAAGGCCGCTGTCCTTGTCATATGCCTCGGCATGCTCACTGCAGCCTAATCCAAGAGGAAATGATTTCCAAGAAATCAAATTACACTCTGGAGGTGAGCCCCGAGTGGAAGCTTCCATGCCAGTCTCATTGTCACACGTCAGGCCTGGAGTCAAGTGCTGCTTCACCTTCGCTGTCGTCATCCCTACGTGGTGCATTCCACTTGACTTTGCTTCCAACTTTCTTCCAGTCTGTGTTTATAAATAATTAAGACTCGGATGCTGGCACTGCCAGGATTTCTCTTTTGTAAGAGAATTCAGCTGGCAGAAGCTCAGCGAGGCAAGAGCCATGCATACCAGAGGGCTATGCACTATAAATTCGAAGTAAGCTCTATTGGCCCACACAGAGGGCCACCGGATGTAGGGGTCTCCAAACTGTAGCCATCCAAGGAGTGGATGCATTCAAAGGACCAATTCTTATATTGCTGACACGAAGCCTCCTGACCAGGAGCAGGGTTGTTGCAACTGGAATGAGCTGGATGTCTGTGTTCTTTTGAGCTAGCTCAGACCTGCGGACCAGGAGCCTTGCTAAAAGGGCGAGACTGAACACACAGGGCCATCATTTTTTCTCTCTTCACCTGCCACAGGATTTCTCAAGGTCCATCACGGAAGGAGAATTGTTTCCTTCCATCTGATACATAGCATGTCGGCCACCCCCACTTTAGCTACATAAAAATGAGGACTGTCAAGCAGTGATGTGGAAAACGAACATTCCTCTAAGGCAAAGGTCCAAATGCCCTGCTTTCTGAGAAATGGTATGCTATTTTTTGAAAGCTTACTCAGATGGTCATATCAGCCCTCTGACCATTCTCTGAAGAACTGAGAAACCCCGTCTCTCCAGCACTTGCTAAGCTGTGCGTTAGGAGGCACTTAGTGATCCAACCAGCAATCATTTTAACATGTCATTATTTCGTACCCTGTGGAAGATGGTGTGCCAAGTCCTGTTTTTATGGATGCATCTAATTAATCTTCATGAAATCCTAAGAAATAGAAAAGGCAATGGTTATCTCATTTTAGAAATGAAGCGACAGCTCAAGGGTGGCAATCGGGTCACACGCGGAGTTAATAATTGAGTCACTAATGCAGCTCAGGTCTCCTGACATTGATTCAACATTGATTAATATTAATGGGGCATCCTCTGGTACACGTGAGGTGAAGTTCCCAAGCCCCATCCCCTCTGCACAGAGCAAGTGGCCTGTGCATAGAAGCACTATCATTTAGGGGTTTGTCTTAGAGTTTTACACAAAGGCAGTAAGTTTTAGAGGAGGCTTGTTAATGGACTGTGGGATTGTCTGCGGAATATCACAAACAAAGCCTTTTTATGACATTTATGGCAGGATCTCACATAGCATGCTCACAACTCTCCTAAACCAAATCCTCTTGTCAGCTGCCACCAAAACTACATTCCTCATTCCAGTCCTCCTCACCACCACCACCAGCTGCCGAGACAAAACCTGCAAGTCATCCCTCCCTCCACACATCAGGCCTGTCTGGGGTCTCCATAACTCTATCCCCAAACACTCTTCCAGCCTCCGTCCCTACTGCTCCTGTCCTGGTTGGAGCCCCTATGCAGAACCATTGCAGGAGTAGACCTGCTGTTAGCTTCACAGACTGTGATCCACGCTGCAGCCATACAGGCCTGCTCCTGGGACTCCTCTCCTCAAAGCCTTTCCATGCATGGCTCAATGTCCACACGCTTTTGCACAATCTGCTTCTCTACCTCCTCATGCCGTAATCCTCTCGCTTCCTCAATTCTGGGAGAACGGGCTGGTGTTCAGTTCCTGGGAAAGGCCACACCTGTCCTAACCTGGGCTCTAAACTTGCTTTTGTTCTGCTTGGGACACTCTTTCCCTTCATTTCGATTCCATAGAGCCTATTATAGTAGTGCCTGTCACATAGCAAGTGCTAGTAAATATGTTTAATGAGTTTATTTCAGGTGGAAGCTTCCAGAAAGATTTAAAGGGCTAAGTATGAAAAAACAGAAGCCATTTTCCACCTTTCTGCTAGGCTGCAATGCAGAACCAGGGAGGCTAGAATTGTAAGCTGCTCCCTTGCAGTTAGATTGGGGTAGAGCAGACCCAGACTACCAGCAAACCAGCCAAATGCGTGAGTTCGTCCTCTTGCTCTTTCTGCTGTGTGCACGTGCAAACACATGCAAACCACCTTCTTATGGATGAGGAAACTTTTACTGAAACAGAATCTAGGAGTCAGTGATCTAGATTGCGACTCCAGCTGCACACTCTGCCGACAGAACCAAGTCTCTTAACTACGATTCACTGGATCGAGCTCCAAACTCCTTAGACTTTAGCAAACTTGAGTTCCATCCTGGCTCTGTGTTGACATGGCCTCCAGCCTTTTCCTTCCCTGACTGAGTCTTCACAGGAGCAGCCTGACCTCTGCCTCCTGGGGTTTGGTATGAGCGGGAAGGTAGTGGTATGAGTGAGGGTGATCTGTGCTTGTCTAAGTGAGTGGTTCCCCTGTCTGCTCCAGAAGGTTCACTTTTCTTTCTTTTGTCTTCTCATAATGTGGAGACAGCCAGCCTGGGGCCCAGGGCTTGCACACTCGCTAGTCTTAAACAAATCTCTGCTACAGGACTGTGGTGTTGACAGTCCTGGAGGAATGTGGCATCCCTCTGGGGATGGAGATGGCGTATATATGCACCAGTCCCACGGCAAGAAGGCTAAACATGCCTCTCCTTTCCAGACCCCCATTTTGGAGGTAAATGTTTGAACTAATGGAGAAACTAGGAGCCTGTGCTCTGGCCCTGCTGCCCTCCCCCAGGACCCACAGTAGCCATGGCCCCTGCCCCATGCAGAATCCTGATGGCTCTTTCCTGCCCACAGCTCCATTCTGAACCTGCCAGGGGAGTCCACACTGCGACGGGACTTCCTGAGACTCCAACTGGCCAACAAGGAGCGTTCAGAGGCCTTGCGGCGACAGCAGCTGGAGCAGCAGCAGCGGGAGAACGAGGAGCACAAGCGGCAGCTGCTGGCAGAGCGCCAGAAGCGCATTGAGGAGCAGAAGGAGCAGCGCCGGCGGCTGGAGGAGGTGAGCATGCTGCCGGCTACCCCTGCACCCTCTGCCAGCTGTGGTCACTCCCCAAGCTTCCACAGAGAGCCCAGATCCCACTCTCGAGGCTGGGGCCACTGCCTGGTTGGTGCACACACACCTTGACTGCAAAGGGGGATGAGGCCTGAGTGCTCTCAGTCCCAGAAGACGGATGGTGTGGTCACTGTAGACATGTGGTTGAAGGCATCCACCCCTTCAAGTCTTGCTCAGTATCACCTTCTTGGTCAGGCCTTCCTTGACCACCTTACTTAAATTGCACCTCTCTCCCTGTGGCTTATTCTATTCCCATCCCTGTTTACCGCACTCTGACCACCTTCAGACATGCTCTGTGTAAGTCTCTACCTTCCTGCTATAATGTAAGCTCCACAGATTTGATCTCTTATTCCATCATTCCCTAATGTGCCTATAGAACTGTGCCCAGCACACAGTAGGTGACTCATGAACATTTATGGAATGGATGAGTTATATAAGTATGATCAAGAGGTGGGATACAGGTGTTAACGAAACCACAGAGAATAGGCAAATAAGTAGATGCCAAGTGTGGAAAAGCAGCGCCTGCCTATTGGTTCTCTTGTTAACCCTGGGAACAGCATTTCATGAGTCCTTCCCCACACCCTCCTTCAGGGCCTGTTCTTTAGCTGGTAGGCAAGGCCCACCTTCAGCAGCAGATGCTACTGTCAGCTGCATGGGAAACCACACTGCCAGCCACAGTCTCTTGCATGGCAGGTCCCCAGCGAGGCTCTGAACCTTGTGGTCACACAGACCTTTATTCAGGCCTCCTTCCCAGAAGCTTTCCCACGTCTCCAAGACCTCCATCCTCTCCAAGATAAATCAAAGCCTCTGGACAATTATGAAACTGAGAGTGCTGAGCTACTGGGGAAATTGGGCTGCAAATGAAAGGTTCACTAACTGCACAGTTATTGGGTAGTAATTTCACAGGTCTCCCAAACACCAGCTTCCTCCTCATTAATAGGTTTACAATGGTCTACTTGTTTTGTCAGGTGTCCACTGTAGAGTTAGAGGGTGGTGAATTGCAGACACCAAGAGCAGATTGCTTTTTAAATGGTACATCAAGGTCCGGCCTCCCTTGTTTAAATCAGCGAGGGCCTCAGTTCTACTTTGCAGTAAATCTCATCAACCTCATTATGTCCCTGGAATATTAGTTTCAGACCAGCAACAATAATACCCAACAGCTGCCATTATTGAGTGATTTCTGTGTGCCAGTTATCAGGCAGGATGCTTTGCTTATATCCCATATCTCATATCATTTTGCACATGTTCATTATCTGTGTGTAAAGTTGATATAGTTCTCATTTAACAAAGAGGAAACCGAGATTCAGGGAGGGGAAGTAACTGGTACCATATCACAGGGCTGGGAAGTGAAAGCAAGGATTTACACCCTGCGGTCCCTGGTCCCAGTGTAGGCCTTTTAAGTGTGGCTGTGTAATCAGAGCCTTGAACTGTGATCCTTAAAACTGGACCTTGAGGCTTTGGCAAGGAGCCAGTTTCTTTGCAATAGGCAAATAAAGCCCTTTGCAATCTAAGTTTATATTGTTGGTGTAAAGAATGCTAGTACATGTCGTGTTTGAAGTGCATCTGTTATCTGGTGTTCCAAGATTTATGATGCCAAAGACAGAGAGGCACTGTGGTGCTGTGGGACAGAAACCTTCCAAGGAGCAGGTGGGAGCAGGGTGAAGTGAGGCGTGGGCATGAGGCAGGTCTCAGAGGTGATGTGGATGGCACAGAAATGGGAGGCATCTGCATGACCTCTGGTTACCTTCCAGGCATAAGTGAAAATTCTCAGGCACTCACAGATATCCTCAGGTTTTGTCTTTCAGCCCTCCCAGGTCATTTGTGATTTCTTGTCTTGGCACCCCAGCCTGGGGCCACACCATTCCTTCAATCTCTCAGGCCACTCAAGGGCTAGGGCCTCTGCTGTTTAGACAAGGCCTCCTCCTTCAGACTTAGGACCAAACCCTGCCTTTCCTGATGCTTTCCTGGTGGGGCTCCTTCCCTTCAAGTGCATTTCCCAGGCCCCACTGACTCGAGCAGCTCAACCCAGAATCCTTGCCTTTTGATTCTCCTGTCTGACTACTTCACACATTAATTTCAGGCTGTAGGACCTTATCGTGCAACCCTGGAAAGTTCTCCCAATCATCCCTTAAAGCATTTAAGATTCTCAAGGATGCACACAGGCATGCACTTATACAAATTCCCTTCTTTTTCCTTTTTAATTGTAACACACACTCTTGGACTTAACATCCTCTCGATGGCTGCAGTCTCTTTTCAGAGGGCACATTGTTTCGTTCTGTTTTTATTTTTTAGATTTTCTTCCCCTCACACATGATGTGATTTGTTTCCACTTCATATGTTTATTCATTGAGTTACTAGAATAGTCATTTCTAATGATTATGAAGCGCTGACCACGTGACAGGCACTCGGGTCCGTATGTTGCATGAATTGTCTCATTTAATCCTCACGATAATCCTCAGTCTAAAGATAATGCGGCTGAGTCTTAGAGAGGTTAATAACTTGCTAAAGGTCACCCAGCTCGAGAAAAAACCAGGTTTCAAGTACAGGGGATTGGACTGCAGAGTCTAGGCACCAAGTCACTGCCTGTGTCCTGCCTCTGCAGTGACAAACTGTCTTTGGTTCTTTCCATGTTCTTTACCAGGCCTATACTTCTGTGGTCTTTTTTGTTGGTATGTTTAACTTCAGTACTGAGGATTGAACCCAGGGCCCCACACATACTAGAAAGCACTGTACCGCTGCTATCCCTCAGCCCTTTTTATTTGTTATTTTGAGCCATGGTCTTGCTAAGTTGCCGAGGCTGGCCTTGAACTTGTGATCTTCCTCCCTCCTCCTCCTCCCAAATTGCTGGGTTTACAGGCCTGTGCTACCATGCCTGTGGTCTTCTACCTTGGACGTTTAGGGATTTTTGAGCAAGACCAAAGAAGCTATGCCCAGCAGGTACTCAGCTCTGAGCTGTGAGACCTCCTTTGTGGCTATTCTTTTGTGGAATTTAATGGAGATTCTGTCATGAATGCAATCAGAACTCAGCTTGGTGAGGCCCAGGCATCCGAAGGCACACCAAGATGTGGCTTGCACAGGAGGAGTCTTCACACATGAGGACATGACCCTCTGCTCCATGTGACAATGAGAATGAACCTTGGATTCTCACTAGAAACAGGAATTTATGGACACAGGCATCAGCCTATACTAGCGTCATCTTTCTGTCCTTTATCTTGGCCTAGAGCTCAGTAGAGCAGAATGAGAAATACTCGACACTCAGATGGTTATAAATTCTGAACCCCTAATGATGGTACTGTCTTCCACCAGGGACAGACCCTTGCTGGATCCTATCAATGACTGCCATCCCAGCCAGGATGAGCACTTTGTGTGTCCTGAGCAGGAACTTGGCTTACAAAGGCACATAGAAAGAGCTAAAGTCCATGGTTCATCTTGAGAATTTAGCTTTCTTGGGGTCAGATGGAGTTTTTTAGGCATCCTGAGAGAGAGAGAGAGAGAGAGAGAGAGAGAGAGAGAGAGAGATTACAGGTTCCAAATAAAGGCCACAGCCACCCCCTTTGGTCACACGGGACTGTGTAGGAGGCCCTGCATGTCCTTTGCTATTTATGGGTAATCATGTGGATCTGAGTAGGTTAGTAATCAGTACCTGTATATTCTTGGAAGGACAGTGACTCTACACTGAATAGTGTCATTTATCAGCTTTAAGAAAAGCACATGACTTCTGGCCAATTAGAAAGTGCAGACCATACTCAGGTGTTGGCCAGTGATAAATTATAATTAATAACTTAAGTTCCAGGACTTGATTCAACTCAGCTAAGGTGAACAAATAGAAGAAAAGACATAGATAACCTCCTTAACTTCCACTCAGTTCAGCAAGAATTTCCATTACTTAACTTAGGTTTACAACTTCTTTCATTATGTATCACAGAGTTAGTGTGTGAGAATGGAGGCTCCGGTAACCGGCACCCATGATCCCAACTGCTCAGGAGGCAGAGGCAGAAGAATTGGAAGTTCAAGGCCATCATGAGCAACTTCATGAGATCCTGTCTCAAAACAAAATATAAAAAGGACTGAGGATGCAGCTCAGTGGTATAGCACTTGCCAACATGTGTAAGCCCTCGGGTTCAATCCCCAGTACTTGGGTTGGAATAGGGTGCTGAAGATATTACACCTCCTACTCTGGTTATCTCAGACTAATTTTATGACAGATTCATGGTGATTTTTTGACGCTGCTTAAGAATTCTGAGCCAGGCGCAGTGGCACATGCCTGTCATCCTAATGGCTCCTGAGGCTGAAGCAAGTGGATGGCAAGTTCAAAGCCAACCTCAGTGACTTAGTGAGGCCCTGAGCAACTTAGTGAGACCCTGTCTCAAAATAAAATAGAAAAAGTGCTGGGGATTGGCTCGTGGTTAAGTGCCCTGGTGTTCAATCCCTGGTACCAAAAAAATAAAGGAATTTTTATAGGATAATAGTGTTTTTATATTTTGTTTCAACTGTCTGAGAGCATTCTGTACCTTCATTTTAGGGGGATATCTTGAAGTTACAGGAAGGACCAAATTGACCTGAGGAGTACCACCCTGCTTCACAATTTTATTTTTCGAGAATTGAGTTGTTTTTCAAGCCATCAAGGTCTCATCTAGTCCCCTTCAAGACCTTGATAACATTGTCCAGTTGCAAAAGCAGCAGGTTTTTAGCTAAAAACTACTCTGCTGTTTGGTTCCATCACCTGAAAAAAAAACATTTAAAAGAAATACCACTAGTATCTTATTAGCCATTAACAGTGGAGCATGAATTTACAAAATAGTGCCTTGCAGCCTAAAAATGTGAATTATAAATAAGTCTCTAACATTTAACTGTGAGTGAATAGGGGCTTTCAAGGACATTGGGCTCATTTGTTTTTTATAAGTGTAAGGTGGAATTGAAACCTTTTTCTTATGCCTGCAGGCAGTCATCCAGTAAATATTTAGTAAGCCCCTCTGCTGGGCATGCCGGACACTTGGAATACAGACTGCCCTTATGAAGACCAGATCAGTGAGGAAGATAGGTAGTTAGTCCCAGAGCAGTCAGTAATTGTCTTTATGGTGACCACAGTGGCAGAGAAGGCCTGCTAAGAGAGAGGACACCCCAGGGACAATGAGCGGAGCCTGGCTTGGAGGTCAGATGGCCAGAGTCCCACTAAGGAAGCTGAGCACAGACTGGGAAGATGTGAGGCAAGGAAACCCAGGCACAGCCCTGCAGGCCAGCTCAGTTACTTTTTTTTTTTTTTTTTTTTTTTGGTACCGGGGATTGAACCCAGGCATGCTTTTAACCACTGAGCCATAAACCCAGCCCTTTTATAAATACCTTTATTTTATTTGTTTATTTTTTTGTGGTACTGGGGATCAAACCCAGTGCCTCACACATGCTAGGCAAGTGCTCTACCACTGAGCCATAACCCCAGACCCCAGCCCTTTTATTATTATTATTATTATTGTTGTTGTTGTTTTATTCTGAAACAGGGTCTTACTAAGTTGCTAAGGTGGCTTTGAACTTGGGATCTTCCTATCTCAGCCTTCTGAGTCCCTGAGATTACAGGTATATGCCACCAAACCCAGCCCAACTCAGATACTTTTGAATTTCATTTTAAAAAGAGTGGGGAAACCATTCCAATCAATGGAATACAGTCGCATCTACCTGTGGAAAGTGAAACTGTGGCTACTGCAAGTAAAGCAATGGGAAGGGAGTAAGTGTGGGTGGGGAGATGAATTAGTCCAGAGAGGGGTGCTGCTCTGTGCGCCTGGTGGTAGAGTGGGGATTGAGGCAGCTCTGGCCTGGGACATGCAGGACGTGATGATGGATTAGTCCTCAGATGAAGGAGAGCGAGTAGTGGCAGAAGGTTCCCCCATGTTGGACTGGGCCATGTGGGTGGGAGAAGAAGAGAAAGACCAGTTCAGACGTAATGAGACTGAGACACGTATGAGCTTGCACGTGGTGATGCCCAGGATGCAGTTGGTTTAGGATGATACAACCACCCAAGAGGGGCTGGGATGGAAAGCAGGGGAAGTGTTGGTTGGTGGTAATACAGGTATACATTGAGAAGTGGACAGAATCTGGGCCTAAGCTCTGGGAACTCAGAGGGAGAGAAGCCAGTAAAGAAAACTGAAGCTTCAGCATGAGGGTGAGTTGAAGGGGCCAGCTCTGCAGAATGCTACCCAAAGACCAAGTAAGACAGCAGCACCTTTTGGTTTCAGTGACAATGACAAAACTTAACATGTAGTTTCTGTGTAGTGCTCTCTAGAAAATGCTGTCATTTCCTCTCTGTGGGAAGGGGAGCAGCCTCTCAGGCAGTGAAAGTTGTCAGTTTGAACCTGAGGGCACTGTGTGCTCCCAGCATGGCCTGGCCACCCTCTTCCATCCCCACTTCCTGGGCCAAGCTTATGTCTACCACCAAAGCCATCCTGAGGATTATCCAGGAAAATGGAAAGAACTTTACCCACTGCCAAGAGCTGGAAGGATTATTTTAGTCAGCTTTTTTGCTGCTGTGACTAAAGGCTCTGACCAGAACAACTGTTAAAGAGGAAAAGTTTATTTGAGGGCTCACAGTTTCAAAGATCTAAGTCTAGAGAAGGTCAGCTCCCTTCCTCGGGGCTCAGGGTGAGGCTGAACATCATGGCAGAAGAATGTGGCAAAGGGAAACAGCTCACATCATGGTAATCATATAGCAGAGAGAGACTCCAGCTCTGGATACAAAATATATACCCCATAGCCACGCCCCCAATTAGCCACTTCCTCCAACCACCTGCCTCTCATTACCACTCAGTTAATCTGATCAGGGATTAATTCCCTGATTGGGTTAAGAGTCTCACAATCCAATCATTTCTCCTCTGAAAATTCTTGCATTCTCACACATGAACTTTTGGGGAACACCTCACATCCAACCCATAACACAGATCTTACTTTTAAAAGATGTGTCTAATTCAGCCCAAAAGTTGCTAAGGACGTTTGGAGACCTTTGGTGGCTAGGTGCTTATCCGTTTGTCATCAGCTTTTGCTCATGTTCTCTAGCATTTGCTTTGCACTTGGGGTAACCGGATGGTCTCACAGAACCTATCCAGCTGGAGGCCAGACCCAGGGAAGTCACCAGAGTAAACATGTGTTTGTTGAACCTAAGTAATTTCTCCCAGATGCTCTGAGACAACCCCCCTCCCCCGACCACCATCCCCACCAAAAAGTAGAAGAGCAGAGGGAAGCTACACGTCTGTTGAAGAGTCACCATGCAGGACACATGTTGAAGCTCTCAAACTTCTTAGACAACAGGGTGTGAATTAAAATATGTTGGAAGGAAAGTAGGATTTTGGTTATGAGCAGCAACTCTAGACCCCAAGACTGCCAAGGACCAGTCCCAGCTTTCTTCCTTAGATGTGAACATCCGTTCACATTCCTGTGCCTCAGTTTCCTCATTTGGAAACCTGGGAATGACAATAGCCTTTGCTTTATGAGGCCAAGAGGAAGCATAACTGAGGTTGTTCATAGAAAGCCTCAGAACCTCAGCATTACATTCTGAAGTTGCTATAGTTAGTGACATGGGTACCTTAGACTAAAATCAAGAGGAATGAGTTTTCGAAGTTTGAGCTCCTGTATGTCCTGCAATGCAGAATTCTTGAATTCATTAAAAGATGTTTACCAACAGGTAAGCATCTTTTCATATTTTAGGAAGAATATTGTTACAGTGCTAAGAGGAATTCAGTTATGTCATTAAGAGAAAAAATATCTAATAGTTTTTAATTGGCTAGCTGGTAAGTTAGTGCAGAAGTAAAGTTCATCAGCACTGCAGGCCAGGAGGCCAAGCTTGAGAAAACCCCTCAACCTTGCTGCACCTCACCTTCCTTACATGTACATACAGTACAGTGATATTTAGTTTGCAGGATTATATATATATATAATATTTGATACTGGGGATTGAACCCAGGGGCATTTTACCACTGAGCCACATCCCCAGACCTTTTATGCATTTTATTTCGGGTCTCACTGAGTTGCTTAGGGCCTCACTAAGTTGCTGAAGCTGGTTTTGAACTCATGGTCCTCCTGCCTCAGCCTCCCGAGCCACTGGGATTACAGGTGTGCGCCATTGTGCCCAGCTCCAGGATAATTTTGAGAAAAAAATAAACCATATACATAGTAACCTGGCACAATGCCAGACACAAGAAATGGATTGATATTGCTAGGTGAATATTTTATTATTTTGGAAACAATAATTGCAAAGTATTGTTAGTTTTTATCTTAACAATTCTCTGTGTAGACAGCATTTTTCTATTCCCGCTTTCCTTAATGCCCTTACATACCTTCCCTGGTTGCTGTAAAACCTGGACTTTTCCATCTTCTTTTGAGGGACTGAGAGCAGCCCTTCCTTTGTGTCTGTCTGTTTGCTGTTCCTTTTGCCAGCATCCCCATCCTTGCCTGTGGTTGTACCCCACTTAGCAGGGCCAGCTGCCACCTTGAGAAGTCAGCTCTTCCCAGGGAAGCCCAGAGGACTTCCCCTGGAGATACTTTGCCTCTTAATGGATGCTCTCTCCAGTGTGTCTTGCCATCATTTCCAACATGTGTAATTATGATCCCGTTTTTGCCACCAAATGGCTACACGAAGTCTCATCTCCTACCAGTATCTAAACAAACCCCAAAAGAAGATAAGAGATCTTATGTTGTCTGAATAGTAAGTTTCGAGGGCACTAGGGATACAGCATCTCCAGAGTGATCCTTTTACCAGGAAGGTGGGCACCAGGCAGTCCAGTCAGAGATTACCTGGGTTTCAATCCTAGCTCTGCCACTTACTGCCTTTGTCATTTTGAGCCAGGCATAACTTTTTTATGTCTAAATTTGCCCATTTATAAAATAGGCTAGTAATTACAGATAGTGAGTTAATATATATGAAGCATTTAGGATAGTACCTGGCACCTGGTAAATACCTAAATAAGTTCAAAAAGAGGGTAGCGCATGAAGGGAAGAATCTTTACTTCCCATTACCAGCCTGGTTGTTCCTATCCTACATCTTGTCTTTCCAGGGTGAGGGTTCCCAGTTGCATGCAGTCTGAGCATGCTCAGTGGGCAAAGCAGGAAATAGGAAAATCAGTGTAGCTTTTCACCCATGCTGCTTTTCCACCTGTTGGACACACACTGAGGCCCTCAGCCAGAAGAAAGCACTGTGAGGATAATTCCACTTCAGAACCTGGAGTGTTAATTCATTGGCACTGCTGAGAAGCAGCCTTTATGTCACTTAATCATTAACTCTAGGCATCCCAGTATGTCCTGTGAGCTGCAGCCCGCTGGTCAGGGGCAGAGTGGCCTTTTGTTCCTAGACATTATTAGCATCAGCACAAAGCCGGATGACTTCCTTGCTGGGCTTTTGCTCTGTTATTTCGGTAGCTGAACAGAAATTAGGAAACCACTGGGAGCCAGGCTGGCAAAGTGGATGCTCATTGTCTGGGATGGGGCCTGCCCACAGCTTCTGACAGTCGTCACAGTCACATGAATGTCTGAATCACACTCGTGCTTCAGGAAGGCGTGCTGTCTGTGTGGACATAGGAACCCTGCTTCCCAGCAGATCCCAGAGGGGCTTTTTGTCCTCACTTGCCTGCCCTGCAACAGGAGGTGTGGCCTTATCTGCCCATCCCGGGATCCCACCAAACTGAGGAAGTTGGGATGAAATTCCTACGCCGTAGTTTAAAATGCTGCTAAGATTTGAAGTCCTTGTGCCCAGATCTCTTCCTATATTTTTTAAGGAATGAGAAAGCATTTTATACTCAAAGCATTTCAGACTGGTCCCTTAGAGTTAGGCAGCTGCTGCCCTCCCCCCTCTCCAGGATGCCTCCCGTGGATTTAGGGTTTGCTTCCAGTGCCCACTGGTCTGGGCACCACACACCTGCCTTCCATGGCCCAGGGTCTTCATGGAGCCTTTTTTATTAGACCTAGTCTATGTTTCTGGTATTCCACAGTTTTCCTTCTTATTTATAACCACAGAACTATGACAACAAAATAGTTTCACTCAAAGAATTATTTCACATGACATTTAAATTGAATTGTTTTCATCTCAACTCTTGTTTTCAGGGAGCAGTTTTATAGAATCATAGAGCCTATGAAACATAAGGGACTTCAAAAGTGATCTGAACCAATTCTTCTCTGAAAGCAAGAATCCCTTTGAGACACAGTATTCTTCAAACAGGGTCATTTAACCTGTTTGGCATATCTTGCCTTACACATCCATGGACTTGATGTGGTACCTTCTAATATTAGAAAATGTATCTTGTTGTTGATTGAAGTCCTTGTGATAGCTCTGCATTGATGCCAATTATTCCAAATAAACTAAAATGCCTTCCGCATCATTCTTTGAAATGTTTTAGGGTAATAATCCTATTCTTCTCCAAACATCAACCCGTTTCTTTCTAAATATGATATAATTTAACATCTTTGGTATCATCTCAGGTGTGCTGGAGTGGCCCTCTCTTTAATAAACTGGCTTTATAATATGCTTAATAACACTCAGCGTGCATCATAACACTCTGCATCTGAGGCTCTGCAATAGTCAGCTGTCCTGTTTCTGTGGCAAAATACCCGAGAAAAACAACTTAAAGGGAGGAAAGGTTTATTTTGGCTCACAGTTTTAGAGTTTTCTATCTATGGTTATCTGGCTCTACTCTTAGGGGCCTATGGTGAGGCAGAACATCATGGCAGAGAGCCTATGGTGGAGCAAAGCTGCTTACCTAATGATTGCCAAGAAGCAGAGAGAGAGAAAGAGAGAAAAAGGCTGAGATCCTTGAAGGTTATGCCCCTGATGACCTGCTTCTTCCAACAAGGCCCTACCTCCTTGAGTTTCCACCACCTCCCAAAAGCTGGGGACCAAGCCTTCAACCCATGGGCCTTTGGGAGGACATTTCAGATCAAACCTATAACAAGGGCTCATTCAAAGGCTTTGGAATCATGACAGAAGGAATTTGAGGCTTTCGACTGCACCTGACTTGTGCACTGTCCTGCAGAGCCATCAGCACCAGGTATTACAATCGCGCTATTTTTGTCCCTCTCTGTGATGCCCAGGAAAACCCAAGTAGCTGTTCTCCTTGGGGAAACAGAGGCTCAGAGATGCTAAGGAGCTGGTGACTAATCACATGGACTAGCATCCATAGAAAAGGCAGAACAGAATTCTTCATTAAGACAGCCCGAGGCTCAGGCAGCTAACACCTTTGTCTCTCTTTCTTGGAGCACAGAGACTGACTTGTGCATGTGTGTGCTTGATAGCACTTGGCCATGGGGCTGCCTGTGCATCAAAAGTTGCCCTGGGAGTGCAAAGAAAAGGCTTCGTTTAGGCAGCTAATTAAAGTAGATACAGAGAGAAAGGAATGACATCTATCTAGCCTGTCTAGCTTTACTAGTGTTCTCTGGTTGTTTCTGTGAAGAAATGAGAGGGTACAGTGAAATCAGAGAGAGAAAATGGCCACTTGAAAAAGCAAAAAAAACATCCTTCACTTTGGATATGCAGATGCCTCAACCTACTTCTTGCAAATCCATAGTGGCGGCACAGCCAGAGCCAGACACAGAGTACATCTAGCTTAGCCCTTACCAACTGGGCAACATGCTGGCCTGAGTGTGCCTTGATTTCCCTTTCTGTCAAATGGGAGTGATGACTTAGTAGTATCTATCCCAAAGCGCTGTGGTGGGAATTAAATGTGCTAATAGGAATAAGGGCTCAGAACCATCATAGGAAGCTCTGCCTATTTGTTCTTACTGACAATGATGATTATTATCTTCTTATTATTATTTTTTATTTCATTATGTTGCTGTGTAATGAATTCAGAGGATGACTGCTTTATCATTCTCGTGTCTTACTAAAATAGATGATTTGGAATCCCAGTTTGGGTTGCAAGGAATCATGTCCTTGCCCTGCAGTGGTTGGTTTGCAATGGTCTTTCCAAAGCTGCAACTTTAGCAACTGGTAAATGGACAAATGAAGTGCCCAGAAGTTTGAATACCTCATGTCACACATACAGCTCCTGTGCAACTTGTATGGACTTGTCCTGTTTAAAGCGAGGAGCATGTGTGATGTGCAGTCCATTCAAAAGACCACACTGGGTCCTTTCATTCCTAGTGCCTTTGAACAGAGCCCCTGTGTTCAGGGGATGGTTTGAGGTACTTCCCAAGGAGCTCGACGTGATGCGGCACAGGCTGCTTTCCTGTCCTCTGGAGGCCAAGCCAGGTCTTCCACACTCACAGTAGGGTCCCTTTTTCACCATTTCCAGGAGGTCACCCAAGCTGAAAAACAAGAGAAGCTCCCAAGGGCAACTCAGAATTCTGCTTTTTCTCACTTCTTATTCTGAATTGCTAGTAGAATTTTGCTTTGTGAGGTAGCACATCCTTGCTCAGGCTCTTGGAATAAACACAAGGTTACTTGATGTGACCCCCTCATGGAAAGTGTGGGTGGAGGTGACTTATTCAAGGTCATAAAACATTCCCTCATTTTTTAAACAAATATTTGGAGAGCACACTGCTATGTGGTCTTCAGTGTTCACCTTAGTGGCTGTGCAGGACCAGAATCTAGTCTGTTTCTGATCACACATTCTTCCCCTCACTATCACCTTCTGCCCTCCTGGAATGACATGTGACACTGCAGCTATCAGATGTTCATTCTCAAATGTAGATGTTACCTCTGAGTCCAGATATCAGAAATGGGGTGTGTGTAAAAGACAGGCCCAGGGCAAAGTTTCTTTTTCTTCTATTTATTTATGTCTTTCTTTATGACTTTTCATCATTCTGTGTTTTAGTCAGCTTTTTGATCGCTGCGACCAAGAGATCTGACAAGAACAGTTAGAGGAGGAAAAAATTATTTGGGACTCATGGTTTCAGAGGTCTCAGTCCACAGACAGCTGACTTCATTTGTCAGGGCCTGAGATGAGGCAGATCATCATGGCAGAAGTGTGAGGCAGAGCAAAGCAGCTGGGAACATAGCACCAGGAAGCGGAGAGGGAGATCCCCTCAACAAGGACAAAATGTATACCCCAAGGGTACCCAAGTACCCACCTTCTCCAGCCACACCCTACCTGCCTTCAGTTGCCACTTAGTTAATCCCTATCAGGAGATTAATACGCTGATTAGGTTAAGGCTATAACCCAATCATTTCACCTCTAAACTCTCCTGCATTTCCTCACATATTAGCTTTTGGGGTTCGCCTCATATCTAAACCATGACATCCTAAAAAGAGGACTTAAGGTAGTCTACAGAGTTTACTCCAGCCACTGTGCACAAAATACACAAGGAAAGAAAGTAGAACATAAAGTGGGAAAGAAAATAAAATGAAAGCAGGAGCAGGGTGGGCTCACAGCATGCCTGCATGACATGGTATCCAGCGCAGTTGCCTGAGGTGGCCCCAGTCCAACCCTGAGAGTCTTAGCACCAAAGAAAAGAGGCAAACTCAAGCAGCCCGGAGTTGGGAGTTGTACTGTCCATCAGAGAAGAGCAAACCAGTCACTCAGGGCAGTTTTCTGGGGCCACTGACAACCTGCACACTTGTCCAGGAGTGGTTGGGTGGATTCTGCTTTGAAGGCTCGGGATAATATTCCTGCCATAAACACAGTGATTACTCATATTCAGCTATTCCCATGACATTGTAAAATGCCATTTTTTGGCACTACAGTTCATCAAAATCACTGTTCCAAGAACTAGAGCACCCTGGTGCAGGCGCACACCTTTCTGCTGATCTAAAATGATCTAAGAAGGGCATTACAAAAGGAAAGGAGGACCATTTCACAGCCTTGGTGATGAACATCCGTGAGGGCGATTTCTTACAACCAGGCCTTTAGTAAGAATGTTTGTACTTAAGGGTTGAGGCGGTATTCTCTGGCAAGAATTTAAAGAGCAAAAATGCTGCAGGGTCAACTTGGAATAAATGTGTTACTTTTGGAAGTCCCCTGAGCAGGGAGACAGGATTAATATTTCCTCATTACAATTAACTAACCTGTTCACTTGATAGTACAGACCACGCCTCCACCTGGAGGTATCCCAAGGAGAACATCCATGGGGAAAAATCATAATTTCCCCCAAAAAAGTCATTCTTGTGGGACACTAACTGAAGACAACAGGTGCTAAAAGATCCTACAGACCGACTCCATAGAGTAAGGCAACAGCTATTTTAACCTAAAAAAAAAAAAATTACAGGATAGATGCTATCAATCACCCCTCAAACAGGAAAATATACTTAGAAACTTATAAGAGCCCACCAGATGGCTAATTTTAAGGGATATCCCTTTTGACAATGCTTCCAAGAAGATTTAGATGAAAATAAACTTCTCGGCCATGGAGAACCTATCAAGAGTTTTAGAGAAATTGACAGAAGGACCACTATAAATGTTATACATCATTTGAATATAATCTAAAAATACTGTTTGAGTCTTCCCTGCCCCATTCATTCCAGCTTAGACTCTTATTCCCTTATTTTATCTTTCTATCTTTCTTTAAGATGGCAAATGGGTACCTTGCCAGCACTAGTTATAGGTGACTATCTTTTTAGATACATATTCTCATGTCCTATATGTACTCATCATAAAAGGATGTTCTGGCCAGTAAGGGCTAAGGAAGGGCATAAAAAGGCAAGGACCTGGTCCCAAGCTCTGCAGGCTGTTGTTTATCTAGTGCAGTATTCAATACGGCAAACATCAGTGACGTCAGCCCAGAGTGAGAAATCGTGGGAGATAAAACCTGAAATGGAGACACCTTTCAACCTAGATTGTGAAGTTGGTAATGATGTGATATAAACTGTAAGTATTGATTGGATGAAAAGTGCCACAAAAAATGTAAGGGGATACTCACGTCCTCTGGGGCCCCAAGTTTCTTAACTCTGTTCAGTTCAACAAACCTTGATGTATAGCCAAGCCCTGTGCGAGAGGTGGAGGGTTAAGAGAGAATCAAGCATGGGCCTTGTCCTCAAGGAGCTGCTTCAAACAAGAGTCATTGGAGCTCTGTAACAGTGCCTGCTTGGAGCCCTGGTCTTTCTTTGACATGTTTTGATATGTCCCCTCAAAACCCCCATGCCCAGGAGGAGAGAGAGCAAACATCTTTCCAGGAAAGACACCAACATTGAGACATAGCAGCTGGAAATTGGCAGGGTGCCCTTAGAAGACTGAGGAAGTAATTTATTTTTCCAGCTTCGCCACAGGAACTGTAGCCCGGGCATATGCCTCCATGTGTCAGCAGTGGCTGATTGGAGTGAGATCATTCTTAATTATTAGTCACTTTTGAGTGTCTTCCTCCAAAACTGTGGAGTACTTGGGAAGCCAGACCCTCTTGAGTTGTAATCAATACTGTATACACCTTGCCCAGGAACCTGCCTGGCATGTAATTATAAAACAGTATTGATTCCTGGCAGAGGGGTTGAAAATGTACAAATTCTTCACCAAAAAAAAGCTAAATCTTCAGAAGGTTTAATTTTTCTCCCTCAAGAAAGAGACCAATGGTTGGAGTTCAAAAAAAAAACAAAAACAACTTGAAATATTAGATAAATTAGGGCTATTTCCTGCCAGGAGACAGATCTGTACACATAATTATTTTAGTCTCTGGGCTGGCACTGATTGACTTCTGTTGAGTGTTGGAAACGTCTCTGTTTTGGGTCTGTAATCCAAATTATTCAGTCGGTTCCTATGATGATGTTTTCTCCGCGTGTCCTCCAGTGTTGTTTTTCTATAAAACAAATAATTGCTGGTCTGGTACCAATGAGTTCCTGCTTTTCCTGCTCTTCTTTGTCATACCATCTAGTATGCCCCATGGCCAGGAGCTCCACCCTCTCAAACATGCCCGTCATCACCAAATTCTGCCCATTTTATTTTGGCTTGTTTCTGATTTCTGCTTCTCAATTGGCATCCACTGCAGTCCTATTCGAGTGACTGGAATCTGGATAGGTTTCAGTCTTCCTTCCTTTTGGCCGCATCTCCAAAGGCGGCCTTTGTGAAACACCCTCACAGCCTGCCTTTGCTACCTCCTCCATACCCCGTCACCTCCTACCTCACCCAGAGAAAGTCTTCATACTGCCTTTCATCTTCCAGCCTGACCCCTTCCCATGGCTGTTGGGGCCATTTTGAAAATGCACATCTGATCGTGTCATTTGGCTGCAGCAAGCCCTCCCTCCAGTGGCTCCCTGTTACCTGTAATCTAAGATGGACAACTGCTCACCAATCTGGAAATGATAGATGTTGACTCTCGATGATGCAGCTTACTTCCCAAGACTCAGAGGTTCCCAGAAGATGGTGGATATGGAGGACTGCAGTGAGGGCTACAGTGGGAAAGTTGCTTTGGGGGCTTCTTGGCATTTTGAGAATCTGTGGTTGGTTTAGCTGGGGCTTCACAGTGAGCTTTTGCTCAAGGCTCCTTCTCTGGTTGTGCAGAGCTGGCTTGTCAGTGTGAGATGGTTATGATCCACTCTGTCCCAGGAACCTCATGCCTCCATAGCCACACGGTGAAGGGTCCTTGAGAATCTCTCAAGGGAGTGGGCCCCTTGGTCTGTTCCTTCTGAACCTTGTATTTAAAGAACAAATCTCAGTGCCAGTACAGCGATCTGACACAAAAGGCCTGTAGCCTTTCTCAGATGGGTGCTGAGGATATGTTGTATGGGGAAATACTTGGTTTTGTGTGACAGTCCTATGCACTGCAATATTTTTGGCATTTCTGGCCCCTCATAGTAAATGCCAATCATGTTCCTCAGTCACTGGGACAACCTGAAAAAAAACCCTCCCATGCCCCCACAGTTCTGTATGACCAGATATGGGTAACAGTACCACCCCCACTTGAGAACCATCAGCTCCTATAACCACTTGGCTTCATTTGAACTTCCCCTAAAATGTTCTCTCTTCTGAGAGTACAATTAATGGCCAGATCTTTCTGTCACTCCTCTTTTCCCTTCATCTGATACAATGTTAAGAGCTTAGATGCTGGTGACACATTGCTGACTTTGAAATCAAGCTCCACTATTTAAGGGCCATGACCTTGAACAAGGGCATGACCTTGAACAATTACTTAAACTCCCTGTTCCTCAGTTTTCCCCTATAAAATGGGGATAATAGTATAATATTTAACTCCGAAGACCTGTGAAGATTAAATAAAGCATCTAAGGCACTTAACCCACTGTCCAGTGTCAGGGGCTCGGTAGTGGTTTGAGTGATCATGATGATGTCCCTGAGCATAAGGTTTTACTGTGACAGAAGCAGAAGTTGATGCTTACAAAGGAATAATTCTAAAAACAGAGGCAGCTTGATATATGAGAGTCTTGGCCTGGGTGGGACTTAATAAGTTTTGTTCCCCCTTAGCCATTAGTGTTACTGGTTACTGTATAGTCTTGAATGTGCCCTTCACTCCTCTGGTTCTTAGATTCTCTATAAAATATTTCTGTTTTGTGGTGTCAAAAAGATCGAATGACATAGCACAGTAGAAAATCCTATGAATAGTTTGATGATAGGTAATAAGCAGCTGTCAAGCCTTGGCCTTTCCTAGCCCTGGTTTGAAAACCCACCCACTCCTGGGAAAGCACATAACAGGAACTCCTTGGTGAGAGTCTTCTCTCATGGTAAATGGCAGGTGTTCTGCATGACCCCCTCCCTGCCCTGTGCCCCCAGTAGCCCAGGACACACAGAGCCTTGGAGCAGTTGGCATCTCTCCCTAGGTGCTCATGTCCATGTCCAGCTGGTTTCTTACAGCACACCCTGCCCCCTCCCAGCTCGTGTCCACTGACATCATGGTTGTCTGCTTGTGGCCCCACAGCAACAAAGGCGAGAGAAGGAACTGAGGAAGCAGCAGGAGAGGGAGCAGCGCCGGCACTACGAGGAGCAGATGCGCCGGGAGGAGGAGAGGAGGCGGGCAGAACATGAGCAGGTAACATGCAGCAGGATGGGAGTTCCAGGCTTGGTCCCCATGTGACCACCGCGTGTCTCTCATGTTGTGGGTCACCTTCTCCTGGACTCTCGGTTAAGGTTTTTATTCTTTCTCCAGCAACTGTTCTCACCTATTCAAAAAGTCAAAAGCACAGCCTTGGCAATGGCCATTGGTTCAGTCTTGCTCCCTACCCAGGCCAGAGTCCCCTGACATGCCTGAGTCTTCAGATTCACAGCCCTGGGGATCTGATGGGAAGGTAGCACTGAAGCATGAAAAACAAACCAAGCCCTACTCCTCCAGTGCTTGAGGGGAGGTTTTCCTCTCTTGTACTCCCTGTGCATTGATTCAGACCCCTCTCTTTGCTAGAATCATATTCTGATAGCAAGTGAGCCTGCAGGAGGATTCCATTGCAAAGACGGTGCATGATGGCATTTCACAATTGCTTTACACCTGCTGCTTGCACAAGAGCCTTAGAACTTTATAGCATTGTTAATTCTGGGTACTCCATAAAGAGAGGAACCTGGAATGGAAAGCTTTTAAAATGTAACTGTGGGTTTATTAAAACCAAGTAGTAACAGTAAAATGCCAAGCCATCTCAGTCAGCTGTTGTAGGCAGAGGGCTGGTGCTTCTGACTATGTTGAAAGGCTTTGGCTTTGGCTTGGCAAACTCTTCCTGTTTGATAAGGGTGTTGGGTATTTTTTCCCCTCCTTCTTTCTCTACTTTTCTTGCAGCACTTGTCACCTTTGAAATTACTGGTTCTTTTTCTCTCTCTTTCTTTCTTTCTCTTCCTCCGAATTCTCTGCTGCCTACCTCTCCAGGAATACATCAGGCGACAGTTAGAGGAGGAGCAGAGACAGTTAGAGATCTTGCAGCAGCAGCTACTGCATGAACAAGCTCTACTTCTGGTAATGGGAAAGCCACGAGCCAGCTGTCCTGCTCTGTATCCATTGTGTGTGTGTGTGTGTGTGTGTGTGTGTGTGTGTGCGCGCGCGCGTGCAGTTCCAAAGAAGGTGCTGGGCATGGTGACACTTGTCTATAATCCCAGCTCCTTGGGAGGTCAAGGCAGGAGTATTGCAAGTTTGAAGCCAATCTCAGCAACTTAGCAAGCACAGACTGCTAAGGGCCAGGGATATAGTTCAGTGGTAAAGCACCCCAGTATCCTACCAATAAAAGGAGGGGGGCAGTTCTCCAAGCCTTGAAGACCGGAAAATCTCACAGAAACTTAATGCATTTCCTGACCCAATTTGCCGAGGCCTAATACTTTTAATACAATTGTTATGCATTCTTTATTAAATCCATCTATTTGTGAAACTCTAACATGAATCCAGCCTTATTATAAGTTCAGACTGCTTTTGAGACCCACTGTGTTTATTGCAGAGTAATTTTTGAGACCATTTGCACCATGCTGGAATATAATCACAGCAAAATGCACCTTTTCCATAAGAACCCACTCTGCTCTGCAGTCATATTTCATTTGCAGACTATTAGTTTTACCCTTATGATGGGAACATTTTGTGTTCCCTGCTCATGCGGCGTCCACTTGAAGTACTTTTTTTTATTATTATTGCATTGCTCTCCAAATGGGCTGCTTGGTGTATTTTTTTTTAACTGAACTGATATTTTTTAGCCTGTACTTAAGCTTGCTAATGACTTTTGTTCGTCTAAGGTTTATTAAACAAAAGATGATTTATGTTTATTTTTAGTTCTGTACTTAACTATGCATGTTTGAATGATTTAATTACTAAATTAGGAAGTGGTTGGCTACTTATGGAGGTTGTGTGCTGACCATCCAACTGTCCTTGTTACTGCCATTTTCTCGGTTGCAATTCATCAGGGACAAGTCACTTTGAATGTGGTGGTAGTTTGTAGGATTGCCACTAAAATGACAGTCTTCTCCTTAAATGACACATTCTTGTGTGGATACTAACCCCAAACTGGAGTTTATTTCTGTGCATACCTGACATCCTCCTGTATTTCTATTAACGTGTAAGGTCCTTTGTTGCTTAGATTTTTGCGTCACTGCATGCTTCATCACTACTGCCCAGTGGTTTTTTCTGGGATGATTTGGCCTTTTTTTTTTTTAAACTCATCTTTCCTGGTCTGGGCAGGAGTATAAGCGCAAACAATTGGAAGAACAGAGACAAGCAGAAAGACTGCAAAGACAGCTTAAGCAAGAGAGAGACTACTTGGTTTCTCTTCAGCATCAGCGTCAGGAGCAGAGACCCATAGAGAAGAAGCCACTGTACCACTACAAAGAAGGGATCAGCCCCAGTGAGAAGCCAGCATGGGCCAAGGAGGTAAGCAAGCAAGGGTAGCCATGCCCTCCAGCCAGGCTTTCCCCTGCATGAGTGCATCCCTCAGAAGTGCAGAGTCCGCTCCATGCCATAGTTGGAAGACAGCTCATCACAGGACACAGTTTTTGCCACTGGAAGAACCACAACATCCTTTCTGTAGAGAAATAGCCAGGCATTTTACTCTGCTATGGTTCTATTTTGTGTGTGTGTCTTTGTGGTCATAGTGGGGTTTTGTAAATAAAACAGGAAGTAGAAAAATACTTTTCCTTATATGAGTCCAGCTGAAGTTATAGCAGAAGGAATTTTTTTTTTTTTTTTACTGATTTCTCCTTGGAAGAGTGGGATTAGGGCTTGGGAGATTGTGGGAAAACTCATTTACTGTCTGTACCTGGAGCCTGGACAACACGTGGGTATTGTCATTAATACTACCCTGTTCATTGTGCAACAGCGGGCGCACAATGGACCTCAGTAGTGACCAGAGGTCACTCATAGTTATCCAGTAGTTCCAAAGTAATGGTCCTGAATTTGCTCTACGACTAGAGTAAGGGAGGGTTTTTAGCAACTTAGTTCTGTGATGAGCTGGTTTAAAAATGTGATTAAAAAAAAAAAACTGTTTGGATCAGAGAGGGAAAAAAGGGTGATAATGAAATGGGTAAAGGAAACAAACAAAATACTAGCTCTAGCCAAGATCAGCCACTGCTCAGGGAGCCACTGTGTCTGCTCCTGTACATGACACCCTGGTTTTCAGTTGTTATTACTTGTGGCACCTAGTGACTTCCTTTATTTTCTTGTGAACATAGCTTGTCACTTAAAAGGATGTTTTGGGTTACTTTGTATTTTTATCTAACTTCTTTAGATATTTATAGCTAGAATTTTTTTTTCAAATTATCTAGACAACAACATTACCAGAACTAGATTTCTTATATAAGATCCTGTTTTTATAAAAACAGTTCTTTTTGTTTTTCTAACCTATTCTACCTGTATATAGGAAATGCTGAAAATGATATCTTGATGTTAATTATGGTGGTTAATGGAAGGTGGAAATTTTTTTTAAAACTGAATTTTTCTTTTAAACTTTGTTGTGGTTCCATATCTTCTTAAAATCCTTCATGATTATCATGCATTATTACAAAATAACTTTTATCTTTAAAATCTTTAAAAAATTAAGTCCATACAGAAGATTAGTTTTGACGAGGGGAAGTACATTTTTCATCACTTTCCTTTAACATTTGTAAACATGATCCATATTTACCTCTGTCTATAACAGCTACTCTTTCTCTTAGATCAGTAACTCAGTTTTGTAATCCTACTCCCAGGTACAGCAGCGACCCCTTAATAATCCACCTGTTCTTCCAGCTAAGCAGAATCACTATGCTGCTAAACAGCAGCTGACTCGCTTCCTGGCTGGCAGAGGTGCGCCGTCTTCCTCCACTGCCAAACTACTTTCTAGCCATGCCAAGTCAAAAGCTCCAGCTAGACCAGACTCACAGAGCCTGACTGTGGCAGGTATTCAGAAAGCTGAAAAACTGACCTCCACAAAGTTAATGCCAGTAGCACCCACAGGAATTCACAATTCCAGATCAAGACTCCTGTTTCAGCGTCGCTCATGGAAGAAGGATGGATCAGCAGCTTGCCCTATTAGACGTGGTTTGGAAGAACAACTGAAACCTCAGGAAACCTCAAGGACTGGAGGGAGATGGCCAAAGCAATCTCGCTCCCAAGGATGTAGCCCAACTCAAGATTTAGAGTCTAAGGTCATTTCTGCGTCCTCTCCTAACATCTCCAAAATGACAAGTCACCACCTGCCCATTAGGGCAATTAAGGAGGGCCTTAGACACTCCCATGGACCTCAGGACAGGAGGGGCATGAATTCCTGTGTCTTTACTCTCCTAAGAAATGCTGCGTCACTAAATGACTTCTCCTTGATGCATGACCACCAGGCCTTCAGTGTTCCCAGCTCTAAGCATGACTTTAGAAAACAGACACCTTCAGATTCCATCCAAGAGGACTGTGATTCCTTGCAAAGCATCCCAGAATTCCTTCTTTCCCCTAGGCAGCTCCCTCATGCACAAATGCACCAGAAAAGATGGGACAGCGTGGAACAGTTTCCATTTCCTCCCTTCGGCCTCTACCCAGTCTATTCTGATTTGAACTTGACCACTTTAGCTTCATTGTTTTCTGGGTGCTGTTTGTCCTCATCATTAAACTTCCTGGCCTGTCCTCTCTATTCAGAACAAGTTCACAGTTCCCAAGCTTTCAGGAGCCCTGGCATCCCTGGGGACAAGTTTCTGCAGATGTCATCAAGGCCATTTTCTAGACCTCCTAATTTCCCTATGCTTCCTAGCCAGGCTCCTAGCAGGAAGAGAAACCTCACTGCTGGGCGTGCAAACGGCATGGCTGTGTCATCAAGCACTCCTGATGTGAGGGTCCTTGGCCAGCCTAAGTCTGTGCCACCTCTGGTGGGTGACATCTTCCAAGGTCCCTGGCTTCCCAGTCCCCTGGTGTTCCTCCTTTGGGCTTCATGCACTTCCAGACACATGTGGGGAATCCTTTGGGAGTTTCACATGTAATCCTCTCCTCCTGGGTGTGGTTAACATACTCCAGCTTCCAATTAACCCTGCATCTAGTCATCAAACTATTCCCAAGTCTTAGAGTGGGTGATTATATTTTAGAAGAAATAAAATTATTTAGATGGTAAAAAGTGACCGTGCTAAATTTGGGACTGAAGCAACTAGTATACAAATCAGAGCCTTCTTTGGTTTGATTCATCATTTTTTGAACACCCAATTTCGTTAAATTGGGAATAAAATGAACATGAGAATTCTTATCTTCTTGATCTTGTAGTGCTTCTCATCAGCCATGTACGAACTTTTCTTCTAACTCATTATTTTCAGATCTCATTTCTTATACTAGGAAGGAGAGTGGGGCTCAAAGTAGTCAAACAATAACATGCCTCAAGACTTGAAATATGAACAGAATTTATAGCTTAGTGTTTTAACTATGTCCTGATAAGAAAACTTGGGTTAAACTCTCTGGAGGTAAAGAGAACTTTTCAAGTGCATCTTCTGTCAGGATATAAATTTGAAGACATCCTCAGCAGTGAAGAGAGGCAGCTGTGCCCACGCCACTCTCTCCTGTGACATGGGGTCTGGACATTTTCGGCCCTTGTGCTAAGGAAGACACTACCTAGCCATCTTCTACCCACTTGCAACCTCTTCATTAATCAGCTCCAGCATGTTTCCTAACTCAGCTCTGAAGCTTCTTGTTGGATATTTTTTTCATCTTTGATTACCCTTCCATCCACTTCTTATCTTGCTCATTGCAGAGCAACCGTTTTTCATTGGTATTATAGTGTTGTCATGCTTCATCCTCTTTGTCTTCGTTCTTCATTTTGTGAAAGAGAAGTGATCATTGCATCTCATTATCTTTCCCACTTCTTACTGGATACGCTCTGAGCAAATGAAAATGCTTGATCATTTACAAATCGTGTTGTGCTCTTCCTTCCCTCCTTTTCCTGAGTATTCCATCTGTCCTGAATGTCACATTGGCTTTGCTTTTCAGATTTCAGCCAGGAAGGAAGTTGTCTCTGAATTAAAAGAATAGGGATGGTCATGCCCCCCATCCTGCACCTGCTTTCAAATTCTGTACTATTTCTGGATTGGGATGAAAGTCAGACTTGTTCTGTGAAAACAGAAGCATGATGTTCTGTTGAACCTCAGGAAAATTTGAAGGTCTTTTTTTCTCATTTTTTGGACCTTGGGATTCCTTTTTTTTTCCTGCTGTACCTTAAAATGGCATGTGATTGTCTGGGCCTGGTAGTAACTCTGTAGCACCCCCCCTTCCTTCCCCAAATACATAAAAAAAATTGCCCTCACACCCAACAGTGACAGAATGCTCTGTTTACATAGTGTTGCACGAGATAGTATTTTAATTTTTTTTAACACTCCATCATGTTCTCTCTCCGCCATGCGTGTCAGTCATCTGGCTATAGTTTTATTTGGCAAACAATGATCTGATCAGGGCCAAGATAGCTTTTTATTTCCCATCATCCCATTGGACCTTGAAATCTCTATATAAAAACTTCTACACTTGGATCTCTCTGTTGTGCACTGATTTTTTTTCCATTTTTATATGAGTTACTTTATATATGAGGTTTCCAAATTATGAGTGTTTGCAGCTCTGCTTTTATTGTTCTTCAGTTTCTGCTTATATTTCTTAAGATTTGACATTAAAGAAACCTGGACCCAAATAGTGGGGAGCACCTTTGAGTTTATGTTCTTCCATTTCCTGGCAGTGTGGCCTGGGCAAGTCTTGGGGCCTTCCTGAGATGCACTTCCTGGGCACCTCCAGCCTCACAGTTAGAAGGATCAGGGCAGTCTCATGTGTCTGTTGACACTGAAACTCTGGTACCAATGCAAATCAAGTATGGATTCACATTTAATTCCCAAGGCCACTGCAACCACAAGGAATGTTTTGTCTTTGTTGTTTCTGATTTGGATTTCACGTAACTGATTCACATGCATGTCTATCACCTCACTCACCTCTCCCCAGTAATAGATAAGCACTTTGCTAAGGACTTGCTTCACTACTTTTAAGTTATGTGCTCCTTTCAAGTGGGATCTATACTTTTTCTTGGAATATTTGTTATGAGTGGACCTTAGAAAAGTCATTCTAGCCCTTATCTTCAGACAAGATTGCATTTTAAACATTCCACAGGAATGAGAGTCTCTTCTATGCTCAAAGGTGCCCTGGAGAAGAGAGGATCCTTCTTGCCCAGTAAACATCTGCCTTGTGGTTTTGCCAAAGAACCATATGACTCACCTTTTATGTGCTGGTGAGCACAGGGTCAAAGTATCTAATGAGCACTTAGAAGTTATTTATTGACTTTTTTCCCTTTATCTAGCATTGCCAGTAAAATACAGAAAACACATTATTTTGTTCAGTAAGAGAAAAAAAAATTCTCATACAAGTATGCTGAATTTAGCAATTAAGTAAAACCTTCTAAGGCTTGTGTAGACCCAGTGTACCCAACATCATATAAAATATTATGAAAATGACATAAATATATTTAACTGTCTGCATGTTTGAAACTACTTCTATCATTTTGTTTAGAAAACCTCAAAAAATATTCATTATTGTGAAGTGAAACAATCTACAGACTGTTTTCAAATATACAAGCCAGTTTGATAATTGATATTGGTAGAATGTTTCTCCTCTACATGTGTAAACATTTTTATTTATTTTGAAGTTGTTTTATGACTCTTGGAATCAACAAATTTACTTTTAGCTGGGCATAGTAGTGCACGCCTATAATCCAAGTGACTCTGGAGGCTGAAACAGGAGATCACGAGTTCAGAGCCAGCCTCAGCATCTTAATGAGGCCCTAAGCAACTCAGCAAAACCCTGTCACTAAATAAAATATGAAAAAATGGGATCGTGGGGGCTGGGGATGTGGCTCAGTGGTTAAGTGCCCCTGAGTTCAATCCCCAATACCCTCCCAAAAGAGTTACTTTTTGATCTTCTATATTTGTGTAGCCTTTCTGCATCTCATAGGCCTTGTCTGGCACCCCCATAATGCCCAGTGGACAGCTCAGCCCTTCCTGAAGTAGAATTGTATTTCTGAGACCAGTTTTTTCTTTCTCTCTGTAAGGCTGTAGTAAATAGTATAGTATTTTTGCAGAGGTAATCCAAGCCTCTTTAAAGTTATTTTAGTTTACATGGTAAAATGATTCTTTTAATAAGAAAAAGAAATTGCTTTGATAGTGAAATATGATCAATCTCTGCTAATCCTGTGCTCTGTGTTCACTGGTAATCCCATCAACAAGAAACCCTTTGTAACGGGTTTTTGTTGTTATCATCTAGAACCTGGACACTCTATCAGATTTACTAGAAATCTCTTTTGGGTAATGTTCCTGATATTTTACGTCTTGGCAACAGGAGTTGCAGCAGATGCTCTGCTACTAGAATTTTCTGAGTATCCTCAGGCAGATTGAAACATATCTTGATTGTGCCCCAGTTTTTAATCATATATAAGCTTATTCTAGGCAGAGGGGACTTGTTTCTTTTTTTTGTCTCTTTCTCATATCTATCTCTAATTAGTAGACATACATTGTCATAAATCAGGGGAGAGGCCTTTTTGCCTGGTTTCAATATATTCAGAAGGACCGTGTTCCAAATATACCATCCAGCTTTCCCTCTGAAGCACCATTTCCAGTGTTTGTTTTTGGTATCTTTGCTCCAATTCTTCAGGTGATCCTTTGGTGTAAGTTCTATGCAGCATTGCCTTCCCAGACACCTTAAGACAAGATTTTCTTGAGGTAAAATGTGTAGCCAGATACCTTATTATTACAGCCTTCTCATAGATTTTTCAAATTTCTTTGGACACACTCAATTCCAGGAAATCACAACACACTGGACCCATCCTGAAATAATTTTTAAAGTGTAACAAATTGTTATTTAGACCATACCTTTTAGAATGCTATGCCTGGAACATATTAATGGTAGAATTTAGTCCATAAACTAAGTGAGAGAAAGCATAGGAAATTCTTCTAGAAGTGCATTAGTAACATTTATACACAACAATCAAATCCATTAACTGCCTGTGAAAATCAGCACCCAATTTTCTGCCCTGTTTGTTTTCTAGTGTAGTTTTAGACCCCCGGGTGGCCTGTGGGTCTATAAGCAGGAACACTTGTTTTACTGGAAGCTTTCTGCTGTCATTGGTTAAAGGAATTCTTTATCTCAAAAGTGATTTCTTTGCTCAAGATGGAGTCTTAGAGGCAGACTTTTCTACTATTGCTTTTTAAAGTGCTGCGTCTTAGTGTGTATTTTAAACTAAATGTATTTTAGAGTTAAAAATAATATTAATTACAAGTATCCCCTCACTCTGAATAAATTTGGTTTCTGAATTTGGGATAACAGGTGGGTAGAGTGCAGACAGCCAGGTGTTCATCTGATGTGTGTCTGAAATTCTTGGGTTCCTGAGCTCAGACATAAATGGTTTGTATAGTAAGAGTTCAGATGTTAAGAGGGACTTGTAGGGATAATCAACCTGTATTTCCAAGTAATACGTGTTCTGGATTTTGAATTTAATAAAGAGAGATTAATGTCTGTAAAAAAAAAAAAAAGAGGGACTTGTACCTGTCATTCATCTATTAACAATATTCCCTGGAAATAAGAAAATGGCTGATATTTGACTAATTCCAGTGGTCTAGAAATATTCGCCTTCTTTTCCAGGTGTCTGGCATTTGGAAAGCAGTATGTTACACGCCTTCGTCTCACTTTATGTGTTGCTGTCACTGTGGGATTCTTTCCTCTTTGTGGTCTTGTATCAGGGTTGCTTTATTCTTTTGCTCGATGCAATCATCAAATAATGATTGCTGATATAATACTTGGTATGCATGCACACATGAAGTATACCAGTTCTGGTTTATATTCCTGGCTTTTTTGCAGCTAATCTCATTTGGTGTGTGGTGAGTTTGTGGGACATGGAATCTCAAAACTCAAGCCAACTGGATGCAACTGTATGTTCCCTGCACAGCCATGGTGGGAGATGAGATGTTCCCATTACCCCCTTAGTGGGGCAGAAGGGTTCTTTCCTATTGGCTTATCTTACCATGTTTAAATATTAACAAACTTATTTTGTATATGAGACGGAGTCTGCCTCTAGAAAGATCCAAAATGGGGCAAGGGATGGGAGAGAACAGCATTTTTAAAGTTTTACTTCAAATCAGGGAGTAAAATGAATAACATGGTACAACTGTGCAGACAGAACTGAATATTGAGTCAGCAAAAGAGAACTAATTGCCCAGTCTGAGGAGTCATCAGGGAGAGGAGAAGGGCAGCATTGCCCTGGCAGGTTTGGGAAGCTGGACAATTAGCTTGACCCTGAAGAAATATAGGAGATAAAGATGGGGAAAGACAGATCTGAAAGGAAAAACTGAGGCCTCTTGAAGTTGTGTAAGATCTTACATCATGTCTCACAGTATATGTCTAAAAATCGAAAATTTTCTTCAAGATTGTCCTCTGCGATAGTCATTCTGCCCTAAATATGTACTGTGGGGTAATTGAACCTTCCCTGTGAAGAGCCTAAGGTCTGTTCCCTGCTTTGGGCTGAAAGAGACCCTAGATGATAGGGAATGACAAGGGAATGAAGTGGCCTGAGAGGATAGGGCTGGAGGAGAGAGAGGGGGAGTGGAGGCAAGGACATTGCCACGTGTGGAGAGCAGAGGGGAGGAGGGGAGAGCAAGGCAGGGGAGGCCATGCTGGGAATGGAAAGAATGAGGAGCAGCAGCATATTTTAGGGAGCAGGGAGGGACCATTGAAGAGAAAGAGCCCTAAAGAGAGAAAAAGAAAATGATACAGGGAGTCTGTTTAAGACAGGCGGTGCTCATTAAGGGGGCAGCCTGGAACACCCACATGCCTATCAGAAGCGTGTGAAGAAGTACAGGGTTCATGGACTCAACTTCACTCTCTGCCAGCCCTTCCCATGGTTCTTTCCCTCCTCGTCCCATGAGTCAACCCAACCCAAGTTTCTATTTTCTCCCAAGCAATCTTAATGCCTAGTGCAGTTCCCTTTGATCATCTAGGGTGCAGACTGTCTCCCTGGCTAACCCCATGGCTTTGTGACCAACCTGCAAGATATTATTCCAATCAATGTAAGATAAGCTCTTAGTAGGCTCAGCTAACTGCAGTAATACAAGGTAACGGGTTATGGCTCAAGAGTTCTGCATTTTTTTGTTTTTTGTTATTTTTGGTGCCATAGTGTTTGCTCACATTTAAAAAAAAATTAAATTAAAGCTTTCTGCAAATTTTTGAAGCAGAGCAGAAAGGAAGACTCATGGCTCTTTGAATTGATCAGAGGGACTCAAAAATGGCTGTGCAGGTGACTACAGAAAATCCTTACTGGGAATGAATTAACTTCTATCCATTGAGGCTCTCTTTTCCTTTGGCTTCTAGGTAGAAGAACGGTCAAGGCTGAACCGACAGAGTTCACCTGCCATGCCTCACAAGGTTGCCAACAGGATATCTGACCCCAATCTGCCCCCGAGGTCGGAGTCCTTCAGCATTAGTGGGGTTCAGCCTGCTCGGACACCCCCTATGCTCAGACCTGTTGATCCCCAGGTATAATCTCTTCTTTATTTCACTGGGCATTAGGATGTATGATAAAACTCAGTAAAAGCCCAGGGGGGGGGGGGGCTGGGACTATGGCTCAGTGGTAGAGCACTTTCCTAGCATGTGTGAGGCACTGGGTTCGACCCTCAGCACCACATATAAACAAATAAAATTAAGGTATAAAAAAATACAACAACAACAACAAAAAGCCCACGGGATTATAACATGGATTTAGGCATAGGAGCAGTCAAATGACAACCCTTAATGTCAAAGTTATATAGCAACATAGAAAGTTCCACTGAATTTGAAGGATAGAGGAAAGAGTGAGAAAGGAAAAAGCACCACCCTTCACTTGGAGTCAACCACACCATTCCTTCTTGGTAAACTGGCTCCTCTGAAGACTCCTAAGAGTTTTGCAAGGTGAGGACAAAAATCTTTTTGGTTATAATTACCAAGACTAAAATTCCTATAGACCTTTGAGGTCTACACACACACACACACACACACACACAGAGAGAGAGCCTTTTGTTTCTTCGTATTTTGCACTGGAGTCTGAACCTAGAAAAATTAAATGAACTTGGCATAGTAAAACGGAGTCTTCTAAGCCAGCCGTTTCCCCCAGCAAGCTCACCCGCCAACTGCTTCAGCATCACCCAGGAACTAAAGAACGTCCAGCCCCACTCAGCACCTTGGGTGGGGCCTGGCAGTCTATGATTTTAACAAGAATTCCAAGTGATTCTGCTGCCTTTAGAGTCTGCAAACCACTGTCTTAAGCAACTCAGTGAGGAAAAGAGATTATTTCACTTTTAGGAAAGGAGAAAATTTCTGGAAGCTCTAGAGGACTTTTAAATTAAATACGCCTGAAATGGAATATGAAGTGAAACAGAGCATGGAATTCCATAGAAAGACATAGGTAATGCAGCTTTTTACACCTGTCTAGAATTTCTTCCAGGCATCCACCTGTGTTAGGACTTTCCACAATGTATTTTAAGGTCACTTTTGAAATATGGAATACTATCTGAACAGGAGTTCAAAGAGCAGTGATAAAATCAAGTATTCTTTGTGATTTAAGTTCACCTCTAATAGATGGCATCCAAGACTTTTGAGAACCAGCCATCTCAACATAGCTTCTTCTGGGTTGTTTTTCTATGTACATAATGCTTTTATGCCTACCTTCAAAAGGATACATTTTTTACAAGAACTTCTCTTTTAAAACCCCCAACTCTGACCTTATAAGGTTTATTTTTCCCCCTGTTAATAGGGAGTTTAGGAGAAGACACTTCTTTCTAAAAGTGACCAGAAAATGAAAAATATATTTTATACCAGCTAATTGGGGGAAATATTTTTCACATGCCTCAGTTTTTGGTTTTATTTTTTTTGATTGATTTAGGTTATTTTTAAAGTAAGTTTGTGTCTTGCAGTAGATATTTTTTAAATGTGCTCTGGTTTTAAGTCCTATTTAATGTATTTAGTGATGATATTTAGCATTGGTGAAATTTTCATTGATTCTATTCCGATCGAAGCCTTAACATTCAGTGGAACTGGGCTTTGAGGACTCTCTCCAAATTGTCATTAATAACATGCCAACTAAAATTTCAGACTAGACAAGTTTGACAAGTCCTGTACAAAGCAGATACTAAACACTTGTTGAATTCATGGTTTGATTAGAAAGCTCTCTAGATTTCTTTCTCAGCCAAGATCTATGGAACACCTTCCATAGATGGACACAGAGCTAAACTCAGCATGACAGGCGTAGCTCGGGTCTCCAGGGAACTGAGCTTCCTGAATGGGAGTGTTGGGTTAAAGAATCATTAAAGATAATGAAGTGTGAACAGTGCTATGATAAAGGGGTAACCAGTGCCCTGGGTTCTGATGATTACTCTTAAGGACCCCCAGTATCACTTCAAGACTGCATGTCTTGTCTGCACAAGCAATATCACCAGATGGCCAGTGGTGAGACTTAGAACTCACAAGACACATCCTGGTGCCAAGCGATGGTTAATGCTGTAGATGGTCAGAGGCAGCAGCACAGAAAGCAGGACATGCAGAGGTTAGGCATGTGGGCCATGGGAATTAGATACTAGGTCCCAATCCAGGCTCTAGCACCTGTCAGCTGAGGACTCACCATGTGGCTTAACCTCTTTGCATCTTATGATGCTCATGTGTAAGATGAGGGAAATGGTTGTGTCCACCTCATGGTGGACTCAGTGAGTTGACAAGAAGTTTAGAGCAGTCCTGCTTTTACAGAGCAACAACACTCTCAAAGTTAGGTGTTTTAAAGGAGGAAGTTTGTAATGTTAGAAGAGAAGTGCGTAAATAGATTGCTGGTCAATAAACGCTCGCCAATACAGCTATTGTCACTAGCATCACATGATCCACGGCTTCTCAGAAAGCCATTTAACTTGTTGCCAAAACTCCAATTCAGCCCTACACATTGCTCTAGATGGGAGATTCTGAAGGGCTGTTTAAAGTGTGCTGTGGGCATGATGGACCCTGTAATTCAATTCTCAGGCCCTGGAATTTTTTCCCCTCCTTCAACTGATTGAGACACTGGCAGATCTTCTTCTAATAATGTTGCTCTGATGTTGGTTTGTGCTTAGATCCCGCAGCTGGTAGCTGTAAAATCCCAGGGACCTGCCTTGACCGCCTCCCAGTCAGTGCATGAGCAGCCCACGAAGGGCCTCTCCGGGTTTCAGGAGGCCCTGAGCGTCACCTCTCACCGCGTGGAGATGCCACGCCAAAACTCGGACCCCACCTCCGAAAACCCTCCTCTCCCCACTCGTATTGAGAAGTTTGACCGAAGCTCTTGGTTACGACAGGAAGAAGACATTCCACCAAAGGTAATGTCACCATCGCGACCATCATCCCCATCATGATGGTCATGAGCACATCACCACTGGTCCCACCATGAAAAGCCTGGTGATGCTGACTTCCTCCCTCCTCATACTTGTCTTGGTCCCTCCTCATTCCCAAGCTGTGACTTGGATTATCACTTTTCATTTCTGACTGTCATCTCCCCAAAAGAGCTGAGACTCAGGTCAGTTGAATGGCTTAGAAGTATGTGTCCTGTACCAGAATTGGCGCTCTCAACCCAAGCATTCCAGACCACTTTACTATCCATATTAAAAATAGAATAATGGATATTTCCAATGATGACCACATCTACTTGTAGACAAGTTGAAAACATCCAGATAAAAAGTAGAACATTCATTTAAAGTAAAACTAGATTTCAGGAATTCAGAAGGTGCTATTTGCCCTTTCAAACTTCTGGTTGGCTCCATGTAAGGACAGCTTCTTCTAGGCTAAGTCACAATTCAGTTCCAGCCCTGATTAATTACTAAGGATGAAACTTTAGGGTAAAATACCAGCCTTTCCACTGGACAGAATAGTCCTGAGTTCAAGTTCTTTTGTTCTCCTGTACCAACTCATTGTTAGTTCCCAGAAATGTTCTGGACTGTGACTGTAATTGGGCTACAAACAACCAGCATGTTTTTCAAAATACTGAAAACATCTGTACATTAGATTCTTCCTAGTTCAGGAATCCCCTTTCTCCTGAACTCAGTGCAGAGAGCTGTGACAGACATGGAATTTCCCACAATTTCCAGGAAACAATGCCATCATTAATTCTATGAAAAAAGATAGTATAATATTACAGCAGAATTCCATTATTTTGAAAATGAAAACAGCGAATGATGGCTTTTTTTTTTTTTTTTTTTTGGTGGTGTCCTCCTCTTATTGAAGCAGAAGCGCCATCAGAAAAGGTTACTTAGGAGCAAAGATTAATGTGACAAATGAGGTACGTCAGAGAGACGGAAAGTGGAAGCTATTGGTCCACTCTAAATACGTACAGCTGTGTATTTGTAAAGGTGGAGTAAACTCCAAATTGATTCAGATACTTAAGTTTTAGTAATTAAATTAGACTCTTTCAACTCTTCAAATGTTCATGTTTACGAAAAGAAAAAGTGAAAATAGCAGTAGTAATATTTAACTTGAATTGATGGTAGCACCGCTGTGGTCACTCTCCTTCACTTCCTCATCTTTATGTTAAAATGGGATGTAATAAAAAAATTAATTTTTCAAAACAGAGGCTGACACTTTACATTGAAAGTCATTTTCTACACTAGAAGTCATAATGTGACTCTTTCAAACCGTGGACTCCTTTGGTACTCTGACAATATTTTATTTCATAAAAAAGGGTCTGCATGAGTTTCATCAAAGGAGACAGATTTGAATCTACCTTGAGCTTTTCCCGGATAAGCTAATAATTCATTTTCCTGCTGTACCTCACAGTCTCGGTGGTATTCACACAGACTTTTTGATGGCCCTTTCAGTCTTGAAAAAGTCTTCTGACCTGGGGGTTTAAATGGTAATTGCAGGTTAATTAGCAAGTGGAAATATCCAGGAGCCATTGTATCAGGTTCTCCAGTCTCACTGAAATGACTTAATGTCCCGAGTTCTAGCCTGATATCCCAGTTTCTCTGTGGATTTCATAGCCTGTTAGTGGTAATGTGAGCTAAAAATGGAACTGGGCACTGTCTGGGCGGCTTTCATCTTATGTAGCCACCAGTGAGGTAATGGTACCCTGAAAAGGTTTCAGGAATCTACCACTCTTGGCCAAACGAGACGTTAATCACACAGAGCTCAGAAAAATCAAGACTATTAACTTAATCTGTCTTTAAGTTTGCTTTTAAGATTGGAAATCACCCTCCTTCATGGTTGCTGGTATGCTTCAGAGTCTTTGGTCTGCAGATCTTTGTTTGGTTTTATTTGGGGAGTTTAATATTTCTTTGAGGAACAAATAGTATATAATTCTTCCATATTTCAGGTAGTTTCTGTAACTTCTGCTTATCATTATAAAGGAGTAAGATTTTCAGAGAGGAGTCTGTGGTCACTGTTTTCTGGAAAATATTCCTGAATTCTGCTTTTCTTCCAGGTGCCTCAAAGAACAACTTCTATATCCCCAGCATTAGCCAGAAAGAATTCTCCTGGGAACGGTAGTGCTTTGGGACCCAGACTAGGCTCTCAACCCATCAGAGCAAGGTAAGGGAAGGAAGGTGACAAGTAAAGGAAGAAGCCTCATCCGCCATTGTCATCATTGCTTTCCTAAAAAAAAAAAAAAAAAAAAAAAAAAAAAAAAAAAAAATTTAAAAAAGTCCCCTGTTTGTTTTTTTGCTTCAGAAGCTTGTTAACTTACCACCTGGACGTTAAGCATTGACGGACCAGACCACATGCCTCTTGCCACTTCAATAAATCTTAGAAAACATTGTTACGGTGGGGGTCCAAGAATGAATGAGCGACTGGATGAGTGAATGAAGCAACCCAGGAGGCAGTCAGGTGTATTGAACTGACAGTTTTTAAAATCTAGGAACAACATTGCAAATATAAATCAGATTGCAGTATCCTGAACTGTAGCTTCTGAGTCCCATTTGAAGGGAGTCAACAAATCAAAATGGTCTATTATGAGGTGATTTTTATCATCCAGTCAAGAAATGAGCCCTGGGAACCATTGAGACATTACAAAACAACTGCCTGGAAAAGAGTGACCAACTGCAGAGCTCCTCCAGCCTGGCACTTAGGAAAGGACCAGCTCCAATAGGGAGATCACTTATTGGGCATTGTTGAGGGTCTCTGAAATGCAGTTATGCTTTCTCCGTTATTCTCTGCTCTCCTTCCAGAATTTTCCATCAACAATGTATACTCTTATAGTCAGGAAATTGCATCCACTCCCACTGGTTAGTATAGCAGTCTCGACAAGCTAGAAAGTAAGCAATATCTTTGCAGTATCTGGGCAGATTTTATGTGGTAACAGATGCTGTTTGCTGCTGCCGTTCACCAAGCTTCCCTCAGATTTTTCATGATGAATACATTCCTTTTTAGGATCCACTGAAATAGCAAATGGCCTCTGCTGAGGCTATAAAAAGGATGAGCTTGGGCAGGCTGTTTTCTTCTCCTTCATTGTGTTCATAATAAGAGAAAGACCCTCCTTTCCTAGTAAGAGAAAGAGAGACTAGAAATGAAGCTTGCAGTTATTTGTACACATTTTAAAAATATGGAATATTTTTTATCTTAACACTTTTTCTTCTTCACATGAAAAGCCGTAGGAAGGGGTAAGTCCATAAATAAGATGAAATTATGCTAAGAGCAGCATGCATCTCTTGAGGGCAAAGATGCTAGCTCATTCCGAGTGGAATTACCAATAACAGGAGGCTCTGAATGAGCCATTTTTTTTCTTCCCAGTGACTTGTCAGACTCATGCTGAGCTGGTGTTGCTAAGCAGCACCGAGCAGACCCAGACACACTGTGGCTGGGGAGCCAGAGGAATGCCAGCCCTGGCTCTCCAGCAAACTTCCTCCATCCCCTTCCTAGAGCAGCAATAAGCCCCCCGATTGTCAGGGCTTCTTGCTCTTTTGAACCCTGCCCTTAGGGCTCTGTTCATTAAATCAGTTGCTTAGAATTGAGGTTGCTTTAGATCCAATATTATTTCAACTTTTAAGTATTTTTCCTTCTGTCAACCAAAAAGTAAAAAGAAAGATCTACCATTATGTAGTCAAATAAAAGGCAGGTTTTATTCTCTCCAAATTGAGATATTAATGACATTGGGGCCCCATCTAATCAGTGTTTGATGGTCAGATGGTTATAAAATATGAGTTTTTACCTGGAACCACTTAACTATTTTTACCTTTTTTTCAATATTTCTCAATAGTTCCAAAGAATGCATGAGAGATGGTCAATAATTTTCTACTTAGGTAGAAAGGAAGCAAGCTAAAATATAATAATTATTTACCTACAATGGAAGAAAATTGGGGACTGTGGAGAATCCCTCTCTCTGCATGTGGAACAGTCCAATAGAACACCCCCATGTCTTGCTAACACATATCTCCATGTGACCAACATTTAAGATGTAAATTAGGCTTTGCAGCTCCAGATTGGATTGCATTTATAAAAGCTTAAAAATACAGTTTACTGTATAGAGATAGCTCTCATTCACTTTTCCTGGGTAATAAACCACCCCAAAACTCAGTGGCCTGAAAGATAGCAGTTTATTTCGCCTGTACCTCTTCTCCACAAGGTCTTTCATCTGTGTATCTTTACCCCTTAGCAATCTCAGAGCAGCATTCTAAGAGTGACACTCCAGTACACACAGATCTGTTTTTTGTTTTGTTGCAGTACTGTGCATCAAACCCCCACATAGTATTTTTTTTTTCTTTGCTTCACCTTTGTTGATGTCCCACTGGCCACAACTCTGAACCATGGAAAGGTACCACATAATTTCATGGACAGGGAAAAGTGTGATTACCTGGGGCTTCTAAACTGCATTTCTTATTCTTGGTTGATAGTCCTTCTTTTCTTCCCAGTCTTTTCTTTGAAGTGATAATAAGGGAAACTAAAAAATTAGCAAAATTAGAATAAATGCCAGTGAAAGCTATAGTTAATTAGGGACAGATTCAGGACACTTCTGTTATTATTTTTAATTCATTTGCTAAATTTAGCTAATATATATTAAGAATCTGCTGTATGCAGGGCTGCACACAGCCCTGGGACCCAGTGACTCCAACCAAGACTGCCTGAGTCATAGGGCCTACTATTTCCTGCTACTCTTTAGAGTACAGGTATAATTAAGGGCAAATTATATTTGTTTGCTTCACCTTTTTGTTGTTTTTCTTTGGTGTAAATATGTGAATTAGCTTATTTGTAAAAGGCAGACCCTCTCTCTTCTCCTGTGGCAAACTTACAGACCCCAAGATTAAAATAACAGTGTTTCAATGCCCAAGGATCTCAGGCTCCCAAGTTACCATATGGAGAAGAGCCATCAAGAGAGCAGTTTTCCCTATGGATAATATGATGTGTGTGAGAAACAACCCATTTATGAAACCAATAACAACCACCAAAAAAAAAAAAAAATTGGCAGATTATAATGGTTAAGAAGCTCAGATTTTTAATATTAGTACTAATATTAAACAGAAACTGCAGAATGTGTGTTTTGTATTTGATAATTTGGAAAACAGTACATTTGAATAAAAAGAAAACTCCTTCGTATCCTTGAAGGGAAGACTCTTGGCAGTGTCAGGCAGTATGCTGACATGTAGCTGTTACAAAATAAAAGCAGAGCTTTATTCTAAATACCCTTCCTTCTCCCTGAAACAACTCCCTGGTAATTCTTCTGCTATCTACGCACACTGTACCAAATCAGAAAAAGTCTTCTAGAGAGCATGCTTTTGCATTTTTGAGCAGGTATAGCTGTGCTGCAGTCAGTTGCTCAACCAAGTGTTATTGGGCAACCTTTGCAGGTCTTTGTTTATTTAGTGAACACCTCTGGAGCACTTATATGTATGGTATACTGCTCTAAGTGCATTGCAAATATTAAATGTTTAAACTCTATAGCAACTCTGTGAAGTAATGACTGAAGAAGTCATCCCCATGTTTTAAATGCACAAACTGAGATAAACAAAAGTTGAGCAAATTGCCCAATGTGATGAAGTTAATAAGGCGGTATTTGAACTCTGGTAGTCTTACACCAAAGTCTACTCTCTGAAGTGCCACTTTATGTTGATCACAGCACCAGTGCAGCTGCCACTGCTGCCTGGTTTTCCTAGGGGGAAGGGACCCTTGATTCATTGACGGACTCCACACCGTTTTTCCTATTTCTCACTCTGGGGTAAATGAATGTGTTGACATTCCTCCTAATCTTAAGATTATCGATCCTTATCCTGTGAGACTCAATACCTTGTAAATATCATTGTCTTGGGAGACGTATTTATACTCTGAACTCTTACGCACTCAAGCTGGAACTGGTATTGTCTGTCACATGCTGGTGATGATTCCCTTCCTAAATGGCTGAAGTCTTGGTGATCCCACAGTTCAGTGACCCCAGGCAACCATCCTGGCTCCTCTTTCTCCTGTGTATGCTGCTGAGCATTGCTCAAGCTGCCAGATCCAAGAGCGGTTCTCACCTACCCTGTGGATAATCCTGTCAGGGCAATCAGTTGAGTTTAAATCAAGTTTTGATAACTAGATTGTTTTTAAAACTCCCAGACAGTTTAATATTTAACTTTGATTCATGTGTTCTTTTAAAGCAAATTAAAATTCGATCAAACAAGTATACTCAGAATATAAAAAGATTTAAATTGAGCCAGAAACACCCAGTCAAAACCCAATGACTAAAAGCTTAATTTCAAAATAATTCTCTGTCCCATCCCAAGCCTATCTTCTTATGACTTGTTTATTCTCATTGACTGTATCATCAGAGAACAAAGTAAAGTGAATTTTGGCAGCCAGCCAGTTAATTAAAAGACTTGGCCCAAGTACTTGGGCACAAAATCACTTTGTAATCCTCATTTTCTATTTTGACTTTTTATATGATTCAAGTGGATGGAATAATTGCCACATTTTACTTTACTATGTGTTTTATAGACCAAACATCATTGTCTGCACAATAGCAAATGTAGGAATTAAAAGTTAGCATTTAAAGAAATCTATTTGGATGTTTTCAAATTTTTACATGTTTAGATTGAGTAGACTCAGTAATACATGAACAAGAGAAATCTATTATTTAATGGAATCCTTCTGAAATTGAATCTAGAGCCTTTATCTCAGACCCCTTGGACCCAAAGCCACACCATACATACATAATAAAGAAAAGAAAAATGTGAACAGTATGACATTTTCTCAAATTGCTAGTGTTTGACAAAAAAAAATAAAAATAAAAAGGTAGAAAAGCATTGTAAGTTCTCCCTTTTTCTATGGATGGTTACATAGAAACCAAAGACTTCATTTAGTCTACCCCAGCAAAAATAGGAGCCTATCAAGATCAGCACCCACCCTGGTTAGCTCCAGTGGGAGGACTTGTGTTAATGAGGCCCAGGTCAGGGATTTAATGCCCATGGGATCCAATTAGCTTCACATGGGAAGAGTCTCTGAGCCCTATCAGAGATGCATGCTCATCTCAACTGATTCTGCTAATGCCCTTGCTCTTGTTCTACGCTGGGACAGCCCTGGCCCAGGCCTCACCATCTAACATGGCAACAGCCTCTCACTGTTCTGCCTGCCCTTCTCCTGGCCAGTCATGCATAGACCTCCCTTGGGGGATGCACCTTCTCTGCCAGGCTTTAAAAGCTGGTGCCTGATCGGGCTATAACCTGACCTTTCCTTCTGATCACCCTCCTCTCCAACTTGGCACTCCTTCCTGTTGGTGTCCCCTCCACACCCACATACACCTGGAAACCCCAGCCCCGGTCTTTACACAGGCTCTTTCCAGCCTCCCAGCTTACTGCTCCAAGACCCAGTCAAGTTCTCCCTCCTTCATCCCACTGCCCTTGACCCCTCCAGTCTGCAAGAATTGTTCCCCAATCTCCAGCACTATTTACAGCCTCTTTCACAGACAACATTCAAAGTTACCATGTTTAATGTTGTCTCCATTGTGTGTATCTCATTGCCACCATCATGTTGTAACGTGAGTGTTCGCCCTGTGACCTGTGTTTCTCCATCCCTCTTCCCAATCCAGTGAGGCTCACAAAATAAATGCTAAAGAGTCAAAGAAATGCTACATCTGTATACATATGTGCACTTACACATACCTAAATTCATGCCTTTCACCCAAGAATTCCATTTCCAGGAAATAGAGATATGATTTAGTATTGGTGTGCAGACAGATGATTATCTCATCATTATTTGTCACAGCAATGTATTGGAAGCACCTTAATATCTAAGAGCAGAGGATGGCCAAACTAATTCATCTATACAATGGACTATAATGCAGCCATTCATTTTTTCCAAAACATAAGAAAATGCTCACAATGCAGTATTAAAAGCTAAAAAAAAGCAAAAATAAAAATCAAATATATGATATGCTGCCATATATACAAAAGAAAAAAGATGAGAAGATAATTTACCAAATAGTAAAATAGTGAAATAAAGTTGAATGTCTTCTTGTTCAGGGATTTTGAGTGTTGCTGCCTATATTTCAAGTTTAGTATAATGCACACAGGAAAAAGTCAAGGAAGCTTCCCTTTAAGATTCACCATCTCAGAGCTAGTGCTTTTAGTGTAATGACTGAAAGATTGAGTCAGGAGTTCATTCCCTGTATGCCCAGGAGCTGGCCAGGAGCTCCATGAGGAATTCAAGCTGCCATCTTCTGAGACTCCTTCAGTGCATGGTATCTTGAGTGCCCCCTTTACCCCTTGACCTTGCAGACAAGTGCTGTATGGTGCTGCTCCACCAATGGCAAGTTATTTCCCCCCAGGCTTATTGATGAACAGCTGACAAATAAAATTTACACACACACACAGCATCAATGAGATGTTTTGAATCTGTATAAATTAGCATATCTATCATTTCACATAGTTTTCATGTTTTCTGATGAAAACATTTAAAATCTACTTCAAGTATACATTATTACTAATTATAGTCACATAGTGTACAAGAGATCTTCAGAACTTATTCATCCTAACTGAAACTGTTCCCTTTGATCAGCATCTCCCTGGTCTCCTCCTACTGATCCCAGAGGCCCTGATAACCTCGTTGCTTTTCAGAGTTGGACTTGTCCACATATGAGGAAGATCATGTCATGCTTGCTTTTTTGTGTGTCTGATGTTTTTGTGTTTAAAACACATATGTGACGGTGGCACAGGCCTGCAATCAGGGGCTTGGGAAGCTGAGGCAGGAGGATCACAGGTTCCGGACCAGCCTCTGCAGATTAGCCAGGCCCTAAGCAACTTAGGGAGACCATGTCTCAAAAAAAATAGAAAGTACTGGAGATGTACTCAGTGGTTAAGTGCCTCTGTGTTCAATCCACAAGTGTGTGTGTGTGTGTGTGTGTGTGTGTGTACACACATATACAAACATGTACATATACACAAACACACACACATATATATATGATATATGGCCGTATTAATTTACATTCCCATCAGCAGTGTGCAAGTGTTTCCTTTTCTCTGTATCTTATCAACACTTATCATCTCATTCTGATAATTGCCATTCTAACAGGTGTCAGGCGATAACTCCTTGTGTTTTTAATTTGGTTTCTCTATGCTTAGTGATGTGGAGCAGTTTTACATAAGTCTGTTGGCTATTTTCTGTCTTCTTTTGACAGATGTCTATTCAGATCCTTGGCCCATTTTTAAATCTATTTGTTTTCTTGCTGTTTTGTTGAGCTCCTTATATATTTTGGATACGGAACCCTTATCAGATGTGTGGTTTGAAAAACTGGCCAAGTCTTGAGGGTGTAATCAATGTGCTCCACCATTGCAGCAACCCGGATCTCCGGAGAACGGAGCCAGTCTTGGAGAGCCCCTTGCAGAGGACCAGCAGTGGCAGTTCCTCCAGCTCCAGCACCCCCAGCTCCCAGCCCAGTTCTCAAGGAGGCTCCCAGCCTGGGTCACAAGCGGGATCCAGTGAACGCACCAGAGTTCGAGGTAAAGCCTATCTTACCTTTCCCCAGGAACACTGTCCGTGGAGGAAAGCCACGGGTGGAAAGAGGGGTCTTTATTGACCCTGGTCCCGGTGTGGTCATCACTCTGTGACCCCAAATAGCCCCTTTGCTGCCTCAGTCTTCCACAGGGACTGGGTCACCATCCTTCATTGTGTGGACCAAATTCTTGCTAGTTTCAGGTACTAGTGTTTTCCAGAGAAACCGTCAAACTGTGGTCTTATTTAAAAATAGTTACTAGTCACTGAATTTCCATTTTTATTTGATTGCCTTTAGAATTTTATGTACCTCTGAATGTCCTGTTCCCAATGTGCCAATCATCCCTTTTAGAATTCTGAACATAGTTCATAATTCTAGGTATTTTTCAAAATGAAATTTAATAAAGACTAACATTTAGAATAAATACACTTGAGGGAAGAAATAAAATTTCTGACTTGAAAAAAATATATTTGACTTTTCTGGTTATTAGATAGGTAAAAATTAGTCTCTCTAAGCATTTAATGCAAATCATTCATCACTGTTTACTTTTCATTAATGGAGAATCTTATTGAAAACCATTAATATTGTACATGTAATTATATGTAACAATACATTTTCTAGCTAGTCAAAATTCACTCTGGATCACCTTCTGCAAAAGGTGATGAAAACCAGTACTTTTGAAGTGCATTTAATAAATATTTATATACTTATAAACCACTTTGTTCAATGAGAACCACATCTTGTTTATTCTTTCTTGGCCTCTGCAGTGGAGACAACTGTAGTTTATGTCCTAATATCCCTTTCAGGTTGTAAATAAGTGGAATCGCCATGTGTCCATTCTGAAAAGCTTGGTGTCTAACACCTGATATCCATGTCGGTGACTTGGGACATAGACTGGCCCATGGCTGCCCCTATATACATTCTTCTGACTTTCGTTTCATAGACCAGAGCTATGTATGTCTTTGTGTCTGAACACAAATTTTCTTAACTTAGAAAAGTGCCATTCCCTTCTATTCACAAGCAACTTAATTAGAGCAAATACTAAAGAAAACAAAAATTATATATATCATTTTATTCTCTGACCTAGATGAGGTTTAATTCTTAATATTCTTTCCTTCAGTTCCTAGTTCTGGATTTAAGTGTTTTTGTGTCCCTGGTATGTCCCTGCATAGGAAAGACCACTTTAAAACACAACAAAATATCTCTTCTACCCTGGACTGTGTCTTTTCTACCTATAAAACCCATCAACAAAAGAAAAGTTGGGAGCCTCCCCCACCCTTACCTCTTATTCCGGGGCCCTTCCCTTTATCACCAACACTTTCCTACCCCCACCTCATTCTTCCTTCCTCAAAGGTCCCAGACCACTTCCAGTCCTGTTTAAAAATTATTCCGAATAAGGGTGTTTGGGTTTTTTTTTCCTACATAATTCCATCCTGGTGAGTAAGTAGTAAAAGAGGAAATCAAGCATAGAACCTTAACTTGGAAGCTGGTTTAGCATAGTGATGAAGAACAGAACTTGGATAACTCAGAAAGAATCCCCACTTAACCCATAATAGCATCATGAGTTCATGCCAGTTGTGTCATCTTTCTAGTCTGCATTCACCTGTAATATAGAAAAATAGTGCCACACCACTAGGTTGGAGCAAGAATTAAATGAGATAATCGACACAGAAAGTATTGAGCCCTTTACCTGATACATGGGTACTCAGTTCATGATGGTGGTAGTGTGCTTGCTACAGTTTTTCTTATTATTACTACCGACTTCTAGGTTACAGGTCTAAATGTGTCTTCCTTATTTTGTTTGTCTGAATATTTATTATTTTTCCATGTATATGCTTGAGGATTTGCCTAAGTGAATGACAAGTCCATCCAGTAATCCTGAGGGGGATGACACTCCATTGATGGCTCACCTGGGGCATGAGTCTGCATTTTTTGATGGTCCTGTCTCTCTTGACCCTCCGTTTTCCCTCTAGCCAACAGTAAGTCAGAAGGATCACCTGTGCTCCCCCATGAGCCTTCCAAGGTGAAACCAGAAGAATCCAGGGACATTACCCGGCCCAGTCGACCAGCTGTGAGTGCCTTCCTCTATGAGTTTTTAAACTCTTTTAATTTACCGGAGAACCCACAACATAAAGTAGTCGGGGATACATTCATGATTATAATGAGCAAAAATTGAGATGAGTAAAAGAAAGGATGCTGGGAACATCCAGAGGGAAGTGATACCTGATTTAAAAAGAACTGAGCAGATCTCGGATTGTGTCCTCTGCCTTTGAATGTTTTGCTGATCATCAGTGCTCCTTTAGAGAGTAAAGCAGTAAGAGGAATAACTCGTGTCTTTCCATAATTTCTGCTCAGAAATGGCAAAAAAGATGTTGAACTAGCAGTTAAGGATGCTCGAGCACTTACTATGGATTTCTCTTATCTCTTCTGCTCTTTCTCATATTATTTTCCATATGAATGAACATTACAGTTTTTCTGCTACTTTTCTTGCCTTCCGGAGCTGTTTTATGGATCCAAACTTGATAAGCATGGTGTGAACAGGGACCTAACAATTTGAAATCCAGCATCATTGCTGAACACCATGTACACTTACAGAAAGAAATAAGAGCATGCAGGCTGAAATTTGAAAGTGGAAAATTAATTGGGAAGAGTTACTATCCACCCAATTTATTTCAATTTTCTGAGACTCTTTTCTACAAAATGAATGTGAAGCCTTTTGGGTTTATTGTGTTCTTTTTTTTTTTTTTAAAGATCTTAAAGTAAGGAGGTATACTGAATAATATGAAAGAAATGTGCATGGTCCTGGGTTGAACTTCTCTTTGCCTTTTGTCTTTCTTAGTTTTGTTCTAATGATTGCAATTCTGTGTCTAACCTGCTTCCTTTCTTCTGGATTTTCCCCCTCTGTGGATTCTTCTGGATTGGGTCCCTCTTTTCTCAGAGCTATAAGAAAGCTATAGATGAGGTTAGTATTACCTTTTCTTGGTCATACTTTCACAGAATGTAAATATTAAATTAATTTCCTGATGTTGACATTCAGAAGAGGCTGGGGGAATCACAGGTTCAAAGTCCAGTCTTCTACTGGGAGGAGAGCCCCTTCGATGGAAGGCAGCCTGAGACCTTCATCCCTCCCCATGTAAAGCTTAGAGCCTACTCTCAGAAAAATGTCACCTTTCCAATGTTCCATCTGGCTAACACCAAGTGTTAGTGCTTTATTAATGGCAGAGTTTCTCCTTCCAGTACCTTCCAAGAGCAAACCTGTCCTCACCAGCCTTGCTAAGAGATGGCTCTCTGGCTAATAAAACCGCTAAAAAAAAAAAAAAAAAAAGAGAGAGAGAGAGAGAGAGAGACAGAGATAGAGACATCATTCCAGGGCACTCCAAATTTATAGTGTGTGATTTGTGAACAAGGAGTTACTGAGTATTGTTAGATTAATTCTGTGGGGCATTAACAAGAGCATCAGCAGCAACATCAACTTTAGTTAATGAATCCTGGTGAGTTAAGTGACTTTATTTCCTTATCTATGGAGACATTTTTCCATTAGAGAAGTATATGGCTTTGCCAATCAGAGGTAGCTTGCTAAGAAAGATGACTGCCTCACTGCTGTTTGTCAGGCCTGCATGAGTACAGCATAGTGGGATTTCTTTTCAGAGCCAGACCTTGCAGAGTCCTCAATGCATGGAATCTAAAGTCTATCCTGATGGCTTTAAGGCTGAACCTCTGCTGAGCACTATTTTTGTGAAATTACATGGAAAAAGCACTGGCTTGGGGGATCAGCAAGCTGCATTTAAATCTTGGCTCCCCCAGTAAATAGCTGGCTAGTATGAGTCTCATAACCTCTCTGGGCCAGAGTTTTTTCATCTGTAAAATGAGGATAAAAACACCTGCCCAACCTCACCTATGAGATTGTTTAGATCACTCAAGGTCATGTGTGTAGAAGTACTTTGTGATGCGTAAAACCCTATGAAAAACCAAGAAGTTGTCATGATTGTTAGGATTTGGGCCTGAGTCATAGAGCTGGTCTCAAGTGGGAAGAGCACATTTCTATGCATCTGGGCTTTACCAGATAGCCTGGCTTTTTCAGAATTAGGACAATCTCACCATTCAGTGATTTATAAAGTTATCCTAGGTAAAGGATTATTGTTTATAAAGGAATGAGCCTCTACATGTCTACCGTGTGGGGATGGTCTTTACGGAGAGGGAAGAGGGGAATATTCTTAATGGCTCTCTGCCAAGGCCTTGCCAGATCCTTTCCCTCATAATAGTGAGAAGAATGGGAAATTGTCACAACTTTTGTCAATTTTTTCCCAGAACAGGTGAAGAAAGAGAATTATTTTCTGATGCCATGGTTACCAGTAAAATGGTTGAGTGTTTATGCACAATTCAAGGCAATTTTATGAGTCCCAAAAATGGCCTAGGAGTGGCTCTCATGTGGGACAGAGCTCTAGTGGATTTCATCTGGTTAACCCTGGATATTTTAGACTTTCCAAATTTGCTTTATTTACTTGGGTGTATTCCACCACATTGGACAGAGATGGGAAGAGGCAACAGAAGTATAATTAATTAATTATATAATTAATTATAAGGAACTGAGGCAATGTGAACCATGCACCAACATCTCTGGGACCATGTGTAGCTAGAAAAAGCCCCTTGGGTGACCCTGTCAACCCCATCTCTTGGGTATCATTGATCCAAAGCACTAAAAATACTGGAATACTTGACTCTCCCTAACCCTGTTGCTCATAGCTGAGGACGATTCCTCCACTCCACCACCCTTAGGAGACAGATTTGGCTGTCATATTGAGGGCAGAAGGCACTGCTACCAGATAGAGCAGAGGGATGCTACTAAAAATCCTACAGTGCACAAGAGAACTTCCCACAATAAAGAATTATCTGGCCCGAAATGTCAATAGCGCCACAGTGGAGAAACCTAGAATTTAACTAGAGCTAACCCTAACCCTTCCTTCTCCAGTCCACTGGTTTCAATATGGCTTCCTTCTCAGTGACTGTTCTGCCATTTAGATAACTGAGGGTTGAAATGAAAAGTCTTAAACTCTTGTTTGAGAACTCGTTACTTTTTAGTGCTGATTTAATGGTTTAATTTTTCATAAAAGTCAGTCTGGGAAGTATTCATTAATTTTGCATTACTTTCTCATAAGAAGATGACATTTTTACAGCCATAGTCTGTGATCACTTAGTACAGCCTTTGAAAATAAGTACTTTTTACTTTAGCACAATCACGTATTTGACATGCAGATTATTTGCATAAGCAAACTCTGGCTTTGCCACCATTTTTTTTTTTTCATTACTATACAGGAATCTGAAAAACTCCCAAGCACATTCTTAGATGGGATGGAACTTGAGAAAGAACTAATCATCCAAACACTTTTTTCTTCAGATGAGTATACTGAAGTTAAGTGACTTAGCCAGTGTCATATCTTTTGATTTCCTAAATAGGAAGTAATTTATTTTACTACATAAGGAAAAGACTAGCTTCAGTTCCTTAACAATATAATGGTTAAAGAAGTTGGGCTAAAATTTTAATGAACTATATTATTTCCAAAAAGAGGCCTAAAAGAATACCTTTCTATCTTCATATTCGCTTCATAGTTTTAAAAAAATCAACCATTTTTCCATATTTTTTTAATACATTCTCGGATATTTTTTGGTAAATAGTTCTTTTATTTCCCCTTTTTAATACCTTTTTAGCATCAGGCTTGACACAGCCATGCAATAAATTACCAGAAAGTCTCATTATATGAAGAATATTGTTATTGTCTGAGAATAAAATGGATCTGAACCCAGTGGTGTCAATTTTAGATCTCGTCTATTTTCTAGAACTTTGTTATTATACATTTTTCCATAGTAGACGGCTAAGAAACAAAATGTCAGCTGAACACACAGGCTGTTGGTGTGGAGAGTTAATTTTCTTTGACTGGGGGTATTACTTTTGAGCTACTCATTAATGTTACCCTGAAATTTTCACATATGCCTCATCCTCCAAGCTGTTACCAATTAAACTTAAAAGGAATTTGCAATTATTTTTAATGTTTCAGGAAGGAGATTTTTAATAACAGAAACAAAACAAATACTGATTAAAAGCAAAATTATAAAGCAGGTCAGAACTTTAAAGTGTTTCTAAATAACAGTGTTTAGGAAGATGTAGGTCATTTTAACAAGTGAGAGTTTCTTGAAATCAATGGGCTATGGACTAGCTAAATATTTCTAAATAATTTTGATTTTTCTAAAATCTCTTTTAGTTGTGTTTTGAGGTGTCAAAATAAGCAAAAGTAGGCCCTGGGGGAAAATGTGCTTTAATTTAAGTAAGTCATAGCTGATAGTATTATATTTTACTCAGAATTATTGATTTAAAATAAACTCTTCTAAACCATATTCTCTCTTTACACTATAATAAAATGTAGTTTTTAATGACAAGTAACATTTTAAATTCTAGTTACATTCTTTGATGAGTCTTAACAAGGTCTTAACGTACTATAATCAGAACACAAAAGAAATCTAATTTGTTATCATTTTACTAGTTTGGAAGATTATAATACCCTTTTCCTTTCATGGCTTTAAAAAATATCTAGACACTATGTTCCCATTGTGTTCAAGTATAGTATACTCTTCACTTTCTTTTCCATTTGATGAAAATAGGCATTAGCAATTACCAAGAGGAAATAAATAAAAAGCTGAAATGTGCATATGAGCTTTTCCTATTTTGGCTCATTGCCAAAGAAACCCAAAATGAATTTGCACAAAATTCTATGTGTGTGGTAGTTTTCCTCTTCCTTAATAGTATGCATTTTATTTAAACACCATTGAGCCTTTTTAATACAATTCTACTTTCACTTTCACAAATGGGATAAATTTAAGTGCTGAGACTGAGGCTATTTTGTTTATGCAAGTGTGCTTGTATAGAAAAGCCCTTGCAAGGCTGTTTGTATATATAATGCACAGTTAGAAATTGCAGAAGCTTCCCTTTTTCCGAGGGCTCCAATTTGACTTCAGGACAAATTTTAAAGTCATCATTGCTTCCCCTTTGATTTTTATGAAATTAGAAAGAAATGGCTCTTTCACTTAACACCTTGAACTTCCTAAATTTCAACTGAAACACCCGAAGTGTTTCCTCCCCTGGTCTCACTCAAAATAGTCATCCCTGGCATGTAGGTAAGCAATAGAGAAATATGATGGTTTGTAGTCTTTTCAAAATAAAATCATAATTATAATTCATACATGGTTATCACAGCTCTTCTTCTATCCAATTGGGAGAGAGATTATGTAATGTCATTTAGGTCACCTAGATTACTCTAATCCTACTTCAGGTGAATTGAACAAATACATTTCTGGAATGAAATAAAGAGAGAATATGGCCATAAGAAAATTGTAGGATTTAGTTTTTTTTTTTTCAATGAGTTTCTTTCTCCCTAATCCCCTGTCTCTCACTGAATGCTCTGATTCCCACATGGGTCACTAAATAGGGAGAAATGGTAAGACTGATGTCAAATTGCTTTTTCCTCATTTGCATGCTGTGTGTCATGGGCAGTTTAACCCATGCAAATTAGAGCGGCCATGCTTCTGCAGAACTGCTTCCCTCTGCATTGCTCTGATAGCATGCCAAATAAAAGGTAGTCAGATATTCAGCACACTGCCTGCAGTATGCCTGGTGATTAAATCCCACATCATCACATCCATAAGGCTAAAGGTTTCATCATACTCATGGAAAACTGAAAAATTCTCTCTTCCTTTTGGTGTTTGCACATCCATTTCAGTGTTCTTTGCCAGGGTTCTGCCAGGTGACTGGAATTTAAAACTTGAGACAGTGAAACACCTATAATTCTGGAAGAGAACTCCTTTTCTCCTTTTTTTTTTTCTTTTTCTTTTTTTCCCCCTTTTGATTAACTCCGCTCTGTGGCTATTAATTTTGATGGCTCTGGGCTTTGGGGTGGGCCATCATTTGATGTGGTGCCTCTGCACTCCAGGGAATGATCACACACCAAATGAACCTTGGGAATCGCTCTGTTCTATGACTGATGCTAGATTTTGGTCCAGCAGTGATTGTAAGAAAGGAAAGGCCATCGCTATGGCTTGGGTGGGAGTCCCAGAATACTGGGGAACCATTTTTAATCCCATGTATTTTCCTCTTAACTCTGAGGGTGACCATCTTCACCTTCTCAAAATAAAATGAGAGCACAATTTTGTATGTATGTGTATGCGCATAACATGGCCTGCACACACATGCACCTGTCTATTCAGAACGGGTCAGTCTCGGTCTAGCTATTGGTTTTGAACAAAGTTTAAAGTGATTTCATCTTTCTTTTCTAGCTTCTACACACCACAAACATCGTTTTCTTAGTTCCATGCAGTAACTATGTTTGTCACAGTTCTCTATAGAGCTTTTTTCGTTCTTTTTTCCCCCCCTTTGTTGCTTAAGCTGGAGCACTAACTTGCTGAGAGATGTGGCTTTGGTCATGTCTAAAATTCATACACTGAACAACCTTTCTTTTGTAGGATCTGACGGCATTGGCCAAAGAATTAAGAGAACTCCGGATTGAAGAAACAAACCGCCCCCTGAAGAAGGTGACCGATTATTCCTCCTCCAGTGAGGAGTCTGAGAGTAGTGAAGAAGAGGAGGAAGATGGAGAGAGTGAGACCCATGATGGGACAGTGGCTGTCAGCGACATACCCAGATTGATGTAAGAGAACTTTGGGGTTTTTTTATTTGTTTGTTTGTTTTTGAGGTGGGGTCCTTGCTATGTTTCCCAGGCTGGCCCTGAACTCCTGGGCTCAAGGGATCCTCCTGACTCAGCCTCCCAAGTAACTGATACTACAAAAGTGTGTATCACCATGCCCAGCTCTAGACTACTTCTTAAGTGCAGACCAGAAGGAGACTAGGTCTCCAAAGCTAAAGGACAAAAGTAGGAACTAAATATAAATTGTAGATGGAACACTGGTAAGGCAAATTGACTTTGGAGTTTTGGGTTCTTATTAGAACATAATATAGTTATGTTCTAATTTCTCTCCATAGACATAATCACTTAGAATTTGTACATTTCTAGAACTGTGTGTCCATTACTTTCCCATGGCTACAATGGAACACTGGTAAGGCAAATTGACTTTGGAGTTTGGGGTTCTTATTAGAACATAATATAGTTATGTTCTAATCTTTCTCCATAGACATAATCACTTAGAATTTGTACATTTCTAGAACTGTGTGTCCATTACCTTCCCATGGCTATGGGAAGGTAACATATTCCTTTTGGTGAATTTTTTCTTTTCTTTCTTTTTTTTTGTTTTTGTTTTTGTTCTTGTTCTTTTCATCTCTAGGATAAACAGTATTGTCATTGGCGCAAGCCTTTCTCCCTAGAACTACAAAAGAGAGATTGTGAACAATGGCATTTAGGGAATAAAATGAAAAAAGAAATGAGACATCTATTCCATTGCCACCACTGCCACCAGTAAATAAGGATGAATGTACATGGCATCCTGGGTTAGCATCCCACTGACAGAGTCAGGAGTCACACAATCAGGGAGAGAAACTTCCCAGCGTTTGGTTTAATATACCTTTAAATCTTACCCTTAGGATTTTCTACGTCATCACCTTCATTGTCTGTCTTCGCCGTCTTCCTTTTGACTATATCTATGCCTGCCATTATTTCCCTTAGTAGTTATAGCCTTTACTTCTTTTTTTTCTTTTTCTGTTTTTTTAGCATGAGGAAGGAGCTTACTGTTCTTTCACATTGTAGTGAATCCCAGCGGGATATCCCCATTCTCTGTTGCTTCCCCATCCCTTCTCCAGATACACACAAGGTCTCATTGCCCTGGTTTACCAGAACCTTGACAGAATGCAACACTGAGTTTTCCAGCTTCACTTTTCCTTTCCAGTCCTGTGACTTAGCTATCAGTATTGATCACCAGACCTCGCTCACTCTTCTCACTCTGTATTGAGAAGATGCCTCACGGCCACAGGTCATTGTCCTGTTCCAGAAGGATGAGACACAGGTCTGGTTAGCCTGCAGGAAATGCCATCCATTGTTTCACTTTTGTTACATTACAAGCAAGTCTGAGAGTCAAATCCAGTTATCATTGCCAAAAATCTATGCTTGGTGTTTTACTGTTGATTACCCAGTTACCGACAACCATAAATATACTAAAATATGATATTTTGAAACATTGTATTAAATTGCTTTTTATTAACAGCAAATAATATTGTTCTAGAGGCAAAATCACTATTCTAAAACATTTGTGCCAAACAGGCTGGCCCTTTCGGGTTTTATCTTGATTCAGCATTAATTCTTCTCACAGATGTTCAGAATTCCCTTTAAGCACTAAGCATACACTATCAGGATGAGAGCGGATTATGAAATTAAAAGATTGTTGAAATTCCCATTCTATGTTCGACACCATGCTGAAGGCTTTGATACACTTGAGAAGTATGTACACTTGTATTTGACCTTCCAAAAGTTTATATTCCAGTTGGACAGAGACCAAATTATACATGGACAACTGCAGGTTAATATTAACATTTAGAAGAACAACCAGGGCTGGGGCTATAGCACAGTTGGTAGAGTGCTTGCCTCGTATGCACAAGGCCCTGGGTTCAATCCACAGCACACAAAAAAAGAAAAAGAAAAAGAAAAAAAATAGAATAACACAAGATAGTTTATGAGGAAATGCTAAAAAACATTTGGTTGTTGTTGTTGTTGTTTTTTTTATAAGCAAAGGCATTTTTTTAATTTATTTTTTAGTTGTAGTTGGACACAATATCCTTATTTTGTTTATTTGTTTTTATGTGGTGCTGAGGATCAAACCCAGGGCCTCTCACATTCTAGGCGAGCCCTCTACCGCTGAGCCACAATCCCAGCCCATAACATTTGGTTTTAAGCCCCCCACCATTTTGCAAAGCTATGTATAGTGTTTGTCCTTGTCCCTCTAAAGGCAGATCTGGAATTCCGCTCCATCCTCCGTAGCAGAAAACCCACCTTCCTACAGTTCCCCATTTAGACCAGGCTACACTTCTCTTCTGCTGTCTGGCACTCTCTTGTCCCTTTAGAAGTCACTGACTCACAGCCCAGCTTGCAGAGGTAGAATCTATATAGTCTTCTGAGCTGCCACTGCATCTCATGTTTATTCCTGCATTTTCTTTCTTTCTTTTTTTTCTTGGTATCAGGGATTGAACCCAAGGGTTCTTAACCACTGAGCCACATCCACAGCCTTTTTTATTTTTATTTTGAGACAGTTACTAAAAACCATAAATATGCTAAAATATGATATTTTGAAACATTGTATTAAATTACTTTTTTAACAGCAAATAATATTGTTCTAGAGGCAAAATCACTATTCTAAGTTGCTTGCTAAGTTGCTGAGGCTGGCTTTGAAGCTCTGATCCTCCTGCCTCAGCCTTCCAAGCTGCTAGCATTACAGCTGCACCACTGGAATTCCTGCATTTTCATTTAGTGCCTGGAATCAGGATTATTTACCATGTGCCTTTCTCCTCTCTGGGCCATGAGATCCCTGAGCATGTGGATAGCATCTTACCCATCTCTCTACTCTGAACACCTTGAATGTTGTCTGGCACAGAATGGGTGGGTCATCAGCAACTATAAATTGCATTTAATCACACTGAATAGAATTTGCAGGTCTTTACTTCAAAGAGTTTGTAGCTTAATCCAAACAAAAGAAAGATATGTGTAAACAACTTTCTGCAGGATAGAAAGAACAAGGGATAGTATTAGAATTCTAGGCAGGGGAAAGAGTTAAGTAAAAAGCACAGAGGTTGAGTTTGATGGAAAGAGATGCATAGCAGTGGGGAAGGGATTCTGGAAACCAGACCAAGATGTGCACTTTATCATGTAGCCATTGGGAACCAGTAGGGTTTCTTGAACCAGGGAGTAACAGGATTCGTACTATGTTTTTGAGGGAGTTTATTTCAGCAAGATAATTTTGGGGAAAAAAGATGAGATGCTAGTATTGCAATCCAGATGATTTAGTACTATGATTCAGGTAAGAAATAATAAACTGAAGCTACTGTGAAATGCTTATAGTGGAAGCAAGATTTCACATAGTTCTTGAAGAACTGGTAAATTTTATATAATTCAAATGATCATCCACCAAAGAACATTTAAAATATTTTATATATATATATATATATATATATATATATATATATATATGTGTGTGTGTGTGTGTGTGTGTGTGTGTGTGTGTTATTATACATATATGTGTGTGTATGCACATATATATGATATATGATATATGTTTGGGGGAAAAAACATACAAACATATATGTGTGTTTATGTGTGTTTACTCCAATCTGGTCAATGCTGTGGATGTACTTTATATGGATATAAAATCGATGCTGTCTCTTCTTCTCCAGCATGATAGTTGTATGCCTACCAAATTTCACACTATTAAAAATCCATTATAAAACAGTTACTTCTTTAAAATAGAATGTTTTGAGGCTACAGTGCTTTTTTTGCACAATGTTACTACCTTTGTTTTCTTTTGTTAAGATAAACCTTTATAGTTTGTGCTCTCTATTTTTTCTTTTTCTTTTTAATTTTATTTATTCTAATTTGTTATATATGACCCACAGTGTACTCTATATTTTTAGAGCATAAAATAAAAATATATTATAACACAGTTAATTCCCATAGAGTGTAAACAAAAGAGCTTCTCAGAAATGGACCCCAGCCTTTCAGGAAAACAGCTGTGGATTCCAGTGTTTAAAGCTGTAGCTTTTTTCTGTATATGGTTTTCTATTTCCATATTTATTGTATAAGACATGACCTGTAGGACAACACAGATATAAGTTTGTGCTCCTTAACTAACCAAGTGCACTATGTCCCAATGCCTCATGCATAGAAAAATAATGAGTGGAGGGAAATAGACCAAAATTAGGAAATGATCATCTCTGGATTATACAGTTGTGAGGGACTTTTATTTTATGTATATCCCCGATTTTGTGATGGGCATGCACTACTTGTATAATCAGGAAAAGAGAAAAGTTTCATAAAACAAGAAGAAGAGAAGGAAAGACAAGGCAAGTTGATTTGCATCACACCAAGCCAGCCACAGAGCATCCTTTTGTATTGTATTGGTATCTTCCCTCAGGTACCAGCACATTTCCGAACAGTACTTGTGAGGCACAGTTTTACTCATTAGGATCATCTACTGATAGCACAGTCAATAAATTTTATCGTCAATGTCATCAGGACAATGAAAACCACATACATTTGTGTCCATTCCTTTCTGTTTTCACTAAAGAGCCAACCTCCTGTGGCCTGCCCCCCAGGCTATGGAGTGTCTCCCTTGCCATAAGTCCTCTGCCCTCCTAGCCCTTGTTCAAGGAGTGGCCTGGTTAATATTGCAGAATGGAGATTGGTCATGTCTAGCCCCCATTCCTTGCAGCCTTTTGCATTCCTGGGTCCTGTGATCACCCCTAGCACGCTCCAGCCAAACTGAGTCCTCATCAGCTCTTCAATGACCTTGCCCTGTTCCAATAGGGATCATCATCCCTTCCTCTGTCCTTTCTCATTAACATCTTGCCTTTTATTTGAGTGTATTTGTGATCCTCTGTGCTCTTGTGGATGCCAACCCTTTCAGTTTTAGGAACCATATTTTGTTCAGCTTTTATATCCACTACCCAATGCCAAACCAAGGCCCTTTCATACAGCAGGTACTCAGTAACCATGTATTGAATTGAATTAAATCAATACCTCCAGGAACACTTTTGACAAATCCAATTAGAGGAAATTATTGTTCTAAACCTACAGCCTAATTACAGTAAATTTCCTGTAGTTTTCCTTCAAATCAGTGGAGTTTTTTTGTTTGGTTTGTTTTGATTTGCTTCAGTTTTGTTTGTTTGTTTTTTTTAACAGTCTTTATAGTATTTTGGACAACGAGTATTTCCAATCCAATCTCTAGATTGGAAAAATCATTTTCAGAACAAAGGATTACCTTAACTATAAAATGTTACAGCTGTTTTAGCCTTAGTGGGGTTTTACTAATTGCCTTTTCCCCCTATTCTTTTATTTTTAATAAATGTTATATTTTAAAATAGTTGTAGATTTACAGAAAAATTGAGGAGATGGTACAGGGAGTTGCCCTGTTATTACACCACCATTTTCTCCCCACAGTTTCCTCCATTGTTAGTATGGCACAAATGTTATAAGTAGTTAACTAGTACTGATAGGTCATTATTTATGAAAAGCCATGGCTTATGCAGCTTTTCTTACTTTTTACCATAATGTCCCTTTTTCTTCCCAGGATCCCATCCAGGCTACCATGTTACATTTAGTTACCATATCTCCTTAGATTCTTCCTGGCTGTGTCTGTTTCTCAGAATGTCATTGTCTTGATGAGCTTGACCCTTTTGAGGAGTCCTGGTGAGAGGTATTTTAGAATGCCCCTCTATTGGAATTTCCAAGGTCCCTTAGGTCAACTGCCTTCCCATCCCCATTCCTCCTCACTGAAGTTGTTCATTCATTTGTGATATAGTTAGATTCTCTTGTCACAGTTTACATTTTCCCTGGCCTCTTCCAACATCCTCACTGAGCTTTTAAAATTTAAATACATTAAGGCTCACTCTTTGTACTATAACGTTCTATAACATATCTAAATAGATTTGTTGTTCCCCTGTTTACAAATCCTAGTGAACCCAGTGTCAGAGTTATTTTTTAAGTTATAAAAATGGCAAAAGTTACCATTGTCATTTAGGACTTTTAAACATGCTAATAATTATCCTTATAGTTAATAATTCATCAATTTGCAGAAAGGATATATTTTGACAATAAGCCGGAATGAAATCTCTACTAGGAGCATTGAATAAAACCTTTGACCCAAGACCTTTAGAGATGTAATAAACATTTACTAGGTGCTACTCACATGCCACATCAGTGTTGTCATGAAGAGGCCAATACTAATGATATCTGATCATTGCAGGAGGGTGGACTTGGCTCAGTGGTAGAGGTGCACCCAGGACAGTGTGACAGCAGAGTGGAGACTGCCTGAACCATCCCCGGCTGGGATGGGTTTAGGGTTGCCTGAACTGCAACATAAAGGTTAAGTTATCCAGGGAAAAGCAGAAGAGAGAAAAGAACCTTCTAAGGAGAGGGGATGGAGTAAACTCATCAAGGGTTTTATGGTATAATGTGTTGAGGAACCGACTCTACATTAGGGTTTTTTGGGTTGGGGGGATGGGGGGCAGGATTTTATTTAAAAATCAGGTTAGGGAGATAGGCAAGGACCAGATAATGGAAGTCCTTTACGCCAGAGCGAGGGGCTTTGAGTTTGTCCTGTGGTTCATGAGGAGCCACTGAAAGTTAAAAGCAGAAAAGTCACAGGGTCAAATTTGTGTTTGCAAGAGCTCACTTTTGCAGCTGTGTGGAATGACTGAGCAGGACTTGGGGGACAGGACTAGAGATGGGGGAATCAGCAAAAATACTGTTGTTCAGGTAACAAAGGAAGCTGACCTCACTGGGACAGTTACAGAAAGGACAGAAAATATTTGGGACATGTTTAGGAGGTAGATAGGAAGGGACTAGACTGAATGTGAGGGGTGAATGAGAGAAAGGAATCCAGGATGGCTTGGAGTTTCTAGCATGGTAATGGCACTCCCTGAGATCACTAAGTCAGGAGGAAGATGATGATGTCAGTTTCCACCCAGGTAGAAATATCCAACAGGAAGTTGAATGAATAAGTTACTGAGTAAAGAGATTAGATTATTTATTTAGGATTATTCTGTAAATGGCTGATTATAATAAAGGTCATAGATAAGAGCATGCCAAGAGGTTATGCAGAATGAAGCAGAATCCTAAGAACCCTACGAACATTCAAGAAGAGCCTCTGAAGGAGACAGGTAAGGAACAGAGGGGTCAATGGAAAACCAGAGAAAGGTCATGATACAAAAGCCAAGAGAGCAAAAAGGATGTGGGGAGTGATCAACAGTTAGCCAGGCATGGAGGTGCACACCTGTAGTGATAGTTACTGGGGAGGCTGAGGCTGGAGAATCAGAAGTTCAAGGTCAGTCTCAGCAACTTAGCACAACCCTATCTTGAAATAAAAGATAGAAAGAGCTGGTATGTAGCTCAGTGATGGAGCTCCCTTGGGTTCAATCCCCAGTACTGAAAAAAAAAAAAAAAAAAAAAAGTCCCGGGGAAATAATAGCCTCTGTAAAAACATTCAACAAAAGTTAAAACTGTAGAACTTGCTATTGACTAATTATTGACACACAAATCAAATCCTCTCAGTAAAATTTAAACCTTCAGAACTTATCCAAATAAATTGAACTTGGTAAAAGTAGTGACACACTGAAGCCTTTGAAAGAGGATATGGATAAAAAAGACTATTGAACCTTTGCTATGAATTTATGTAGAAAAGAATTGGACCAGTGATAATTTTAGTAAAATAATGATGAAAATGCAAAAAGTAGGAATAGTTTAACTGAAATAATGTGGAGAATTAATTGAGGAATTACCTTGCTGGAATTAGCTCTAAAAGTACTTTTTGCATGAAATTCATCTGTATTCACATAGTTCTGATTAAAATGTTTGGATAGAATTAGAACATTATCTTGGTAGAAAAATAAGTGGAGCCAAAATACTCTCAACCTTTGGACTTCCTGGGATGGTCTATGGCAGCAAAGAACCTGACTGCTCAGTGTCAGCTGGCGATGGCCACCAGATCCACCCAGCCCCTGACAGTGGCAAAGGATGCCTGACTGATAAGGAGGAGGACGGACTCCTTGCCTGGAAGGCCCTTGATAAACACTTCATTCATTGATTTATTGGCTTGCCCAAAGAAGGATTTAAGAAGAAAAGGACTTAAGAAGAAAAGGAAAGAGACAGATAAAATTAAATTTCAAATAAGTGAGCAAAGAAATCACAGTTTTGAGAATAAGTCTGATTTGCCCATCTATCCATATACCAGAAATTATTACGATAATTTTTTTCTGAGTCTCTGGAATGCTATTAATAGCTCCTTTCTGGGACTGAAATATTGAAAATGAAAAGACTTTGAAATTTCTTCCCAAACACATCAGTCCTAGCCTGCGTTGAGTTCATTCAACCCACTGCCCCGGCTTAGTGATTTTTCCAAGTGAACGTCTTGCTGTATATTTTCTTGTCTGGACTCACGAGCTCTCTCATCTTTTCGCCTCTTTTTGATGAAAATCCTTGAAATACGTCTACTTGGCCACAGAGATGGCATAAATCGGGCATATTTCTTGCTTCTTGGAGTGAGTATTTCATCAGGTCCTTGAACTTTCATTCCAGAGGCCACGGATATTTTTCAAATAAGAAACAATTAAAATTGAAGAATAGAAACAATAAAAAGGTGCCATTAATATACCTGAGAGAAATAAACCTTGATCCCTTTCCTGTTTTTAAAATATTCATTTTTAAATAGAGGCAGATGTCAAAATAGGAAAACCAAAAATGTAGCCTTGAAACCCGAAACCATATCACCTGCCAGGCTCTGGGTTTCTGGAGCTCCTGAATCAGAGAATTCCTGTGTTCTGCGAATGAGGCACTTCACAGATTTCTGAAGTCCAGGGGAAGCCCATGTGGGCAGTCATTCACTCCTTGTTGAGCCCTAGAGCTGTGCCCTGTGCCACAGGACATATAGGAAACTCAGTCTGTGCCCCCACAGAGGGTGTCCACTGAGCGTGTCCACATCCTGTTAGCTTCTTCCATTGTGTCTTCAGCAGAATAACAAGAGAAAAAAAGTATATCACAATGTAGACTGAATACAGAAATTTTAAGAAGTGCTAAATACTGTTTGAGTTAAGCCATCCTAGTTCTTGGCTGCCCCAATTAATTAGTGTTCTTAATTGATGTCTATTTTTAATAAATAGCATAAAATCTATCTTATAATAACTTTAAGTGCTCCTAATATGTGCTATATGCTGGGTATATAATGATGAGCAGAGAGACAAAGACTGCCTCACAAATGTATATTCTAAGGAGAGAGAGGAAGAAAATGAACAGAGAATGAGTTAAAGAATTGCACATTACGATGGGAACTATTAAGAGAAAAAGGGAGAAGAGAAAACAGAGGGGCTGGTAGAATAAGACATAGATGACTTAGGCTTCTTGGAAAAAAAAATATAATTTAAAATGAAATCAAATGAATGAAAAGGAGTCAGCCAAAGTGGGAAGAGCTTTCCAAGTAGCGGAAACAGCAAGTGCTAAAGCAGGTCAGGGTGTCTGCTGGTCAGAGATGGAGGTGGAGGTGGAGAGAGGTCATGAATAGCCTGATAGACCCCAAAGCCGACTGCAGCATTTTTTACATGGATACCAGAAGCCCACTCACTCTATCCACTGGGTAGAGAATAGGAGGGGACGCTTCAGTCACCTCAGGGACCCCATTCCAGGCATCAGTGCACACTGAAGTTAATATGCAGTGTACTTAAGGCCACTGAAATGCACACTTGAAAACAGTCGAGATGGTGAATTTTAATATATATATTTTACCACAATAAAAATAATTAATATAGACAGGAAATGGTATTCTCCCCAAATACACCTGACCCTCAGTACTGTTCCTTCCCATTTCAGTCCAACAGGGGCTCCGGGGAGCAATGAGCAGTACAACGTGGGAATGGTCGGGACCCATGGGCTGGAGACCTCTCATGCAGACACCTTTAGCAGCAGTATTTCAAGAGAAGGGACCCTGATGATTAGAGAGGTAAGTTGGTATAATAACTGTGCAGAGGAAGTGCATTTCTTAAGTGGTTTTTATATTAGAGCATTTACAGAGAATGCTTTCAGCATGTATTTTAAGCATGGGGAGTGGGGGAAAAAAACCTGTGCTTCTTAGTGGTTGAGTAATTTTAATTGTCTGCTGCCTTCGTTCCTGCATCCGTCTAAGCTTTTGCCGGGTGATTTAATTACATTAGTCCAAAAATTCTTTGGTAGGAGTTATGCAAATCAGAATATAAAATTTGAGCCTCAGGATATAAAACCAAGGAATCCAGATGTTCCCTACCACAGGAAAGCAGAAATGAATGGTCTCTCTGCAGCATCAGTAGTTTTGTTTTTATCCTTGTGGATTTCTTATAAAAAATTCTCAGTAGTTCCAAGAAGTAGTGATACCATCTTATCTCATTAAATTAACATTTTAAAAGCCAGTACACTATTTTGGTGAAAGAACAAAGAAACATGCAGATCTGATTTAAAATGTGCCTTAGCATTTTGGGTAATATTTTTTTCTTTGTCTTTTTTTAACTCTGGGAATATCATTTCATTTGTTGGGAGGCACATGTGTGCTTTTATGGTCCTTCCAACATGCAGTGGCTCCCCACTGTGTCTAAACCAACCAGAAAGGCCCTGACAAATTAGAGTCACCTTTTCTTCTTTTCACTTCATTATTCACCATTGCAAGTTTGAGAGCAGGTCTCTACTTGGAAAAAATATATATAATAATGACTAGTAACAGTGGGCAATAAAATTAGACCTATCCTTGCATCCATTTTAACATCTATAAAATTCATAAATAGCACTTATAAGATGGTTGAGGTTGTCACATGGGTTTGTGAATAAAGTTAAGTGTTCAATGAGGGTTAGCTATTTTATTTTATTTCTTTCTCTCTCTCCATAGACTGAATTCTCTTTTTACTTCTTTTCACAACCTACTCTTCTATGTGAAACATAAACATTTATCATGTCTCGTTCTCCCTCTTCAGCCAGGAGAGAGTTGGGAAAACCCAATAGCACACTTGACTCTGTAAAAAAGCAGAGGGCATCTCACTTTTGTAAGAAAGAAGGGAACTGTAGTTTGGAGATGAATAAGGCCTTTGAAGTAATAATTGGCAGTAGGGCTATAACTAGAAGACTAGTTCACAAAGCAACTTGCTAGAATTTCATTTTATGGCCTTGTCGAATCTTTCAAGTAGGCTTTAAAGAATCCTTTCACGTAGGCCTTGAGTGGAAAATGGACTTGGCTACTGAGGTTGACATTGTGCGGTGCTGGTAGATAAATCTCCCAGTGTGGTGAATGGATAATTTCAATGGAAGCATAGAGGGCTTCTATCACGATAGCGTGCCACTTGAGAAAACATGAGGGAGAATGTTCTGGACTGAGTTTCTCTTTAACTCCAAATAAAAGGATTCCAGTTTCTAATGTGTCCTAAAATTTACCTGCATCTTTATGATGGTCAGTACCTCCAAGTAGATATTTGGAGCACATTTTCAGGTCTATTGTGGGCCACCTCTGGTTGACTCCCTCCAGTATTCTATGACCACAACCAATCACCTTGAAAAATTGCATTCACCAGTATCTTGAATGAATTTGATCTACAGAGAGGGACCCTCAAATCTTTCTGTCCTCTCAGATTCTGTATTCTGCTTTTCCCAAATATAGGCTTTTAAAATAAAAATCTGAATTAATCAGGGTTCTCCAGAGAAACAATATTTATAGATATAGATTGATTATGAGGAAGTGGCTTATGAAGATTAAGGCTGAGAGGTTCAATGATTGGCCATCTGGAAACTGGAGACCCATAGAAGCTGGCAGAGTAGGTGAAGATGAGATAAGATACCCCAACTCGAGTGTGAGGCCAGAAAATAAAAGAGGCACATTCTTTCTTCCTCCTCCTTTTTTTCCTATTCATGCTCTCAGCAGAAACACTGATGTCACCCAATTTGGGGATGATAATCTACTGCGTGTACCAGTTCAAATGCTAATCTCATCTCCAGAAATACTTTCAGACACTCATCCAGAAGTAATGTTTAACCTGGGTACCTGTGGCTCAGTCACATTGACATGAAATTAAATACCACACAACCCTTATGTTAAGATCCATTAAAAGGACGAGTATTAAAATGATAAATGCAGGCTAAAGTAAATCCCTAACAAATAGGAAAATAAGATCTTACTACAATAAGATTAAGCTTCAAAATATCAACTGAACTTCTAGTTCAATTCCCCCAAGAAGAACATCCACAGCCTTCAGCTCATTCTCTGCATGTGAGTGGACTAGAGGGTCCTGTCAGTTTACACTGGCTCTGCCACCGTTAATCTTGTCAGATCCACAGATTCCCCATGTAGCACACACCCCTGTCCCTGTGGTTCTAATTTTCCCATCCTACAGCTCCACAGAAACATTTTTAATCTAGTTCTAGAACATGCCACACCAGCTGTGATCTGCCATTTTGTCTACAGGAGGCTGTCAGCTGGACTTGCTGTCCTCCCTTCCCCATGGCTGCTCATTCTTCTCCCAGCAGAACCCTGGTCTGGCTCCAGGTTCCCTTTCTCCTTGAAGTCCCCACTGGAACTCAGCGGGCCTCTGTCCATAGCACCTTCTTGGAATCAGCTGGGATCTCTCCAGTGTCTACCCACAACACTGAGCCAGAACACTGCCATCACAAGACCTCTCAGTCACAAATGCTATGGAAGAGAACCCACTTGAACACCTCTTAAGGAAAAAAAAAAGTGGAAGAATGGTAGATACCAGGAATAGGGGAGTAAAGCTTTCATGGAAAGACCTCTTTTTCCTGACAAACCAGCGTTCCCTCCCTCCTTCCCTCCTTCTCTCTCCCCCTCTCTCTTTCTCTCCACACCCCCCCCCCCACCTGCTGATGCGGTCACCTCTCTTCCCACCTTTGGAAGACATTCACCACATTCTAGTTCACCTGCTGGCAGTGATTGGCCTGTATCTCCCAGGCAGGGTATTCCATATTACTGGGAATCTGGTCCCACTTGCCTGAAGTGTCCACCACTGGCCTACTTCTGTGGCCAGGAGGACAGCCCCTTATATAGTAGTGTAGCCCAGAGCTCTTGCGTTCTGCCCCCAGATAGCCCAGATTTGAACTCTAATGTCACCACTTAGAACTCTTGTCACTTGGGACAAGTTAATTGACTTTCTTGTACTGTGATTTTTTTCCATCTGTGAAATGGGAATGATAAAAGCTAACTCTTGGTATTATTGTGAGGATCCAGTGGAATACTATGCCCAGCTTGGTGTACAGAATACCTTAGCTCCCATTCATATGGGAATGAGCAGAACAT